>NC_086128.1:0-1440000 GCF_963921235.1 Mobula hypostoma
CAGGGCATGAGTTTCAGGGCATGAGATTCAGGGCAGTAGTTTCAGGGCATGGGATTCAGGGCATGAGTTTCAGACCAGGAGTTTCAAGGCATGAGATTCAGGGCAGTAGTTTCAGGGCTTGAGATTCAGGGCAGGAGTTTCAGGGCATGAGATTCAGGGCATGAGATTCAGGGCAGGAGTTTCAGGGCATGAGATTCAGGGCATGAGATTCAGGGCATGAGTTTCAGACCAGGAGTTTCAAGGCATGAGATTCAGGGCAGTAGTTTCAGGGCTTGAGATTCAGGGCAGGAGTTTCAGGGCAGGAGTTCCAGGGCAGGAGATTCAGGGCATGAGTTTCAGGGCATGAGATTTAGGGCAGTAGTTTCAGGGCAGGAGTTTCAGGGCAGGAGTTCCAGGGCAGGAGATTCAGGGCATGAGTTTCAGGGCATGAGATTTAGGGCAGTAGTTTCAGGGCATGAGATTCAGGGCAGTAGTTTCATTGCATGAGATTCAGGGCATGAGTTTCAGGGCATGAGATTCAGGGCATGAGATTCAGGGCAGGAGTTTCAGGGCATGAGATTCAGGGCATGAGATTCAGGGCAGGAGTTTCAGGGCATGAGATTCAGGGCAGTAGTTTCAGGGCATGAGATTCAGGGCATGAGTTTCAGGGCATGAGATTCAGGGCATGAGATTCAGGGCATGAGATTCAGGGCATGAGATTCAGGGCAGGAGTTTCAGGGCATGAGATTCAGGGCAGGAGTTTCAGGGCATGAGATTCAGGGCATGAGATTCAGGGCAGGAGTTTCAGGGCATGAGATTCAGGGCATGAGTTTCAGGGCAGGAGATTCAGGGCATGAGTTTCAGGGCATGAGATTTAGGGCAGTAGTTTCAGGGCATGAGATTCAGGGCAGTAGTTTCATGGCATGAGATTCAGGGCATGAGTTTCAGGGCATGAGATTCAGGGCATGAGATTCAGGGCAGGAGTTTCAGGGCATGAGATTCAGGGCATGAGTTTCAGGGCAGGAGTTTCAGGGCATGAGATTCAGGGCAGTAGTTTCAGGGCATGAGATTCAGGGCATGAGTTTCAGGGCATGAGATTCAGGGCATGAGTTTCAGGGCATGAGATTCAGGGCAGTAGTTTCAGGGCATGAGATTCAGGGCATGAGATTCAGGGCAGGAGTTTCAGGGCATGAGATTCAGGGCATGAGATTCAGGGCAGAAGTTACAGGTCATGAGATTCAGGGCATGAGTTTCAGGGCAGGTGTTTCAGAGCAGGAGTTTCAAGGCATGAGATTCAGGGCAGTAGTTTCAGGGTTTGAGATTCAGGGCATGAGATTCATGGCAGGAGATTCAGGGCAGGAGATTCAGGGCATGAGTTTCAGGGCATGAGATTCAGGGCATGAGATTCAGGGCAGGAGTTTCAGGGCATGAGATTCAGGGCATGAGATTCAGGGCAGGAGTTTCAGGGCATGAGATTCAGGGCAGTAGTTTCAGGGCATGAGATTCAGGGCATGAGTTTCAGGGCATGAGATTCAGGGCATGAGATTCAGGGCATGAGATTCAGGGCAGGAGTTTCAGGGCATGAGATTCAGGGCATGAGATTCAGGGCAGGAGTTTCAGGGCATGAGATTCAGGGCAGTAGTTTCAGGGCATGAGATTCAGGGCATGAGTTTCAGGGCATGAGATTCAGGGCATGAGTTTCAGGGCATGAGATTCAGGGCAGGAGTTTCAGGGCATGAGATTCAGGGCATGAGTTTCAGGGCATGAGATTCAGGGCATGAGATTCAGGGCTGGAGATTCAGGACAGGAGTTTCAGGGCAGGAGTTTCAGGGCATGAGATTCAGGGCATGAGATTCAGGGCAGGAGATTCAGGGCATGAGTTTCAGGGCATGAGATTCAGGGCATGAGTTTCAGGGCATGAGATTCAGGGCAGTAGTTTCAGGGCATGGGATTCAGGGCATGAGTTTCAGACCAGGAGTTTCAAGGCATGAGACTCAGGGCAGTAGTTTCAGGGCTTGAGATTCAGGGCAGGAGTTTCAGGGCATGAGATTCAGGACATGAGATTCAGGGCAGAAGTTTCAGGGCATGAGATTCAGGGCATGAGATTCAGGGCATGAGTTTCAGACCAGGAGTTTCAAGGCATGAGATTCAGGGCAGTAGTTTCAGGGCATGAGATTCAGGGCATGAGATTCAGGGCAGGAGTTTCAGGGCATGAGATTCAGGGCATGAGTTTCAGGGCATGAGATTCAGGGCAGTAGTTTCAGGGCAGGAGATTCAGGGCAGGAGTTCCAGGGCAGGAGATTCAGGGCATGAGTTTCAGGGCATGAGATTTAGGGCAGTAGTTTCAGGGCATGAGATTCAGGGCAGTAGTTTCAGGGCATGAGATTCAGGGCATGAGTTTCAGGGCATGAGATTCAGGGCATGAGATTCAGGGCAGGAGTTTCAGGGCATGAGATTCAGGGCATGAGTTTCAGACCAGGAGTTTCAAGGCATGAGATTCAGGGCAGTAGTTTCAGGGCATGAGATTCAGGGCATGAGTTTCAGGGCATGAGATTCAGGGCATGAGATTCAGGGCATGAGATTCAGGGCAGGAGTTTCAGGGCATGAGATTCAGGGCATGAGATTCAGGGCAGGAGTTTCAGGGCAGGAGATTCAGGGCAGGAGTTTCAGGGCATGAGATTCAGGGCATGAGTTTCAGGGCATGAGATTCAGGGCAGGAGTTTCAGGGCATGAGATTCAGGGCAGTAGTTTCAGGGCATGAGATTCAGGGCAGTAGTTTCAGGGCATGAGATTCAGGGCATGAGTTTCAGGGCATGAGATTCAGGGCATGAGATTCAGGGCAGGAGTTTCAGGGCATGAGATTCAGGGCATGAGTTTCAGGGCAGGAGTTTCAGGGCATGAGATTCAGGGCAGTAGTTTCAGGGCATGAGATTCAGGGCATGAGTTTCAGGGCATGAGATTCAGGGCATGAGATTCAGGGCATGAGATTCAGGGCAGGAGTTTCAGGGCATGAGATTCAGGGCATGAGATTCAGGGCAGGAGTTTCAGGGCATGAGATTCAGGGCAGTAGTTTCAGGGCATGAGATTCAGGGCATGAGTTTCAGGGCATGAGATTCAGGGCATGAGTTTCAGGGCATGAGATTCAGGGCAGGAGTTTCAGGGCATGAGATTCAGGGCATGAGTTTCAGGGCATGAGATTCAGGGCATGAGATTCAGGGCAGGAGATTCAGGACAGGAGTTTCAGGGCAGGAGTTTCAGGGCATGAGATTCAGGGCATGAGATTCAGGGCATGAGTTTCAGGGCATGAGATTCAGGGCATGAGTTTCAGGGCATGAGATTCAGGGCAGTAGTTTCAGGGCATGAGATTCAGGGCATGAGTTTCAGGGCAGGAGTTTCAAGGCATGAGATTCAGGGCAGTAGTTTCAGGGCTTGAGATTCAGGGCAGGAGTTTCAGGGCATGAGATTCAGGGCATGAGATTCAGGGCAGGAGTTTCAGGGCATGAGATTCAGGGCATGAGATTCAGGGCATGAGTTTCAGGGCAGGAGTTTCAGGGCATGAGATTCAGGGCAGTAGTTTCAGGGCATGAGATTCAGGGCATGAGTTTCAGGGCAGGAGTTTCAGGGCATGAGATTCAGGGCAGTAGTTTCAGGGCATGAGATTCAGGGCATGAGTTTCAGGGCATGAGATTCAGGGCATGAGATTCAGGGCATGAGATTCAGGGCATGAGATTCAGGGCATGAGATTCAGGGCAGGAGTTTCAGGGCATGAGATTCAGGGCAGGAGTTTCAGGGCATGAGATTCAGGGCATGAGATTCAGGGCAGGAGTTTCAGGGCATGAGATTCAGGGCATGAGTTTCAGGGCAGGAGATTCAGGGCATGAGTTTCAGGGCATGAGATTTAGGGCAGTAGTTTCAGGGCATGAGATTCAGGGCAGTAGTTTCATGGCATGAGATTCAGGGCATGAGTTTCAGGGCATGAGATTCAGGGCATGAGATTCAGGGCAGGAGTTTCAGGGCATGAGATTCAGGGCATGAGTTTCAGGGCAGGAGTTTCAGGGCATGAGATTCAGGGCAGTAGTTTCAGGGCATGAGATTCAGGGCATGAGTTTCAGGGCATGAGATTCAGGGCATGAGATTCAGGGCATGAGATTCAGGGCAGTAGTTTCAGGGCATGAGATTCAGGGCATGAGATTCAGGGCAGGAGTTTCAGGGCATGAGATTCAGGGCATGAGATTCAGGGCAGGAGTTTCAGGGCATGAGATTCAGGGCATGAGTTTCAGGGCAGGTGTTTCAGAGCAGGAGTTTCAAGGCATGAGATTCAGGGCAGTAGTTTCAGGGTTTGAGATTCAGGGCATGAGATTCATGGTAGGAGATTCAGGGCAGGAGATTCAGGGCAGGAGTTTCAGGGCATGAGATTCAGGGCATGAGATTCAGGGCAGGAGTTTCAGGGCATGAGATTCAGGGCATGAGATTCAGGGCAGGAGTTTCAGGGCATGAGATTCAGGGCAGTAGTTTCAGGGCATGAGATTCAGGGCATGAGTTTCAGGGCATGAGATTCAGGGCATGAGATTCAGGGCATGAGATTCAGGGCAGGAGTTTCAGGGCATGAGATTCAGGGCATGAGATTCAGGGCAGGAGTTTCAGGGCATGAGATTCAGGGCAGTAGTTTCAGGGCATGAGATTCAGGGCATGAGTTTCAGGGCATGAGATTCAGGGCATGAGTTTCAGGGCATGAGATTCAGGGCAGGAGTTTCAGGGCATGAGATTCAGGGCATGAGTTTCAGGGCATGAGATTCAGGGCATGAGATTCAGGGCTGGAGATTCAGGACAGGAGTTTCAGGGCAGGAGTTTCAGGGCATGAGATTCAGGGCATGAGATTCAGGGCAGGAGATTCAGGGCATGAGTTTCAGGGCATGAGATTCAGGGCATGAGTTTCAGGGCATGAGATTCAGGGCAGTAGTTTCAGGGCATGGGATTCAGGGCATGAGTTTCAGACCAGGAGTTTCAAGGCATGAGATTCAGGGCAGTAGTTTCAGGGCATGAGATTCAGGGCAGGAGTTTCAGGGCATGAGATTCAGGGCATGAGATTCAGGGCAGGAGTTTCAGGGCATGAGATTCAGGGCATGAGATTCAGGGCATGAGTTTCAGACCAGGAGTTTCAAGGCATGAGATTCAGGGCAGTAGTTTCAGGGCATGAGATTCAGGGCATGAGATTCAGGGCAGGAGTTTCAGGGCATGAGATTCAGGGCATGAGTTTCAGGGCATGAGATTCAGGGCAGTAGTTTCAGGGCAGGAGATTCAGGGCAGGAGTTCCAGGGCAGGAGATTCAGGGCATGAGTTTCAGGGCATGAGATTTAGGGCAGTAGTTTCAGGGCATGAGATTCAGGGCAGTAGTTTCAGGGCATGAGATTCAGGGCATGAGTTTCAGGGCATGAGATTCAGGGCATGAGATTCAGGGCAGGAGTTTCAGGGCATGAGATTCAGGGCATGAGTTTCAGACCAGGAGTTTCAAGGCATGAGATTCAGGGCAGTAGTTTCAGGGCATGAGATTCAGGGCATGAGTTTCAGGGCAGGAGTTTCAGGGCATGAGATTCAGGGCATGAGTTTCAGGGCATGAGATTCAGGGCAGTAGTTTCAGGGCAGGAGATTCAGGGCAGGAGTTTCAGGGCATGAGATTCAGGGCATGAGTTTCAGGGCATGAGATTCAGGGCAGTAGTTTCAGGGCATGAGATTCAGGGCAGTAGTTTCATGGCATGAGATTCAGGGCATGAGTTTCAGGGCATGAGATTCAGGGCATGAGATTCAGGGCAGGAGTTTCAGGGCATGAGATTCAGGGCATGAGTTTCAGGGCAGGAGTTTCAGGGCATGAGATTCAGGGCAGTAGTTTCAGGGCATGAGATTCAGGGCATGAGTTTCAGGGCATGAGATTCAGGGCATGAGATTCAGGGCATGAGATTCAGGGCAGGAGTTTCAGGGCATGAGATTCAGGGCATGAGATTCAGGGCAGGAGTTTCAGGGCAGGAGATTCAGGGCAGGAGTTTCAGGGCATGAGATTCAGGGCATGAGTTTCAGGGCATGAGATTCAGGGCAGTAGTTTCAGGGCATGAGATTCAGGGCAGGAGTTTCATGGCATGAGATTCAGGGCATGAGTTTCAGGGCATGAGATTCAGGGCATGAGATTCAGGGCAGGAGTTTCAGGGCATGAGATTCAGGGCATGAGTTTCAGGGCAGGAGTTTCAGGGCATGAGATTCAGGGCAGTAGTTTCAGGGCATGAGATTCAGGGCATGAGTTTCAGGGCATGAGATTCAGGGCATGAGATTCAGGGCATGAGATTCAGGGCAGGAGTTTCAGGGCATGAGATTCAGGGCATGAGATTCAGGGCAGGAGTTTCAGGGCATGAGATTCAGGGCAGTAGTTTCAGGGCATGAGATTCAGGGCATGAGTTTCAGGGCATGAGATTCAGGGCATGAGATTCAGGGCAGGAGATTCAGGACATGAGTTTCAGGGCAGGAGTTTCAGGGCATGAGATTCAGGGCATGAGATTCAGGGCAGGAGATTCAGGGCATGAGTTTCAGGGCATGAGATTCAGGGCATGAGTTTCAGGGCATGAGATTCAGGGCAGTAGTTTCAGGGCATGGGATTCAGGGCATGAGTTTCAGACCAGGAGTTTCAAGGCATGAGATTCAGGGCAGTAGTTTCAGGGCTTGAGATTCAGGGCAGGAGTTTCAGGGCATGAGATTCAGGGCATGAGATTCAGGGCAGGAGTTTCAGGGCATGAGATTCAGGGCATGAGTTTCAGAGCAGGAGTTTCAAGGCATGAGATTCAGGGCAGTAGTTTCAGGGCTTGAGATTCAGGGCAGGAGTTTCAGGGCAGGAGATTCAGGGCAGGAGATTCAGGGCATGAGTTTCAGGGCATGAGATTTAGGGCAGTAGTTTCAGGGCAGGAGTTCCAGGGCAGGAGATTCTGGGCATGAGTTTCAGGGCATGAGATTTAGGGCAGTAGTTTCAGGGCATGAGATTCAGGGCAGTAGTTTCATTGCATGAGATTCAGGGCATGAGTTTCAGGGCATGAGATTCAGGGCATGAGATTCAGGGCAGGAGTTTCAGGGCATGAGATTCAGGGCATGAGTTTCAGACCAGGAGTTTCAGGGCATGAGATTCAGGGCAGTAGTTTCAGGGCTTGAGATTCAGGGCATGAGTTTCAGGGCATGAGATTCAGGGCATGAGATTCAGGGCATGAGATTCAGGGCAGTAGTTTCAGGGCATGAGATTCAGGGCATGAGATTCAGGGCAGGAGTTTCAGGGCATGAGATTCAGGGCAGTAGTTTCAGGGCATGAGATTCAGGGCATGAGTTTCAGGGCATGAGATTCAGGGCAGGAGTTTCAGGGCATGAGATTCAGGGCAGGAGTTTCAGGGCATGAGATTCAGGGCATGAGTTTCAGGGCATGAGATTCAGGGCATGAGATTCAGGGCAGGAGATTCAGGGCATGAGATTCAGGGCATGAGTTTCAGGGCATGAGTTTCAGGGCATGAGATTCAGGGCATGAGATTCAGGGCATGAGTTTCAGGGCATGAGATTCAGGGCATGAGTTTCAGGGCATGAGATTCAGGGCAGTAGTTTCAGGGCATGGGATTCAGGGCATGAGTTTCAGACCAGGAGTTTCAAGGCATGAGATTCAGGGCAGTAGTTTCAGGGCATGAGATTCAGGGCAGGAGTTTCAGGGCATGAGATTCAGGGCATGAGATTCAGGGCAGGAGTTTCAGGGCATGAGATTCAGGGCATGAGATTCAGGGCATGAGTTTCAGAGCAGGAGTTTCAAGGCATGAGATTCAGGGCAGTAGTTTCAGGGCATGAGATTCAGGGCATGAGTTTCAGGGCAGGAGTTTCAGGGCATGAGATTCAGGGCATGAGTTTCAGGGCATGAGATTCAGGGCAGTAGTTTCAGGGCAGGAGATTCAGGGCAGGAGTTCCAGGGCAGGAGATTCAGGGCATGAGTTTCAGGGCATGAGATTTAGGGCAGTAGTTTCAGGGCATGAGATTCAGGGCAGTAGTTTCATTGCATGAGATTCAGGGCATGAGTTTCAGGGCATGAGATTCAGGGCATGAGATTCAGGGCAGGAGTTTCAGGGCATGAGATTCAGGGCATGAGTTTCAGGGCAGGAGTTTCAGGGCATGAGATTCAGGGCAGTAGTTTCAGGGCATGAGATTCAGGGCATGAGTTTCAGGGCATGAGATTCAGGGCATGAGATTCAGGGCATGAGATTCAGGGCATGAGATTCAGGGCATGAGATTCAGGGCAGTAGTTTCAGGGCATGAGATTCAGGGCAGGAGTTTCAGGGCATGAGATTCAGGGCATGAGATTCAGGGCAGAAGTTACAGGTCATGAGATTCAGGGCATGAGTTTCAGGGCAGGTGTTTCAGAGCAGGAGTTTCAAGGCATGAGATTCAGGGCAGTAGTTTCAGGGTTTGAGATTCAGGGCATGAGATTTATGGTAGGAGATTCAGGGCATGAGATTCAGGGCAGTAGTTTCAGGGCATGAGATTCAGGGCAGGAGATTCAGGGCAGGAGATTCAGGGCATGAGTTTCAGGGCATGAGATTCAGGGCAGTAGATTCAGGGCATGAGATTCAGGGCAGTAGTTTAAGGGCATGAGATTCAGGGCAGGAGATTCATGGCATGAGATTCAGGGCATGAGTTTCAGGGCATGAGATTCAGGGCATGAGATTCAGAGCAGGAGTTTCATGGCATGAGATTCAGGGCTGTAGTTTCAGGGCAGGAGATTCAGGGCAGGAGTTTCAGGGCATGAGATTCAGGGCATGAGTTTCAGGGCATGAGATTCAGGGCATGAGATTCAGGGCAGGAGATTCAGGGCATGAGTTTCAGGGCATGAGATTCAGGGCATGAGATTCAGGGCAGGAGATTCAGGGCAGGAGTTTCAGGGCATGAGATTCAGGGCATGAGTTTCAGGGCAGGAGTTTCAGGGCATGAGATTCAGGGCAGAAGTTTCAGGGCATGAGATTCAGGGCAGTAGTTTCATGGCATGAGATTCAGGGCATGAGTTTCAGGGCATGAGATTCAGGGCATGAGATTCAGGGCAGGAGTTTCAGGGCATGAGATTCAGGGCTGTGGTTTCAGGGCAGGAGATTCAGGGCATGAGTTTCAGGGCATGAGATTCAGGGCATGAGTTTCAGGGCATGAGATTCAGGGCAGGAGTTTCAGGGCATGAGATTCAGGGCAGGAGTTTCAGGGCATGAGATTCAGGGCATGAGTTTCAGGGCAGGAGATTCAGGGCAGGAGTTTCAGGGCATGAGATTCAGGGCATGAGATTCAGGGCAGGTTTGTCAGAGCAGGAGTTTCAAGGCATGAGATTCAGGGTAGTAGTTTCAGGGCATGAGATTCAGGGCAGGAGTTTCAGGGCATGAGATTCAGGGCATGAGTTTCAGGGCAGGAGATTCAGAGCAGGAGTTTCAGGGCATGAGATTCAGGGCAGTAGTTTCAGGGCATGAGATTCAGGGCATGAGATTCAGGGCAGGAGTTTCAGGGCATGAGATTCAGGGCAGTAGTTTCAGGGCATGAGATTCAGGGCATGAGATTTATGGTAGGAGATTCAGGGCAGGAGATTCAGGGCAGGAGATTCAGGGCATGAGTTTCAGGGCATGAGATTCAGGGCAGGAGTTTCATGGCATGAGATTCAGGGCATGAGTTTCAGGGCATGAGATTCAGGGCATGAGATTCAGGGCAGGAGATTCAGGGCATGAGATTCAGGGCAGGAGTTTCAGGGCATGAGATTCAGGGCATGAGATTCAGGGCAGGAGTTTCAGGGCATGAGATTCAGGGCAGTAGTTTCAGGGCATGAGATTCAGGGCATGAGTTTCAGGGCATGAGATTCAGGGCATGAGATTCAGGGCATGAGATTCAGGGCAGTAGTTTCAGGGCTTGAGATTCAGAGCAGTAGTTTCAGGGCATGAGATTCAGGGCAGGAGTTTCAGGGCATGAGATTCAGGGCATGAGATTCAGGGCAGAAGTTACAGGTCATGAGATTCAGGGCATGAGTTTCAGGGCAGGTGTTTCAGAGCAGGAGTTTCAGGGCATGAGATTCAGGGCAGTAGTTTCAGGGCATGAGATTCAGGGCATGAGATTCAGGGCAGGAGTTTCAGGGCATGAGATTCAGGGCAGTAGTTTCAGGGTTTGAGATTCAGGGCATGAGATTTATGGTAGGAGATTCAGGGCAGGAGATTCAGGGCAGGAGATTCAGGGCATGAGTTTCAGGGCATGAGATTCAGGGCAGTAGATTCAGGGCATGAGATTCAGGGCAGTAGTTTAAGGGCATGAGATTCAGGGCAGGAGTTTCATGGCATGAGATTCAGGGCATGAGTTTCAGGGCATGAGATTCAGGGCATGAGATTCAGAGCAGGAGTTTCATGGCATGAGATTCAGGGCTGTAGTTTCAGGGCAGGAGATTCAGGGCAGGAGTTTCAGGGCATGAGATTCAGGGCATGAGTTTCAGGGCATGAGATTCAGGGCATGAGTTTCAGGGCAGGAGTTTCAGGGCATGAGATTCAGGGCAGGAGTTTCAGGGCATGAGATTCAGGGCAGTAGTTTCATGGCATGAGATTCAGGGCATGAGTTTCAGGGCATGAGATTCAGGGCATGAGATTCAGGGCAGGAGTTTCAGGGCATGAGATTCAGGGCAGTAGTTTCAGGGCAGGAGATTCAGGGCATGAGTTTCAGGGCATGAGATTCAGGGCATGAGTTTCAGGGCATGAGATTCAGGGCAGGAGTTTCAGGGCATGAGATTCAGGGCATGAGTTTCAGGGCATGAGATTCAGGGCAGGAGTTTCAGGGCATGAGATTCAGGGCATGAGTTTCAGAGCAGGAGTTTCAAGGCATGAGATTCAGGGCAGTAGTTTCAGGGCTTGAGATTCAGGGCATGAGATTCAGGGCAGGAGTTTCAGGGCATGAGATTCAGGGCAGTAGTTTCAGGGCATGAGATTCAGGGCATGAGTTTCAGGGCATGAGATTCAGGGCATGAGATTCAGGGCAGGAGATTCAGGGCATGAGATTCAGGGCATGAGTTTCAGGGCATGAGATTCAGGGCATGAGTTTCAGGGCATGAGATTCAGGGCATGAGATTCAGGGCAGGAGTTTCAGGGCATGAGATTCAGGGCAGTAGTTTCAGGGCATGAGATTCAGGGCAGGAGTTTCAGGGCATGAGATTCAGGGCATGAGTTTCAGGGCATGAGATTCAGGGCAGGAGTTTCAGGGCATGAGATTCAGGGCATGAGATTCAGGGCAGGAGTTTCAGGGCAGGAGTTTCAGGGCATGAGATTCAGGGCAGTAGTTTCAGGGCATGAGATTCAGGGCATGAGATTCAGGGCAGGAGTTTCAAGGCATGAGATTCAGGGCAGTAGTTTCAGGGTTTGAGATTCAGGGCATGAGATTTATGGTAGGAGATTCAGGGCAGGAGATTCAGGGCAGGAGATTCAGGGCATGAGTTTCAGGGCATGAGATTCAGGGCAGTAGATTCAGGGCATGAGATTCAGGGCAGTAGTTTAAGGGCATGAGATTCAGGGCAGGAGATTCATGGCATGAGATTCAGGGCATGAGTTTCAGGGCATGAGATTCAGGGCATGAGATTCAGAGCAGGAGTTTCAGGGCATGAGATTCAGGGCTGTAGTTTCAGGGCAGGAGATTCAGGGCAGGAGTTTCAGGGCATGAGATTCAGGGCATGAGTTTCAGGGCATGAGATTCAGGGCATGAGATTCAGGGCAGGAGATTCAGGACAGGAGTTTCAGGGCAGGAGTTTCAGGGCATGAGATTCAGGGCATGAGATTCAGGGCAGGAGATTCAGGGCATGAGTTTCAGGGCATGAGATTCAGGGCATGAGTTTCAGGGCATGAGATTCAGGGCAGTAGTTTCAGGGCATGGGATTCAGGGCATGAGTTTCAGACCAGGAGTTTCAAGGCATGAGATTCAGGGCAGTAGTTTCAGGGCATGAGATTCAGGGCAGGAGTTTCAGGGCATGAGATTCAGGGCATGAGATTCAGGGCAGGAGTTTCAGGGCATGAGATTCAGGGCATGAGATTCAGGGCATGAGTTTCAGAGAAGGAGTTTCAAGTCATGAGATTCAGGGCAGTAGTTTCAGGGCTTGAGATTCAGGGCAGGAGTTTCAGGGCAGGAGTTTCAGGGCATGAGTTTCAGGGCATGAGATTTAGGGCAGTAGTTTCAGGGCAGGAGTTTCAGGGCAGGAGTTCCAGGGCAGGAGATTCAGGGCATGAGTTTCAGGGCATGAGATTTAGGGCAGTAGTTTCAGGGCATGAGATTCAGGGCAGTAGTTTCATTGCATGAGATTCAGGGCATGAGTTTCAGGGCATGAGATTCAGGGCATGAGATTCAGGGCAGGAGTTTCAGGGCATGAGATTCAGGGCATGAGTTTCAGGGCAGGAGATTCAGGGCAGGAGTTTCAGGGCATGAGATTCAGGGCAGTAGTTTCAGGGCATGAGATTCAGGGCATGAGATTCAGGGCAGGAGTTTCAGGGCATGAGATTCAGGGCAGTAGTTTCAGGGATTGAGATTCAGGGCATGAGTTTCAGGGCATGAGATTCAGGGCATGAGTTTCAGGGCATGAGATTCAGGGCATGAGATTCAGGGCAGGAGTTTCAGGGCATGAGATTCAGGGAAGGAGTTTCAGGGCAGGAGATTCAGGGCAGGAGTTTCAGGGCATGAGATTCAGGGCATGAGTTTCAGGGCATGAGATTCAGGGCATGAGTTTCAGGGCAGGAGTTTCAGGGCATGAGATTCAGGGCAGTAGTTTCAGGGCATGAGATTCAGGGCATGAGATTCAGGGCAGGAGTTTCAGGGCATGAGATTCAGGGCAGGAGTTTCAGGGCATGAGATTCAGGGCATGAGATTCAGGGCAGGAGTTTCAGGGCATGAGATTCAGGGCAGGAGTTTCAGGGCAGGAGATTCAGGGCATGAGTTTCAGGGCATGAGATTCAGGGCATGAGTTTCAGGGCATGAGATTCAGGGCAGGAGTTTCAGGACATGAGTTTCAGGGCATGAGATTCAGGGCAGGTTTGTCAGAGCAGGAGTTTCAATGCATGAGATTCAGGGCAGTAGTTTCAGGGCTTGAGATTCAGGGCAGTAGTTTCAGGGCTTGAGATTCAGGGCAGGAGTTTCAGGGCATGAGATTCAGGGCAGAAGTTTCAGGGCATGAGATTCAGGGCATGAGTTTCAGGGCAGGTGTTTCAGAGCAGGAGTTTCAAGGCATGAGATTCAGGGCAGTAGTTTCAGGGTTTGAGATTCAGGGCATGAGATTCATGGTAGGAGATTCAGGGCAGGAGATTCAGGGCAGGAGTTTCAGGGCATGAGATTCAGGGCATGAGATTCAGGGCAGGAGATTCAGGGCATGAGATTCAGGGCAGTAGTTTCAGGGCATGAGATTCAGGGCATGAGTTTCAGGGCATGAGATTCAGGGCAGGAGTTTCAGGGCATGAGATTCAGGGCATGAGTTTCAGGGCAGGAGTTTCAGGGCATGAGATTCAGGGCATGAGTTTCAGGGCATGAGATTCAGGGCAGGAGTTTCAGGGCATGAGATTCAGGGCAGGAGTTTCAGGGCATGAGATTCAGGGCATGAGTTTCAGGGCATGAGATTCAGGGCAGGAGTTTCAGGGCATGAGATTCAGGGCATGAGTTTCAGGGCAGGAGTTTCAGGGCATGAGATTCAGGGCATGAGTTTCAGGGCATGAGATTCAGGGCAGGAGTTTCAGGGCATGAGATTCAGGGCATGAGTTTCAGGGCATGAGTTTCAGGGCATGAGATTCAGGGCAGGAGTTTCAGGGCATGAGATTCAGGGCATGAGTTTCAGGGCATGAGATTCAGGGCAGGAGTTTCATGGCATGAGATTCAGGGCTGTAGTTTCAGGGCAGGAAATTCAGGGCAGGAGTTTCAGGGCATGGGATTCAGGGCATCAGTTTCAGACCAGCAGTTTCAAGGCATGAGATTCAGGGCAGTAGTTTCAGGGCATGAGATTCAGGGCAGGAGTTTCAGGGCATGAGATTCAGGGCAGGAGTTTCAGGGCATGAGATTCAGGGCATGAGTTTCAGGGCATGAGATTCAGGGCAGGAGTTTCAGGGCATGAGATTCAGGGCATGAGTTTCAGGGCAGGAGTTTCAGGGCATGAGATTCAGGGCAGGAGTTTCAGGGCATGAGATTCAGGGCATGAGTTTCAGGGCATGAGATTCAGGGCAGGAGTTTCAGGGCATGAGATTCAGGGCTGTAGTTTCAGGGCAGGAGATTCAGGGCAGGAGTTTCAGGGCATGAGATTCAGGGCATGAGTTTCAGGGCAGGAGTTTCAGGGCATGAGATTCAGGGCTGTAGTTTCAGGGCATGAGATTCAGGGCAGGAGTTTCAGGGCATGAGATTCAGGGCAGGAGTTTCAGGGCATGAGATTCAGGGCATGAGTTTCAGGGCAGGAGATTCAGGGCATGAGATTCAGGGCATGAGTTTCAGGGCATGAGATTCAGGGCAGGAGTTTCAGGGCATGAGATTCAGGGCAGGAGTTTCAGGGCATGAGATTCAGGGCATGAGTTTCAGGGCAGGAGTTTCAGGGCATGAGATTCAGGGCATGAGTTTCAGGGCATGAGATTCAGGGCATGAGATTCAGGGCAGGAGTTTCAGGGCATGAGATTCAGGGCATGAGTTTCAGGGCATGAGATTCAGGGCATGAGATTCAGGGCAGGAGTTTCAGGGCATGAGATTCAGGGCAGGAGTTTCAGGGCATGAGATTCAGGGCAGGAGTTTCAGGGCATGAGATTCAGGGCATGAGTTTCAGGGCATGAGATTCAGGGCAGGAGTTTCAGGGCATGAGATTCAGGGCATGAGATTCAGGGCAGGAGTTTCAGAGCAGGAGTTTCAAGGCATGAGATTCAGGGCAGTAGTTTCAGGGCTTGAGATTCAGGGCATGAGATTCAGGGCAGGAGTTTCAAGGCATGAGATTCAGGGCAGTAGTTTCAGGGTTTGAGATTCAGGGCATGAGATTCATGGTAGGAGATTCAGGGCAGGAGATTCAGGGCAGGAGATTCAGGGCATGAGTTTCAGGGCATGAGATTCAGGGCAGTAGATTCAGGGCATGAGATTCAGGGCAGTAGTTTAAGGGCATGAGATTCAGGGCAGGAGATTCATGGCATGAGATTCAGGGCATGAGTTTCAGGGCATGAGATTCAGGGCATGAGATTCAGGGCAGGAGTTTCAGGGCATGAGATTCAGGGCTGTAGTTTCAGGGCAGGAGATTCAGGGCAGGAGTTTCAGGGCATGAGATTCAGGGCATGAGTTTCAGGGCATGAGATTCAGGGCATGAGATTCAGGGCAGGAGATTCACGACAGGAGTTTCAGGGCAGGAGTTTCAGGGCGTGAGATTCAGGGCATGAGATTGAGGGCAGGAGATTCAGGGCATGAGTTTCAGGGCATGAGATTCAGGGCATGAGTTTCAGGGCATGAGATTCAGGGCAGTAGTTTCAGGGCATGGGATTCAGGGCATGAGTTTCAGACCAGGAGTTTCAAGGCATGAGATTCAGGGCAGTAGTTTCAGGGCATGAGATTCAGGGCAGGAGTTTCAGGGCATGAGATTCAGGGCATGAGATTCAGGGCAGGAGTTTCAGGGCATGAGATTCAGGGCATGAGATTCAGGGCATGAGTTTCAGACCAAGGAGTTTCAAGGCATGAGATTCAGGGCAGTAGTTTCAGGGCTTGAGATTCAGGGCAGGAGTTTCAGGGCAGGAGTTTCAGGGCATGAGTTTCAGGGCATGAGATTTAGGGCAGTAGTTTCAGGGCAGGAGTTTCAGGGCAGGAGTTCCAGGGCAGGAGATTCAGGGCATGAGTTTCAGGGCATGAGATTTAGGGCAGTAGTTTCAGGGCATGAGATTCAGGGCAGTAGTTTCATTGCATGAGATTCAGGGCATGAGTTTCAGGGCATGAGATTCAGGGCATGAGATTCAGGGCAGGAGTTTCAGGGCATGAGATTCAGGGCATGAGTTTCAGGGCAGGAGATTCAGGGCAGGAGTTTCAGGGCATGAGATTCAGGGCAGTAGTTTCAGGGCATGAGATTCAGGGCATGAGATTCAGGGCAGGAGTTTCAAGGCATGAGATTCAGGGCAGTAGTTTCAGGGATTGAGATTCAGTGCATGAGTTTCAGGGCATGAGATTCAGGGCATGAGTTTCAGGGCATGAGATTCAGGGCATGAGATTCAGGGCAGGAGTTTCAGGGCATGAGATTCAGGGAAGGAGTTTCAGGGCAGGAGATTCAGGGCAGGAGTTTCAGGGCATGAGATTCAGGGCATGAGTTTCAGGGCATGAGATTCAGGGCATGAGATTCAGGGCAGGAGTTTCAGGGCATGAGATTCAGGGCAGTAGTTTCAGGGCATGAGATTCAGGGCATGAGATTCAGGGCAGGAGTTTCATGGCATGAGATTCAGGGCATGAGTTTCAGGGCATGAGATTCAGGGCATGAGATTCAGGGCAGGAGTTTCAGGGCATGAGATTCAGGGCTGTGGTTTCAGGGCAGGAGATTCAGGGCATGAGTTTCAGGGAATGAGATTCAGGGCATGAGTTTCAGGGCTTGAGATTCAGGGCAGGAGTTTCAGGACATGAGTTTCAGGGCATGAGATTCAGGGCAGGTTTGTCAGAGCAGGAGTTTCAATGCATGAGAATCAAGGTAGTAGTTTCAGGGCTTGAGATTCAGAGCAGTAGTTTCAGGGCATGAGATTCAGGGCAGGAGTTTCAGGGCATGAGATTCAGGGCAGAAGTTACAGGTCATGAGATTCAGGGCATGAGTTTCAGGGCAGGTGTTTCAGAGCAGGAGTTTCAAGGCATGAGATTCAGGGCAGTAGTTTCAGGGTTTGAGATTCAGGGCATGAGATTCATGGTAGGAGATTCAGGGCAGGAGATTCAGGGCAGGAGTTTCAGGGCATGAGATTCAGGGCATGAGATTCAGGGCAGGAGATTCAGGGCATGAGATTCAGGGCAGTAGTTTCAGGGCATGAGATTCAGGGCAGGAGATTCATGGCATGAGATTCAGGGCAGGAGTTTCAGGGCATGAGATTCAGGGCATGAGTTTCAGACCAGGAGTTTCAAGGCATGAGATTCAGGGCATGAGTTTCAGGGCATGAGATTCAGGGCAGGAGTTTCAGGGCATGAGATTCAGGGCAGGAGTTTCAGGGCATGAGATTCAGGGCATGAGTTTCAGGGCATGAGATTCAGGGCAGGAGTTTCAGGGCATGAGATTCAGGGCATGAGTTTCAGGGCAGGAGTTTCAGGGCATGAGATTCAGGGCATGAGTTTCAGGGCATGAGATTCAGGGCAGGAGTTTCAGGGCATGAGATTCAGGGCATGAGTTTCAGGGCATGAGTTTCAGGGCATGAGATTCAGGGCAGTAGTTTCAGGGCATGAGATTCAGGGCATGAGTTTCAGGGCATGAGATTCAGGGCAGGAGTTTCAGGGCATGAGATTCAGGGCAGTAGTTTCAGGGCAGGAGATTCAGGGCAGGAGTTTCAGGGCATGAGATTCAGGGCATGAGATTCAGGGCAGGAGTTTCAGGGCATGAGATTCAGGGCAGTAGTTTCAGGGCATGAGATTCAGGGCAGGAGTTTCAGGGCATGAGATTCAGGGCAGGAGTTTCAGGGCATGAGATTCAGGGCATGAGTTTCAGGGCATGAGATTCAGGGCAGGAGTTTCAGGGCATGAGATTCAGGGCATGAGTTTCAGGGCAGGAGTTTCAGGGCATGAGATTCAGGGCAGGAGTTTCAGGGCATGAGATTCAGGGCATGAGTTTCAGGGCATGAGATTCAGGGCAGGAGTTTCAGGGCATGAGATTCAGGGCAGTAGTTTCAGGGCAGGAGATTCAGGGCAGGAGTTTCAGGGCATGAGATTCAGGGCATGAGTTTCAGAGCAGGAGTTTCAAGGCATGAGATTCAGGGCAGTAGTTTCAGGGCATGAGATTCAGGGCAGGAGTTTCAGGGCATGAGATTCAGGGCAGGAGTTTCAGGGCATGAGATTCAGGGCATGAGTTTCAGGGCAGGAGATTCAGGGCAGGAGATTCAGGGCATGAGTTTCAGGGCATGAGATTCAGGGCAGGAGTTTCAGGGCATGAGATTCAGGGCAGGAGTTTCAGGGCATGAGATTCAGGGCATGAGTTTCAGGGCAGGAGATTCAGGGCATGAGATTCAGGGCATGAGTTTCAGGGCATGAGATTCAGGGCAGGAGTTTCAGGGCATGAGATTCAGGGCAGGAGTTTCAGGGCATGAGATTCAGGGCATGAGTTTCAGGGCATGAGATTCAGGGCAGGAGTTTCAGGGCATGAGATTCAGGGCAGGAGTTTCAGGGCATGAGATTCAGGGCATGAGTTTCAGGGCATGAGATTCAGGGCAGGAGTTTCAGGGCATGAGATTCAGGGCATGAGTTTCAGGGCAGGAGTTTCAGGGCATGAGATTCAGGGCATGAGTTTCAGGGCATGAGATTCAGGGCAGGAGTTTCATGGCATGAGATTCAGGGCATGAGTTTCAGGGCATGAGATTCAGGGCATGAGATTCAGGGCAGGAGTTTCAGGGCATGAGATTCAGGGCATGAGTTTCAGGGCATGAGATTCAGGGCAGGAGTTTCAGGGCATGAGATTCAGGGCAGTAGTTTCAGGGCAGGAGATTCAGGGCAGGAGTTTCAGGGCATGAGATTCAGGGCATGAGTTTCAGGGCATGAGTTTCAGGGCATGAGATTCAGGGCAGTAGTTTCAGGGCATGAGATTCAGGGCAGGAGTTTCAGGGCATGAGATTCAGGGCAGGAGTTTCAGGGCATGAGATTCAGGGCATGAGTTTCAGGGCATGAGATTCAGGGCAGGAGTTTCAGGGCATGAGATTCAGGGCATGAGTTTCAGGGCAGGAGTTTCAGGGCATGAGATTCAGGGCAGGAGTTTCAGGGCATGAGATTCAGGGCATGAGTTTCAGGGCATGAGATTCAGGGCAGGAGTTTCAGGGCATGAGATTCAGGGCTGTAGTTTCAGGGCAGGAGATTCAGGGCAGGAGTTTCAGGGCATGAGATTCAGGGCATGAGTTTCAGGGCAGGAGTTTCAAGGCATGAGATTCAGGGCAGTAGTTTCAGGGCATGAGATTCAGGGCAGGAGTTTCAGGGCATGAGATTCAGGGCAGGAGTTTCAGGGCATGAGATTCAGGGCATGAGTTTCAGGGCAGGAGATTCAGGGCATGAGATTCAGGGCATGAGTTTCAGGGCATGAGATTCAGGGCAGGAGTTTCAGGGCATGAGATTCAGGGCAGGAGTTTCAGGGCATGAGATTCAGGGCATGAGTTTCAGGGCAGGAGATTCAGGGCATGAGATTCAGGGCATGAGTTTCAGGGCATGAGATTCAGGGCAGGAGTTTCAGGGCATGAGATTCAGGGCAGGAGTTTCAGGGCATGAGATTCAGGGCATGAGATTCAGGGCAGGAGTTTCAGGGCATGAGATTCAGGGCAGTAGTTTCAGGGCATGAGATTCAGGGCAGGAGTTTCATGGCATGAGATTCAGGGCATGAGTTTCAGGGCATGAGATTCAGGGCAGGAGTTTCAGGGCATGAGATTCAGGGCATGAGTTTCAGACCAGGAGTTTCAAGGCATGAGATTCAGGGCATGAGTTTCAGGGCATGAGATTCAGGGCATGAGATTCAGGGCAGGAGTTTCATGGCATGAGATTCAGGGCATGAGTTTCAGGGCATGAGATTCAGGGCATGAGATTCAGGGCTGGAGATTCAGGACAGGAGTTTCAGGGCAGGAGTTTCAGGGCATGAGATTCAGGGCATGAGATTCAGGGCAGGAGATTCAGGGCATGAGTTTCAGGGCATGAGATTCAGGGCATGAGTTTCAGGGCATGAGATTCAGGGCAGTAGTTTCAGGGCATGAGATTCAGGGCATGAGTTTCAGACCAGGAGTTTCAAGGCATGAGATTCAGGGCAGTAGTTTCAGGGCATGAGATTCAGGGCATGAGTTTCAGGGCATGAGATTCAGGGCATGAGTTTCAGGGCATGAGATTCAGGGCATGAGATTCAGGGCAGGAGTTTCAGGGCATGAGATTCAGAGAAGGAGTTTCAAGTCATGAGATTCAGGGCAGTAGTTTCAGGGCTTGAGATTCAGGGCAGGAGTTCCAGGGCATGAGATTCAGGGCATGAGTTTCAGGGCAGGAGTTTCAGGGCATGAGATTCAGGGCATGAGTTTCAGGGCATGAGATTCAGGGCAGGAGTTTCAGGGCATGAGATTCAGGGCATGAGTTTCAGGGCATGAGATTCAGGGCATGAGTTTCAGGGCAGGAGTTTCAGGGCATGAGATTCAGGGCATGAGATTCAGGGCAGGAGATTCAGGGCATGAGTTTCAGGGCATGAGATTCAGGGCATGAGTTTCAGGGCATGAGATTCAGGGCAGTAGTTTCAGGGCATGGGATTCAGGGCATGAGTTTCAGACCAGGAGTTTCAAGGCATGAGATTCAGGGCAGTAGTTTCAGGGCTTGAGATTCAGGGCAGGAGTTTCAGGGCATGAGATTCAGGGCATGAGTTTCAGGGCATGAGATTCAGGGCATGAGATTCAGGGCAGGAGTTTCAGGGCATGAGATTCAGGGCTGTAGTTTCAGGGCATGAGATTCAGGGCATGAGTTTCAGGGCATGAGATTCAGGGCAGGAGTTTCAGGGCATGAGATTCAGGGCATGAGTTTCAGGGCAGGAGTTTCAGGGCATGAGATTCAGGGCATGAGTTTCAGGGCATGAGATTCAGGGCAGGAGTTTCAGGGCATGAGATTCAGGGCAGGAGTTTCAGGGCATGAGATTCAGGGCATGAGTTTCAGGGCATGAGATTCAGGGCAGGAGTTTCAGGGCATGAGATTCAGGGCATGAGTTTCAGGGCAGGAGTTTCAGGGCATGAGATTCAGGGCATGAGTTTCAGGGCATGAGATTCAGGGCAGGAGTTTCAGGGCATGAGATTCAGGGCATGAGTTTCAGGGCATGAGTTTCAGGGCATGAGATTCAGGGCAGGAGTTTCAGGGCATGAGATTCAGGGCATGAGTTTCAGGGCATGAGATTCAGGGCAGGAGTTTCAGGGCATGAGATTCAGGGCAGTAGTTTCAGGGCAGGAGATTCAGGGCAGGAGTTTCAGGGCATGAGATTCAGGGCATGAGATTCAGGGCAGGAGTTTCAGGGCATGAGATTCAGGGCAGTAGTTTCAGGGCATGAGATTCAGGGCAGGAGTTTCAGGGCATGAGATTCAGGGCAGGAGTTTCAGGGCATGAGATTCAGGGCATGAGTTTCAGGGCATGAGATTCAGGGCAGGAGTTTCAGGGCATGAGATTCAGGGCATGAGTTTCAGGGCAGGAGTTTCAGGGCATGAGATTCAGGGCAGGAGTTTCAGGGCATGAGATTCAGGGCATGAGTTTCAGGGCATGAGATTCAGGGCAGGAGTTTCATGGCATGAGATTCAGGGCTGTAGTTTCAGGGCAGGAGATTCAGGGCAGGAGTTTCAGGGCATGAGATTCAGGGCATGAGTTTCAGGGCAGGAGTTTCAGGGCATGAGATTCAGGGCAGTAGTTTCAGGGCATGAGATTCAGGGCAGGAGTTTCAGGGCATGAGATTCAGGGCAGGAGTTTCAGGGCATGAGATTCAGGGCATGAGTTTCAGGGCAGGAGATTCAGGGCATGAGATTCAGGGCATGA
The DNA here is from genome assembly GCF_963921235.1 of Mobula hypostoma. Classification (NCBI taxonomy): domain Eukaryota; kingdom Metazoa; phylum Chordata; class Chondrichthyes; order Myliobatiformes; family Myliobatidae; genus Mobula; species Mobula hypostoma. Next base: position 21,712 of record NC_086128.1, read on the forward strand.
GTTTCAGGGCATGAGATTCAGGGCAGGAGTTTCAGGGCATGAGATTCAGGGCAGGAGTTTCAGGGCATGAGATTCAGGGCATGAGTTTCAGGGCAGGAGATTCAGGGCATGAGATTCAGGGCATGAGTTTCAGGGCATGAGATTCAGGGCAGTAGTTTCAGGGCATGAGATTCAGGGCAGGAGTTTCAGGGCATGAGATTCAGGGCATGAGATTCAGGGCAGGAGTTTCAGGGCATGAGATTCAGGGCAGTAGTTTCAGGGCATGAGATTCAGGGCAGGAGTTTCAGGGCATGAGATTCAGGGCATGAGTTTCAGGGCATGAGATTCAGGGCAGGAGTTTCAGGGCATGAGATTCAGGGCATGAGTTTCAGGGCAGGAGTTTCAAGGCATGAGATTCAGGGCATGAGATTCAGGGCATGAGATTCAGGGCATGAGTTTCAGGGCATGAGATTCAGGGCATGAGTTTCAGGGCATGAGATTCAGGGCAGTAGTTTCAGGGCATGGGATTCAGGGCATGAGTTTCAGACCAGGAGTTTCAAGGCATGAGATTCAGGGCAGTAGTTTCAGGGCTTGAGATTCAGGGCAGGAGTTTCAGGGCATGAGATTCAGGGCATGAGATTCAGGGCATGAGATTCAGGGCATGAGATTCAGGGCATGAGTTTCAGGGCATGAGATTCAGGGCATGAGTTTCAGGGCAGGAGTTTCAGGGCATGAGATTCAGGGCAGTAGTTTCAGGGCATGAGATTCAGGGCAGGAGTTTCAGGGCATGAGATTCAGGGCATGAGTTTCAGGGCATGAGATTCAGGGCAGGAGTTTCAGGGCATGAGATTCAGGGCTGTAGTTTCAGGGCAGGAGATTCAGGGCAGGAGTTTCAGGGCATGAGATTCAGGGCATGAGTTTCAGGGCAGGAGTTTCAGGGCATGAGATTCAGGGCAGTAGTTTCAGGGCATGAGATTCAGGGCAGGAGTTTCAGGGCATGAGATTCAGGGCAGGAGTTTCAGGGCATGAGATTCAGGGCTGAGTTTCAGGGCAGGAGATTCAGGGCATGAGATTCAGGGCATGAGTTTCAGGGCATGAGATTCAGGGCAGGAGTTTCAGGGCATGAGATTCAGGGCAGTAGTTTCAGGGCATGAGATTCAGGGCATGAGTTTCAGGGCAGGAGTTTCAGGGCATGAGATTCAGGGCATGAGTTTCAGGGCAGGAGTTTCAAGGCATGAGATTCAGGGCATGAGTTTCAGGGCATGAGATTCAGGGCAGTAGTTTCAGGGCATGAGATTCAGGGCAGGAGTTTCAGGGCATGAGATTCAGGGCAGGAGATTCATGGCATGAGATTCAGGGCTGTAGTTTCAGGGCAGGAAATTCAGGGCAGGAGTTTCAGGGCATGGGATTCAGGGCATGAGTTTCAGGGCATGAGATTCAGGGCAGGAGTTTCAGGGCATGAGATTCAGGGCATGAGTTTCAGGGCAGGAGTTTCAGGGCATGAGATTCAGGGCATGAGTTTCAGGGCATGAGATTCAGGGCATGAGATTCAGGGCAGGAGTTTCAGGGCATGAGATTCAGGGCATGAGTTTTAGGGCATGAGATTCAGGGCATGAGATTCAGGGCTGGAGATTCAGGACAGGAGTTTCAGGGCAGGAGTTTCAGGGCATGAGATTCAGGGCATGAGATTCAGGGCAGGAGATTCAGGGCATGAGTTTCAGGGCATGAGATTCAGGGCATGAGTTTCAGGGCATGAGATTCAGGGCAGTAGTTTCAGGGCATGGGATTCAGGGCATGAGTTTCAGACCAGGAGTTTCAAGGCATGAGATTCAGGGCAGTAGTTTCAGGGCTTGAGATTCAGGGCAGGAGTTTCAGGGCATGAGATTCAGGGCATGAGATTCAGGGCATGAGATTCAGGGCATGAGATTCAGGGCATGAGATTCAGGGCATGAGTTTCAGGGCATGAGATTCAGGGCATGAGTTTCAGGGCATGAGATTCAGGGCAGGAGTTTCAGGGCATGAGATTCAGGGCATGAGTTTCAGGGCAGGAGTTTCAGGGCATGAGATTCAGGGCAGTAGTTTCAGGGCATGAGATTCAGGGCATGAGATTCAGGGCAGGAGTTTCAGGGCATGAGATTCAGGGCATGAGTTTCAGGGCAGGAGTTTCAGGGCATGAGATTCAGGGCAGTAGTTTCAGGGCATGAGATTCAGGGCATGAGTTTCAGGGCATGAGATTCAGGGCATGAGATTCAGGGCAGGAGTTTCAGGGCATGAGATTCAGGGCATGAGTTTCAGAGCAGGAGTTTCAGGGCATGAGATTCAGGGCAGTAGTTTCAGGGCATGAGATTCAGGGCATGAGTTTCAGGGCATGAGATTCAGGGCATGAGATTCAGGGCAGGAGTTTCAGGGCATGAGATTCAGGGCATGAGTTTCAGGGCAGGAGTTTCAGGGCATGAGATTCAGGGCAGTAGTTTCAGGGCATGAGATTCAGGGCATGAGTTTCAGGGCATGAGATTCAGGGCATGAGATTCAGGGCATGAGATTCAGGGCAGGAGATTCAGGGCATGAGATTCAGGGCAGTAGTTTCAGGGCATGAGATTCAGGGCATGAGTTTCAGGGCATGAGATTCAGGGCATGAGATTCAGGGCATGAGATTCAGGGCATGAGATTCAGGGCAGGAGTTTCAGGGCAGGAGTTTCAGGGCATGAGATTCAGGGCATGAGATTCAGGGCATGAGTTTCAGGGCATGAGATTCAGGGCATGAGATTCAGGGCATGAGTTTCAGGGCATGAGATTCAGGGCAGGAGTTTCAGGGCATGAGATTCAGGGCATGAGATTCAGGGCAGGTTTGTCAGAGCAGGAGTTTCAATGCATGAGATTCAAGGTAGTAGTTTCAGGGCATGAGATTCAGGGCAGGAGTTTCAGGGCATGAGATTCAGGGCATGAGATTCAGGGCAGAAGTTTCAGGGCATGAGATTCAGGGCATGAGTTTCAGGGCAGGAGTTTCAGGGCATGAGATTCAGGGCAGTAGTTTCAGGGCATGAGATTCAGGGCATGAGTTTCAGGGCATGAGATTCAGGGCATGAGATTCAGGGCAGTAGTTTCAGGGCTTGAGATTCAGGGCATGAGTTTCAGGGCATGAGATTCAGGGCATGAGATTCAGGGCATGAGATTCAGGGCATGAGATTCAGGGCAGGAGTTTCAGGGCATGAGATTCAGGGCATGAGTTTCAGGGCAGGAGTTTCAGGGCATGAGATTCAGGGCAGTAGTTTCAGGGCATGAGATTCAGGGCATGAGTTTCAGGGCATGAGATTCAGGGCATGAGATTCAGGGCAGGAGTTTCAGGGCATGAGATTCAGGGCATGAGTTTCAGGGCAGGAGATTCAGGGCAGGAGTTTCAGGGCATGAGATTCAGGGCATGAGTTTCAGGGCATGAGATTCAGGGCAGGAGTTTCAGGGCATGAGATTCAGGGCAGTAGTTTCAGGGCATGAGATTCAGGGCAGGAGTTTCAGGGCATGAGATTCAGGGCATGAGATTCAGGGCAGGAGTTTCAGGGCATGAGATTCAGGGCAGTAGTTTCAGGGCATGAGATTCAGGGCAGGAGTTTCAGGGCATGAGATTCAGGGCATGAGTTTCAGGGCATGAGATTCAGGGCAGGAGTTTCAGGGCATGAGATTCAGGGCATGAGTTTCAGGGCATGAGATTCAGGGCAGGAGTTTCAGGGCATGAGATTCAGGGCAGTAGTTTCAGGGCATGAGATTCAGGGCAGGAGTTTCAGGGCATGAGATTCAGGGCATGAGATTCAGGGCATGAGTTTCAGGGCATGAGATTCAGGGCAGGAGTTTCAGGGCATGAGATTCAGGGCATGAGTTTCAGGGCATGAGATTCAGGGCATGAGTTTCAGGGCATGAGATTCAGGGCAGGAGTTTCAGGGCATGAGATTCAGGGCAGTAGTTTCAGGGCAGGAGATTCAGGGCATGAGTTTCAGGGCATGAGATTCAGGGCATGAGTTTCAGGGCAGGAGTTTCAGGGCATGAGATTCAGGGCAGTAGTTTCAGGGCATGAGATTCAGGGCAGGAGTTTCAGGGCATGAGATTCAGGGCAGGAGTTTCAGGGCATGAGATTCAGGGCATGAGATTCAGGGCAGGAGTTTCAGGGCAGGAGTTTCAGGGCATGAGATTCAGGGCAGGAGTTTCAGGGCAGGAGATTCAGGGCATGAGATTCAGGGCATGAGTTTCAGGGCATGAGATTCAGGGCAGGAGTTTCAGGGCATGAGATTCAGGGCATGAGATTCAGGGCAGGAGTTTCAGGGCATGAGATTCAGGGCAGGAGTTTCAGGGCATGAGATTCAGGGCATGAGATTCAGGGCAGGAGTTTCAGGGCATGAGATTCAGGGCAGTAGTTTCAGGGCATGAGATTCAGGGCAGGAGTTTCAGGGCATGAGATTCAGGGCATGAGTTTCAGGGCAGGAGATTCAGGGCAGGAGTTTCAGGGCATGAGATTCAGGGCATGAGATTCAGGGCAGGAGTTTCAGGGCATGAGATTCAGGGCATGAGTTTCAGGGCATGAGATTCAGGGCAGGAGTTTCAGGGCATGAGATTCAGGGCATGAGATTCAGGGCAGGAGTTTCAGGGCATGAGATTCAGGGCATGAGTTTCAGGGCATGAGATTCAGGGCATGAGATTCAGGGCAGTAGTTTCAGGGCATGAGATTCAGGGCATGAGTTTCAGGGCATGAGATTCAGGGCATGAGATTCAGGGCATGAGATTCAGGGCATGAGATTCAGGGCAGGAGTTTCAGGGCATGAGATTCAGGGCATGAGTTTCAGGGCAGGAGTTTCAAGGCATGAGATTCAGGGCAGTAGTTTCAGGGCATGAGATTCAGGGCAGGAGTTTCAGGGCATGAGATTCAGGGCAGGAGTTTCAGGGCATGAGATTCAGGGCATGAGTTTCAGGGCAGGAGATTCAGGGCAGGAGTTTCAGGGCATGAGATTCAGGGCATGAGTTTCAGGGCATGAGATTCAGGGCAGTAGTTTCAGGGCATGAGATTCAGGGCAGTAGTTTCAGGGCATGAGATTCAGGGCATGAGATTCAGGGCAGGAGTTTCAGGGCATGAGATTCAGGGCATGAGATTCAGGGCAGGAGTTTCAGGGCATGAGATTCAGGGCATGAGTTTCAGAGCAGGAGTTTCAAGGCATGAGATTCAGGGCAGTAGTTTCAGGGCATGAGATTCAGGGCATGAGTTTCAGGGCATGAGATTCAGGGCATGAGATTCAGGGCATGAGATTCAGGGCAGGAGATTCAGGGCATGAGATTCAGGGCAGTAGTTTCAGGGCATGAGATTCAGGGCATGAGTTTCAGGGCATGAGATTCAGGGCATGAGTTTCAGGGCAGGAGTTTCAGGGCATGAGATTCAGGGCATGAGATTCAGGGCATGAGATTCAGGGCATGAGTTTCAGGGCATGAGATTCAGGGCATGAGATTCAGGGCATGAGATTCAGGGCATGAGATTCAGGGCAGGAGTTTCAGGGCATGAGATTCAGGGCATGAGATTCAGGGCAGGTTTTTCAGAGCAGGAGTTTCAAGGCATGAGATTCAGGGCAGTAGTTTCAGGGCATGAGATTCAGGGCATGAGTTTCAGGGCATGAGATTCAGGGCAGGAGTTTCAGGGCATGAGATTCAGGGCATGAGTTTCAGGGCAGGAGTTTCAGGGCATGAGATTCAGGGCAGTAGTTTCAGGGCATGAGATTCAGGGCATGAGTTTCAGGGCATGAGATTCAGGGCATGAGATTCAGGGCAGGAGTTTCAGGGCATGAGATTCAGGGCATGAGTTTCAGGGCATGAGATTCAGGGCATGAGATTCAGGGCATGAGATTCAGGGCAGGAGATTCAGGGCAGGAGTTTCAGGGCATGAGATTCAGGGCATGAGTTTCAGGGCAGGAGTTTCAAGGCATGAGATTCAGGGCAGTAGTTTCAGGGCATGAGATTCAGGGCAGGAGTTTCAGGGCATGAGATTCAGGGCATGAGATTCAGGGCAGGAGTTTCAGGGCATGAGATTCAGGGCAGGAGTTTCAGGGCATGAGATTCAGGGCATGAGTTTCAGGGCATGAGATTCAGGGCAGGAGTTTCAGGGCATGAGATTCAGGGCAGTAGTTTCAGGGCATGAGATTCAGGGCAGGAGTTTCAGGGCATGAGATTCAGGGCATGAGATTCAGGGCAGGAGTTTCAGGGCATGAGATTCAGGGCAGTAGTTTCAGGGCATGAGATTCAGGGCAGGAGTTTCATGGCATGAGATTCAGGGCATGAGTTTCAGGGCATGAGATTCAGGGCAGGAGTTTCAGGGCATGAGATTCAGGGCATGAGTTTCAGGGCATGAGATTCAGGGCAGGAGTTTCAGGGCATGAGATTCAGGGCAGTAGTTTCAGGGCATGAGATTCAGGGCAGGAGTTTCAGGGCATGAGATTCAGGGCATGAGATTCAGGGCATGAGTTTCAGGGCATGAGATTCAGGGCAGGAGTTTCAGGGCATGAGATTCAGGGCATGAGTTTCAGGGCATGAGATTCAGGGCATGAGTTTCAGGGCATGAGATTCAGGGCAGGAGTTTCAGGGCATGAGATTCAGGGCATGAGTTTCAGGGCAGGAGATTCAGGGCATGAGTTTCAGGGCATGAGATTCAGGGCATGAGTTTCAGGGCAGGAGTTTCAGGGCATAAGATTCAGGGCTGTAGTTTCAGGGCGCGAGATTCAGGGCAGGAGATTCAGGGCAGGAGATTCAGGGCAGGAGTTTCAGGGCATGAGATTCAGGGCATGAGATTCAGGGCAGGAGTTTCAGGGCAGGAGTTTCAGGGCATGAGATTCAGGGCAGTAGTTTCAGGGCAGGAGATTCAGGGCATGAGATTCAGGGCATGAGTTTCAGGGCATGAGATTCAGGGCAGGAGTTTCAGGGCATGAGATTCAGGGCATGAGATTCAGGGCAGGAGTTTCAGGGCATGAGATTCAGGGCAGGAGTTTCAGGGCATGAGATTCAGGGCATGAGATTCAGGGCAGGAGTTTCAGGGCATGAGATTCAGGGCAGTAGTTTCAGGGCATGAGATTCAGGGCAGTAGTTTCAGGGCATGAGATTCAGGGCATGAGTTTCAGGGCATGAGATTCAGGGCAGGAGTTTCAGGGCATGAGATTCAGGGCATGAGATTCAGGGCAGGAGTTTCAGGGCATGAGATTCAGGGCATGAGTTTCAGGGCATGAGATTCAGGGCATGAGTTTCAGGGCATGAGATTCAGGGCATGAGATTCAGGGCAGGAGTTTCATGGCATGAGATTCAGGGCATGAGTTTCAGGGCATGAGATTCAGGGCATGAGATTCAGGGCAGGAGTTTCAGGGCATGAGATTCAGGGCAGTAGTTTCAGGGCATGAGATTCAGGGCAGGAGTTTCAGGGCATGAGATTCAGGGCATGAGTTTCAGGGCATGAGATTCAGGGCAGGAGTTTCAGGGCATGAGATTCAGGGCATGAGATTCAGGGCAGGAGTTTCAGGGCATGAGATTCAGGGCATGAGTTTCAGGGCATGAGATTCAGGGCAGGAGTTTCAGGGCATGAGATTCAGGGCATGAGATTCAGGGCAGGAGTTTCAGGGCATGAGATTCAGGGCATGAGTTTCAGGGCAGGAGTTTCAGGGCATGAGATTCAGGGCAGTAGTTTCAGGGCATGAGATTCAGGGCATGAGTTTCAGGGCATGAGATTCAGGGCATGAGATTCAGGGCATGAGATTCAGGGCATGAGATTCAGGGCAGGAGTTTCAGGGCATGAGATTCAGGGCATGAGTTTCAGGGCAGGAGTTTCAGGGCATGAGATTCAGGGCAGTAGTTTCAGGGCATGAGATTCAGGGCAGGAGTTTCAGGGCATGAGATTCAGGGCATGAGATTCAGGGCAGGAGTTTCAGGGCATGAGATTCAGGGCATGAGTTTCAGGGCATGAGATTCAGGGCATGAGATTCAGGGCAGTAGTTTCAGGGCATGAGATTCAGGGCAGGAGTTTCAGGGCATGAGATTCAGGGCATGAGATTCAGGGCATGAGATTCAGGGCATGAGATTCAGGGCAGGAGTTTCAGGGCATGAGATTCAGGGCATGAGTTTCAGACCAGGAGTTTCAAGGCATGAGATTCAGGGCAGTAGTTTCAGGGCATGAGATTCAGGGCAGGAGTTTCAGGGCATGAGATTCAGGGCATGAGATTCAGGGCAGGAGTTTCAGGGCATGAGATTCAGGGCATGAGTTTCAGGGCAGGAGATTCAGGGCAGGAGTTTCAGGGCATGAGATTCAGGGCATGAGTTTCAGGGCATGAGATTCAGGGCAGGAGTTTCAGGGCATGAGATTCAGGGCAGTAGTTTCAGGGCATGAGATTCAGGGCAGGAGTTTCAGGGCATGAGATTCAGGGCATGAGATTCAGGGCAGGAGTTTCAGGGCATGAGATTCAGGGCAGTAGTTTCAGGGCATGAGATTCAGGGCAGGAGTTTCAGGGCATGAGATTCAGGGCATGAGTTTCAGGGCATGAGATTCAGGGCAGGAGTTTCAGGGCATGAGATTCAGGGCATGAGTTTCAGGGCATGAGATTCAGGGCAGGAGTTTCAGGGCATGAGATTCAGGGCAGTAGTTTCAGGGCTTGAGATTCAGGGCAGGAGTTTCAGGGCATGAGATTCAGGGCATGAGATTCAGGGCATGAGTTTCAGGGCATGAGATTCAGGGCAGGAGTTTCAGGGCATGAGATTCAGGGCAGTAGTTTCAGGGCATGAGATTCAGGGCAGTAGTTTCAGGGCATGAGATTCAGGGCAGGAGTTTCAGGGCATGAGATTCAGGGCATGAGTTTCAGGGCAGGAGTTTCAGGGCATGAGATTCAGGGCATGAGATTCAGGGCATGAGTTTCAGGCCAGGAGTTTCAAGGCATGAGATTCAGGGCATGAGTTTCAGGGCATGAGATTCAGGGCATGAGATTCAGGGCAGGAGTTTCAGGGCATGAGATTCAGGGCATGAGTTTCAGGGCAGGAGATTCAGGGCAGGAGTTTCAGGGCATGAGATTCAGGGCATGAGTTTCAGGGCATGAGATTCAGGGCAGGAGTTTCAGGGCATGAGATTCAGGGCAGTAGTTTCAGGGCAGGAGATTCAGGGCATGAGTTTCAGGGCATGAGATTCAGGGCATGAGATTCAGGGCAGGAGTTTCAGGGCATGAGATTCAGGGCAGTAGTTTCAGGGCAGGAGTTTCATGGCATGAGATTCAGGGCATGAGTTTCAGGGCATGAGATTCAGGGCAGGAGTTTCAGGGCATGAGATTCAGGGCATGAGATTCAGGGCATGAGTTTCAGGGCATGAGATTCAGGGCATGAGATTCAGGGCATGAGTTTCAGGGCATGAGATTCAGGGCAGGAGTTTCAGGGCATGAGATTCAGGGCATGAGATTCAGGGCATGAGTTTCAGGGCATGAGATTCAGGGCATGAGATTCAGGGCATGAGTTTCAGGGCATGAGATTCAGGGCAGGAGTTTCAGGGCATGAGATTCAGGGCATGAGATTCAGGGCAGGTTTGTCAGAGCAGGAGTTTCAAGGCATGAGATTCAGGGCAGTAGTTTCAGGGCATGAGATTCAGGGCAGGAGTTTCAGGGCATGAGATTCAGGGCATGAGATTCAGGGCAGAAGTTTCAGGGCATGAGATTCAGGGCATGAGTTTCAGGGCAGGAGTTTCAAGGCATGAGATTCAGGGCAGTAGTTTCAGGGCATGAGATTCAGGGCATGAGTTTCAGGGCATGAGATTCAGGGCATGAGATTCAGGGCAGGAGTTTCAGGGCATGAGATTCAGGGCATGAGTTTCAGGGCATGAGATTCAGGGCATGAGATTCAGGGCATGAGATTCAGGGCATGAGATTCAGGGCAGGAGTTTCAGGGCATGAGATTCAGGGCATGAGTTTCAGGGCAGGAGTTTCAAGGCATGAGATTCAGGGCAGTAGTTTCAGGGCATGAGATTCAGGGCATGAGTTTCAGGGCATGAGATTCAGGGCATGAGATTCAGGGCAGGAGTTTCAGGGCATGAGATTCAGGGCATGAGTTTCAGGGCATGAGATTCAGGGCAGGAGTTTCAGGGCATGAGATTCAGGGCATGAGTTTCAGGGCATGAGATTCAGGGCAGGAGTTTCAGGGCATGAGATTCAGGGCAGTAGTTTCAGGGCATGAGATTCAGGGCAGGAGTTTCAGGGCATGAGATTCAGGGCATGAGATTCAGGGCAGGAGTTTCAGGGCATGAGATTCAGGGCAGTAGTTTCAGGGCATGAGATTCAGGGCAGGAGTTTCAGGGCATGAGATTCAGGGCATGAGTTTCAGGGCATGAGATTCAGGGCAGGAGTTTCAGGGCATGAGATTCAGGGCATGAGTTTCAGGGCATGAGATTCAGGGCAGGAGTTTCAGGGCATGAGATTCAGGGCAGTAGTTTCAGGGCATGAGATTCAGGGCAGGAGTTTCAGGGCATGAGATTCAGGGCATGAGATTCAGGGCATGAGTTTCAGGGCATGAGATTCAGGGCAGGAGTTTCAGGGCATGAGATTCAGGGCATGAGTTTCAGGGCATGAGATTCAGGGCATGAGTTTCAGGGCATGAGATTCAGGGCAGGAGTTTCAGGGCATGAGATTCAGGGCATGAGTTTCAGGGCAGGAGATTCAGGGCATGAGTTTCAGGGCATGAGATTCAGGGCATGAGTTTCAGGGCAGGAGTTTCAGGGCATGAGATTCAGGGCAGTAGTTTCAGGGCATGAGATTCAGGGCAGGAGTTTCAGGGCATGAGATTCAGGGCAGGAGTTTCAGGGCATGAGATTCAGGGCATGAGATTCAGGGCAGGAGTTTCAGGGCAGGAGTTTCAGGGCATGAGATTCAGGGCAGGAGTTTCAGGGCAGGAGATTCAGGGCATGAGATTCAGGGCATGAGTTTCAGGGCATGAGATTCAGGGCAGGAGTTTCAGGGCATGAGATTCAGGGCATGAGATTCAGGGCAGTAGTTTCAGGGCATGAGATTCAGGGCAGGAGTTTCAGGGCATGAGATTCAGGGCATGAGATTCAGGGCAGGAGTTTCAGGGCATGAGATTCAGGGCAGTAGTTTCAGGGCATGAGATTCAGGGCAGGAGTTTCAGGGCATGAGATTCAGGGCATGAGTTTCAGGGCAGGAGATTCAGGGCTGGAGTTTCAGGGCATGAGATTCAGGGCATGAGATTCAGGACAGGAGTTTCAGGGCATGAGATTCAGGGCATGAGTTTCAGGGCATGAGATTCAGGGCAGGAGTTTCAGGGCATGAGATTCAGGGCATGAGATTCAGGGCAGGAGTTTCAGGGCATGAGATTCAGGGCATGAGTTTCAGGGCATGAGATTCAGGGCATGAGATTCAGGGCAGTAGTTTCAGGGCTTGAGATTCAGGGCATGAGTTTCAGGGCATGAGATTCAGGGCATGAGATTCAGGGCATGAGATTCAGGGCATGAGATTCAGGGCAGGAGTTTCAGGGCATGAGATTCAGGGCATGAGTTTCAGGGCAGGAGTTTCAAGGCATGAGATTCAGGGCAGTAGTTTCAGGGCATGAGATTCAGGGCAGGAGTTTCAGGGCATGAGATTCAGGGCAGGAGTTTCAGGGCATGAGATTCAGGGCATGAGTTTCAGGGCAGGAGATTCAGGGCAGGAGTTTCAGGGCATGAGATTCAGGGCATGAGTTTCAGGGCATGAGATTCAGGGCAGTAGTTTCAGGGCATGAGATTCAGGGCAGTAGTTTCATGGCATGAGATTCAGGGCATGAGATTCAGGGCAGGAGTTTCAGGGCATGAGATTCAGGGCATGAGATTCAGGGCAGGAGTTTCAGGGCATGAGATTCAGGGCATGAGTTTCAGAGCAGGAGTTTCAAGGCATGAGATTCAGGGCAGTAGTTTCAGGGCATGAGATTCAGGGCATGAGTTTCAGGGCATGAGATTCAGGGCATGAGATTCAGGGCATGAGATTCAGGGCAGGAGATTCAGGGCATGAGATTCAGGGCAGTAGTTTCAGGGCATGAGATTCAGGGCATGAGTTTCAGGGCATGAGATTCAGGGCATGAGTTTCAGGGCAGGAGTTTCAGGGCATGAGATTCAGGGCATGAGATTCAGGGCATGAGATTCAGGGCATGAGTTTCAGGGCATGAGATTCAGGGCATGAGATTCAGGGCATGAGATTCAGGGCATGAGATTCAGGGCAGGAGTTTCAGGGCATGAGATTCAGGGCATGAGATTCAGGGCAGGAGATTCAGGGCAGGAGTTTCAGGGCATGAGATTCAGGGCAGTAGTTTCAGGGCATGAGATTCAGGGCATGAGATTCAGGGCATGAGTTTCAGGGCAGGAGTTTCAGGGCATGAGATTCAGGGCAGTAGTTTCAGGGCATGAGATTCAGGGCATGAGTTTCAGGGCAGGAGTTTCAGGGCATGAGATTCAGGGCAGTAGTTTCAGGGCATGAGATTCAGGGCATGAGTTTCAGGGCATGAAATTCAGGGCATGAGATTCAGGGCAGGAGTTTCATGGCATGAGATTCAGGGCATGAGTTTCAGGGCATGAGATTCAGGGCATGAGATTCAGGGCATGAGATTCAGGGCATGAGATTCAGGGCAGGAGTTTCAGGGCATGAGATTCAGGGCATGAGTTTCAGACCAGGAGTTTCAAGGCATGAGATTCAGGGCAGTAGTTTCAGGGCATGAGATTCAGGGCAGGAGTTTCAGGGCATGAGATTCAGGGCATGAGATTCAGGGCAGGAGTTTCAGGGCATGAGATTCAGGGCAGGAGTTTCAGGGCATGAGATTCAGGGCATGAGTTTCAGGGCATGAGATTCAGGGCAGGAGTTTCAGGGCATGAGATTCAGGGCAGTAGTTTCAGGGCATGAGATTCAGGGCAGGAGTTTCAGGGCATGAGATTCAGGGCATGAGATTCAGGGCAGGAGTTTCAGGGCATGAGATTCAGGGCAGTAGTTTCAGGGCATGAGATTCAGGGCAGGAGTTTCAGGGCATGAGATTCAGGGCATGAGTTTCAGGGCATGAGATTCAGGGCAGGAGTTTCAGGGCATGAGATTCAGGGCATGAGTTTCAGGGCATGAGATTCAGGGCAGGAGTTTCAGGGCATGAGATTCAGGGCAGTAGTTTCAGGGCATGAGATTCAGGGCAGGAGTTTCAGGGCATGAGATTCAGGGCATGAGATTCAGGGCATGAGTTTCAGGGCATGAGATTCAGGGCAGGAGTTTCAGGGCATGAGATTCAGGGCATGAGTTTCAGGGCATGAGATTCAGGGCATGAGTTTCAGGGCATGAGATTCAGGGCAGGAGTTTCAGGGCATGAGATTCAGGGCATGAGTTTCAGGGCAGGAGATTCAGGGCATGAGTTTCAGGGCATGAGATTCAGGGCATGAGTTTCAGGGCAGGAGTTTCAGGGCATGAGATTCAGGGCAGTAGTTTCAGGGCATGAGATTCAGGGCAGGAGTTTCAGGGCATGAGATTCAGGGCAGGAGTTTCAGGGCATGAGATTCAGGGCATGAGATTCAGGGCAGGAGTTTCAGGGCAGGAGTTTCAGGGCATGAGATTCAGGGCAGTAGTTTCAGGGCAGGAGATTCAGGGCATGAGATTCAGGGCATGAGTTTCAGGGCATGAGATTCAGGGCAGGAGTTTCAGGGCATGAGATTCAGGGCATGAGATTCAGGGCAGGAGTTTCAGGGCATGAGATTCAGGGCAGGAGTTTCAGGGCATGAGATTCAGGGCATGAGATTCAGGGCAGGAGTTTCAGGGCATGAGATTCAGGGCAGTAGTTTCAGGGCATGAGATTCAGGGCAGGAGTTTCAGGGCATGAGATTCAGGGCATGAGTTTCAGGGCATGAGATTCAGGGCAGGAGTTTCAGGGCATGAGATTCAGGGCATGAGATTCAGGGCAGGAGTTTCAGGTCATGAGATTCAGGGCATGAGTTTCAGGGCATGAGATTCAGGGCAGGAGTTTCAGGGCATGAGATTCAGGGCATGAGATTCAGGGCAGGAGTTTCATGGCATGAGATTCAGGGCATGAGTTTCAGGGCATGAGATTCAGGGCATGAGATTCAGGGCAGGAGTTTCAGGGCATGAGATTCAGGGCAGTAGTTTCAGGGCATGAGATTCAGGGCAGGAGTTTCAGGGCATGAGATTCAGGGCATGAGTTTCAGGGCAGGAGATTCAGGGCAGGAGTTTCAGGGCATGAGATTCAGGGCATGAGATTCAGGGCAGGAGTTTCAGGGCATGAGATTCAGGGCATGAGTTTCAGGGCATGAGATTCAGGGCAGGAGTTTCAGGGCATGAGATTCAGGGCATGAGATTCAGGGCAGGAGTTTCAGGGCATGAGATTCAGGGCATGAGTTTCAGGGCATGAGATTCAGGGCATGAGATTCAGGGCAGTAGTTTCAGGGCATGAGATTCAGGGCATGAGTTTCAGGGCATGAGATTCAGGGCATGAGATTCAGGGCATGAGATTCAGGGCATGAGATTCAGGGCAGGAGTTTCAGGGCATGAGATTCAGGGCATGAGTTTCAGACCAGGAGTTTCAAGGCATGAGATTCAGGGCAGTAGTTTCAGGGCATGAGATTCAGGGCAGGAGTTTCAGGGCATGAGATTCAGGGCATGAGATTCAGGGCAGGAGTTTCAGGGCATGAGATTCAGGGCATGAGTTTCAGGGCATGAGATTCAGGGCATGAGATTCAGGGCAGTAGTTTCAGGGCATGAGATTCAGGGCATGAGTTTCAGGGCATGAGATTCAGGGCATGAGATTCAGGGCATGAGATTCAGGGCATGAGATTCAGGGCAGGAGTTTCAGGGCATGAGATTCAGGGCATGAGTTTCAGACCAGGAGTTTCAAGGCATGAGATTCAGGGCAGTAGTTTCAGGGCATGAGATTCAGGGCAGGAGTTTCAGGGCATGAGATTCAGGGCATGAGATTCAGGGCAGGAGTTTCAGGGCATGAGATTCAGGGCATGAGTTTCAGGGCAGGAGATTCAGGGCAGGAGTTTCAGGGCATGAGATTCAGGGCATGAGTTTCAGGGCATGAGATTCAGGGCAGGAGTTTCAGGGCATGAGATTCAGGGCAGTAGTTTCAGGGCATGAGATTCAGGGCAGGAGTTTCAGGGCATGAGATTCAGGGCATGAGATTCAGGGCAGGAGTTTCAGGGCATGAGATTCAGGGCAGTAGTTTCAGGGCATGAGATTCAGGGCAGGAGTTTCAGGGCATGAGATTCAGGGCATGAGTTTCAGGGCATGAGATTCAGGGCAGGAGTTTCAGGGCATGAGATTCAGGGCATGAGTTTCAGGGCATGAGATTCAGGGCAGGAGTTTCAGGGCATGAGATTCAGGGCAGTAGTTTCAGGGCATGAGATTCAGGGCAGGAGTTTCAGGGCATGAGATTCAGGGCATGAGATTCAGGGCATGAGTTTCAGGGCATGAGATTCAGGGCAGGAGTTTCAGGGCATGAGATTCAGGGCAGGAGTTTCAGGGCATGAGATTCAGGGCAGGAGTTTCAGGGCATGAGATTCAGGGCATGAGTTTCAGGGCATGAGATTCAGGGCATGAGTTTCAGGGCAGGAGTTTCAGGGCATGAGATTCAGGGCATGAGATTCAGGGCATGAGTTTCAGGGCAGGAGATTCAGGGCATGAGATTCAGGGCATGAGTTTCAGGGCATGAGATTCAGGGCATGAGATTCAGAGCAGGAGTTTCAGGGCATGAGATTCAGGGCATGAGTTTCAGGGCAGGAGATTCAGGGCAGGAGATTCAGGGCATGAGATTCAGGGCATGAGTTTCAGGGCATGAGATTCAGGGCAGGAGTTTCAGGGCATGAGATTCAGGGCTGTGGTTTCAGGGCAGGAGATTCAGGGCATGAGTTTCAGGGCATGAGATTCAGGGCATGAGTTTCAGGGCAGGAGTTTCAAGGCATGAGATTCAGGGCAGTAGTTTCAGGGCATGAGATTCAGGGCAGGAGTTTCAGGGCATGAGATTCAGGGCAGGAGTTTCAGGGCATGAGATTCAGGGCATGAGATTCAGGGCAGGAGTTTCAGAGCAGGAGTTTCAGGGCATGAGATTCAGGGCTGTAGTTTCAGGGCAGGAGATTCAGGGCATGAGATTCAGGGCATGAGTTTCAAGGCATGAGATTCAGGGCAGGAGTTTCAGGGCATGAGATTCAGGGCATGAGATTCAGGGCAGTAGTTTCAGGGCATGAGATTCAGGGCAGGAGTTTCAGGGCATGAGATTCAGGGCATGAGATTCAGGGCAGGAGTTTCAGGGCATGAGATTCAGGGCAGTAGTTTCAGGGCATGAGATTCAGGGCAGGAGTTTCAGGGCATGAGATTCAGGGCATGAGTTTCAGGGCAGGAGATTCAGGGCAGGAGTTTCAGGGCATGAGATTCAGGGCATGAGATTCAGGGCAGGAGTTTCAGGGCATGAGATTCAGGGCATGAGTTTCAGGGCATGAGATTCAGGGCAGGAGTTTCAGGGCATGAGATTCAGGGCATGAGATTCAGGGCAGGAGTTTCAGGGCAGGAGATTCAGGGCATGAGATTCAGGGCATGAGTTTCAGGGCATGAGATTCAGGGCAGGAGTTTCAGGGCATGAGATTCAGGGCAGTAGTTTCAGGGCATGAGATTCAGGGCAGGAGTTTCAGGGCATGAGATTCAGGGCATGAGTTTCAGGGCAGGAGTTTCAGGGCATGAGATTCAGGGCAGTAGTTTCAGGGCATGAGATTCAGGGCAGGAGTTTCAGGGCATGAGATTCAGGGCATGAGTTTCAGGGCATGAGATTCAGGGCAGGAGTTTCAGGGCATGAGATTCAGGGCAGGAGTTTCAGGGCATGAGATTCAGGGCATGAGTTTCAGGGCAGGAGATTCAGGGCAGGAGTTTCAGGGCATGAGATTCAGGGCATGAGTTTCAGGGCAGGAGTTTCAGGGCATGAGATTCAGGGCAGGAGTTTCAGGGCATGAGATTCAGGGCATGAGTTTCAGGGCATGAGATTCAGGGCAGGAGTTTCAGGGCATGAGATTCAGGGCTGTGGTTTCAGGGCAGGAGATTCAGGGCAGGAGTTTCAGGGCATGAGATTCAGGGCATGAGTTTCAGGGCAGGAGTTTCAAGGCATGAGATTCAGGGCAGTAGTTTCAGGGCATGAGATTCAGGGCAGGAGTTTCAGGGCATGAGATTCAGGGCATGAGATTCAGGGCAGGAGTTTCAGGGCAGGAGTTTCAGGGCATGAGAGTCAGGGCATGAGTTTCAGGACAGGAGATTCAGGGCATGATATTCAGGGCATGAGTTTCAACGCATTAGATTCAGGGCAGGAGTTTCAGGGCATGAGATTCAGGGCAGTAGTTTCAGGGCATGAGATTCAGGGCAGGAGTTTCAGGGCATGAGATTCAGGGCAGGAGTTTCAGGGCAGGAGTTTCAGGGCATGAGATTCAGGGCAGTAGTTTCAGGGCAGGAGATTCAGGGCATGAGATTCAGGGCATGAGTTTCAGGGCATGAGATTCAGGGCAGGAGTTTCAGGGCATGAGATTCAGGGCAGTAGTTTCAGGGCATGAGATTCAGGGCAGGAGTTTCAGGGCATGAGATTCAGGGCAGGAGTTTCAGGGCATGAGATTCAGGGCAGTAGTTTCAGGGCATGAGATTCAGGGCAGTAGTTTCAGGGCATGAGATTCAGGGCAGGAGTTTCAGGGCATGAGATTCAGGGCATGAGATTCAGGGCAGGAGTTTCAGGGCAGGAGTTTCAGGGCATGAGATTCAGGGCAGTAGTTTCAGGGCAGGAGATTCAGGGCATGAGATTCAGGGCATGAGTTTCAGGGCATGAGATTCAGGGCAGGAGTTTCAGGGCATGAGATTCAGGGCAGTAGTTTCAGGGCATGAGATTCAGGGCAGGAGTTTCAGGGCATGAGATTCAGGGCAGGAGTTTCAGGGCATGAGATTCAGGGCAGTAGTTTCAGGGCATGAGATTCAGGGCAGGAGTTTCAGGGCATGAGATTCAGGGCATGAGATTCAGGGCAGGAGTTTCAGGGCATGAGATTCAGGGCATGAGTTTCAGGGCATGAGATTCAGGGCATGAGATTCAGGGCATGAGATTCAGGGCATGAGTTTCAGGGCATGAGTTTCAGGGCATGAGATTCAGGGCAGTAGTTTCAGGGCATGAGATTCAGGGCAGGAGTTTCAGGGCATGAGATTCAGGGCATGAGTTTCAGGGCAGGAGATTCAGGGCAGGAGTTTCAGGGCATGAGATTCAGGGCATGAGTTTCAGGGCATGAGATTCAGGGCAGTGGTTTCAGGGCATGAGATTCAGGGCAGAAGTTTCAGGGCATGAGATTCAGGGCATGAGTTTCAGGGCAGGAGTTTCAGGGCTGGAGTTTCAGGGCATGAGATTCAGGGCATGAGTTTCAGGGCAGGAGATTCAGGGCAGGAGTTTCAGGGCATGAGATTCAGGGCATGAGTTTCAGGGCAGGAGATTCAGGGCAGGAGTTTCAGGGCATGAGATTCAGGGCATGAGTTTCAGGGCAGGAGTTTCAGGGCAGGAGTTTCAGGGCATGAGATTCAGGGCATGAGTTTCAGGGCTTGAGATTCACGGCAGCAGTTTCAGGGCAGGAGTTTCAGGATCTCTCCCAGTCACACACACACATCCACCAGCCCAATACTCAAACCTAATCCTAAAGTCCAACGGGGCACAGACCCCCACAAACCCTCGGCTCATCCCGATTATCTCTGCCACACCCCCACAAACCCTAGTCACACCCCGACTAACCGTGGCCACACCCCCACAAACCCGATTACCTTTGTCAGGAGGGGCAAGATCTAAGAAATGCAAGTGTTGGACCTGGTTAATGAAGGCGTGGACCAGATCAAAGTGGCAGGGTTGCGTGAAATTGAATCTCGAGTGAGGAGATCAAAAAGCACAAGAGGGATGATTTGCCCACTGCCCGCATACTCTTAACCTAACCCTAATGCCTCGTTATTTAACCCTCCTGGTGGCTGCAAATAGGGGTTACCTGTCGTCTTGTTTGTCCCATGACCTCCGACTCCCGGGCTGTGTGGTTCCCTGGGGTGGAAGACTTGCTCGGTCCTCGTGTACTGTCTCCCCTTGTCTGTGTGCCCATCCGCACTGGTGTGGGGTGGGGTGCTAATTCCTCGGAGTCCTGTGTCAGGGAGGCCGTGGGGGTGGCGGGCTCGGGCTCCCCTGCTCCTAGGTTGCATTGCGTCTTCTCCGAGGGGCTCACCTGGCTTCTTCTCTGTTCCTGTGACTGGGGCAGTGGGGCCGCTTCGACGTTGAGTGGGTTTACTAGCTCCAGCGCCCTCCCGTGGACGGTGCCTGTACTCCCACTGTAAGCATCGGCGCTGGGACCACTTAATAGCTCCGGCGCCCTCGCGTGGACGGTGCCGGAATTCCCACTCCAGGCGTCGGCGCCTGGACGACGAACGAGCTCCAGCACACTGGATGAGATCATGGAGAGGGAGGGAGAAGTACAGGATAAGCCCAATTTAACCAGGAAGGAGAGAGCAGCCCTGAAGGAGTTGAGGGAAAATATGGATATTGTTATCAAACCAGCAGATAAAGGGAGCAGCATAGTGATCATGGGCAAACAGCATTATCTATTTGAGTCACACAGGCAATTAAGCAACACGGAGCACTGAACAAAACTAAAGGAACCCATATACTGGGAAACACACACAGAAACTAGGATCATTCTTCGAGAACAAGAGAGGACTAGATACCTCGGGAAGAAGCAGGTGGAGTACCTGACAGGGATACAGCCACGAGCAAGAAAATTCTATATCCTTCCCAGAATACACAAGAACCCAGACTCATGGACTGTTCCGGGAGAAATACCACCCGACAGGCCCATCGTGTCGGACTGCGGCAGTGAGTCATCCAGGATAGCAGAGTACATTGATGCCTTCCTTAACCCACTCTCGCAGAAACACTCCAGCTACATCAAGGACACGTGCTACTTTGTCCGGATAGTCAATTCTATGTCAGTGCCCCCTGAGGCCATACTCTTCGCCATGGACATTGAAAGCCTGTACACCAATATAGAAGGGGACAGGGGTATCGAAGCAGTGAGGGATATCCTACAGAAGAACCCCCAGCTCGAGAGACCAGGCGAGGATTTGATAGAACTCCTTCACCTCAGCATAATTAAAAATGACGATGAATTCAACAATGAATTCTACTTACAAGTCAAGGGCACAGCGATGGGAAAGAAGTTTGCTCCAGCCTATGCCAATATATAGATGGCAAAATGGGAGAAAACAGTTTATCCAAAGTGCCCCAAAAAATCCATGGGGGTTCCGGCACCGTCCGCGAGAGGGCGCTGGAGCTAGTTAACCCTCTCGACGCTGATGCGGCCCCACTGCCCCCGTCACAGGAACAGAGAAGACACCAGGTGAGCCTCTCCCCACCCATGAGCCCCTCGGAGAAGACACAATCCAACCTAGGAGCAGGGGAGCCCCAGCCCGCCGCCCCCACGGCCTCCCCAACCCAAGACTCCGAGGAATCAGCACCCCACCTCACACCAGTGCGGATGGGCACACAGACAAGGGGAGCCAGAACACGAGGACCGAGCAAGTCTTCCACCCCAGGGAACCACACAGCCCGGGAGTTGGAGGACATGGGACAAACAAGAGGACAGGTAACCTCTATTTGCAACAACCATGAGGGTCAAATAACGAGGCATCCTCACTCTAAACAGAAAAATGTAACTTGGGAACTAAGGCCCCTTAAACCTATACTAATTATAGGGGACTCTAACATTTCCAGGATCAAAAGATGCCCTAATGAGGATGTTCAATTGGACAACTTTCTGGGAGCCAAATTCACCCATGCCACTGCTATCCTGACAAAGTTAGAACCACAACTGGAAACTAAGAAGGATATTGTTTACTTTGGAATAAACAATAGGTCACATCAACCAGCAACAGTGACTAAACAGCTTCAGTAACTACTAAGAATGGCCCATATTAAATTTCCCAATGCCAGTATCTGGGTGCTGGAGCTAAATTGTAGCCACTGTTTGACAGAGGCAGAAGAAGCAACCCTGGGCCAACTAAATGAGGGTATTAGAACTAAGAATTATATCCCTGCAATCCCGGCGAGGCAGTTTAAGGTAGACACAAACCACATCCATTCGACAGAGGACACAGCCCTGACCATAGTCAAGAGGTGGATGCAGTCTTTAAACTAGAGTGGAGACAAAGCTGAGAGAGGCAGGGTCCACAACTGGGAGAGACCATCGTGAACCTCTCCCGTACATTCATCCCGACAGAACCCCAGCAAAAGGTTCTGAACAGGGACCTCACTTTTGTACCGACTGCAAAGCTCCATAATGAGCAGACTGAGGGGGACACGGATAAGTTCTACAGGAGAGTGGTACTGGTCGATTTTCTTGTGGAGTCAGAACGTAGAAAGACCCCTTTCACCCCTCCCTCAGACTGGATGCCCAAGAGGAGGTACAGGTCAGAAGCGCTCCTACAATTTGAGAGCACACTGGATGAGATAATGGAGAGGGAGGGAGAAGTACAGGATAAGCCCAATTTAACCAGGAAGGGTATTAGGGTTTGGGTTTATGGGGGTGTGTAGCTGGGTTGGAGGTGTTAGGTTTAGTGGTAGGGCAAAGGACTATTATATAAGCCCCGTAGTGTGGTGTGGTTTGGGTTATTTGGGGTGCTGTCCAGTTTAGTTGTGGTGCCCGGTCCATTGGAAATTAGGGTTAGGGTTTAGCTGGGGCGTGTGGTCCTCCGGATGTTAGGATTAGGTTGGGGGGGCAGGGTTGAGGGGGGCCCGCTGGGCGGCAGGAGGTATAACTGATGATGTGGGGTGAGTTTGTCCCTCTGGCGAGAAGAGGATCTGTGTTTATGGGGTGTGAAGATGCTAGGTTTCAGGGCAGGGTCATGTGCTGGGGATGTATTCTTCCCCCTGGGGGAAGCTGGGAAGTTGGGGCAAGTGCTGTGTCTGGATTAAACCAGTCGTTACGCGTCTGTTCTTCCTCGTGGTTATCTCCTGTAGAGTTATATTTTCTAATTTTATCTCTCTCTACTTGGGGAATTAGGTTCTGTTCTGGGGCCTAGTTGTTAGGCTCTATTTCCAAAGTAAGACGAACCTTTCCTATTTAATGGTCCCCTGTCTTAATTTGTTTCAGGGTGGGTGACTGAAGGGGATCCTCCTCTTCCTCCCTACTCTAATTTTCTCAATTTTTTAAAAATTACGGGGTGTAGTGTTGGCCCTTCGGTGAGTACATTTTATGCTGCTGGCCTCGTTTTTTAGGCCTCATTTAGGCCGTTTGGGGAATGCGTCTGTAGTCTTTCAATCCATCTCCTCTCTGCTCTTTTTCTTTGGAGGTTTGACCAGTTGATGTTGGTTTCCAGGCCCAGGATTGCTAAGGAGTACATTCCATGCTCCAGGAAGTGCCTACTAACTGGTCTGTTTTGGTTTCCTCTTGTGATATTACTGAGGTGTCCTGTGAGTCTGGTTCTCAAGCTGTTGCCTGTCTCCCCTATGTATATGATATGGCATTGTTTCCACTGGATTGCATATACTACATTCTTTTGTTCGCAAGTTATCCTCTGCTCTATCTCAGGCCACTTCCCTGTAGCTCTGTTGTGTATGCTTTTTGAAATTCTGATGTATATGCACACCCTGCAGTTTCCCACCTCGCAGTTTGGCGCTATTCGTACTTTGGTACTGACTAGTATGTCTTTTAAGTTTCTACCCCTTCTGAAGGCTGAAAGTATGGTGTATTGTCCCAGTGTCCCCCCTTCCTCCTTTAGATTTTCAAAGTGTGTTTTGACTGTCTTGTGGATATTCACTGCCATCCCACTGAATCCTGTTATCAAGGGTAGTTTCCGTGTTGTGTTGTCCCGTGGTCGGGGATTTGTGATACTTGTTAAAAAGTCAGATTTGATGTGTCTGAGTCTCCGTCTGCTGTAACCTCTGTGTCTAAGTGCAGAGAAGAGGATAGTAGTGGCTTGATGGAAGTCTTCTGCCCTGGTGCAAATGCGATGAAACCGGGTCAGCCGTCCTTTGACAATGCCTCTAAAGGTGTGTTTGGGATGGTAGCTCCCTGTGTGTAGGAGGGTATGTGTGTCTGTGGTTTTAAAGAATACTTTTGTGGCTACTTTCTGGCTGCCGTTTTCTGGTGCTAGTTTAATACCGTAGTGTCCAGGAAGTCAATTTTCTCCCTATTTGTTGTGGCCTTAACCTTAATGGATGGATGATGAGTGTTTAGGATTTGAATAAATTCCTCTAATTCTACCTCTGAGTGTGTCCACACTCCCCAGATGTCATCCAGGTATCTATAGAGACACATGAGTTTTTTGGGACACTCATGTGTCTCTATAGATACCTGGATGACATCTGGGGAGTGTGGACACACTCAGAGGTAGAATTAGAGGAATTTATTCAAATCCTAAACACTCATCATCATAAACTGTTTCCTCCCACTTTGCCATGTATATATTGGCATAGGCTGGAGCAATCTTCTTTCCCATCGCTGTGCCCTTGACTTGTAATTAGAATTCATTATTGAATTCAAAGTCATTTTTAGTCACGCTGAGGTGAAGGAGTTCTACCAAGTCCTCGTCTGGTCTCTCTAGCTGTGGGTTCTTCTGTAGGATATCCCTCACTGCTTCTATGCCCCTGTTGGTTTCTATATTGGTGTACAGGCTTTCAATGTCCATGGTGAAGAGTATGGCCTCAGGGGGCACTGACATGGAATTGACTATCCGGACAAAGTGGTACGTGTCCTTGATGTAGCTGGAGTGTTTCTGCGAGAGTGGGTTAAGGAAGGCATCAATGTATTCTGCTATCCTGTATGACTCACTGCTGCTGTCCGACACGATGGGCCTGCCGAGTGGTATTTCTCCCGGAACGGTCCATGAGTCTGGGCTCTTGTGTATTTTGGGGAGGATATAGAACTTCCTTGCTCGTGGCTGTATCCCTGTCAGGTACTCCACCTGCTTCTCTCCGAGGTATGTAGTCCTCTTTAGTTCTCGCAAAATGTTCCTAATCTCTGTGTGTGTTTCCCAGTATATAGGTTCCCTTAGTTTAGTGTAGTGCTCCGTGTTGTTTAATTGCCTGTGTGCCTCAAATAGGTATTGCTGTTTGTCCATGATAACTATGCTGCTCCCTTTATCTGCTGGTTTGATAACAATATCCATATTTTCTCTCAGTTCTGTCAGGGCTGCTCTCTCCTTCCTGGTTAGATTGGGTTTATACTTCTCTCTCCCTCTCTATGATCTCATCCAGTGTGCTCTCAAAATGTAAGACCGCTTCTGACCTGTACCTCCTCTTGGGCACCCAGTCTGAGGGAGGGGTGAAGGGGTCTTGCTACATTCTGACTCCGCAGAAAAGTCGACCAGTACCAATCTCCTATAAAACTTATCCATGTCCCCTCAATCTGCTCCTTATGCAGCTTTGCAGTCGGTACAAAAGTGAGGCCCCTCTTCAGAACCTTATGCTGGGTTTCTGTCGGGAATCTCTTGGCTTTGTCTCCACTCTAGTTTAAAGACTGCATCCACCTCTTGACTATGGTCAGGGCTGTGTTCTCTGTCCAATGGAAGTGGTCTGTGTCTACCTTAAACTGCCTCGCCGGGATTGCAGGGATATAATTCTTAGTTCTAATAGCCTCATTTAGCTGGCCCAGGGTTGCTTGTTCTGCCTCTGTCAAACAGTGGCTACAATTTAGCTCTAGCACCCAGATACTGGCATTGGGAAATTTAATATGGGCCATTCTTAATAGTTGCTGAAGCTGTTTAGTCGCTGTTGCTGGTTGATGTGACCTATTGTTTATTCCAAAGGAAAGGATAACCTTCTTAGTTTCCAGTTGTGGTTCTAACTTTGTCAGGATAGCAGTGGCATGGGTGAATTTGGCTCCTGGAAAACTGTCCAATTGAACATCCTTATTAGGGCATCTTTTGATCCTGGAAATGTTAGAGTCCCCTATAATTAGTATAGGTTTAAGGGGCCTTAGTTCCCAAGTTACATTTTTCTGTTTAGAGTGAGGATGCCTCGTTATTGAACCCTCCTGGTTGCTGCAAATAGGGGTTACCTGTCGTCTTGTTTGTCCCATGACCTCCGACTCCCGGGCTGTGTGGTTCCCTGGGGTGGAAGACTTGCTCGGTCCTCGTGTACTGTCTCCCCTTGTCTGTGTGCCCATCCGCACTGGTGTGGGGTGGGGTGCTAATTCCTCGGAGTCCTGTGTCAGGGAGGCCATGGGGGCGGCAGGCTGGGCTCCCCTGCTCCTAGGTTGCATTGCGTCTTCTCCGAGGGGCTCACCTGGCTTCTTCTCTGTTCCTGTGACTGGGGCAGTGGGGCCACTTCGGCGTTGAGTGGGTTTACTAGCTCCAGCGCCCTCCCGTGGAAGGTGCCAGAACTCCCACTGTAGGAGTCGGTACTGTGAGGACTGACTAGCTCTAGCGCCCTCCCGTGGACGGTGGCGGAAGTTCCACTGCAGGCGTCGGCGCTGGGAGGACTGACTATCTCCAGCGCCCTCCCGTGGATGGTGCCGGAACTGCCACTACAGGAGTCGGTACTGTGAGGACTGACTAGCTCCAGGGCCCTCCCGTGGTCGTTGCCGGAACTCCCACCGCAGGCGTCGGTGCTGGGAGGATTGACTAGCTCTATCTCCCTCCCGTGGACGGTGCCGGAACTCCCACTGCAGGCGTCGGCGCTGGGAGGACTAAGTAGCTTCAGCGCCCTCCTGTGGCGGGGACGGAACTCCCACTGCAGGCGTTGGCGCTCAGGCGACGTACTGGCTCCAGCGCCCTCCCATGGACGGTGCCGGAACTGCCACTGCAGGAGTCTGTACTGTGAGGACTGACTAGCTCTAGCGCCCTCCCGTGGACGGTGCCGGAATTCCTAATGCAAGCACCGGCGCTGATTTGACGGACTAGCTCCAGCGCCCTCCTGTGGACGTTGCGGAACTTCCACTGCGCGTGTCGGCGCTGAGAGAACTACGTCCAGCGCCCTCCCGTAGACGGTACCGTAACTCCCACTGCAGGCGTCGGCTCTTGGGCGAACTAGCTCCAGCACCCTCCCGTGGACGAAGCGGAACTTCCACTGCACGTGTCAGCGCTGAGAGAACTACGTCCAGCGCTCTCCCGTGGACGGTGCCAGAACTCCCAGTGCAGGCGTCTGCGCGGGGGGGACAAACTAGATGTAGCGCCCTCCCGTGGACGGTGCCGGAACTGCCACTGCAGGAGTCGGTACTGTGATGACTGACTAGCTATAGCGCCTTCCCGTGGACGGTGCCGGAACTCCCAGCCAAGGCGTCGGCGCTGGGAGGACAAAGTAGCTTCAGCGCCCTCCTGTGGCGGGGCCGGAACTGCCACTGCAGGAGTCTTTGCTCTGAGGACTGACTAGCTCTAGCGCCCTCCCGTGGACGGTGCCGGAACTCCCAGCCAAAGCGTCGGCGCTGGGACGACGGACTAGCGCCAGCACCCTCCCGTAGACGGTGCCGGAACTCCCACTGCAGGCGTCGGCGCTGGGAGGATTGACTAGCTCTATCTCCCTCCCGTAGACGGTGCCGGAACTCCCACCGCAGGCGTCGGCACTGGGAGGATTGACTAGCTCTATCTCCCTCCCGTGGACGGTGCCGGAACTGCCACTGCAGGCATCGGCGCTGGTAGGACTAAGTAGCTTCAGCGCCCTCCTGTGGCAGGGCCGGAACTCCCACTGCAAGCGTCGGCGCTCAGGCGACGTACTGGCTCCAGCGCCCACCCGTGGACGGTACCGGAACTGCCACTGCAGGAGTTGGTACTGTGAGGACTGACTAGCTCTAGCACCCTCCCGTGGACTGTGCCGGAACTCCTAATGCAGGCACCGGTGCTGATGCGACGGACGAGCTCCAGCGCCCTCCCGTGGACGGTGCCGGAACTCCCACTGCAGGCATCGGCGCTGGGAGGACTAAGTAGCTTCAGCGCCCTCCTGTGGCAGGGCCGGAACTCCCACAGCAAGCGTCGGCGCTCAGGCGACGTACTGGCTCCAGCGCCCTGCCGTGGACGGTGCCGGAACTGCCACTGCAGGAGTTGGTACTATGAGGACTGACTAGCTCTAGCACCCTCCCGTGGACGGTGCCGGAACTCCCAATGCAGGCAGCGGTGCTGATGCGACGGACGAGCTCCAGCGTCCTCCCGTGGACGAAGCGGAACTTCCACTGCACGTGTCGGCGCTGAGAGGACTACGTCCAGTGCTCTCCAGTGGACGGTGCCGGGACTCCCACTCCAGGCCTCAGCGCTGGGAGGACTAACTAGCTCCAGCGCCCTGCCGTGGATGGTGCCAGAATTCTCAGTGCAGGCGTCTGCGCGGGGAGGACTAACTAGATGTAGCGCCCTCCCGTGGACGGTGCCGTAAGTCCCAGCCCAGGCGTCGGCGCTGGGACGGCGGACTAGCGCCAGAACCCTCCCGTAGACGGTGCCGGAACTCCCACCACAGGCGTCGGCGCTGGGAGGATGGACTCGCTCTATCTCCCTCCCATGGACGGTGCTGGAACTTCCAACGCAGGAGTCGGTGCTAGGGCGGCTGACTAGCTCCAGCGCACTCCCGTGGACGGTTCCGCAACTCCTAATGCAGGCAGCGGCGCAGATGCGACGGACTAGCTCCAGCGCCCTCCCGTGGACGGTGCCAGAACTCCCACTGCAGGCGTTGGCGCTGGGAGGACTAAGTAGCTTCAGCGCCCTCCTGTGGCGGGGCCGGAACTCCCACTGCAGGCGTCGGCGCTCAGGTGACGTACTGGCTCCAGCGCCCTCCCGTGGACGGTGCCAGAACTGCCACTGCAGGAGTCGGTACTGTCAGGACTGACTAGCTCTAGCGCCCTCCCGTGGACGGTGGCGGAAGTTCCACTGCAGGCGTCGGCTCTGGGGCGACGAACTAGCTCCAGCACCCTCCCGTGGACGTTGCGGAACTTCCACTGCACGTGTCGGCGCTGAGAGGACTACGTCCAGCGTCCTCCCGTGGAAGGTGCCGGAACTCCCACTGCAGGCGTCTGCGCGGGGAGGACGAACTAGCTGTAGTACCCTCCCGTGGACAGTGCCGGAATTCCCACTCCAGGCATCAGCGCTGGGAGGACTAACTAGCTCCAGCGCACACCCTTCGACGGTGCCAGAACTCCCACTGCAGGCGTCGGCTCTGGGGCGACGAACTAGCTCCAGCGCCCTCCCGTGGACGTTGCGGAACTTCCACTGCACGTGTCGGCGCTGAGAGGACTACGTCCAGCGTCCTCCCGTGGAAGGTGCCGGAACTCCCACTGCAGGCGTCTGCGCGGGGAGGACGAACTAGCTGTAGCGCCCTCCCGTAGACGGTGCCGGAACAGCCACTGCAGGCGTCGGCGCTGGGAGGACTGACTAACTCCAGCACCCTCCCGTCGACGGTGCCGGAACTCCTAATGCAGGCACCGGTGCTGATTCAACGGACGAGCTCCAGCGCCCTCCCGTGGACGAAGCTAACTTCCACTGCACGTGTCGGCGCTGAGAGGACTACGTCCAGTGCTCTCCAGTGGACGGTGCCGGGACTCCCACTCCAGGCCTCAGCGCTGGGAGGACTAACTAGCTCCAGCGCCCTCCCATGGAAGGGACCAGAACTCCCAATGCAGGCGTTGGTGCCGGGAAGACTAACAAACTCCATCGCTCTCCCGTGGACGGTCCCGGAACTCTCACCTCAGGCGTCGGCGCTGGGAGGACTAAGTAGTTCTATCGCCCTCCCGTGGACGGTGCCGGAACTCTCACTACAGGCGTCGGCGCTGGGGCGACTAACTAGCTCCAGCAGCCTCCCGCCGACGGTGCTGGAACTCCCACTGCAGGCGTCATTGCTGGGAGGACTAACTAGCTCTAGCGACCTCCCGTGGACGGTGCTGGATCTTCCACTGCACGTGTCGGCGCTGAGAGGACTACCTCCAGCTTCCTCCCATAGAAGGTCCCGGAGCTCCCACTGCAGGCGTCGGTGCCGGGAAGACTAACAAACTCCATCGCCCTCCCGTGGACGGTGCCGGAACTCCCGCTACAGGCGTCGGCGCTGGGACGACTAACTAACTTCAGCGCCTTCCCGTGGACGGTGCCGGAACTTCTACAGCACGTGTCGTCGCTGAGGGGACTGCCTCCACCGCCCTCCCGTAGAAGGTGCCGGAACTCCCACTGAAGGCCTCTGCGCGGGGAGGACAAACTAGCTCTAGCGCTCTCCCGTGGACAGTGACGCAGCTCCCACTGTAAGCGTCGGCGCTGGGAATACTATCTAGACCTAGCGCCTTCCCGTGGACAGTGGCGGAACTCCCACAGTACGTGTCGGCGCTGGGAGGACTATCTAGCTCCAGCGCCCTCCCGTGGACGGTGCCGGAACTCCGACCGCAGGCGTCGGCGCTGGGAGGACTGACTAGCTCTATCTCCCTCCCGTGGACGGTGCCGGAACTCCCAATGCAGGCGTCGGTGCTAGGGCGACTGACTAGCTCCAGCGCCCTCCCGTGGACTGTGCCGAAACTCCCACTGCAGGCGTCGGCGTTGCGACCACGGACTAGCTCCAGCGTCCTCCCGTGCACGGCGCCGAAACTCCCACTGCAGGCGTCGGCGCTGAGAGGACTAAGTAGCTTCAGCGCCCTCCTGTGGTGGGGTCGGAACTCCCACTGCAGGCGTCGGCGTTCAGGCGACGTACTGGCTCCAGCGCCCTCCCGTGGATGGTGCCGGGAACTCCCACTCCAGGTATCGGCGCTGGGAGGACTAACTAGCTCCAGCGCCCTCCCGTGAAAGGTACCGGAACTCCCACTCTTGGTATCGGCGCTGGGAGGACTAACTAGCTCCAGCGCCCTCCCGTGGAAGGTACCGGAACTCCCACTCTAGGTATCGGCGCTGGGAGGACTAACTAGCTCCAGCGCCCTCCCGTGGAAGGTACCGGAACTCCCAATGCAGGCGTCGGCGCTGGGAAGACTAACAAACTCCATCGCCCTCCCGTGGACGGTGCCGGAATTCCCACTGCAGGCGTCGGCGCTGGGAGGACTGACTAGCTCCAGGGCCCTCCCGTGGATGGTGCCATAACTCCCAGCGCTGGTGTCGGCGCTGGGACGACGAACTAGCTCCAGCACCCTCCCGTGGACGTTGCGGAACTTCCACAGCACGTGTCGGCGCTGAGAGGACTACTTCCAGCGCACTCCCGTGGAAATTGCCGGAACTCCCACTGCAGGCACCGGCGCTGATGCGACGGACTATCTCCAGCGCCATCCCATGGACGATGCCGGAACTCCCACTGCAGGCGTCGGCGAAGGGAGGACTAACTAGCTTCAGCGCCCTCCCGTGGACGGTGCCAGAACTTCCAGTGCACGTGTCGTCGCTGAGGGGACTACCTGCAGCGCGCTCCCGTGGAAGGTGCTAGAACTCCCACTGCAGGCGTCTGCGAGTCGAGGACTGACTAGCTCTAGCGCCCTCCCGTGGACGGTTTCGGAATTCCCACTCCAGGCGTCGGCTCTGGGACTACTAACTAACTACAGCGCCCTCCCGTGGACAGTGCCGATAGTCCTGCTGCAGGCGTCGCTGCTGGGAGGACTAACTAGCTCCAGCGCCCTCCCGAGGACGATGCCGAAACTCCGCTGCAGGCGTCGGCGCTGGGAGGACTAACTAGCTCCAGCGCCGGCCCCTGGACGGTGCCGGAACTACCCACCCCTGGCGTCGGCGCTGCGATGACGGACTAGCCCCAGCGCCCTCCCGTGGACGATGCCGGAACTCCAACTGCAGGCATCGGCGCTGGGAGGATTGACTAGCTCTATCTCCCTCCCATAGACGGAGCCGGAACTCCCAACGCAGGCGTCGGTGCTAGGGCGACTGACTAGCTCCAGCGTCCTCCCGTGGACGGTTCCGCAACTCCTAATGCAGGCAGCGGCGCTGATGCGACGGACTAGCTCCAGCGCCCTCCCGTGGACGGTGCCGGAACTCCGACCGCAGGCGTCGGCGCTGGGAGGACTGACTAGCTCCAGCGCCCTCCCGTGGACTGTGCCGGAACTCCCACTGCAGGCGTCGGCGTTGCGACGACGGACTAGCTCCAGCGTCCTCCCGTGCACGGTGCCCGAACTCCCACTGCAGGCGTCGGCTCTGGGACTACTAACTAACTACAGCGCCCTCCCGTGGACAGTGCCGATAGTCCTGCTGCAGGCGTCGCTGCTGGGAGGACTAACTAGCTCCAGCGACCTCCCGAGGACGATGCCAAAACTCCCGCAGCAGGCGTCGGCGCTGGGAGGACTAACTAGCTCCAGCGCCGGCCCATGGACGGTGCCGGAACTACCCACCCCTGGCGTCGGCGCTGCGATGACGGACTATCCCCAGCGCCCTCCCGTGGGCGATGCCGGAACTCCAACTGCAGGCATCGGCGCTGGGAGGATTGACCAGCTCTATCTCCCTTCCGTGGACGGTGCCGGAACTCCCAACGCAGGCGTCGGTGCTAGGGCGACTGACTAGCTCCAGCGCCCTCCCGTGGACGGTTCCGCAACTCCTAATGCAGGCAGCGGCGCTGATGCGACGGACTAGCTCCAGCGCCCTCCCGTAGTCGGTGCCGGAACTCCCACTGCAGGCGTCGGCGCTGGGAGGACTAAGTAGCATCAGCGCCCTCCTGTGGCAGGGCCGGAACTCCCACTGCAGGCGTCGGCGCTCAGGCGACGTGCTGGCTCCAGCGCCCTCCCGTGTACGGTGCGGAACTGCCACTGCAGGAGTCGGTACTGTGAGGACTGACTAGCTCTAGCGCCCTCCCGTGGACGGTGGCGGAAGGTCCACTGCAGGCGTCGGCGCGAGGAGGACTGACTAGCTCTAGCACCCTCCCGTGGACGGTGCCGGAATTCCTAATGCAGGCACCGGCGCTGATGCGACGGACTAGCTCCAGCGCCCTCCCGTGGACGAAGCGGAACTTCCACTGCATCTGTCGGCGCTGACAGGACTACGTCCAGCGTTCTCCCGTGGACGTTGCCGGGACTCCCACTCCAGGCCTCAGCGCTGGGAGGACTAAATAGCTCAAGCGCCCTCCCGTGCACGGTGCCGGAACTCCCAGTGCAGGCGTCTGCGCGGGGAGGACTAACTAGATGTTGCGCCCTCCCGTCGACAGTGCCGGAACTGCCACTGCAGGAGTCGGTACTGTGAAGACTGACTAACTCTAGCGCAATCCCGTGGACGGTAGCGGAAGTTCCACTGCAGGCGTCGGCGCTGGGAGAACTGACTAGCTCTATCTCCCTCCCGTGGAGGGTGCTGGAATTCCCAACGCAGGCGTCGGTGCTAGGGCGACTGACTAGCTCCAGCACCCTCCCGTGGACGGTTCCGCAACTCCTAATGCAGGCAGCGGCACTGATGCGACGGACGAGCTCCAGCGCCCTCCCGTGGACGGTGCCGCAACTCCCACTGCTGGCGTTGGCGCTGGGAGGACTAAGTAGCTTCAGCGCCCTCCTGTGGCGGGGTCGCAAGTCCCACTGCAGACGTCGGCGCTCAGGCGACGTACTGGCTCCAGCGCCCTCCCGTGGACGGTGCCGGAACTGCCACTGCAGGAGTCGGTACTGTCAGGACTGACTAGCTCTAGCGCCCTCCCGTGGACGGTTCCGGAATTCCCACTCCAGGCGTCGGCGCCGGGAAGACTAACAAACTCCATCGCCCTCCCGTGGACGGTGCCATAACTCCCAGCGCAGGTGTCGGCGCTGGGACGACGAACTAGCTCCAGCACCCTCCCGTGGACGTTGCGGAACTTCCACTGCACGTGTCGGCGCTGAGAGGACTACTTCCAGCGCACTCCCGTGGAAATTGCCGGAACTTCCACTGCAGGCACCGGCGCTGATGCGACGGACTATCTCCAGCGCCATCCCATGGACGATGCCGGAACTCCCACTGCAGGCGTCGGCGAAGGGAGGACTAACTAGCTTCAGCGCCCTCCCGTGGACGGTACCAGAACTTCCAGTGCACGTGTCGTCGCTGAGGGGACTACCTGCAGCGCGCTCCCGTGGAAGGTGCCAGAACTCCCACTGCAGGCGTCGGCTCTGGGACTACTAACTAACTACAGCGCCCTCCCGTGGACAGTGCCGATAGTCCTGCTGCAGGCGTCGCTGCTGGGAGGACTAACTACCTCCAGCGCCCTCCCGAGGACGATGCCAAAACTCCCGCAGCAGGCGTCGGCGCTGGGAGGACTAACTAGCTCCAGCGCCGGCCCATGGACGGTGCCGGAACTACCCACCCCTGGCGTCGGCGCTGCGATGACGGACTAGCCCCAGCGCCCTCTCGTGGACGATGCCGGGACTCCAACTGCAGGCATCGGCGCTGGGAGGACTAAGTAGCATCAGCGCCCTCCTGTGGCGGGGCCGGAACTCCCACTGCAGGCGTCGGCGCGGGGAGGACATACTAGCTCTAGCGCCCTCCCGTGGACAGTGACGGAACTCCCACAGTAAGTGTCGGCGCTGGGAGGACTATCTAGACCCAGCGCCTTCCCGTGGACAGTGGCAGAACTCCCACAGTACGTGTCGGCGCTGGGAGGACTATCTAGACCCAGCGCCTTCCCGTGGACAGTGGCAGAACTCTCACAGTACGTGTCGGCGCTGGGAGGACTAATTAGCTCCAGCGCCCTCCCGTGGACGGTGCCGGAACTCTCACCTCAGGCGTCGGCTCTGGGCGACGAACTGGCTCCAGCGCCGTCCCATGGACGGTGCCGGAACTCCCACTACAGGCGTCGGCGCTGGGGCGACTAACTAGCTCCAGCGCCATCCCGCCGACGGTGCTGGAACTCCCACTGCAGGCGTCGGCGCTGGGACGACTAACTAGCTTCAGCGCCTTCCCGTGGACGGTGTCGGAACTTCCACTGCACGTGTCGGCGCTGAGAGGACTGCCTCCACCGCCCTCCCGTGGAAAGTGCCGGAACTCCCACTGCAGCCGTCTGCGCAGTGAGGACTAACAAGCTCTAGCGCCCTCCCGTGGACAGTGCCGGAACTCCCACTGCATGTGTCGGCGCTGAGAGGACTACCTCCAGCTTCCTCACGTAGAAGGTGCCGGAGCTCCCACTGCAGGCGTCTGCGCGGGGAGGACAAACTAGCTCTAGCGCCCTTCCGAGGACGATGCCGAAACTCCCGCTGCAGGCGTCGGCGCTGGGAGGACTAACTAGCTCCAGCGCCGGCCCGTGGACGGTGCCGGAACTACCAACGCAGGCGTCGGTGCTAGGGCGACTGACTAGCTCCAGCGTCCTCCCGTGGACGTTTCCGCAACTCCTAATGCAGGCAGCGGCGCTGATGCGACGTACTGGCTCCAGCGCCCGCCCGTGCACGGTGTGGAACTGCCACTGCAGGAGTCGGTATTGTGAGGACTGACTAGCTCTAGCGCCCTCCCGTGGATGGTGGCGGAAGTTCCACTGCAGGCGTCGGCGCTGGGAGGACTGACTAGCTCCAGGGCCCTCCCGTGGACGGTGCTGGAACTCCCAACGCAGGCGTCGGTGCTAGGGCGACTGACTAGCTCCATCTCCCTCCCGTGGACTGTTCAGCAACTCCTAATGCAGGCAGCGGCGCTGATGCGACGGACTAGCTCCAGCGCCCTCCCGTGGACGGTGCCGCAACTCCCACTGCTGGCGTTGGCGCTGGGAGGACTAAGTAGCTTCAGCGCCCTCCTGTGGCGGGCTCGCAAGTCCCACTGCAGGCGTGGGCGCTCAGGCGACGTACTGGCTCCAGCGCCCTCCCGTGGACGGTGCCGGAACTGCCACTGCAGGAGTCGGTACTGTCAGGACTGACTAGCTCTAGCGCCCTCCCGTGGACGGTTCCGGAATTCCCACTCCAGGCGTCAGCGCTGGGAGGACTAACTAGCTCCAGCGCCCTCCCGTGGACGTTGCGGAACTTCCACTGCACGTGTCGGCGCTGAGAGGACTACGTCCAGCATCCTCCCGTGGAAGGTGCCGGAACTCCGACTTCAGGCGTCTGCGCGGGGAGGACGAACTAGCTGTAGCGCCCTCCCGTGGACGGTGCCGGAACTACCCACCGCTGGCATCGGCGCTGGGCGGACTAACTAACTCCAGCGCCCTCCCGTGTCAGGTGCTAGAGCTCCCACGGTAAGTATCGGCGCTCGGAAGACTAACTAGCTGCAGCGCCCTCCCGTGAACGCTGCCGGAACTCCCACTCTAGGTATCGGCGCTGGGAGGACTAACTAGCTCCAGCGCCCTCCCATGGAAGGGACCGGAACTCCCAATGCAGGCGTCGGTGCCGGGAAGACTAACAAACTCCATCGTTCTCCCGTGGACGGTCCCGGAACTCTCACCTCAGGCGTCGGCGCTGGGAGGACTAAGTAGTTCTATCGCCCTCCCGTGGACAGTGCCGGACCTCCCACTACAGGCGTCGGCGCTGCGGCGACTAACTAGCTCCAGCACCCTCCTGCCGACGGTGCTGGAACTCCCACTGCAGGCGTCGACGCTGAGACGACTAACTAGCTTCAGCGCCTTCTGGTGGACGGTGCCGGAACTTCTGCACGTGTCGGCGCTGAGAGGACTGCCTCCACCGCCCTCCCGTAGAACGTGCCGGAACTCCCACTGTATGTGTCGGCGCTGGGAGGACTATCTAGCTCCAGCACCTCCCGTGGACAGTGGCGGTACTCCCACAGTACGTGTCGGCGCAGGGACGACTACCTAGCTCCAGCGCCCTCCAGTGGACGGTGCCGGAACTCCCACTCCAGGCGTCAATGCTGGGAGGACTAACTAACTCTAGCGCCCTTCACGTGGACGGTGCTGGATCTTCCACTGCACGTGTCGGCGCTGAGAGGACTACCTCCAGCTTCTTCCCGTAGAAGGTGCCGGAGCTCCCACTGCAGGCGTCTGCGCGGGGAGGACAAACTAGCTCTAGCGCCCTCCCATGGACAGTGACGGAACTCCCACAATAAGTGTCGGCGCTGGGAGGACTGTCTAGACCCAGCGCCTTCCCGTGGACAGTGGCAGAACTCCCACAGTACGTGTCGGCGCTGGGAGGACTAACTAGCTCCATCGCCCTCCCGTGGACGGTGCCGGAACTCTCACTTCAGGCGTCGGCGCTGGGAGACGAACTGGCTCCAGCGCCATCCCGCCGACGGTGCTGGAACTCCCACTGCAGGCGTCGGCACTGGGACGACTAACTAGCTTCAGCGCCTTCCAGTGGACGGTGCCGGAACTTCCACTGCACGTGTCGGCGCTGAGAGGACTGCCTCCACCGCCCTCCCGTGGAAAGTGCCGGAACTCCCACTGCAGCCGTCTGCGCAGTGAGGACAACCTAGCTCCAGCGCCCCCCCGTGGGCGGAGCCGGAACTCCCACTCCTGGCGTCTTTGCTGGGAGGACTAACTAGCTCCAGCGCCCTCCCGTGGATGTTGCGGAACTTCCACTGCACGTGTCGGCGCTGAGAGGACTACGTCCAGCGCCCTCCCGTGGAACGTGCCGGAACTCCGACTGCAGGCGTCGGCGCTCAGGCGACGTAATGGCTCTCGCGCCCACCCTTGGACGGTGGCGGAACTCCCAATGCAGGCGTCGGCGCTCAGGCGACGTACTGGCTCTCGCGCCCACCCGTGGACTGTGCCGCAACTCCCAGCCCAGGCGTCATTGCTGGGAGGACTAACTAGCTCTAGCGCCCTCCCGTGGACGGTGCTGGATCTTCCACTGCACGTGTCGGCGCTGAGAGGACTACCTCCAGCTTCCTC
The DNA here is from genome assembly GCF_963921235.1 of Mobula hypostoma. Classification (NCBI taxonomy): domain Eukaryota; kingdom Metazoa; phylum Chordata; class Chondrichthyes; order Myliobatiformes; family Myliobatidae; genus Mobula; species Mobula hypostoma. The sequence goes on from NC_086128.1 coordinate 58,363, forward strand.
CCGTAGAAGGTGCCGGAGCTCCCACTGCAGGCGTCTGCGCGGGGAGGACAAACTAGCTCTAGCGCCCTCCCGTGGACAGTGACGGAATCCCACAGTAAGTGTCGGCGCTGGGAGGACTATCTAGACCCAGCGCCTTCCCGTGGACAGTGGCAGAACTCCCACAGTACGTGTCGGCGCTGGGAGGACTAACTAGCTCCATCGCCCTCCCGTGGACGGTGCCGGAACTCTCACCTCAGGCGTCGGCGCTGGGCGACGAACTGGCACCAGCGCCGTCCCATGGACGGTGCCGGAACTCCCACTACAGGCGTCGGCGCTGGGGCGACTAACTAGCTCCAGCGCCATCCCGCCGACGGTGCTGGATCTTCCACTGCACGTGTCGGCGCTGAGAGGACTACCTCCAGCTTCCTCCCGTAGAAGGTGCCGGATCTCCCACTGCAGGCATCTCGGCGGGGAGGACAAACTAGCTCTAGCGCCCTCCCGTGGACAGTGACGGAACTTCCACAGTACGTGTCGGCGCTGGGAGGACTAACTAGCTCCATCGCCCTCAGGTGGACGGTGCCGGAACTCCCACTCCAGGCGTCAGCGCTGGGAGGACTAATTAGCTCCAGCGCCCTCCCGTGGACGTTGCGGAACTTCCACTGCGCGTGTCGGAGCTGAGAGGACTACGTCCAGCGTTCTCCCGTGGAAGGTGCCGCAAATCCGACTGCAGGCGTAGGCGCTCAGGCGACATACTGGCTCTAGCGCCCTCCCGTGGACGGTGCCAGAACTCCCACTGCAGGCGTCGGCGCTCAGGCGACGTACTGGCTCTCGCGCCCACCCGTGGATGGTGGCGGAAGTTCCACTGCAGGCGTCGGCGCTGGGAGGACTGACTAGCCCCAGGGCCCTCCCATGGACAGTGCCGCAACTCCCAGCCCAGGCGTCGCTGCTGAGACGACGGACTAGCGCCAGCACCCTCCCGTAGACGGTGCTGGAACTCCCACCGCAGGCGTCGGCGCTTGGAGGATTGACTAGCTCTATCTCCCTCCCGTGGACGGTGCCGGAACTCCCAACGCAGGCGTCGGTGCTAGGGCGACTGACTAGCTCCAGTGCCCTCCCGTGGACGGTTCCGCAACTCCTAATGCAGGCAGCAGCGCTGATGCGACGGACTATCTCCAGCGCCCTCCCGTGGACTGTGCCGGAACTCCGACTGCAGGCGTCGGCGCTGAGAGGACTAAGTAGCTTCAGCGCCCTCCTGTGGTGGGGCCGGAACTCCCACTGCAGGCGTCGGCGTTCAGGCGACGTACTGCCTCCAGCGCCCTCCCGTGGATGGTGCCGGGAACTCCCACTCCAGGTATCGGCGCTGGGAGGACTAACTAGCTCCAGCGCCCTCCCGTGAAAGGTACCGGAACTCCCACTCTTGGTATCGGCGCTGGGAGGACTAACTAGCTGCAGCGCCCTCCCGTGAACGGTGCCGGAACTCCCACTCTAGGTGTCGGCACTGGGAGGACTAACTAGCTCCAGCGCCCTCCCATGGAAGGTACCGGAACTCCCAATGCAGGCGTCGGTGCCGGGAAGACTAACAAACTCCATCGCTCTCCCGTGGACGGTGCCGGAACTCCCACTCCAGGCGTCGGCGCTGGGACGACAAACTAGCTTCAGCGCCTTCCCGTGGACGGTGCCGGAACTTCTACTGCACGTGCCGTCGCTGAGAGGACTGCCTCCACCGCCCTCCCGTAGAAGGTGCCGGAACTCCCACTCCAGGTATCGGCGCTGGGAGGACTAGCTAGCTCCATCGCCCTCCCGTGGACGGTGCCGGAACTCCCACTCCAGGCGTCGGCGCTTGGAGGACTAATTAGCTCCAGCGCCCTCCCGTGGACGGTGCCGGAACTCTCACCTCAGGCATCGGCGCTGGGCGACGAACTGGCTCCAGCGCCATCCCGCCGACGGTGCTGGAACTCCCACTGCAGGCGTCGGCGCTGGGACGACTAACTAGCTTCAGCGCCTTCCCGTGGACAGTGACGGAACTCCCACAGTACGTGTCGGCGCTGGGAGGACTAACTATCTCCATCGCCCTTCCGTGGACGGTGCCGGAACTCCCAATGCAGGCGTCGGCGCCGGGAAGACTAACAAACTCCATCGCCCTCCCGTGGACGGTGCCATAACTCCCAGCGCAGGTGTCGGCGCTGGGACGACGAACTAGCTCCAGCACCCTCCCGTGGACGTTGCGGAACTTCCACTGCACGTGTCGGCGCTGAGAGGACTACTTCCAGCGCACTCCCGTGGAAATTGCCGGAACTTCCACTGCAGGCACCGGCGCTGATGCGACGGACTATCTCCAGCGCCATCCCATGGACGATGCCGGATCTCCCACTGCAGGCGTCGGCGAAGGGAGGACTAACTAGCTTCAGCGCCCTCCCGTGGACGGTGCCAGAACTTCCAGTGCACGTGTCGTCGCTGAGGGGACTACCTGCAGCGCGCTCCCGTGGAAGGTGCCAGAACTCCCACTGCAGGCGTCGGCTCTGGGACTACTAACTAACTACAGCGCCCTCCCGTGGACAGTGCCGATAGTCCTGCTGCAGGCGTCGCTGCTGGGAGGACTAACTACCTCCAGCGCCCTCCCGAGGACGATGCCAAAACTCCCGCAGCAGGCGTCGGCGCTGGGAGGACTAACTAGCTCCAGCGCCGGCCCATGGACGGTGCCGGAACTACCCACCCCTGGCGTCGGCGCTGCGATGACGGACTAGCCCCAGCGCCCTCTCGTGGACGATGCCGGGACTCCAACTGCAGGCATCGGCGCTGGGAGGACTAAGTAGCATCAGCGCCCTCCTGTGGCGGGGCCGGAACTCCCACTGCAGGCGTCGGCGCGGGGAGGACATACTAGCTCTAGCGCCCTCCCGTGGACAGTGACGGAACTCCCACAGTACGTGTCGGCGCTGGGAGGACTAACTAGCTCCATCGCCCTCCCGTGGACGGTGCCGGAACTCTCACCTCAGGCGTCGGCGCTGGGCGACGAACTGGCTCCAGCGCCGTCCCATGGACGGTGCCGGAACTCCCACTACAGGCGTCGGCGCTGGGGCGACTAACTAGCTCCAGCGCCATCCCGCCGACGGTGCTGGATCTTCCACTGCACGTGTCGGCGCCGAGAGGACTACCTGCAGCGCGCTCCCGTGGAAGGTGCCAGAACTCCCACTGCAGGCGTCGGCTCTGGGACTACTAACTAACTACAGCGCCCTCCCGTGGACAGTGCCGATAGTCCTGCTGCAGGCGTCGCTGCTGGGAGGACTAACTAGCTCCAGCGCCCTCCCGAGGACGATGCCAAAACTCCCGCAGCAGGCGTCGGCGCTGGGAGGACTAACTAGCTCCAGCGCCGGCCCATGGACGGTGCCGGAACTACCCACCCCTGGCGTCGGCGCTGCGATGACGGACTAGCCCCAGCGCCCTCTCGTGGACGATGCCGGGACTCCAACTGCAGGCATCGGCGCTGGGAGGACTAAGTAGCATCAGCGCCCTCCTGTGGCGGGGCCGGAACTCCCACTGCAGGCGTCGGCGCGGGGAGGACATACTAGCTCTAGCGCCCTCCCGTGGACAGTGACGGAACTCCCACAGTACGTGTCGGCGCTGGGAGGACTAACTAGCTCCATCGCCCTCCCGTGGACGGTGCCGGAACTCTCACCTCAGGCGTCTGCGCTGGGCGACGAACTGGCTCCAGCGCCGTCCCATGGACGGTGCCGGAACTCCCACTACAGGCGTCGGCGCTGGGGCGACTAACTAGCTCCAGCGCCATCCCGCCGACGGTGCTGGATCTTCCACTGCACGTGTCGGCGCTGAGAGGACTACCTCCAGCTTCCTCCCGTAGAAGGTGCCGGAACTCCCACTGCAGGCATCTCGGCGGGGAGGACAAACTAGCTCTAGCGCCCTCCCGTGGACAGTGACGGAACTCCCACAGTACGTGTCGGCGCTGGGAGGACTAACTAGCTCCATCGCCCTCAGGTGGACGGTGCCGGAACTCCCACTCCAGGCGTCAGCGCTGGGAGGACTAATTAGCTCCAGCGCCCTCCCGTGGACGTTGCGGAACTTCCACTGCGCGTGTCGGAGCTGAGAGGACTACGTCCAGCGCTCTCCCGTGGAAGGTGCCGCAACTCCGACTGCAGGCGTAGGCGCTCAGGCGACGTACTGGCTCTAGCGCCCTCCCGTAGACGGTGCCAGAACTCCCACTGCAGGCGTCGGCGCTCAGGCGACGTACTGGCTCTCGCGCCCACCCGTGGATGGTGGCGGAAGTTCCACTGCAGGCGTCGGCGCTGGGAGGACTGACTAGCCCCAGGGCCCTCCCGTGGACAGTGCCGCAACTCCCAGCCCAGGCGTCGCTGCTGAGACGACGGACTAGCGCCAGCACCCTCCCGTACACGGTGCTGGAACTCCCACCGCAGGCGTCGGCGCTTGGAGGATTGACTAGCTCTATCTCCCTCCCGTGGACGGTGCCGGAGCTCCCAACGCAGGCGTCGGTGCTAGGGCGACTGACTAGCTCCAGTGCCCTCCCGTGGACGGTTCCGCAACTCCTAATGTAGGCAGCAGCGCTGATGCGACGGACTATCTCCAGCGCCCTCCCGTGGACTGTGCCGGAACTCCGACTGCAGGCGTCGGCGCTGAGAGGACTAAGTAGCTTCAGCGCCCTCCTGTGGTGGGGCCGGAACTCCCACTGCAGGCGTCGGCGTTCAGGCGACGTACTGGCTCCAGCGCCCTCCCGTGGATGGTGCCGGGAACTCCCACTCCAGGTATCGGCGCTGGGAGGACTAACTAGCTCCAGCGTCCTCCCGTGGAAGGTACCGGAACTCCCAATGCAGGCGTCGGCGCTGGGAGGACTAACTAGCTCCAGCGCCCTCCCGTGGAAGGTACCGGAACTCCCAATGCAGGCGTCGGCGCTGGCAAGACTAACAAACTCCATCGCCCTCCCGTGGACGGTGCCGGAATTCCCACTGCAGGCGTCGGCGCTCGGAGGACTGACTAGCTTCAGCGCCCTCCCGTGGACGGTGCCAGATCTTCCAGTGCACGTGTCGTCGCTGAGGGGACTACCTGCAGCGCGCTCCCGTGGAAGGTGCCAGAACACCCACTGCAGGCGTCTGCGAGTCGAGGACTGACTAGCTCTAGCGCCCTCCCGTAGACGGTTTCGGAATTCGCACTCCAGGCGTCGGCTCTGGGACTACTAACTAACTACAGCGCCCTCCCGTGGACAGTGCCGATAGTCCTGCTGCAGGCGTCGCTGCTGGGAGGACTAACTAGCTCCAGCGCCCTCTCGCGGACGATGCCGAAACTCCCGCTGCAGGCGTCGGCGCTGGGAGGACTAACTAGCTCCAGCGCCCTCCCGAGGACGATGCCGAAACTCCGCTGCAGGCGTCGGCGCTGGGAGGACTAACTACCTCCAGCGCCGGCCCGTGGACGGTGCCGGAACTACCCACCCCTGGCGTCGGCGCTGCGATGACGGACTAGCCCCAGCGCCCTCCCGTGGACGATGCCGGAACTCCAACTGCAGGCATCGACGCTGGGAGCATTGACTAGCTCTATCTCCCTCCCATAGACGGTGCCGTAACTCCCAACGCAGGCGTCGGTGCTAGGGCGACTGACTAGCTCCAGCGTCCTCCCGTGGACGGTTCCGCAACTCCTAATGCAGGCAGCGGCGCTGATGCGACGGAGTAGCTCCAGCGCCCTCCCGTGGACGGTGTCCTAACTCCCACTGCAGGCGTCGGCACTGGGAGGACTAAGTAGCATCAGCGCCCTCCTCTCGCGGGGCCGGAACTCCCACTGCAGGCGTCGGCGCTCAGGCGACGTACTGGCTCCAGCGCCCTCCCGTGCACGGTGCGAAACTGCCACTGCAGGAGTCGGTACTGTGAGGACTGACTAGCTCTAGCACCTTCCCGTGGACGGTGCCGGAACTCCTAATGCAGGCACCGGCGCTGATGCGACGGACTAGCTCCAGCGCCCTCCCGTGGACGAAGCAGAACTTCCACTGCACGTGTCGGCGCTGAGAGGACTACGTCCAGCGCTCTCCCGTGGACGTTGCCGGGACTCCCACTTCAGGCCTCAGCGCTGGGAGGACTAAATAGCTCCAGCGCCCTCCCGTGCACGGTACCGGAACTCCCAGTGCAGGCGTCTGCGCGGGGAGGACTAACTAGATGTAGCGCCCTCCCGTGGACGGTGCCGGAACTGCCACTGCAGGAGTCGGTACTGTGAGGACTGACTAGCTCTAGCGCCCTCCCGTGGACGGTGGCGGAAGTTCCACTGCAGGCGTCGGCTCTGGGGCAACGAACTAGCTCCAGCGCCCTCCCATGGACGTTGCGGAACTTCCACTGCACGTGTCGGCGCTGAGAGGACTACATCCAGCGTCCTCCCGTGGAATGTGCCGGAACTCTCACTGCAGGCGTCTGCGCGGGGAGGACTGACAAGCTCTAGCGCCCTCCCGTGGACGGTGCCGGAATTCCCACTCCAGGCATCAGCGCTGGGAGGACTAACCAGCTCCAGCGCACACCCTTGGACGGTGCCAGAACTCCCAGCGCAGGCGTCAGCGCTGGGACGTCGGACCAGCTCCAGCACCCTCCCGTATACGCTGCCGGAACTCTGACCGCAGGCGTCGGCGCTGGGAGGACTGACTAGCTCTATCTCCCTCCCGTGCACGGTGCCGGAACTCCCATTGCAGGCGTCGGCGCTGCGACGACGGAGTAGCTCCAGCGTCCTCCCGTGGACGGTGCCGGAACTACCCACCGCTGGCGTCGGCGCTGGGCGGACTAACTAACTCCAGCGCCCTCCCGTGTCAGGTGCTGGAGCTCCCACGGTAAGTATCGGCGCTGGGAAGACTAACTAGCTGCAGCGCCCTCCCGTGAACGCTGCCGGAACTCCACTCTAGGTATCGGCGCTGGGAGGACTAACTAACTCCAGCGCCCTCCCATGGAAGGGACCGGAACTCCCACTGCAGGCGTCAGTGCCGGGAAGACTAACAAACTGCATCGCTCTCCCGTGGACGGTCCCGGAACTCTCACCTCAGGCGTCGGCGCTGGGAGGACTAAGTAGTTCTATCGCCCTCCCGTGGACGGTGCTGGAACTCCCACTACAGGCGTCGGCGCTGGGGCGACTAACTAGCTCCAGCACCCTCCCGCCGACGGTGCTGGAACTCCCACTACAGGCGTCGGCGCTGGGGCGACTAACTAGCTCCAGCACCCTCCCGCCGACGGTGCTGGAACTCCCACTGCAGGCGTCGGCGCTGAGTGGACTGCCTCCACCGCCCTCCCATGGACAGTGGCGGTACTCCCACAGTACGTGTCGGCGCAGGGAGGACTACCTAGCTCCAGCGCCCTCCCGTGGACGGTGCCAGAACTCCCACTCCAGGCGTCATTGCTGGGAGGACTAACTAGATCTAGCGCCCTCCCGTGGACGGTGCTGGATCTTCCACTGCACGTGTCGGCGCTGATAGGACTACCTCCAGCTTCCTCCCGTAGAAGGTGCCGGAGCTCCCACTGCAGGCGTCTGCGCGGGGAGGACAAACTAGCTCTAGCGCCCTCCCGTGGACAGTGACGGAACTCCCACAGTAAGTGTCGGCGCTGGGAGGACTATCTAGACCCAGCGCCTTCCCGTGGACAGTGGCGGAACTCCCACAGTACGTGTCGGCGCTGGGAGTACTAACTAGCTCCATCGCCCTCCCGTGGGCGGTGCCGGAACTCCCACTCCAGGCGTCGGCACTGGGAGGACTAATTAGCTCCAGCACCCTCCCGTGGACGGTGCCGGAACTCTCACCTCAGGCGTCGGCGCTGGGCGACGAACTGGCTCCAGCGCCGTCCCATGGACGGTGCCGGAACTCCCACTACAGGCGCCGGCGCTGGGGCGACTAACTAGCTCCAGCGCCATCCCGCCGACGGTGCTGGAACTCCCACTGCAGGCGTCGGCGCTGGGACGACTAACTAGCTTCAGCGCCTTCCCGTGGACGGTGCCGGAACTTCCACTGCACGTGTCGGCGCTGAGAGGACTGCCTCCACCGCCCTCCCGTGGAAAGTGCCGGAACTCCCACTGTATGTGTCGGCGCTGGGAGGACTACCTAGCTCCAGCGCCCCCCCGTGGGCGGAGCCGGAATTCCCACTCCAGACGTCATTGCTGGGAGGCCTAACTAGCTCTAACGCACTCCCGTGGATGGTGCTGGATCTTCCACTGCACGTGTCGGCGCTGAGAGGACTACCTCCAGCTTCCTCCCGTAGAAGGTGCCGGAACTCCCACTCCAGGCGTCGGCTCTGGGGCGACGAACTAGCTCCAGCGCCCTCCCGTGGACGTTGCGGAACTTCCACTGCACGTGTCGGCGCTGAGAGGACTACGTCCAGCGCCCTCCCGTGGAAGGTGCCGGAACTCCGACTGCAGGCGTCGGTGCTCAGGCGACGTACTGGCTCTAGCGCCCTCCTGTGGACGGTGCCGGAACTCCGACTGCAGGCGTCGGCGCTCAGGCGACGTACTGGCTCTCGCGCCCACCCGTGGACGGTGGCGGAAGTTCCACTGCAGGCGTCGGCGCTGGGAGGACTGACTAGCTCCAGGGCCCTCCCGTAGACGGTGCCGCAACTCCCAGCCCAGGCGTCGGCGCTGGGACGACGGACTAGCGCCAGCACCCTCCCGTAGACGGTGCCGGAGCTCCCACCGCAGGCGTCGGCGCTTGGAGGATTGACTAGCTCTATCTCCCTCCCGTGGACGGTGCCGGAACTCCGACTGCAGGCGTCGGCGCTGTGAGGACTAAGTAGCTTCAGCGCCCTCATGTGGCGGGGCCGGAACTCCCACTCTAGGCGTCGGCGCTCAGGCGACATACTGGCTCCAGCGCCCTCCCGTGGACGGTGCCGGAACTCCCACTCCAGGTATCGGCGCTGGGAGGACTAACTAGCTCCAGCGCCCTCCCGTGAAAGGTACCGGAACTCCCACTCTAGGTATCGGCGCTGGAAGGACTAACTAGCTCCAGCGCCCTCCTGTGGAAGGTACCGGAACTCCCACTCTAGGTATCGGCGCTGGGAGGACTACCTAGCTCCTGCGCCCTCCCCTGGGCGGAGCCGGAACTCCCACTGCAGCCGTCGGCGCTTGGACTACTAACTAGCTCCAGCGCCTTCCCGTGGACGGTGCCGGAACTCCCACTCCAGGCGTCATTGCTGGGAGGACTAACTAGCTCTAGCGCCCTCCCGTGGACGGTCCTGGATCTTCCACTGCACGTGTCGGCACTGAGAGGACTACCTCCAGCTTCCTCCCGTAGAAGGTGCCGGAACTCCCACTGCAGGCGTCTGCGCGGGGAGGACAAGCTAGCTTTAGCGCCCTCCCGTGGACAGTGACGGAACTCCCACAGTACGTATCGGCGCTGGGAGGACTAACTAGCTCCATCGCCCTCCCATGGACGGTGCCGGAACTCCCACTCCAGGCGTCGGCGCCGGGAGGACCAGTTAGCTCCAGCGCCCTCCCGTGGACGGTGCCGGAACTCTCACCTCAGGCGTCGGCGCTGGGCGACGAACTAGCTCCAGCGCCGTCCCGTGGACGGTGCCGGAACTCCCACTACAGACGTCGGCGCTGGGAGGCCTTTCTTAATAGTTGCTGAAGCTGTTTAGTCGCTGTTGCTGGTTGATGTGACATATTGTTTATTCCAAAGGAAAGGATAATCTTCTTATTTTCCAGTTGTGGTTCTAACTTTGTCAGGATAGTAGTGGCATAGGCGAATTTGGCTCCCGGAAAGCTGTCCAGTTGAACATCCTTATTAGTGCATCTTTTGATCCTGGAAATGTTAGAGTGCCCTATAATTAGCATCGGTTTAAGGGGCCTTAGTTCCCAAGTTACATTTTTGTGTTTAGAGTGAGGATGCCTCGTTATTTAACCCTCCAGGTTGCTGAAAATAGGGGTTAGCTGTCGTCTTGTTTGTCCCATGTCCTCTGACTCCCGGGCTGTGTGGTTCCCTGGGGTGGAAGACTTGCTCGGTCCTCGTGTACTGGCTCCCCTTGTCTGTGTGCCCATCCGCACTGGTGTGGAGTGGGGTGCTAATTCCTCGCAGTCCTGTGTCAGGGAGGCCGTGGGGGCGGCGGGCTGGGGCTCCCCTGCTCCTAGGTTGCATTGCGTCTTCTCCGAGGGGCTCACCTGGCTTCTTCTCTGTTCCTGTAACTGGGGCAGTTGGGCCGCACCGGCGTTGAGTGGGTTAACTATCGCCTGCAGTGGGAGTTCCGGCTCCGTCCACGGAAGGGCGCTGGAGCTAGTTAACCTACTCGTCGCCGATGCGGCCACACTGCCCCCGTCACAGGAACAGAGAAGACGCCAGGTGAGCCCCTCGGAGAAGACGCAATGCAACCTAGGAGCAGGGGAGCCCAGCCCGCCGCCCCAACGGCCTCCCTGACCCAAGACTCTGAGGAATCAGCACCCCACCCCACACCAGTGCGGATGGGCACACAGACAAGGGGAGCCAGTACACGAGGACCGAGCAAGTCTTCCACCCCAGGGAACCACACAGCCCGAGAGTTGGAGGACATGGGACAAACAAGAGGACGGTAACCCCAATTTGCAACAACCAGGAGGGTCAAATAACGAGGCATCCTCACTCTAAAGAGAAAAATGTAACTTGGGAACTAACGCCCGTTAAACCTGTACTAACTATAGGGGACTCTAACATTACCAGGATCAAAAGATGCCCTAATAAGGATGTTCAATTGGACAGCTTTCTGGAAGCCAAATTCACCCATGCCACTGCTATCCTGACAAAGTTAGAACCACAACTGGAAACTAAGAAGGTTATCCTTTCCTTTGGAATAAACAATAGGTCACATCAACCAGCAACAGTGACTAAACAGCTTCAGCAACTATTAAGAATGGCCCATATTAAATTTCCCAATGCCAGTATCTGGCTGCCAGAGCTGAACTTTAGCCACTGTTTGACAGAGGCAGAACAAGCAACCCTGGGCCAACTAAACGAGGTTATTAGAACTAAGAATTATATCCCTGCAATCCCGGCGAGGCAGTTTAAGGTAGACACAGACCACATCCATTGGACAGAGAACACAGCCCTGACCATAGTCAAGAGGTGGATGCAGTCTTTAAACCAGAGTGGAGACAAAGCCGAGAGTGGCAGGGTCCACGATTGGGAGAGACCATCGTGAACCTCTCCCGTACATTCATCCCTACAGAAGCCCAGCAAAAGGTTCTGAACTGGGGCCTCACTTTTGTACCAACTGCAAAACTCCATAAGGAGCAGATTGAGGGGGACATGGATAAGTTCTACAGGAGATTGGTACTGGTCGACTTTTTTGGGCAGTCAGAACGTAGAAAGACCCCTTTCACCCCTCCCTCAGACTGGATGCCGAAGAGGAGGTACAGGCCAGAAGCCGTCCTACAATTTGAGAGCACACTGGATGAGATAATGGAGAGGGAGGAACAAGTACAGGATAAGCCCAATTTAACCAGGAAGGAGAGAGCAGCCCTGAAGGAGTTGAGGGAAAATATGGATATTGTTATCAAACCAGCAGATAAAGGGAGCAGCATAATTATCTTGGACAAACAGCAATATCTATTTGAGGCACACAGGCAATTAAACAACACGGAGCACTACACTAAACTAAAGGAACCCATATACTGGGAAACACACACAGAAATTAGGAACATTCTGCAAGAACTAGAAAGGACTAGATACCTCGGGAAGAAGCAGGTGGAGTACCTGACAAGGATACAGCCATGAGCAAGAAAGTTCTATATCTTCCCCAAAATACACAAGAGCCCAGACTCATGGACCGTTCCGGGAGAAATACCACCCGGCAGGCCCATCGTGTCGGACTGCGGCAGTGAGTCATACAGGATAGCAGAGTACATTGATGCCTTCCTTAACCCACCATCGCAGAAACACTCCAGCTACATCAAGGACACGTACCACTTTGTCCGGATAGTCAATTCCATGTCAGTGTCCCCTGAGGCCATACTCTTCACCATGGACATTGAAAGCCTGTACACCAATATAGAAACGGACAGGGGTATAGAAGCAGTGAGGGATATCCTACAGAAGAACCCACAGCTAGAGAGACCAGACGAGGCCTTGGTGGAACTCCTTCACCTCAGCCTAACTAAAAACGACTTTGAATTCAACAACGAATTCTACTTACAAGTCAAGGGCACAGCGATGGGAAAGAGGTTTGCACCAGCCTATGCCAATATATACATGGCAAAATGGGAGGAAACAGTTTATCCAAAGTGCCCCAGAAAACGCATGGGATTTCCGGCACTGTCCACGGGAGGGCGCTGGAGCTAGTTTGTCTTCCAAGGCCAACGCCTGCAGTGGGAGTTCCAGCACCGTCCACGGGAGGGCGCTGGAGCTAGTTCGTCCTCCCAGCGCCGACGCCTGCAGTGGGAGTTCCGGCTCCGTCCACGGAAGGGCGCTGGAGCTAGTTAACCCACTCGTCGCCGATGCCGCCCCACTGCCCCCATCACAGTAACAGAGAAGACGCCAGGTGTGCCTCTCCCCACCCATGAGCCCCTCGGAGAAGATGCAATGCAACCTAGGAGCAGGGAAGCCACAGCCCACCGCCCCCATGGCCTCCCTGACCCAAGACTCTGAGGAATCAGCACCCCACCCCACACCAGTGCGGGTGGGCACACAGACAAGGGGAGCCGGTACACCAGGACCGAGCAAGTCTTCCACCCCAGGGAACCACACAGCCCGAGAGTCGGAGGACATGGGACAAACAAGAGGACAGGTAACCTCTATTTGCAACAACCAGGAGGGTCAAATAACAAGGCATCCTCATTCTAAACAGAAAAATGTAACTTGGGAACTAAGGCCCCTTAAACCTATACTAATTATAGGGGACTCTAACATTTCCGGGATCAAAAGATGCCCTAATAAGGATGTTGAATTGGACAGCTTTCTGGGAGCCAAATTCACCCATGTCACTGCTATCCTGACAAAGTTAGAACCACAACTGGAAACTAAGAAGGTTATCCTTTCCTTTCCTTTGGAATAAACAATAGGTCACATCAACCAGCAACAGCGACTAAACAGCTTCAGCAACTACTAAGAATGGCCCATATAAAATTTCCCAATGCCAGTATCTGGGTGCCAGAGCTCATCTTTAGCCACTGTTTGACAGAGGCAGAACAAGCAACCCTGGGCCAACTAAATGAGGTTATTAAAACTAAGAATTATATCCCTGCAATCCCGGCGAGGCACTTTAAGGCAGACACAGACTACATCCATTGGACAGAGAACACAGCCCTGACCATAGTCAAGAGGTGGATGCAGTCTTTAAACTTGAGTGGAGACAAAGCCGAGAGAGGCAGGGTCCACGATTGGGAGAGACCATCGTGAACCTCTCCCATACATTCATCCCATTCAAGGTTCTGAACAGGGGCCTCACTTTTGTACCGACTGCAAAACTCCATAAGGAGCAGATTGAGGGGGACATGGATAAGTTCTACAGGAGATTGGTACTCGTCGACTTTTTTGGGGAGTCAGAACGTAGAAAGACCCCTTTCACCCCTCCCTCAGACTGGATGCCGAAGAGGAGGTTCAGGCCAGAAGCCGTCCTACAATTTGAGAGCACACTGGATGAGATAATGGAGAGGGAGGGACAAGTACAGGATAAGCCCAATTTAACCAGGAAGGGTATTAGGGTTCGGGTTTACGGGGGTGTGCAGCAGGCTTGGAGCTGTTAGGTTTAGTGGTTGGGCAAAGGACTATTATATAAGCCCTTCAGTGTGGTGTGGTTTGGGTTATTTGGGGTGCTGTCCGGTTTAGTTGGGGTGCCCGGTCCCTTGGAAATTAGGGTTAGGGTTTAGCTGGGGCGTGTGGTCCTCCGGATGTTAGGATTAGGTTGGGGGGGTAGGGTTGAAGGGGGCCCGCTGGGCGGCGGGAGGTATAACTGGTGATGTGGGGTGAGTTTGCCCCTCTGGCGAGAAGAGGATCTGTGTTTATGGGGTGTGAAGATGTTAGGTTTCAGGGCAGGGTCATATGCTGGGGATGTATTCTTCCCCATGGAGGAAGCTGGGAAGTTGGGGCAAGTGCTGTGTCTGGATTAAACCGGTCGTTACGCGTCTGTTCTTCCTAGTGGTTATCTCTTGTAGAGTTATAATTTCTAATTTTATCCCTCTCTACTAGGGGAATTAGGTTCTGTTCTGGGGCCTAGTTGTTAGGCTCTATTTCCGAAGTAAGACGAACCTTTCCTATTTAATGGTCCCCTGTCTTAATTTGTTTCAGGGTGGGTGACTGAAGGGGATCCTCCTCTTCCTCCCTACTCTAATTTTCTCAATATTTTAAAATTACGGGGTGCAGTGTTGGCCCTTCAGTGAGTACATTTTATGTTGCTGGCTTGGTTTTTTAGGCCTCGTTTAGGCCGTTTGGGGAATGCGTCTGTAGTCTTTCAATCCATCTCCTCTCTGCTCTTTTTCTTTGGAGGTTTGACCAGTTTATGTTGGTTTCCAGGCCCAGGATTGCTAAGGAGTACATTCCATGCTCCGGGAGTGCCTACTAACTGGTCTGTTTTGGTTTCCTCTTGTGATATTACTGCAGTGTCCTGTGAGTCTGGTTCTCAGGCTGTTGCCTGTCTCCCCTATGTGTATGATATGGCATTGTTTACACTGGATTGCATATACTACATTCTTTTGTTCGCAAATTATCCTCTGCTCTATCTCAGCCCACTTTCCTGTAGCTCTGTTGTGTATGCTTTTTGAAATTCTGATGTATATGCACGCCCTGCAGTTTCCCACCTCGCAGTTTGGCGCTGTTCGTACTTTGGTACTGACTAGTATGTCTTTTAAATTTCTACCCCTTTTGAAGGCTGAAACTATGGTGTATTGTCCCAGTGTCCCCCCTTCCTCCTTTAGATTTTCAAAGTGTGTTTTGACTGTCTTGTGGATATTCACTGCCATCCCACTGTATCCTGTTATCAAGGGTAGTTTCTGTGTTGTGTTGTCCCGTGGTCGGGGATTTGTGATACTTGTTAATAAGCCAGATTTGATGTGTCTGAGTCTCCGTCTGCTGTAACCTCTGTGTCTAAGTGCAGAGAAGAGGATAGTAGTGGCTTGATGGAAGTCTTCTGCCCTGGTGCAAATGCGATGAAACCGGGTCAGCTGTCCTTTGACAATGCCTCTAAAGGTGTGTTTGGGATGGTAGCTCCCTGTGTGTAGGAGGGTGTGTGTGTCTGTGGTTTTAAAGAATACTTTTGTGGTTACTTTCTGGCTGCCGTTTTCTGGTGCTAGTTTAAATACCGTAGTGTCCAGGAAGTCAATTTTCTCCCTATTTGTTGTGGCCTTAACCTTAATGGATGGATGATGAGTATTTAGGATTTGAATAAATTCCTCTAATTCTACCTCTGAGTGTGTCCACACTCCCCAGATGTCATCCAGGTATCTATAGAGACACATGGGTTTTTTGGGACACTTTGGATAAACTGTTTCCTCCCACTTTGCCATGTATATGTTGGCAGAGGCTGGAGCAAACTTCTTTCCCATCGCTGTGCCCTTGACTTGTAAGTAGAATTCATTATTGAATGCAAAGTCATTTTTAGTCAGGCTGAGGTGAAGGAATTCTACCAAGTCCTCGTCTAGTCTCTCTAGCTGTGGGTTCTTCTGTAGGATATCCCTCACTGCTTCTATACCCCTGTCCGTTTCTATATTGGTGTACAGGCTTTCAATGTCCATGGTGAAGAGTATGGCCTCAGGGGACACTGACATGGAATTGACTATCTGGACAAAGTGGTACGTGTCCTTGATGTAGCTGGAGTGTTTCTGCGATGGTGGGTTAAGGAAGGCATCAATGTACTCTGCTATCCTGTATGACTCACTGCCGCAGTCCGACACGATGGGCCTGCCGGGTGGTATTTCTCCCGGAACGGTCCATGAGTCTGGGCTCTTGTGTATTTTGGGGAAGATATAGAACTTTCTTGCTCATGGCTGTATCCTTGTCAGGTACTCCACCTGCTTCTTCCCGAGGTATCTAGTCCTTTCTAGTTCTTGCAGAATGTTCCTAATTTCTGTGTACAAAAGTGAGGCCCCAGTTCAGAACCTTTTGCTGGGTTTCTGTAGGGATGAATGTATGGGAGAGGTTCACGATGGTCTCTCCCAGTCGTGGACCCTGCCTCTCTCGGCTTTGTCTCTACTCTAGTTTAAAGACTGCATCCACCTCTTGACTATGGTCAGGGCTGTGTTCTCTGTCCAATGGATGTAGTCTGTGTCTGCCTTAAAGTGCCTCGCCGGGATTGCAGGGATATAATTCTTAGTTCTAATAGCCTCATTTAGTTGGCCCAGGGTTGCTTCTTCTGCCTCTGTCAAACAGTGGCTAAAGTTCAGCTCTGGCACCCAGATACTGGCATTGGGAAATTTAATATGGGCCATTCTTAGTAGTTGCTGAAGCTGTTTAGTCACTGTTGCTGGTTGATGTGACCTATTGTTTATTCCAAAGGAAAGGATAACCTTCTTAGTTTCCAGTTGTGGTTCTAACTTTGTCAGGATAGCAGTGACATGGGTGAATTTGGCTCCCAGAAAGCTGTCCAATTCAACATCCTTATTAGGGCATCTTTTGATCCCGGAAATGTTAGAGTCCCCTATAATTAGTATAGGTGTCAGGGGCCTTAGTTCCCAAGTTACATTTTTCTGTTTAGAGTGAGGATGCCTCGTTATTTGACCCTCCTGGTTGTTGCAAATTGGGGTTACCGTCCTCTTGTTTGTCCCATGTCCTCCAACTCTCGGGCTGTGTCGTTCCCTGGGGTGGAAGACTTGCTCGGTCCTCGTGTACCG
This sequence comes from Mobula hypostoma, assembly GCF_963921235.1. Classification (NCBI taxonomy): domain Eukaryota; kingdom Metazoa; phylum Chordata; class Chondrichthyes; order Myliobatiformes; family Myliobatidae; genus Mobula; species Mobula hypostoma. Next base: position 75,097 of record NC_086128.1, read on the forward strand.
GCTCCCCTTGTCTGTGTGCCCATCTGCACTGGTGTGGGGTGGGGTGCTGATTCCTCGGAGTCTTGGGTCGGGGAGGCCGTGGGGGCGGCGGGCTGGGCTCCCCTGCTCCTAGGTTGGATTGCGTCTTCTCCGAGGGGCTCACCTGGCGTCTTCTCTGTTCCTGTGACTGGGTCAGTGGGGCCGCATCGGCGTCGAGTGGGTTAACTAGCTCCAGCGCCCTCCCGTGGACGATGCCGGAACTCCGACTGCGGGCGTCGGCGCTGGGACGACTAAGTAGCCTCAGCGCCCTCCCGTGGACGGTTCCGGAACTCCGACTGCGGGCGTCGGCGCTGGGACGACTAAGTAGCTCCAGCGCCCTCCCGTGGACGGTGCCGGAACTCCGACTGCGGGCGTCGGCGCTGGGACGACTAAGTAGCTCCAGCGCCCTCCCGTGGACGGTGCCGGAACTCCGACTGCGGGCGTCGGCGCTGGGAGGACTAGCTAGCTCCAGCGCCATCCCGTGGACGGTGCCGGAACTTCGACTGCGGGCGTCGGCGCTGGGACGACTAAGTAGCTCCAGCGTCCTCCCGTGGACGGTGCCGGAACTCCGACTGCGGGCGTCTGCGCTGGGAGGACTATATAGCTCCAGCGCCCTCCCGTGGACGGTGCCGGAACTCCGACTGCGGGCGTCGGCGCTGAGAGGACTAACTAGCTCCAGCGCCCTCCCGTGGACGGTGCGGGAACTCCGACTGCGGGCGTCGGCGCTGGGAGGACTATCTAGCTCCAGCGCCCTCCCGTGGACGGTGCGGGAACTCCGACTGCGGGCGTCGGCGCTGGGAGGACTATCTAGCTCCAGCGCCCTCCCGTGGACGGTGTCGGAACTCTCACTGCACGTGTTCTCAGGACCTGTTGGTCTGAGACAGTCCCGCAGCGCAATTACCAGATACAAGTTCGTTTTACTCGGCGCCGATGGACGGGGTGCAGCCTGAGCGGTCTTTTTCCGTGGCTCGGGTGCGATACGGGTCCGGTCACCGCTGAGCCAGAAGCCGTCCCTGGAGGTGGAGGGTCTGTTCCTCTCTCCCCCTTGGGATGCGGTTTCCATTGTCCGTGGGGTCATTGTGGCCGTGTCCGAATTGTGGGGCCCGTCGTGGGCCCGGTCTGCCGCGGCCTGCCGTTCTGGCACAGGTCTTGAGGCCAGATCAAAAATATGCTTTCGGACGGCCTCCAATTTGATTTGAAGTTTTTCCTTTAAATTTCGTTTGTTCCAGATTACGGCTTTGCTGATTGCTTCTGGTAAGCGATCAGTCAGATCCGATTCAATAAATTTTAGTTCCAATTCTTGCAGGCTATTTTGGTAATGATCAATTAAAATATGATGTGTTTGTTTAGCCCAAGCGTCCGCATTGGCAGCAATTTTACGAAGCGTTTCTTGGGAGGGGTTCACCGGCTTTATGAATTTGGTCAATCTGTATGCCTGGGTGGTGATCCCCTTCGGTGGCCTATTCATTTGTTACAAAACTCTTAGGTGGTGCAGAGTCTGGATTATTTTATATATTAATCTAACCGTGGTGGAAAAGGAATCCCTGGGAAACCCGAGGTTTCTGCAGTTACCACCGTAGTCTGACGCGCCATGTGCTGGCAGGCCCCCGGTCCTCTCTTTCCAATTTCTCCTCCACATAGTTAGAGTAAGACAATAATCACCAAACTACCGATGAAGTCCGCTTAATTAATGCCCTTATCGCTTGTTCTGCGTCTTGGGTTCAGTGATTTCGACTCCAGCGAATTCCCTTAATAAAGCATATTGCCTTGATGGAGGTGTACAAGATAATAAGAGGAATAGATAGAGTGGATAGCCAGCGCCTCTTCCCCAGGGTACCACGGCTCAATACAAGAGGACATGGTTTTAAGGTAAGGGGTAGGAAGTTCAAGGGGGATATTAGAGGAAGGTTTTTTTACTCAGTGGTTGGTGCGTGGAATGCACTGCCTGAGTCAGTGGTGGAGGCAGATACACTAGTGAAGTTTAAGAGACTACTAGACGGGTATATGGAGGAATCTAAGGTGGGGGCTTATATGGGAGGCAGGGATTGAGGGTTGGCACAACATTGTGGGCTGAATGGCCTGTACTGTGTTGTACTATTCTATGTTCTATGTTTAATACTCAACAATTTCTCATCCACGTCGTTGAAGTAAGACAATAATCAGAAAACAACAGATGAAGTCCAGTTAATTAATGTCCTCAGCATTTGTTCTTCATCTTGGGTTCCGTGATTTCGACTCCTGCGAATTGCCTTTAACAAAGCGTATTGCCTTCCATAAAGCATATTTCCCGACTGGGAGAGTCACCAGTTTCGCCTGTTCTCTTTGGCTTCCTCATGGGGAATTCTGTGAAGACTGAGGTGGTCTTCCTTTAAAATGTTCCACTCCATTCCCCGTAGCCCCCCCACCAACCCCCACCCAAAACCGCCCACCTCCCACCTCTGTATTGTTTTACCAAACATGTTTGTCCATTCCTGCTGCAGCGCCTGGGTGTTGCCGGCCCGCCCTATTTGTTAAGACTCCTAAAGGTAAATTATCCGCTAATCGCGCTGCTCCTTTTTATAATTCGACCCTCCCCATTCTTTGAGCCCCTATTTTTTTATTTCTATTCCTTTAATACCTAGTTAAATTTGAGATTAGATTTCATCCTATTTCCCCTTTTAAGATTACATGATTTTATTATGAATTTAGTGTTTCACCTGTTAGTTTACTGTTCTGTGGGTATAATGTGGTAGAAGCTTGTGGCTAATTTATGTTGGGGTTGGGGTTTAACTTCCGTAGTCTGTGCCAGTTTTCCTAGCTTCTTGGATTTGCTTTGGCTTTTGAGGACCAGGATGATGAGAGACATGTCACTTCTGGTTAGGATGCGAGTATGCGGGCAGTGGGCAAAATATCCCTCTAGTGTTTGTGGATCTCTTACTGGAGATGCAGTATCACTTCACCCTGCCACTTTATTTTTGGCCCACGTTGTTATCATCTCGGTCCCCGACTTGCCTTTATTGGGATCTTCCTCCTCTTTAACCTCCATTCTGGAGTTTAAGTTAAAATGGTGGAGTTCTTGCCAATGGATAGTGTTTTGATTTGGGGACTTTTTTATATGGACTGGGGGCTGTGCAGTAGCTAATTGAGGGGTGTGTGGGGAGGGACATGCCCAGGGGTAGAGTTAGGTAATGGGGGTTGAGGGTTGACGGCGAAGGCAGGTGGGGTGGGGTGACAAATGGTATTGGGGGGGTGGTTGCCCTTGCCATAGGGGGGAGGGCTGAAATAGGAGCCTAACTGCTGGTGATATTGGGTAAATTTGGCCCCTTGATGGGGTGAGGGTTTGGGTTTATGGGGGTGTGTAGCAGGGTTGGAGGTGTTAGGTTTAGTAGAAAGGCAAAGGACTATTATATAAGCCCCGTAGTGTGGTGTGGTTTGGGTTATTTGGGGTGCTGTCCGGTTTAGTTGGGGTGCACAGTCCATTGGAAATTAGGGTTAGGGTTAGAGTTTAGTTGGGGTGTGTGGTCCTCTGGAATTTAGGATTAGGTCGGGGGGGTAGGGTTGAGGGGGGCCCGCTGGGCAGCGGGAGGTATAACTGGTGGTGTGGGGTGAGTTTGCCCCTCTGGCGAGAAGAGGATCTGTGTTTATGGGGTGTGAAGATGTTAGGTTTCAGGGCAGGGTCATGTGCTGGGGATGTATTCTTCCCCATGGGGGAAGCTGGGAAGTAGGGGCAAGTGCTGTGTCTGGATTAAACCGGTGGTTACACGTCTGTTCTTCCTAGTGGTTATCTCCTGTAGCATTATAATTTCTAATTTTACTCCTCTCTACTTGGGGAATTAGGTTCTGTTCTGGGGCCTAGTTGTTAAGCTCTATTTCCAAAGTAAGACGTACCTTTCCTATTTAATGGTCCCCTGTCTTAATTTGTTTCAGGGTGGGTGACTGAAGGGGATCCTCCTCTTCCTCCCTACTCTAATTTTCTCAATTTTTTAAAAATTACGGGGTGCAGTGTTGGCCCTTCAGTGAGTACACTTTATGCTGCTGGCCTGGTTTTTTAGGCCTCGTTTAGGCTGTTTGGGGAATGTGTCTGTAGCTCTCACTGCAGGCGTCGGCGGTGGGAGGACTAACAAACTCCAGCGCCCTCCCGTGGACGGTGCCGAAACTCCCTCTTTATCCCACGTACCTCTTTGTCCGGATAGTCAATTCCATGTTAGTGCCCCCTGAGGCCATACTCTTCACCATGGACATTGAAAGGCTGTACACCAATATAGAAACGGACAGGGGTATAGAAGCAGTCAGGGATATCCTACAGAAGAACCCCCAGCTAGAGAGACCAGAAGAGGCCTTGATAGAACTTCTTCACCTCAGCCTGACTGAAAATGACTTAGAAATCAACAATGAATTCTACTTAGAAGTCAACGGCACAGCGATGGGAAAGAAGTTTGTTGCAGCCTATGCCAATATATACACGGCAAAATCGGAGAAAACAGTTTATCCAAAGATCCCCCTAAAAACCCATGGGAGTTCAGGCACCGTCCACGGGAGGGCGCTGGAGGTAGTTAGTCCTCCCAGCGCCGACACGTACAGTCGGAGTTCCGGCATCGTCCACGGGAGGGCGCTGGAGCTAGTTAACCCACTCGACGCCGATGCGGCCCCACTGCCGCCGTCACAGGAACAGAGAAGACACCAGGTGAGCCTCTCCCCACTCATGAGCCCTTCGGAAAAGACGCAATCCAACATAGGAGCAGGGGAGCCCCAGCCCACCAGCCCCACGGCCTCCCCGACCCAAGACTCGGAGGAATCAGCACCCCACCCCACACCAGTGCGGATGGGCACACAGACAAGGGGAGCCGGTACACCAGGACCGAGCAAGTCTTCCACCCCAGGGAACCACACAGCCCGGGAGTTGGAGGACATGGGACAAACAAGAGGACAGGTAACCTCTATTTCCAACAACCAGGAGGGTCAAATAACGAGGCATCCTCACTCTAAACAGAAAAATGTAACTTGGGAACTAAGGCCCCTGAAACCTGTAGGGGTTATAGGGGATTCTAACATTTCCAGGATCAAAAGATGCCCTAATAAGGATGTTCAAATGGACAGCTTTCCGGGAGCCAAATTCACCCATGCCACTGCTATCCTGACAAAGTTAGAACCACAACTGGAAACTAAGAAGGTTATCCTTTCCTTTGGAATAAACAATAGGTCACAGCAACCTGCAGCAGCGACTAAACAGCTTCAGCAACTATTAAGAATGGCCCATACTAAATTTCCCAATGCCCGTATCTGGGTGCCAGAGCTGAACTTTAGCCACTGTTTGACAGAGGCAGAAGAAGCAACCCTCAGCCAACTAAATGAGGGTATTAGGACTAAGAATTATATCCCTGCAATCCCAGCGAGGCAGTTTAAGGTAGACACAGACCACATCCATTGGACAGAGAACACAGCCCTGACCATAGTCAAGAGGTGGATGCAGTCTTTAAACTAGAGTGGAGACAAAGCCCAGAGAGGCAGGGTCCACGACTGGGAGAGACCATCGTGAACCTCTCCCATACATTCACACCTACAGAAACCAAGCAATAGGTTCTGAACAGGGGCCTCACTTTTGTACTGACTGCAAAACTGCATAAGGATCAGATTGAGGGGGCAGGGATAAGTTGTACAGGAGATTGGTACTGGTCGACTTTTCTGGGAAGTCAGAACGTAGAAAGACCCCTTTCACCCCTCCCTCAGACTGGATGCCCAAGAGGAGGTACAGGCCAGAAGCGGTCCTACAACTTGAGAGCACACTGGATGAGATAATGGAGATGGAGGGACAAGTACAGGATAAGCCCAATTTAACCAGGAAGGAGAGAGCAGCCCTTTTGAAGTTGAGGGAAAATATGGATATTGTTATAAAACCAGCAGATAAAGGGAGCAGCATAATTATCTTGGACAAACAGCAATATCTATTTGAGGCACACAGGCAATTAAACAACACGGAGCACTACACTAAACTAAAGGAACCCATATACTGGGAAACACACACAGAAATTAGGAACATTCTGCAAGAACTAGAAAGGACTAGATACCTCGGGAAGAAGCAGGTGGAGTACCTGACAAGGATACAGCCATGAGCAAGAAAGTTCTATATCTTCCCCAAAATACACAAGAGCCCAGACACATGGACCGTTCCGGGAGAAATACCACCCGGCAGGCCCATCGTGTCAGACTGCAGCAGTGAGTCATACAGGATAGCAGAATACATTGATGCCTTCCTTAACCCACTATCGCAGAAACACTCCAGCTACATCAAGGACACGTACCACTTTGTCCGGATAGTCAATTCTATGTCAGTGCCCTCTGAGGCCATACTCTTCACCATGGACATTGAAAGCCTGTACACCAATATAGAAACCAACAGGGGCATAGAAGCAGTGAGGGATATCCTACAGAAGAACCCACAGCTAGAGAGACCAGACGAGGCCTTGGTGGAACTCCTTCACCTCAGCCTAACTAAAAATGACTTTGAATTCAATAATCAATTCTACTTACAAGTCAAGGGCACAGCAATGGGAAAGAAGTTTGCTCCAGCCTATGCCAACATATACATGACAAAGTGGGAGGAAACAGTTTATCCAAAGTGCCCCAAGAAACCCATGTGTCTCTATAGATACGTGGATGACATCTGGGGAGTGTGGACACACTCGGAGGTAGAATTAGAGGAATTTATTCAAATCCTAAACACTCATCATCCATCCATTAAGGTTAAGGCCACAACAAATAGGGAGTAAATTGACTTCCTGGACACTACGGTATTTAAACTAGCACCAGAAAATGGCAGCCAGAAACTAGCCACCAAAGTATTCTTTAAAACCACAGACACACACACCCTCCTACACACCGGGAGCCACCATCCCAAACACACCTTTAGAGGCATTGTCAAAGGACAGCTGACCCGGTTTCACCGCATTTGCACCAGGGCAGAGGACTTCCACCAAGCCACTACTATCCTCTTCTCTGCACTTAGACACAGGGGCTACAGCAGACGGAGACTCAGACACATCAAATCTGGCTTATTAACAAGTATCACAAATCCCCGACCACGGGACAACACAACACAGAAACTACCCTTGATAACAGGATACAGTGGGATGGCAGTGAATATCCACAAGGCAGTCAAAACACACTTTGAAAATCTAAAGAGGAAGGGGGGACACTGGGACAATACACCATGGTTTCAGCCTTCAAAAGGGGTAGAAACTTAAAAGACATACTAGTCAGTACCAAAGTACGAACAGCGCCAAACTGCGAGGTGGGAAACTGCAGGGCGTGCATATACATCAGAATTTCAAAAAGCATACACAACAGAGCTACAGGAAAGTGGGCTGAGATAGAGCAGAGGATAATTTGCGAACAAAAGAATGTAGTATATGCAATCCAGTGTAAACAATGCCATATCATACACATAGGGGAGACAGGCAACAGCCTGAGAACCAGACTCACAGGACACTGCAGTAATATCACAAGAGGAAACCAAAACAGACCAGTTAGTAGGCACTCCCGGAGCATGGAATGTACTCCTTAGCAATCCTGGGCCTGGAAACCAACATAAACTGGTCAAACCTCCAAAGAAAAAGAGCAGAGAGGAGATGGATTGAAAGACTACAGACGCATTCCCCAAACGGCCTAAACGAGGCCTAAAAAACCAGGCCAGCAGCATAAAATGTACTCACCGAAGGGCCAACACTGCACCCCGTAATTTTAAAAAAAATTGAGAAAATTAGAGTAGGGAAGAAGGGGAAGATCCCCTTCAGTCACCCACCCTGAAACAAATTAAAACAGGGGACCATTAAATAGGAAAGGTTCGTCTTACTTTGGAAATAGAGCCTAACAACTAGGCCCCAGAACAGAACCTAATTCCCCAAGTAGAGAGGAGTAAAACTAGAAATTATAACTCTACAGGAGATAACCACTAGGAAGAATAGACGCGTAACGACTGGTTTAATCCAGACACAGCACTTGCCCCAACCTCCCAGCTTCCTCCATGGGGAAGAATACATCCCCAGCACATGACCCTGCCCCGAAACCTAACATCTTCACACCCCATAAACACGGGTCCTCTTCTCACCAGAGGGGCAAATTCACCCCACATCACCAGTTATACCTCCCGCCGCCCAGCGGGCCCCCCTCAACCCTACCCCCCCAACCTAATCCTAATATCTGGAGGACCACACACCCCAACTAAACCCTAACTCTAACCATAACCCTAATTTCCAATGGACCGTGCACCCCAACCAATCCGGACAGCACCCCAAATAACCCAAACCACACCACACTAAGGGGCTTATATAATAGTCCTTTGCCCTACCACTAAATCGAACACCTCCAACCCTGCTACACACTCCCATAAACCGAAACCCTCATCCCATCAAGGGGCCAAATTTACCCAATATCACCAGCAGTTAGGCTCCTATTTCAGCCCTCCCACCTACGGCAAGGGCAACACCCCCCCCGCAATACCATTTCCCACCCCACCCCACCTCCCTTTGCCGTGAACCCTCAACCCCCATTACCTAACTCTACCCCTGGGCATGTCCCTCACCACACACCCCTCAATTAGCTACTGCACAGCACCCAGATCACAGCCCCTAGTCCCTATAAAAAAGTCCCCAAATCCAAAACACTATCCATAGGCAAGAACTCCACCATTTTAACTTAAACTCCAGAATGGAGGTCAAAGAGGAGGAAGATCCCAATAAAGGCAAGTCGGGGACCGAGATGATGACAACGTGGGCCAAAAGCAAAGTGGCAGGGTAAAGTGATACTGCATCTCCAGTAAGAGATCCACAAACACTAGAGGGATATTTTGCCCACTGCCCGCATACTCGCATCCTAATCCTAGACCCACCCCGAGTAACCCTAACCACACCCCTACCAACCCGAGTACCTTTGTCAGGAGGGGCAAGATACAAGAAAGGCAAGTGTTGGACCTGGTTAATGAAGGCGTGGGCCAGATCCTAACCCTGAAACTCCTGTCTTTAAACTCCTATCTTGAAACTCCTGCCCTGAACCTCCGGCCCTGAATCTCCTGCCCTGTACTTTCTTCCTGAATCTCCAGCCCTGAATCTCATGCCCTGAAACTAATGCACGAAACTCCTGCCCTGAAACTCCTGCTCTGAAACTCCTGCTCTGAAACTCGACCCCTGAAACTCCTGCCCCGAATCTCGACAACTGAAACTCCTGCCTAGAATCTGGACACCTGAAACTACTACTCTGAACTTCATGTCGTGAAACTCCGGTCCTGTAACTCGACACCTGAATCTCCTGCCGTGAAACTCGACCCCTGAAATTCCGGCCCTGAAACTCCTGCCCTGAAACTTGTGCCCAGCAATTCCTGCCCTGAATCTCCTATCGTGAAAGTCCTGCCCTGAATCTCAACCCCTGAAACTTCTGCCCTGAAACTCGACCCCTGAAATTCCTGTCCCGAAACTCCTGCCTTGAAAATCGACCCCTGAAACTCCGGCCCTGAATCTCCTGCCCTGTATCTCCACCCTGAATCTCCTGCCCTGTATCTCTGCCCCGAATCTCCTGCCCTGAATCTCATGCGCTGAAACTCCTGCCTTCAAACTCCTGCCCTGAAACTCCTGCACGAAACTCATGCCCTGAAAATCCTGCCCTGAAACTTCTGCCCTGAAACTCCTGTCTTCTAACTCCTGTCTTGAAACTCCTGCCCTGAACCTCCGGCCCTGAATCTCTTACCCTGAAATTACTGCCCTGAAATTGCTGCCCTGCAACTCCTGCCCTGTACCTCCTTCCGTGAATCTCCAGCCCTGAATCTCCTGCCCTGTATCTCATGCCCTGAAACCCCTGCCTTGAAATTCCTGCCCGAATCTCCTGCCCTGAATCTCCTGCCCTGAAACTCCTGCCCTGAAAGTCCTGCTCTGAAACTCCTGCCCTGAATCTCGACCACTGAAACTCCTGCCCAGAATCTGGACACCTGAAACTCCTACTCTGAACTTCATGTCGTGAAACTCCGGTCCTGTAACTCGACACCTGAATCTCCTGCCGTGAAACTTGACCCCTGAAATTCCGGTCCTGAAACTCCTGCCCTGAAACTTGTGCCCAGAAATTCCTGCCCTGAATCTCCTATAGTGAAACTCCTGCCCTGAATTTTGACACCTGAAGGGGGCTGATTTGCCCACTGCCCGAATAATCTCAACCTAACCCTGCTGGTGCTGATTGTTCCTTTGTTGAAAAGAAGGGCGGCTCTTTACGTCCATGCATTGATTACCGGGGACTGAATGAAGTCACTGTTAAGAACCGTTACCCTCTTCTACCCATGACCTCGGCATTTGAACTACTGCAAGGAGCCTCAGTTTTCACCAAGCTTGATCTCTGTAACACCTACCATCTTGTCCGCATCTGTGAAGGGGACGAGTGGAAGACAGCCTTCAACACCACCTCAGGCCATTACGAGTATCTGGTCATACCATTCGGTCTCACCAATGCTCCCGCCGTCTTCCCAGCCCTGGTAAGTGACATTGTCAAGGACATACTGAACCAATTTGTCTTTGTGTATCTTTCTTTTTCAATACTGTTATTGATTTCTTACATAAAAGAATACAGAGTACAGTAGGATTTATTATATATATATATTACAATATATTGAAATCACAGATAAAGTGAAATTACCCCATATCCATATAAAATTAAATTTAAACATAATATTGAAAAGAGATCACTTTATTAAACAAAAAATCTAAACCCACTACCAGAAAAAATACAGCTGTTAGGTTTAAAAAAAAAGAAAAGAAAGAAATCCTTAACATATAGTAAAACATATTATTAGCCAACATCTGTGCTGAAGAGCAAATCAAAGATTTTGAAAATAATTCAAAAAAGGTCCCTACAATATTAAAAAATCTTGTCTAGTTTTAGAAATTGAACACCGAATCTTCTCTAAATTTAAGCATGACATAACATCATGTAACCAATGAGTATGAGTAGGGGGAGTGGCGTCCTTCCACTTAAGCAACAATGCCCTCCTGGCTATCAGAGAAATAAAGGTCAAAATATGCAGATCATGTGTCTCCAAAATAATATCATTTCCTCCAACAATACCAAATAAGGCAGTCAAAGGATTAGGTTTAAAATTTACTTTAAAAAGCACCAAAAAAGTTTGGAATACTTCCTTCCAATATTTTTCAAGACTTGGACAAGTCCAAGACATATTTTATAGATATGTAAAAAGGAAAACACTGGTAAAGACAAATGTTGGTCCCCTGCAGACAGAAACAGGTGAATTGATTATGGGGAGCAAGGACATGGCAGACCAATTGAATAATTACTTTGGTTCTGTCTTCACTAAGGAGGACATAAATAATCTTCCAGAAATAGTAGGGGACAGAGGGTCCAGTGAGATGGAGGAACTGAGCGAAATACATGTTAGTAGGGAAGTGGTGTTAGGTAAATTGAAGGGATTGAAGGCAGATAAATCCCCAGGGCCAGATGGTCTGCATCCTAGAGAGCTTAAGGAAGTAGCCCAAGAAATAGTGGATGCATTAGTGATAATTTTTCAAAACTCGTTAGATTCTGGACTAGTTCCTGAGGATTGGAGGGTGGCTAATGTAACCCCACTTTTTAAAAAAGGAGGGAGAGAGAAACCGGAGAATTATAGACCGGTTAGCCTAATGTCGGTGGTGGGGAAACTGCTGGAGTCAGTTATCAAGGATGTGATAACAGCACATTTGGAAAGCGGTGAAATGATCGGACAAAGTCAGCATGGATTTGTGAAAGGAAAATCATGTCTGACGAATCTCATAGAATTTTTTGAGGATGTAACTAGTAGAGTGGATAGGGGAGAACCAGAGTGGGAATAAACGGGACCTTTTCAGAATGGCAGGCAGTGACTAGTGGGGTACCGCAAGGCTCAGTGCTGGGACCCCAGTTGTTTACAATATATATTAATGACTTGGATGAGGGAATTAAATGCAGCATCTCCAAGTTTGCGGATGACACGAAGCTGGGTGGCAGTGTTAGCTGTGAGGAGGATGCTAAGAGGATGCAGGGTGACTTGGATAGGTTGGGTGAGTGGGCAAATTCATGACAGATGCAATTTAACGTGGATAAATGTGAAGTTATCCACTTTGGTGGCAAAAATAGGAAAACAGATTATTATCTGAATGGTGGCCGATTAGGAAAAGGGGAGGTGCAACGAGACCTGGGTGTCATTATACACCAGTCATTGAAAGTGGGCATGCAGGTACAGCAGGCAGTGAAAAAGGCGAATGGTATGCTGGCATTTATAGCGAGAGGATTCGAGTACAGGAGCAGGGAGGTACTACTGCAGTTGTACAAGTCCTTGGTGAGACCACACCTGGAGTATTGTGTGCAGTTTTGGTCCCCTAATCTGAGGAAAGACATCCTTGCCATAGAGGGAGTACAAAGAAGGTTCACCAGATTGATTCCTGGGATGGCAGGACTTTCATATGAAGAAAGACTGGATGAACTGGGCTTGTACTCGTTGGAATTTAGAAGATTAAGGGGGGATCTGATTGAAACGTATAAAATCCTAAAGGGATTGGACAGGCTAGATGCAGGAAGATTGTTCCCGATGTTGGGGAAGTCCAGAACGAGGGGTCACAGTTTGAGGATAGAGGGGAAGCCTTTTAGGACCAAGATTAGGAAAAACTTCTTCACACAGAGAGTGGTGAATCTGTGGAATTCTCTGCCACAGGAAACAGTTGAGGCCAGTTGATTGGCTATGTTTAAGAGGGAGTTAGATATGGCCCTTGTGGCTACGGGGATCGGGGGTATGGAGGGAAGGCTGGGGCAGGGTTCTGAGTTGGATGATCAGCCATGATCATACTGAATGGCGGTGCAGGCTCGAGGGGCCGAATGGCCTACTCCTGCACCTATTTTCTATGTTTTCTATGTTTCTATGTTTCATTCGTGAAGCTTCTCCATTGTTACATCTATCACAAAAGGGAGATGTATCCGAATAAAAACGAGACAGTTTTTCTTTAGATATGTGGGCTCTATGAACCACTTCAAATTGTAGAAGGGAATGGCGGGCACATAACGATGAGGTATTAACCAATTTAAAAATTTCATTCCAAGTGTCCTCAGAAATTGAAATCTGTAAATCTTGTCCCCAAGGTTTTAAAATTTTATCTAAAGGAATACTTTTCATTCCCAATAACATACCATAAATATAAGATATTATGGCATTATGGAAGGGTTTCAAATTTAAAATTATATCACATAAATTTTTATCTGGACTTTTAGGAAATGTATGTACTTGAGAACACAAAACATCTCTAACTTGTAAATATCAATAAAAGTGAGTTCTCAGTAGGCCATACTTAACTGACAGTTGTTCAAATGAAGAGAGAGTATCTCCAACAAACGAATCATGAAAGCATTTAATACCCAATTTATTCCACTCTTTAAAAACTACATCAGACATAGAAGGTTTAAAAAAAGTTAGAAAAAATGAAAGTGAAAAACTCAATAAACCAAAATATTTTCTAAATTGTACCCAAATCCTCAAAGTGTGTTTAACTACAAAATCATCGGTTAAATTACTTAAAGATAAAGGAATTGAGGATCCGAGAAGAGAAATGATAGAGAACTTATTAACAGAGTTAACTTCTAAAGAAAGTCAGACCGGACAGTCCTCTCGATTAATATAAACAAAACGCAAGATTCAGTATGTTGACTGCCCAGTTTTTCTGTATCTTGACAACATTTTGATTTTTTTTTCCAAGTCTCTTGCTGAACACACAGGTCACGTCCGCAGAGTTCTCCAGCACCTTCTGGAGAACCAGCTCTTTGCGAAGGCTGAGAGATATGAGTTTCATTGCAATACCATCTCCTTCCTGGGGTATGTAATTTCAGGCGGTTCCATTCAGATGGACCAACAGAAGGTCAAGGCGGTGGTCGATTGGCCCCAACCCTTGACTCGTCGGGAGTTGCAACGCTTCTTAGGCTTCGCTAACTTCTATCGCTGCTTCATCAGAAATTACAGTACACTGGCTGCACCACTCACTGCTCTCACCTCATCTGCTGTCAGATTCTCCTGGTCCCCTGCTGCTGAAAAAGCATTCTCTGACCTGAAGGAACGTTTCACCTCTGCCCCCATCCTGATTCAACCCGACACCGACCGGCAGTTCATTGTGGAGGCGGATGCGTCTGACATTGGCGTAGGAGCTGTTCTCTCTCAGCGCTCGGCCAAGGATGAGAAGGTACACCCATGCGCCACCTTCTCTCACCTCCTCACTCCCATGGAGTAGAATAACAATGTCGGAAACCGGGAGCTGCTGGCTGTGGAGCTAGCTCTGGAGGAGTGGACGCATTGGCTGGAGGGAGCCAAGGTGCCATTCTTAGTCTGGACTGATCACAAGAATCTGAAATATATCCATACGGCCAAGTGTCTCAACTCCCATCAAGCCCGTTGGTCCCTGTTTTTCCTCAAGATTCAATTTTACTCTGTCCTTCTGCCCCGGTTCCAAGAATGGAAAACCTCATGCCCTCTCCCGAAGATTTCCTTCCTCTGAGACCCCTGAAGTACTCGATGTCATCCTCCCTGCTCACTGTGTCGTGGGTGCAGCGCAATGGGACATTGAATCCACTGTGCAAGCTGCTCAACAGAGTGAGGCAGCCCCTGGTCAATGTCCCACTAACCGTGTTTATGTTCCCAGCTCAGTCCGCTCACAGGTATTGCAGTGGGGTCATTCTTCCCTGTTATCCTGTCACCCTGGAACCAAGTCTACTCAGGCCTTCATCAGTCAGTGGTTAATTAATTGGCAAACTTCACACAACTCCACATTGAAGGTTGGGTTGAAGGCAGATCACTGGAAATGACAAACTTCTAAAATGACAAGCCAGTTGGAGAATTTGTCACTAACTAAGCAAACTTCTCTGCAGGTTTATTTTCTAATCTGGTTCAAGATCAACCTTAGTTTGGCAATTGTATGATCACTGCATCAAAAATAACTGCTAACATTACTTTATAATTGATAAATGAACATGTTTTCTGAATCCAAACAAGAAAATGGAAGAAATACCTCTAAGTTCGAATTGCAATGTTCTTGCCTGTGATCATTTTGCGTTTGCCGAGTCCATGAGTTCTTCCAAGCAAACAATCCACATAGACATTCCAGAACAGTTGGGCCAAATCCCAGAAGAGGTACCTATGCTGCGGTGTTCTGGACTCTTTCAGATATATCAGGAATTTCCACAGGTCTTGCACATTTTCAACAACATTTATGTGTATTGTTTCTTCAAGGTCAAGTAATGCTGTATCAAAGCATTGGTTGTCTACTTCGCCTTGGGGCAGTAAATCTATTGCATTAAGAGGGGATCCATGAAGAACAGGAAACAGCAACAAGATGAGGATAATCATCAGGAGGTGTGAGTGTCCAAGCATGCTGAAAATGTAATAGCTGTGAGTAAGTTGATATTGCTCAGTGGTCCAACTTGATCTTGAGGTGAATAACATATATTCAGTCTTAAAAAAACAAACCCATCCCCAAGTCACTTTGCACCTCAGATTTTTGAATTTTCTCTCCATTTAGAAAATATTCTACCCTTTTATTTCTTCAGCAAAAGTGCATGGGTAAGTTTATCACACAGATAGTGATGGCTGCACTGCCAGCGGTGGTGGTGGAGGTGGATACAATAGGGCCTTTTAAGAGCCTCTTCGATAGGTACATAGAGCTTAGAAAATAGAGGGCAGTAGGGTAATTCTAGGCAGTCTCTAGAGTAGGTTACATGGTTGGCACAACATTTTGGGCCAAAGGGCCTGTAATGTGCTGTAGATTTCTATGTTCCATGTTCATGCACTTCCCGACACGGTATTTTATCTGTCACTTCTTTGCCCACCCTCCTAATTTGTCTAAGTCTTTGTGTACCCTCTCTACTTCCTAAAAGCTACTTGCCCCTCCACCATTCTTCGTATCATTAGCAAACCTGGCCAAAAATTCATCAATTCAGGATGATTTAGCAGATAAACGAGTGGCTGAGAAGCTGGTGCAGGGGGCAGGGCTTCAGGTTCTTGGATAATTAGGATCCCTTCTGGGGGAGGTATGACCTGTTCAAAAGTGACAGGTTGCACCTGAGCCAGAGGGGGACCAATATTCTTGCAGGCAGGTTTGTTGGAGCTGTTGGGGAGGGTTTAAACTAACTTGGCAGGGGGGTGGGAACTGAAGTGAAAGGACGGATGGTAAAAAAAGTAAAGATAGTGTACAGTCAGACTGTCAGGAGGGGCAGGCACGTGATGGGACATAGTTGCAGGCAACATGATGAGTATCAGTACTGTACCAGACATCCCACCCTGCAAAAACTCATTTCAAGGAGGTAGCACCCCCACCCACCCACTCCCCCAGTCAACCTCCAAGGGTGTATGTAATACTTTGTTTAGTGATTTTGTCTAATCTGTAAACCAAGTTGGGTATATGCAGAAAATGTGACATTAAAATATGTACTTATATTATCATGTTTATTCTATTACAACTTTAAGCAAGTCTACAGGGAGTTTGGCCTCATCACGTAGGACATCAATAGCATAGCTCCTTAGCAGCCAGCCAGCTAGTTTAAATAACGTTAGCTATGCTAATGAATGAATGACACCTGTTAAATTCACCTCAACATGTCTTTTACATTTTAACCCGCCATGGGCAATAGGAAAGTCACTGTTGCAAACAGTGCAACACTGTCATTATTTTTAGGTCAACTGTAAAGCCCGCCCACAGAGAAAACTGATAGGTCTACTTAGCAGGGGTCCCCAGCCCTTTTTGTACCGTGGACCAGTTTAATATTGACAAAATTCTTGCGGACCGGCCGACTGGGGGGGAGGAGGGGGGGGTGGTGTTAATCATGACCGGAATGTAGGTGAAAAGTCAACTATAAGTCACTTAAAAGTGGCTAATACACTCAAAATTTCGTTTCTAAAAGGGTTTATCTAACAAATTTAATATTAAACACACAGCGCATATTTTCCTCGCATGAATATAGTGATAAGTCAATTATAAGTCAATAGCATCATAACATTTTAAGTAACGTTTGAATATTAAACACACAGTGCATATTTTCCTCTTATGAACATATAAAATCATTGCAACACACCAATATCGCTGAATCAGTGGGAGCCCTGGGCTTGTTTCCCTGCAACAAGACAGTCCCATCGAGGGGTGACGGGAGACAGCGATACTCGAAGGGGGTTCCTTACGTCCGGTCTATTCCGCAATTTAGTTTTCGTTGCATTCATTGCAGAGATATGTTGGAAATGGAAGCAACATTTTCAGTGCTTTTGTGGCTATCTCAGGATATTCAGCCTTGACTTTGATCCGGAATGCCGGCAGAGATATTATGTCAAACACACTTTTCAGCTCGCCGTCATTTGCAAGCTCGAGGAGTTGATCTTCCCACGCTGATATGGATGACGCGCGGGTAATGACCTCGCATGTGTTCAAGTTCAACAGTGCGTGACAGGGAGTGAGGAAAGGTGCAGCTGTCTCATATCATTTCATATCGCCAAATCATATCGTTTCCTCGCGGCCTGGTGGTTGGGGACCACTCTTAGCATGAAGAGAGACCAACCAGGATGCTTGCTCTCCCTCTCCCTCTCCCGCTCAAAAAAATTGATTTCTGGGATATTGTATATAATTTCCGGGCATCAGGGAGCCACTATCAATATGTGAGAGATTCCATAAGACCATAAGACAAAGGAGCAGAAGTCGGCCATTCGGCCCATTGTGTCTGCTCTGCCATTTTATCATGAGCTGATCCATTCACCCATTTAGTCCCACTCCCCCGCCTTCTCACCATAACCTTTGATGCCCTGTCTACTCAGATACCTATCAATCTCTGCCTTAAATACACCCAATGACTTGGCCTCCACTGCTGCCCGTGGCAACAAATTCCATAGATTCACCACCCTCTGGCTAAAAAAATTTCTTTGCATCTCTGTTCTCAATGGGCGCCCTTCAATCCTTAAGTCATACCCTCTCGTACTAGACTCCCCCATCATGGGAAACAACTTTGCCACATCCACTCTGTCCATGCCTTTCAACATTCAAAATGTTTCTATGAGGTCTCCCCTCATTCTTATAAGCTCAAGGAATACAGTCCAAGAGTGGACAAATGTTCCTCATATGTTAACCCTCTCATTCCCGGAATCATTCTAGTGAATCTTCTCTGTACCCTCTCCAACGTCAGCACATCTTTTCTGAAATAAGGAGACCAAAACTGCCCACAGTACTCCAAGTGAGGTCTCACCAGCGCCTTATAGAGCATCAACATCACATCCCTGCTCCTATACTCTATTCCTCTAGAAATGAATGCCAACATTGCATTCACCTTCTTCACCACTGATTCAACCTGGAGGTTAACTTTAAGGGTATCCTGTTCGAGGACTCCCAAGTCCCGTTGCATCTCCGAACTTTGAATTCTTTCCCCATTTAAATAATAGTCTGCCCGTTTATTTTTTCTGCCAAAGTGCATAACCATACACTTTCCAACATTGTACTTCATTTGCCACTTCTCTGCCCATTCTTCCAATCTATCCAAGTCTCTCTGCAGACTCTCCGTTTCCTCAGCACTACCGGCCCCTCCACATATCTTTGTATCGTCAGCAAACTTAGTCACAAAGCCATCTATTCCATAATCCAAATCGTTGATGTACAATGTAAAAAGAAGCGGCCCCAACACGGACCCCTGTGGAACACCACTGGTAACCGGCAGCCAACCAGAATAGGATCCCTTTATTCCCACTCTCTGTTTCCTGCCAATCAGCCAATGCTCTATCTACATATGTAACTTTCCCGTAATTCCATGGGCTCTTATCTTGTTAAGTAGCCTCATGTGTGGCACCTTGTCAAAGGACTTCTGAAAATCCAAATATACAACATCCACTGCATCTCCCTTGTCTAGCCTACTGGTAATTTCCTCAAAAAATTGTAATAGGTTTGTCAGGCAGGATTTTCCTTTAAAGAATCCATGCTGAGTTCTGCCTATCTTGTCATATGCCTCCAGGTACTCTGTAACCTCATCCTTGACAATCGACTCCAACAACTTCCCAACCACCGATGTCAAGCTAACAGGTCTATAATTTCCTTTTTGCTTCCTTGCCCCCTTCTTAAATAGCGGAGTGACATTTGCAATCTTCCAGTCCTCAGGAACCATGCCAGAATCTATCGACTTTTGAAAGATCATTGCTAATGCCTCCGCAATCTCCACAGCTACTTCCTTCAGAACACGAGGGTGCATTCCATCTGGTCCGGGAGATTTATCTATTCAGCTTCCTGAGTACTTTCTCTGTTGTAATTGTGACTGCGCACACTTCTCTTCCCTGCCACCCTTGAGTGTCCGGTATACTGCTGATGTCTTCCTCAGTGAAGACTGATGCAAAATACTCATTCAGTTCCTCTGCCATCTCCTCATCTCCCATTACAATTTCTCCAGCATCATTTTCTATCAGTTCTATATCTACTCTCACCTGTCTTTTACTCTTTATATACTTGAAAAAGCTTTTAGTATCCTCTTTGATATTATTTGCTAGCTTCCTTTCATAGTTAATCTTTTCCCTTTTAATTACCTTCTTGGTTTCCTTTTGTAAGGTTTTAAAAACTTCCCAATCCTCTGTCTTCCCACTAATTTTTGCTTCCTTGTATGCCCTCTCCTTTGCTTTAACTTTGGCTTTGACTTCTCTTGTCAACCACGGTTGCATCCTTTTTCCACTCGAAAATTTCTTCTTTTTCGGAATATACCTCTCTTGCACCTTCCTCACTTCTCACATAAACTCCAGCCACTGCTGCTCTACTGTCTTTCCCGCCAGTGTCTCTTTCCAGTCAACTTTAGCCAGTTCCTCTCTCATGCCACGGTAATTTCCTTTACTCCACTGAAATACCGACACATCAGATTTCGGCTTCTCTTTTTCAAATTTCACAGTGAACTCAATCATGTTATGATCACTGCCTCCTAAGGGTTCCTTCACCTCAATCTCTCTAATCACCTCCGGTTCATTACGCAATACCCAATCCAGTACAGCCGATCCCCTAGTGGGCTCAACAACAAGCTGTTCTAAAAAGCCATCTTGTTCAATCCCTTCTGACCTATGTTTGTGACACTTCTCACGCTCTTAAACTTTTCGATGATTTTAAGTTCCCTGGCCCCCACCCGCCTTATTTTCACCATGGATGTCCAGTCCTTATATACTTCCATCCCCCATCAGGAAGGTCTCAAAGCTCTACGCTTCATTTTGGATTCCAGACCTAATCAGTTCCCCTCTACCACCACTCTGCTCCGTCTAGCGGAATTAGTCCTTACTCTTAATAATTTCTCCTTTGGCTCCTCCCACTTCCTCCAAACTAAAGGTGTAGCTATGGGCACCCGTATGGATCCTAGCTATGCCTGCCTTTTTGTTGGGTTTGTGGAACAATCTATGTTCCGTGCCTATTCTGGTATCTGTCCCACACTTTTCCTTCGCTACATCGATGACTGCATTGGCGCTGCTTCCTGCACGCATGCAGAACTCGTTGACTTTATTAACTTTGCCTCCAACTTTCACCCTGCCCTCAAGTTTACCTGGTCCATTTCTGACACCTCCCTCCCCTTTCTAGATCTTTCTGTCTCTGTCTCTGGAGACAGCTTATCCACTGATGTCTACTATAAGCCTACTGACTCTCACAGCTATCTGGACTATTCCTCTTCTCACCCTGTCTCTTGCAAAAACGCCATCCCCTTCTCGCAATTCCTCCGTCTCCGCCGCATCTGCTCTCAGGATGAGGCTTTTCATTCTAGGACGAGGGAGATGTCTTCCTTTTTTAAAGAAAGGGGCTTCCCTTCCTCCACTATCAACTCTGCTCTTAAATGCATCTCCCCCATTTCACGTACATCTGCTCTCACTCCATCCTCCCACCACCCCACTAGGAATAGGGTTCCCCTGGTCCTCACCTACCACGCCACCAGCCTCCGGGTCCAACATATAATTCTCCGTAACTTCCGCCACCTCCAACGGGATCCCACCACTAAGCACATCTTTCCCTCCCCCCCTCTCTCTGCATTCCGCAGGAATCGCTCCCTACACAACTCCCTTGTCCATTCGTCCCCCCTATCCCTCCCCACTGATCTCCCTCCTGGCACTTATCCGTGTAAGCGGAACAAGTGCTACACATGCCCTTACACTTCCTCCCTTACCACCATTCAGGGCCCCAAACAGTCCTTCCAGGTGAGGCAACACTTCACCTGTGAGTCGACTGGGGTGATATACTGCGTCCGGTGCTCCTGATGTGGCCTTTTATATATTGGCGAGACCCGACACAGACTGGGAGACCGCTTTGCTGAACATCTACGCTCTGTCCGCCAGAGAAAGCAGGATCTCCCAGTGGCCACACATTTTAATTCCACATCCCATTCCCATTCTGACATGTCTATCCACGGCCTCCTCTACTGTAAAGATGAAGCCACACTCAGGTTGGAGGAACAACACCTTATATTCCGTCTGGGTAGCCTCCAACCTGATGGCATGAACATCGACTTCTCTAACTTCCGATAAGGCCCCACCTCCCCCTCGTACCCCATCTGTTACTTATTTTATGCACACATTCTTTCTCTCACTCTCCTTTTTCTCCCTCTGTCCCTCTGAATGTATCTCTTGCCCATCCTCTGGGTCCCCCCGCCCTTGTCTTTCTTCCCGGACCTCCTGTCCCATGATCCTCTCGTATCCCCTTTTGCCTATCACCTGTCCAGCTCTTGGCTCTATCCCTCCCCCTCCTGTCTTCTCCTATCATTTTGGATCTCCCCCTCCCCCTCCAACTTTCAAATCCCTTACTCACTCTTCCTTCAGTTAGTCCTGACGAAGGGTCTGGGCCTGAAACGTCGACTGCACCTCTTCCTACAGATGCTGCCTGGCCTGCTGCGTTCACCAGCAACTTTGATGTGTGTTGCAGACATTCTACAAGTTCTCTCTCTTGAGATCCAGTGCCGACCTGATTTTCCCAATCCACTCGCATGTTAAAATCCCCCACAATTATCATAACATTGCCCTTCTGATAAACCTTTTCTATTTCCTGTTGTAATTTGTAGTCCACATCACTGCAGCTGTTTGGAGGCCTATAAATAACTGCCATCAGGGTCCTTTTACCCCTGCTATTTCTTAGCTCAACCCATAAAGATTCTGCACCTTCCGATCCTATATCACCTCTTTCTAATGATTTAATATCATTTCTTACCAATAAAGCCACGCCTCCCCCTCTGCCTACCTTCCTATCCTTCCAATACACCGTGTATCCTTGGACGTTCAGCTCCCAGAGACATGCATCCTTTAGCCAGGTCTCAGTGATGGCCACAATATCATACCTGCCAATCTGTAGCTGTACGACAAGATCATCCACCTTATTCCTTATGCTGCCTGCATTTAAGTATAACACCTTAAGACCAGTATTTGGTACTTTTTGCTTTGATTTCACTGCAACTTTATTGCACTGCAACTCATCCCAATGGCTGTAAATTTGCCCCATCATCTGCCTGTCTTTCCTGACATCTTTACTGCTCACTATCTTAGATTTATTTCTGTTTTCCCCTTCCTCTGCTCTGTCATTCCGGTTCCCATCCACCTGCCAAATTAGCTTAAACCCTCCCTAACAGCTCTATTAAACTTTCCCACCAGGATATTGGTCCCCTTCGGGTTCAGGTGTAACCTGTCCATTTTGAACAGGTCATACTTCCCCCAGAAGAGATCCCAATTATCCAGGAATCTGAAGCCCTGCCCCCTACACCAGTCTCTCAGCCACGCATTCATCTGCCTGATCTGACTATTCTTGCCCTCGCTAGCATGTGGCACAGTTAGCAATCCCGAGATTACTACCCTGGAGGTCCTGCTTCTCAGCTTCCTTCCTAACTCCTGGAAATCTCTCTTCAGGACCTCCTCCTTTATCCTATCCATGTCATTGGTACCAACATGTACCAAGACAACTGGCTGCTCACCCTCCCCCTTCAGAATATTCAGGACCCGATCCAAGACATCCCGTACCCTGGCACCTGGGAGGCAACACACCATGCGGGAATCTCTATCAGGCTCATAATATGGTGGAATTCTTCATTAAGATGGAGAGTGAGATAGTTAATTCAGAAACAAAGGTTCTGAACTTAAAGAAGGGTAACTCTGAAGGTATGAGACGTGAATTAGCTAAGATAGACTGGCAAATGACACTTAAAGGGTTGACGGTGGATGTGCAATGGTAAGCATTTAAAGGTTGCATGGATGAACTACAACAATTGTTCATCCCAGTTTGGCAAAAGAATAAATCAAGGAAGGTAGTGCAGCCGTGGCTGACAAGAGAAATTAGGGATAGTATCAATTCCAAAGAAGAAGCATACAAATTAGCCAGAAAAAGTGGCTCACCTGAGGACTGGGAGAAATTCAGAGTTCAGCAGAGGAGGACAAAGGGCTTAATTAGGAAGGGGAAAAAAGATTATGAGAGAAAACTGGCAGGGAACATAAAAACGGACTGTAAAAGCTTTTATAGATATGTGAAAAGAAAAAGATTGGTTAAGACAAATGTGGGTCCCCTACAGACAGAAACAGGTGAATTGATTATGGGGAGCAAGGACATGGCAGACCAATTGAATAACTACTTTGGTTCTGTCTTCACTAAGGAGGACATAAATAATCTTCCGGAAATAGTAGGGGACAGAGGGTCCAGTGAGATGGAGGAACTGAGGGAAACACATGTTAGTAGGGAAGTGGTGTTAGGTAAATTGAAGGGATTAAAGGCAGATAAATCCCCAGGGCCAGATGGTCTGCATCCCAGAGTGCTTAAGGAAGTAGCCCAAGAAATAGTGGATGCATTAGTGATAATTTTTCAAAACTCTTTAGATTCTGGACTAGTTCCTGAGGATTGGAGGGTGGCTAATGTAACCCCACTTTTTAAAAAAGGAGGGAGAGAGAAACCGGAGAATTATAGACCAGTTAGCCTAACATCGGTGGTGGGGAAAATGCTAGAGTCAGTTATCAAAGATGTGATAACAGCACATTTGGAAAGCGGTGAAATCATCGGACAAAGTCAGCATGGAGTTACATAGAACATAGAACAGCACAGCACAGTACAGGCCCTTCGGCCCACAATGTTGTGCCAACCCTCAAACCCTGCCTCCCATATAAGCCCCCACCCTAAATTCCTCCATATACCTGTCTAGTAGTCTCTTAAACTTCACTAGTGTATCTGCCTCCACCACTGACTCAGGCAGTGCATTCCACGCACCAACCATTCTCTGAGTAAAAAAACCTTCCTCTAATATCCCCCTTGAACTTCCCACCCCTTACCTTAAAGCCATGTCCTCTTGTATTGAGCAGTGGTGCCCTGGGGAAGAGGCACTGGCTATCCACTCTATCTATTCCTCTTATTATCTTGTACACCTCTATCATGTCTCCTCTCATCCTCCTTCTCGCCAAAGAGTAAATCCCTAGCTTGTGAAAGGAAAATCATGTCTGACGAATCTCATAGAATTTTTTGAGGATGTAACTAGTAGAGTGGATAGGGGAGAACCAGTAGATGTGGTATATTTGGATTTTCAAAAGGCTTTTGACAAGGTCCCACACAGGAGATTAGTGTGCAAACTTAAAGCACACGGTATTGGGGGTAAGGTATTGATGTGGATAGAGAATTGGTTGACAGACAGGAAGCAAAGAGTGGGAATAAACGGGACCTTTTCAGAATGGCAGGCAGTGACTAGTGGGGTACCGCAAGGCTCAGTGCTGGGACCCCAGTTGTTTACAATATATATTAATGACTTAGATGAGGGAATTAAATGCAGCATCTCCAAGTTTGCGGTTGACACGAAGCTGTGCGGCAGTGTTAGCTGTGAGGAGGATGCTAAGAGGATGCAGGGTGACTTGGATAGGTTAGGTGAGTGGGCAAATTCATGGCAGATGCAATTTAATGTGGATAAATGTGAGGTTATCCACTTTGGTGGCAAAAACAGGAAAACAGATTATTATCTGAATGGTGGCCGATTACAAAAAGGGGAGGTGCAACGAGACCTGGGTGTCATTATACACCAGTCATTGAAAGTGGGCATGCAGGTACAGCAGGCAGTGAAAAAGGCGAATGGTATGCTGGCATTCATAGCAAGAGGATTCGAGTACAGGAGCAGGGAGGTACTACTGCAGTTGTACAAGGCCTTGGTGAGACCACACCTGGAGTATTGTGTGCAGTTTTGGTCCCTAATCTGAGGAAAGACATCCTTGCCATAGAGGGAGTACAAAGAAGGTTCACCAGATTGATTCCTGGGATGGCAGAACTTTCATATGATGAAAGACTGGATCAACTAGGCTTATATTCGTTGGAATTTAGAAGATTGAGGGGGGATCTTATTGAAACGTATAAAATCCTAAAGGGATTGGACAGGCTAGATGCAGGAAGATTGTTCCCGATGTTGGGGAAGTCCAGTACGAGGGGTCACAGTTTGAGGATAAAAGGGAAGCCTTTTAGGACCGAGATTAGGAAAAACTTCTTCACACAGAGAGTGGTGACTCTGTGGAATTCTCTGCCACAGGAAACAGTTGAGGCCAGTTCATTGGCTATATTTAAGAGGGAGTTAGATATGGCCCTTGTGGCTAAAGGGATCAGGGGGTATGGAGGGAAGGCTGGTTCAGGGTTCTGAGTTGGATGATCAGCCATGGTCATACTGAATGGCGGTGCAGGCTCGAAGGGCTGAATGGCCTACTCCTGCACCTATTTTCTATGTTTCTAATCTCCTGTCCATTCCCCTGACTATGGAATCCCCTATGACTACTGCATTCCTCTTCTCCCTCCTTCTCTCCTGCACAACAGCGCTAGGCTCAGTGCCAGAGACCCGGTCACCGTGGGCATCCCCTATCAGGTCATCCCCCTCAACAGCATCTAGAACAAGATAATTGTTGCTGAGGGGGACAGCCACAGGTGTGCTCTCCACTATCCGGGCATTTCCCTTCCCTCTCTTGACAGTGACCCAGTTTTCTGACCCCTGTAGCCTAGGGATGACTACCTCCCTGTAGCTCCTGTCTATCACCTCTTCACTTTCCCTGATAAGCAGTAGGTCATCAAGCTGCAGCTCCAGATCCCTAACACGGTCTCTGAGGAGCTGCAACTCGGTGCACCTGGCGCAGATGTGCCATCAGGGAGGCTGGAGGTCTCCCAGGATTCCCACATCTGACACCCTGAACAAAGCATTAACCCTGCAGGCATGCTATCTAATTCTACAGGAATGAAACAGGAAAAAATAAGTATACTCACCCACTTGCCTCGACAAACAGATGAACTTTTTAAACTGTTAGCTCGTACTGTTAGCTGTGAGAGCCCTGCTGTTCCTGTCTGTTCAGGCTGATTAGCAAGGGCGGGGGGGCGGGAGGAGAAAAAAAAGAGTTGGTGCTTCGCTCTCGCCTCTTCCCATTTACCGCCAAAGCTCATTGAAGCCAAAGCCCTACACTCTGCTCCCACTCACTTCCGGAACTTCCGGGAGAGGTGGGATGTCTGCAGTACATTAGGGATGCAGAATCAGAAAGGACAGCAAATACGGTACTCAAGGTGTTGTATCTAAATGCGCAGAGTATAAGAAATAAGGTGGATGATTTTGTTGCACTATTACAGATTGCCAGGTGGGGGAGTCTAGGACTAGTGGCACTACCC
This sequence comes from Mobula hypostoma, assembly GCF_963921235.1. NCBI lineage: Eukaryota > Metazoa > Chordata > Chondrichthyes > Myliobatiformes > Myliobatidae > Mobula > Mobula hypostoma. The sequence continues at coordinate 101,739 of NC_086128.1, forward strand.
CAGAATAGAACAGTGAAGAGGAGGAATCTCCTTAGCCAGAGGGTGGTAAATCCGTGGAATTCATTGCCACAGAGGCATTGGCGGCAAAGTCATTGGGTATATCTAAAGCTAAGGTCGATAGATTCTTGACTAGTCAGGGCACCAAATGTTACGGGGACAAGCGGGAGATTAGGGCTGAGGGGGATAATAAACCAGTCAGGCTGCAATTGTGGAAGAGACTCAAAGGGCCGAATGGCCTAATTCAGCTTTTCCGTCTTATGGTCTTTAAATCTTGTTCCTCTCATCTTAAATCTGTACCCTATTGTTTTTGAGACCTCTACCACGAAAACAAACATTCTGACTATCTGAGGGGCAAGGGCTGACAGGTAAGTTTATCACGGCACCTCTCAGCTGACTTCGTTCCAGTGAAAGCAAGCACAGCTTTTCCAATGTCTCCCCTTAACTGAAGTTAACATAGAACATAGAACATAGAATAGCACAGCACAGTACAGGCCCTTCAGCCCACAATGTTGTGCCGACCCTCAAACCCTGCCTCCCATATAACCCCCACCTTAGGTTCCTCCATATACCTGTCTAGTAGTCTCTTAAACTTCACGAGTGTATCTGGGTCCACCACTGACTCAGGCAGTGCATCCCACGCACCAACCACTCTCTGAGTAAAAAACCTTCCTCTAATATCCCCCTTGAACTTCCCACCCCTTACCTTAAAGCCATGTCCTCTTGTGTTGAGCAGTGGTGCGCTGGGGAAGAGGCGCTGGCTATCCATTCTATCTATTCCTCTTATTATCTTGTACACCTCTATCATGTCTCCTCTCATCCTCCCTCTCTCCAAAGAGTAAAGCCCTAGCTCCCTTAATCTCTGATCATAATCCATACTTTCTAAACCAGGCAGCATCCTGGTGAGTCTCCTCTGTACCCTTTCCAATGCTTCCACATCCTTCCTATAGTGAGGTGACCAGAACTGGACACAGTACTCCAAGTGTGGCCTAACCAGAGTTTTATAGAGCTGCATCATTACATCGTGACTCTTAAACTCTATCCCTCAACTTATGAAAGCTAACACTCCATAAGCTTTCTTAACTACTCTATCCACCCGTGAGGCAACTTTCAGGGATCTGTGGACATGTACCCCCAAATCCCTCTGCTCCTCCACACTACCAAGTATCCTGCCATTTACTTTGTACTCTGCCTTGGAGTTTGTCCTTCCAAAGTGTACCACCTCACACTTCTCCGGGTTGAACTCCATCTGCCACTTCTCAGCCCACTTCTGCATCCTATCAATGTCTCTGCAATCTTCGACAATCCTCTACACTATCCACAACACCACTGACCTTTGTGTCGTCTGCAAACTTGCCAACCCACCCTTCTACCCCCACATCCAGGTCGTTAATAAAAATCACAAAAAGTAGAGGTCCCAGAACTGATCCTTGTGGGACACCACTAGTCACAATCCTCCAATCTGAATGTACTCCCTCCACCACCACCCTCTGCCTTCTGCAGGCAAGCCAATTCTGAATCCACCTGGCCAAACTTCCCTGGATCCCATGCCTTCTGACTTTCTGAATAATCCTACCGAGTGGTTCTCCAATCCAGGCAACATCTTGCAGTTTTTCCTCTGCACTCTCTGCAAGCACAACCACTGGACCACTTAAAATCATTTTCTGGGATAGGGAGTTTACTTTTGAGAACTACCAATATCCAGCAGGATTTAGAAGTAGCAAGCAAGAGAACATCTGCAGATGCTGGAAATCAAAGCAACACACACAAAACGCTAGAGGAATTCAGCAGGCCAGACAACATCTATGGAAAAGAATAAACAATTGACGTTTTGAGTAAATTCGACTGTGAAAGATACTACTTTGAAAAGTCGAAACAAGGATATCTGGGACATAATTTGAAGTAGCCAAGCACTAGCCCAGGGCTAAGAAGAACACAAATCTGTCTTTGGAGGATTCAGAATCAGGTTTAAACTAAGTTGGCAAGGGGAAGGAAACCAAGGTGTTAGGGTCGAGGAAGAGGAAAATAGAAATAAGTCAAAGATACTGTGCAGCAAAGATGGCAAGAAGGACAGGCTGGTGAATATACAGGATAATTTGCTGCAAAATAGAAATATAGCAAAATCGGCAACAGATACTGATCTAAATGTACTGTACTTAAATGCACGCAGCATTAGAAATAAAGTGAATGACCTTGCTGCACAGCTGCAGGTTAAAAGATATGACATTGTGGCCATCACCGGGTCATGGCTAAATGATGGATGTGATTGGGAGCTGAATATCCAAGGATACGCAGTGTATAGGAAAGATAGGAAGGTAGGTAAAGGGGGTGGCGTGGCCCTGATGGTAAGTAACGATATCAAATCACTAGAAAGAAGGGACATAGGATCAGAAGGGGTAGAATCCTTATGGGTAGAATTAAGAAATGGCAAGGGTAAAAAGACAGTAATAGCAGTTATATACAGGCCTCCAAACAGCAGCCGAGATGTGGACTACAAGTTGCAGCTGGAAGTAGAAAAAGCGTGTCAGAAGGAAAATGTCAAGATAATTATGGGGGATTTTAATATGAAAGTGGATTGGGAAAGTCAGGAAGGTAATTTTCCTTCCTTTCTATTGTGTTAATCTCCTCTGTAACCAGCAACGCCACCCCACCTCCTTTTCTTTCATGTCTATCCCTCCTGAATATTGAATATCCCTGAATGTTGAGCTCCCATCCTTGGTCACCCTGGAGCCATGTCTCTGTGATCCCAACTATGTCATATTCATTAATAACAATCTGCACTTTTAATTCATCCACCTTGTTACGAATGCTCCTTGCATTTACACACAAAGCCTTCAGGCTCGCTTTTGCAACTCTCTTAGCCCTTATACAATTATGTTGAAAAGTGGCCCTTTTTGATGGTTGCCCTGGATTTGTCGGCCTGCCACTTTTACTTTTCTCCTTACTACTTTTTGCTTCTACCCTCATTTTACACCCCTCTGTCTCTCTGCACTGGTTCCCATCCCCCTGTTGTGAACTAACCTCCTCTCGCCTAGCCTCTTTAATTTGATTCCCACCCCCCAACCATTCTAGTTTAAAGTCACCTCAGTAGCCCTCGCTAATCTCCCTGCCAGGATATTGGACCCCTAGGATTCAAGTGTAACCCATCCGTTTTGTACAGGTCACGCCTGTGCCAAAAGAGGTCCCAATGATCCAAAAACTTGAATCCCTGCTTCCTGCTCCAATCCCTCAGCCACGCATTTATCCTCCACCACATCGCATTCCTACTCTCACTGTCGCGTGGCACAGGCAGTAATCCCCAGATTACTACCTTTGCGGTCCTTTTTCTCAACTCCCTTCCTAGCTCCCTATATTCTCCTTTCAGGACCTCATCCCTTTTCCTACCTATGTCATTGATACCTATATGTACCACGACCTCTGGCTCCTCACCCTCCCACTTCAGGATATCTTGGACACGATCAGAAATATCCCGGACCCTGGCACCAGGGAGGCAAACTACCATCCGGGTCTCTGGACTGCGTCCACAGAATCGCCTATCTGACCCCCTTACTATCGAGTCCCCTATCACAACTGCCCTCCTCTTCCTTTCCCTACCCTTCTGAGCTACAGGGCCGGACTCTGTGCCGGAGGCACGGCCACTGTCGCTTCCCCCGGGTAAGCTGTCCCCCCCAACAGTACTCAAACAGGAGTACCTATTGTTAAGGGGCACAGCCACCGGGGTACTCTCTATTACCTGACTCTTCCCCTTCCCCCTCCTAACCGTGACCCACTTGTCTGCCTCCCGTGGCTCCGGTGTGACCACCTCCTCTCTATCAACTCCTCACTCTCCCTGACCAGATGAAGGTCATCGAGCTGCAGCTCCAGTTCCCTAACGAGGTCTCTTAGGAGCTGCATCTCAGTGCACCTGACGCAGATGTGGATGTACGGGAGGCTGGGAGACTCCACGACCTCCCATATCCGGCACCGAGAACAACAAGCTGCCCTCACACTCATACTGCCCCTCTCCTCAAATAACAACAACAACAAGAAAAAATAAATACCAAACCTTCCTCGCCTCGCCCGTTTCCGCCTAAGCCCAGTGAGCCGAAGCCCTTAAGCCTTCACTCTGCTCCCGGCTCACTCTGCAGCCCACAAACTACGCTGCCTCATTTTACGAAAAATGAGGACTGGAAGACTTTTAAAAACTTACAGAAGGAAATTAATAGTCATTAGGAAAGAAAAGATGAATTATGAAAGGAAGTTGGCGATTAACATAAAAAAGGATACTAAGAGTTTTTTAAAATATATGAAGAGTAAAAGAGTGACAAGGGTAGTTACGGGGCCGATTGAAAATGATGCTGGAGAAATTATAATGGATAACAAAGAGGTGGCGGAGGAACTGAATGAGTATTTTGCATCAGTCTTCACAGTGGAAGACATGAGCAATATACCTGATAGCCAGAGGTATCAGGGAATAGAATTAGGTACAGTCAAGATTACTAGAGAGGAAGTGCTTGGGAAGCTAAGTGGACTAAGAATAGATAAGTCTCCCGGTCCTGATGAGGTGCACCCAAGGGTTCTGAAGGAGGTGGCTTTGGATATTGTGGAGGCATTGGAAATGATCTTCCAGGAATCAATAGACTCTGGCATGGTTCTGGAGGACTGGAAGGTCGCAAATGTAGTTCCGCTGTTTAAGAAAGGAAGGAGGCAGCAAAAAGAAAATTACAGACCTATTAGTCTGACATCAGTAGTTGGAAAGTTATTGGAGTCGATCCTCAAGGACGAGGTTATGAAATACCTCAAGGTGCATGACAAGGTAGGCCCAAGCCAGCATGGTTTCATGAAGGGAAGATCCTGCCTCACCAATCTATTGGAATTTTTTAAGGTAACCTCGAATAAGATTGATAAGGGAGAGGCTGTGGATGTTGTGTATTTGAATTTTCAAAAGGCCTTCGATAAGGTGCCGCATATGAGGCTGCTTAATAAGATGAGAGCCCATGGAATTACAGGAAAGATATCGGAATGGGTGGAGCATTGGCTGATAGGCAGAAAACAAAGGGTGGGAATAAAGGGATCCTATTCTGATTGGTTGCTGGTTACTAGTAGTGTTCCGCAGGGGTCGGTGTTGGGGCCGCTTCTTTACACAATGTATATCGATGATTTAGATTATGGATTAAATGGTTTTGTGGCTAAGTTTGCGGCTGACACCAAGATAGGTGGAGGAGCAGGAAGTGTTGAAGAAACGGAAAGGTTGCAGAGAGACTTAATCAGTTTAGGAGAGTGGGCAAAGAAATGGCAGATGAGATACAACATTGACAACTGTACGGTTGTACATTTCGGAAGAAGAAATAATCGGGCAGATTATTATTTAGAAGGGGAGAAAATTCAAAAATTGGAAGTGCAAAGGGACTTGGGGGTCCTCGTGCAGGATACCCTAAAGGTTAACCACCAGGTTGGATTGGCGGTAAGGAAAGCGAATGCTATGTTGGCATTCATTTCAAGAGGAATAGTGTATAAGAGTAAGGAGGTGTTGATGAGGCTCTATGGGGCATTAGTGAGACCTCATTTGGAATACTGTGTGCAGTTTTGGGCCCCCTATCTTAGAAAGGATGTACTGATGTTGGAGAGAGTTCAGAGAAGATTTTCGAGGATGATTCCTGGAATGCAGGGGCTAACATATGAGGAATGTTTGTCGGCTCTTGGATTGTATTCATTCAAGTATAGAAGAATGAGAGGGGATCTCATAGAAACATTTTGAATGTTGAAAGGGTTGGACAGAGTAGATGTGGAAAGGTTGTTTCCCTTGGTGGGTGAGTCCAGGACAAGAGGCCATAGTCTTAGAATTAGAGGGTACCCAGTTAAAACAGAGATGAGGAGAAATTTTTTTAGCCAGAGGGTCGTGGATTTGTGGAATTCGTTGCCACATACAGCTGTGGAGGCCCGATCATTGAGGGTGTTTAAGGAGGAGATTGACAGGTATACTGTAAATTCCTTTATTACACTGAAATACTGCTACATCAGACTTTACTTTCTCCCTCTCAAATTTCAAGCTGAACTCAATCAAATTGTGATCGATGGTTCCTAAGGGTTCTTTTACCTTAAGCTCCCTAATTGCCTCAGATTCATTACATAAACCCAATCCAGTTTAGCTGATCCCCTAGTAGGCTCAATGAGAAACTGCTCTGAAAAGCCATCTCTTTGGCATTCAACAAACTTACTCTCTTGGGAAGCATTACCAACCTGATTTTCCCAATTGACCTGCATGTTAAAATCTCTCATGACTATCATAACATTGCCCTTTTGACACAACTTTTCTATTTCCTGTTGTAATCTGTGGTCCACCTCCCAGCCATTGTTGGGAGGCCTGTATATAACTGCCATCAACGTCCCTTTTACCCTTGCAGTTTCTTAACTCAACCCACAAGGATTCAACATCTTCTGATCCTATGTCAATCTTTCTACTGATTTGATGCCATTCTTTACCAGCAGAGCCACACCACCCCCTCTGCCTACCTTCCTCTCCCTCTGATACAATGTGTAACCTTGGATATTCAGCTCCCAACTACAACCAGCCACGATTCAGTGATGGCTACAACATCATACCTGACAATCTGTACTAGTGCAACAAGATCATCCACCTTATTTCTTATACTACGTACATTGAGGTACAACACTTTGAGTACTGTATTTGCTAACCTTTTTGATTCTGCATCCCTAATGCACTGATACTCACCATGTTGGGTACAGCTATGTCCCATTACCTGCCTACCCTTCCTGACAGTCTGACTGCACGCTATCTTTACTTTTTTACGATCCGTCCTATCCTGAGTCCCATCACTCAGGTTCCCATTTCCCTGCCAAATTAGTTTAAACCCTCACCAACAGCTCCAACAAACCTGCCCGCAAGGATATTTGTCCTCTCGGCTTCAGGTGCAACCTGTCACTTTTCAACAGGTCATACCTCCCCCGGAAGAGATCCCAATGATCCAGGAACCTGAAGCTCTGACCCTTGCACCAGCTTCTCAACCTCGCATTTATCTGCTGAATCATCCTGATTCTACCCTCACTGGCATGTGGCACTGGCAGCAATCCAGAAATTACTACCCTGGAGGTCCTGCTTCTCAGCTTTCTACCTTATTCTCTCAATTCTCTTTTCAGGCCCTCTTTGCTTTTCCTTCCCATGTCACTGGTACCAATATGTACCAAGACATCTGACTGTTTGCCTACGCTCTCCAAAATGTTGTGGACGTGATCTGAGACTTCCCCAACTCTGGCACCTGGGAGGCAACATACACTATCCGGGTGTCCTGTTCACGTCCACTGAATCTCCTGTCTGTTCCCCTCACTATCGAGTCCCTTATCACTATTGCTCCCTTCTTCTCTCTCTTTCCCTTCGGCATCACAGCCCCATGCTCAGTGCCTGTAACCCAGTCGCCATGGCATTCTCCCTGGAGGTCATCCCCCACAGCAGTATCCAAAATAATATATTTATTATTGACGGGAATGGCCACAGGGGTGCTCTGCTCTAACCGCCTATTTCCATTTCTCCTGACAGTCACCCAGCTACTCACCTCCTGCAACTTTGGGGTGACTACTTTCCTGTAACTCTGATCGATTATCTCCTCACTCTCCTGCACAAGCTGAAGGTCATCCAGCTGCTGCTCCAGATCCCTAACGGTCTTCAAGGAGCTGCAGCTGGATGCACTTCGTGCAGATGTAGTTTCCCTGGAGACTCTGGATCTCCCATGACTCCAACTTCCGGCATGAAGAACACACGACAGCCATTTACTACACTAGGTACAGTAAGAAAACCTTAACAGAAGCTTAGCCAGAGCCAACACCTTCTCCAAGCTGAAGCCTCCTTTGAGCCAAAGCCTGACGCTTCTACTCTTGCAACTGGCCTACTCCCGCCGCTGATCGGGCCTCTGCAATAAGGAGCGTTCGGCAGCTTTGGGCCTGTAACTCACTGGAATTTGGCTCTTCGCACTTGCTTCAGACTAAGGGTGCAGCTATGGGAACTCGCATGGGCCCCAGCTATGCCTGCCTCTTCATTGATTATATGGGACAGTCTGTGCTTCAAACCTATTCTGGTACTGCTCCCCAACTTTTCCTTTGGTACACTGACGACTACATTGGTGCTGTTTCCTGCACCCATGCTGAGCTCATCAATTTCATCGACCTTAACCTTCCACCCAGCCCTCAAATTCACTTGGTCTATCTCGGATACTTCTCTCCCCTTTCTCGATCTCTCAGTCTCCTTCTCTGGAGACAGACTGTCTACTGACTCTCATAACTACCTCGACAAAACCTCTTCCCACCCCACCACATGCAAAAATGCCATTCCCTATTCCCAGTTCCTCCGTCTCCGCCGCATCTGCTCCGAGGATGAGGTTTTCCATTCCAGGACATCTCAAATGTCCTCTTTCTTTAAGGATCGTGGTTTCCCTTCTGCCGTCATCAATGTTGCCCTCACCTGCATCTCCTCCATTTCCCGCACTTCGGCCCTCACCCCATCCTCCCACAACCACAACAGGGACAGAGTTCCCCTTGTCCTCACCTACACCCCACCAGCCTCCAGATCCAGCATATTATCCTCCGCAACTTCCACCAACTTCAACAGGACCCCACCACTAAGCACATCTTTCCCTCTCCACCCCCCTCCGCTTTCCACAGGGATCGGTCCCTCCGCGACTCCCTGATCCACACGTCCCTCCCCACGGATCTCCCACCTGGCACTTATCCCTGTAAGCGCAAGTGCTACACCTGTCCCTACACCTCCTCTCTTGCCACTATTCAGGGCCCCAAACAGTCCTTCCATGTGAGGCAACACTTCACTTGTGAGACTCACAACACGCTGGAGGACCTCAGCAGATCGGGCAGCATCCGTGGAAAAGATCGGTCGACGTTTCAGGCCGGAACCCTTCAACAAACTCACTCTCTCGAGATCCATTACCGACCTGATTTTCCCAATGGACCTGCATGTTAAAATCTCCCATGACCTCGTAACATTGCCCTTCTCACATGCCTTTTCTATTTCCTGTTGTAACCTGTGATCCAGCTCCCAGCCACTGTTGGGAGGCCTATATGTGACTGCCATCAACGTCCTTCTACCCTTGCAGTTTCTTAACTCAGCCCACAAGGATTCAACATCTTCTGATCCCAGGTCACATCTTTGTACTGATTTGATGCCATTCTTTACCAGTAGAGCCACACCACCCCCTCTGCCTACCTTCCTATCCCTCCAATATAACGTGTAACTTTGAACATTCAGCTCCCAACTACAACCATCCTTCAGCCACGATTCAGTGATGGCCACAACATCATACCTGGCAATCTGTAATATTGCAACAAAATCATCCACCTTATTGCTCATACTCTGTGCATTTAGATACAACACCTTGAGTACCGTATTTGCTACCCTTTTGATTTTACATCCCTAATGCACTGATACTCATCATGTTGCCTGCGACTATGACCCATCACCTGCTTGCCCTTCCCGACAGTCTGACTGCACGCTATCTTTACTTTTTTATCATCCATCCTATCCTGAGTCTCATCACTATGGTTTCCATCTCCTGCCAAATTAGTTTAAACCCTCCCCAACAGCTCTAACAAACCTGTCCGCGGGAATATTGGTCTCCTTCTGGTTCAGGTGCAACCTGTCACTTTTGAATAGGTCAACCTTCCCCCGAAGAGATCCCAATGATCCAAGAACCTGAATCCCTACCTCCTGCACCAGCTTCTCAGCCACACATTTATCTGCCAAATCATCCTGTGTCTACCCTCACTGGTGCATGGCACAGGTAGCAATCCAGAAATATTTAATCGTTTTTGATATTTCAAAATATTCAATATTTGGTAGTTTTCAATGGGATCTATAAACCACATTATCACTATACATTATCCACCTTAACCATTTCCTTCCTCAATCTCTACATATTACAACCCACTCACATGGAAATGCTGAGTGTCATCTCTTGATTTGGTTCTATATAACTTAATCAAATCATTTCCCGTCCAATTATATCTTTAGGTTTACACTCAAAATGTTGAGAGATGGTCTATAACTTATACAAATTCCTGAAGGGCATATTTTCTTAGGTGGAAGCTGTCTAAATAATTTGTTATTGCAACACTGCAAAATAAGACACATGGGTCTAGAGATAACAGTACCACACAGTTGTATAAAGCATAGAATGCATCATATGTTCAATGACCTAAATAGTGAATCCATGGTCTTGGTGGTACATTAAAGAAAAATACCACTGTATTTCTTTTACTTATTTATTAATGTATAACAGTGTGAAAAAAGATGAGGGAGGAACTTTTTGAAGCAGTGGGGTGGATTGTAATAAGACTGAAAATTCATATAGAAGTGTATAACTTTCCCAATGAATGAAAAGAAGCACCTACAGAAAATCTATGTGTTCACAGGAAGAACATGCAAACTTCACATATTGTATTTAGCACTGGGCTCAATAGAGTGATGAGGCAGCTGCTTTACCTGCTGTGCCACTGTGCTAACAGAAAAGATCTTGAACAAGTTAAGCCTTCCCTTAATATGGCAAAGGAATTTGATAAGATTACTTAAAAGGATACCGATAGTGGCTGAGCATTTTTTGTGGGCCTCTGTCTGTATAATGAGCTGGTATAAAACTAATTATTGCGCATAATTAATAATTTTGCATAATAATAGTTTCAGTGGACTGGAAAATTGCAAATATCACTCTACTCTTCAAGAAAGGAGAGAGGCAGAAGAAAGGAAATTACAGGCCAGTTAGTCTGACCTCCGTGGTTGGGAAAAAGTTGAAGGTGTTGGAGTATAAGAAATAAGGTGGATGATCTTGTTGCAATATTACAGATTGCCAGGTATGTGTCACTGAATCGTGGCTGAAGGATGGTTGTAGTTGGGAGCTGAATGTCCAAGGTTACACGTTATATTGGAGGGATAGGAAGGTAGGCAGAGGGAGTGGTGTGGCTCTACTGGTAAAGAATGGCATCAAATCAGTAGAAAAATGTTATAAAGGATTGGAAGATGTTGAATCCTTGTGGGTTGAGTAAAGAAATTGCAAGGGTAAACGGATGTTGATGACGGTGGCTGCGATGTGGACCACACGTTACAACAGGAAATAGAAAAGGTGAGTCAATAGGGCAATGTCATGAGGTCATGGGAGATTTCAACATGCAGGTTGATTGGGGAAAATCAAGTTGCTAATTGATCTCAAGAGGGTGAATTTGTTGAAAGCCGAAGAGATGGCTTTTTAGAGCAGTTTGTTGTTGAGCCGACTATAGGGGATCAGCTATACTGGATTGGGTGTTATGTAATGAACCAGAGGCAAATAGGGAACTTAAGGTAAAAGAACCCTTAGGAGGCAGTGATCACAATATGATTGAGTTCAACTTGAAACTTGACAGGGAGAAAGTAAAGTCTGATGTAGCAGTATTTCAGTGGAGTAAAGGAAATTACAGTCGTATGAGAGAGGAGTTGGCCAAAGTAAATTGGAAGGAGCTGCTGGCAGGGATGTCAGCAGAGCAGCAATGGCGTGCGTTTCTGGGGAAAATGAGGAAGGTGCAGGATATGTGTATTCCAAAAATGGAGAAATACTCAAATGGTAAAATAGTACAACCATGGCTGACAAGGGAAGTCAAAGCTGTTGTGAAAGTAAAAGAGAGGGCATACAACAAAGCAAAAATTAGTGGGAAGATAGAGGATTGGGCTAAAAGAATCAAAAGGAGGGAAAAGACAAAATATGCAAGCAAATAATATCAAAATGGATAGTAAAAGTTTTTTCATTTCTTAAAAATAAGAGAAATGAGAGTGGATATAGGACTGCTAGAAAATGAGGCAAGAGAAATAATAACGGGGGACAAGGAGATAGTTGATGAACTAAATGTGTATTTTGCATCTGTCTTCACTGTGGAAGACACTAGCAGTGTGCCAGATGTTGTACTGTGTGTAAAGGAAGTGAAACGGGTGCAGTTACTGTTACAAAAGAGAAGTTGCTTAAAAAGCTAAAAGACCTAAAGGTACATAAGTCACCCAGACCAGATAAACTGCACCCCAGGGTTCTGAAAGAGGAGGCATTAGAGATTGTGGTGGCATTAGAAATGATCCTTCAAAAATCACTGGACTCTGACAGGGTGCCAGAGGACTGGAAAATTGCAAATGTTACTCCACTCTTTAAGAAAGAAGGAAGGCAGCAAAAAGGAAATTATAGAACATAGAATAGTACAGCACAGTACAGGCCATTCGGCCCAAATGTTGTGCCGACCCTCAAACCCTGCCTCATATAGCCCCCCACCTTAAATTCCTCCATATACCTGTCTAGTAGTCTCTTAAACTTCACGAGTGTATCTGCCTCCACCACTGACTCAGGCAGTGTATTCCATGCACCAACCACTCTCTGAGTAAAAAACCTTCCTCTAATATCTCCCTTGAACTTCCCACCCTTTACCTTAAAGCCATGTCCTCTTGTATTGCGCAGTGGTGCCCTGGGGAATAAGCGCTAGCTATCCACTCTATCTATTCCTCTTAATATCTTGTACACCTCTATCATGTCTCCTCTCATCCTCCTTCTCTCCAAAGGGTAAAGCCCTAGCTCCCTTAATCTCTGATCATAATGCATACATTCTAAACTAGGCAGCATCCTGGTAAATCTCCTCCGTACCCTTTCCAATGCTTCCACATCCTTCCTATAGTGAGGCGACCAGAACTGGACACAGTACTCCAAGTGCGGCCTAATCAGAGTTTTATAGACCTGCATTATTACCTCGTGACTCTTAAACTCTATCCCTCGACTTATGAAAGCTAACATCCCATAAGCTTTCTTAACTACCCTATCTACCTGTGAGGCAACTTTCAGGGATTTGTGGACATGTACCCCCAGCTCCCTCTGCTCCTCCACACTACCAAGTATCCTGCCTTTTACTTTGTAATCTGCCTTGGAGTTTGTCGTTCCAAAGTGTACCACCTCACACTTCTCTGGGTTGAACTCCATCCGCCACTTCTCAGCCCACTCCTGCATCCTATCAATGTCTCTCTGCAATCTTCAACAATCCTCTACACTATCTACAACATCACCAACCTTTGTGTCATCTGCAAACCTGCAAACCCACCCTTTTACCCCCACATCCAGGTTGTTAATAAAAATCAGGAAAGGTAGAGGTCCCAGAACAGATCCTTGTGGGACACCACGAGTCACAACCCTCCAATCCAAATGTACTCCCTCCACCACCACCCTCTGCCTTCTGCAGGCAAGCCAATTCTGAATCCACCTGGTCAAACTTCCCAGGATCCCATGCCTTCTGACTCTCTGAATAAGCCTACTGTGTGGAACCTTGTCAAATGCCTTACTAAAATCCATGTAGATCACATCCACTGCACTACCCTCATCTATATGCCTGGTCACCTCCTCAAAGAACTCTATCAGGCTTGTTAGACACGCTCTGCCCTTCACAAAGCCATGATGACTGTCCCTGATCAGACCATGATTCTCTAAATGTCCATAGATCCTATCTCTAAGAATCTTTTCCAACAGCTTTCCTACCACAGACGTAAGGCTCACTGGTCTATAATTACCTGGACTATCCCTACTACCTTTTTTGAACAAGGGGACAACATTCGCCTCCCTCCAATCCTCCGGTACCATTCCCGTGGACAACGAGGACTTAAAGATCCTAGCCAGAGGCTCAGCAATCTCTTCCCTCACCTCTGTGGAGCAGCCTAGGGAATTTTCCATCAGGCCCCGGGGACTTATCCATCCTAATGTATTTTAACAACTCCAACATCTCCTCTCCCTTAATATCAACATGCTCCAGAACATCAACCTCACTCATATTGTCCTCACCATCATCAAGTTCCCTCTCATTGGTGAATACCGAAGAGAAGTATTCATTGAGGACCTCGCTCACTTCCACAGCCTCCAGGCACATCTTCCCACCTTTATCTCTAATCGGTCCTACCTTCACTCCTGTCATCCTTTTGTTCTTCACATAATTGAAGAATGCCTTGGGGTTTTCCTTTACCCTACTCGCCAAGGCCTTCTCATGCCCCCTTCTTGCTCTCCTCAGCCCCTTCTTAAGCTCCTTTCTTGCTTCCCTATATTCCTCAATAGACCCATCTGATCCCTGCTTCCTAAACCTCATGTATGCTGCCTTCTTCCACCTGACTAGATTTTCCACTTCACTTGTCACCCATGGTTCCTTCACCCTACCATTCTTTATCTTCCTCACCAGGACAATTTATCCCTAACATCCTGCAAGAGATCCCTAAATATCGACCACATGTCCATAGTACATTTCCCTGCAAAAACATCATCCCAATTCACAGCTGCAAGCTCTAGCCTTATAGCCTCATAATTTGCCCTTTCCCAATTTAAAAATTTTCCTGTCCTCTCTGATTCTATCCTTTTCCATGATAATGCTAAAGGCCAGGGAACGGGGGTCACTGTCCCCTAGATGCTCATCCACTGAGACATCTGCAACCTGACCCGGTTCATTACTTAGTACTAGATCTAGTATGGCATTCCCCCTAGTCGGCCTGTCAACATACTGTGACAGGAATCCGCCCTGGACACACTTAACAAACTCTGCCCCACCTAAACCCTTGGAACTAATCAGGTGCCAATCAATATTAGGGAAGTTAAAGTCACCCATGATAACAACCCTGTTATTTTTGCACCTTTCCAAAATCTGCCTCCCAACCTGCTACTCAGCATCTCTGCTGCTACCAGGGGGCCTATAGAATACTCCCAATAGTGCTCCCTTCCTGTTCCTGACTTATAGACCAGTTAGCCTTCCTCAGTGGTTGGGAAGATGTTAGAGCCAACGTTAAGGATGAGGTGATGAAGTACTTGATGACACAGGACCAGATAGTACAAAGTCAGCATGGTTTCCTTCAGGGAAAATCCTGCCTGATGAACCTGATGGAATTCTTTGAGGATATTACAAGTAGGATAGATAAAGGGGATGTAGTGGATGTTGTATATTTGGACTTTCAAAAGGCCTTTGACAAGGTGCCACACATGAGGCTGCTTACCAAGTTTAGAGCCTATGGTATTACAGGAAAGTTACTGACATGGTTAGAACATTGGCTGATTGGTAGGAGGCAGCGAGTGGGAATAAAAGGATCCTTTTCTGGTTGGCTGCCAGTGACTAGTAGTGTTCCACAGGGGTCAGTGTTGGGACCATTTCTTGTTATGCTGTATATAAATGGCTTAGATGATGGAATAGATGGCTTTGTTGCCAAGTTTGTAGATGATACAAAGATTGGTGAAGGTGCAGGTAGTGTGGAGGAAACGTGCAGGATGCAGAAGGACTTAGAAAGATTAGGAAAATGAAATACAATGTTGGAAAATGCATGGTCATGCACTTTAGAAGTAGAAATAAATGTGTGGACTATTTTCTAAACAGGGAGAAAATTCAGGAATCTGAAATGCAAAGGGACTTGGGAGTTCTTGTGCACAACACCCTGAAGATTAACTTGCAGGTGTCACCAGGTTCGGACATGGCCCAAGTGCAGATGAGAGACACTAAAGCGGGTCGATATTTCACAGGCTTTCATGTGAACAAAGTTAAAGGGAAAAGGAAAACAATAAACGCTAGGCCAAGCAGGGCCGTTGACTAAAACACTTAAATGGAAAATGAAGCCTACATAACCTGTTACATTGAAACTCGTCCTGTTGATTGCAATTTTGCCCCATAATCAGCCTCTCCAATGACCACCCTCTGGCTAAAGAAATTTCTTCACCTCTGTTTTGAAAGATCGCCCCTCTATCCTGAGGCTGTGCCCTCTTGTCGTAGACTCTCACACCATGGGAAACATCCTTTCCATGATCTATAAACCTGAACCTCTTCCCGCTGCATCAGTTCCTTGGCCACACATTCACCTGCCACATCACAAACAAGAGAAAATCTGCAGATGCTGGAAATCCAAGCAACACACACAAAATGCAGGAGGAACTCAGTATTCAGTTAGGATTGAACAGACCAATGTATTCGGGCTGCTGTAAATAAATTATTTGTCTAGACTCAAAATCCCATGGAAAAATCAATTGTGAAACCTTTCTGATATTCCAATTCCTTTTTCAAGTATATTTCTGTGCAATTCTTCGGAACAGGGATTTTATGCTTTATGAAAATGATTTAAAGAATTCCTTGTAATTTAAAATGAACCTCCAATATTGGTGGAGAAGAACAAGAGGTCTCAAGAAACAACTTTAAGGCTGTAAAACCATAAGACAAAAGAGCAAATTACGCCATTTGGCCCATCAAGTCTGCTCTGCCATTCCAAATTTTCAGTTTGTTCTCTCCCCCTTTCTCTCTCCCCTTCTGTGTTGCTTTGCGTTTTTATTCTCTCTTTCAACTACAAGAAGCAATTTTATTCTGTGTCAAGGGTGCATTTGATACAGTCACCACTTTACTTTTATCCAATAAGAAAATAGCATTCAAAACTTTCATCAAAATCAAACAAACCACTACATCCACTCTATTGTACGTTTTGCCATAATTACCTTGATTATTAGAACAATTACGATTATAAGATCCACCAATCAACTTCATTCACAGGTTTCCTAAATGATGTGTGTTCGAAGTAAAATTTATAATCAGAGTACATACATGTCACCACATACAACCCTGAGATTCTTTTTCTGCAGGCATACTTAGCAATTCTATACAACAGTAACTGTAAACTAGCTGTGCAATTGCAGATATAAATAAATAGCAATAAATAATGAGCGTAAAATAATAATATAATATCCATCAATATAACACAGTCCTTAAATGAGTGTAGCTATCCCCTTTGGTTCCAGAGCCTGATGATTGAGGGGTAGTAACTGTTCTTGAACCTGGTGGTGTGAGTCCTGAGACACCGGTACCTTCTACCTGATGGCAGCAGTGAGAAAAGAGCATGGCCTGGGTGGTGAGGATCTTTGATGATGGATGCTGCTTTTCTATGGCAATGTTTCATGTAGATGTGCTCAATGGTTGGGAGGGCTTTACCCGTGATGTACTGGGATGAATCCACTACCTTTTGCAGGATTCTCCGCATTGTATTTGCTAATCGAATTTAAAATGAACCTCCAATATTGGTGGAGAAGAACAAGAGGTCTCAAGAAACAACTTTAAGGCTGTAAAACCATAAGACAAAAGAGCAAATTACGCCATTTGGCCCATCAAGTCTGCTCTGCCATTCAACTGGCTGATTTATTTACCCTTTCAACCCCATTCTCCTGCCTTCTCCCCATAAGCTTTGACTCCCCTATTAATCAAGAACTTATCAAGGTTCGCTTTAAATATGCCCAAAGATTCATTATCCTTTTGCTAAAGGAATTCCTCCTCATTTTCAAACAAGAGAAAATCTGCAGGTGCTGGAAATCCAAGCAATACACACAAAATGCTGGAGGAACTCAGCAGGCCAGGCATCATCTATGGAAAAGTTTCATAGTCAATGTTTACAGTCAATGTTTCAGGCCGAGACCCTTCGCAGGGCTGGATAAAAAAAGGCGATGAGTAGATTTACAAGGTGGGGAGGGAGGAGAGAAACACAAGGTGATAGGAGAAACCTGGAGGGGGAGGGATGAAGTAAAGAGCTGGGAAGTTGATCGGTGAAAGAGATACAGGGCTGGAGAAGGGGAAGTCTGATAGGAGAGGACAGAAGGCCAAGGAAGAAAGAAAAGGGTAGAGGAGGACCAGAGGGTGGCGATGGATAGGCAAGAAGATAGGGTGAGAGAGGAAAAAGGGGATGAGGAATGGTGAGGGTGGGGGAGTTGCCGGAAGTTCACAAATTTGTTGTTCATGCCATCAGGTTGGAGGCTACCCATACGGAATATAAGGTGTTGATCCTCCAATCTCATCGCAACAGTAGAGGAGAGGATTGACATATAGGAATGTGAATGGGAAGTGGAATTAAAATGGTGGGCCACTGCTTTGAAGAGCTGCTTTGATCTGCTTTGTGGTGGGCCCTTTTTCTTTTTTTTGTTTACTTTACTAAACACAATGTCAAATTAAGAATTATAAAGCTCAATAAAACATAGAAAAATAGAAACATAGAAAACCTACAGCACAATACAAGCCCTTCGGCTGCCCAAAGCTGTGTCAAACATGTCCTGACCTTAGAACTACCTAGGCTTTACCCATAGCCCTCTATTTTTCTAAGCTCCATGTAGCCATCCAGGAGTCTCTTAAAAGACCCTATCATATCCACCTCCACCACCGCTGCCGGCAGCCCATTCCACGCACTCACCACTCTCTGCGTAAAAAACTTACCCCTGACATCTCTGTACCTACTTCCAAGCACCTTAAACCTGTACCCTCTTCTGGCAACCACTTCAACCCTGGGAAAAAGCCTCTGACTATCCACACGATCAATGCCTCTCATCATCTTGTACACCGCTATCAGGTTACCTCTCATCCCAAGGAGAAAAGGCTGAGTTCACTCAGCCTATTCTCATGAGGCATGCTCCCCAATCCAGGCAACATCCTTGTAAATCTCCTCTGCACACTTTCTATAGTTTTCACATCCTTCCTGTAGTGAGGTGACCAGAATTAAGCACAGTACTCCAAGTGGGGTCTGACCAGGATCCTATATAGCTGCAACATTACTTCTCGGCTCTTAAACTCAATCCCATGATTGATGAAGGCCAATACACCGTATGCCTTCTTAACCACAGAGTCAACCTGCGTAGCAGCTTTGAGTGTCCTATAGACTCGGACCCCAAGATCCCTCTGATCCTCCACACTGCCAAGAGTCTTACCATTAATGCTATACTCTGCCATCATATTTGACCTACCTAAATGAACCACCTCACACTTATCTGGGTTGAACTCCATCTGCCACTTCTCAGCCCAGTTTTGCATCCTATGAATGTCCCGTTGTAACCTCTGACAGCCCTCCACACTATCCACAACACCCCAACCTTTGTGTCATCAGCAAATTTACTAACCCATCCCTCCACTTCCTCATCCAGGTCATTTATAAAAATCACGAACAGAAGCAGTCCCAGAACAGATCCCTGAGGCACACCACTGGTCACTGACCTCCATGCAGAATATGACCCATCTACAACCATTCTTTGCCTTCTGTGGGCAAGCCAGTTCTGGATCCACAAAGCAATGTTCCCTTGGACCCCATGCCTCCTCACTTTCTCAATAACCCTTCCATGGGGTACCTTATCAAATGCCTTGCTAAAATCCATATACACTACATCTACTACTCTACCTTCATCAATATGTTTAGTCACATCCTCAAAAAATTCAGTCAGGCTAGTAAGGCACAACCTGCCTTTGACAAAGCCATGCTGACTATTCCTAATCATATTATGCTTCTCCAAATGTTCATAAATCCAAATTCATAAATCACCAAGTTCCTTTTCCGTAGTGAATACTGAAGCAAAGTATTCATTAAGTACCTCAACAATCTTCCTCTGGTTCCATACACACTTTTCCACTGTCACACTTGATAGGTCCTATTCTCCCACATCTTATCCTCTGGCTCTTCACATACTTGTAGAATCCCTTGGGGTTTTCCTTAATCCTGCTCGCCAAGGCCTTCTCATGGCCCCTTCTGGCTCTCCTAATTTCATTCTTAAGCTCATTCCTGCTAGCCTTATAATCTTTTAGATCTCTATCATTACCCAGTTTTTTGAACCTTTTGTAAGCTCTTCTTTTCTTCTTGACTAGATTTACAACAGCCTTTGTACACCACGGTTCCTGTACCCAACCATCCTTTCCCTGTCTCATTGGAATGTACCTATGCAGAACGCAACACAAATATCCCCTGAACATTTGCCACATTTCTGCCGTACATTTCCCTGAGAACATCTCTTCCCAATTTATGCTTCAAAGTTCCTGCCTGACAGCTTCCTATTTCCCCTTACTCCAATTAAACTCTTTCCTAACTTATCTGTTCCAATCCCTCTCCAATGCGACAGTAATGGTAGCACACATCTAAGTTGCTGGTGAACGCAGCAGGCCAGGCAGCATCTCTAGGAAGAGGTACCGTTGACGTTTCGGGCCCAGACCTTCCGTCAGGACTAACTGAAAGAAGAGCTAGTAAGAGATTTGAAAGTTGGAGGGGGAGGGGGAGATCCAAAATGATAGGAGAAGACAGGAGGGGGAGGGATGGAGCCAAGAGCTGGACAGGTGATTGGCAAAAGGGATATGAGAGGATCATGGGACAGGAGGCCTAGGGAGAAAGAAAGGGGGAAGGGCAAAGCCCAGAGGATGGGCAAGAGGTATAGTGAGAGGGACAGAGGGAGAAAAAGGAGAGAGAGAAAAAGAATGTGTGTAAATAAATAAGTAAATAAATAATGGATGGGGTACAAGGGGGAGGTGGGGCATTAGCGGAAGTTAGAGAAGTCGATGTTCATGCCATCAGGTTGGAGGCTACCCAGACGGAATATAAGGTGTTGTTCCTCCAACCTGAGTGTGGCTTTATCTTTACAGTAGAGGAGGCCGTGGATAGACGTATCAGAATTGGAATGGGGCGTGGAATTAAAATGCATGGCTACTAGGAGATCCTGCTTTCTCTGGCGGACAGAGCGTAGGTGTTCAGCGAAACGATCTCCCAGTATGCTTCTGGACCGACCAGAATTGAGTACAGTACTCCAGGTCATTTATAAAAATCACAAAGAGTAGGGGTCCCAGAACAGATCCCTGAGGCACACCACTGGTCACTGACCTCGATGCAGAATATGACCCATCTACAACCACTCTTTGCCTTCTGTGGGCAAGCCAGTTCTGGATCCACAAAGTAATGTCCCCTTGGATCCCATGCCTCCTCACTTTCTCAATAAGCCTTGCATGGGGTACCTTATCAAATGCCTTGCTAAAATCCATATACACTACATCTACTACTCTACCTTCATCAATATGTTTAGTCACATCCTCAAAAAGTTCAATCAGGCTCGTAAGACATGATCTGCCTTTCACAAAGCCATGCTGACTGTTCCTAATCATATTATGCCTCTCCAAATTCTGGTCAGGTCACTTGTCTGAGTGTTACTGGTACCATGTAACCCAGTACTACCTGTCGCATGGTTGGGTGGTCAGCGACTAAACCGGCTCCCCCACCAGGCTTGCCTGGTGAGGAGGGTGGCTAGACACCCTGCAGGATGAAAAACAAGACCTGTCAAAGAGCAGGTGAACCCTCTGGTAGGGTCAACAGCCATCTAGCAAACACGTGCCGTGAAGCGTGGAAAGGGCATCCCTTGCATCGAAGCTTGGTCTGACCATTCACTGCAACAGAACTTTCCACAGCCAACTTGGACCCCACCATGCCGCTGGATCCAGGAGGGGATGTCGAGAGGGTGGGTCTGGACCTGTGCAACCCCCCTACTCACCTAAAATCCACTCACGCACACGCTGTTCCTTTCTGAGGAGTGGGGTACCACCCCACTAACTGACTGAAAGGAACTATCATCATCCTCTGGGATGGATAGCCAGAGAGAGAGAGAGAGAAAGCCTTTCCAAATGTTCATAAATCCTGCCTCTCAGGATCTTCTCCATCAACTTACCAACCACTGAAGTAAGACTCACTGGTCTTTAATTTCCTGGGCTATCGCTACTCCCTTTCTTGAATAAAGGAACAACATCCGCAACCTTCCAATCCTCCGGAACCTCTCCCATCCCCATTGATGACGCAAAGATCATCGCCAGAGGCTCAGCAATCTCCTTCCTCGCCTCCCACAGTAGCCTGGGGTACATCTCATCCGATCCCGGTAACTTATCCAACTTAATGCTTTCCAAAAGCTCCAGCACATCCACTTTCTTAATATCTACACGGTCAAGCTTTTCAGTCCGCTGTAAGTCATCTCTACAATCGCCGAGATCCTTTTCCATAGTGAATACTGAAGCAAAGTACTCAAGTACCTGAACTATCTCCTCTGGTTCCATACACACTTTTCCACTGCCACATTTGATTGGTCCTGTTCTCTCACATATTATCCTCTTGCTCTTCACAATCTTGTTGAATCCCTTGCGGTTTTCCTTAATCCTGTCCACCAAGGCCTTCTCATGGCCCCTTCTGGCTCTCCTAAGTTCTTTCTTGAGCTCCTTCTTGCTAGCCTTATAATCTTCTAGATCTCTATCATTACCGAGCTTTTTGAACCCTTCATAAACTCTTCTTCTTGACTAGATTTACAACAGCTTTTGTACACCATGGTTCCTGTATGCATTAAGGTTAGGGTTATCCTAACCCTAACCCTGTCTCATTGGAACGTACCTATGCAGAACTCCACGCAAATATCCTCTGAACATTTGTCACATTCCTTCAGTACATTTCCCTGAGAACATCTGTTTTCAATTTATGCTTCCAAGTTCCTGCCTGACAGCTTCATATTTCCCCTTACTCCAATTAAACACTCTCCAAACTTGTCTGTTCCTATCCCTCTCCAATGCTATGGTAAAGGAGATAGAATTGTGATCACTATCTCCAAAATGCTCTCCCACTGAGAGACCTGACACCTGACCAGGTTCATTTCCCAATACCAGATCAAGCACAGCCTCTCCTCTTGTAGGCTTATCTACATATTGTTTCAAGAAACCTTCCTGAACACACCTAACAAACTCCACCCCATCTAAACCCCTCACTCTAGGGAGATGCCAATCAATATTTGGGAAATTAAAATCTCCCAGCATGACAACCCTGTTATTATTACACCTTTCCAGCATCTGTCTCCCTATCTGCTACTCGATATCCCTGTTACTACAGGGTGGTCTATTAAAAACACCCAGTCGAATTATTGACCCCTTCCTGGTTCTAGCTTCCACCGACAGAGACTCCGTAGACAATCCCTCCATGGCGTCCTCCTTTTCTGCAGCCGTGACACTATCTCTGATCAACAGTGCCACGCCCCCACCTCTTTTGCCTCCCTCTCTGTCCTTTCTGAAACATCTAAAGCCTGGCATTCTAAGTAACCATTCCTGCCCCTGAGCCATCCAAGTCTCTGTAATGGCCACAACATCATAGCTCCAAGTACTGACCCATACTCTAAGCTCATCTGCTTGTTCCATAATACTCCTTGCATTAAAATAGACACGTCTCAAGCCATCAGTCTGAGCGCGTCCCTTCTCTATCACCTGCCTATCCTCCCTCTCGCACAGTCTCCAAGCTTTCTCTATTTGTGAGCCAACTGCCTCTTCCTCCGTCTCTTCAGTTTGGTTCCCATCCCCCAGCAATCCTCATTTATACTCTCCCCAATAGCCTTAACAAACCTCCCTGCCAGGATATTGGTCCCCCTGGGATTCAAGTGCAACCCGTCCTTTTCGTACAGGTCACTCCTGCCCCAAAAGAGGTCCCAATGATCCAGAAATCTGAATCCCTGCCCCCTACTCCAATCCCTCAGCCACGCATTTATCCTCCACCTCACTCTGTTCCTACACACACTGTCACGTGGCACAGGCAGTAATCCCGAGATTACTACCTTTGAGGTCCTGCTTCTCAACTTCCTTCCTAACTCCCTGTAGCCTGTTTTCAGGACCTGCTCCCTTTTCCTGCCTATGTCGTTGGTATCAATACGTACCACGACCTCTGGCTGTTCTCCTTCCCACTTCAAAATACCTTGGACGCAATCAGAAACATCCCAGACTGTGGCACCTGGGAGGCAAACTACCATCCGTGCTTCTTCGTCCTGACGAAGGGTCTCGGCCTGAAGTGTCGACTGCACCTCTTCCTACGGATGCTGCCTGGCCTGCTGCGTTCACCAGCAACTTTGATGTGTGTTGCTTGAATTTCCAGCATCTGCAGAATTCCTGTTGTTTGCGTTTAAATCCGTGCTTCTTTCCTGCATCCACAGAATCACCTGTCTGACCCCCTAACTATAGAGTCCCCTATCACTGCTGCCACCCTCTTCCTTTCCCTCCCCTTCTGAGCCACAGGGCCAGACTCTGTGCCAGAGGCACAGCCACTGCTGCTTTCCCCAAGTAGGCCATTTCCTCTAACAGTACTCAAACAGGAATACTTATTGTTAAGGGGGACAGCCACAGGGATACTCTCTAGCCTCTGACTCCTGTCCTTCCCTCTCCTGACTGTTACACACTTATTTGTCTCCCCAGGCCCCTTATCTCAGAAAGGATGTATTGTCATTGGAGAGAGTCCAGAGGAGGTTCACAAGGATTATTCCAGGAATGAAGGGGTTAAGGAGCATTTGGCAGCTTTGGGCCTGTACTCACTGGAATTTAGAAGAATGCGTGAGGATATCATTGAAACCTACCGAATGTTGAAAGGACTCGATGAGGTGGATGTGGAGAGGATGTTTCCTATGATAGGGGTATCCAGAACTAGAAGTAAGGAGGATTTTTTTTAGCGCAAGTGTAGCGAATCTGTGGA
The DNA here is from genome assembly GCF_963921235.1 of Mobula hypostoma. Taxonomy (NCBI): domain Eukaryota; kingdom Metazoa; phylum Chordata; class Chondrichthyes; order Myliobatiformes; family Myliobatidae; genus Mobula; species Mobula hypostoma. Next base: position 126,043 of record NC_086128.1, read on the forward strand.
ATGCTCTGCCACAGACTGCGGTGGGCGCCAAGTCCATAGGTATATTCAAAGCAGATGTTGATAGATTCTGACTGGGCAGAGCATCTTAGGATACGGTGAGAGGGCAGGTGTATGGAGTTGAATGAAATCCGGGATCAGCCATGATGAAATGACAGAGCAGACTTGATGGGCTGAATGGCCTACTTCTGCTCCTATGACTTATGGTCTAATATTGCACTTATTGTACAATTGAGGCACACATTCAGAATCAATGTCCACCCAGCTAGTAGAGAAGAAATGAGTGAACCAGGGTGCAATTTAAAACACTCAGAAAAGAGAACTGTGCAACATATTAATTTTATTTTATATTAGGTCTAAATGCATTTAAGCCAGTGATAAGAAGCATTGTAAAAATTTAGCTTTAAAAAGAGATGTACTCTCTTGGGAAGATCTTCATAAGTTTCCTAAACATGGTTTTGATTATACACTATGGAAATTTAAGTCAAACTTCACATTAGCAGCAAATTTGTCTAGACCACAGCTTTCCAAAGGAGCCATTCTTTACAAAATATACAGTCAGGTTTATGTCTATTTACAGAATACTATTGTTAATGTTACTTTTGAAATATACAATATAAAAGTTCACACTTCATCTTATGTACAATGATATACAATTTACACAAGCAAGCTATGTGAATAATCTATTTTAAAGAACTCAGCTGTATTTAAACGAGCTTGTGGAATAATTTAGTCCTGTATTGTGAAACTTGTGCAATAAAACTGTAGTTATATCAAATGACTGTAAGGTGCTCTGAACCCATCAAAGTGAAAGCAGCACCTGCCTCATACAGCACAGCACAAATCAATTTTGTGTCATAAACAGACAATTTGATGGACAGGTTTCCTTTGTCCAGACAATGCTGTTGTAATCCTTGTCTTTTTGAATAAATATCTACCCTCCTTCCATCCCCTTTCCAATATGCCATCTCTAATTTCTTTCTCCTCCTTCACACTTCTCAAGGATGGCATGGAACCCAAAACTTATGTTTTCAATTACTTTTTTTTGTTGAAATCCCTTAGTAGATTCTGCCCTTGTCACACATCATACAAATGTACATCACCCTCATCAAAATTACAATAAAAACCACTATTTCTCTGCTGGCATAACTGGGTTTTATCTACTGTCCACATCAGATGGATGTTCTCTACAGGGTTCCACTCCTAGATGTCCTGATCTTGCTAACACATTTCCCATGGCTTTCATGTCATCTATTGTTTTCAGACCTTTTCTTTTGCTTCAATTCTTTTCCTCAATATCACAATCTGCTTAGTTTCCATACATAAGTAGATACAAAACTCTGCAGTCACTGGAAACCTGAAATACAAGGTCAGAAATACCCAGCAGGTCAGGCAGCATCTATGGAGAGAGAAAATTTGCATGATGGTTCATTAGAAGTGACCAATTCTAGCATCAGCTCTCCTGGTGCCCCTCCTCCTTCCCTTTCTCCCATGGTCTGCTCTCCTCTCTTATCAGACTCCACCTTCTTCGGCACTTTACCTTTTCCACCTATCACCTCCCAGCTTCTTACTTCATCCCCTCCACCCACTCAATTACCTTCCCCCTCACCTGGTTTTGCTTATCACTTTCTAGCTTGTACTCATTCCTCTTCACACCCCACACCTCCTTATTCTGGCTTCATTCCTCTTCCTTTCCAATCCTGAAGAAAAGTCTCAGCCTGAAACATTAATAGTCTGAATTTCCAGCATCTGCAGAATCTCTTGTGTTTCTAATAATACACTTAGTTAGAGAATGTGATGCTATTTCTCAAATTTGCGTCAAACTCCATTCTTACCAAAGATAGAGTGTTCAGTATGGGACAGTGTTGGGGAATTTAAGTGGCATGCATTTAAAAACCTAGGATAGTCATTTGTAGATTGGACAGATTTGTCTTCTAAGTGTGTCACTTTTGTTTTCTCTGATGTGGAGGAAATACAACAAATTGGAGGATGCACAAGGGAATCATTACTTCACCTGCGTCCCTGGTTGACATGGAGTGAAATATTTCCCTTCTCTGCAAGTTAAAATATCTTTTATTTATACATTTTCTTGGTTCTACTGGATGGTTATCAATCTAAAATAGTGATTTTGTTTCTCCCTCCACAGATGCTGATAATTCCAGTGCTCCCTTTGGATTTCCTTTGTTTACATTCATCAGAGTAAAGCATGACTTCCATACTGACTTAGGTTGATAAAGTATGGTGCACATAAAACCATCTTGGTCTCCAAAACCCAGTAAGAACTTTCGGCTTTTCAAACTTTACAAATAATTTCCCCGTCTGTTGCTCCTTTGGCACTGCCCTCTGATGTGATCACAGAAGTCACAGGCTCTTTTATCTGAAATTCTTCACTGTTTTTGCAGCAGCTCCTTAAAAACCTATCGCAAGATCCAGCATTCAGCTAAGTCTTCAATCACTTTTCCTAACTTATTTTCCTTTCTTTTTCTATGATGTGCCTTGAAATGCTAAATGTCACACAAATTGTAGTGCATAAATTATTTTAAGAAGGTTGAAATTCTTCTGAATAACAGCTGATTATGTAAATTAAATCAACCTAAACCTTTATTAACCTGGATATTGTTAGCAGATTTATTTTGAATATACGTTAATCACAATTACATTGAAACTTACAATGCAATGCATCCTTTGTGTCAATGACCTACACAGTCTGAATTTGTGCTGAGGGCAGCCTGCAAGTGTCACCATACTTCCGGTGGCAACATAGCATGCCAACAACACGTTAATCCTTACTAATGCATATGTCTTTGGACTGTGGGAGGAAACTGGACGACCCACAGGAAACCCATGCGATCACAGGTAGAATGTACAAAGTCCTTACAGAGAGCAGCAGGAATTGAACCTCAATCGCCGGCACTGAAAAGCAATACACTAGTCACTATGCTATTGTGGTAGTGCAGGATTATCGAAGTTCTTTTGAATACAGTAACTTGGGAGTGTTTAAATTCATACAATATGCCAAAAGGATATATAGTGAGTTCCAAGCAGTACAAAGAAACAGGCTGAAGGCTTGTCTATAGAAGCTAAGCCACATCGAAAGAATAGATGAGTGACTGTAGGTTTTTAAATATTTGAAATCACACAAACTCTGAAGTTACTGTATAACTTGTATGAACTCAGAATGAAGCTTGGAATTGGTCTCTAATAATGAAAAGCTGAAGGAAATGATACAGTTAAGATGGACATGAAGATGCTACAACTCAAGGAAGGGCATTGTTCATGGACCATCATGATCCTAACAATTGCTGACCTGAATGAGTCAAATTTATATTGTCAGCATGCTGCCAGGTAAATTCTATGGGTGTGTTTATCTTCTCTTCTAACAGTAAGTCACAGAATTAAACATAATGTAAATATGGAAGAAAACATATAGGTGGGACATGAAAAATATTTTCCCAATGCACTGAAACTGAGTAATCTATTGGTACCAGAGCTGTAAGTAACATGCACTATCTGAACAGACTGCATGTACATAGGAGGGAAGTATTTTATTTTAGAGATACAGTGCAGAATATGGCCTCCGGCCCTTTGAGCTGTGCCACCCAGCAACCCGATTTCATCCTAGCCTAATCACAGAACAACTTACAATGACCACTTAACCTACTACCTGGCACCTCTGTGGACTGTGGGAGGAAACTGCAGTGTACCTGAAGGAAACCCACACATTCCAGGTATTGGCTGTAACTGACATGCACTCTATCTGAACAGACTATATATATGTAGGAGGAAAGTTATGTTCTCCATTGGTATCCTCAAAGTATCCATCATGCAGAGACAGCAGCTTGTTGTGTCCAATGTATTGTAGGTAGAGGTTTTGCAGGTGTTCAAGGCAATGAGTGAATTGTCCAAGTGTTGTGTTTTGAAAGTAATTCAGGATTTAAAGCTTTGGAATCAAGTGTAATGTGATTGCAATTTATACTAATAATGAGTGTAAGTATATCTATATGAACTTTACCTGGTTAAAGAAGTTGAGAAGAGCAGACTCTTCATGTTGTGACTCTATCACTGCATAAATCTGCTTAGTTTAATTAAAGCACCATATATATTAAAACATGGATGTTTTTCATAAACCCTTTATATCTGTACCTATTCTTATCATTAACATTCTGTTGTCACCAATACATTGAGTTTTATTAAAAATTTTGATGGAATCTTTATTTCCATTTCCAGCATTAACTGTAGATGTCATCACTTATTGTATGCTGCTTGAATGCATTATCAGAGCTTCAGTTACAAAACTGCCTGACACACACACAGTAGGTTAACTAAAAGTCCAATAATAAAATCAGCATGGCAGGAATGACCTCCCGTGCCGCCAAGTGTTCCACCGTGATACAACACCTGGCGGCACGGGAGGTCGTTCCTGCCTGTGGCCATCGAACGTGCAGCTCCTCCCGTGGAGGGTCAGACACCCTGAGCCAGTAGACTGGTCCTGGACTTATTTTCCATCTGGCATAGTTTTGCATTTTGTTGTTTGATTGTTGGGGTTTTTTGTATTGCTATATTTACGCTCTATTCTTGGTTGGTGCGGCTGTAACAAAACCAAATTTCCCTCGGGATTAATAAAGTATCTATCTATCTATTCAGAGACTATTTCCTGTGATATCAATAGAAAAATCATGAAGCTATCATTTATCATCTATTTCTTTCAAACACTTCACCCTAACATTGTAAATATTAGTACTCAGTAAGTGACTATATTGTCCAATTGTCAACTGAGAGCTGTCAAACCTTGTATATCTGGGACATTTTTTCCTCTAAGAATACAACCAATGTTTATCTTTCATGTTTAAGCTCCAAATATGGTGTTGCAATTGGCAGACAGATTGTAGACTTTCTGCGGTTTCCACCTGCAGCACTTCCATCAGTAATTAGGATGTGAAGAGAATGGAAAGTTTTTTTGTCCTTTCAATGAAAATTCTGACCCTGCCCATTAAACAGGATATGGAGCAAACGAACTATTTACTGGTGTTTTCTGCAATTCCTGGGAAAATATTATACTATGTAAAATGTAGAATTTGTTTTAATTTTTATGGATAAATGTTTATTAACCACTCAAGGAAGCAGAAGATTATTGATTTTTAAACTTTGGGCAATGCCATACAGAACATGAACTAAGCTCTATTGAAATTTAAAAAAGCTCTATACTGCTGTTTTAATAATATGTAATTAGATAAAATTGTAAATGAGTATATAATGATGCAATAAAAATTCATATCTTTATTGGTCTTCTGTATTTAGTTCTATCATAAAGATGCTTATTGAGTTGTTTAAGTTGTAAATATTTTGAAGCCTTTCTGGATTTCATTTGATGTGTGCTCCAAAACAAATGTTTTTGAAGGGTTTGTTTTGGAAGCTCTCTGAAGATATTCTTATGGAGTGAAAGATAAAAGGGAAATGATGTATTTACTGATATTGTTCCTAACAGCCAGAGTTGAGATGACTAGGTAACTGCCCTGTCAGACACTTCTAGCATAAAGGTTGTTTAATGCAAATAATCCTCAATGGAAGAAGTTACCGTAGTTTCCATTTCACCTATTGTTTCAAACAGTTGCCTGAATAAATGGACATGGTTTCCTGTGAGCCTCTATCTCTATTGATGAGACATCATAGTTAAAAGACTTCCTGAAAGGGAAATCATTATTTGTATAACAATTATTTTACTATAACGCCTTTATCCTTGCTTCATTTAATTCAAAAAGAAAGACGTGAAGAAGGAAGTACTGGTGAGTCTATCGATTCCAGGTTTATTTCTGTTGTTGAATGTCAAGATTTGTAAGATACTGTATTATGTCTCTTAATTTTTCACATTAGTTTAGCCCTACCATGACCATACGGTTTCTGATCATGAAAGTTACCTACAAAAATACATGGTAGTGTTGGTACTTTAAAAAGTAGTAACCTTGGATGGTATGGAAAAGCATTAAAAGTGATGGTAATTGCCTCATGTCATAGTGTGGAAATTACACAAAAAAAACAACAGAACAAGTTCGCTAACTCATTGAAAGGGGCCATATTTTCTAAGCCAGGTTCAGGGCCCACTTTGTTCCCCTGCAGCAAAGTCACCAGGATGGAACATGTTGAGTGTACAGCAGAGAAAGGCAAACATATGGTAACATGTTAGCTGTTTTGTGTACAGGAGGACATGCCTTTACTACCTGGAGTAAAATAGACAGAGTCAGCTCACCTATTAGTCTCCTCACCTGTCAAGGATGAATTATGTGAGCCTAGGATTCTTCACGGATGTTGTTAGCCTAGGGATGATGCAGATGAAGTTCATCCTGTAATGTAGGTAAGGGCTTATTGGTGCCACAATGACCTTGGAGCTCACAATTGTCATTGTTATACAATATACAATAACCTAACTATCCTTTTCAGTTAAAAGTATTAATGGTGAAGCTACCCCCAAAGCAAAGAAAGCCAACTGGGGGAAAATTAATTGTTGAAAGAAATGTTGATAATTTTGTTTTTTAAAAAATCCATTTTTTAAAACAAAATTTGCTGTTAATAATGATTGGGACTTCAAATGATTTGGAACCAAAGTAATATATAATATCAATCAGGAATGATTTGTTATAATAATAATCATTTTATAATTATAATAATGATATTTGATAATACTAGATTCTAAACAGACATAGGCTGTCTTCATTTTCTAATCATTATCTATTTTTGGAAATGATATACCATGCCCTTTGGTGTATTCTCATTTTCTTTATATTTAATGTTTTAAGACCTATATACATTTTACTTCTCCAAAACCAAATCTGAAGAATGTAAGTTCTATCCTGTTTCTGTATGTGAAGTGCATGAAAGTAGTTACAAATGTATAATTTCCTTGGCTTAGGCTAAACATATCTAGAAAAAAATATTTAATTTCTGCATTGAATACATTTTTGCATGGTTCTTTTCATGATTTTTCTTAAATTTCATTGCCAACATAAAATTTGTGAAATAGAAGAGATGAAGCATGTCCTGCTCTCAAGCTATAGGAAGGACACTCCTCACATATATAATACATCAGGTATTATATCTGGAGCATACCTGTATCTGCACACATTTAGCAACCCTGTAAATGAACTGGGTGTAGGGTTCAAACGTGCACCATTACTAAAATATGAAGACTTATTATATTGAAATACCATTTGCATTTTATTTTATTTTTAAATTCTCATTGATGTGTGGCTCAACCGAGATTTGAGAAATCCATTTTGTGTGGTCTTTCCTTGTGCTGTAAATTGGTATCCAAGTATGTTTAAATAAATCATTTTGGTCTCTACCATTTTGGGAAGTTTCATTAGAAGTCATGTTTCCAGTGGAAATTTCACAGGTAATTAAGGATCACTCACTCACTCACTAACAATGCTCCTTTGAATTCTTCAAACTAATAACATTCAAAGCAGGACATACCAGGAAATAAGAGAATGTAACCAGAATAGGGACTTGAAGGTGTGGGGGTTTAATGGCAGGTGAGATGGTCAGTTTGGACATTTGGCCTATGGTATGGTTGATGCACACTCAAGCTCTTTTTAAATAATGCTTATTCATGTGCACTGGCCATGATCATAAAAATATTGTTGCAAGACCCAGAGTGCTTTTTAATCCCAAACTGGCATACTTTGAAGTAGGATTACACACTTTCAAAATAGCAGATCACCTTTTGCTATTTTAGTCCCATGGGTGTAGCATATACTCAAATTGTACATAAGATAAGAATGCAACCATAACCTAAAAAGTGGACATTGGATTTCACTATGTTTCAGAAGTTTATCTTCAGTTCTTCTCTGAAGTAACAGTTCCACTTTGTTTTATTTCAGAATAGCTGAATTCTCCCGTTATTACCTAGGTGTAATCAACAGTGACATTTGAACGTAAAGGTTCGTTGCCTTGAACATCAGAAGACAATAGCTTTACTGGAGCAAAGAGTGTACATTCTATAGATGAAATACTTCTTAAGCTCCTCCAGATCTGCAAGAAAAAGGTCAACATTGCACAGATAGGTTACTTAAAACATAGCTATAGAGGAAAACAAGGAAACATGGAAGCAAAAGAATCATATTAGTGAAGCAGTGAGAGGCATTGCAGTGATGAGAAGAAATGATGCATAATAGTGGTGACAAAATTCAAATCTAAGGCTGGGATGCAAATATATAATTCCATTTCTAAAGAAAATGAGTTGCAAAGAAAATGACAAGCACAACTTTGATACCAAGTTACACTAACAAACTTAAAGAACGACTGGTTAGTATCTAAGACTACAGATGCGGGAAAGAGTACAGTTGTCTGAATCATCCCAGGCTGGCAATAAAAGGCTTCCTTGCTGGTACATAATGGTTGACCTCTTGCAGCGAACTAGCCATTAAAAATACATGGACAGTGGGAAGGAAAGTCAATTTTTCCTTTGTACTACCATAGAGTCATTTTATTGAGTGGTTTCTGGATGTTGCATTATATTCAAAAAATAGTTCAAAGAACTCTCCTGCACACAATTATATAAATAACAAAAACCCACAAAGGTTTTGTTTTCTTCTGAATTTTCTATGGAGTTTGGAAAATTCTGAGTTCAAATAGAGAAAATGCATCAACCAGTCAGTTTGAAAATGCACAGGTATTCTTTGAACTGAGAGATCATCCCTGTGATTTCATGAGCCTTTGTCATGGTCCAAATCAGGGTCCCTTTAAATTTACTTCGTTTATGTTACGATCCGGACCGTTGACTCCCTGTTTCCCTTTGGTTCCCTGTTTTCCCGTGTCCCTCGGCTTTGGTGATTGGAGGCAATTTACTCTCGACTGAACTGGTAGTTTATAGTCTCCGGCTTTCAGCTGTTCGGTGCGAGAGCGTCTGCAAAGTCACCAAGGTACGGCGTGCCAGTGTCATCTGGCCGGAGCAAGCCTAGTCTCCACCCGAAGTCAGTGCCGGTAATTCGCCTTTCCTCACTGGAGCAACCCTGTCAAGTTACCTCGCCAAAGCGAGCCTGCAAAGTTTCCTCATCAAGATGGGTCCGTCAGTTAACCCGCTGGAGGGAATCAAGAACCACTGTCTACTGTTCCCGGGCCGAGTCGAGAGCTCGCCACTACCTGGAGGCTCCAAGTCAAGTCCTGGCTCCGGGGGCATCCAAGTTCCGAGTCAAGTCCTGGCCCTGGCGGTCTGTGATTCCTGTCCTACCCCCCTGTCTGAATCCCTTCTCTGCCCCTCTCGCCTCTAGCCCTCGTCTGCAGCCCCCGCCTGCACTTCGGTCTAGTTCTATCGCCAGAGCTAGATAGGTACTGTCTGGTGTTCTTTCATGTTGGTCTTGTCTTGTCCTCGCCTCCGTGGGGTAAGTCTGGCCGTCTTGCCGTTGCCCCGCGGGGGAGGTCATGTCTTGTCTTGTCTTGTCCTCGCCTCCGTGGGGTAAGTCTGGCCGTCTTGCCGTTGCCCCGCGGGGGAGGTCATGTCTTGTCTTGTCCTCGCCTCCGTGGGGTAAGTCTGGCCGTCTTGCCGTTGCCCCGCGGAGGGTCATGAGCCCCGGCCCTATGTCCTGTTTCCAAGGAGGGGTCCCGACTCTGTGTTCTGTATATGTGTCCATGGTTCCATGTACCTGCTCTCCCGAGACCGAGGCTCTGTTTTTCCATGTTCCTCCTCTCCCTAGCCCATGTCATGTCCATGCCTGGTTCTGGGGTCCGAGCCCGAGGCAAGACCCAGGTACTGGGTCCTTGCCCAGTCCCTGGCTCAGAGTCCATACCATAGCCTCTTCATGTCACCTCTAGTTCTGGGAGCCGATTCCGAGTCCTAGCCCAGACCCTTGTCCCAGCCTAGTTGTAGTCCTCAGTCCTTGTCCAGTTCACTATTCCTGCTCCTGCCTTGCTCTCCTGGTATCGAACAATAAACTCAATTTAATTAACCTCACAAGATGTGTCTTGCATTTGGGTCCACCCTTGCTCCCAATGCCCCTGCCAGTGTGACAGCCTTGGGTTTTCAGTCTACTTCTTTCTCCTTCTGTCCTTTTGAATATCAGAAAATTTCATTGAGAATTGCAAAAATTTAATCTTAAAACAACAAAAAAAATTCCTTACGAAATACAAATTGATGACAGTTAATTGTAGGTATTGTCCATTGATGAGCTAAAGTGACCAATCACAATGTTGTTAAGAGTAAAATGAAATGACATAAGAAACATGGAAAGGAAATGCAGTAGCAAGAATGTTAAGCAGGTGATTAAATTGCTCCTTGTTGTGCAGCATTATACCTTCCTCTCCGAATGTTCCTTTTCGAGGTGCAATTAGTGAAATAAAAAGAAATTTAGTTTCCAAGTTAACAAAAGTAAGACCACAGAACATGCAATAATTAAACAGGTTCTGATTAACACCACACAAACAAATGTGAACACACTTAAATTAGTATTGAGCTGGCATATTGGAAGGTGAATAGCTTATAAAGTATTCATTGTTCATTTCATGAACCTTGACAGATTGCTTTTTTAAAGGCCTCTTTACTCTGAGCAAAGGAACATAGCAATTACCTAAAACTTCTCCTTCTGATCCCAATCAAAATATTGCTTACTTCGATAATTTAGGTAAGTACTTTGTTTCAAGTAGTATTTTTTCCATTTATGGTTCTTAAGAAAGACGTTATTATTCTTAAATACAATCAAATCCTGGCTGCCAGATTGAAATTTCAAAAAAAAATGCAGCCCTAGACAAAATGTGAATGAGTTGAATGTTTAACTTGTGTGGAAATAATATTTAAATCCACTTTTGAAACATGAGGTTGTTTGAAGTAAAATAACAAGTGAATCCTAGGTAAGGGGTAATATTCCAATTTACATATTTAGGTTTAATCGAACACATGCAAGAATATATTACAACTAGAATTCTTTACAACCTAAGATAGGGAAGAGATGGTTGTTTACATTTTGCTTGTATGAAAATCAGGACCAATAGAGCAGATTCATGCAAATTGTAACAATAGTACATCATGCACTATTTATATTATTTTGATCAAGGATTTATGCAACAGCAAGTATTGCACTGTTTTATACTGGAATTTTTAAGTATACTCTTGCAGACATCCCACCCTGCAAAAACTGATTTCAGGGAGGTAGCACCATCAATTTGAGGGAGACTTCCGGGAGAGGTGGGATGTCTGTAATACAGTACCTCCTGAGCAGCTAGCCAGCTAGTTTAAATAACGTTAGCTATGCTAATGAACGAATGACACCTGTTAAACCCACCTCAACATGTCTTTTACAGTCTTAACCCATCATGGGCAATAGAAAAGTCACTGTTGCAAACAGTGCAGCGAGCAACACTGTCATTATTTTTGACCCCTATTAGGCAGGGGTACACTTTAGTGTAGTCTGGGGTGAAGTGCATTTTATATTTTATCTTTTGGAACACTCTGCCACTGACTTTTTTTGGAACTCTCTCGCTCTTGCTCTCTCGTGCTTGCTTTCTTGCTCTTGCGCTCGCTCTCTCTCTCTCTCACGCTCACTCTCAAAAAAATCAATTTCTGGGACATTGTATACAATTTGCGGGTATCAGGGAGCCACTATAATTTGTGGGAGACTCCCGGAACTGCCGGGAGAGGTGGGATGTCTGCTCTTGGAGCCAAAACTCTTTCTTAGAGCCAAAACTGTTAACATGTCATTTGCAAAACTGCTTCTCAAAAGACATTGCCATGGAAACATACCACAGCTGGAAACCAATTGCAAGGATTCATGAATCAGGTTCACTGATCACCAACAATGAAAAGCACATGACAGTGTTATCTTCTCTGAGTGCCTGGGGCAAAACAATCAGGGAAGTGTTTTGAGTGTTCCTGAATGAAAATATTTAATTTATACATCATTTTTTAAAATAATTTGTTTGCCTCCAACAATAAAGTGAACTTCCTTGGTCAGGAATTATTCTCTCAGTTTTCAGAACTTGCCACAACAGAATTTATTAATTCACTGGAATAAATTTCAGTGAAAAATCAAGAAGTAGCCAGAAGGTGGAAACCAGGGCTTCCACTGCAAACCAGTGGATGGGGGCTGGTGGAGGGGGAGGAGGGGTGATCAGAAGTATGTGGTAATTAAGGGATTTACCAAACTGGGACCTCAATATAGTCTGTGCTATTAGGATCTAGTTGCTCCTAGGACAACACTGATTAATTTGCTGAGTTGAATTGCAGGAAATCATGTCTTTCAGCACATCTGATGTGAAAGATAATGTCAGATGCCTAGTATGACACATTTCTGGGAGATTCCTGGCCAGAATTTCCAGCAATGTAAAAAAAAAGATTAGGAGATTTATTACTGCTTTTGATTTTCAACTGTACATTGTGAGATATTCTAATTTCCAGGATATTTGCTTCTAAGAAAAGACAAAGTTTGAACAGATTATGGACTACAGGAATACAATTAAAAATCAGAACATTAAAGAATACCAAGAAATGCTCAGCATTTCAAAACTCAAATTGGTGCAAGATATCTAATTGTCAAACAACTCACAAGCTGATTGAAAAAGGTAGAAAGGACAAAGCTTTCCCAATGCAAAAGACTATTTTTAAAATGGGAATTTTAGTTAAGTATTTTTGATTTTGTTGTGCCTAGTCTACAAGGGAAGTTTAAATAACCTATTACAGACAAAATCCTTTGTTCTATGGTTGAATACAACCAAGTGGAGGAAATCCACTTTGGAACATGATATTAAGTGTTTACCAGTTCTTTATCTTGTGCAATAATTGGACACATTTTAATGAAAAAGATGTTAATTTATCAAAGGTATATCCAGAAAAATAAATGGCATTTGGTAAGACATACTTTACAAAGGAAGGTCATCCTTTACTAATCATTGGTTAGTTTTATCACTTAAAACGGCATAAGGAATATAATTCCCCATTTATCAGCATCAACAACACTCCAGGAACTCTACACTAAGCAGAACAAAGTTAATGGAAATCTATTCATCATCTTAAATATTCAGTGACGCGAAGTGGCTTCAATCTATAAAATATGCTACAGCAACTCACAAAGCCTCCTGAAATCACTTTCCTAATCTGAAATCCTTACTACATAGATAAGAAAGGTGGTACCAGATGAATAGTAATACAATTCCATCCAAATCACTCACCAGTATAACTCTGAAATGTATAACAATCAATTTCTGTGTTGTCACTAGGTCAAAACCCAGGATCTCTCTCTTGTTAATACTGGAGGAATACCTGCACCACTATGGCTGCTGTGAATCAATGAGGCTGACAAAACTTTCTCAAGGGCAATTAACAATGGGCAATAAATGTCAGCCTCGCTGGTGACTTTCACTTCAGAAATACAGTGTAATTTTTAAAAGGCTAGCATATTGTAACTGAAAGAACATCTGAACATGACTTAAGGATTGAAGAGCACCCTTTCAGAACAGAAATGCGAAGAAATTTTTTTAGCCAGAGGGTGGTGAATCTATGGAATTTGTTGCCACGGGCAGCAGTGGAGGTCAAGTCATTGGGTGTATTTAAGGCAGAGATTGATAGGTATCTGAGTAGCCAGGGCATCAAAGGTTATGGTGAGGAGGCAGGGGAGTGGGACTAAATAGGAGAAAATGGATCAGCTCATGATAAAATGGCGGAGCAGACTCGATGGGCCGAATGGCCTACTTCTGCTCCTTTGTCTTATGGTCTTATGAACAAGACATTCTAATTTACACACACAATTCACATCACACAGATTTTTCCAATACATGTACTAAATCTTTGAATCCACCATAACAGATTATGATTTTGTTACAGTAGCTCTTTGAAATAATTTTCCTTTATGTTCCACACCCCAGACTTTTACCTGTCACCCTGCCAATTTGTCCATTTCAAATCAAGTCCAATTGCCTTTTGAAATTTCTTATGGAATTTGCTTCCAACAGCCTATCAGGTTGTACATTCCAATCATTAAAAAAAATCTACTCCCCTTTACATCTTTTGCCAGTTGTTTTAAAACTGTAAACACTGGTTACTGACTTATTAGCTGATTTTTTTCTTTACTTGCTCTAATAATCTTATTAGCTTCTACTTAACCACCTCTAATTTAAATGAATGTTCTTAGCTTCTCCGATCCCTGTACGTCACCTAGTCCCTCATTCTGGTAAAAACTCTGGAATCATATCTTAGCCTTGATACCCTCCTTAAAATCCAGACTCAGTCAATATTTCAACTAAAATTCAAACATCCAACCAGTAATTTGTATAAGGTCGCTATCCTTAATTATGCAGATAATGTTTTACCAAATTGTCTTGAATTTTTTGGATTTCATTTGTTCTTTTCAGCAATGATGCTGTATCCTTCACCTATTTTATGTTTCAATTACCAGGCTAAGGAATGGGATATATTATAGTAGGTTTTTTTTTATACAACACAAAGTAATTCATGCTAAATATATCAGTGAGCAAAGTGCTTATGTCGAAAAGGTGTTTTTAAAGTACTACTGGCCAATAGAGAGATGTTAAGTTGTCAACATTTTAAGTGATTAGATATAAATTTATTGTGAGCTATACTCGATAAATGGCTTAATCTTTTACAGTGTTTCAATTGTCAAGACTGATGCTTTTCCCAATAATGATGTTAATAATTTCTGTAGATATTAAGCACATCAACACTTGGCCAGTAATAAAGAAGGTGGTTTGCACTGCATCAGAATTTCTCAGACATGCTCCCAGCAGTCCACATTTCAATAAATGTGAAAGCAGCAATCCCATTCCATGCAAATAGAGTTGCTCTATTTTTTTTCCCCAAAGAGAAGCTAAAAATTCTGCTGAAGACACAAAGAATTATAAATGGATGTTTTCATTTTTTTTCCTGTCTAGATCAGTCCTTTCCAAAACAGGCTCAAAAAGCCAAATTGAAGCAGTAGCAATAATATATATCCAGAGAGTCTTAGATGCCACACTATCAGGGATCTAAGAATCATGGCAGAGTATAACAGGCTGTTTTCATATGATGACCTGTACATCAAAGGGAAAGCTATTTCACAGCAGTTGATTATTTAAGACAATCCAATTCATTTCACATGCTCCCTCCACTCCTTGGCCATTTTCATTTAATATAACTTGAACATATTTGGCAGCAAAATGACCAAATTCTACAACTGGTTTTAATTGATTAAAATAATTAAACTATTAACTTTTGCCTTGTTGCCACATTTTTGCACATACAGCCTGGAAAAGTTTCAACTGCAGACTTTCAGAATAAGGCTACAGGAATAAGAACTCCCAGTAATGTCTGGAATCAATTAATGTACATTACACTCAATTAATGCAGATGGAAATCCACTTCAAGAAATGGCAGTTCTCATCCACATTATGAGCTGAAGGTTAATTTGGCTTTGATGGCATGTAAACTTAATTATTACCTGCAGGAGATGCTACTGGGCCTAAGCAGAGAAAGTATTGAAATCCTTATTTCATTTATTAGTCAATCATTGCAAATTCATTGTATCTACTGCAGAATCCAAGCAGGAAAGCATTTGGGTGTTATCTTCCAAATGGAGTAAAGTAGGAAGCAGTCAGGAAGAGGCATGCTTGTCGCTTACTTAAATCCCCATCCAGTACCCCCTAGGACAATGGCAGCCACCAGGATGGCGCCTGCGATGGACCCTATAATGATATTGGTACCACTAGGACCTGTGACAAAGGAGAGGGGAACGAAACCATGGGAACACACATGTCAGAATCAAAGCACTAACTTTTCAGAGACATCGCTATTACATCTTCACGTATTGCTTACTGTGGGCCTGGATGTTTGTATTAAATAACGTGTCCTATTTGGCACCAATTTTTTCTTTGGAAGACTGTGGAGAAAAAAGCACAAATGTTCATGCTTAAAAAAGTCACTGTAGCCAAATGACAACCTATGAAGAGATGAAGAGAAATGTGAGTCGAGAGCTCCTAATTTGCACTTCCCAATGGTTAGCTAATTCTATTTCACTGTCTCTACAAATACTAACTGTGTGGCTTGGATGAAGGGAGAAGAAGATACAATCAGAGTTTTAGGAAACACTGGCAAGTATCTCAGAACCTTACTAAGGTATGTCAGAGTGGGCACACTCCTCCATCCAATGGAACATACTACAGTGGAGGTTAAGTATAATTTAGTAACTATAAAAAGCCCAAGAAAATTGTGCTCGTAACCTCCTCAACAACTTTCAATTCCCTGGCCCTGACCACCTCATTTTCACCATGGATATCCAGTTCCTATACACTTCTGAGCCCCATCAAGGCGGCCTTAAAGCTCTCTGCTGCTTTCTCAACAAAAGGCCCAACAAGTTCCCCTGCAACACCACCCTTCTCCATCTGGCATTCACCCTCAACAATTTCTCCTTTGGCTCCCCCCACATTCTCCATACTCAAGGGGTAGCCATGAGCACCTACATGGGCCCCAGCTATATTTGCCTCTTTGTGGACTATGTAGAAATGTCCACGTTCCAAGCCTTCCGTAGTAATGGTCCCCAACTCTTCCTTTGCTTCATTGATGACAGCATTAGCACTGCTTCATGCACCCATGCTGAGCTCATCAATTTCATCAACTTTACCTCCAGCTTCATCCTGCCCTTAAATTCACTTGGTCCATTTCTGACTCCTCCATCCCCTTTCTCAATCTCCCTGTCTCCATCTCTAGAGACAAACTGTCTACCAACATCTTTTATAAGCCTACTGATTTCCCCAGCTATCTTGACTACACCTGTTTCCTATAAAAATGCCATTCCCTTTTCTCAGCTCCGTCATCCCTGCTGCATCTGTTCCCAGGATGAGGCTTTCCTTTCCAGGACATCAGAGGTGTCCTCCTTCTTCAAAGAATGGGGATTTCCCTTCCTCCACTATTGATGCTGCCCTCACCTGCATCTCCTCTGTTTCCGTGCTCACCCCATCTTCCCACCGCCACCAGGGATAGAGTTTGGTGGTTAACCTTTAGGGTATCCTGCACGAGGACCCCCAAGTCCCTTTGCACTTCCGATTTTTGAATTTTCTCCCCATCTAAATAATAATCTGCCTGATTATTTCTTCTTCTGAAATGTACAACCGTACATTTCTCAATGTTGTATCTCATCTGCCATTTCTTTGCCCACTCTCCTAAACTCACTAAGTCTCTCTGCAACCTTTCCGTTTCTTCAACATTTCCTGGTGCTCCACCTATCTTGGTGTCATCCGCAAATTTAGCCACAAAACCATTTAATCCATAATCCAAATCATCGATATACATCGTAAAAAGAAGCAGCCCTAACACCCACCCCTGTGGAACACCACTAGTAACCGGCAACCAATCAGAATAGGATCCCTTTATTCCCACCCTTTGCTTTCTGCCTATCAGCCAATGCTCCACCCACTCCAATATCTTTCCTGTAATTCCATGGGCTCTCATCTTATTAAGCAGCATCATATGCGGCACCTTATCGAAGGCTTTTTGAAAATCCAAATACACAACATCCACAGCCTCTCCCTTGTCAATCTTATTCGAGATTATTCAGAAAATTCCAATAAGTTGGTAAGGCAGGATCTTCCCCTCATGAAATCATGCTGGCTTCGGCCTATCTTGTCATGCACCTCGAGGTATTTCATAACCTTGTCCTTGAGGATTGACTCCAATATCTTTCCAACCACCGATGTCAGACTAATAGGTCTGTAATTTTCTTTTTGCTGCCTCCTTCCTTTCTTAAATAGCGGAACTACATTTGCGACCTTCCAGTCCTCCGGAACCATGCCAGAGTCTATTGATTCCTGGAAGATCATTTCCAATGCTTCCACAATCTCCAAAGCCACCTCCTTCAGAACCCTTGGGTGCACCTCATCCGGGCCGGGAGACTTATCTATTCTTAGTCCATTTAGCTTCCCAAAGCACTTTCTCTCTAGTTACCTTGACTGTACCTAATTCTATTCCCTGATACCTCTGGCTATCAGGTATATTGCTCATGTCTTCCACTGTGAAGACTGATGCAAAATACTCATTCAGTTCCTCCGCCACCTCTTTGTTATCCATTATGTAAGGAGGTTTCGACTTTTATGTTACTGCTGAGGCTAATTAAAATGGTGTCTTTGTTATGTTAATCTGGGGAATGCGGCTTTGTTGTGTTAAACGCTGAGAAAGTTTGTGCTAGCAGCTTGTTTTGGTTTAGAGGGTGATAAGAGGGTGCTATTAACCAATTGGCATAGTTGTTATGGTTTTGGTGTATTTGAAGATACTGTATGCGCAGGGTTTTGGGGCAGAAGGCAGGAGAGCAAGACAGAGGATGGACGAGGTGCTGTGAGTCCGCTAACGGGGTCGGACCCCGAGCGGGACGTTTGGTGAGGAGACGGAGACGGACTCGTGTGGAGCGTCTGGTCAACCACCGTTGTTGGTCCCAGGCGGCCGGTTGAGGTGGTCCGAGGGGGTCGCAGGGTGAAGAAGGTGGTCCTTGAGCTCCAACGGGTTTTGTGCACGAAGAGATTGAACTTTGATAAGTGTGGCACCTTTTATTTTCCTTTTATATTTTATTCTCTATTAATTATATAGTTCCAGTAATATCTATAAACTGTAAATCATTTAATTGCATCTGGTGTATTTCTGTTATTTGGGCAGGGTGGGGTACCTCACACAGCATCCACACAAACGAATTACCCAGTTTGCCGGGGCCCAGGCTGTTTCCCTAGACGACAGCGAGCCGAGCGACCCTGAGGGTGGCCGGGGGGAGGCTACAATTATAATTACTCCAGCATCATTTTCAATCAGTCCCATATCTACCCTTGTCACTCTTTTACTCTTCATATATTTAAAAAAAACTCTTAGTATCCTTTTTTATGTTAATCGCCAACTTCCTTTCATAATTCATCTTTTCTTTCCTAATGACTTCCTTAGTTTCTTTCTGTAAGTTTTTAAAGGTCTTCCAGTCCTTATTTTTCCCTCTAATTTTTGCTTCCTTGTACGCCGTTTCTTTTGCTTTTATTTTTGCCTTAACCTCTCTCGTTAGCCACATTTGTGCCATTTTTCCATTCATGATTTTCTTTTTTCTTGGAATATATTTTTCCTGCATTTTCCTTATTTCTTGTAGGAATTTCATCCAATTCTGCTCTGCCGTCCCTCCATTTAGTTTACTTTCCCAATTGACTTGGGCCAGTTCCTCTCTCATATCACTGTAATTTCCCCTGTTCCACTGAAGTTGATGGAAAAGATCCTGAGAGGCAGGATTTATGAACATTTGGAGAGGCATAATATGATTAGGAATAGTCAGCATGGTTTTGTCAAAGGCAGGTCGTGCCTTACGAACCTGATTGAAATTTTTGAGGATGTGACTAAACATGTTGATGAAGGTAGAGCAGTCTGTGTAGTGTATATGGATTTCAGCAAGGCATTTGATAAGGTTCCCCAGGCAAGGCTCATTCAAAAAGTAAGGAGGCATGGGATCCAAGGAGACCTTGCTTTGTGGATCCAAAATTGGCTTGCCCACAGAAGGCAAAGGGTGGTTTGTAAATGGTTCATATTCTGCATGGAGGTTGATGGTATTCCTCAGCGATATGTTCTGGGACCCCTTCTGTTTGTGATATTTATAAATGACCTGGATGAGGAAGTAGAAGGGTGGGTTAGTAAGTTTGCTGATGACATCAAAGTTGGGGGTGTTTTGGATAGTCTGGAGATTTCTCAGTGGTTACGGCAGGACATTGATAGGATGCAGAACTGGGCTGAGAAGTGGCAGATGGAGTTCAACCCAGGTAAGTGTGAAGTGGCTCAAATTTGAAGGCAGAATATAGCATTAAAGGTAAGACTCTTGACAGTGTGGAGGATCAGCGAGATCTTGGGGTCTGTGTCCACAGGACACTCAAAGCTGCTGCGTAGGTTGATGGTGTTGTTAAGAAAGTGTGTTGGCATTCATCAACCGTGGGATTGAGTTCAAGAGCTGTGAGCTAATGTTACAGCTATATAGGACCCTGGTCAGACCCCACTTGGAGTACTGTGCTCAGTTCTGGTCACCTCACTACAGGAAGGATGTGGCTACTCGGAGGCGGATCATTGTCATGATGGCGCCTAACAGCGACTCCTTTGCTTGCATCTTCAGAAACAACTCTATTTCTACCTTTGATATCTCTTTTTTCCCCTTTCAAGGTTCTTTTGAAGACCCTGACCTGGAGTTACACTCTGACTTCGGTTCTTTGCGGGAATGGAACTAGCTCTCAGGTCCTCATGACTGGCCGCTTTTCGATATGCCAAAGATGCGGCCTGGAAGACTAGCGTACCTTCAAGGTGCCGGATTTTCATGGCTCTAGAGGTGGGCTGAATCCAGGCTTGTGTTCCCGACTGAGGCGTTGCAGGAGAACAGGGAAGATCGGAAGCAGCGGCTTAGCTGCCGTGGGCTGTGTGTCCAGAGACCTGAGTTCTTTGGACACAGAGCTTGGAAAAAGCGACGCAACAGACATTTAACATCATAAACCAGTGAGTTGTTGGTTCTGTCTCCCCTCTCGCTGTGAACCAGGGACACCTCTTTTTCCCTTATTAGGGAGAGAGAGAGCCTGTGGTATGTCTGGGTAAACAAGTAGTCTTTGGGGTACTGCAAGTCTGTGTCTTTATTGATGCTTTGGTGCACACTTGAGTGCTCGGTGAGTGGGAGGTGCTAATACTTCTCTGCTGGTGGGGGAAGGGGCATCATTGCCTTGCTGCTGCTTGTGGGTGGGAGGGCAGTGCTGGGGTGTCTTTGGGGTTCTAACATTTAACTGGCATTCATTCTTTGGAGCACCCCTCTGTTTTCATGGATGGTTGCGAAGAAAAAGAATTTCAGGATGTATATTGTATACATTTCTCTGACATTAGATGCACCCATTGAACCTATAGACAGAGTGCAGAGGAGATTTACAAGGATGTTGCCTGGATTGGGGAGCATGCCCTATGAGAATAGGTTGAGTGAACTCAGCCTTTTCTCCTTGGAGCGACGGAGGATGAGAGGTGACCTGATAGAGGTGTATAAGATGATGAGGGTCATTGATCGTTTGGATAGTCAATGGCTTTTTCCCAGGGTTGAAATGGCTAACAGGAGGGGGCATAGTTTTAAGGTGCTTGGAAGAAGGTACAGAGGAGATGTCAGGGGTAATTTTTTCCACACAAAGAGTGGTGGGTGCGTGGAATGGGCTGCTTGTGAAAGTGGTGGAGGCAGATACAATAGGGTCTTTTAAGAGACTCTTAGATAGGTACATGGAGCTTAGTAGAATAGAGGGCTATGTGCTAAGGAAATTCTAGGCAGTTTCTAGAGTAGGTTACATGGTCAGCACAACACTGTGGGCTGAAGGGCCTGTAATGTGCTGTAAATTTCTATATTCCATGTAAAATTCTCCCACAAGGATCATGTCTATCTTTATCTATAGCTACCTTAGTTGAGGTACTGTGGTCACTGTTCCATAACTGTTTACCCACTGAAAGGTCAGTCACCTGGCCAGGTTCATTACCCAACACCAGGTCCAGTACGGCTCCTCCTCTCGTTGGACCGTCCACATACTGATTCAAGAAACCTTTCTGGATACACTTAAATTCTGCCCAATCTAAACCCCTTACACCAAGAAGGTCCCAGTTTATATTAGGGAAGTTAAAATCCCCCATGACAACAACCGAATTATTTTTACACATTTCCTCAATCTGATGACATACCTGTTCCTCAATGTCCCGGTGGCTATTCGGGGGTCTGTAGTACAATCCAATCAGTGTGTTTGCATTGTTCCTATTCCTGAGTTCCACCCAAATGATCTCAAGTATCTGACTCCTCCATTACATCTCCCCTGAGTGCAGCCATAATATTGTCCCTGATTAGTAATGCAACTACATCCCCATTTACCTCCTCCTCTATCTCTTCTGAAACTTCAAAACCTGGTACATTAATCACCCATTCCTGTTCCTCTCTCAACCAAGTTTCAGTAATGTCCACAACATTTTAGTTCTACGCACTGATCCATGCGTGAAAGGGGAAAGGTTTAGGGGGAACTTCTTCACTCAGAGAGTGGTGGGAGTGTGGAACGAGCTGCCATCTGACGTGGTAAATGTGGGCTCACTCTTAAGTTTTAACAATAAATTGGATAGGTACATGGATGGGAGAGGTCTGGAGGGTTATGGACTGGGTGCAGGTCAATGGGACTAGCAGAATAATGTTTCAGCACAGACTAGAAGACAGATACCAGGGGCTTTGGAATGTGCACCATCCAATGAAGGGAGTGTTTTTTCCTTGTTGTGTGCCTGAGAACCGGGTGATCTGGGTCTTTTGTTCGGCGAGGGATGAAGAGAGCAGATGCCAGAAAGGAGAGATTGTAGACCGGAGGATGGAGTGGATTTGGAATGGGGCCGGAAGTCGACAAAGCGCGGGGAAATCGGTGGAGGACCAATGGAATGGAAACCGTGAGCTCCAACGAGCACTTAGACTGTTTCGTTAACATGGGCCCTTTTCTTTTTGTTTTTCTTTACTAACCCTTTAGACAAATTAAGAATTATAAAGCTAAATCGTTTAATTGCATATGATGTAGTGTCTGTTATTTTGTGGTACTGATTTGTAACGGAGGAACAGATCACACAGCATCCACACAAACAGGAGGTTCTGCACATCAGATTTCACACGTTTGGCAGGGCTGGAGACTGTCTTCCCTAGACTAATGCCGACGGTCGAACCTGAGGGTTACACCTGTTATTTCAATTTTGCCTTTCAATACTTTCCCTGACATCTATCTTCCAGTCTGATCCTCCCTTACTGATCTCAGGCTCTGGTTCCCAGCCCCCTGCAAAATTATTTTAATCTCTCCTGAGTGGCATCAGCAAACCGCCTGGCCAGGATATTGGCTGCCTTCCAGTTCAGGTGCAACCCGTCCTTCTTGTACGGGTCATCCCTTCCCCAGAAAAGGATCCAATGATCCAAAAACTTGAAACTCTGCCCCCTGCACCACCTCCACAGCCACTCATTAACCTCTGCTATCACCCCATTCCTTCCTGCACTAGGCCGTAGCACAGGGAGTAATCTAGAGATTACAACCTTGGAGGACCTTCTCTCCAGCCTCTTCCCTAACTCTATATACTCACTGCGTAGGACCTCTTCCCCTCTTCTGCCAATGTCATCAGTGCCAATATGCACCACAACCTCTGGCTGGTCACCCTCCCCCTTGAGAATATCTTGCAGCCACTCTGATACATCATGCACCCAGTCTTAGCCAGAGGTCCTATATATGTGAGTCAATCAAGTGCAACGGAAGGGACAAAAAGTGGTAGTGGATTCAGATGGAAGAAAGGAGGAAATGTTTCTGTTATCACCAACAACAGTCTGCACTTTTTTTTGAAATAAGTTGCGCACCTAAGAATTGGTGGTTGTGGTTGGCATCCGTAGGTCTCGAAGGACAATGGGAAATGATGATCATCATCACAAGCCTGGGCAGAAGGTATGGAGATCCTGAGATGCCCAACGATCAAGATCCCCCTCTCGGCCTCACCAGTGTAGTTCAAAGGAAAGCTTATGAAGCAATACCTTTGGCACCAGCTTGGCTGCAGGAATTGCGGAAGGATGTTCAATGACGTTCAGCCGCCTTTAGGGGCTTCACTCCAGTCTGGATTTGCTGTCTGGGTTTACTCCCGTAGCCTTCGTCTCTCCTGAGGCTGCTCACAAGGCAGTGGGGATATTTACCCATAACTGGGGATCTAAGAATTACGACAGTGAAAATTCAAATTGAATGCTGAGCTCCATTTCTCTCTCCACAAATGCTGCTTTACCTGCACCATTTTCTGCAGATTTCCTGTACCAGTAGCATTTTGCCTTTGAGCTATGGTCCATTTTGGGGACATGCTCCACAGACAGCATGGGCAAGATTGGAGCTGAACTCCTTCTGTTGCAAAAATTGCTTTCAGGCCCAGTTTCTCGTTGAGTTTGTACATCAGCCATCACCTCTAGATTCCCCATTAGAACTGACTCTAACCATGGGGAATGTTCGCAATGATGTCACAGCTGTCCTCCATCACTCTAATTAGATTGCTCACTCACTCTCGTGAAGTGGCAGTGGCACCACGGATCAAATGACTTCTCTGACAGTGGCAGTCTTTGTTCTCTCGCTGCTCACTCTTTCCCTTGTCCTGCAGGAACTGGCCCAGACTGCTGCCTCTCATGGTGAGATGATACTGTCTATGGGCCTTGCTCTGTGGCCCAGTGTATAGGGCGCATGTCAAATGAGCATCTGTTTGGTTATGTGCAATACTCGTAAATCTTATTTTCTTATAACATGCTGTCTATTGATTCTATGCCACCTTTCACAGTTATTCCATTGTCCCCATTTATTCTCTGTTACCTCAATGTTCATTTAACCTTATGATATGCACTGTGTGTGGAGTGTGAATTAATGTGCTAATTTGCAGACAAGCAATGATATCGCAAAAGCAATTCATTTTCTATTCTTCCTGTTTGATCCCTTTCATTGCTGACTTTTCCAATCACTTATTGAAACATTTTTTTTTACATACTACAAAAAACAAGTTATTTGCATTTTATAAAAAACGTGAGCAATCACCCTTAAACAATCTGGTTAGTTGGCTTCAGCTTTCCAAGCTTCTGTTGACTTTAAAATTAAACTTTAAAATAATATTTTGTTGAAAACAATTACATCACTAAAGATTCCACATTCTCCTTATGAGAGAATTTTTATGTAGAAGAAAATAGATCCCATTGCCATTAAGTAATGGTAACCTTGCACTGAATGTACTTCAGAATAAGAAGGGGGTATTCATGATTTGCACAATTAAATCTAACTAGTTATTGTGTGATATTTTTATTAAGCAGGCAGATTTTACAAAATATTGTATTGCATACAGACCCTTATACTGTCCTGTGTCCTCTGCTGGAGATGGTTCTGTATATGGATCAAAAACACTGCAGTCTTTCCCTGTCCAGTCACGGACACATATACATTTTGCCTCATTACTGCACACCTGCAAGAAGAATACAAATATTCAGCAAAATGATACGACCATTTACTTCATTGAACAATTCTCTAATCTAGTACAGATGAAAACAGTAAGCGACTCAACATGTTTGTTGACAACTTCGGCTCCTACTTCAGCCCCAACAGCCTCCGGATTGGACCACTGACTTGGCCACCAGGTGGCTGAGAACTTTCTCACTGTCACTGGATCCTACTGCTCCTCTACTTACACCACTACTACTATGACTCACCCGCCCACCCCAGACTTTTAACTTCCCCTCAATCCCTCATTCCCTTTTCATTCCTCTTAGCTCCCATCTTCATCCCACCCCATAAAAGACTCTGTAGTTAATGAATGGAAATTTGATAAAGGTTCAATAAATAAGACCATAAGATAGAGGAGCAGAATTAGGCCATTCAGCCCATCGAGTCTGCTCTGCCATTTCATCATGGCTGATCCAATATTCCTCTCAGCCCCAGTCTCCTGCCTTCTCCCCATATCTCTTCATTTTCTGACCAATCAAGAATCTATCAACCTGTCTTAAATATACTTAAAGAGTTGGCCTTCACAGCTGCCTGTGGCAACGAATTCCACAGGTTCACCATCTCTGGCTAAAGAAATTCCTCCTCATCTTCATTCTAAGACGATGCCCCTCTATTCTGAGGCTGTGTCCTCTGGTCTTAGACTCTCCCACCATAGGAAACATCCTCTCCACATCCACTGTATTGAGGCCTTTCACCATTCAAGCAACACACATCAAAGTTGCTGGTGAACGCAGCAGGCCAGGCAGCATCTCTGGGAAGAGGTACAGTTGACGTTTCTCTTACTAGCTCTTCTTTCAGTTAGTCCTGACGAAGGGTCTCGGCCCGAAACGTCGACTGTACCTCTTCCTAGAGATGCTGCCTGGCCTGCTGCGTTCACCAGCAACTTTGATGTGTGTTGCTTGAATTTCCAGCATCTGTAGAATTCCTCGTGTTTGCCTTTCACCATTCGACAGGTTTCAATGAGGTCATCACTCACTCTTCTGAATTCTAGTGAATACAGGCCCAGAGTCATCAAAGGCTCTTCATATGACAAACCATTCAAACCTGGAATCATTTCTGTGAACCTCCTTTGAACCCTCTCCAGTTTCAGCACATCCTTTCTAAGATAAGGGGCCCAAACCTGCTCACAATACTCCAGCGAAGCCTCACCAGTGCTTCATAAAATCTCAACAACACATCCTTGCTTTTATATTCTAGTCCTCTTGAAATGAATGCTAACATCTGTTACGTACCCTGTAACTGGGTTGCCAAACCAGCAGAAATGGATCACTCAGTTGGAGTCTGGATTACTAGAACTAAGAAAGTTTTATTAAAGAAACAAGCAACACAGTAATCGAAAAGATAATAAATGCAACAGTTCAGCGATGATAAACACACATGTGCACAGAATTAAGATAACAGCATCAATCAAGCTCTATCGTTGTCTAGGGGTAAATGACCAAATTTCAAAGTGACTCAAAGTTCAGTCCAGTTTAGTAGTTCAGTTCGCAGTAATCGTTGCCATGGTGATGGACAACGTGGGGGGGAGAGAGAGAGAGGGAACAGGAACAACTGATCATTCAGACACGGCTTCACTCACAGACCGGCGATATAGCTCACAAGCAGCTTTTGGGCAGGTCCTTGGTGATGTCACCTGAGGTCACCGACTGTGACCCCTCCTCCAGATGCGGTCGATCCTCTGCAGTGAACCCGGCACCCAGGCAAGGGCGGACACACACCGGGTTCCCGCTGATCGTACCTTTCCACCCTGGCCGTTGTCTGATACTTCCCACCGACTCGTGAGAGGCGTACCGCTTCCAGGGTCTCGTTACCTCGGGTGGCGTGTGTGTCCTGCCTTAGCGAACCTGTCCCTTTTTATCCCCCTGCCGGGGTATCGCCTGTCCATCACTTCAAACAGTTCAGGGTTCAAAGGGGGAGCCACTCCAGACAGCTCTCTCTCCCGTCCCTTCATTACACATCTCCAGACGCTGCTCCATTGTTCCTTATCTCTCCTTCCCCTGAGGGCAGGTGGCAGACCACTTGCTGATGTCACTGATGCTAACCCAGGCCAGCAAACATCTTAATTTTATGTGTATTCTCGTCACACATCACATTTGCCTTCCTCACCACAGACTCAGCCTGCAAATTAACCCTCTGGGAATCCTGCACAAAGACTCCCAAGTCCCTTTGCAGCTCAGATTTTTATATTTTCTCTCCATTTAGAAAATATTCAACCCTTTCATTTCTTCTACCAAAATGTATGACCATACAGTTCCTGACACCGTATTCCATCTGCCATTTCTTTGTCCATTCTGCTGCTGCTAAGTTAACAAATTTCATGCCACATGCCCGTGATAATAAACCTGATTCCAATTCTGATTCTCCTAATCTGTCTGTCCTTCTGCAGCCTCTCTACTTCCTCAAAGAAACCTGCCCCTCCACCTATCTTCATATCGACTGAAAACTTGGTAACAAAGCCATCAATTCCATCATCCAAATTATTAACATATAACGTAAAAAGAATCATCCCAACACAGACCCGTGTGGAACACCACTAGTCACCAACAGCCAATCAAAAAAGGCTCCCTTTATTCCCACTCTTTGCCTCCTGCCAATCAGTCAATGTTCTATCCATGCTAGTATCTTCCCTGTAGTACCATGGGCTCATAGCTTGTTAAGCAGCCTCATGTGTGGCACCTTGTCAAAGGCCTTTTGAAAATCCAAATATACACCATCAACCAATTTTCCTTTGTCTTTCCTGTTTGTTATTTCTTCAAAGAACTCCAACCGATTTGTCAGGCAAGATTTTCCCATGAGGAAACCATGCCAACTATGGCACATTTTATCATGTGCCTCCAAGTATCCTGAGACCACATCCTTAACAATCGACTGCAACATCTTCCCAACCACTTACGTCGGACTAACAGGCCTATAATTTCGTTTCTTCTGCCTCTTTCACTTCTTGAAGAGTGGAACGACATTTGCAATTTTCCAGTCTTCCAGAACCATTCCAGAATCTAGTTATTATTGAAAGATCATAACTAATGTCTCCACAATCTCTTCAGCCTCCATTACTACCTCTCCAGCATCATTTTCCAGTGGTCCAATATCCACTCTCACCTCTCTTTATGTATGTGAAGAATCTTTTAGTATTCTCTTTAATATTAATGGCAAGCTTACTTACGTATTCCATCTTTATCTTCGTAATTACTTTTTTAGTTGCCTTCTATTGGTATTGGAAAGCTTCCCAATCCTCTAACTTCCCACTAACCTTTGCTCTATTATATATCCTGTATTTGGTTCTACTTCTTTGGGATGTATATATCCTGTGCCTTCTGTGACGACAAACCAAGTTATCAGAAGATTGATGCTGATGAGAGAGATAAGCGAGACAAATGGAGAAACGTTCAAAATGTTAATGAGAGAGGAGAGAGAGATAACGAAAAGAGACACCAGTCCGAGTATTGACAGACCGGTTGCTTTGAACCTGAACTGTTTGAAGTTTGATGGACAGGCGATACCCCAGTGAGGGATAAAAGGAACAGGTTCGCTAAGGCAAGAGACACACCACGAGATCACGAGATAACGAGACCCTGGAAGAGCGGTGTGCCCCTACAAGTCGGTGGGAGTTTGGAGGTCTGATCGCGGGACCGACCATAGACGCACAGGGTGAAAAGGTACGATCGGCGGGAACCTGGTGTGTG
This sequence comes from Mobula hypostoma, assembly GCF_963921235.1. NCBI lineage: Eukaryota > Metazoa > Chordata > Chondrichthyes > Myliobatiformes > Myliobatidae > Mobula > Mobula hypostoma. The sequence continues at coordinate 154,716 of NC_086128.1, forward strand.
TGTCCGCCCTTGTCTGGGTGCCGGGTTCACCACGGAAGAACGGTCGTATCCGGAACGGAGGGGTCACAGTTGGTGACCACAGAGGACATAAATGGGTTCGCCCGAAAGCTAACTACGAAGAACAAAGGTCTGTGTGAATCAGAATTTGCATTCTCTCTCTCTCTCCCCAACGGCACAACAGCAATTACTGCGAACTGTACTAAGCTGAACTGAACTCTGCGTCACTCGAGACTGATCATTTTACCCCTAGACTGCAATAGAGCTTGTTTGATTCCTATTACCCTAGTTCTGTGTACGTGTGTTTTATCATTGCTAACCTGTTGCATTTATATCCTTACGATTAGAGTACTGTGTTACTTATTTCTTTAATAAAACTTTCTTAGTTCTAGTAATCCAGACTCCAACTAAGTGGTCCATTTCTGCTGATTTGGCAACCCAGTTACGGGGTACGTAACATAAGTGGGGATCTCGTCTGCAATTTTGAACGCCAAATTTGGGACTGGGTAAATTGATTGGGTTAAAATTCCTGAAAGAAAGAAAGGGCAAACAGCAGAAATGGAGATTGAGGAATTTCTAAAGGCGCCAACCTTGGAGGCATTAGAGGATGCCAGGAAATCAGAATTGGCAACTGTTGCCAAACGGTTGAATCTTTTTAAGGGGAAGCCGACAATGAGGAGAGCGGAGATGCGCAGAGCTATCATAGAGCATTATGTATCTAAAGGTGTGTTTCCCCAAGGGGAGCTGGAGGTGGTATCTATGAGCAAACCTGGTGGAGAAGCAGTACAGCTGCAGATTGAAAAATTGAGACTCGAGCACGAGTGCCGGGTAAAACAGCTGGAACAAGAAGAGAGGGACAGGCAGTTAGAGCGAGAAGAGCGAATAAAACAGTTAGAGCGAGAAGAGAGAATAAAACAGCTGGACCGAGAAGAGGGACAGGCAATTAGAACGACAAGAGAGAGAGAAACAGAGGGAAAGGGAATTTGAGCTGGAAAAGTTAAAGATGATGCTAGCGCAGGGGCCTATGCCGAACCAAGGTGGAGGGTTCAGGGCGACCCAGGAGGTTAGGCTGGTTCCCCCATTTGAGGAGGCCGATGTTGATCGGTACTTTCTCCATTTTGAAAAAGTTGCTGCAAGTCAGGACTGGCCGAGGGATAAGTGGGCTGTTTTGCTACAGAGCGTACTTAAAGGAAAATCCCAGCATCTTACTCGGCCTTGTCTGCAGAAGATGCCCAGAGGTGTGATGTGGTGAAAGAGGCCATCCTCAGGATTTATGAGTTGGTCCCGGAGGCATACCAGCAGAGGTTCCGGAATGCGAGGAAACAGTGGGGCCACACGTATTTAGAGTTTGCCCGTGAGATGCAGACATATTGTGAGCGTTGGTGCGCCTCGAAGGGGGTAGAGGGGGATTATGACAGACTGCTACAGCTAATACTGATTGAGCAGTTTAAAGGTTGTGTCCCTGAGGGTATGAGACCCTACCTCGATAAGAAAGAGGCAGCCACGTTAGCCGCAACTGCTAAGTTAGTGGATGAGTATGCGTTGACGCATAAAATGAAGTTTGCCCCGAGTAAAGGCTACCAGAAGGGTAGTCAGGACGGCGGGGAGAGTCCGCCAGAAAAGTCAGAAAGTAAGCCGGGGACTAGTGAGAAGGATAAGGTAGACCAGGAGCAGTCTGGTAAGGAGTCTCCTGGGGTCGTCTGTTATAATTGCGGGAAAGTCGGACACTTTGCGTCCAGGTGCTTTGCCCCAAAGAAGGAGACGGGAAAAGGAAAAACGGCGATTTTGACTGGCTGTATCGAGCTGGTAAACGAACCGCTAGGAGGGGACAGGTCTGCCAAAGTTCAGGAAGGGTGCGAGAGGTTTATCTCGGCCGGATTGGTGTCAGTGAAGGAGGGGTTAAAACCAGTTCCAGTGCGGATCTGGAGAGACACGGGAGTCTGTCAGTCACTGATACTGAAGAGTGTATTAGAGTTTAGCTCAGAGACCCAGACTGGGGAGGTCAAGGTCAAAGGTATTGGGGAAGGGACAGAGGCAGTCCCTTTGCACCAGATACACTTACAAAGCAACCTGGTCTCTAGACTAGTCACGATCGGGGTGAGGCCCGAATTACCGATGAAAGGCGTGGAAGTCTTGCTCTGTAATGACCTCGCCGGGGGAATTGTGTTCCCAGCCGTGAGATTGACAGGTCAGCCTGCCAGCATTGAGGCCCCGCCCATGGACTCACAGGTTCATCACGGGACTGCGGTAGTAAATTTAGCTGAGACGTTTCTGCCAGCCTTGTACGAGAAGGGGGTAGAAAGTGAAAAGAAGGAGTGTAGTGAAACAAGAGGTAGTGAGAGAGCTGAGACAGACTTAGCATTAGCCAGGAAGGAATTTGTGCAGACGCAGGAGCGAGACGAGGGGCTGATGGTTTTGGCAGAGACAGCTCTCTCTGACACAGACTTAACAAGGGAACTAGTAGGCTATTGTGTGGAGGAGGAAGTGCTAAGGAAGAAAGGGAGACCAAGTACCGTACCCGCAGATGAGGAATGGGGGGTGGTGCAAAAGAGTTATGGGGATGAGATTTTTAACCTGGCCCACAAGGTACCCCCCGGTGGACATTCTGAGGTGCTGGAGGAAACAGTTGGTGGAATCATGAAAGAGGTTTACCGGCTGCACCGGAGGAAGGATATTATTGATTATGGCTGACGCGAACTGAGGCGGTCACAGGCTTTTGATATGCTAACAAACCTAGTCGGTGTTAGCGCGGAAATCAATGAAGCTAGGGTCCCCCTGATAAGAGAAAAAAACCATTTTGAAAAGATGAGTATGGTATCGACCAGATGGGAGAAGGCTATTGTTTTGGCCAGCTCTGCTGATAAGGTCTCTCCCTTAATCCCCGAACAAAGCGACTCTTTAGGAGAAGTAATTAAATGACTCACACACGTGTGTTTGATTGTCCCGAGGCGATGCAAAGAACTGGGACGTTGGGTGGTGCTTTTTACGCTAGGCCAGCCTAGCGAGCATTATCCCTATAGAATGAGTAATTCAGTGACGAAAGGGCTGACGAACACAGAGGTGTGTATTGGCGACGTAATACGGCTGTCTGAAGCCAGCTTGATAGTGAACCTTGAAAAAAATGAGTTCGGCCACATGAAGGTCACTTACCTGGGAATTGTGGTGACACAGGGGCAGCTGGCAGTGATGCAAGCTAAAGTGCGGGCTATCTCTGACATCCCAACCCCGACAGACAAGAGGGCCCTCAGAAGGCTCTTGGAGATGGTGGGGTACTGTAGGAAGTTTTACAATAACTCTGCGGTTACTACCCCTCCCCCTCCTACTAAGCCCTAGCGAGAGAAAACTAAGTCGGAATGGGACGACCCTTGTTATTGTGGTCCGGGATGAAACCCAATGAGAGGTTACATTGATCGCAATTCATCAGTGTTTTTGGCCACTATGAAGTTTGCTAAGTTGGAGCCTGGTCTAAGGGATTATTAATAACACATATAAAAGGAACAGAAAATGTGATGGCTGACTGTCTGTCAGGTGTCGACAACTTCAAATTCGCTGTATTAGCCAAATAGCTGATAAAGATGTATATTTGTGTGTATCAAATAATGTATTCATGTTTGTAATTTTTACCCCGGTAAAAATCCTTAAAGGTGGGAAGTGTGACAAGAATACACATAAATTAAGATGTTAGCTGGCCTGGGCTGGCACCAGTGGGATCAGCAGTTGGTCTGCCACCTGTCTTCAGGAGAAAGAGAGATAAGGAAAACAATGGAGCAGCATTTGGAGATGTTAATGAAGGGACGGGAGAGTTTAACGGAAGGAGAGCTGTCAAGATCGGCTCCCCCTTTGAACCCTGAACTGTTTGAAGTGATGGACAGGCGATACCCCAGCAGGGGGATTAAAAAAGGGACAGGTTCGCTAAGGCAACACACACACGACACCCCGAGGTAATGAGACCCTGGAAGCGGTGCGTCTCCCACAAGTCGGTGGGAAGTTTTGGAAGGCTGGTCGCGGGGTCAAGCCATAGACGCACAGGGTGGAAAGGCACGATTGGCGGGAACCTGGTGTGTGTCCACCATTGCCTGGGTGCCGGGTTCACCGCAGAGAAGCGATTGTATCTGGAAACGGAGGGGTCACGGTCGGTGACCTCAGATGACATCACAAAGGACTCGCACGAAAGCTGACTGCGAAGGTCTGTGTGGAAGCCGTTTGAATATTCATTCGTTTTGCTCCCTCTCTCCTTCCCCCCACTGTCCATCGCCACGGCAACTGAACTAAATTGAACTGAACGTTGCGTCACTTTGAAACTGGTCATTTACCCCTAGACAACGACAGAGCTTGATTGATCCTGTTATCTTAATTCTGTGTACATGTGTGTTTATCATTGCTGAACTGTTGCATTTATTATCCTTTTGATTAGAGTACTGTGTTGCTTGTTTCTTTAATAAAACTTTCTTAGTTCTAGTAATCCAGACTCCAACTGAGTGATCCATTTCTACTGGTTTGGCAACCCAGTTACGGGGTACGTAACAGTATGGTTTCTGTAAAGGGAAATCTTGCCTGACAAACCTATTAGGGTGGACAAGGGACAGGCAGTGGATGTCATTAACTTGGATTTTCAGAAGGCATTTGATAGGGTGCCTCACATGAGGCTGCTTAACAAAATAAAATCCGATGGTATTACAGGAAAGATACTGGTGGAATGGCTGACAGGCAGGAGGCAGCGAGTGGGAATAAAAGGGGCCATTTCTGGTTGGTGCTAGTGACTAGTGGTGTTCCTCAGGGGTCTGTATTGGGACCGCTGCTTTTCACATTGTTTGTCAAAGATTTAGATCATGGAATTGATGGCAAAGTCTACAGATGATATGAAGATGGGTGGAGGGGTAGGTAGTGCTGTGGAAGCAATGTGATTGCAGCAGGACTTATACAAATTGGAAGGATGGGCAAAAAAGTGGCAGATGGAATACGGTGTTGGGAAATGTATGATAATGCATTTTGGTAAAAGGAACAATAGTGCAGACTATTATCTAAATGGGGAGAACGTTCAAACATTAGAGGTGCAGAGGGACCTGGGAGTCCTCGTGCAAGACTCCCAGAAGGATAATTTACAAGTGGAGTCTGTGGTAAAGAAGGCAAATGCAGTGTAGGCATTCATTTCAAGGAGAATAGAATATAAAACAAGGAGATAATGCTGAGTCTTTATAAGACACTAGTCGGGCCACATTTGGAGTATTGTCAACAGTTTTGAACCCTATATCTCAGAAAGAATATGTTGTCATTGGAGATAGTCCAGAGGAGGTTCACAAGGATGATTCTAGGGATGATGGGGTTAACGTATGAGGAACATTTGGCAGCTCTGGGCCTATACTCACTGGAATTTAGAAGAATGCAGGGGGATCTCATTGAAACCTACTGAATGTTGAAAGGACTAGATTGGGTGGATGTGGAGAGGATGTTTCCTTTGGTGGAGTATCCAGAACTAGAGGCTACATCCTCAAAATTGAGGGGCACCTTTTTAGAACAGAGGTAAGAAGGAACTGTTTTTTAGCCAGAGAGTAGTAAATCTGTGGAATGGTCTGCCACAGACTGTGGTGGAGGCCAAGTCCGTGGGTATACTTGAGGCAGAAGTTGATAGATTCCTGATCGGTCAGGTCATCAAAGGATATGGTGAGAAGGCAGGTGTAGGGGGTTGAGTGAGATCCGGGATCAGCCATGATGGAATGGCAGAGCAAACTGAATGGGCTGAATGGCCTAATTCTGTTCACATATCTGATGGTCTAACTCCAAATAAGCCAGGTTAATGCTCAGAAATGTCTTGTGTGCTGGATCATTTATTTTTATTCATCTCTACTGTGTTTAAATGTTTTAAAATAAATAAATTATACATTCCAAATTAAATTTTCCATTTAAAAAATCACTTGTTTAACAAGGGGAGAAAATTGCCCATCACTTAGTCAGAGTCTTGCTCTGGTTTCATTTGGACATGTTATTTTTTTCCAGATTGCTCGAGCAGTAAGTCATCTTCAGTTGCTTGCAATCACACAGGTGTGTGTTGCACTCTACCTCTGAATTCCAACTTCATTGAAGCTGCTGGATCTGGATATGATATTAACTAGAAGGTTCTTAGGTTGACCAAGCTAGAGCTTTGCTCTTCTTCTCTTGGTCAATTCCAAACATTCATTTTCAATTAGTGGTGTGACATATGGATTTTGCTATTTGAGGCAAGCAAGGGCTGCAGGGGAACAGTTAGTCCGTTTTTGACTTTGATACCTCATCTAAAAGCTGCAATGGTTGATTAATAGTCAATTGACAAAACTGTACTATCAGGTCAGTATCTTCTGACATTGGTGAAGCTGATGTTTGAGCCTGTTTCCATTGGCCACCCTACTTTTTGACCCTACAACTTCAAGTCTAATGTTATTTGGAGGCAGTGCATTGTTCTAATTAAGATTTATAGACTAGGAGATTATGAAAAGTAGCTTCTATACTACAGGGAATTCTAGTTGAGGTGTAGTTGGTGGCAGTGATTCAAAGGAGTGAGATATTCAGTTGTAATCCTCTGACGATTGTGGTGTCAGAAGATGTGATGAAGCCTTTTCTTGCTCATCAATTTTGTACTTTTGTAGTCGGGGTAATGTCAGCACAAAGTCCAATCACACAATTTATGTTGACAATTTGGTCAGTTTTGTGTACTCCTCCTTATTTTATTCTATTGAAATATTCAAATCTCAACATATCAGTGTTCACTATTTTTTGAAATGGACTTACCCCATGGCTGAAACAGATGTCTCCATTTGCACTCTGTGGGCAAGAGCTCAGGTTGAAGGCTTGTATTGGTAGGCATTTGTGGTCAAGACACATCATGTTGGGTCCACAGGAGGTACCATCTTCTACATAAGCAAGACTAGTGCCATCATCCAGTTCAACGTGGCCACCCCTGAGAACCATGTGATAGTACCATCAATGCTCAATTTAATCAACATCAAACTCTCTCTATTCCCTTTGAATGCAGTAAATAAAGATTAGAGATGCAGAAGGTTATCATATTTCCCCTAATCTGACAGGCAAGAGCCATGGGTTCAATGCACCGTTCTAAGGCAAATGTCTAATTTGCAATTCTTGGCAAACACCAGTAAACTAACAGTCTACCCATCTGCAATTCAAGCAAGAATTTCTAGAGACTACTATTCCATTTCAAAGCCATGGTTAATGACACAAATGAAAAAATTGCCTAGGATGACAACATTTAAGGAAAGGCAAGATGTGGCATCAAAGGCAAACTCTTTCTCGTGCATTTGGCAGTTCCTCACTACCCTGATCAATCAATCATAGCTGTTGGAGCAAAAAATAAATAATACTCTGTTAATAGCTTATGAAAACAGCATAATAACCTTAATCTATGGAAACAAAATAAACTTGGTATAAATCTAATGTAAAGCCTTTGCTTACAGCAGTTTTTCTTCTTAAGTATGTTAATTTAATTTTATAAACACACCTTGACCAAGTTGTTAATAGTGATGCATACAATCTGGTTTGTGAAATCTTTATATTTTCTTTATGAATCCAGTACAAAGCATTATGGTATCAAGTATAATTTCATAATGTCTGATCATTTCATAGACAATCAACTATATATTATGAGGTAAGAGCTCATGGTATTACAGTAAAGATACTAGCATGGATAGAAGATTGGCTGACTGGCAGGAGGCAAACAGTGGGATAAAGGGAGTCTTTTCTGATTGGCTGCTGGTGACTAGTGGTGATCCACACAGGGGTCTGTGTTGGGACCACTTCCTTTTACGTTGTATGTGAGTGATTTGATTGATGGTAAACACAAACACAGCCCCTTCCCCCTTCAGTCCTGACGAAGGGTTCCGGTCCGAAACGTCAACTGATCGTTTCCACGGATGCTGCCTGACCTGCTGAGTTCCTCCAGCGTGTTGTGTATGTTGATTTGGTTGATGGAACTGATGACTTTGGGGCCAAGTTTGCAGCCAATATGAAGATAGGTGGAGCTGCAGGTAGCGTTGAGGAAGCAGGGTGCCTGCAGAAGGACTTAGACAGATTGGGAGAATGGGCAAAGAAGTGGCAGGTGGAATATAGTGTAGGAAAGTATATAGTCATGCACTTTGGTAGAAGGAATAAAGTTGTAGACTATTTTCTAAACAGAGAAAAATTAAAAAATCTGAGTTGCAGAGGGACTTGGGAGTCCTTGTGCAGGATTTCCTAAAGGTTAACTTGCAGGTTGAGTCAGTGGTAAAGAAGGCAAATGCAATGTTAGCATTCATTTTGAGAAGACGAGAATATAAAAGCAAGTATGTAATGTTGAGGCTTTATATGGCATTGGTCAGACTGCACTTGGAATCCCAGTGGCCACACATTTTAATTCCACGTCCCATTCCCATTCTGATATGTCTATCCATGGCCTCCTCTTCTGTCAAGATGAAGCCACACTCAGGTTGGAGGAACAACACCTTATATTCCGTCTGGGTAGCCTCCAACCTGATGGCATGAACACTGACTTCTCTAATTTCCATTAATGCCCCTCCTCCCCTTCTTACCCCATCCCTTATTTATTTATTTCCCCCCTTTCTTTCTCTCTCTTTTTTCTCCCTCTGTCCCTCTCACTATATCTTCCTCTGATGCTCCCCTCCCCCTTTCTTTCTCCCTAGGCCTCCCGTCCCATGATCTTCTCCCTTCTCCAGCCTTGTATCCCTTTTGCCAATCACCTGTCCAGCTCTTGGCTCCATCCCTCCTCCTCCTGTCTTCTCCTATCATTTTGGATCTCCCCCTCCCACTTTCAAATCTCTTACTAACTCTTCCTTCAGTTAGTCCTGACAAAGGGTCTCGGCCCGAAACGTCGACTGTACCTCTTCCTATAGATGCTGCCTGGCCTGCTGTGTTCCACCAGCATTTTCTGCGTGTTGTTTGAAATATTGTGAGTAGCTTTGTGTCTCTTATGTAAGAAAAGATGTGCTGGCATTGGAGAGGATCCAGAGGAGGTTCAGGAGAATGATTCAGGGAATGAAGGGGTTACCATATGAAGAGTGATTGATGGCTCTGGGCCTGCATTCACTGGAGTTCAGAAGAGTGAGGGGTATCTCACTGGGGGTGTTGTGGATAGTGTGGAGGGTTGTCAGAGGTTACAGCCAGACACTGATAGGATGCAAAACTGGGCTGAGAAGTGGCACATGGAGTTCAATCCAGATAAGTGTGAGGTGGTTCACTTTGATAGGTCAAATATGATGGCAGAATATAGTATTAATGGTAAGACTCTTGGCAGTGTGGAGGATCAGAGGGATTTTGGGGTCCGAGTCCATAGGATACTCAAAGCTGCTACGCAGGTTGACTCTGTGGTTAAGAAGGCATATGGTGCATTGGCCTTCATCAATTGTGGGATTGAGTTTAAGAGCCGAGAGGTGATGTTGCAGCTATATAGGACCCTGGTCAGGCCCCACTTGGAGTACTGTGCTCAGTTCTGGTCGCCTCATTACAGGAAGGATGTGGAAACCATAGAAAGGGTGTAGAGGAGATTTACAAGGATATTGCCTGGATTGGGGAGCATTACTGACGAGAATAGGTTGAGTGAATTTGGCCTTTTCTCCTTGGAGAGACGGAGGATGAGATGTGACCTGATAGAGGTGTACAAGATAATGAGAGGCATTGATTGTGTGGATAGTCAGAGGCTTTTTCCCAGGGCTGAAATGGCTAGCAAAGACAGCATAGTTTTAAGGTGCTTAGAAGTAGGTACAGAGGAGATGTCAGAGGTAAGTTTTTTTTTAAACGCAGAGTGGTGAGTGCGTGGAATGGGCTGCTGGTGGCGGTGGTGGAGGCGGAAATGATAGGACCTTTTAAGAGATTCCTGGATAGGTACATGGAGCCTAGAAAAATAGAGGGCTATGGGTAAGCCTAGGTAGCTAAGGACATGTTAGGCACAGCAACGTGGGCCGAAGGGCCTGTACTGTGCTGTAGCTTTTCTATGTTTCTATCCTCAGAACAGAAGTTCAGCATTGTCATTGGTTGGCTACATTAGCTTCTTAAGTCAATTCAGTTGCATTGTTACCTGCAATCCATGTATTTGTCTTGATGGTATAAGGTCACACTAGTAATGTCCCCTTTGAGAATTCCACGTCTTGGAGGCTGAGTGATATTGGAACAGAAAAGATAACCACAAAGAACATCCCTATAGAAAACAAAGAATTCAGTTACTAACCACTGAAAAAATTCCTAATTAGGATTCAAAAATTATGATTCAGGATCACAGGAAATTCTGCAGATGCTGTAAATCTTGAACAACACATGCAAAGTGCAGGATGAAGGGTCTCGACAAAATGACCCTCTTTCATGTTATCTCCTTGCCTGCCCATTGCTTCCCTCTGGTGCTCCCCCCCACCTTTTTTTCCTTTCTTCCATGGCCTTCTGTCTCTTTCACCAATCAACTTCCTAGCTCTTTGCTTCATCCCTCCCCCTCCAAGTTTCACCTATCGCCTAGCATTTTTCTCTTCCCTCCCCCCACCTTCCAAATCTACTCCTCAGCTTTTTCCTTCTCCAGTCCTGCCGAAGGGTCTCAGACTGACATGTCGACTGTACTTTTTCCATAGGTGCTGCCTGGCCTGCTGAGTTCCTCCAGCACTTTATGTGTGTTGCTCGTATTTCCAGCATCTGCAGATTTTCGCTTGTTTGTAGTTGAGATTCCTATATAGAAAGTTCTCACATGAGGCCTGGGCACCAAATGCTGTATTCTGCCACCCCAATTGTTTCTTTTGTTTTGTCTTCTATTGTTCCCTTCTCTACTGGAAGCATTGACAGTTGTTGAACTCCAACACTTGGTTTAAGTAGAGACAAGCACACAAATGTGTTACTTGCTATTTGAAAAGGACTGTATCTACCCTTTAAATTCTGGGGCAAATATATGTGCATGGACCCATAACCTCTTGCCATACAAACCTCAAAAGATTATGAGTGTCCAGGAAGTTAAGGTAAAGAATTATGCTACAGAATTCAGACTGGCAGAATCCAGTGGTCAATTTATGCCTCTACACCTTAAACATTTTGCACAAATAATGACTCATTCTGAACCTTCCTCCATTGACTCAAGATATTTTATTATGCATGAGCATAAAAGCATCGTCTTGAATTTTAAGCAACACAAAGCACTAGGGGAACTCAGCAGGTCAGGCAGCATCAATGGGGTAAACAGTTAACAGTTTGGCAACACACACAGACAAAATGCTGGAGAAAATCACCAGGCCAGTCAGAACATAGAGATTTACAGCACATTACAGGCCCTTCAGCCCACAATGTTGTTCCGATCATATAAACTACTCTAGAGACTGCCTAGAATATCCCTAGCGCATAGCCCTCTATTTTTCTAAGCTCTATGTACCTATCGAAGAGGCCCTTAAAAGACCCTATTGTATCTGCTTCCGCCGCCGCCAGCAGTTCATTCCATGCACCCACCACTCTCTGTGTGGAAAACGTGACCCTGATGTCCCCTCCATTCCTGTTTCCAAGCACTTTAAAACTATGCCCCCTCACGTTAGCCATTTCTGGCCACATCTGCGCCAGGTGTGTGGAGCTGCAGCTCCTTAGGGACCTCGTTGGAGAACTGGAGCTGCAGCTCGATGACCTTCATCTGGTCAGGGAAAGTGAGGAGATGATAGAGAGAAACTACAGACAAGTAGTTACACCGGGGCTTTGGGAGACAGATAAGTGGGTAACAGTCAGGAGAGGGAAGGGCAGGAGTCAGATACTAGAGAGTACCCATGTGGCTGTCCCCCTTAACAATAGGTACTCCTGTTTGAGTACTGTTGGGGGCGACAACCTACCTGGGGGAAGCAACAGTGGCCGTGCCTCTGGCACAGAGTCTGGCCCTGTGGCTCAGAAGGGTAGGGAAAGGAAGAGGAAGGCAGCAGTGATAGGGGATTCTATATTAAGGGGTCAGACAGGCAATTCTGTAACTGAAAGAAGAGATAGTAAGAGATTTGAAAGTGGGAGGGGGAGATCCGAAATGATAGAAGAAGACAGGAGGGGGAGGGATGGAGCTAAGAGCTGGAAAGTTGTCTTCTCCTATCATTTCGGATCTCCCCCTCCCCCTCTCAAATATCTTACTATCTCTTCTTTCAGTTAGTCCTGACGAAGGGTCTTGGCCCGAAACGCCGACTGTACCTCTTCCTATAGATGCTGCCTGGCCTGTTGCGTTCACCAGCATTTTTTGTGTGTGTTGCTTGAATTTCCAGCATCTGCAGATTTCCTCGTGTTTACGGTTGTGTCATCGTGCCTTTGGAATACTTCTTCCTCTTTGGGATGTATATATCCTGTGCCTTCCGAATTGCTTCCAGAAATTCCATCCATTGCTGCTCTGCCATCATCCCTGCCAGTGTTCTTTTCCAATCAATTTTGGCCAACTCCTCTCTCATGCCTCTGTAATTCCCTTTACTCCACTGATATATCTGACTTTAGCTTCTCCTCCTCAAATTTCAGGGTGAATTCAATCATATGATGATAACTTTCCCCTAAGGGTTCTTTTACCTTAAACTCTCTAATCAATTCCAATTCATTGAACAATACTCAATGCAGAATAGTTGATCCCCTGTTGGGCTCAACCACGAGCTGCTCTACAAAGCCATCTTGTATACATTCTAGAAATTCTTGGAATCCAGCACCAACCTGATTTTCCCAATCTCCCTGTATATTGAAATCCCCCATGACTATTGTAACATTGCCCTTTTGGCATGCATTTTCTATTTCCCATTATAATTTGTAGACCACATCCTCACTACTTCTTAGGATTCTCTCATCAGGGTCTTTTTACCCTTGCAGTTCCTTAGTTTTACCCATAATGATTCAACACCTTCCAACCCTATGTAACCTCTTTTTATTGATTTGATTTCAACTTTTACAACAGAGCAAAACCACCCCCTCTGCCTACCTGCCTGTACTTACGATACAATGTGTATCCTTGGATGTTAAATTCCCAGCTATAATCCTCTTTCAGCCATGATTCAGTGATGCCTGCAACATCACACCTGCCAATCTGCAACTGTGCTACAAGTTCATCTACCTTATTCCATATACCGTGTGCATTCAAATATAATACCTCTAGTCCTGTATTCACCCTTTTCGATATTGTCTGTCTTTTACATCGCAGCTCATCCTGTTGACTGCAATTTTGTCCTGTCATCAGCCTCTCCTTGCTAGGAGTCTCATTACAGATTGCCTTTGTTTGTAAACTAACTGCCTTGTCCTCAGCACTATCACAATGCTTCCCATCCCCCTGCCAAATTATTTAAAAGCCTCCATAACAACTCCAGCAAACCTGCCTGCAAGGATATTGGACTCCCTTGGGTTTATATGCAACTCCCTTGTGTACAGGTCGCATGTTCCCCAGAAGCGAACCCAGTAACTCATAAATCCGAATCCCTACCTCCTGCACCAGTTCCTGAGCCATGCATTCATCTGCTAAATCATCCTATTCTTATCCTCTCTGGAACATGGCCCAAGCAGAAATCCAGAGATTACTCTCCTGGAGGTCCTGTTTTACAGCTTCCTACCTAGCTTCCTAAAATGTCTCTTCAGGACCTCCTCACCTTGTCTACCAATGTTATTGGTACCAATATGCACCAAGACTTCTTGCTGCTCACCCTTGCCGCTGAGAATGTCATGGACATGATCCGAGACGTCCCTGATCTTGGCACCAGTGAGGCAAATTATTGTATGGGTGTCTCTATCAGACCAACAGACCCTTGTCTCTGTTCCTTTAATGATGGAATCTCCTATCAACACTGCAGTTCTCTTCACCCCTCTGCTCTTCTGAGCCACAGCACCAGATACCCGGTCACTGTGGCTCCCCCTGGTAGGTCGACCCTCTCAACAGTATCTAAAGTTGTGTACTTATTATTGAGGGGAACGGCCACAGGAGTGCTCTGCACTGGCTGTGCATTTCCCTTCCTTCCCCTGACAGTCACCTAGTTACTTGTCTCCTGAAACCTAGCGGTGACTACTCCCTTATCACCTCCTTATTCTCCCACGAGACAAAGGTCATCAAGCTGCAGCTCCAGATGCGTTTATCTGGGAGACTCGCACACACAGTACAAAATACTGCCCCGAAGCCATTCTCACTACACTATCATTCCCTAACAGATGATGAATGAAGAAATAAGAACAAAAAGAGGAACTCACCACTCCCAAGCCTGATGCGCCAAAGCCACTCTAAACATTAGCATACTCAAAAGAATGGCCGCTCCACTTGCACCTGCATTACTTTTATTCCCCCTTCCTAATGAATCCTTCTCTGTTAATTGGTTGCCCACAGATCTCAGAGAAACTGACCACTATTCTGTGCAACTATTTTTCATCTAGTATAGCACAATGAGCCAAATCGTCTCCATGTCCTAAATTTTCTTTAATTCTTGATTCACATGGAAAGTTCAAAAGATATGGGTGAGAGCTAATGGGGTTAGGACCAGCCAGGGCTCTTTTGGATGTTGGCAAAGGCTTGGTGAGAACACTTTAGAAAAGTCACATGATAAGGTCTCTTTATATTAGCTCAGCTGGGACCTAGAGGGCAGCTCTGTTGAGTGCAATGGGATGGAGTTAACAAAAGGCTTTAAGAATGGTAAGGCACAGTGGAACAGCACACTCACTTGGGACTATTACGCTCCTTTGTCGTGGATACAAATACAAGTCTAATAAATGAGAAAGAAAAAAAAACCCAGGAGAAACAACAATGGAGCTTATGCAAAACGTTGCTATATTTCAATGTTGTTAGTTAAATGGTAGCTACTTACTGCTTGCTGCACTGAAGCCAGTTCTGTCCATCTTTACCACAGTTTCCCTTTTCAGTTCCATCAACATTTAACTTTTCATAACATATCCGATCTGTGGAACCTTAAACAAAGTCAAACCATTTACAGCCTTCTAGTTTTTCACAACATCAAATTAATCCTCAAGTCTGTTGGGCTCATGCATTTACATGAACTATGACTAACAACAGGACCTATTCTAGTAGCAGGCCAGGGAACAGGTAGAGGAAAAAGTAGTAGTTTAAATAAGTTCTTGTCTTTTAAGTAGCTCTCTTATGACACTGATCACACATCCAAAATGCATTGACTTTGGTAGTGAACTGCTGGTAAGGTATTCTCTGCAGATCAATTCATCACTGAGTTCCGGCCTACACATCGCAATGCAGTTATCAGAGACAAGTTAGAGGTCAGATCTTGATGCATCTGACCTCCTGATCTGCCAACAGACTCACCACCAAGTTCAGGGCAGGGATCATGAGATGTCAGATTCTTATGCAATCCTGTTTATTTGTCTCAAATTAACAACAAAAAAAAGCCAAATATCTATTTTTGTGTTATTTTACTTGACATTAATGTTTTCATTAGGTCATCATTATGTTTTGAGTTAATTAACACTTATTAAAATAATGCTGATTTTTTAATTTATTTGACTTTTTTTTTAACACATGTCTCCAATCTTCAGTAACTTGAGCTGTCAATAGACCTTCAGAACGGCAGGAATTAGGGCTTCAGAACCTACATTTATTTTCTGCACCTTGCCACAGATCCAGTCAAGCTGTGAGCCCTCGCTATCATAGATGTCCAGTGATGAAGAGCAATATATCCACGATAGCGAGGGCTCACAGATTGACTGAATCTGTGACCGGGTGCAGAAAATAAATGCAGCTGTGCAGGCTGGATTATCCGTAGTGGTGAAGGATACTCAGGACCATCACATGGGAAAATGTTGACAGTTCTGTGTGGTACTATTGGCATTTCCCTGCAGAATCCAGGCAGAGGAAACAAGAATTTCTTGACTAGTTAATATACAGACATTTACTACTTCTTCTACATCGATATACATTCAATGTTGCATCGTTGACAATCATTGCTCAATACAACTCAAACACTCTAAATAATAAAAATGAAGAAAAGGTTCAAGCATTAATTTTTAAGTATTCATTTTTAATGTTAATTTACATGATTAACTCCACATTGGAAAATAATTGATAATTTTCTGATATGTTCATTAGTATATTACATTCAACATGTATACTTTTTCAATATAAAACGATGATCCATTTAGGAACTGGTGGAATCCTTCCCTTGAGTCAATTGGGTGCATACTTACCACGACCCCAGATGAAATCGCACTGCCTGTCCCTGGTATGGCATTTGCCACCATAACAACGGCCCTGAGAAACAAAAGTTAAGAAGCTCTAATGCAGTGCAGTAAAGCGACAACGTTAGGATGATTAAGGACAGTGCTAAACACAAAGCAAACTCAGGCAACTTTCCTTCTTCGCAAGGTGCATCTGTTTTAATGTTAACCACAAAAGTACCAGTGAGCAATCCCATATGGCATTCAGATCAGTCTGGCTCTGTAAAGTCAGTGCCAAATGGATGCAACCCAGTAACCTGATCTTTTTTTCTGCATTGGGTGTTTTCTAGTTGGCACCCGGAAGCTGAAGAAGCCCAAATTTCAATCAATGCATGTATGACAAGACAATCAAAATAAGTGAACATCACAAGACTGTTTGGATCAAAATGTACTAGAATGCATTTTTGGAATTGGAATTTGTTTATTATTGATACAGGTACCAAGACACAGTGAAAAGCTTATCTTGCATATTATTCATACAGATCAAGTTGTTACACAGTGCATTTAGGTAAGACAAGGTTAAAAAAAATACCAATGTAGAATAACAGTGCAGGTAGACAATATGGTGCAAGATCATAATGAGGTAGATTGTGAGGTCAAGAATCCAACTGGGGGCTTCAATCAGGTCCACTGCCTGAGGATAAAAGGAAGCAGCAGGTCACGGCAGCGTAATAGGGCTTTGACCAGCAACCAGTCAGCATTTGGGATTGATTAGTAAGAGCAAATTAAAGGAAGGCAAGTGCAACCTTCATCATTGCAGTGGCCGTCATCCGAGTGTACATAGCTAGAGTGGTTATCTTATAGCTTTAGTTCTTTGAGGCTTCGCTCAGAGAAAGCAAAGGAAAGAAAAGCTCAAGTTTTTTTTCCATTTCTTCTTTATATCTGCTCAGCTAGGACAGGAGAGATGACAGGCAGGATAGTGAAATACTCCTCTTGTGGGATGTGGGAAGACATCTACAACCACAAGAAATGAATCCAGCAGCAGCTTCTAACAAACCACGTTAAGGAGCTGGAGCTGGAAATGGATGAACTCTGGATCATTCGGGAGGCTGAGGGGGTGATAGATAGGAGATATAGAGAGGTAGTTACACCCGAGGTGCTGGATACAGGAAACTGGATGACAAGTTGAGAAGCGGAAAGGGGTTAAGGAACCAGCGCAGAGTATTCCTGTGGCCACCTCCCTCAACAACAGGTAAATCACTTGGGTACTGTCTGGGGGGTGGAGAGGGTTGACCTAACAGAGGAGAGTCACAGTGGTTGGGTCTCTGGTGCTGAGTCTGCCTCTGTGACTCAGAAGGGAAGGGGAGAAGAGGCACACTGTGGTGACAGGAGATTTGATAGGTAGGAGAACAGATAGGAGGTACTGTGGGGAGAATGAGATTCCCGGATGATATGTTGCCTCCAGGGTGCCAGGGCCCGAGTCATCTCGGATCGAGTCCTCAGCATTCTCAAGTGGGAGGGTGAACAGACAGAAGTCATGGTCCATGTAGGTACCAATGACATGGATAGGACGAGCGACAAGGTTCTGCATAAGGAGTTCACGGAATTAGGTGTTAAGTTAAAGGGCAGGACCCCCAGGGTTGTGATCTCAGGATTGCTACCTATGCCACATACTAGTGAGATTTTACTAGTAGAACTAGGAAGGTTACAGAGTTTAATACACGGCTAAGGAATTGGTGTAGGAGGAAATGCATAAGATCTTTGGATTATTGGGCTCTCTTCCAGGGAAGGTGGGGCCTGTACAGAAGGGACGGTTTGCACCTGAAAAGGAAGGAGACTAATATCCTAGCGGGAAGGTTTGTTAATGCTGCACAGTGGGGTTTAAACTAGAGTTGCAGAGGGTTGGGAACCAGAGTGCTAGGACAGTTCCTGAGCTCCCTGTATTTCAATGCAAGAAGTATTGTAGGAAAGTGGAATGATAGTGCTGAAGATGAGGTAACTGGCTTACAACCAGGCAATGTGCAGTGAGGACAGCATGTTGACAGGGCAAAATTGCAGTCAACAGGATGAGTTGCAACATACAAAGCATACAAAATTGAAAAGGCTGAATACAGGACTAAAGGTAAAGGTATTGTCACAAACAAGAGAAAATCTGCAGATGCTGGAAGTCCAAGCAACACACTCAAAATTTTTCATTCAGGCCCACAAACAGTCCTTCCAGGTAAGGCAACACTTCACCTGTGAGTTTGTTGGGGTCATCTACCGTATCTAGTACTCCAGTATATTGGTGAATCTTGATGTAGATTAAGAGACCAATTCACCAAGTACCTACTCCCCATTCCTCAGAAAAATTGGGATCTCCCAGTGGCCACCCATTTTAATTCCACTTCCCATTCCCATTCCAACATGTCAGTCCATGGCCTCCACTTCTGCCATGATGAGGCCACTGGAGGATCAGCTATTCTGGATTGGGTGCTGTGCAATGAACCAGAATTGGTTAGAGGGCTGGAGGTAAAAGGGGAAAGTGATCATAATATGATGAAATTCACCCTGAAATTTGAGGAGAAGCTAAAGTCAGACGTATCAGTATTACAGTGGAGTAAAGAGAATTACAGAGGCATGAGAGAGGAGTTGGCCAGAATTGATTGGAAAAGAACACTGGCGGGGATGATGGGAGAGCAACAATGGCTGGAATTTCTGGAAGCAATATGGAAGGCACAGGATATATACATCCCAAAGAGGAAGACATATTCTAAAGGAAAGATGACACAACCGTGGCTAACAAGAGAAGTGAAAGCCAACATAAAAGCCAAAGAGAGGGCATATAATTGTGCAGAAATTAGTGAGAAGTTAGAGGATTGAGAAGCTTTTGAAAACCAAAGGAAGGCAACTTAAAAGTCATTAAGGAGGAAAAGATGGAATACAAAAGTATGCTAGCCAATTATTATTAAAGAGGATACCAAAGCTTTCTTCAGAGAGATAAAAGTGTAAAAGAGAGATGAGAATGGATGTCAGACCACTGGAAAGTGATGCTGGAGAGGTAGTAATGGGGTCAAGTAAATGGTGGACGAACTGATTAAGTATTTTGCATCAGTCTTGACTGTGGAAGACACTAGCAATATGGTGGAAGTTCCAGGTGTCAGGGGGTAATGAAGTGTGTGAAGTTACATAACTAGAGAGGAGGTTCTTGGGAAACTGAAAGGTCTGAAAGTGGATAAGTCACTTGGACCAGATGGTACAGGACATAGAATATAAAGATTTACAGCACATTACAGGCCCTTCAGCCCACAATGTTGTGCCGACCATGTAACCTACTATAGAGACTGCCTAGAATTTCCCTCATGCATAGCCCTCTATTTTTCTAAGCTCCATTTACCTAAGTAGCTCTTAAAAGACCCTATTGTATCCGCTTCCACCACCGCTGCCGACAGTACATTCCACACACCCACCACTCCGTGTGAAGAACTTACCCCTGACATCCCCTCGGTACCTATTTCCAAGCACCTTAAAACTGTGCCCCCTCCTGTTAGCCATTTCAGCCCTGGGAAAAAGCTTCTGACTCCACACAATCAATGCCCCTCATCATCTTATACATCTCTATCAGGTCACCTCTCATCCTCTGTCGCTCCAAGGAGAAAAGGCCAAGTTCACTCAACCTATTCCCATAAGGCATGCTCCCCAATCCAGGCAACATCCTTATAAATCTTCTCTGCACACTCTTTATAGTATCCACATCCTTCCTGTAGTGAGATGACCAGAACTGAACACAGTACTCCAAGTGGGATCTGACCAAGGTCTTATATAGCTGTAACATTACCTCACAGCTCTTGACCTCAGTTCCACAGTTGATGAATGCCAACACACCATACGCCTTCTTAACAACACTGTCAACCTACGTAGCAGCTTTGAGTGTCCTATCGACATGGATCCCAGGTTCTCTCAGATCCTCCACACTGCTAAGAGTCTTACCATTAATATTATATTCTGTCTTCAAATTGGACCTAACAAAATGAACCGCTTCACACTTACCTGGGTTGAAGTCCATCTGCCACTTCTCAGCCTAGTTCTGCATCCTATCGATGTCCTGCTGTAACCTCTGACAACTCTTCAGACTATCCACAACACCCCCAATCTTTGTGTCATCAGCAAATTTACTAACCCATCCCTCCACTTCCTCATTTATAAAAATCACAAAGAGGATGGGTCTCAGAACAGATCCTTGAAGAACACCACTGGTCACTGACCTCCATGCAGTATATACTCCAGATTTCTGTAAGACGTGGCTGAAGAGATTTTGGAAGCATTAGTAATGATCTTTGAAGAATTACTAGATCCTGAAATGGTTTTGGAAGACTGGAAAATTGCAAATGTCACTTCACTCTTCAAGAAAGGAGAGAGGCAGAAGAAGGGAAACTATAGGCCAGTTAGTCTGCTCTCAGTGGTTGGGAAGATGTTGGAGTCGATTATTAAGGATGAGATATCAGGGTACTTGTAGGCACATGATGAAATAGGCCATAGTCAGCATAGTTTCCCCAAGGGAAAATCTTGCCTGAAAAATCTGTTGGAATTCTTTGAAAAAGTAGCAAGCAGGATAGACAATGGAGAATTGGTTGATGTTGTGTACTTGGATTGTCATAAGGCCTTTGACAAGTTGCCACACTATTTAAAAAGCTACGAACCCATGGTATTACAGGAAAGATTCTAGCATGGATAAAGCAGTGGTTGACTGGCAGGAGGCAAAGAGTGGGAATAAAGGGAACCTTTTCTTGTTGGCTGTGGTTGACTAGTGGTGTTCCACAGGGGTCTGTTTTGGGATTGATTCTTTTTAGATTATATGTCAATGATTCTGATGATGAAATTGATGGCTTTGTTGCAGTTTGTAGATGGTATATAGATTGGTGGAGGGGCAAGTAGTTTTCAGGAAATAGAGAGGCTACTGAAGGACTTAGACAGATTAGGAGAATGGGCAAAGAAATGGCAAATGGAATACAGTATCGGGAAGTGTATGGTCATGCACTTTGGTAGGAGAAATGAAAGGGTTGACTGTTTTCTAAATAGAAACATAGAAACATAGAAACCTACAGCACAATACAGGCCCTTCGGCTCACAAAGCTGTGCCGAACATCTCATAGAAGAAACACAGAAAACCTACAGCACAATACAGGCCCTTTGGCCCACAAAGCTGTGCCGAACATGTCCCTAGTTTAGAACTACCTAGGCTTTACCTATAGCCCTCTATTTTTCTAAGCTCCATGTAGCCATCCAGGAGTCTCTTAAAAGACCCTATCGTTTCCACCTCCACCACCACCACCACCGCTGGCAGCCCATTCCATGCACTCACCACTCTCTGCGTAAAAAAAACTTACTCCTGACATCTCCTCTGTACCTACTTCCAAGCACCTTAAAACTATGCCCTCTCATACTAGCCATTTCAGCCCTGGGAAAAAGCCTCTGACTATCCACACAATCAATGCCTCTCATCATCTTGTATACCTCTATCAGGTCACCTCTCATCCTCCGTCGCTCCAAGGAAAAAAGGCCGAGTTCACAAGGATGATTCCAGGAATGAAAGGATTTTCATATGAAGAACGTTTGAGGGCCCTCGGCCTGTACTTGTAAGGATGAGGGGGGATCTCATTGAAATCTTTTGAATGTTGAAAGGCCTAGACAAAGTGGATGTGGAAAGTATGTTTCCCATGGTGGGGGAGTTGAGGACAAGAGGGCACAGCTTCAGGATAGAGGGGTGTCCTTTGAAATCAGAGATGTGGAGAAATTCCTTTGGCCAGAGGGTGGTGAATTTGTGGAATTTGTTGCCACATGCAGCTGTGGAGGCCAGGTTGTTGGGTGTATTTCAGGCTGAACTTGATAGGTTCTTGATTGGACATGGCATCAAAGGTTACGGGGAGAAGGCTGGGAAGTGGGGTTGAGGAGGGAAAATAATGGATCAGCCATGATTGAATAGCAGAGCAGACTAGATGGGCCAGATGCTTTTGGTCTCATGGTCTATAGAGGGTCGATTGGTTTCCATGATGTGCTGAGCTGTGTCCACAACTCCCTGCAGTTAGTCTTGACAGAGGATCCAAAACTCATAATTGAGGGCACTACTTCACACCGAAGCAGTATGTGCAATTAAAAGATACTACATTTCCTAAAAGTCAGTGTTGACTCATTTAAAATAATGTGTGATAGTCCTGGATGAAGTAATATTAGACACATTATGCACGTGATGAGTATTATCTTACTGTTGAGGTCAAAGGGTCTTTGGGGCTTAACACTTGTTATGTATTTCTACTGTCTTTACTGTGTATCTATACACAGCTATGCAGCTTCTCATAAATCACCCAAGATAGAAGCTTTCTTCAGAGTTTTTAATGAGATCTCTTTACTTGTGAAACTGCAGAGAATTAAGTAAAACACATATTAAATTCAATGGTGACTTGTCGCACGCCTGAATATACTAATACTGTCGATTATTCTCACAATCGGTGTTAACCAAGGTAATATACTCCATAACTATGCAGTGTAAACAAGAGTAAACCCGCAGCCCAATGATAAGACGTAAACATACTTCCTTCAAAATATATCTGCTCATGTTTATGAATATTAATAAACTTATGACTCACATATATTGCTGTTTCAAGGGAAAATACAGAGTGGATAGAGATGTGTGTTTTTCCATGTGTCTCAAATCAAACTGAAGTTGACCAGTGCAGGAAATGGCATAAAAAACAGCTTACATATAGGAAGTGATGCTGATACAAAATGAACTGCACCTCTAGATGCCAAAACACTCCCAGCCTGGAATCCATAGGATGTCAAACTTTGCTATGAAGACTAAAAGTCAAGTGATCGTTTTATTAAGTCTTTAGCAAAAGAAGGATAGTCTCAGATACTGGTCTTGAAAACAGTCTTACCACATCGGCATTAACCATTCCCACTTTGAAAATGCGGGCCTTGAAGACATACTTGATGTGGTAATGTCTGATGAGCAGAGAGGTAACATGGATCTGACCCGCATGACAACTGAATGAGTTACCTCTAAACTGCCTTCTTTATCCATCTTCCAACTTGCAGTAGTCGCGCAGAATCAAGAAAGGGACAGAATTTACTAAGAGAACTTTGTTTTGGGAGAGGTGCCTGCTTTGTGATGCACTGCACTTCTTCTGCATAAATCTGTCTTTGAACAAGAAGGATTCTAATCTTTGCCCAATTCACTTGCTCTGCGCTGAGAGATTGCGTGCAGGTGTGCCAACCATTGCAAAGGCTATCTTTGGCTACTCCTGTTAAGGAATAAGCAATGTGTAAGTCAGGCAATTGCAGTGGCAAGCAACTTCCAATCTGAAAAACACTCAAAGTGTGCACTGCCAAGTTGGAGCAGTGATAAATGAATGATGTTAGTTGAGACTGGAGGATGTATTTCTACATCTGCCTCAGGGTTAGCTAGGCCAGTTAACCATGAGGAGAGGGTGAGATGATTAGCTTGGAGTCCTCTTGTGGCATGTTCAGCCAGGTTGAAATCAGTAGGAATGTATGTAGTTCCACTGGCTCTTCTGGCTTGATCGCCGGATGCATTGGATCCTATTATGTACATAAACAGGGAATCTCCTTGCTTCATTAAATATATAACTGAGGACAACATTGTTGCCCGTAAAGAATTTGACATCATCTATTTCTGTATCTAGTTCTTCATTTATCATCTCTGCCATCTCCAATTGCTAGAACAGCAGCAGGGAGTTCAAGCCTTGGTATAGTGAGATCTGGTTTGGGTGCAAGCTTTGCCTTGCTCAGGATGAATCCAACATCATGATATCCAGCAATGTCTGTGACCTTCAGGTATGCAACAGCAGCAATTTCTTTAATTGACGTATCACAGAAGGTGCTGGCTTCTTTCTTTTGGAATGTAGATAGTGCAATTGTGTAGTTTCTTGGAATCTTCAAACCTTAAAGATCATGAAGGGATGAACACCACTGCTATTCCTGCTCTTGTTTCTCTTTAGGGAGTGGGGCATCCCATCCACAAGTTCCCAAGGTCAACTCTTGCAACATGAAGTGTCCCTGGATACTGACTGGAGCAGCAAATCCAAGAGAGTGAAATGGGCTGGTGATGGTTGATATTGTACTACGACCTTCAAAGAGTCTTTCGGTATCAGTGACTTGGAAAGTAGGGGTGTTGGTAACAAGGTCCCATCCAAGGCCCAGACTGTATTGCATAGGAGGGAGGTCATGTCCAAGGTCAAGATTCTGTAGACCTTTGACCAGATCTTCAAATGGGAAACATTGCATGACTTTAGCCCTGTTGGATGTGATCATATGCAGTCTGAGATTAGACTGTATTTACATGTCTTGTGCTGCTTTCAGCACGCTGACTGCTTCTTCTGCCAGAGAAAATGATCTTTGGGCACAGAGCACAAAAAAGTGATGCAACAGACGTTTTACATCGTAAACCAGTAAGTTGTTTGTAATGTCTCCCCTCTCGCTGTGAAATGGAGACATCTCTTTCTCCCTTATTAGGGAGAGAGAGCGAGCCTCTGGTATGTCAAATACTGGGTGAACGTGTCATCTTTGGAGTACTACAACTCTGTGTTTTTATTGATGCTTTGCTGCATGCTTGAGTGCTCGGAGGCGGGTGCCGATGCTTTTTTTGTTTGCTGGTTGGAGGGATGGGGGATCGTGCTTGCTACCGCTTACGCACAGGAGGGAGGGGAGCTGGGGTGGACTTTGGGGTTCTAACATTTAACTGTCATTTATTCTTTGGGGCACTCCTCTGTTTTTGTCGATGGTTGTGAAGAAAAAGCATTTCAGGATGTATGCTGTATACATTTCTCTGACATTAGATGTACCTTTGAAACCTTTGAATTCATATTTGTGCAGGTTTCTGGCGGTGGTAAACACCAAAGTTGGGCAAATACCAGTTAACTTTGTGGCATATGGTTGAGGAGCTAACTTAGCATGATTGTTCCTGACAAGTCTCTACATGAAGACCACATAATGATCTTTCATTTCTGGTTTCCTTCTTAATGTGCAACTGAGTTGACTAAGGGTCTGCTTTCTGTTGTAGGAGTTGGCATAGTGACCAAAAGGAGGGGGAGCTACTCAACTGTATGACTCATCTTTATTGATGATTCAAAGGAAGACCTCAGTTTTGCTGGAAAGTGCCACCTTATAATTATCTTCCAAGTGACAGAAGACCAGCTTATCTAAACCTAGTTGAGCAGAGTACGTCCTGAGGTTTGGTTTGCTTACCTCAATCTTCCCTTCCATAAAGATTCTACTCTCACAGGGCCTGAAATAACTTGGGCACCCTTTCTCCAGGACATTAGTCTTAAATGTGCTAACAGTGGGCTGATGAGCAACATCAAGACAGACTTCACCCACTATGACCTATGCCAGGCTCAGTTGTTGGGCATAAGGCGCACTTTGCTGACCATTGTGTTGTTCACGTACCTTATGTACATGGATGGTGTCTCTGCTGAGCAACAGGAGAACCTCAGCAAAAGAGTCGAGTGTGGGGGAATCTTGTCAGCTATGGCCTTAAGATGTGAATGACCGCGTGCAACTTCAGGAGTTAGGACCTCATCCCTGTTGTTGAGAATATGGTTGCACTCAGTGAGGGTTAGCAAGGGTAAGCACACCTCCCCCCATTGACTCCACAACAAATCCACTGGCTCTTCTTCCAGCAACTTCTGATGCTCCAGAACACATTTTTAGAGTGCAAGAGGAAACAAATCTTTGAATACTGAATCTGTCAAAGAAAGTTGACTTTGCCAACGATACTTTGCTCGGATCATCTAATACCATGTCTCTATTTTTTGCTCACCATGTCCTTCTGGTAGATTTTGACTAGACATATTTTAGAACAAGATTTGCCTTGGAACCTTTCCCTCTTATCTCTGTGCATGGGGAAGTAGTTACATCTGATGGATGCTTGGCTGGCTCCCTGCTGTGCTCTGCTGTGGGTGTGCTGGAACAACAAGTAGTCCGAGGCACTGGCCGTGAATGATGTGCTCATACGTGCTGGTCACTGTCACACTTAGTGCAGTGTATGATAGTTGTACAGTCTTTTGCTTGGTGTGCAGTTGAAGCACACATTTGGAACATATTGAGTGCTCCTTTAGAAAGTGTCTCTGGTCTGCAAGTGTTTTTTCTCTGAATCCTCTGCATTTCCATGAGTGGTGAGGTTTCTTATGGAAAGGAAATTGTCTATTGGGGTTCATGATAGAGTTTTCCACTTCAGTTTTTCTGACCACGATAGGGGTTTTGGTTTTCCATGTTTTTGCTGGAGACCTCTCTTTGAAAGACGTGTTGCCTGGGGTTGAAAGCATAAAACTAGGGTCATTTTGCATTTCTGCATGGTCACAGATAAATTCCACAAAGAATGAAAATGGTGGATAGGGGGCATGATGCTTCATATACTTAGACCTTTCGGTTGTCCACCGTTCTTGCATGTTGTTTGGCAATTTCTCCACGATACGGTTTATTCCCCTTGCTGTATCCAAGAAACTGAGTTCTAGTATATTTTGTGGCTTGCAGTTCCGGCAAGAGATCTGCAAGTTCCAATAGTTCCCACAGTTCATCGTTTGAGAGCTTTGCAAAATTATCAAGTCTGCTGAAGAGAGATTCTGTGATTGCCTCTGGAGAGCCACAGCACTTGTAAATTATTAATGTACACTGCTCTAACCCTTCTTGCATGTTACAGTAGCTCCCCACCAAACCACTTACTTCATCCTTCCACAGCATTGCGAAAGCTTGACTTTCAGAACAGATTGCTGGCTGACTGGTTGCCAAACACTTTTGGTCCTGCTGTGACTAGGTCTTGACAAACCAGATACCAAGCCAAATCTAATGCAACTGCAGCTCCTGAATGAGGGCATTGTGAAGAATGGTTTGCCAAGTGTGTGCCCTAGGATGGATGGAAGTTCAGATTGTCTATGTCTGTGCAGATGGGGTTGGCATCAGTAGCAACACTTGACTGATGTCTTTGCTGTGATGAAATTGCAGAAAGGGATGCTTTGGGTCTTTGGGGCTGTAGACTGTGACTGTCAATACCTGGACTATGTGAAAGGCAAGTTGGCTGTGTGGTGTGGACAACTTCTCCTTATAGAGCTGAAACACAGTCTTTTATACAGCCAAAATGTGTTGGACATATTCCTTAGTAAGATGCACTGGCTGTTGTGATCGCAAAGCATGACTGATCTGGTTATAGACCACCACTGTCTAAGTCAGCTGCTGCTTCATAGACCTTTGCCTCTGCTGAGGCAGCCTTGGCTTCACATTCTTCCTTGTGCGCATTTAATGTAGCCTGTACATATGCTCTCTCCATGTCTATCCGAGCTTTCTCCATTTGCATCTCAACTTCACGCTTAGCATATGCTGTTTTCATTCTTGCTGCTTCAGCTTTGGCGCGAGCTCGTGCTGCGGCTATGCTAATTGTGGTTTCACTCGAGCACCGCGAAGACGCAATAGATAAGCCACATTCTGACCTGACTTCCAGATCTTGGTGATCGACGTTGCTTGAGTCGAAAGCTGACATTATCATCTACAGCAGTCAGACGTGTCTCCAGTCTGTGGATGATGCCTCTGAAGACGAACTATCTTTTCACTCTACTGCCCTTACTGTGCATCTAAACACAGCTATGCAGCGAGCTAAACAACTTCTCAAAAATCACCCAAGATGGAAGCTTTCTTCAGGGTTTTTAATGAGATCTCTTTACTTGTGAAACTGCAGAGAATTAAGTAAAATATGTATTAAATTCAATACTGACTCGTCGCGCGCCTGAAAATACTAACACTGTCGATTATTCTCACAATCGGTGTTAACCAAGGTAATATACAATATTCCATAACTATGCAGTGTAAACAAGAGTAAACCCATGGCCCAACGATAAACTTATGTATAATACTTCCTTCAAAATGTATCTACTAAATGTTTCCCAATGTTAACAAACATAAGACTCACAGATATTGCTGTTTCAAGGGCAAATAAAGAGTGGATGGAGATGTGTGTCTTTCCACCATGCGCTGTAAATTGAATCAAGATTAATCCGTGCAGAAAATGGTATAAAAAACAGCTTATGTATAAGAAATTATGTTCATACAAAATGAATTGTGCTTCAAGAGGCCAGAACAGTATTGATATGGGGAGGTCATAGACTTGCCAGCATCCAGGGCATGAATGAATATAAACATCAACTGTACTTAATATTTTAGTGATGGTATAAAAATACACCATGGGTCACAGCTAATGAGTCAAGTACCTTGTCACTGTACCAGACCAGATAAAAAGTACAGTATTGATGGAACTGGAATTGTTGAAAGCTCAGATTTCTCAAGAAAATTAGTGAAAAAGGGGAAAACAATGATTGAAAAACCAAATTGTATCTTTGAGTAAATGTCAGCTTTTCAAGTTAAGTGCATTTTAAGAGAGAAAACCTACAAAGTGGTCATACAAAGGATCTAGGTGAATTACAATCAATCATGGAACCAGAACTCCAACAGGAATCATGTTACATTCTTCAGAAGCAAGAAAATTCAGTAGTGAAAAAAAATGTTCAATTGTGATGTCTTGATGAAGCCATTACCTGATCATTGTCACAGGAGTAGCCATCCAGTTTGTGAACATTCCAAGGGCACTGGAGATAGAAAAAATTGAAATCAATCGAGATTTAACATTGCTTTTAACGTTCACAGTACTTCAGACGTTTGAAGTCTCTCCCCCATTCTGGTTTGAAGAATAAAAGCTGGAAACAGAGGTGATAAAAATTATCATTCCTCTAGATAGAGGACCCTTAATCTCTTATTTAACTCTCAGTGTATATAATCATGAACTTCACATTGAAATGAGAGTCCAGGTCTATTAAATCACATGACCTCAGAAATACGAGTGATGACTGTGATGCATCAGGGAAGGCAAGAGTTACCTGCACACTGTTTCAGAAGGCAGTTGCAACCAGCAGATAAAATACTTCAGATTCGGTCTGTGGCCACGGACAAGAGGGTGTGAGTGCAAGTGAGGCAGATTGAGGGATGCAAGTTCAAGTTCAAGTTTAATTGTCATGAATACCTATGGATACATGTGAACCAAGAGGTAGTGCTGAAGGAAACTCAGCTCTTGAACTTGCTTGACAGGTCTGACATTTTTGCTTTCTGTGAGGATGAGAGTGGGGGCTGAAGGAAAGATGAGCAACTGAACCATGGCACTGTGGTTCGAGGAGCCATTCAAGAGGGGAAGAGAAGGGAAATGCAGTTGTAATTGCAGATGGTACAGTCAGGGTAATAGACAAAATTATCTGTTGCAAGGATCAAGAATCCTGAACGCTGTGCTCTCTGCATGGTACCTAGGTTTAGGACATCTCATCGGACTTGCAGAGGAAATTGGAATGGGAGGAGAAAGACCCAGATGTCGAGGTCCATGTGGTACTAACGATGTAGGAAGAACAAGGAAAGAGGTTCTGCTGAGGGAATTTGAGAAGCAAGGAAGTAAATTGAAAAAAAGATTCAAAAAGGCATTAATCTCTGGATTACTACCTGAGTCACATGCAAATTGGCACACGATTAATAGATTAGGGAGCTAAATAGATGGCTCAGTGATTGATGTGGGAGAAGTGGGTTTGAAATCGTGAGACATTGGCACCAGGTTTGGGGAAAGAAGAAGATTATCTGATGGGAAGGCATTAGCAGTTGTGTGGCTGTGTTGGCAAGAGATGAAATTACATCATCAGAAAGAGGTGATATAGGGTCAGAGAACATCAAATCTTTATGGGTGGACTTAATAAACTGCAAGGATAAAAAACCATTATGGGAATTATACATAGGTCTCCAAATAAGACCATAAGACATAGAAGCATAATTAGACCATTCAGCCCATCGAGTCTGCTCCACCATTCCATCGTGGTGGATCCAGGATTCAACGCAAACCCCATACACCTGACCTCTCGCCATATCCTTTGATGCCCTGACTGATCAGGAAACGATCAACTTCTGCCTTTATTGGTTCCCCTCAGGTTCAGGTGCATCTTGCCACTTTTGTACAGGTCATACCTCCCCCAGAAGAGATCCCAATGATCCAAGAAGTTGATTGGAGTACTGTGCAGGTCCGGTGAAGAGCTTTAAGACCCCAGTTTCTATAAAAGTACTGCCCAGCGGAGTGGTCATTGGGAGAGCGGTCATTGTCGGAGTACTCTGAGGCAGAGTAGAAAGGCTTTGGCTCATCAAAGCTCAGTGAGAACCAGTAAGTAAGAAAGTTCATTCCTTATTTGAGCTCGATGACCTTCAGCTTGTTAGGGAAAGTGAAGCAGTGATAGACAGGAGCTACAGGGAGGTAGTCACCCCAAGGTTACAGAAGACAGATTAATGGGTGACTGTCAGGAAAGGGAAGGGAGAACGTCAGATAGTGGAGAGTACCCCTATGTCCGTCCCTGTCAACAAAAGTGCTCCATTTTGAGTATTATTGGTGGGGGGGACAATCTACCTGGGGGAAGCAACAGTGGCCGTGCCTCTGGCACAGAGTCTGGCCCTGTGGCTCAGAAGGGTAGGGAAAGGAAGAGGAAGGCAGCAGTAATAGGTGACTCTATAGTTAGGGGGTCAGATGGGCAATTCTGTGGATGCAAAAAGGAAACATGGATGGTAGTTTGCCTCCCAGGTGCCAGGATCCGTGATGTTTCTGGACGCATCCACAATATCCTGAAAAGAGATGAGCAGCCAGATGATGATGCATATTGGTACCATCAATTATAGGTAGAAAAAGGGAGGAGGTCTTGAAAGAAGAATAACAGGAGTTGGGAAGGAGGCTGGGAAGCAGGACCTCAAGGACCTAACAGGGTAGCGGAGGTATAATTTGTCCATCTGTGCTGATCACCCCACCCTTGACCAAGCTGTTCCACTGTGAACACGATCTGTTATGAGTCAACGTGATGCTTTCAGGTCAGGTGATGCATAGCACATACCTCTGCCACACTGCTCAGGTGTGTTTCTGGGGTACAGGGGCTGGTGACCCTTGTGCCTGTTCTATGTATTTGACAGATCATTTTTTTGTGTTCTATCACTGAGCAGCAGTGAACCATCTGATTGGCCTATCAGAGTTCTCTTTAGGAACTAGTTGACTTGATCAGCATTTCTGATCTGGCCATTGCTCACGATTGCACTTAGGGTAGTAATCTCGGGATTGCTGCCTGTGCCATGCGACAGTGAGGTTAGGAATAGAATGAGGTGGAGGATAAATGTGTGGCTGAAGAACTGGAGCAGCAGGCAGGGATTCAGGTTTCTGGATAATTGGGAACTTTTCCAGGGCAGGTACGACCTGTACAAAAGGGACAGGATGCACTTGAATCCACGCAGGAACAAAATTCTTGCGGGCAGGTTTACTAGAGCTATTGGGAGTAGTTTAAACTAATGTGGCAGGAGGATGGGAACCAGTATGATAGAGCCGAAGATGAGCCAGCAGGTTTACAAGTAGATGGTGGATGTATCATGAACGTAAGGAAGGACAAGCCAATGATTGGGTACAAGTGCAGACAAAGCAGAGTTAAATTGTACCACAGAGGCAAAATTCAAAAGGGTGAAGAATGCAGGACTGAAGGTACCATATATAAAAGCACGTAGCATTCAGAATAAGGTGGACGAACTTGTGGCGCAATTAGAGATTGGTCGGTATGACATTGTGGGCATCACTGAGTTGTGGCTGAAAGAAGGCCATAGTTGGGAGCTGAACAATGAAGGATCTACTTTGTATTGAAAGGACAGGCAGGAAGGCATAGGCAGTGGTGTGGCTCTGTTGGTAAGAGATGGAATTACATCTTTAGAAAGAGATGACATTGGGTCAGAGAATGTTGAATTTTTGTGGGTGGAGTGAAGAAACTTAAAGGATAAATAAACCGTTATGGGAATCATATATAGGCCTCCAAATAGTAGCCAAGATGTAGGGTTGAGATTGCAAAGGGAGCTGGAAAAGGCATGTAATAAGGGCAATGACTCAATTGTAATGGGGTCTTCAATATGCAAGGGGATTAGGAAAATCAGGTTGGTGTTGGATCGCAAGAGAGGGAATTTGAATGCCTACAAGATGGCTTTTCAGAGCAGCTTGTGCTTGAGCCTGCTCAGGGAAAGGCTATCTTAGATTGGGTGTTGTGTAATAACCAAGACCTTAACCCAGAGCTGAATTCTGAAGGAAGGTAGTTTTTTAAAAAACTTCTTCGAGTGCAAGAAGGACGAGACTGCGCAGGCGCGTGACGTAACAGGACAGCGCTGAGAGTTTAAAAAGGAAATCACCCTATACAGTAGGCAGCTGTCGGAGCGGGCAGTGGAGTGAGTGGTAGCAGAGTGTAGGGCTTTGGCCGCAATGGGCTTCAGCGGTAAACGGGAAGAGGCGAGAGCAAAGCACCAACTCTTCCCCCAACCCCCCCTCGCGAATCGGCCCAGACAGACAGGAACAGCAGGGCTCTCACAGCTAACAGTTTAAAAAGTTCATCTGTTTAGCGAGGCAAGTGGGTGAGTAGACTTATTTTTTCCTGTTTCATTCCTGTAGAATTAGGTAGCATGCCTGCAGGGTTAGTGCTTTGTTCAGGGTGTCAGATGTGGGAATCCTGGGAGACCTCCAGCCTCCCTGATGGCCACATCTGCGCCAGGTGCACCGAGTTGCAGCTCCTCAGAGACCGTGTTAGGGATCTGGAGCTGCAGCTTGATGACCTACTGCTTATCAGGGAAAGTGAAGAGGTGATAGACAGGAGCTACAGGGAGGTAGTCATCCCTAGGCTACAGGGGTCAGAAAACTGGGTCACTGTCAAGAGAGGGAAGGGAAATGCCCGGATAGTGGAGAGCACACCTGTGGCTGTCCCCCTCAGCAACAATTATCTTGTTCTAGATGCTGTTGAGGGGGATGACCTGACAGGGGATGCCCACGGTGACCGGGTCTCTGGCACGGAGCCTGGCGCTGTTGTGCAGGAGAGAAGGAGGGAGAAGAGGAATGCAGTAGTCATAGGGGATTCCATAGTCAGGGGAATGGACAGGAGATTAGAAACATAGAAAATAGGTGCAGGAGTAGGCCATTCAGCCCTTCGAGCCTGCACCGCCATTCAGTATGACCATGGCTGATCATCCAACTCAGAACCCTGAACCAGCCTTCCCTCCATACCCCCTGATCCCTTTAGCCACAAGGGCCATATCTAACTCCCTCTTAAATATAGCCAATGAACTGGCCTCAACTGTTTCCTGTGGCAGAGAATTCCACAGAGTCACCACTCTCTGTGTGAAGAAGTTTTTCCTAATCTCGGTCCTAAAAGGCTTCCCCTTTATCCTCAAACTGTGACCCCTCATACTGGACTTCCCCAACATCGGGAACAATCTTCCTGCATCTAGCCTGTCCAATCCCTTTAGGATTTTATACGTTTCAATAAGATCCCCCCCTCAATCTTCTAAATTCCAACAAATATAAGCCTAGTTGATCCAGTCTTTCATCATATGAAAGTTCTGCCATCCCAGGAATCAATCTGGTGAACCTTCTTTCTACTCCCTCTATGGCAAGGATGTCTTTCCTCAGATTAGGGACCAAAACTGCACACAATACTCCAGGTGTGGTCTCACCAAGGCCTTGTACAACTGCAGTAGTACCTCCCTGCTCCTGTACTCGAATCCTCTTGCTATGAATGCCAGCATACCATTCGCCTTTTTCACCGCCTGCTGTACCTGCATGCCCACTTTCAATAACTGGTGTATAATGACACCCAGGTCTCGTTGCACCTCCCCTTTTTGTAATCGGCCACCATTCAGATAATAATCTGTTTTCCTGTTTTTGCCACCAAAGTGGATAACCTCACATTTATCCACATTAAATTGCATCTGCCATGAATTTGCCCACTCACCCAACCTATCCAAGTCACCCTGCATCTTCTTAGCATCCTCCTCACAGCTAACACTGCTGCCCAGCTTCATGTCATCCGCAAACTTGAAGATGCTGCATTTAATTCCCTCATCTAAGTCATTAATATATATTGTAAACAACTGGGGTCCCAGCACTGAGCCTTGCGGTATCCCACTAGTCACCGCCTGCCATTCTGAAAAGGTCCCGTTTATTCCCACTCTTTGCTTCCTGTCTGCCAACCACTTCTCTATCCACATCAATACCTTACCCCCAATACCGTGTGCTTTAAGTTTGCACACTAATCTCCTGTGCGGGACCTTGTCAAAAGCCTTTTGAAAATCCAAATATACCACATCCACTGGTTCTCCCCTATCCACTCTACTCGTTACATCCTCAAGGCGAGAGTGGATATCGGACCACTGGAAAATGATGCAAATAATATTTGTCAGGGGGATGGGAACCGGAATGATAGAGCAGAGGAAGGGGAAAACAGAAATAAAATAAATCTAAGATAGTGAGCAGTAAAGATGTCAGGAAAGACAGGCAGGTGATGGGGCAAACGTGTAGCCATTGGGATGAGTTGCAGTGCAATAAAGTTGCAGTGAAATCAAAGCAAAAAGTATCAAATACTGGTCTTAAGGTGTTATACTTAAATGCATGTAGCATAAGGAATAAGGTGGATGATCTTGTCGTACAGCTACAGATTGGCAGGTATGATATTGTGGCCATCACTGAGACCTGGCTAAAGGATGCATGTCTCTGGGAGCTGAACGTCCAAGGATACACGGTGTATCGGAAGGATAGGAAGGTAGGCAGAGGGGGAGGCATGGCTTTATTGGTAAGAAATGATATTAAATCATTAGAAAGAGGTGATATCGGATCGGAAGGTACAGAATCTTTATGGGTTGAGCTAAGAAATAGCAGGGGGAAAAGGACCCTGATGGCAGTTATTTATAGGCCTCCAAACAGCTGCAGTGATGTGGACTACAAATTACAACAGGAAATAGAAAAGGCTTGTCAGGAGGGCAGTGTTATGATAATTGTGGGGTATTTTAACATGCGAGTGGATTGGGAAAATCAGGTCGACACTGGATCTCAAGAGAGAGAGAACTTGTAGAATGTCTGTGAGATGGCTTTTTAGAACAGCTTGTTGTTGAGCCCACTAGGGGATTGGCTGTACAGGATTGGGTATTGTGTAATGAACCGGAGGTGATTGGAGAGATTGAGGTGAAGGAACCCTTAGGAGGCAGTGATCATAACATGATTGAGTACACTGTGAAATTAGAAAAAGAGAAGCCGAAATCTGATGTGTCAGTATTTCAGTGGAGTAAAGGAAATTACAGTGGCATGAGAGAGGAACTGGCCAAAGTTGACTGGAAAGGGACACTAGCGGGAAAGACAGCAGAGCAGCAGTGGCTGGAGTTTATGTGAGAAGTGAGGACGGTGCAAGAGAGGTATATTCCAAAAAAGAAGAAATTTTCCATTGGAAGAAGGATGCAACCGTGGTTGACAAGAGAAGTCAAAGCCAAAGTAAAGCAAAGGAGAGGGCATACAAGGAAGCAAAATTAGTGGGAAGACAGAGGATTGGGAAGTTTTTAAAACCTTACAAAAGGAAACTAAGAAGGTCATTAAGAGGGAAAAGATTAACTATGAAAGGAAGCTAGCAAATAATATCAAAGAGGATACTAAAAGCTTTTTCAAGTATATAAAGAGTAAAAGACAGGTGAGAGTAGATATAGGACCGATAGAAAATGATGCTGGAGAAATTGAAATGGGAGATAAGGGGATGGCGGAGGAACTGAACGAGTATTTTGCATCAGTCTTCACTGAGGAAGACGTCAGCAGTATACCGGACACTCAAGGGTGGCAGGGAAGAGAAGTGTGCACAGTCACAATTATGACAGAGAAAGTACTCAGGAAGCTGAATAGTCTAAAGGTAGATAAATCTCCTGGACCAGATGGAATGCACCCTCGTGTTCTGAAGGAAGTAGCTGTGGAGATTGCGGAGGCATTAGCGATGATCTTTCAAAAGTCGATAGATTCTGGCATGGTTCCGGAGGCCTGGAAGATTGCAAATGTCACTCCGCTATTTAAGAAAGGGGCAAGGAAGCAAAAAGGAAATTATAGACTTGTTAGCTTGACATCGGTGGTTGGGAAGTTGTTGGAGTCGATTGTCAAGGATGAGGTTACAGAGTATCTGGAGGCACATGACAAGATAGGCAGAACTCAGCATGGATTCCTTAAAGGAAAATCCTGCCTGACAAACCTATTACAATTTTTTGAGGAAATTACCAGTAGGCCAGACAAGGAAGATGCAGTGGATGTTGTATATTTGGATTTTCAGAAGGCCTTTGACAAGGTACCACACATGAGGCTACTTAACAAGATAAGTGCCCATGGAATTACGGGAAAGTTACATACGTGGATAGAGCATTGGCTGATTGGCAGGAAACAGAGAGTGGGAATAAAGGGATCCTATTCTGGTTGGCTGCCGGTTACCAGTGGTGTTCCACAGGGATCCGTGTTGGGGCCACTTCTTTTTACATTGTACATCAATGATTTGGATTATGGAATAGATGGCTTTGTGGCTAATTTACTGACGATACGAAGATAGGTGGAGGGGCCGGTAGTGCTGAGGAAACGGAGAGTCTGCAGAGAGACTTGGATAGATTGGAAGAATGGGCAAAGAAGTGGCAAATGAAGTACAATGTTGGAAAGTGTATGGTTATGCACTTTGGCAGAAAAAATAAACGGGCAGACTATTATTTAAATGGGGAAAGAATTCAAAGTTCGGAGATGCAACGGGACTTGGGAGTCCTCGAACAGGATACCCTTAAAGTTAACCTCCAGGTTGAATCAGTGGTGAAGAAGGTGAATGCAATGTTGGCATTCATTTCTAGAGGAATAGAGTATAGGAGCAGGGATGTGATGTTGAGGCTCTATAAAGCGCTGGTGAGACCTCACTTGGAGTACTGTGGGCAGTTTTGGTCTCCTTATTTAAGAAAGGATGTGCTGACATTGGAGAGCGTACAGAGAAGATTCACTAGAATGATTTCGGGAATGAGAGGGTTAACATATGAGGAACATTTGTCCGCTCTTGGACTGTATTCCTTGGAGTTTAGAAGAATGAGGGGGGACCTCATAGAAACATTTCGAACGTTGAAAGACATGGACAGAGTGGACGTGGCAAAGTTGTTTCCCATGATGGGGGAGTCAAGTACAAGAGGGCATGACTTAAGGATTGAAGGGCACCCATTCAGAACAGAACTGCGAAGAAATTTTTTTAGCCAGAGGGTGGTGAATCTATGGAATTTGTTGCCATGGGCGGCAGTGGAGGCCAAGTCATTGGGTGTATTTAAGGCAGAGATTGATAGGTATCTGAGTAGCCAGGGCATCAAAGGTTATGGTGAGAAGGCGGGGGAGTGGGACTAAATAGGAGAATGGATCAGCTCATGATAAAATGGCGGAGCAGACTCGATGGGCCGAATGGCCAACTTCTTTTTCTTTTTCTTATGGTCTTACGAGGGAGCTTAACGTAAAGGAACCAGTGTGAGGCAGTGATCATAGTATGATTGAATTCATACTGCAATTTGAGGGGGAGAAGCAAAACTCACATGTATCAGTATCGCAATGGAATAAAGGGAATTACAGTGGCATGAGAGAGGAGCTTGACCATGTGGATTGCAGGAGGATACTGGTGGGGATGACAGCAGAGCAGAGACAGCTGAAGTTTCTGGGAATAGTTCACAAGGCACAGGATAGATATGTCCCACAGAGGAAGAAGTTCTCAAATGGCAGGGGTAGGAAACCGTGACTGACAAAGGAAGTTAAAGACTGCATAAAAGCCAAAGAAAGGGCATATAAGATAGCAAAAGTGAGTGGGAAGTTGGATGATCGGGAAGCTTTTAAAATCCAACAATAGGCAACTAAACAGCTATAACAAGGGAAAGGATGAAAGATGAAGGCAAACTAGCCAATAATATAAAACAGGATACCAAAAGTTTTTTTTTCAGTTATATAAAGAGTAAAAGGGAGGTGAGAGTTGATATCGGACCACTGGAAAATGACACTGGTATGGTGGTAATGGGGAACAAAGAAATGGCAGACAAATTTAATGGGAACTTTGCTTCAGTCGTCACTGTGGAAGACACTAGCAGTGTGCCAGAGGTCTGTGAGTGTCAGGGAGCAGGAGTGAGTGCCATTGCTATTACAAAGGAAAAAGTGCTAGGCAAACTCAAAAGTCTTAAGGTAGATAAGTCACTTGGACAAAATGGACTTTCAAGATTCTGGCAAGGTCCCAGAGGACTGGAAGATTGCAAATGTCACTCCACTCTTTGAGAAGAGAGGAAGGCAAAAGAAAGGAAATTATAGACCAGTGGTTGGGAAAGTGTTGGAGTCTATTATTAAGAATGAGGTTTTGAGGTACTTGGAGACTAATGATAAATTAAGTCCAAGTCAGCATGGTTTCTGTGAAGGGAAATCTTGCCTGGCAAATCTGTTGGAGTTCTTCAAAGAAGTAATAAGCAGGGTGGACAAAGAAGAGGCAGTGGATGTCAATTACTTGGATTTTCAGAAGGTATTTGATAAGGTGCCACAAATGAGGCTGCTTAACAAGATAAAATCCTATGGTGTTCCAGGAAAGATACTGGTTTGGATAGAGGAATGGCTGACAGGCAGGAGGCAGTGAGTGGGAATAAACGGGGCCTTTTCTGTTTGGCTGCCAAAGACAAGTGGTGTTCCTCGGGGGTCAGTACTGCTACTTTTCACATAGTTTGTCAGTGATTTGGAGAATGGAATTAATGGCTTTGTCGCAAAGTTTGGGGATGATACAAAGGTAGTTGATGTGGTAAGTGGTGCTGAGGAAGCAATGTGATTTCAGTAGGACTTAGACAAATTGGAAGAATGGGAAAAAAAGTGGCAGATGGGATACAGTGTTGGGAAATGTATGATAATGCATTTTGGTAAAAGGAACAATAGTGTGGACTATTATCTAAATGGGGAGAAGGTTCAAACATCAGAGGTGCAGAGGGACTTAGGAGTCCTCGTGCAAGTCTCCCAGAAGGTTAATTTACAGGTTGAGTCTGTGGTAAAGAAGGCAAATGCAATGTTGGCTTTTAGAGAATCAGAATCGGAAACTGGTTTATTATCACCGGCATGTGACGTGAAATTTGTTAATTTAGCAGCAGCAGTTCAATGCAATACATAATCTAGCAGATGAAAAATAAATAAATAACCATAATAAAAATAAATAAGTAAATCAATTATGTATACTGAACAGATTTTAAAAAAGTGCAAAAACAGAAATACTGTAAATTTTTTAAAAAAGCGAGGTAGTGTCCAAAGATTCAATGTCCATTTAGGAATCGGATGGCAGAGGGGAAGAAGCTGTTCCTGAATCGCTGAGTGTGTGCCTTCAGGCTTCTGTATCTCCTCCCTGATGGTAACAGTGACAAAAGGTCATGCTCTGGGTGCTGGAGGTCTTTAATAATGGACACTGCCTTTCTGAGAGACTGCGTGGTAGAACTGGTTGAAACTAGTGTCTGATGGGATACTTGACCAGCTTAAGACTGCTGATGCATGTTGAGAATAACCTTGGATGATAAGCACAGTACCAGGGACGCCAATTAATAAGATACTCGGCCCCTGGAACCAGGAGGGAGGACGTGTCTGAGGGTAAATTATGAGCCCTGATAACAGGGAACAAAGAGGACTGTTAGACTCGTTGTGAGAGATAATTGACATGTCTTTTAAACGATTAATCTTGTCATGACCATGGGATGGCACACAAAATTATGTGACGGTGTTTGTCTTGCTGTATAAATATGAGCTTTTTACAACCTAAAATTCAGAATTCTGGTGGCAGTGGAGACTGCTGCAGACTCTCCATGATATCATGTTGATAAACTCTTAAAACGAAACTCGAAGTCACTCTGGTGTTCTTAGTTAGTGTTTCCATGACACACCGCTCCCTAAAGATTTCCTGGGTACTTGGTAGACTAGTACCCAAGCTGGAGCTGACTAGATTTACAACCTTCTGCAGCTTTTTCTGATCTTGTGCAGTGGCCCTTCCATATCAGACGGTGATGCAACCAGTTAGAATGCTCTCCACAGTACATCTGTAGAAATTTGCATGCGTCTTTGGTGACATACCAAATTTCCTCAAACTCCTAATGAAATATACAGTAGCTGCTGTCCTGCCTTCTTTGTAATCACATCAATATCTTGGGCCCAGCATAGATCCTTAAAGATGCTGACACCCAGGTACTCGAAGCATGAAATCAAATCCTTAGAAAGAGGTGACATAGGATCAGAAGATGTAGAATCGTTGTGGGTATGGGTAGAGATAAGAAACTGCAAGGGTAAAAAGACCCTGATGGGAGTAAAATACAGGCCTCTGAACAGTAGCCAGGATGTGGGCTACAAATTACAACGGAGATAGATGTAAGGGGGTTTCGTCTTTTATGTTACTGTGGAGGCTAATTAAAATGGCTTCTTTGTTACGTTATAAGCGGGAATGCTTCTTCGTTATGTTAAACGCTGAGAAAACTTTGCACTAGCAGCTTGTTGTGGGTTAGGAGCTGATAAGAGGATGTTATGAACCAATTGGGATAGTTGTTATGACTCCGGTGTATCTGGAAGTTTTTGTATGCGCGGGGTTTTGAGGGAGAAGGCAGGAGAGAAAGAGAGAGGATGGACCAGGTGCTGTGAGTCCGCTAACGGGGTCAGACCCCGAGCGGGGCGTTCGTCAAGGGGGGGAGACGGAGACGGACTCGTGTGGAACGTCTGGTTGACCACCGTTAATTGTCCCGAGTGGCCAGTCGAGGTGGTCCGAGGAGTCGCAGGGTGAAGAAGAAGGTCCTTGAGCTCCAACTGTTGGTGCACGAAGAGATTGAACTTCGATAAGTGTAGCGCCTTTTATTATCCTTTTATATTTTATTCTCTATTAATTATATAGTTCCAGTAATATCTATAAACTGTAAATCATTTAATCATATCTGGTGTATTGTCTGTTATTTGGGCGGGGTAGGGTACATCACACAGCATCCACACAAACTAATTACCCAGTTTGGCGGGACCGAGGGTTGTTTCCCTAGACGACAGCGAGCCGAGCGACCCTGAGGCTGGCTGGGAGGGCTGCATAGAAAAGGCATGTAAAATTGACAATGTTCCAATCATAATGGGGGATTTCAATATGCAGGTAAATTGGGAAAATCAGCTGGGTGTTTGATCCAAAGGGAGGGATTTTGTAGAATGCCTATGAGATAGCTTTCTAGAGCAGTTTGTGGTTGAGCCCATTGGGGGAAAAGCTATTCAGGATTGGATGTTGAGTAATGAACCAGATTTGATTAGGGAGCTTAAAGTAAAGGAACACTTAAGGAAGCAGTGATCACAATATATTAGAATTCACCCTGCAGTTTGAGAGGGAGAAGATAAAGTCATTTGCATTAGAATTACAGTGGAGTAAAGGGAATTAGAGAGGCAAGAGAGAGAAGCTAACCAAGTTTGATTGGAAGGGGATGCTAGCAGGGATGACAGCAGAACAGAAACATCTGGAGTTTCTGGGAGCAATTTGGAAGCCACAGGAAAGATATATCCCCCCAACAATGAAGAAATATTCTAAAGGGAGGATGAAACAACCACGGCTGACAAGGGGAGTCAAAAGCAGCATAAAAGGAAAAGAGAGGCATATTATAGAGCAAAAATCAATGGGAAGAAGATTAGGAAGCTTTTAAAAACCAACATAAGGCAACTAATAAAGCTATAAGCAGAGAAAAGATGAAATATGAAGGTAAGCTAGTCAATAATATCAAAGAGAATACCAAACGTATTTTCAGATACATGAAGAGTAAAAGAGAGGTGAGGGTGGATATCGGACTGCTGTGAGATGATGGTGGAGAAGTAGTATTGGGGAACAAAGAAATTGCAGATGAACTTAATAAGTATTTTGCATCATTCTTCACTGTGGAGTACATTAGCAGTATGCCAAAAATTTGAGAGTGTCTGGAGTCAGAAGTGAGTGCAGTTGCAAAGGAGAAGGTGCAGAAGGGTCTGAAGGTAGACAAGTCAGCTGAACCAGGTGGTCAAAACACCAGGGTTCTGAAGAAGGTAGCTGAAGAAATTGTGGAGGCATTAGCAGTGATCTTTTAAGAATCACTAGATTCTGGTATGGTTCCTAAAGACTGGAAAATTACAAATGTCACTCCACTCTTTAAGAAGGGAGGGAGGCAGAAAAAGGGAAGTTATGGGCCAGTTGGCCTCACTTCAGTAGTTAGGAAGATATTGGAGTCCATTATTAAGGATGAGGTTTCAGGTTTCATGTTTTCTTAATGGGAAATCTTGCCTGACAAATCTGTTGGAATTCTTTGAGGAAATAACAGGTAGGATGCACGTAGGGAAGTCAGTGGATATTGTTTACTTGAATTTTCAGAAGGACTTTGACATGGTGCGACACATGAAGCTGCTTAACAAGATAAGATCTCATGATATTACAGGAAATATACTGGCTGGAAAGGTAGTGGGGGATAAGCTCCTATCAATTAAATGCTCCCAATGGTGAGCACCTCAAATTACCTCTGGCAACCAAGTTCAGCTCCTGGCCTTCACATGTGGCTTATCAACTAAGCAGAACCGTTTCTACTGACAGGAGAAGGAGCAAAGGTGGGTTACTAGGGCCTTAAAACCAGTCACTTGAGGTAGATAGGGCTCATCCACTGTGGTTTGCAGGTCATCGACAAGAAGGAAAAGTCTGATCTCAAACCTCCATTGTCTTGCGGCTATACCCACTCATGGGGAGGGCTTTGTGAGTAAACCCTGAGGAAAATTCTGGAGCTGGAGTCCCTGTGGCAGTCTTACATTGAGTTCAACACTGACTAGCAACTCCTGTGATGCCACTGGTGCCAAACTGTATCGATTTCTGTCGTACCTTTGGATTCATCAGCTGCATGGGGAGAGAGAGCCTGCTGCATGGGCAACAATGTGCTCGCCATATCGTATTGCCCTGGCTTGCATATCACATAGAAAGCTGGGACACAACGTCTATGGTTGATCCTGACCAAGGGAGGGCTCCTCCCCAGTAGCATGGATAGAAGATTTGCTGACTGGCAGAAGGCATAGAGTGGGAATAAAGGGGTCTTTTTTGGTCGACTAGTGGTGTTCTGCAGGGTTGAAGTTGATCC
Organism: Mobula hypostoma; assembly: GCF_963921235.1. Classification (NCBI taxonomy): domain Eukaryota; kingdom Metazoa; phylum Chordata; class Chondrichthyes; order Myliobatiformes; family Myliobatidae; genus Mobula; species Mobula hypostoma. Next base: position 197,838 of record NC_086128.1, read on the forward strand.
GCTCCTTTTCATGTTATATGTTAATGGTCTGGATGATGGAATTGATGACTTTGTGGCCAAATTTGCAGATGATGCAAATAGAGTGAGAGAGGCAACTATCCAAGTAGTGATGAGGAAGCAGGGAGTCTGCTGAAGGACTTAGATTAGGAGAATGGGCAAAGAAGTGGCAGATGGAATATAGTGTCATAAAGTGCATGGTCACGCATTTTGGTCGAAGGAATAAAAGTGTGGCCTATTTTCTAAATAGGGAGAAAATTCAAAAATCTGTATCTCAAATGGACTTGAGGGTTCTTGTGCAGGATTCCCTAAAGGTTAACATGCAGATTGAGCTGGTGATTACAAAACCAAATGCAATGTTAGCATTTATCTCAAGAAGACGAGAATATAACAGCAGGGATGTAAAGCTAAGGCTTAATAGTTGGAGAACTGTGAGCAATTTTAGACCCTTTACCTCTGAAAAGATGTGCTGGCATTGGAGAAGGTCTAGAGGAAGTTTATGCCAATGGTCTCAGGAAAGACGTGGTTAACATATAAGGAGTGTTTGATGGCTCTGAGCCTGTACTCACTGGAGTTCAGAAGAATGAGGGGGATTTCATTGAAACCTACTGAATATTGAAAGTTCTAGATGGAGTGGATGGGGTGAGAATGTTTCCATTAGTAGGACCAGAGAGCACAGGCTCAGAACAGAAGGACTTCCCTTTAGGATAAAGATGAGGAGGAATATCTTTAGCCAGAGAGTGGTGAATCTGTAGAATTCATTGACACAGACAGCTGTGGAGGCCAAGTCATTGGGTATATTTATAGTGGAGGCTGATAAATTTCAGATTAGTCATGAAATTAAAGGTCTTGGGGGGGGGGGAAGGCAGGTAAATGGGGTTGAGAGGGAAAGTAAATTAGCCATGCTGGAACAGTAGAGCAGATTGAATGAGCCCAATGGCCTAATTCTGCTTTTTCTCCCTCTGTCCCTCTGAATATACCCCTTGCCCATCCTCTGGGTCCCCTCCCCCCCACCTTGTCTTTCTCCCTGGGCCTCCTGTCCCATGATCCTCTCATATCCCTTTTGCCAATCACCTGTCCAGCTCTTGGCTCCATCCCTCCCCCTCCTGTCTTCTCCTATCATTTCCGATCTCCCCCCCCCCTCCAACTTTCAAATCTCTTACTAGCTCTTCCTTCAGTTAGTCCTGACGAAGGGTCTCAGCCTGAAACATCGACTGCACCTCTTCCTAGAGATGCTGCCTGGCCTGCTGCGTTCACCAGAAACTTTTATGTGTGTGGCCTAATTCTGCTCTTCAGTCTTATAGACATGTGTCACAATGTCTCAACACATTGTGACAATCTCCCCTTTGCTGTGATATTTATTAAGTGTGGAGATCAGAGACTAAAAGTACAAAACCATACCCCAGAAAATCAAAGGGAGTACTATACTGTGAATGGTGTAAGTGATAGTAAGTGTATGTTCTTTCATATCTGAATTCAGTTTTGTAATCAACTTACTAATGTTTATTTTTGGTCTACACAACAAAACTTTTCATTCTATGTAATCACAATTCCTAATGCTAGAACAAAGAAATGCAAATATCCATTATAATTATCATTGCCCACCAAAAATATATATAGAGCTAAGGTTGCAGTGTTGTCAGCATTAAAACATTTAAAACAGCAGGAACATCCTAAACGGCTGTTAAGAATGTATCTCCATTTGTTTTTAAAGTAATGACAGTAACAGGATCACGAATACATGAGATTTCTGTGAGAAGCAAAAAAAGTTCTCCTACCTGGCTGGAGTCCCCTGTGCAAGTCTCTGCAATATCACAGTCATTCATGGCCTGCCTGCAAATTGCTCCACGTGGTTCATACTAGAAAAGAAAAGGATTCAGAGCTTCAACCCATTGAGTCTGCCCCACCACTCCATCATGGGTGATCCGAGATCCCACTCAACCCCATACACCTGCCCTCTCGTCATATCCTTTGATGACCTGCCCAATCAGGGAACTATCAATTTTCACTTTAAATGAAGGTCTTGGCCTCCACAGCTGTCTGTGGCAGAGCATTCCACAGATTCACTGGATACTCTCTGAGTGAAAAATTCCTCCTTAACTCTGTTCTAAATGGTCGCCTCTCAATTTTGAGGCCGTGTCCTCCAGTTCTGGACACCCGCACCATAGGAAACATCCTCTCCACATCCACCTTATCTAGTCCTTTCAAAATTTGGTAGGTTTCGATAAGATCCTCACGCATTCTTCTAAATTCCAGTGAGTACAAGCCCAAAGCTGCCAGACATTCTTCATATGTTAACCCTTTCATTCCCAGAATCATCCTTGTGAATCTCCTCTGGACTCTCTCCAATGACAACACATCCTTTCTGAGATATGGGGCCCAAAACTGTTGACAATACTCCAAGTGTGACCTGACTAGTGTCTTATAAAGGCTCAGCATTATCTCCTTGTTTTTATATTCTATTCCCCTTCAAATAAATGTCAACATTGCATTTGCCTTCTTTACCACAGACTCAACCTGTAAATTAACCTTCTCGGAGTCCTGCATGAAGAATTCCAAGTCCTTCTGCACCTCTGATGTTTGAACCTTCTCCCCATTTAGATAACAGTCTGCACTATTGTTCCTTTTACCAAAATGCATTATCATAGATTTCCCAACACTGTATTCCATCTGCCACTTTTTGCACATGCTTCCAATTTGTCTCCGGGCTTCTGCAATTGCATTGCTTCCTCAGCACTACCTACCCCTCCACCTATCTTACTTTTCTCCCCTGAAGAGGAGAAGCTTTATCTCATACATAGAAATGAGACAATATTGGATGAAAGATTCCCATTTGTGGAAGAGTGGTTGTAAATATTGATAAGGTCTTGCTATGTTTAATGCAGCTGTTAAGAATTGAGACTGGAACACAGTGACAGCCATAGATCATGGAGCCAAATGGTGTAAAGTTTATTTAATGAGGCATGCCTCAGTCCCAAGTCACAGCAGATTGCTTCGAGGGAGAGACAGTTTAAAAGAAGTGGGGAGGCATTTGGCACATTTTGCATGCCACAATTCCCAAGCAGACATTGGATTACACATAACAGGTACTTGGTAAGGACCAATAAAAGGAAGTGTTTTTTTAGTAAAGTGGCCGGCTGGGGGTTGAGTGCCTGGCAAGGGTGGAGTGGCTGAGTTGGCTTGACTGGAAGCTGGCTGTGTTTTGCTTGATGCGTGAGTGTGTTTTGGAACCTGTTGAGGGAAAGAGAGTGGGGAAGGAACGGAAATTGCTGGGAGGAGGTTGTGTGGGTCTGGTAATGGCGGACAAGATAAGAGGCGGGGTTGAGGGAAAGAAAGTGGAGAAGGAGAGGGATAGAGACTTGGGACCAGAGGTAGGCAGCTGGGGAGAGGTGGATTATTGTGAAGGGAGAAATAAAGGGAATGAGGAGGTAGTAAGGGGTCAGATGAATAAAAACCAAGACAAAGGGAATAAAAGAATAAGAAATGATAGTGGAGAAAGCTCTGAAAGGGAGGAAGATGAACAAGCTCAGAGAGGAGGTGTTGTCATAATTAGGTTTAATGAGAAGGCTCAGGGACATATGAAGAAAATTAACCTGTTTGTGCTAACAACAACTCCGACAAATAAGATAGGGGAAATAGTATTTGCAAAAGTCCTTAATGATGGCAACTTATTGGTAAGATGTGCGAATGAGGAACAACTTGAGAATGCACTCAAGCTAAAAGAGATAGGAAAGTACAAGGTGGAATACACTGGGAGGGTGGGAGCACAAAACAGTGGTTGTAAAGGAGTGATCACGGGGATACCAATGAGTATAAATATGGAGGAGATAAAGAGGAATATCAAAGGAGGGAAAGTAATGAATGTTCAAAGACTGAAAACAACAAAGGAGGGAGTGAAAAAGGAAAGTGAATCTGTATTGATTGAATTTGAAGAAAGAGTGCCAAGGAAGGTGTTCCTGGGTTTCATGAGTTACCCAGTAAGGGTGTATGTGCCAAAGCCATTGAGGTGCTATAATTGTCAAAGGTTTGGACACGTGGCTAAAAACTGTAAAAGGCAGAGGAGATGTGCTAGATGTGGGGGTGATCATGAATATGGAAAGTGTGGAACAGGAGTTCAACCAAAATGCTGCAATTGTGGAGGAGCTCATAATGTTGCATATAGTGGGTGTGAGGTTGTGAGACGGGAGACTAAAATTCAAGAAATAAGAGTGAAAAGAAAGATCACTTATGCAGAAGCTGTAAGAATGTCAAGAGAACAGAATAATGCTCCTAATGAACAGGGAGCAATAGGGATACGAGAGATGCAACAAAGAACAAATGACAGGATTTATGTAGACAAAAAGGCTCTAGTAACATTCATTGCAGGAGTGATTAATAGTACGGCTGAGGTAAAGTCAAAAAGTGACAAAATTCAGCTGGTGGTAAAAGCAGCAGTAAACCATTTAGGGTTAGTAGGACTGACATGGGAGGAAGTGAGGGAGAACCTCAGTAATCAGTCAAGCCAGGAAGTGTCATGTGTTGGTTAATACTAATTATGGTGATTCTTTTACAATGGAATGCAAGGAGCTTACTGGCCAATAGCCAGGAATTCAAGCACTTTATTAAAGAAATGGTTGTAAAACCGGATGTAGTGTGTATTCAGGAAACCTGGTTGAAACCAACTTTAGACTTTGTGGTATATGGGTATAGAATGATAAGGAAAGATAGAAATCTAGGGGGAGGAGGGGGTTGTGCTATGTTAATCAAGCAAGGTATACCATATAGGGTACTGGAGAAAGGAGATGATCAGGAAAACATAGTGGTGGAATTGTGGGAGAGAGGGGAGGGAGTGGTTATAATTAACTACTACAATCCATGTAAAAGGTTGGATTTGGACAGCCTATTAAAGATACAAGGACAAAACAGACATAAAGTAGTGTGGTGTGCAGATTTCAATGCTCATAGCACAATATGGGGGGATCAGATTACAGATCCAAATGGAAAGGTAATTGAAGATTTGATGGAAGAAAGGGATTTGGTGTGTATGAATGATGGTAGCGGCACAAGGATAGATATAACAACAGGAACTGAGTCAGTGTTAGATATTACGTTAGTGTCTAATACCTTGGCTGGCATTAGTAACTGGGAAGCTTGGACTGCTTCAACAGTAGGCAGTGATCACTACCCAGTTTTGTGTTCAGTGGGTGAAAGAGTTGAAGTAAGACCAGGTGGCGGAACCTCAAAGTGGGTGTTTGAAAAAGCAGATTGGGGTAAGTTCCAGAAGTTGAGTGAAGAAGGGTTGACAAAGATTGATATTTCTGGAAATGTAGATGAATTAAACAGTCAGGTGACTTCAGCAATTATCATAGCAGCAGAAGGATCTATACCTAGGAGTAAAAATAGGATGAATAGAAAACTGGTACCACGGTGGACAGAGGAATGTTGTCAGGCTGTAAAAAACAGAAATAGAGCATTCAGGCTAGTTAAAAGAACCCATAATATGCAGCATTTGGTTCAATATAAGAAAGCACAGGCAGTGGTGAGAAGAACTATACGTCAAGCTAAAAGGGCAAGTCGGAGGGTTTTTGTGACAAGGTAGGAAGAACAACACCTGTGGGAGAGATATGGGGAATGATTAAGAGGATGGGAGGAGATGAGATAGAAGGGAATGGGAATATCCAGTAATGATATCTGAGGAGGAAACTGCAGTCTCCAGTAGGGATAAGGCTGAGGTCATGGCCAAGTCATTTGTACTGATACACAGTTCAGAAAATTTGTCTGAAGAAGGGAGAAGAAGAAGGGAAAGAATAATGAGCCAACACCCAGGTGTGTTAAGCAGGAGGGAAGGAACAGATGATATAATTGATGATCCATTTACATTAGCAGAAATGGTGAGAGCAATAAAGAGATCGAGACCAACCTCCCCAGGGAAAGATCTGATATGCTCTGTGATGCTAAAAAATCTAGGAGAAGGAGCGCTCTTGAAGTTGCTGCATTTTTATAACAGAGTGTGGGAGGAGGGAAGATTACCAAGTGCATGGAAAGAAGCAGTAGTAATTCCAATAAGGAAGCCTGGCAAGGATCTGTCAAAACCCACTAGCTACAGACCAATTGCATTAACATCAAGTATATGTAAGATAATGGAAAGGATGATAACAGAAAGGTTATCATATGAGCTTGAGAAAAGGGGAATGCTGGCAAGTTATCAGAGTGGTTTTAGAAAGGGAAGGAATTCCATGGACTCAGTGATTATGTTAGAGACTGAAATAAGGAAGGCCCAGGCAAATAGAGAGTCAGTAGTGGCAGTGTTCTTTGACATTGAAAAAGCCTATGATATGATGTGGAAGGAAGGATTATTAATTAAACTGCACAAAATGGGGGTTGGTGGGAGAGTTTTTAATTGGATTAAAGATTTTTTGTTTGGTAGAAAAATTCAAGTTCGGATTGGATCAGAATTATCAAAACAGTACATAGTGGAAAATGGCACACCTCAAGGTAGTGTGATTAGCCCATTACTTTTCATGATTATGATCAATGATGTCTTCACAAAGGTACCAGTGGATATAGGTAGGTCACTGTTTGCGGATGATGGGGCCTTGTGGAAAAGAGGCAGGAACATGGACTATATAATCAGGAAACTACAAGAAGCAATTGATGATGTGGTGGAGTGGGGTTATGATTGGGGATGTAGATTTTCAGTAGATAAAACTCAAACTGTATTTTTTACCAGGAAAAGGGTTGAGGTAGGGAAGAAGTTAAGGATGTATGGGGTTGAATTAGAAAGGGTTGCATCATTTAAATTTCTGGGAGTTATATTTGATTCACGATTAACATGGGCAGACCATATCAGGAAAGTTGAGGAGAAATGTAAAAAAGTAATAAATGTGATGAGATGTTTGACTGGTAGGGAATGGGAAGCAAGTTGTTCAGCTTTGAAGAGAATGTATGTGGCTTTAGTAAGATCTGTATTGGATTATGGAAATATAGTATATGGATCAGCAGCTAAGTCTCTTATAAGGAAACTGGATGTGATTCAGGCTCAGGTCTTGAGAGTGTGCAGTGGGGCTTTTAAAACGTCACCAGTGGCAGCCCTATAGGTAGAAATGGGAATAATGCCTTTGGAACTAAGAAGGATGCAACTGATGACAAACTACTGGGCTAACTTGCAGGGGCACAATGATTCTCACCCTACTAGAGGAGTGTTGCAGGAGTGCTGGGAAAATGGGAGGTTTCAGAGGGATACCTTTAGTCGGGTAGGGAATGATATTGCGAAAGAATGTGGAGTATTTGATCTGAGGATAAGTCCTTCAGTAGTTTATCCGGTTGTAGCTCCATGGAAACTTGTATGGCCTGACATAGACTGGCATTTGTTAGAGGTAAAAAGGAAAGAAAGATATAAAACAGATTTGGTAAATGCATTTAACTGTCATGTGATGGAAAAGTATAGTGATTATACTCACATTTATACGGATGGTGCGAAGGAACCTGAAACAGGAGTGACAGGGTTTGGGGTGGTAATACCAGCAAAAGAAATTGGAATCAGCAGAAGAACATCTAATAAGTTAGGGGTGTTTACAGTGGAGATGCTGGCAGTGTTGGTTGCATTGCAATGGGTGCAGAAAGCCAGACAAGCCAAAGCATTGATATGTTCAGATTCTTCCTCAGTTCTAGCAAGTTTAAGGTCTTTTCACACAAACAGTCAGCAAGATGTACTTTATGAAGTCCTTCAGTTAGTGACAAGAATTGCAAATCAGGGAGGTCAGGTAAAATTTCTATGGGTTCCAGCACATGTAGGGGTGAAGGGGAATGAGAGGGTGGATGAGTTGGCAAAGAGGGCGTTAAAGAAAGAAAATGTGGAAATGCACATTAGTATCAGTAAAGCAGAGGTTAAGTGTGTAATCTGGGAAAAAGTCAACCGAATGTGGCAAGAAAGATGGGACAGGGAGGGGAAAGGGAGGCATTTATATCAAATACAAAAGAGTGTTGCAGTTACTAGGGTAGGTAATGGAAACAGAAGAGAGGAAATTGTGTGGACTAGGTTAAGGCTGGGGCATTGTGCATTAAACAAAACATTGAAAATGCTAGGGAAACACCAGACAGGATTGTGTGAGGAATGTCAGGAAGAGGAGTCAGTAGAACATGTAGTTCTGAGTTGCAGGAAGTATGGGATACAGAGAGAGATGATGAGAAATAAATTAAGGGAGTTGGGGATGCAGGAATTCACATTAAAAGGGTTGCTGGGCATGGGTGAGAGAGCACAAGTCCGGGTATTTTTAGCGTTTTTAAGGGGTACAGGGGTTTTTTATAGAATATGACAAATAAACAGGAATAGGATACTAGGATGGTCAAAGATGGGAGGGTGAAGTGTAGGTTTGTGTGTGCGTGTGTGTGTGCGCGTGTGTGTGAGTGAGATTGGGTGAAGGGATTTAGAATATATGTCTGGTGCACATTCTAGAGCAGAGGGTGGCGGTAATGCACCATTAAGCTGGATGCCAACCGCCGTAAAACAAGATACAGACAGACAGACAGATAGTAAAGTGGCCATCTTGGGAGTGGGCCAGTGTTAGTGTGGGAAGTTGAGGTTTTGGCTCATCGGGGCTTCAGTGAGGAGCGGCATAGGCAGATTATTGTTTCTTTCATTATTCGTTCTTTCTTTCTTATTGTACATTTAGAGTAGTTGGTTGCCAGACAGAATAATGGAAGGTTCTTCTTGCAGGATGTGGGAAGGTAGGCATCCAGCAGCAGCTTCTAACAGGAGTTGGAGCTGGAAATGGGTGAACTCTGGATCATTCAGGAGGCTAAAAGGTTAAAGATAGGACATATAGAGAGGTAGTTACATACAAGGTGCAGGACACAGGACATGGTGAGATTCAGAAAGGGGAAAGGGGTTAATTTACCCCTGTGGCTATCCCCTTCAACAACGGGTATATCACTTTGGATACTGTTGGGGGGATGACCTGACAGAGGAACGCCACAGTGGTCAGGTGTCTGTCTCAAGACTGAAGGGGGGAGAAGAGGTGAGTTGTGGTGTTAGGGGATTAATTGGTTTGGGGAACATAAAGGAGATTCTCTGGATGAGAATGAGATTCCTGGATGGTTTGTTACCTCCCGGATACCAGGTCTGGGGCATCTTGGATTGAGTCCTCAGCATTCTTAAGTGAGGAGTGAGCAGCCAGAGGTCATTGTCAACATCTGTACCCATGACATGGGTAGGAGGGGGGACAAGGTCCTACAAATTGAGTTCAGGGAGTTATGTGCTAAGTTAAAGGGTTCAGAAAAGTTTCCTTAATCAGTACATAGATGACCCAACCAGAGAGCGTGCTATACACGATCTCCTATTGGGGAATGAATAAGAGCAGGTGTCAGAAATTTGTGTTGGAGAACACTTTGCATCCAGTGATCATACTGTCATTAGTTTCAAGATAGTTATGGAGGATCGGTCTGGTCCTTGGGCTGAGATTTTAAAGTGGAGAAAGGCAATTTTGATGGTATCAGAAATGATCTGGTGAGTGTGGATTCGGATAGGTGGTTTTCTGGCGAAGGTGTACTTGGTAAGTGGGAGGCCTTCAAAAGTGAAATTTTGAAGGAGTTTGCATGTTCCTATCAGAATAAACTGCAAGAATAACAGGTTTATGGAACCTTGGCTTTCGAGAGATTGAGACCCTAGATAAGAAAAAGGAGGAGTTGCATTGCAGGTATATGCAAACAGGAACAGACGAGGTGCCATGGAGAATCAGAAACGCAAGGGACCACTTACGAAGGAAATCAGGAGGGTGAAAAGAAGACATGAGGTTGCTGTAGCAGAAAAGGTGAAGGGGGGTCCTATGGGCTTCTACAGATATATTCAGAACTAAAGAATAATAAGAGATGGCATGATAGCACAATGCTTTACAGTACCAATGACCTGGGTTCAATTCCCGCCAATATAAGGAGTTTGTATATTCTCCCTGTGACCACGTGGGTTTCCTCTGGGTACTCTGGTTTCCTCTCATGTACCAATTGGTAGGATAATTGGTCATAGTAATCCCATGATTAGGCTAGGGTTTAAACCAGGGGTTGGTGGGCCAGCAGGGCCTACTCTTCTTTATAAATAAACAAATAAATAGAAAAATAAAATTGGTCCTCTGAAAGATCAAGAGATGTAATATGTTTGTGGAGCTAAAAGAGTTAGGGGAGATCTTAATTGGATTTTTTGCATTTGCATCGAATTGGGAGAGAGACAGAGTAGCCAGTAGTTGGTGTGCAGGCGCGGAACATGTCAGAGGCATCGGCAACAGCAGAAGGCAGGCAGAGCACCACCAAACACGGTGAGTACTTTCTCCTTGCATGGGGTTTTTTCATATTTTTTAAACCATAAAAGAGAGATAGGGTCTAGTGGAGCGGTCATTGTTGGAATGGGGGCTAGAGTCACAGTGGGAACTTAGAGGCTTCGACGAGGAAAGGCCAAAGAAACAGATTAGAAGGGTTAGTTTTTCCTTTTGTTATTGCTGATTTGATCTTGGTTGCCCATTGTACCGTGCAGGCAGGATTGCAGATATGGCAGTGGAACACTGCTCCTGTAGGATGTGGGAATTCATGGAGCCCAATGGTCTCCCTGATGACTACACCTGTGGGAAGTACAGCCAACTCCAGCTCATGAAAGACCGCATTAAGGAGCTGGAGCTGGAGTTGGATGAACCTAGGATCATCCGGGAGGCAGAACATTTGATAGATACGACTTTTGAGCAGGTGGTTACACCCAGAGTGCAGAATTCAGGGAGTAGATGAGTGAACACCAAGAGAGGTAAAGGGAGAAAGAAGCCAGTGCAGGGTCCCCCTGTGGCCATTCCCTTGACCAACAGGTATACCCCTTTGGATACTGATGAGGGGGATGACCTATCTGGGCAAGGCAGCAGCAGCCAGACCAATAGCACTGTGGTTGGCTCTGAGCCTCAGAAGGGTAGGGTGAAGTCAGGCAAAGCAATAGTCACAGGGGACTCGATAGTTAGGGGGACAGAAAGGAGATTCTGAGGCAGTAAAAGAGATGCCAGGATAGTGTGTTGCCTCCCAGGTGCTAGGATCCAGGATGTCTCTGAGCAGTTGCAGAACATTCTTGAAGGGGGGGGTGAGCAGCCAGAGGTCGTGGTACATGTTGGTACCAATGACATAGGCAGGAGAGGGGTAGAGGTTCTGTGCAGTAAGTTTAGGGAGTTAGGAAGCAGGCTGAAGAGCAGGACTTCCAAGGTGGTAATCTCTGGATTACTCCCAGTGCCACGAGCTAGGGAAGGTCAGAACAGGAAGATAGTGCAGATGAATGAGTGACTGAGGAGATGGGGCAGAGTTTCAAGTTCCTGGATCATTGGAACCCTTTCTGGGGAAGGGCTGACCTGTACAAGTGGGATTGAACTGGAGGGGAACCAATATCCTGGGAGGGAGGTTCACTAATGCTACTGGGGAGGGTTTAAACTACAAAGGTAGATTTTAAGGGGGGTAGGAACCAAAGTAAAGAGTCAGAGGATGGGGAGGTTGGAGCACAAGTAGAGACAGCTTGTAGGGAGTTTGTGAGGAAGGATGGGCAGATGATAGAGCAAAAGCGCACTCAGCCTGATGGTTTGAGATGTGTCTATTTTAACGCAAGGAGTATCATAAACAAGCCGGAGGAACTTAAGAGCGTAGATCAATACTTGGAACTATGATATTGTGGGCATTACAGAGACTTGGGTATCTCGGGGACAGGAATGGTGCCAAGTGTGCCGGGCTTGAGATGTTACAAGAAGGACAGGGGGGAGGGGTGTGGTATTGCAAATCAGGGATACTGTCACGGCTGCAGAAAAGGTGGAAGTCATGGAGGGATTGTCTACTGAGTCTCTGAGTGGAAGTCAGAAACAGGAAGGAGGCAATAACTCTGATGGGTGTTTTTATAGAGCCCCCAATAGTAACACAGACATTGAGGAGCAGATAGGGAGGAGGATTCTGGAACAGTGCAGTGCAGGTTGTTGTGATGGGTGGTTTTAACTTTCCTAATATTGACTGACATCTCCTTAGTGCAAGGGGTTTAGATGGGGTGCAGTTTGTTAGATGTGTTCAGGAAGGTTTCCTGATGTAATATGTAGATAAGCCAACTAGAGGAGAGGCTGTGCTTGATCTGGTATTGGGAAATGACCCTGGTCAGGTGTCATATCTCTTAGTGGGAGAGCATTTTGGATGTAGTGATCACAACTCTATCTCCTTTACCATAGGATACAACAAAACACATTGATGAAGGTAGAACAGTTGATGTAGTGTTCATCGATTTCAGCAAGGCATTTGATAAGGTTCTCCATGCAAGGCTTATTGAGAAAGTAAGGAGGCATGGGATCTAAGGGGACATTGCTTTGTGGATCCAGAACTGGCTTGCCCACAGAAGGCAAAGAGTGGTTGTAGAGGGGTCATATTCTGCATGGAGGTCGGTCACCAGTGGTGTGCCTCAGGGATCTGTTCTGGGACCCATACTCTTTGTGATTTTTATAAATGACCTGGATAAGGAAGTGGAGGGATGGGTTAGTAAGTTTGCTGATGACACAAAGGTTGGGGGTGTTGTGTATAGTGTGGAGGGCTGTCAGAGGTTACAGAGGGACATTGCTAGGATGCAAAACTGGGCTGAGAAGTGGCAGATGGAGTTCAACCCAGATAAGTGTGAGGTGGTTCACTTTGGTAGGTCCAATTTGAAGACAGAATATAATATAAAAGGTAAGACTCTTAACAGTGTGGAGGACCTGAGAGATCTTGGGGTCTGTATCCAAAAGACCATAATTCACAGGAACAGAATTAGGCCATCTGGCTCATTGAGTCTGCTCCGCCATTCAATCATGGCTGATCCTTTATTTTCTCCTCCTCAACCCCAGTAACCAGCCTTCTTCACGTAACCTTTGATGCCGTGTCCAATCAAGAACCTATCAATGTCTGCCTTAAATACACCCAACAACCTGGCCTCCACAGCTGCATGTGGCAACAAATTCCACAAATTCAGCACTCTCTGGCTAAAGACATTTTTCTGCATCTGTTTTGAAAGGGCGCCCTGATATCCTGAGGCTGTACCCTCTTGTCCTCGACTCTTCCATCATGGGAAACATCCTTTCAACATCTACTTTGTCTAGGCCTTTCAACATTCGAAAGGTTTCAATGAGATCCTCCTTCATTCCTCTGGATTCCAACGAGTACAGACCAAAAGCCATCAAACATTCCTTGTATGATAATCCTTTCACTCCTGGAATCAACCTTGTGAACCTCCTCTGGACCCTCTCCAACTCCAATGCCAGCACACCTTTTCTAAGATGAGGGGCCCAAAACTGTTCACAATATTCAAGGTGATGCCTCACCAGTGCCTTATAAAACCTCAGCATCACATCCTTGCTCTTGTATTCTAGACCTCTTGAAATGAATGCTAACATGGCATTTGCCTTCCTCACCACTGACTCAACCTGCAAGTTAACCTTCAGGGTGTTCGGCACAAGGACTCCCAAGTCACCCTGCATCTCAAATTTTTGGATATTTTCTCCATTTAGAAAATAGTCCACATATTTATTTTTACTACCAAAGTACATGACCATGTATTTTCCAACACTGAATTTCATTTGCCACTTTCTTGCCCATTCTCCTAATCTAAGTCCTTCTGCATCCTACCTGTTTCCTCAACACTACCTGTCCCTCCATCAACCTTCATATCATCTGCAAACTTGGTAACAAAGCTATCTATTCCATCATCTAAATCATTTATATAAAGCATAAAAAGAAGTGGTCCCAACACCAACCCCTGTGGAACACCACCAGTCACCGGCAGCCAACCAGAAAAGGATCCTTTTATTCCCACTGGCTGCCTCCTACCAATCAGCCAGTGCTCTAACCATGTTAGTAACTTTCCTGTAATACTATGGGCTCTTAACTTGGTAAGCAGCCTCATGTGTGGCACCTTGTCGAAGGCCTTTTGAAAGTCCAAATATACAACATCCACTACATCCCCTTTATCTATCCTACTTGTAATATCCTCAAAGATTTCCAACAGGTTCATCAGGCAGGATTTTCCCTGAAGGAAACCATGCTGACTTTGTCCTATCTTGTTCTGTGTCACCAAGTACTCAATCACCTCATTCTTAACAATTGACTCTTAACATCTTCCCAACCACTGAAGTCAGGTTAACTGGTCTATAATTTCCTTTCTGCTGCCTTCCTCCTTTCTTAAAGAGTGGAGTGACATTTGCAATTTTCCAGTCTTGTGACACCATGCCAGAGTCCATTGATTTTTGAAAGATCATTTCTAATGCCTCCACAGTCTCTACAGCTACCTCTTTCAGAACCCTAGGATGAAGTCCATCTGGTCTGGATGACTTTTGTACCTTTAGGTCTTTCAGCTTTTTGAGCACCTTCTCTCTTGTAATAGTAACTGCACCCGTTTCACTTCCTTCAATATCAGGCACACTGCTGGTGTCTTCCACAGTGAAGATTGATGCAAAATACTCATTTAGCTCATCAGCCATCTCCTTGTCCCCCATTATTATTTCTCCTGCCTCATTTTCTCACGGTCCTATATCCACTCTCATTTCTCTTTTATTTTCAACATACTTGAAAAAACTTCGACTATCCACTTTGATATTATTTGTTAGTTTGCTTTCATATTTCATATTTTCCCTTCTAATGATTCTTTTAGTTGCTCTCTTTAGGTTTTTAAAAACTTCCCAATCTTCTATCTTCCCACTAATTTTTGTTTTGTTGTACGCCCTCTGTTTTTACATTAGCTTTGACTTCCCTTGTCAGCCATGGTTGTACTAGTTTGCCATTGGAGTATTTCTTCATTTTTGGGATACATATATACTGCACCTTCCTCATTTTTCCCAGAAACACACACCATTGCTACTCTGCTGACATCCCTGCCAGCATCTCCTTCCAATTTACTTTGGCCAACTCCTCTCTTATACCACTGTAGTTTCCCTTACTCCACTGAAATACTGCTACATCAGACTTTACTTTCTCCTTATCAAATTTCAAGCTGAACTCAATCATATCGTGATCACTGGTTCCTAAGGGTTCTTTTACCTTAAGCTCCCTAATCGCCTCTGGTTCATTACATAACCCCCAATCCAGTATAGCTGATTCCCTAGTAGGCTCAATGACAAACTGCTATGAAAAGCTATCTCTTCGGCATTCAACAAACTCATTCTATTGAGATTTATAACCAACCTGATTTTCCCAAACTACCTGCATGTTGAAATCTCCCATGACCACCATAACATTGCCCCTTTAACTCACCTTTTCTATTTCCTGTTGTATCTGTGGTCCACCTCCCAGCCACTGTTGGGAGGCCTGTATATAACTGCAATCATCGTCCTTTTACCCTCGCAGTTTCTTAACTCAACCCACAAGGTTTCAACATCTTCCAGTCCTATGTCACATCTTTCTAATGATTTGATGCCATTCCTTACCAGTAGAACCACACCACCCCCTCTGCCTACCTTCCTATCCCTCTGATACAATGTGTAACCTTGAACATTCAGCTCCCAACTACAACCAGCCACGATTCAGTGATGGCCAAAACATCATACCTGGCAATCTGTAATATTGCAACAAGATTATCCACCTTATTTCTTATACTCTGCACATTTAGATACAACACCTTGAGTCCCATGATCCTCTCGTATCCCCTTTTGCCTATCACCTGTCCAGCTCTTGGCTCTATCCCTCCCCCTCCTGTCTTCTCCTATCATTTTGGATCTCCCCCTCCCCCTCCAACATTCAAATCCCTTACTCACTCTTCCTTCAGTTAGTCCTGACGAAGGGTCTCGGCCTGAAACGTCGACTGCACCTCTTCCTACAGATGCTGCTTGGCCTGCTGCGTTCACCAGCAACTTTGATGTGTGTTGCCTGAATTTCCAGCATCTGCAGAATTCCTGTTGTTTGCATTTAAATTCACTACTGCGAAGCCTCTTCCGGTGATGCCTACACTGAAGAAGTTTAGATCCTCTCTTCGACGGGAGTTCAGTGAAACCATCTCTCACTGCTCCCCATCTGTAATTTCTTCGGCTCTTCAACTTTTCGACCACACTTTGACTCAGACTCGCTATCACAGCCATATATCCTTTCCTGGAACGTGCCTCCGTCGCCAACTTACTCCAGTTGGCTTTAGGATTCGTTTCCAAGCCTCTCAATTTGGACCTTCTGAGGATCGCAGGTACTCACATTTTATTGACTCTGCCTCTCGCCGCTTCTCCCATCAAGCTCTGAAGGCGACGCTCTCCGCCATGAGGAGGTACTTGGTGTCCCTATCCCAGACCCTTCCACACCTTCGGGACACTTTCTTCGCCGTCTGTAATGGTCCTACCCGTTATTTCATCCTCCGTCGGATTCACGCCTGCAATCGCCATTTTTTTGACTTTGTCATGTTAGGCAAAGATCGCAAGATCCTACATCTATGGACTCTAGAGCCTGCCGGCCCCGACGCTAGCAGGCATGAACTTCAAATTGCGGCCCCTGCCATTGATCTCGGCGGCTCCAACACCTCAGGACATATTCAAAACCTGGACTCCAGCAACGACCATGGACACCTTCACAGCGATCGCGCAACCACCAACTGCGACTCCAGCCTTAAACTCCAGGCCGGGTCTTTATGTGCTGCTGTTGTGACTCCCGTCTCCCCTTCCCCCACCACCACTCCGCAGCCCCGTCTTCCTCAGATCCCACCGTCAGCTCCTGGGCCCTCGGAGGCTCCATCTTCCTCTCACCCCAACCCTCCCCTCTCCATTGACACCACCAGCCTCCCCCCTCCCCCCTCTGATCCCAGCTCTCATCCGTGCCGGGTCTTTACCATCTCCTCCGACCTTCAACTGTCGGAGGCAGAACGCTCTGTCCTCAGTAAGGGCCTCACCTTTGTCCCCATTCACCTACACCTCAGCGAGTTCCGTGTTCGCCATGATGCGGAACTTTTCTTCCGCCGTCTCCGTCTCCGAGCCTACTTCTTCGGCAAGGACTCTTCCACCCCCACCGATGACCCCTTCTCCCGTCTTCAACCCTCCTCTTCTTCATGGACACCCCGCTCTGGTCTTCTGCCTGCTCTGGATCTCTTTATCGCTAACTGCCGACGGGACATCAACCGTCTCGACTTCACCGCACCTTGTCCCCATTCCAACCTCACTCCTTCGGAACGCTCTGCTCTCCACTCCCTCCGCATTAATCCTAACCTTACTGTTAAACCCGCCGATAAGGGGGGTGCTGTTGTAGTCTGGCGTACTGACCTCTACCTTGCCGAGGCACAGCGACAACTCGCGGATACCTCCTCTTATTTACCCCTCGATCGTGACCCCACTAAGGAGCACCAGGCCATTGACTCCCACACCATCACCGACTTTATCCACTCAGGGGATCTCCCATCCACTGCTACCAACCTTATAGTTCCCACACCCAGCACTTCCCGTTTCTACCTCCTACCCAAGATCCACAAACCTGCCTGTCCTGGCCGACCTATTGTCTCAGCTTGCTCCTGCCCCACCGAACTCATTTCTGTATACCTCGACACTGTTTTATCACCCCTTGTTCAATCCCTTCCGACCTATGTTCGTGACACTTCTCACGCTCTTAAACTTTTCGATGATTTTAAGTTCCCTGGCCCCCACCGCTTTATTTTCACCATGGATGTCCAGTCCTTATATACTTCCATCCCCCATCAGGAAGGTCTCAAAGCTCTACGCTTCTTTTTGGATTCCAGACCTAATCAGTTCCCCTCTACCACCACTCTGCTCCGTCTAGCGGAATTAGTCCTTACTGTTAATAATTTCTCCTTTGGCTCCTCCCACTTCCTCCAAACTAAAGGTGTAGCTATGGGCACCCGTATGGGTCCTAGCTATGCCTGCCTTTTTGTTGGGTTTGTGGAACAATCTATGTTCCGTGCCTATTCTGGTATCTGTCCCCCACTTTTCCTTCGCTACATCGACGACTGCATTGGCACTGCTTCCTGCACGCATGCAGAACTCGTTGACTTTATTAACTTTGCCTCCAACTTTCACCCTGCCCTCAAGTTTACCTGGTCCATTTCCGACACCTCCCTCCCCTTTCTAGATCTTTCTGTCTCTGTCTCTGGAGACAGCTTATCCACTGATGTCTACTATAAGCCTACTGACTCTTACAGCTATCTGGACTATTCCTCTTCTCACCCTGTCTCTTGCAAAAACGCCATCCCCTTCTCGCAATTCCTCCGTCTCCGCCCCACCTGCTCTCAGGATGAGGCTTTTCATTCTAGGACGAGGGAGATGTCTTCCTTTTTTAAAGAAAGGGGCTTCCCTTCCTCCACTATCAACTCTGCTCTTAAACGCATCTCCCCCATTTCACGTACATCTGCTCTCACTCCATCCTCCCGCCACCCCACTAGGAATAGGGCTCCCCTGGTCCTCACCTACCACCCCACCAGCCTCCGGGTCCAACATATTATTCTCCGTAACTTCCGCCACCTCCAACGGGATCCCACCACTAAGCACATCTTTCCCTCCCCCCCCCCTGCATTCCGCAGGGATCGCTCCCTACGCAACTCCCTTGTCCATTCGTCCCCCCCATCCCTCCCCACTGATCTCCCTCCTGGCACTTATCCGTGTAAGCGGAACAAGTGCTACACATGCCCTTACACTTCCTCCCTTACCACCATTCAGGGCCCCAAACAGTCCTTCCAGGTGAGGCGATACTTCACCTGTGAGTCGACTGGGGTGATATACTGCGTCCAGTGCTCCCGATGTGGCCTTCTATATATTGGCGAGACCCGACACAGACTGGAAGACCGCTTTGCTGAACATCTACGCTCTGTCCGCCAGAAAAAGCAGGATCTCCCAGTGGCCACACATTTTAATTCCACATCCCATTCCCATTCTGACATGTCTATCCACGGCCTCCTCTACTGTAAAGATGAAGCCACACTCAGGTTGGAGGAACAACACCTTATATTCCGTCTGGGTAGCCTCCAACCTGATGGCATGAACATCGACTTCTCTAACTTCTGATAAGGCCCCACCTCCCCCTCGTACCCCATCTGTTACTTATTTTATGCACACATTCTTTCTCTCACTCTCCTTTTTCTCCCTCTGTCCCTCTGAATGTATCTCTTGCCCATCCTCTGGGTCCCCCCACCCTTGTCTTTCTTCCCGGACCTCCTGTCCCATGATCCTCTCGTATCCCCTTTTGCCTATCACCTGTCCAGCTCTCGGCTCTATCCCTCCCCCTCCTGTCTTCTCCTATCATTTTGGATCTCCCCCTCCCCCTCCAGCTTTCAAATCCCTTACTCACTCTTCCTTCAGTTAGTCCTGACGAAGGGTCTCGGCCTGAAACGTCGACTGCACCTCTTCCTACAGATGCTGCTTGGCCTGCTGCGTTCACCAGCAACTTTGATGTGTGTACCTTGAGTACCATATTTGCTGTCCTTTCCAATTCTGCATCCCTAATGATTTGATACTCAGCCTGTTGGCTGCAACTATGTCCCATCACCTGCCTGCCCTTCCTGACAACCTGACTGCATGCTACCTTTACTTTTTTACCATCCGCTCTATCGTGAGTCCAATCACTCCAGTTCCCACCCCCTTGCCAAATTAGTTTAAACCCTCCCCAACAGCTCTAACAAACCTGCCCGCAAGAATACTAATCGGCCAAATCATCCTGTTTCTACCCTCACTGTCGATAGGACACTCAAAGCTGCTGCGCAGGTTGACAGTGTTGTTAAGAAGGCGTATGGTGTGTTGGCATTCATCAACCGTGGGATTGAGTTCAAGAGCCGTGAGGTAATGTTACAGCTATATAAGACCTTGGTCGGACCCGATTTGGATTACTGAGTAACGCTAGGTAATTTCTAAAGTAAGTACATGTTCGGCACAGCATTGTGGGCCAAAGGACCTGTATTGTGCTGCAGGTTTTCTATGTTTCTATGAAAAGCTTGAGCATATATACATTAAGAAAGAGGATGTGCTGGAGCTTTCGAAAAACCTTAAATTAGACAAGTTGCCGGGTCCAGACTAGATATACCACAGGCTACTGTGAGAAGTGAGGGAGGAGATTGCTGAGCCTCTGGGGATGATCTTTGCATCTAGAGGATCAGAGGGTTGCAAATGTTGTTCCCTTGTTCAAGAAAGAGAGTAGAGCTAACCCAGGAAATTATAGACCAGTGAGTCTGACTTCATTCAGTGCTTGGTAAGCTGATGGAGGAAAAACCCGAAAGGCAGGATTTATGAACATTTGGAGAGGCATAATATGATTAGGAATAGTCAGCATGGTTTTGTCAAGGGCTGGTTGTGCCTTACGAGCCTGATTGAATTTTTTGAGGATGTAACAAAACACATTGATGAAGATGGAGCAGTGGATGTAGTATATATGGATTTCAGTAAGGCATTTGATAAGGTTCCCCATGTAAGGCTCACTTAGAAAGTAAGGAGGCTTGGGATCCAAGGAGACCTTGCTCTAATGGATCGAGAATTGGCTTGCCCACAGAAGGAAAAGGGTGGTTGTAGATGATTTATGAGACAGACTATAATATTAATGGTAAGACTCCTGGCAATGTGGAGGATCAGCGAGATCTTGGGGTTCGAGTCCATAGGACACTCAAAGCTGCTGTGCAGGTTGACTCTGTGGTTAAGAAGGTGTATGGTGTGTTGGACTTCATCAACCATGGGATAGAGTTCAAGAGCCGTGAGGTAATGTTGCAGCTATACAAGACTTTGGTCAGACTCCACTTGGAGTATTGTGTTCAGTTCTGGTCACCTCACTACAGGAAGGATGTGGATACTATAGAGAAAATGCAGAGGAGATTTACAAGGATGTTGCCTGAATTAGAGGGCATACCTTATGAGAATAGGTTAGGTGAACATGGCCTTTTCTCCTTGGAGTGACGGAGGATGAGATGGACCTTTTGGAGGTGTATAAGATGATGAGGGGCATTGATCATGTGCAGAGTCAGAGGCATTTTCCCCAGGGCTGAAATGACTAACATGATGGGGCATAGTTTTAAGGTGCTTGGAAGTAGGTACAGAGGAGATGTCAGAGGTAATTTGTTCACACAGAGAGTGGTGGGTGCATGGAATGCATTGCTGGCGATGGTGGTAGAGGCGGATACAATAGGGTTTTTTAATAGACTCTTAGATAGGTACATGGAGCTTAGAAAAATAGAGGGCTATGTGGTAGGGAAATGCTGGGTAGTTTCTAGACTAGGTAACATGGTCGGTACAATGTTGCGGGCTGAAGGGCCTGTAATGTGCTGTAGATTTCTATGGTCTATTCTATCGTGTACTTTCAAGTTCCCTGAGACCTCATCCTTAATAATCGACTCCAACATCTTCCCAACTACTGAGGTCAGACTAACTGGGTTATAGTTTCCCTTCTTCTGTCTCTCTCTCTTCTTGAAGAGTGGAGTGACATTTGCAATTTTCCAGTCTTCCAGAATCTAGTGATTCTTGAAAGATCATTACTAATGCTGCCACGATCTTTTCAGACACCTCTTTCAGAACATTGTGGTGTACACCATCTGGTCCAAGTGACTTATCTACCTTCAGACCTTGCAGTTTCCCTGGAACCTTCTCTCTAGTTATGGTAACTTCGCACACTTCATATCCCCTGACACTTAAAACTTCCACCATACTGCTCATGTCTTCCACAGTGAAGACTGATGCAAAATACTTATTCGGAGAGAGGGGGGACTTGCAGCATGGGCAACTGCTGGTCTTCCATACAACCTTGCCCAGGCCTGCGCCCTGGAGAGTGAAGACTTTTCAGGTGCAGATCCATGGTCTCGTAAGACTAACGGATGCCTTTTTTATATATTATAAACCTAACTGTGTGTGTGTGTGTGTGTGTGTATATATATATATATCTATATATCTCTCTCTCTCTCTCTCTCTATATATATATATATATCTAAGGTAAGAAGACACTGAGTGTAATACAGGAGAACTTTGATATTGAGTTTTTTCATTCTCTGCTTCAGACTAGAATTGCCTAACATCCTTTACATTGTCTTTTCACTGACAATCTTTTACTATCTTCCCCTTTTTGATTACATCAGTCCTATAATTTGCATTAAGCTAACATTCTAAAATAATTTTGCTCAGAGTCTTTGCAGAAAAATGGAGAAAGAGCTGACTCAAATCTCGGGGTAATCCGTCCTCTTCTAGATCTTTATGTTTTTAATCTGTGCTATGGATTTGAGTTTCACCAAGCAACTGCTCTCAGTTATTCAATTCTAATAATTTCTGAGAACACAGGTAAGAATGCTTAATGGATTAACCACTTGATTACATTCAGTTCTTAGGCATGTTCCAACTTGAATTATAGGTTTATGAAAGTCACGTTACCTGACAATCTCGGCAGCAGAGTCCATTGCTACACATTGCATTGTGTGTAAGGGTACACTTCTTGCAGCAGTTCCCACCCACTTTACTACATTCCTGGAGGGGAATTAAATATATTTATTGTGATTTCATATAAGAATTTTCTTAAATACAAAAATAAATTAATAACTATTATTTCAACAGTTTCTTAGAAATAGGCGTTACAGTCTCCTAGGATATAAATTGGTGGAGTGTCAGTTGTACTTGAGTTTTGTAAAACAACACAACAGAATGAAGAACCAGACTAACTGAGGCTCGAAGTAAGTGGTGGATAATTGGCACACTGGAACAAAAGAGAAAGAAAGTGCATTATTTACAATTTTATATACACTACATGGATAATAATAAGGGGTTACTTTTTCCAATGGGCATTCCTAAGGAGAAGTGGTTAAACTGTAGATACTACTCTGCAGCATTTAATTAAATTTGTAGTATAGTCTTGAATTTTCTTTGGCTCTTTGGTATCAATGTCAACACAGTCACTCGCAGAATGAATGCAATCCAATAAAATTGCATTGGAATGGGGAATTTGGCTACATGTAAGCTCCCAGTACACAAACCACAGCTGGTGGTGATGTATTGACATGGAAGGAATTATCCTGTGATAGACTGGGCTGTATTCACCACTTTCTGCAGTCTTTTCTGTTCCTGGGCATCAGTGTTTCCACACCAAGCCATGATGCAGCCAGTTAAGATACTCTCCACTGTGCATCTATAGGAGTTTGTCAAAGGTTTTGGGGACATGCCATAACTATTCAAAGCTTCCAAGGAAATAGAGGCGCTATTGTGCCTCCTTTGTGATGACACTTACATGCTGGTCTGAGGGCAGATTCTCTGATATGTTGACACCAAATCAAATTAGTGATTTTGCAGTTATGACACAATAGTATCTACTCACAGCTGCGGTTCCACAATCACACTCTTCTCCATTTTCCACATATCCATTCCCACATTCTTGAGGGTCAACCAGCTGTGAAATTGTAAAACAGAGCTAACATAACTTTTCAGTAAAACTCACTAAATCAAAACTTGTAGGTGATTCCATTATATGACATTATTTTATTGGGGTGTCACAGTAGCACAGCAGTTTGTGTAGTACTAATACTGGGCCAGCAACCTAGGTTTAACTCCACCGCAGCTATAAGGAGTTTGTACGTTCTCCCCATGACCACATGGGTTTCCTTTGGATGCTCTGGTTTCCTCCCACAGTCCAAAGTTGTATGTGTTTGTAGGTTAATTGGTCACGTGTATGTATAATTGCCCAGTGCAGTCTCATTGGGCCGGAAGGGACTATTATCATGCTATAGCTGTAAATATATAAATTATAAAAAATTAAATTTGAATAAAACATGCTAAAATGTGCCAATGGTTTAAGATTATTTGATCGAGTAATTTTTGGAGCTGTTTTGAGTTTAATGTGAGGGAAGGGGGAGGGGTGGTAAGGGTCTTCATCCAAACATAAATAGAACCCAGCTCAACCTCTCACTACCATTATCTCTTAATCTAAAATACCAACAAGTTCTCAGTACTGAATTTTAGGTACTATGTGTCCATAAATCAAGCATACATGAAGTAGTATTTTCTAATTACCATTTTCAGCTGAAAATAATGCCAACTGTGAAAATGAAACTAGCATTTCTGTTTGTGATATACATTAACATTGATAATTTTCCCAGAGGCAGGTGTGCCTAGAACATTGCTGCAGGAACTTCTCAACACAATGTCCTAGACACCTCTAGCTGCCTTATCAAAGACTCTCCTTCCCTTTTACAAAGTCAGCAGTAGGGTTGTTTGCAGACGATTGCACAATGTTCAATTCCATACACTACTACTTAACAAATTAAGAAACTGATGCTTACATTCAGGTATGGGCTAATAAGTAGCAGATAACATTCAGAGCATTTAAGTACCAGGAAATGACTGCTGAACCATCTAACCTTGATATGCATTGCTGTTATCATCAAAGAATCCTCCACTGTCAACGTTCTGGAATCTGCCATTAAACAGAATTCAAATGGCCCAGCCACTTAGTGCGGCTACAAGAACTGTAGGAGCTGTGTATCCGTATCAAGATTTGCTACCTGATGTTACAGAGCCTTGCCATTCTCCTCTAAGAACAAGTCAGGAGCTTGATTGAATAATTTCTAATCGTTTGCTTGATTGCAACTCCAACTCTCAAGAAGCTGAACAGTACCTCAGACAAACCAGTTTGCTTGATTGGCATTCCATCCATCACCCTAAATTTTCAGTGGCAGCATTGTACACCATTTATAATTACTTTCCCAGACTATTCTGACAGTAATTTCCAAATTGGTGACCCCAACCACTAAGGACATTGTCACAATTTGAATCTCCCCCCTCCAAGTTGCACACTAATTTGATTTGCAAATATACCACTGCTCCTTCATTGTCACTGGATTTAAATCCTGGAACCCCATCCAGTAGCACTCTGGAAATACCCTCACCCAAATGACTGCAGCTCTCTGCCACCTTCTAAAGGGCAATAAATGCAGGTCTTGCTAACAATATCAGACGCTGGAAAATGAATAAATAAAAATAAATGAGGTCATGAAACATCTTCCAACATTACTCCATTGTGTGGTGCTCTTCATTCCTGGAGGAGACAAGTTCAGTGACCTTCCACCAGGCTATTTAAATGGTGGCCCTGTTGAAGCTTCTGTGAACCTCACCCTCATTACCCTCCCCAGTGCTTAAAACCTCTCTGTATGCTTGTATTTCATGCACAAAGGTTTCTAAGCACTTTTTTGAAAGATTAACTCTAGATGCTCATTATTGCTCTCTTGCAGCCTCCCTTTCCTCCATGTTGCTGATATCTGATTGCTATAAGGAACATTTCCTTCTAAGTTAGTCTGCAGCTAAGTGTCAGCCTCTGTATTCAATAGTGTTAAACCTGTCATGAACTGTGCAGGCCCCAGAATAGTGCTTCTTGATGCAAACTGTCTTAATGATATTTCAAAAATCTTTCTGTCCCTTTTAACAATCTTATCCAGGAAACCGGATGTGGTGGTAGCACTAAATACAACAATGGAGGCAGCAAGTTCAGCAACCAAAAAGGTGCATTGAAAGGAAATGAAATCCTGTTTCTAAGACGATATGAATTCAATGCTATTTGAAATGAAGTAAACATTTGTGTCTGCAACTAACAGCAATGTTTGCATAACATGAAGTTATTTTTATGCAAACACTGCAGTTAAATGACATACAATAAGTTCTCACAGATACAGATGAATAAAGACTGAACATAACAGAATCTATCTGACCTCCAGGTGATTAGTATGAGATAAAGACAGTAAATGTATATGATCCACAATAATGATGAAATTTTATATTAAATTAACAACATTAAACAAAATCCTCACTTCAGAAAAGGTTGCTTACCATTTATCAAAAGGCCTTACCTTAAGAGGTTTATTGAAAAGACACATGCCACCTCCAGCCTGCAGAAACAGATGATATTCAGTAATGCTACATCTTGAAAACTTTCGTGGAGGATATTGCCTGAAAGTTCAAACAGTAATGTGAACAAAGGATGGTACCACAATTCTTGCTTGCAAAATCTGTTATTCATTGCAGTGTGAAGGCCTGGTCACATATTTTTTAAATGTATTCACAGTACAGGATATCAGTATCATTTATTATTCATCCCAAAATTCCCTAACTCTGTACAGTTTACCAGGAAGCTACGAGAGTACAGCACACAGCTGAGTCTGAAGTCACATACAGGCCATATTGATTTGAAGACAAATATCTCCAATAATCTTCAATCTCAAGTAAAATCCACTTCAGTTTCACCAAACTCACCCATCCTTGCCTCTGGTGCCCATCTCCAACAATAGCTATTGTGGATCAGTGATACTTTTTCCAACATTTCAACAGGCACACAGTGGCAAAACTGCCCAATAATGAAGGGGTAATGAAACCTCATAATGGCAGAAAATCACATTTTAACACTTTAATGTAGAGTTATAGCAATGCAACACAGAAACAGGTCCTTTAGCCCATTGAATCTGCACTGACTATCAAATACACATTTACACTAATCCTATTTTAATCCCATCTAATACAGTTTTTAGTTGTGCAAATTGTCCCTAACTGCAGAGAAACTCAGAGAGTTGCACTACTCACATGAACCCTGCCTTGAATGCTGTGCACATTAATAAATTTCATCCAGACTCACACAAAACTACTTAAGCTGCTTGCACTTTAGAGCACAGAAAAATTCCTAGATAATTCTTTTTATTTTCTTTCATTTAAACCTTTTTGCTTAGCTATTGGGCTTTGCACAGATTATATGACATTGCCATTTCTGTGGCCTTATCCAGGATATTTATACAAAGGATTTCCATGTTTTTAAGGCTGAAAGAGTGAATATTGGAAGGACACTGGGCAGATTACATTTTGAGATACAGGTATAGTTGTAATGTACAGATCTATTTCTTGTAGCGCAATGGCTCCCCTTAGCACTAATTATTTACTGATAACTTACCCATGCACATTCATTTATAGCTCGTTTTGCAAAGTGAATATAACTACACCTCCGAGTGCATGCTTTTATTCATTTAATATGTAGTTGTACAGACACAACAGACCGGCAATGAATACAAACCTGAATGTCAGTGAATATCACCAACTGCACTGACAGTTCCGAGATGACAGAACTCGGAGAAAGGGAGAGAGACAGCGAGAGGAAAGAGTGAACCAGTACAGTGAAGGCAGTCACAGATGCTAGCACAGGGATGTGTGAGTGACAGTGCATAGTACACAGTGAGGCCACATCCACACTAGACCGGATAAATCTGTAACCGAAGCTTTTATCTTCGTTTTGACCCTCCGTCCACACTGAATCGGCATTCTCCTCCCCCGAAAACTGAGCTTTTCTAAAACACTCTCCAGAGTGTATAAATCTGAAAACGCTGGTTGGCTGTTGTAGTGTGTACGGGGTAACCGGCTAATTTTAAAACCGCTGTCATGACGTGCTGGAACAAATAGTGGCGGCAGCAGGGCATTTCATTGTTCTCTTGAACGCAACCTCCAACACCACAACAACAGTATCTGACAATAGATGTGTAACATCCTAATGTAACATTGTATGGAAATACAAGATAACACTGATGCAGACATGTTTTATACATTTAACAAGGTGCTTTAGTAACGTATTGCTTGTGCAAACATTCAGTGGATGCAATTGTCACTTTTGCCCAGGAACTCGTTTTATTGCACATGTTAAATACAGCAAAACAATACACAAAGACATGGCAAAAGTAAAGGCAAACAAGTGAGATAACAGCAAATTTCACTTTTGCCCAGTAACAAGCCTTATTGCGTTTAGTTGTAGCTGTCGTCCCCTTCATTGGTGAAGAGACTACGGCTGTAGGAAATGTTTCCGAACAAACGCTCACCAAGTCTTTCGTCTGGCAATTTCCTTTTAAGTTTTTCTAGTCTGTAACTGGACAAACACGCACCAAGTATACTATTTTCTCTTCGCTTGTTTTCTGTGTGTCCTGCGCATGCCCAGTAGGAGGAGATTCGCCAAAATATCTGTTTTAATGTGGACAGAGGTATTTTTGAAAACGCCTAGTGTGGGCGCCTGTTGTTTTTACGCGAAACCGGCTTTTTCAAAATTATCCGGTCTAGTGTGGACGTGGCCTAAGACTTGCACAACTAGCAAAGCTAAAGTGAAAATAATGTGACAATGGCCTTTGTCAGAAAGTTAACGAATTTGATAGAGCTAATGAGGACTGGGAATCGTATATTGAGAGGGCTGAATGGTATTGAAATGCTAACAATGTGGTTGAAGAAAATAAATTCTCCACAGCTCTTAGCTTAATGGGTACTAAAATGTATAGTCTCTTATGCAACTTAGCAAGACATCAGACAACATTGTTGATATTTTACAAAATCACTTGAGCCTAAATGCACTAGTAATAGCTGAGAACTTAGATTTTACAAAAGTAACCAGTTAAAGGATGAAAGCATTTCTGAATGCATTGCAGAACTGTGCAAACTTCCCTAATACTGTGACTTTGGAGATGGACTTTCTGATGCATCAAGGGACAGGCTTGTATGTGGCATGGATAGTCAAGGCACTCAAAAGAGGCTATTGTCAGAAAAAGACCAAATCTTAGAATGGGCATTATCAATATCAATGGAGGCAACAGCAAAGGAAGTATAAGAACAACAGAAAAAGAGTTTAGAATGTGAAATGCACAAAATACCCCTGAATGGTGCAAAAAGCCAAAATTGTTATCAATGTGGCAAATCCTCTCATAATACAAGTGACTGTTGGTTCAAAGAAAACGTTTGCAGAAAGTGTCACAGACAAGGCTGCATGGAGAGAGTTTGCAAGTCCGACAAAAAGCAGAACCAAAGAGAAAAACCACACAGAGTGAAAAGTTTCAAACATAAAACTAAACAAATGAATAAAGTGACTGAGTGCGAAACAGAATCAGACAATGAAGAGTCTGACAAAGGTGAGCTGTCATGTCTAGAACTGCATAGCATTACTGAAGCAGATCACAAAATCATCTGGATCACAACAGATGAGTCTGGTGTAAAACTGAATACAGGGTCAGATTTGTCTGTAATCTCAGAAACTGACTACAACAGACTGTTTACTAAGCTATCATTAGAAAAGACCTCGGTGATGATAGAGACCTACACAGGCAAAACAAAATGTCTTCTAAAGGCAAACCGAAAGTGAATGTGATGTACAGAGGCAAAACACAGCAGTTAGAGCTTTATGTGTTGAAGAGTGGAGAGTCAGCACTTTTCAGACATGAATAGTTAAGAAAAATCCAACTAGACTAGCACACAATCAGAGCTTTCAATGTAACATCAACAGGCAACCGCAGCCCAAAAGGTAGCACTAACCAGAGAATGTCACAGCTGCTTAATCTAATGAGAAGGTGTTTAAGAAGGGCATTGGTAAACTCAATGGCATGAAGGACAGAAATGAACTGGATGAAGCATTACAGGCTGAAACCCTTTGGCAGGACTGGAGAAAAGAGCTAAGATGTAGATTTAAAAGGTGGGAAAGGAGACAGAGAAACACAGGGTGATATGTGAAACTGGGGAGGGAAGGATGGAGTAAACAGCTGAGAAGTTGATTGGTGAAAGAGATAGAAGGCTATGGAAGAAAGAAAAGGGGGAGGAACACCAGAGGGAGATCATGAGTGGACAAGGAGATAAGGTGAGAGAGGGGAAAGGGGATGGGAAATGGTGAAGTGGGGGGTGGGGGCACTACCGAAAGTTTGAAAAATCGATGCTCATACCATCAGGTTGGAGGCTACCCAAACAGAATAAAAACACCATCCCCTTCTCTTAATTCCTCCTTCTCCACTGCATCTACTCTCAGGATGAGGCTTTTCATTCTAGCACGAAGGAGATGTTCTCCTTTTTCAAAGAAAGAGGCTTCCCTTTCTCCACCATCAACCACATCTCTTCCATTTTACGTACGTCTGCCATCACCCAGTCCTCCTGCCACCCTACCAGGGATAGGATTCCCCTTGTTCTCACCTACCACCCCACCAGCCTCCATGTACAACACATAATTCTCCAGAACCTCCACCACCACCAATGGGATCCCACAAACAAGCACATCTTTGCCTCCTCCACGCTTTCTGTTTTCCGTAGGGATTGCACAAGATACGATAGCCTTCTCCATTCCTCCTTCCCCACTGATCTCCTTCCTGCCACTTCACCTTGCAAGCAACACAACTGCTATACCTGCCCCTACACCTCCTCCCTCACTACCATTCAGGGCCCTAAACTGTCCTTCCAGGTGAGGCAACAATTCACCTGTGAGTCTGTTGGGGTCAGCTACTGTGTTCAGTGCTCCAGTGTGGCCTCCTCTACATCGGTGAGACCCGACATAGATTGGGAGACTGCTTCACCGAGCATCTACGCTCCGTCCACCAGAGCAAGTGGGATCTCCCATTGGCCACCCATTTTAATTCCACTTCCCACTTCCATTCCGATATGTCCATCCATGTGTAAGGGGTTTCTTCTTTTATGTTACTGCGTAGGCTAATCAAAATGGCTTCTTTGTTATGTTAACTGTGATGTAAGGAGTTCTCTTTCTCTGTTTGTTTGGGTTATATTATTGATAAGAGAGCGAATAAACCAATTGGGATAGATGATATTCTTTCTTGTGTGTGTGTAAGCTATTGTGTTGCGCGGGCTTTGGCGTAGAAGGCACGATGGGGACAGAGAGAGGAGACGCGATGCTGTAAGCCGTCCAACAGGGTGGACCCCGAATGGAAGTCCGAGGCCCAGGGTCTTCGGCGAGGAGAGGAGACGAAGACAGACAAGTGTGGAGCGTCTGGTCGACCACCGTGCTTGGTCCCAGGCGGCGGGTCGAGGTGGTCAGAGGGGATCGAATGGTGGAAGGAGGACCCCATTACTGGAGCTCCAACTGTTGTGCACGAAATGGTTGAACTTTGATAAGTTTGGCGCCTTTTACTTTCCTTTTATATTTTATCTCTATTAATTACATAGTTCCAGTAATAGCTATAAATTGTAATCATGTAATCGTATATGGTGTATTGTCTGTTAATTGGCGGGGTGGGGTACATCACACAGCATCCACACAAACTTGATTACCCAGTTTGGTGGGGCTGAAGGCTGCTCCCCCGAGATGAAAGCGAGTTGAGTGAGCCTGAGGCTTCCAGGGGGCTACACATGGGTTCCTCCACAGTCGTGATGAGGCCACACTTAGGTTGGAGGAACAACACCTTATATTCTGTTTGGGTAGCCTCCAATCTGATGGCATGAACATCGATTTCTCGAACTTCCGGTAATGCTTCCCCCCCCCCCCCATCATTCCCTTTTCCATCTCTTATAGAAACATAGAGAACCTACAGCACAACACAGGCCCTTCGGCCCACAAAGTTGTGCTGAACATGTCCTTACCTTAGAAATTACCCATAGCCCTCTATTTTTCTAAGCTCCATGTACCTATCCAGGAGTCTCTTAAAAGACCCTATCGTATCTGCTTCCACCACCGTCACCGCCAGCCCATTCCACGCACTCACCACTCTGTGTAAAAAACTTACCCCTGACATCTCCTCTGTATCTACTTCCAAGCACCTGAAAACTATGCCCTCTCGTGTTAGCCATTTCAGCCCTGGGAAAAAGCCTCTGGCAATCCACATGATCAATGCCTCTCACCATCTTATGTAGCTGTATCAGGGCACCTCTCATCCTCCGTCGCTCCAAGAAAAGGCTGAGTTCACTCAACCTATTCTCATAAGGCATGCTCCCCAATCCAGGCAACATCCTTGTAAATCTCCTCTGCACCCTTTCTATGGCTTCCAAATCCTTCCTGTAGTGAGGTGACCAGAACTGAGCACAGTACTCCAAGTGGGGTCTGACCAGGGTCCTATATAGGTGTAACATTACCCCATGGCAGTGCTTCAGGTACTTGGATCATTGGGATCTCTTCTGGAGGAGGTGTGACCTGTTCAAAAGTGACGGGTTGCGCCTGAACCAGAGGGGTCCAATATTCTTGCAGGCAGGTTTGTCAGAGATGTTGGGGAGGATTAAACTAATTTGGCAGGGTGATAGGAATGGGAGTGAATGGATTCTGGATCAGATGGGTGGTAAAAAAAGCAAAGACAGCATGCAGTCAGACTTTCAGGTAGGGCAGGCAGATGAGAGGACATAATTGCAGCCAGCAGGGTGAGTTTCAGTGCATTAGGGATGCAGAATCAGAAAAGGGAGCAAATACAGTATTCAAAGTGTAAAATGTCAATGCACAAAGTATAAGAAATAAGGTGGATGATCTTGTTGCAATATTACAGATTGCCAGGTATGATGTTGTTGCCATCACTGAATCGTGGCTGAAGGATGGTTGTAGTTGGGAGCTGAATGTCCAAGGTTACACATTATATCAGAGGGATAGGAAGGTAGGCAGAGGGGGTGGTGTGGTTCTGCTGGTGAAGAATGGCAAGATGTGTCATAGGATCTGAAGATGTTGAATCCTTGTGAGCTGAGTTAAGAAACTGCAAGGGTAAAAGGACCCTGATGGCAGTCACATACAGGCCTCCAAACAGTAGGTGGGATGTGGACCACAAATTACAACAGGAAATAGAAAAGGCGAGTCAAAAAGGCAATGTTATGATAGTCATGGTAGATTTCAACATGCAGGTCAGTTGGGAAAATCAGGTTGTAAATGGATCTCAAGAGAGTGAATTTGTTGAATGCCTATCAGATGGCTTTTTTAGTGCAGTTTGTCGCTGAGCCTACCAGGGGATCAGCTAAACTGCATTGGGTGTTATGTAATAAACCGGAGGCAATTGGGGAGCTTAAGATAAAAGAACCATTAGGAGACAGTGATCAGAATATGACTGAATTCAACTCGAAAATTGTTAGGGGTAAAGTAAAGTCTGATGTAGCAGTATTTCAGTGGAGTAAGGGAAATTACAGTGGTCTGAGAGAGGAATTGACCAAAGTAAACTGGAAGGAGATGCTGGCAGGGATGTCAGCAGAGCAGCAATGACGTGTGTTTCTGGGGAAAATGAGGAAGTTGCAGGATATATGTATTCCAAAACAAAGAAATATTCAAATGGAAAAATAGTACAAATTGGCTGATAAGAGAAGTCAAAGTTAATGTAAAAGTAAAAGACAGGGCATTCAACAAAGCAAAAATTAATGGGAAGAGAGAGGATTGGGAAGCTTTCAAAAACCTACAGAGATCAACTAAAAGAATCATTAGAAGGGAAAGGATGAAATATGAAAGCAAGCTAGCAAATAATATCAAAGTGGATAGTCAAAGTTTTTTCAAATATGCGAAAAATAAAAGAGAGATGAGAGTGGATATAGGACCACTAGAAAATGAGGCTGGAGAAACAATAACAGGGGACAAGGAGATGGCAGATGCACTAAATGAGTGTTTTGCATCACTGATCTCTGTGGAAGTGTCTGGCAGTGTGCCAGATGCTGTACTGTATGAAGGAACAGAAGTGAGTGCAGTTACTATTACAAGAGAGAAGATGCTCAAAAAGTTGAAAGAACTAAAAGTGCATAAGTCACCTGGCACTGCACCCTACGGTTCTGAAAGAGGTTGCGGTAGAGATTGTAGAGGCATTCATAATGATCTCTTAAGAATCATTGGACTCTGGCTTGCTTCTGGAGGATGGCAAACTTGCAAATGTCACTCCATTCTTTAAGAAAGGAAGAAGGCAGCAGAAAGGAAATTATAGACAAGTTAGCTTGACCTCAGTGGTTGGGAAGATGTTCAAGTCAATTGTTAAAGATGAAGTTATGGAATACTTGGTGACACAGGATAAGATAGTACAAAGTCATCATGGTACCCTTAAGGGAAAATCTTGCCTGATGAACCTCTTGGAATTCTTTGAGGAGATCACAAATAGGATAGGTAAAGGTATGTAGTGGATGTTGTATATTTGAACTTTCAAAAGGCCTTTGACAAGGTGTCATACATGAGGCTGCTTACCAAGTTAAGAGCACATGGTATTACAGGAAAGTTACTAACACAGTTAGAGCATTGGCTGATTGGTAGGAGGCAGCGAGTGGGAATAAAAGGACCCTTTTCTGGTTGGCTGCCAGTGACTAGTGGTGTTCTGCAGGGGTTGGTGTTGGGACCACTTCTTTTTATGCTGTATATAAATGATTTAGATGATGGAATAGATGGCTTTGTTGCCAAGTTTGCAGATGATACGAAGATTGGTGGAGGAACAGGTAGTGCTGAGGAAACAGGTAAGATGCAGAAGGACTTGGACAGATCAGGAGAATGGGCAAGAAAATGGCAAATGAAATACAATGTTGGAAAATGCATGGTCATGTACTTTATTAGCAGAAATAAATATGCATTCTATTTTCTAAAGGCAAATGCAATGTTAGCATTCATTTCATGAGGTATAGAATATACGTAAGAACAGGGATGTGATATTGAGGGTCTATAGGGCACTCATGAGACCACACTTGGAGTACTGTGTGCAGTTTTGGGCTCCTTATTTTAGAAAGGATATACTGACATTGGAGAGGATTCAGAGAAAATTCACGAGAATGATTCCAGGAATGAAATGGTTACCGTATCAGGAACGTCTGGCAGCTCTTGGGCTGTATTCCCTGGCATTCAGGAGAATGAGGAGGGTTCTTATTGAAACATTCCGAGTGTTAAAAGGCCTGAACAGGTTAGATATAGCAAAGTTATTTCCATGGTAGGGGATTCTAGGACAAGAAGGCACAACTTCAGGATTGAAAGATGTCCTTTTAGAACAGAGATGCAGAGAAATTACTTTAGTCAGAGGGTGGTAAATCTGTGGAATTTGTTGCCACAAGCAGCTGTGGAGGCCAAGTCATTGGGTGTATTTAAGGCAGAGATAGATAGGTTCTTGATTAGCCAGGGCATCAAAGGGTATGGGGTGAAAACAGGGGAGTGGGGATGCCTGGAAGAATTGGATCAGCCCATGATTGAATGCAGAGCAGACTCAATGGGCTAAATGGCCAACTTCTGCTCCTATATCTTATGGAATTTGTTACCACAGGCAGTGGTGGAAGTCAGGTTGTTGGGTGTATTTAAAGCGAAGATTGATTGAGAGAAGGCCGGGGAGTGGGGTTGAGGAAGGGAAAAAAGGATTAGCCAGGATTGAATGGCGGAGAAGACTCGATGTGTCATATGGTCTCATTTTGCTCCTATGTCTAATGGTCTTATGGTGATTACAAAGAAGAGAAGTGGACACCCGGTGGGATATCTACAAGAACTGGACCACTGATGTACACAGTGGACGTTGGAGATCAGACATGGAGATGTCATGTGGACCAGATACTGGATACTCATCCAAAGAACACACCTTGGTCATTTGAGTCCAACATGATAGACACATTACCGTCACCGGACATAACTCACAGTGATGATCGTGTCACTGACAGCAACATGACACGTGCAAGAGAGAGAAAGATGTCTTTGACAAGACACCTGCCAAACCTGATGCCACTCCCCAAGTCCAGAGGCGCGATCCCGAAAAAAAACAGAGCACCACCCAAAAGACTGAAACTTTAATATAGTTAAGTTAGTTATAGACTTTTTTTTTAAAAGGAAAAAATCAAGAAAACACTGTTATTGTGAAAGCACGTATATTTGAACATGGTCTGTTGAAGGGAAATTGAATGTTTTGTTACATATACAGTATTATGTTACATTAATCTAAAGGGGAGGAAGTGTAATGTATGGATCTATTTCTTGTAGCAAAATGACTCCTCTCAGCACTAATTATTGACGGATAACTTACCCATGCACATTGACTTCAACGCCAGAGTGGGAGCCGATAACAATTCCTGGCTGTCTTGTCTTGGCCACTTTGGAATTGGCAAAATAAATGACAATGGACGACATCTCCTGGAGTTCTGCTCCTATCACGCCCTGTGTGTAACTAACTCCTACTTTCAGACGAAGTTGCAGTACAAGGTCTCATGGTGACATCCACAGTCTAAACACTGGCACCAACTAGACATGATCATCACCAGGCGCTCTTCCATCAACTCTGTACGAATCACCCGTAAAGACAGTAAGGTAGAAGGGCTGAAATGTGTGTACCTCAATGCAAGAAGCATCAGGAACAAAGGTGATGAACTGAGAGCTTAAATACATACATGGAATTATGATGTAGTGGCCATTACAGAGACTTGGCTGGAACCAGGGCAGGAATGGATTCTCAATATTCCTGGATTTCAGTGCTTTAAAAGGGATAGAGAGGGCGGAAATAGGGGAGGAGGGGTGGCATTACTGGTCAGGGATACTATTACAGCTACAGAAAGGGTGGGTAATGTAGCAGGATCCTCTTTTGAGTCAGTATGGGTGGAAGTCAGGAACAGGAAGGGAGCAGTTACTCTACTGGGGGTATTCTATAGGCCCCCTGGTAGCAGCAGAGATACAGAGGAGCAGATTGGGAGGCAGATTTTGGAAAGATGCAAAAATAACAGGGTTGTTATCATGGATGACTTTAATTTCCCTAATATTGATTGGCACCTGATTAGTTCCGAGCGTTTAGATGGGGCAGAGTTTGTTAAGTGTGTCCAGGATGGATTCCTGTCACAGTATGTGGACAGGCCGACCAGGGGGAATGCCATACTAGATCTAGTACTAGGTAATGAATCGGGTCAGGTCACAGATCTCTCAGTGGGTGAGCATCTGGGGGACAGTGACCACCGCTCCCTGGCCTTTATAATTATCATGGAAAAGGATAGAATCAAAGAGGACAGGAAAATTTTTAATTGGGGAAAGGCAAGTTATGAGGCTATAAGGCTAGAACTTGTGGGTGTGAATTGGGATGATGTTTTTGCAGGGAAATGTACTATGGACATGTGGTCGATGTTTAGAGATCTCTTGCGGGATGTAAGGGATAAATTTGTCCCGGTGAGGAAGATAAAGAATGGTAGGGTGAAGGAACCATGGGTGACAAGTGAGGTGGAAAATCTAGTCAGGAGGAAGAAGGCAGCATACATGAGGCTTAGGAAGCAAGGATCAGATGGGTCTATTGAGGAATATAGGGAAGCAAGAAAGGAGCTTAAGAAGGGGCTGAGAAGAGCAAGAAGAGGGCATGAGAAGGCCTTGGCGAGTAGGGTAAAAGAAAACCCCAAGGCATTCTTCAATTACGTGAAGAAAAAAAGGATGACAGGAGTGAAGGTAGGACCGATTAGAGATAAAGGTGGTAAGATGTGCCTGGAGGCTGTGGAAGTGAGCGAGATCCTCAATGAATACTTCTCTTCGGTATTCACCAATGAGAGGGCACTTGATAATGGTGAGGACAATATGAGTGAGGTTGATGTTCTGGAGCATGCTGATATTAAGGGAGAGGAGGTGTTGGAGTTGTTAAAATACATTAGGACAGATAAGTCCCCGGGGCCTGATGGAATATTCCCCAGGCTGCTCCACGAGGCGAGAGAAGAGATTGCTGAGCCTCTGGCTAGGATCTTTATGTCCTCGTTGTCCACAGGAATGGTACCGGAGGATTGGAGGGAGGCGAATGTTGTCCCCTTGTTCAAAAAAGGTAGCAGGGATAGTCTGGGTAATTATAGACCAGTGAGCCTTACATCTGTGGTGGGAAAGCTGTTGGAAAAGATTCTTAGAGATAGGATCTCTGGGCATTTAGAGAATCATGGTCTGATCAGAGACAGTCAGCATGGCTTTGTGAAGGGCAGATCATGTCTAACAAGCCTGGTAGACTTCTTTGAGGAGGTGACCAGGCATATAGATGAGGGTAGTGCAGTGGATGTGATCTATATGGATTTTAGTAAGGCATTTGACAAGGTTCCACACGGTAGGCTTATTCAGAAAGTCAGAAGGCATGGGATCGAGGGAAGTTTGGCCAGGTGGATTCAGAATTGGCTTGCCTGCAGAAGGCAGAGGGTGGTGGTGGAGGGAGTACATTTGGATTGGAGGGTTGTGACTAGTGGTGTCCCACAAGGATCTATTCTGGGACCTCTTCTTTTCGTGATTTTTATTAACGACCTGGATGTGGGGGTAGAAGGGTGGGTTGGCAAGTTTGCAGACGACACAAAGGTTGGTGGTGTTGTAGATAGTGTAGAGGATTGTCAAAGATTGCAGAGAGACATTGATAGGATGCAGAAGTGGGCTGAGAAGTGGCAAATGGAGTTCAACCCTGAGAAGTGTGAGGTGGTACACTTTGGAAGGACAAACTCCAAGGCAGATTACAAAGTAAATGGCAGGATACTTGGTAGTGTGGAGGAGCAGAGGGATCTCGGGGTACATGTCCACAGATCCCTGAAAGTTGCCTCACAGGTGGATAGGGTAGTTAAGAAAGCTTATGGGGTGTTAGCTTTCATAAGTCGAGGGATAGAGTTTAAGAGTCGCGATGTAATGATGCAGCTCTATAAAACTCTGGTTAGGCCACACTTGGAGTACTGTGTCCAGTTCTGGTCATCTCACTATAGGAAGGATGTGGAAGCATTGGAAAGGGTTCAGAGGATATTTACCAGGATGCTGCCTGGTTTAGAAAGTATGCATTATGATCAGAGATTCAGGGAGCTAGGGCTTTACTCTTTGGAGAGAAGGAGGATGAGAGGAGTCATGATAAAGGTGTACAAGATAGTAAGAGGAATAGATAGAGTGGATAGCCAGCACCTCTTCCCCAGGGCACCACTGCTCAATACAAGAGGACATGGCTTTAAGGTAAGGGCTGGGAAGTTCAAGGGGGATAATAGAGGAAGGTTTTTTACTCAGAGAGTGGTTGGTGCGTGGAATGCACTGCCTGAGTCAGTGGTGGAGGTAGATACACTAGTGAAGTTTAAGAGACTACTAGACAGGTATATGGAGGAATCTAAGGTGGGGGCTTATATGGGAGGCAGGGTTTGAGGGTCGGCACAACATTGTGGGCCAAAGGGGCTGTACTGTGCTGTACTATTCTATGTTCTATACCACAGTGCAGACTGCGATACGGATCATGCTTTAGTATGCTGCAAGATCAAACTATGTCTGAAGAAAATCCACCACTCCAAACAAACTGGAAAACCTCACATCAACACAACAGAGAAGAAACAGTCAGGAAAGGTTGACCACTTTGCCAAGTCAGTACAGGATACTATGACTACCTCCTCACAAGGAGATACTGCAACAGAACAATGGTCATACCTTCGTAACACCATCCACGAATCAGCACTCTCTATCTTTGGAAGAAAGACCACAAAGAGCAATGACTGGTTTGAGACAAAGTCCAACATCATGACTCCTGTCATCGAAGCCGAGCGTGCAGCTCTCACAGAGTACAAGTGCTCACCATCCGACCAAACACTCCAGGCACTGCGAGCTGCTAGAAGCAAAGTGCAACAGACTGCAGGGCAGTGCACAAGTGAGTACTGGCTCCAGCTCAGTGAGGACATTCAGACAGCAGCTGTGACAGGCAACATCAGATCGATGTGTTATGGTATCAAGAAGGCCCTTGGCCCATTGCAGAGCAAGACAGCACCCCTGAGGTCATCCAGCAGTGAAATAATCACCGATAAAAGCAAGCAGATGGAACGCTGGGTAGAACACTACTCTGAGCTCTTCTCGAGGGAAAATGTTGTTGTTAGCTCAGCCATTGATGCCATCGATTGTCTACTAGTCATGGATGAACTGGATTCCGAACCAACCATTGAGGACCTCAGCAAGGCAATTGACAGTCTGGCCCCAGGGAAAGCTGCTGGCAATGATGGGATTCCTCCAGACCTGATCAAACACTGCAAGAGCTCACTCCTCCAACCTTTACACGAGGTCCTTCCTCAGTGCTGGAAGGAAGGAGCTGGAACACAGGATATGCGTGACTCCAAAATTGTCACTTTGTACAAGAACAGGGGCGATAGGAGTGACTGCAACAACTACAGGGGTATCTCCCTCCTGAGGATTGTCGGCAAAGTCTTTGCTCATGTAACTCTAGCACATCTCCAAACTCTGGCAGAATGGGTCTACCCTGAGTCCCAGTGTGGTTTTCGCACAAGGTCAACTGTTGACATGATTTTCTCACTCTGTCAACTCTGGGTGAAGTGCAGGGAACAACAGAAACCCCTCTATGTCACTTTCATCGACTTGACCAAGGCAGTTGACCTTGTCAGCAGGGATGGGCTCTTTCAGATTCTCCTCAAGATCGGCTGTCCCCCGAAACTCCAAAGCATCATCGAGTCATTCCATGACGACATGAGGGCTACTGTTCAGTACGATGGCAGCTCATCAGAACCCTTCACTATTCGTAGTGGAGTCAAACAAGGATGCACGTTGGCCCCAACATTATTCTGCATCTTCTTCTCTCTGCTACTGAAGCACGCATTTGGGACGTCAACAGAAGGCACACCAGGTCTGATGGGTGGCTGTTCAACATTGCGTGCCCGAGAGCAAGAACAAAGGTGTGAAAGATCTTAATACATGACGTGCTTTTTGTCGATGACGCTGCTA
Organism: Mobula hypostoma; assembly: GCF_963921235.1. Lineage (NCBI taxonomy): Eukaryota > Metazoa > Chordata > Chondrichthyes > Myliobatiformes > Myliobatidae > Mobula > Mobula hypostoma. The sequence continues at coordinate 238,098 of NC_086128.1, forward strand.
TAACCTCGCACACCAAACAGCAACTACAAACTCTAATAGACTGCTTCTCTAAGGCATGCAAGGACTTCGGGTTTACCATTAGCCTAAAGAAAACAAATGTCCTTGCCCAGAACGTAGTGGAGACACCAGTCATTACCATCGACAATTACGATCTAGAAGTGGTCCACGAGTTCACGTACTTGGGGTCGACCATTAGCAACACCCTCTCCCTTGATGCTGAAATCAATAGGCGTATTGGCAAAGCAGCATTGGTCCTTGCTCGACTCTCCTCGCAGGTCTGGGAGAATCCGAAACTCGCTACAAAAACCAAGACTGCTGTATACAATGCATGCGTTATCAGCACCCTCCTGCATGGTGGCGAGACTTGGACCATCTACTCCAAGCAGGAGAGGAAACTCAATAGTTTTCACCTGCGCAGCTTTCGTCACATCCTTGGCATCACCTGGAGAGACAAAGTCCCAAACTCTGAGGTTCTCTCCCGTGCTGGACTTCCCACAATGTTCACGCTTTTAAGACAACGCAGACTGCACTGGCTGGGCCACGTCTGTCGTATGAAGGATGGTAGACTGCCAAAGGACATCCTCTACAGAGAACTAGCAACAGGCAAGAGGAACGTTGGTAGACCCCAGCTTTGCTTCAAGGACCTCTGCAAGCGCGACGGGAAAGCCTTAAAAATCAACACAGTGCTGGGAGGGTACAGCAGATGACCACAACAAATGGCGAGGTACTCTTCAGCAACACCGAGAGCAAGGCGAAAGAGTGATCCTGAGTCAGTCTGAGGAGCGGAGAGCTAAACGGAGGGCACAGCGGACAGCGGACAACAATTCCACGACGCCCTACACATGCAGGAACTGTGGCAGAGTCTGCCGTTCCAGGATCGGCCTCAATAGCCACAGTCGACGCTGCTCGACAAACCAGTGACTACCAGAGGCTCAGTACCCATGGTCAACCATGACTGACGGAGGCCACACACACACAAGCTGCCAACCACAGCTGACGAGCCCCATCTGTTCGAAGCAACTGGTTTTTAGGTGCCAGTAACCTGCCTTTGCCTTCTCCTGTCAGTAGAAATGGCTCCGCCAGGCTTAGCCACAAATGAAGGCCAGGAGCTGGACTTGGTTGACAGAGGCTTATTTGAGGCTATTAGCAATGATACTGCTGAAGAAACGACATGGGCTACTGAGACAGTAGGTAAGCTGATGGAGAACAGTTCCCCCTATAGTTTGTCCAGAGCAGTTTTCTTTCTCTATTTTCCATGTATTAATTTGTGTTACTATTGCTGAGAGTAGCTTCTCATTTATAGTTCATGAGTCCTGGCAACCTAAAGAGCAATGCATTTCCACTTCTTACCTATATTCTGAAAACTTGCAGATGCTATGAAACAAAATACAGAAATATTAATTATTTTTGGTACCATAATGTGTAATCCTTTACAACAATATGGGCCAATCTGGAAAGGAAATAGATGTTTTATCTTTGTACCAATTCAAGAGAGGTGCACTGTTCAGGTTTGTGAACTGGATAATAGGTTGTACTTAGGAAATGCATCTTACAAGGGAGGACCACAAAAGCATATCAAAGCAGAGCCAAATTTAGTATGCCCCTAACTGTCATCTACAGCAACTTATACTTAGAAAATAAAGGGTAATTACATCAAACAGAATCTAAAGAATTACTTCAGCCATAAACCTGAGTCACCAAAATTACTATTCCTATTTATTTGACACACCAGTTAACAGAAAAGTGATTTTTCTATCTAAAGTGTTTTTTTTAATTATTTGCTTCATCTGAGCTGAAACTGACTTTCAGTAAATTGACAGTTGAAATGTTTTACTGGATTGGAAGTAAAAGAAGGCATTGACACAAGTGAAGATGAAAGACTATGACTGTAAAAACATACCTATCAGTGGAGCCCTATAACATCAGATTACAATGTATATCGTTGTCGTCATCCCTCGAAGTCGAGGATGATGGTCTTCGTTCTGAAGAAGTGGCCCAAAGAGCGAAGATGCCTGTGCATGTATTTGTTTAACGTGTACTTGATGTTGCACTCCAAGAAGCACACGATGTTTCACAAATCAACCGACCGATTCCAATGGCATAGAAACCATGACGATTGGAGCTGATGGATTTGTTGCAGCCTTCATAGCCGTTCAGCCACAATGTATATAAGGCAAGTACCATTATAAACATTTATTTCGTGATCTCCTGGACTAATGTTGCTTGCCTGAGGTGCTCAGAGATACATTTTCCAGAATTTTTTTTTTTCCTCTGTCTCATCAAGGGGTTTTCTCCCACTTTTTTGTCATATCCTGGCTGTGATGGGGCTGTAAGAAGAAAGTGTTTGTCTTGTGATGCGCTGCCCATTATTTGTATCTGAATAGACCACTGGCCCTTTATACAGCTGTCATGTTTACAAGTTCACTTTTTCAAAGGGAAGATGCAGAAGAGAGTTTGGAAAAGCAGGAGGCATTGAAAGAATTCAATCGGACTGGTTTCCAGCATCTGCAGATTTTCCCTTGTTTGAGACAGGTTCAAATAATAGGTTAACAAACATTGGTCAATTATTCATATTGATGTAAGGAACCTGATAGTGAGACATCAATCTCATTATCTGAAATATTTCCCAAGTTCCTCAGGTTTGAATATCTCCTGTCATATTGTAACTAAAAAGAAGTAAAACCCTGCTATCAAGAATATATTTTGATAATGCGCTGTAACATTTTAATTACTGGGTTTGCTGGATTAGTGTCTAAATAGTAAGTTTTCTTGTAGCTTAACTTCTTTTATGCAGTGATTTGCAGTAATTTCTAGTAAGTTAGTTCTGTATATTTTTTGTAATTTCTTTATTGTCAGCATATCCACATCAATCAAACTAGCTGTTCTTGTCATTAGTTTTTCAGCATAAAGACAAGGTTCTTTGTTCTTTCCTTCTTTGCTCTTCTTCATCCTTGTTTTTTAGCTTTGAGTTCTTTTCTTCTTCCTTACTTACGGTGAGTCAGTTATTGTCAGAGTTAGTTACCTGCTGCTATGTTTACTGTTATTTCTTTAGTATGAACACTAAATAAAACAAGTTGAATCACAAGATTTATACCTCTTTTTTTGACTTCCAAAGAACCTTCTGAACAATACCATCTCCATATCCACAGGAACTACTCAGTGCCAATGTGCTTCAATTTGAAGAATGCAGTTGGGAAACAAGTAGAGCAAATGGCCTTTTCTGTATTTACAATCTATAAACCTCAGTAAGCCTCCTCTTATATTGGCAATGATAGAAGAATATGGCTGCTGTTTGTAAGCAGATACTAAATGTCTTTTATTTTAAAGAGGTTCTTCACAGGAGAGCAGCTTCAACATCTTATTGGAAGAAGGTAGTCAATCAAGATGGCTTTTTCTTGAATAAGAGAACTTTCTTGCTTTATATGGGTCACCTGGAGGAGGTTGTATGATGTTGAAAGATCCAAAACACCTGATGATTCCAAGAACATCACTGAAGATGTGTCCAGAAGCATCAGTAGATGTATGTACACAGCTTTACATGCTGTCAGGACACTGGAGCAGGGATCCAGTCGCAGACCCAGTACTGTGCACACAATGATATTAATTGAGTAATAAATCCCAAGGTGCAAACAAAGTCAGTGTCAAAGTTTAGGCAGAGATCAAAGCATCCAGAGAAATCCAAAAACCAGAATCCAGAAACAGACAAACTCAATATTCAGACAGACAGAGTACAATCCCAAGGTGTAAACAAAGTTGGTGTCAAAGTTCAGGCAGAGATCAAAACATCCAGAGAAATCCAACAACCAGAATTAGGAAACAGGAAGAGTCAACATTCAGACAGTTGGGGTTCAGATACAAATGCTGGAAAGGCTCAGGAAAACTCACTGGCACAATCTGGTAACAAACAGGTGCGATCACAGGACTGAAATACACTGACAATAAACAGAGAGGCAGATGATAGGTGGAGCACAATGAGACACAGGTGGCAGCAATACAGGTAATAATGAGAAACAGGTGAGAGAAGGAGTACTCAGTAATACAGTGGCCGGAGTAGAGCAGGAGTGGGGACAGGAGCACATGGTAATACAAAACCACAGGCTGACAGCTAGGGGGAAACACACAAAAAGAGTTCAACTGGAGGTACTGACACATTTGGAGACTTGCAAAGATTAATTACTTGCATTTGCCTTCTTCACCACTGACTCAACCTGCAAGTTAACCTTCAGGGTGTCCTGCACAAGGACTCCCAAGTCACTTTGCATCTCAGATTTTTGGATTTATTCCTGGTTTAGAAAATAGTCTGCACATTTATTTCTACCACCAAGGTGCATGACCATGTATTTTCCAACATTGTATTTCATTTGCCACTTTCTTGCCCATTCTCCTGATCTGTCCAAGTCCCTATGCATCCTACCTGTTTCCTCAACACTACCTGTCCCTCCACCAATCTTTGTGTCATCTGCAAACTTGGCAACAAAGCCATCTGTTCCTTCATCTAAATCATTTATATACAGCATAAAAAGAAGTGGTCCCATCACCGACCCCTGCGGAACACCACCAGTCACCAGCAGGCAACAAGAAAAGGGTCCTTTTATTCCCACTTGCTGCCTCCTACCAATCAGCCAATGCTCTAACCATGTTACACACATAAAAGTTGCTGGTGAACGCAGCAGGCCAGGCAGCATCTCTAGGAAGAGGTGCAGTCGACGTTTCAGGAAGTCCTGACGAAGGGTCTCGGCCTGAAATGTCGACTGCACCTCTTCCTAGAGATGCTGCCTGGCCTGCTGCGTTCACCAGCAACTTTTATGTGTGTTGCTTGAATTTCCAGCATCTGCAGAATTCCTGTTGTTTGCGCTCTAACCATGTTAGTAACTTTCCTGTAATACTATGGGCTCTTAACTTGGTAAGCAGCCTCATGTGTGGCACCTCGTCAAAGGCCTTTTGAAAATCCAAATATACAACATCCACTACATCGCCTTTATCTATCCTACTTGTAATCTCCTCAAAGATTTCCAACAGGTTCGTCAGACAGGATTTTCCCTGAAGGAAACTATGCTGACTTTGTCCTATCTTGTCCAGTGTCACCAAGTACTCCATCACCTCATCCTTAACAATTGACTCTTACATCTTCCCACCACTGAGGTCTGGCTAACTGGTCTATAATTTCCTTTCTGCTGCCTTCCTTCTTTCTTAAAGAGTGGAGTAATATTTGCAATTTTCCAGTTCTCTGGCACCAAGCCAGAGTCCAATGATTTTTGAAATATCATTTCTAATGCCACCACAATCTCTCACGCTACCTCTTGCAGAACCCCAGGGTGCAGTTCATCTTGTCCGGGTGACTTATGTATCTTTAGGTCTTTCAGCTTTTTGAGCACCTTCTCCCTCGTAACAGTAACTGCACCCACTTCTCTTCCTTCACACACAACAACATCTGGCACACTGCTAAGTGTCTTCCACAGTGAAGACTGATGCAGAATATTCATTTAGTTCATCTGCCATCTCCTTGTCCCCTGTCATTACTTCTCCTGCCTCATTTTCTAGCAGTCCTTTATCCAACTCACCTCTCTTTTATTTTTAACATACTTGAAAAAGCTTTTCCTATCCACTCTGATATTATTTGCCAACTTGCTTTCATATTTCATCTTCTCCCTTCTTTTGATTCTTTTAGTTGCTCTCTGTAGGTTTTTTAAAACTTCCCAATCTTCTATCTTCCCACTAATATTTGCTTTGTTGTATGCCCTCTCTTTTACTTTTACAATATCTTTGACTTCCCTTGTCAGCCATGGTTGTACTATTTTACCATTTGAGTATTTCTCCATTTTTGGAATACACATATCCTGCACCTTCCTCATTTTTCCCAGAAACACACACCATTGCTGCTCTGCTGACATCCCTGCCAGCAGCTCCTTCCAATTTACTTTGGCCAGCTCCTCTCTCATATGACTGTAATTTCCCTTACTCCATTGAAATACTGCGACGTCAGCCATTACTTTCTCCCTATCAAATTTTAAGCTGAACTCAATCATATTGTGATCAGTGGTGTGAGGGGATCCAGGAGTGCCCCTATTAACTGTTTGAAGAGAGACAGAGAGAGACATTCATCATTGATGGTTTGTTTGGAAAGGAGAGAGAGAGAGACGAAGATTGACGGTTGGACTGACATAGGAGTTAACTTTGGAGTTTTACTTCGGAGATAAAAACTGAACAGCTCGAAGGTTACTATGGTGACTAACAGGACATTATTGATGTTACTTCCAAGGACTTGTTGCCTGCTCACATTCCTTTACAGACAAAGGAAGGAGGGACTCTTTGAATGACAGGTGATGCTCAGCCTGGTGGGATAAACGGGAGGTCAGATGATACAGACCTCAGACACATGATCTAGACACTGAATGAGCATTGTTGTGCCCGCAGAGAAAGTGGGTTTTGGAGGATCGATCAGGCGGATCGATCCAAATTGCTATTCCAGCGGTGAAGAAGGGGTTGACTGGTGGGGAGTTGTCTATGTGTCCACCCTTGCCAGGGTGATAGCTCCACCACAGGAAAACCGGTCCCCCTGGTTAAAGTCACAGTCGGTGACTGTAAAGGATTTCGGAGGACGACGAGAAGATCGACGGCATCAGCTCACCTGAAGACTCAACTCACTCTCTCTCTCTCTCTCCATCACTACTCAACTAAATACCACGAACTGAACTGAACTTTACTCAACATCGTAAGACTGTATCTTTTTACCCCGAGACTTAAAGCAGCTTGGTTTTTATACATACATATTCCACACTTACTGACTTGCGTACTTATATATATATATATATATATATATATATATTCATTGCTAACCTGTGTGAATTATTTACTTTGATATTATTGTATTGCATAGTTACTAACAAATATTATTAGTTGTTAGCAATACGAGACTCCAAAGTGGTTTCTATTTCTGCTGGTTCTTTATCCCCATCACGGGGTACGTGACAAAATTGGGGCCTGCGTCCGCGATATGAACAAATTGGTCGGGAGGCTGGTTTGAATTGATTGGGGAAAATTCCTTTTGATTTGGTTGTGTGGAATATCAGCAGAAATGGAGTTTGAAGTTAATAAGTTTATGACAGAACCAACCCCTGAGGCGTTGGAGGATGCTAAGAGGGATTTGCTGTTGGGAATTGCTCAAAGGTTAAAACTAAGGGTGACCACTGAAATGAGGAAAGTTTAGATGCAGACGATAATAGCCCAGCATTCTGTAGCTAAGGGAACATTTGAGGAGGAGGTTAGAGTTATTTGCTGAGGCTGAAGCTCAGTTGAAACTGAAATTGAAATGACTACAGCTCGAGGCTGAGGCCGCGGAGAAACAGAGGATCCATGAGGCTAGAGAGGCAGAGAAACAGAGAGCATTTGAAAGGGAGAGATGGCAACAGAACGTTCAGATGGTGAACCATGAAGAGGGGTTCAGTGTCAGTCGAGAAATTAGGTTAGTACCTCCATTTGATGAAGCCGAAATTGATAGGTATTTCCTACATTTCGAGAAAGTGGCCCGTAATCGGGAGTGGCCGTGGGCGCAGTGGGCGGTGTTATTACAGAGTGTGGTTAAGGGGAAGGCTCAGCAAGCATATGCAGCCCTGTCTCTCGAAGACGCAAAGGATTATGATAAAGTGAAGGATGCTGTGTTTGAAGCTGATGAGTTAGTCCCGGAGGCGTACAGACAAAGGTTTCGAGGTTTGAGAAAGTCCTGGAAACAAACGTATGGGGAGTTTGCCCATGAGAAACGGGTATACTTTGATCGGTGGTGTGCTTCGAAAGGGGCAGTTGAGAGTGTTGGCAACATGAGAGAGTTAATGTTGATTGAAGAGTTTAAAAACTGCTGAGATAAGGACGCACTTAGATGAAAAAGGGGCAGCGACACTGTCAGAAGCTGCTAAGTTTGCAGACGAATATGCCCTAACTCATAAAGTAAAATTTTTCCCCACTAAGAGTAACCCACAAGGGAGTAGAGATAATCCACCAGCTAAACCAGAGAGTAAACTGGGGACTAGTGACAAAAGTAAGGAGGAAGGGAAACAGTCGGGGGGAAAATTTCCCAGTTTCAAGTGTTACTCTTGTGGAAAACCTGGCCATGTGGCATCCAATTGTTTTGCTATGAAGAGGGGAAAAGGAAAAGAGAAAACCCCAAATGCCTGTGTTCAGACGGCTAAAACACCGTTGAAGAAGGAGGGGTCTGACCGAGTTCAGGAGGGACACGAGAGATTTATTTCAGAAGGGTTTGTGTCTGTGAAGGAGGGGTCAACCCCAGTGCCAGTGAGAATCTGGAGAGCTACTGGAGCTTTCCAGTCACTGATACTAAAAAGTGTTTTGGAATTTGGTGCTGAGGCAGAGACTGGGGAAGTAAGTATTATCAAGGGCATTGGAAAGGGAACAGAGGCCGTGCCTTTGCATAAGATAATTTTGAAATGTGACTTGGTATCCAAGCCAGTCACAATAGGGGTACGATCTGAACTACCGATAGACCACGTTGATGTCTTACTCGGTAATGACCTTGCAGGTGGAGATGTTTACCCAGCAGTTCAGCTCACAAATAAGCCTGAATAGGAACTTCAGCAATAGCTGGCTCCTGTACAGGCCAAGGTTCAAGCTATTGCTGAAGTTCCTGTTCCAACTGGCAACAAAGCTTTAAGAAGTTTTTTGGGAATGATTGGGTATTATCGTAAGTCTTGTAAGAACTTCGCAGACATCGCTCTCCCCCTAACAAAACTCCTAAGGAAGAGTGAAAGATTTGTATGGAATGACCTTTGCCAGGAGGCATTTGAACCCCTGAAAGCCATCCTGTGTTATCATCCTGTGCTCAAAGCACCTGATTTTTCAAAGCCATTCTCGATAGCGACAGACGCTAGTGACAAAGCTGCTGGGGCAGTACTGTTACAGGAAGGTGTGGATGATATTGAACACCCAGTAGCTTATTTCTCAAAGAAATTTAATGTGCACCAGAAAAATTATTCAACTGTTGAGAAGGAGTTATTGGCACTTATTCTGGCCTTACAACATTTTGAGGTTTATACTTGTCCTGCTCAAAGACCTCTTGTGATTTACACAGATCACAATCTGCTGGTGTTTTTAAATAAAATGAAGGATAAAAATAGGAGGTTGTTAAATTGGAGTCTAGTACTGCAGGAACTTGATTTGATAATCATACATGTAAAAGGTACTGATAACATCATAGCTGATTGCTTATCCCGATGTTAAGTTGGAAACTGTAACCATTTTTGCTTTGTCATCTGATGTTTTTTCCTTGTATTGGTTAAATCCCTGTGATGGGCATTTTAAAACAAATTGTCTTGGACATTTTTTTTCCCCTGATGAAGAGGAGTGTGAGGGGATCCAGGAGTGCCACTGTTAACTGTTTGAATACAGACAGAGAGAGACATTCATCATTGATGGATTGTTTGGAAAGGAGAGAGAGAGAGACGAAGATTGACGGTTGGACTGACATGGGAGTTAACTTTGGAGTTTTACTTTGGAGATAAAAACTGAACAGCTCGAAGGTTACTATGGTGACTAACAGGACATTATTGATGTTACTTCCAAGGACTTGTTGCCTGTTTGCATTCCTTTACAGACAAAGGAAGGAGCGACTCTTTGATTGGCAGGTGATGTTCAGCCTGGTGGGCTAAATGGGAGTTCAGATGATACAGTCGTCAGGCACATGATATGGACACTGAATGAGCATTGTTGTGTCCGCAGAGAAAGTGGGTTTTGGAGGATCGATCAGGCGGATCGATCCAAATTGCTATTCCAGCGGTGAAGAAGGGGTTGACTGGTGGGGAGTTGTCTATGTGTCCACCCTTGCCAGGGTGATAGCTCCACCACAGGAAAACCGGTCCCCCTGGTTAAAGTCACAGTCGGTGACTGTAAAGGATTTCGGAGGACGACGAGAAGATCGATGGCAACAGCTCACCTGAAGACTCAACTCTCTCTCTCTCTCTCTCTCCATCACTACTCAACTATATACCATGAACTGAACTGAACTGAACTTTACTCAACATCGTAAGACTGTATCTTTTTACCCCAAGACTTAAAGCAGCTTGGTTTTCATACATATATTTCCACACTTACTGACTTGCGTACTTATATATATATTCATTGCTAACCTGTGTGAATTTGATATTACTGTATTGCATAGTTACTAATAAATATTATTAGTTTATAGCAATACGAGACTCAAAGTGGTTTCTATTTCTGCTGGTTTCTTTATCCCCGTCACGGGGTACGTGATCACTGGTTCCTAATGGTTCTTTTACCTTAAGCTCCCCAATCGCCTCCGGATCATTACATAACACCCAATCCATTGTAGCTGATTCCCTAGTAGGCTCAACGACAAACTGCTCTAAAAGTCATCTCTTGGCATTCAACAAACTCACTCTCTTGAGATTCATTACCAATCTGATTTTCCCAATCGACCTGCATGTTAAAATCTCCCAGGATGACCATAACATTGCCCTTCTCACATGCCTTTTCTATTTCCTGTTGTAACCTGTGATCCAGCTCCCAGCCACTGTTGGGAGGCCTGTATGTGACTGCCATCAATGTCCTTCTACCCTTGCAGTTTCTTAACTCAGCCCACAAGGATTCAACATCTTCTGATCCCATGTCACATCTTTCTACTGATTTGATGCTATTCTTTACCAGTAGAGCCACACCACCCCCTCTGCCTACCTTCCTCTCCCTCCAATATAACGTGTAACCTTGAACATTCAGCTCCCAACTACAACCATCTTTCAGCCACGATTCAGTGATGGCCACAACATCATACCTGGCAATCTGTAATATTGCAACAAAATCATCCACCTTATTGCTTATACTCTGTGCATTTAGATACAACACCTTGAGTACCGTATTTGCTGTCCTTTTTGACTCTACATCCCTAATGTACTGATACTCACCCTGTTGGCTGCAACTATGTCCTATCAGCTCCCTGCCCTTCCCGACAGACTGACTGCACACTATCTTTACTTTTTTTACCATCCGTCCTATCCCGAGTCCCATCACTCCAATTCCCACCCCCCTGCCAAATTAGTTTAAACCCTCACCAACAGCAGATCTAACAAACATGCCTGCGAGAATATTGCTTGCCCTTGGGTTCAGGTGGAACCCGTCACTTTTGAACAGGTCAAACCTTCCCCAGAAGAGATCCCAATGATCCAAGAACCTGAAACCCTGACCCTTGTACCAGCTTCTCAGCCACACATTTATCTGCCAGATCATCCTGTTTCTACCCTCACTGGTGCATGGCACAGACAGCAATCCAGAAATTACTACCCGGGAGGTCCTGCTTCTCAGCTTTCTACTCAGCTCTCAAAATTCTCTTTTCAGGACCTCTTTGGTTTTGCTTCCTATGTCATTGGTACCAATATGTACCAAGACATCTGGCTGCTCCCCCTCCCTCTCCAAAATGTTGTGGATGCAATCTGAGATATCTTTCCTGTAACGCCGTAGGATCTTATCTTGATAAGCAGCCTCATGTGAGGCACTTTATCAAATGTCTTCTGAAAATCCAAGTGAGTGACATCCACTGCCTCTCCTTTGTCCACCCTGCTTGTTACTTCCTCAAAGAACTCCAACAGATTTGTCAGGCAAGATTTCCCTTTACAGAAACTATGCAGACTTTGACTTATTTTATCATTAGTCTTCAAGTATCCCAAAACCTCATCCTGTATAATAGACTCTAATACTTTTCCAACCACTGAGGTTAGACGAACTGGCCTATAATTTCCTTTCTTTTGCCTTTATCCCTTCTTAAAGAGTGGAGTGACATTTACAATCTTCCAGTCCTCTGGTACCATGCAAGAATCAAGTGATTCTTGAAAGAATAAATAGGACAAAAATCTGGCTAACCACCACTCAATTGGTCTACTCTCAATCAATAGCAAAGTGACGTTACCACTGCTACCAAGCTGCTCTTACTAATAACCTGCTCACTTGGGGGTCTTGTCAGGACCATATAGCTCCCATCCCCAATGCAACCTAACTCTAAACAGCTGGACTTCAGAGGTGACTGGAGAGTGATTGCTCTTGACATCAAAGCAGCATTTGACATTTGACCAAATGTGAAATCAGGATAAAGCTAGTTATGGGCAGGAAGGGGAAAGCAGTCATAACCCACCCCCTAGCCCCACACAGGAAGATGGATGTCCTTGTTGGAGCTCAATCATCTCAACCCAGGATGTGATGATGAACAAAGCTATCAAATCTGCCTTAAGTGCAATGTGTACCAACTCTAAAATGCATAGCTGTTATTCACCTAGGCTACAGCATTGTGAGAGTTGCTCAAGGCAGTCTTCTAAGCCTCAGTTATTTCACCACTGCAACAGAAGGTCATATATTGTCTATTGTCTATTATCAGAAGTGGGGATGTTTGCTGCTGAGTAAACAATATTCTCTTTCGTTCCCAACTAGTCCACAAGTGAAGCCAACAAGGTCTGCCTGCAGCAAGGTTTAGATGACTTTCGAACATGAGTGGAGAAGCAGCAAAATAACACCTGCTCTACAACACTGTCAGGCTTTGACAATATTCAAGAAGAGTGTCTGACCACCTACCATCTACAAGACACAAATGTGGAGCATGATGGAGTATCTTCCACTAGATGAGTGCAGCTCCAACAATGCTGAAGAAGCTCAGAACCATCCAAGACAAAGGAACCCTCTTCCACCACTCGAAACATTCATTCTCTTCTCGTACCACCCACAAGTGCACAACAGTTATTCATCTTGATTACTTCAGTAGCACTTCCCAAAACCACAACCTTAATCATGAAGAAGGGGACAAGGGTTTCAGGTACAGTACATGGGAGCACCACCTCTTGAATGTTCATTTCTTAAAGCCACATTGCCATTGTGTTTAAATCCGGCAGCTCTGTGTGTTTATCTTCACCAGGGCAACAACAGCAGTTCAGTGATGGAATTCACAGCCACCTCACAAGGACAAACTATAAATGATAGCCTTGCTAATGATGCCCAAATATTGCCAACTTTGGTACTTGCCCCCAACTTCTTTAAATTATGCTATTTAAAAACAAACTGTTAAGTGAGCATACTATTTTTCTTCTGGTTCCATTGCTGGTTGTAGTAAATCATCAAGCTGTTGTCCTGGGATAAAATAAATGCTCCATACTTACCCCATCATAATCCTCCATGCTCTCAAATCATCCCTTAATCTTCTTTCCTCTAAAGAGGAAACCAGTCCTCAATCTCCTTCTAACAGGAGTCTTTTATGTAACTATGAAAATGGACAAGGGAGAGCCAGTGGATGTAGTGTACCTGGACTTTCAGAAAGCCTTTGATAAAGTCCCACAGAGGAGATTAGTGGGCAAAATTAGGGCACATGGTATTGGGGGCAGAGTACTGACATGGATTGAAAATTGGCTGACTGACAGAAAACCAAGAGTAGCGATTAACGGGTCCCTTTCGGAATGGCAGGCGGTGACCAGTGGGGTACTGCAGGGTTCAGTGCTGGGACTACAGCTGTTTACGATATATATTAATGATTTAGATGAGGGAATTAAAAGTAACATTAGCAAATTTGCCAATGACACAAAGCTGGGTGGCAGTCTGAAATGTGAAGAGGATGTTATGAGAATGCAGGGTGACTTGGACAGGCTGGGTGAGTGGGCAGATGCAAGGCAGATGCAGTTTAGTGTGGATAAATGTGAGGTTATCCACTTTGGTGGTAAGAACAGGAAGGCAGATTATTATCTAAATGGAGTCAAGTTAGGAAAAGGGGAAGTACAATGAGATCTAGGTGTTCTTGTACATCAGTCACTGAAAGCAAGCATGCAAGTACAGAAGGCTGTGAAGAAAGCTAATGGCATGCTGGCCTTCATAACAAAGGGAATTGAGTATAGGAGCAAAGAGGTCCTTCTGCAGCTGTTCAGGGCCCTGGGTGAGACCACACCTGGAGAACTGTGTGCAGTTTTGGTCTCCAAATTTGAGGAAGGACATTCTTGCTATTGAGGGAGTGCAGCGTAGGTTCACAAGGTTAATCCCCAGGATGGCGGGACTGTCATATGTTGAAAGATTGGAGCGACTGGGCTTATATACTCTGGAATTTAGAAGGCTAAGAGGGGACCTTATTGAAACATATAAGATTATTAAGGGATTGGACACGCTGGAGGCAGGAGGCATGTTCCCGCTGATGGGTGAGTCCAGAACCAGAGGCCACAGTTTAAGAATAAGGGGTAGGCCATTTAGAACGGAGTTGAGAAAAAACTTTTTCACCCAGAGAGTGGTGGATATATGGAATGCTCTGCCCCAGAAGGCTGTGGAGGCCAAGTCTCTGGATGCTTTCAAGAAAGAGATGGATAGAGCTCTTAAAGATAGTGGAATCAAAGGTTATGGGGATAAGGCAGGAACTGGATACTGATTGTGGATGATCAGCCATGATCACAGTGAATGGCGGTGCTGGCTCGAAGGGCCAAATGGCCTACTCCTGAACCTATTGACTATTGTCATCCAAAGTACCAATCAAGTAAAGACTCTCTGTACATTCTCAAGGCCTGGGCATCCTCCGCAAAGTGTGGAGTCGGCATTGGACAAGACACTCCAGCCTAACCTGTGTTTTATAAATGTAGTCTCCTACCAGTCATTTGTATGATATGTATCTTTCAAAAAACATAATAAGCTACATTCTTCATCTTACCCTGTATCCTCCATTATACAACCAAACCAGACGTCAGTGCACCGACAATTATCTGTGAATGAAAAAAAACAGAAAATATTTGGAGAACATGTGCAATGGATATGATTCAGAATCATATATACATATATCACATCATCTGTGAAACACCTATTGCAGAGACGATTCTGAAAGCTGATGGTGTTTTATCCTTTATCGGGCATTCAGTATATTTCCAGTCCTCCAATATGTTGGAGAGGAAGTTTGGCAGATTAGTTTCAGGTAGGACCACAGGGAAGTAGTCACCCCCAGATTGCAGGAGACAGGTAACTGAATTACTGTCAGGGGAAGGAAGGGAAATGCACAGCCAGTGCAGAGTACTCCTGTGGCCGTTCCCCTCAATAATAAGAACCCAGCTTTCAACACTGTCAAGGGGGAACGACCTACCAGGGGAAGCTACAGTGAACTGATCTCTGACACTGAGTCTGGTGCTGTGGCTCAGAAGACGACTGCAGTGGTGATAGGAGATTCCATAGTCGGAGGAACAGAGACAAGATCCTATAGGCACGATAGAGACAGCTGGAAGGTACAGTGCCTATAACAAGTATTCACCCCTTGGAAGTTTTTCAACATTGAATCACATTGGATGATTTGGCTTTTCTCACACTGATCAACAGAAATGACTCTTTCATGTCAAAGTGAAAACAAATTTCTACCAGACACGAGGAAATCTGCAGATGCTGGAAATTCAAGCAACACACACAAAATGCTGGTGAACGCAGCAGGTCAGGCAGCATCTACAGGAAGAGGTACAGTCGATGTTTCGGGCCGGGACCCTTCGTCAGGACTAACTGAAAGAAGAGTTAATAAGAGACTTGAAAGTGGGAGGGGGAGGGGGAGATCCGAAATGATAGGAGAAGACAGGAGGGGAGGGGTGGATCTAAGAGCTGGAGAAGGAAAGGATCATGATATTGGAAGCCTGGGGAGAAAGAGAAGAGGGGAGAGTGGAGAGCAGGCAAGGAGTTAAAGTGAGAGTCTCCCTCACTTGTCCATTCGTCCCCCCCATCCCTTCCCACCAATCTCCCTCCCGGCACTTATCCTTGTAAGCGGAACAAGTGCTACACATGCCCTTACACTTCCTCCCTTACCACCATTCAGGGCCCCAGACAGTCCTTCCAGGTGAGGCGACACTTCACCTGTGAGTCGACTGAGGTGATATACTGCGTCCGGTGCTCTCGAGGTGGCCTTCTATATATTGGCGAGATCTGACACAGACTGGGAGACCGTTTCGCTGAACACCTACGCTCTGTCCGCCAGAGAAAGCAGGATCTCCCAGTGGCCACACATTTTAATTCCACATCCCATTCCCATTTTGAGTGTCGATCCACGGCCTCCTCTACTGTCAAGATGAAGCCACACTCAGGTTGGAGGAACAACACCTTATATTCCGTCCTCCAACCTGATGGCGTGAACATTGACTTCTCTAACTTCCACTAATGCCCCACTCCCCCTTGTACCCCACCGTTATTTATTTATTTTAATATTCCCCCCCCCCTTTTTTCTCTCTCTCTTTTTTCTCCCTCTGTCCCTCTCACTATAACTCCTTGCCTGCTCTCTTCCTTACTACCAGAGGACTGGAAAATTGCAAATGTCACTTCACTCTTTAAGAAAGGAGGAAGGCAGGAGAAAGGAAATTATCAACCAGTTAGCCTGACCTCAGTGGTTGGGAAGATGTTGACGTCAATTGTTAAGTATGAGGTTATGGAGTACTTGGAGACACAGGACAAGGTAGGACAAAGTCAGCATGGTTTCCTTAAGGGAAAATCTTGCCTGATGAACCTGTTGGAATTCTTTGAGGAGATTACAAGTAGGATAGATAAAGGGGATGTAATGCATGTTGTATATTTGGACTTTCAGAAGGCCTTTGACAAGGTGCCACACATGAGGCTGCTTACCAAGTTAAGAGCCCATGGTATTACAGGAAAGTTACTGGCATACTTAGATCATTGGCTGATTGGTAGGAGGCAGCCAGTGGGAATAGAAGGTTTCTTTTCTGGTTGGCTGCCAGTGACTAGTGGTGTTCCGTAGGGGTCGGTATCAATAAAAGTGGATGTGGTATATAAGAAGTTCAGTCAGACATTTGATGAGGTTCCCCATGCAAGGCTCCTTCAGGAAGTAAGGAGACATGGGATCCAAGGAGATCTTGCTTTGTGGATCGAGAATTGGCTTGCCCACAGAAGGCAAAGGGTGGTTTGTAAATGGTTCATATTCTGCATGGAGGTCAGTGACCAGTGGTGTTCTGCAGGGATCCATTCTGGGACCCCTATTCTTCATGATTTTTATAAATGACCTGGATGAGGAAATAGAAGGGTGGGTTAATAAGTGTGCTGCTGAAACAAGAGTTAGTGGTGTTGTGGATTGTCTGGATGGTTTAAGAGGTTACAACAGGACATTGATAGGATGCAGAACTGGGCTGAGAAGTGGCAGATGGAGTTCAACCCAGATAAGTGTGAAGTGGTTCATTTTGTTAGGTCCAATTTGAAGACAGAATATAATATTAATGGTAAGACTCTTGGCAGTGTGGAGGATCAGAGGTATCTTGGGGACCGTGTCCATAGGACATTCAAAGCTGCTGCGCAGGTTGACAATGTTGTTAAGAAGGCGTATGCTGTGTTGGTCTTCATCAACCTTAGGATTGTGTTCAAGAACAGTGAGCTAATGTTATAGCTATATAAGACCTTAGTTAGACCCCACTTGGAGTACTGTGCTCAGTTCTGGTCACCTCACTACAGGAAGGATGTGGAAACCATAGAAAGGGTGCAGAGGAGACTTACAAGGATGTTGCCTGGACTGGACAGCATGCCTTATGAGAACAGGTTGAGTGAACTCAGCCTTTTTTCCTTGGAGCGACGGAGGATGAGAGGTGACTTGATAGAGATGTACAAGATGATGAGAAGCACTGATCGTGTGGATAGTCAGAGGCTTTTTCCCAGGGCTGAAATGGCTAACACGAGAGGGCACAGTTTTAAGGTGCTTGGAAGGAGGTACAGGGGAGATGTCAAGGGTAAGTTTTTTACACAGAGAGTGTTGAGTGCGTGGAATGCAATGCCAGCGACGGTGGTGAAGGTGGGTACAATAGGGTCTTTTACTGTAAGAACCTCTTAGATAGGTACAAGGAGCTTGGAAAAATAGGGAGCTGTGGGGTTATGGTTTCTAGAGTAGATTACATGGTTGGCACAATATTGTGGGCCAAAGAGCCAGTAATATCCTGTAAATTTGTTCTATGTACTGGTCCTGCTGTGTCGCAATTAACTGGAATCCACTGTATTGATATTCAGCTCAACCAATGTTTTGGAATAGCAAACCGCTGAAGATTTCTAAACTGTCATGTGAACAGGGTTGTGGATCTATATGATATAAGTATACACTTACCAAACCGGTCAATGGAGATCACAGTCAGCTCAAAGCACAGAAGTAGTTTGGGAGCTCTTAATTAAGTTTTTATTTACACAAATGTGGGGAAATGTTAAACTTGGAGGACAGATTGTAGATTATATTTTCGTCCTTGCCACAGAATGATCTAATTGAATGACATCATTTGCATGGGGTTCTGTGCAGAAACATTCCAATGAGACAGGGAAAGGATGGTAGGGTACAGGAATCGTACTGTACAAAGGCTGTTGTAAATCTAGTCAAGAAGAAAATAAGAGCTTATGAAAGGTTCAAAAAAATTGGTAATGACAGAGATCTAGAAGATTTTAAGGCTAGCAGGAAGGAGCTTAAGAATGAAATTAGAAGAGCCAGAAGGGGCCATAAGAAGGCCTTGGTAGACAGGATTAAGGAAAACCCAAGGCATTCTACAAGTATGTGAAGAGCAAGAGGATAAGACGTGAGAGAATAGGACCAATCAAGTGTGACAGTGGAAAAGTGTGTATGGAACCGGAGGAGATGGCAGAGGTACTTAATGAATACTCTGCTTCAGTATTCACAATGGAAAAGGATCTTAGGGATGACTTGCAGTGGACTGAAAAGCTTGAGCATGTAGATATTAAGGAAGAGGATGTGCTGGAGCTTTTGGAAAGCATCAAGTTGGATAAGTCACCGGGACAGGATGGGATGTACCCCAGGCTACTGTGGGAAGTGAGGGAGGAGATTGCTGAGCCTCTGGCGATGATCTTTGCATCATCAATGAGGATGGGAGAGGTTCCGGAGGATTGGAGGGTTGCGGATGTTGTTCCCTTATTCAAGAAAGGGAGTCGGGATAGCCCAGGAAATTATAGACCAGTGAGTCTTACTTCAGTGGTTGGTAAGTTGATGGAGAAAATCCTGAAAGGCAGGATTTATGAACATTTGGAGAGGCATAATATGATTAAGAATAGTCAGCATGGCTTTGTGAAAGGCAGGTCATGCCTTACGAGCCTGATTGAATTTTTTGAGGATGTGACTAAACCCTTTGATGAAGATAGAGCCGTAGATGTAGTGCAAATGGATTTTAGCAAGGCATTTGATAAGGTACCCCATACAAGGCTTATTGAGAAAATAATTATTGAGGCATGGGATCCAAGGGGACATTGTTTTGTGGAGCCAGAACTGGCTTGCCCACAGAAGGGAAAGAGTGGTTGTAGACGGGTCATATTCTGCATGGAGGTCGGTGACCAGTGGTGTGCCTCAGGGATCTGTTCTGGGACCCTTACTCTTCCTGATTTTGACCTGGATGAGGAAGTGGAGGGATGGGTTAGTCAATTTGCTGATGACATAAAGGTTGGGGGTGTTGTGGATAGTGTGGGGGGCTGTCAGAGGTTACAGTGGGACATTGATAGGATGCAGAACTGGGCTGAGAAGTGGCAGATGGAGTTCAACCCAGATAAGTGTGAGGGGGTTCATTTTGGTAGGTCAAATACGATGGCAGAATATAGCATTAATGGCAAGACTCCTGGCAGTGTGGATGATCAGAGGGATCTTGGGGTCTGAGTCCATAGGACACTCAAAGCTGCTACGCAGGTTGACTCTGTGGTTAGGAAAACATATGGTGCATTGGCCTTCATCAACCATAGGACTCAGTTTAAGAGCAGAGAGGTAATGTTGCAGCTATATAGGACCCTGGTCAGACCCCACTTGGAGTACTGTGCTCAGTTCTGGTCACCTCACTACAGGAAGGATGTGGAAACCATAGAAAGGGTGCAGAGGAGATTTACAAGGCTGTTGCCTGGATTGGGGAGCATGCCTTATGAGAATAGGTTGAGTGAACTCGGCCTTTTCTCCTTGGAGCGACAGAGGATGAGAGGTGACCTGATAGAGGTATATAAGATGAAGAGAGGCATTGATCGTGTGGATAGTCAAAGGCTTTTTCCCAGGGCTAAAATGGCTAGCATGAGAGGGCATAGTTTTAAGGTGCTTGGAAGTAGGTACAGAGGAGATGTCAGGGGTAAGTTTTTTTACGCAGAGCGGTGAGTGCGTGGAATGGGCTGCCGGCGACGGTGGTGGAGGCGGAAATGATAGGGTCTTTTAAGAGACTCCTGGATGGCTACATGGAGCTTAGAAAAATAGAATAAGGCTCTGTAGTTCTAAGGTAAGGACATGTTTGGCACAGCTTTGTGGCCAAAGGGCCTGTATTGTGCTGCAGGTTTTCTATGTTTCCATGAAGTGTTTCATAGGATAAAAGATTTGGTGGACAAAAGAAATAAATCACTGTCTCTGCTGTGAGAGTCCAGAACATGGGTCAAAATCTTACAATTTTCAAGCATAAAGTGTGGTAGAAGGGTAAAAGCAGTTGAACCTGGTAATCAATTGAATATTGAGAGTCATAGATTTTTGTTTAATGTTGGTATTGAAGACTTAGGACCAGATGACAGTCTCAACCTAAAATATTGAGGAGAAGATGACAGCTTTGACCACCAACCAATCCACATTTAGGACTGATTAGTCAGGGGAAAACGCAAAGGCCATAGTTCTTGCGGACAGAGTTAGAGTAGTGATCTTGAGCTCTTCGAGGCTTCAGCAAAGAGAGGCTTTAGTCAGAGAAAACAAAGAAAAGTTCTAGGTGTTTTTTTTTTCCTTCCCTTCTTTATATCTGCTTAGCTAGGACAGTAGAGATGCTAGGCGGGGTAGTAGAATGCTCCTCTTGCGGGATGTGGGAAGTCAGGGAGACCGCTAGTATCCTTGGTGACTACAACTGCGAGAAGTGCATCCAGCTGCAGCTTCTAACAAACCACGTTAAGGAGCTGGAGCTGGAGCTGGATGAACTCTGGATCATTCGGGAGGCTGAGGGGGTGATAGATAGGACATATAGAGAGGTAGTCACACCCGAGGTGCTGGATACAGGAAACTGGATGACAAGTTGAGAAGCGGAAAGGGGTTAAGGAACCAGCACAGAGTATTCCTGTGGCCACCCCCCTCAACAACAGGTAAATCACTTGGGTACTGTCTGGGGGGTGGAGAGGGTTGACCTAACAGAGGAGAGTCACAGTGGTTGGGTCTCTGGTGCTGAGTCTGCCTCTGTGACTCAGAAGGGAAGGGGAGAAGAGGCACACTGTGGTGACAGGAGATTTGATAGGTAGGAGAACAGATAGGAGGTACTGTGGGGAGAATGAGATTCCCGGATGATATGTTGCCTCCAGGGTGCCAGGGCCCGGGTCATCTCGGATCGAGTCCTCAGCATTCTCAAGTGGGAGGGTGAACAGACAGAAGTCATGGTCCATGTAGGTACCAATGACATGGATAGGACGAGCGACAAGGTTCTGCATAAGGAGTTCACGGAATTAGGTGCTCAGTTAAAGGGCAGGACCCCCAGGGTTGTGATCTCAGGATTGCTACCCATGCCATGTACTAGTGAGGCCAGAACTAGGAAGATTATACAGTTTAACATGTGGCTAAGGAGTTGGTGCAGGAGGGAGGGCAAAAGATTTTTAGATCATTTGGCTCTCTTCCAGGGAATATGGGCCTATACAGAAGGAATGGTCTACATCTGAACTAGAGGGGGACTAATATCATTGCAGGAAGATTTGTTAACACTGCACAGTGTGGTTTAAACTACAGTTGCAGGGGGATGGGAACCAGAATGCCAAAACAGTTAGTGGACAGGTTGTGGACATAGATATTGGTAAGACCTCAGACAGAGTCAGAAATCAAAAGGTTGAGCATGGTGTGACAAGTGTCCTGAACTGCCTATATTTCAATGCAAGAAGTCTCGTAGGAAAGGTAGATGAGTTATGGCATGGATCAACACCTGGAAATATGATGTTGTAGCCATTAATGAAACTTGGTTGCAGGAGGGGCAGGACTGGCAGCTCAATATTCCAGGGTTCCATCGTGTTAGACATGACAGAGCAGGAGGGGTAAACAGAGGAGGAAATTGTCACAACAGTGCTCTGTCAGGCTAGACTAGAGAACTCGACTAGTGAGAAGTTACAGGTGGAACTGAGAAATAAGAAAGCTATGACAACACTAATGGGGCTACAGTATATTACAGACCACCCAACAGTCCTAGGGATTTAGAGGAACAAACTTGTACAGAGGTCACAGACTGCTGCCCAAAACATAAGGTTGTTAAAGTAGGTGATTTTAACTTTCCACATACTGACTGGGAATCCGTACTGTAAAAGGACTAGCTAGGAAAGAGTTTGTCAAATGAGTTCAGGAAAGTTTCCTTCATCAGAACATAGAAGTCCCAAAGAGAGAGTATGCGATACCAGATCTGTTATTAGGGTATGAGACAGGGCAGGTGACAAAAGTTTGTGCAGGGGAACACTGCATCTAGTGATCACAATACCATTTGTTTCAAAGTAAACATGCAAAAAGATAGGTCTGGTCTGTGGGTTGAGATTCTAAAGGCCAGGGAGTGAGGCTGACAGGGGAGAAAAGGATCAGCCATGATTGAATGGCAGAGTGGACTCGATGGGCCAAGTGGCTAAATTCTGCTTCTATGTCTTATGGTCTAAGGTCTAAATTGGAGAAAGGCCAATTTTGATGGCATCAGAAAAGTTCTGGCAAATATATGGATTGGGACGGGCTGTTTTCTGACAAAGGTGTACTAGATGCGTGCCAAAAGGGCAATGTTACAATAGTAATGGGGGATTCCAATAGGCAGGGAGATTGGGAAAATCAGATTGGTGCTGGTTTCAGGAGGGGGAGTTTCTAGAGTGCTAACGAGATGGCTTTTTAGAGTAGCTTGTGGTTGAGCTCACTAGAGGATCAGCTATTCTGGATTGGGAATTGTGCAATGAACCGGAATTGATTGGGGAGCTAAGGAACCCAAAGGCAAAAGTGATTATAACATGATCAAATTCACCCTGAAATTTAAGAAGGAGAAGCTGAAGTCAGATGTGGAGTAAAGGGAATTACAGAGGCATGAGAGAAGAGCTGGCTAGAATTGATTGGAAAAGAACACTGGCAGGGATGATGGAAAAGCAGCAACAGCTGGAATTCCTGGAAGCAATTCAGAAGAGGCAGTATATATACAGCCCAAAGAGGAAAAAACATTTTGAAGGCAAGATGACATAACCGTGGCTAACAAGAGAAGTCAAAGCCAACATAAAAGCCAAAGAGAGGGCATATAATAGAGCCAAAATTAGTGGGAAATCATAGGATTGGAAAACTTTTTAAAAACACCATAAGGCAGCTAAAACCATTAAGAAGGTAAAGATGGAATATGCAAGTAAGGTAGCCAATAATATTAAAGAAGATACCAGAAGTTTCTTGAGATACATTAGATGTAAAAGAGAGGTAACAGTGGAGATTGGACTGCTGGGAAAACGATGCTGGAGAGGTAGTAATGAGGAATAAGAAAATGACAGAATGAACTGATAAGTATTCTGGATTGGCTTTCACTGTGGAAGACATTATCACTATAGTAGAAGTTCCAGGTGTCAAGGGTCATGAAACATGTGAAGTTACCACTACTGGAGAGAAGGTTCTTGGGAAACTGGGAGGTCTGAAAGTAGATTAGTCAACTGAACCAGACGGTGTATACCCCAGGGCTCTGAAAAAGGTGGCTGAAGAAATCATGGATGCATTAGTAATGATATTTCAAGAATCACTAGATTCTGTAATGGTTCCGGAAGACCGGAAATTGCACTGAAGAGAGAGGTAGAAGAAAGGAAATTATAGGCCAATAAGTCTGATCTCAGTGGTTGGGAAGATGTTGGAGTTGATTATTAAGGATGAGATCTCAGGGAACTTGTAGGCACATGATGAAATAGGCCATAGTCAGCATAGTTTCCTCAAGGGAAAATCTTGCCTGAAAAATCTGTTGGAATTTTTTTTTGTAATATAATTTTTAGAGTTTTCAAAAAGAATACATGAAAAGATAAAATCTACCCTCCCCCCCTCCCCCCCCCATATATAGTCCTACCTAAAAAGAAAGAAAAGAGAAAAAAAAAGAGCCGCCTGGGTATTGGAAGGTTTCCATATGCTCCATGGGATTCAAAATAAATTTGGTATAATTATTCGTTACTTTCCCCAAGGGACCAAGATCTTTATTGGAGCACTTAAATATGCCATCCTATCTTTTGTAAATAAGGGCGCCAAATATTCAAAAATGTTACATATTTATCTCTTAAATTATAAGTAATTTTTTCGAGTGGAATAGAACTAGCCATTTCATTATTCCAATGATCCATACTTAAATACGAATCAGATTTCCAAGTAACTGCTATAGTCTTCTTAGCTACTGCCAATGCAATTTTTATAAATTCTTTCTGATATTTATTCAATTTAAGTTTCGGCTTAATCCCTTCAATATCACCTAATAGAAATAATACAGGGTTATGTGGAAGTTGAATTCCAGTAATTTGTTCCAATAAGACTCTTAAATTTATCCAAAAGGGTTGAATTTTAAAACAAGACCAAGTAGAATGTAAAAAAGTACCAATTTCTTGATTACACCGAAAGCATTTATCGGATAGATTTGAATTTAATCTATTTATTTTTTGTGGTGTAATATATAATTGGTGTAAAAAATTATATTGTACTAATCTAAGTCGAACATTTATTGTATTTGTCATACTGTCAAGACAGAGTCTTGACCAATTTGTTTCATCAATATTAATATTCAGATCTGTTTCCCATTTTTGCTTTGACTTATGGGTTCCTTGTTTAATTGTCTGTTCTTGAATCAAATTATACATACAAGAAATAAATTTTTTAATTTTCCCTTTTTGAATTAAAATTTCAATTTCATTAGGTTTTGGCAAAAACATTGTTTGACCCAGCTTACCTTTCAAGTAAGCCCTTAATTGAAAGTAACAAAAGAAAGTATTATTTGATATTTTATATTTATCCTTTAATTGTTCAAATGACATCAATATACCTCGTTCAAAACAATCTCCTATAAATTTAATCCCTTTTTGGTACCAATTATATAAAAGTTGATTGTCCATTGTAAAAGGAATAAGTCTGTTTTGGAACAAAGGTCTCCTTGCTAATAGAGATTTCTGTGTTTCATTATCAACATTTATCTTATTCCAGAGATCAATCAAATGTGTTAATATAGAGATTCTTTCTTTTCCTGTATCCACTTAGATTCCCATTTATATATAAAATCTTCAGGTCTATTTTCTCCTATCTTGTCTTATTCTATTTTAATCCATGCTGGTTTTCGATCATCGAAGAAAGATGCAATAAATCTAAGTTGATTTGCTTTATAATAGTTTTTAAAGTTTGGAAGTTGTAACCCTCCTAACCCAAATTTACATGTCAATTTTTCCAATGATATTCTTGACATTTTACCTTTCCAAAGAAATTTTCTCACACATTTATTAAACTCTTGAAAAAATTTCTGTGGCAATTGTATTGGTAATGTTTGAAACAAATACTGTAATCTAGGAAATATATTCATTTTTATAACATTGACTCTACCTACTAATGTTATTGGTAGTATCATCCATTTGTCAAAATCTTCTTGAATTTTTTTCAATAGTGGTAAATAATTAAATTAATATAAATTCTTTACATCAAGTCTTATACCTAAATACTTTATACCATTTACCGGCCTTCTAAATTGGGTTACTAATCGACATTGACTATAGTCTCCTTTAGTAAGAGGTAAAATTTCACTTTTATCGCAATTTATTTTGTAACCTGATACCTTCCCATATTCATCCAATCTAGAAGATAATTTATGTAACGAATGTTGTGGGTTTGTTAAATAGATCAAAACATCATCGGCAAAAAGATTAATTTTATATTCCTCCTGATTAACTCTAAAACCCATAATATCTGGATCAATTCTGATTAGTTCTGCTAATGGCTCTATCGCCAGTACAAATAAAGCAGGTGATAATGGACAACCTTGTCTAGTTGATCTTTTTAACTGGAATAGTGTTGAAATTTGAGAGTTTGTCACTACTTTAGCCTTAAGGTTAGAATTTTAAGTTTTAATCCAATTTATAAAAGATGTTCCTAACCCATATTTTTCTAATACTTTAAATAAAAAATCCCATTCTAATCTATCAAATGCTTTTTCTGCATCCAAGGCTACTACTACTCTTCTTGTCCCTTTTTTGTGCCAAATGAATTATACTGAGTAGCCGGGTTACATTATCTGCCAATTGTCTATTTTTAATAAATCCTGTTTGATCCATATGTATTAATTTTTGTAAATATTTAGATAATCTATTCGATAAAATTTTTGCTATTATTTTATAATCCGTATTCAATAAAGAAATAGGCCTGTATGATGTTGGTTTCATAGGATCTCTGTCTTTTTTTTGGCAATACTATTACAATCGCTGTTGAAAAAGATTCTGAAAGTTTATGTATTTTTTCTGCTCGACGTATTAGTTCCATAAAGAGAGGAAATAATAAATCTTTAAATTTTTTATAAAATTCAGGTGGAAAACCATCTTCTCCTGGAGATTTATTACTTTGGAGTGATCCTAAAGCTTCTTCAACTTCTTTTAATGTAAAAGGCATATCTAGTCCCTTCTGTTCTTCCAAATTCAATTTTGGAAGAGATACTTGTGATAAAAACCTTTCTATCTCATTAACATCATTTTCAGATTCTGATTGATATAATTCAGAATAGAAATTTTTAAAGGTTTCATTTATTTCAAGAGGTTTATAAGATATTTTATTTGCCCTTGTTCTAATTGCATTTATTGTTTTGGAAGCTTGTTCTGTTTTCAACTGCCAGGCAAGAATTTTATGTGCTCTCTCACCTAACTCACAATACCTTTGTTTAGTTCTTATAATTTCTTTTTCCATTCTATATGTCTGAAGCATATTATATTGTAACTTCTTATTGACAAGTTGCCTTCGTTTTTCTTCTGACATATATCTTTGAGATTCTTTTTCTATTTTTGTAATCTCTTTTTCCAATTGATCTAGTTCTGCTATATATTCTTTCTTAATTTTAGACGTATAACTTATTATCTGGCCCCTAAGATATGTTTTCATCGCATTCCATAATATAAATTTATCATCCACTGAATGAAAATTTGTATCCAAAAAAAATTGAATCTGCTTTTTCATAAAATCACAAAAATCTTGACGTTTTAATAATGTTGAATTAAATCTCCATCTATAAGCCACTTCTTCCTTATCAGCCATTATTATTGTCATTAATAAAGGAGAATGATCTGATAATATTCTTGCTTTATATTCCATATTTTTCACTCTGTGTTGAATATGCATTGATAATAGAAAAAAATCTATCCTTGAGTAAGTTTTATGTCTATGGGAATAGAACGAATAGTCTCTTTCTTTAGGATTGATTCTTCTCCATATATCAATCAAATTTAAATCTTTCGTCAATGATAAAGTTAAATTTACTACCTTCGATTTTATAACAGCCTTGGTTGATCTATCTAAGACTGGGTCTAAGCAAAAATTAAAGTCTCCTCCAATTAATATTTTTTCATGTGCATCCACCAAATTCAAAAAAGCTTCTTGTATGAATTTTGCATCATTTTCGTTTGGTGCATAAATATTCATAAAAGTCCATAGTTTAGAAAAAAGTTGACAATGTATAATCACATATCTCCCCGCAGAATCAGTTATTACATTTTGTATTCTAATTGGTAACGTTCTATTGATCAAAATTGCTACTCCCCTCGCTTTTGAATTAAATGAAGCCGCAACAACACCACCCACCCAATCTCTCTTTAGTTTCTGATGTTCTGTTTCTGTTAGGTGCGTTTCCTGTAAAAAAGCTAAATCTATCTTCATTTTTTTAATATGTGTTAAGATTCTTTTTCTTTTCACTGGTCCATTAAGCCCATTAACATTAAAACTCAAAAAATTCAATAAATTAGTCATTATTCTTAACAAAGTTACTCCAATCTAAAACATTACTTATCTTCTCAACTCTCATAGTTCCTTGGGGAATCTCTTTAAACTTCATCATGTTGCTATGTGTTTCCCTCCCAACCTTCCAGGCAAAAAGAAAAAAATAGAAAGAATACAAAAAAAGAAAAAACAAAATACCCCCCACTAATGTTGTGAATAAAAAGATACACAACACTACCCTCCTCCATTTTGCGGGTCGTGGCAAAAGCCACGCTTGTACACATGATTAGCGTAGCAATTGGTCAGTGCTTCTTCCAGCTCCCCCGCAACAAAAAAATTATATATATATATAGACAAAATTAGTGTTACTATTCCCAACTAATATTCCTCCAATTTTAACCTTTCTTACCCCCCTCATATAATTAATAATATATTTATACATTCATCCACCTTCAAAAATCCAACAAGTCCATTCTTTGACCCAATCTTCATCTTCAATCTATCTCGCTCCCCTGGATTTGTTCTTGTACCTGGTGAATATTCAGAGAATCTCGCACAAACTGCTCCGCTTTCTAGTAGTCATCAAAAAATCTTTTTTCTCCACCAGGCAAAAAAATCTTTGAGGTTGCGGGATAACGCAATATAAATTGATAACCGTGATCCCATAGGGTTTTTTTCACTGGATTAAATTTCTTCCTTCTCTTCAAAAGTTCATAACTTACACCAGGGTAGAAAAAAACTTTGTTCCCTTGAATCATCAATGGCCCTTTTCTATCCTTGGCAGCTGGAGCAGCTGCCTGTAGAATCCTTTCCTTGTCTTGAAATCTCAAGAATTTTATTAAAATCGATCGTGGATATTGGTTATCTTTTGGTTTTGGTCTTAGAGCTCTATGTGCCCGCTCAATTTCAATTGGTCAAACCTCCTCTTCCATTTGCAAAACTTCCGGGATCCATCTTTGAAAAAATTCTATTGGTTTTTCTCCTTCCGTACCTTCTTTAAGACCAACAATTTTAATATTATTACGTCTACTGAAATTTTCCAACATGTCCACTTTCTCCAAGAGTCGATTTCTTTCCGAGTTCCAGACAAGCAGATCATTTTCTGTTTTTTCCACTCTATCATTCATATGCCCCATTGCTCTTTCCATCTTCTGAAGCTTCTTATCCATTTTGTCCTGTCTTTCCATAACTTTATTATAGCACATCTTCGTATCTCTAAGCTCTTCTCTTACTTTTCTTAGTTCAGCTGTTAATTGCAATATAGCCTCTCTTATGTCTCTATCATCTCCTTTACTTCCAATCGCTTCCAATTCTTCCTCCTCTTCTTCATCTGTGTTCTCTGCAGAATCCAATTCTGACTCTGAGTCATTTTCAATTGCAGTGGCTGTCGGTTCTTGTAGTTTGAGTTGTGTCGATTTGCGCATGCGCATTTCCGGCATCTTCTTCCGAGAAACCGCTACCACCGCCATTGCTCCCTGTTCTACCGAAGGAGATCCAACCTGAGTCCGAGGCTCCATCGTTGCAGTAGGCCCTTTTTTCTTCCCCTCTCGCAGCTGCTTCGCAACAGCAGACTTCTTTTGTTGCAGTTTAGGAGGCATATCGTAAAGTAGTCTTGCAAAGTTTATAAATAGTTTTCAGAAAATATTTATTAACTTTGTTTTGTTTAAAGGGTACTTTGCTGATTTGTTGCGGGAGAGCTGGATTTACACGTCTCAATCCCACGTCATCACGTGACGCCCCGCCCCCCCCGTTGGAATTCTTTGAAAAAATAGCAAGCAGGATAGACAACGGAGAATTGGTTGATGTTGTGTACTTGGATATTCAGAAGGCTTTTGAAAAGGTGCCACACATGAGGCTCAGTGACAAGCTAGGAGCCCATGTTAATACAAGATTGATTAGGCGTGGATAAAACAGTGGCTGATTGGCAGGAGGCAAAGAGTGGGAATAAAGAGAGCCTTTTCTGGTTGGCTGCCAGTGATTAGTGGTGTTCCACAGGGTCTGTGTTGGGACTGATACTTTTGACATTATATGTCAATGATTTGGATGATGGAATTGATGGCTTTATTGCAAAGTTTGCAGATGATACGAAGATAGGTGGGGTGGCAGGTAGTTTTGATGAAGCAGAGAGGCTACAGGAGGACTTAGACAGATTAGGAGAATGGGCAAAGAATTGGCAAATGGAATACAGTGTCAGAAAGTGTATAGTCATGTACTTTGGTAGAAGAAATGAAAGGGTTGACTATTTTCTAAATGGAGAGAAAACAAAAAGCAGAAGGGCAGAGGGTCTTGGGAGTCCTCTGGGCTTGTATTCACTGGAATTCAGAAGGGGGAGGGGTGGCCTCATTGAAACCTTCAAATGGTGAAAGGCCTTGATCGAGTGGATGTGGAGAGGATGTTTCCTATGGTGGGAGAATCCAAGACCAGAGGATATAGCCACAGAAGAGAGGAGTATCCAATTTAGAACAGAGATGATGAGGAATTTATTTAGCCAGAGAGTAGTGAATCTGTGGAATTCTTTGTCACAGGCAGCTGTGCAGACCAAGTCTCTATGTATATATAAGGCAGAGTCAATAGGTCAAATGGCCTAATTCTGCTTCTATATCTTATGGTCTTGTGGAAAGTTGGAGGCTTTCAAGAATGAAATTTTGAGAGTACAAAGCTTGTATGAGCTTGTTAGTGTAAAAGGTAAAGATAACAAGGGTTGGCAAACATGGTTTTCAAAAGATGTTGAGTCCCTGGTTAAGAGAATAAAGGAGGTACACAGCAGGTATAAGCAGGTAGGAATAAACAGGGTGCTTATGGAGTACAAGAAATGCAAGAGAACATTTGAGAAAGAAATCAGGGAGGTTAAAAAAAAGAAGGCATGAAGGTGCTCTTGCATTCAGGGTGAAGGAGAATCCTGAGGGAAAAGGATTGCAAGGGACAAAATTTGGAAGACCAGAATGGTAATCCATGTGTGGAGCCAAAACAAATGGGGAAGATCTTCAATGCATTCTTTTCATCTGTATTTACTCAGGAGATGGATACAGAATCTATAGAAGTGAGGCAAAGCGGCATCAACTTCATGGACCCTGTACAGATTGAAGAGAAGGAGGTATTGCTACCCTGAGGCAAATCAGGGTGAATAATTCCTGAGGGCCTGACTAGGAGTTCCCTTGGACCCTATGGGAGGCAAGTGCAGAAATTGCCAGGGCCCCAGCAGAAATATTTTACATATCCTTAGCAACAGGAGAGGTACCAGAGGATTGGAGGATAGCCAATGTTGTTCCATTGTTTAATAAAGGCTCTAAACAGAAACCAGGAAATTATAGGCTGGTGAGTCTGACATCAGTAATGGGAAAGTTATTGGAAGATTTTCTAAGGGACCGGATATATAAGTATTTGGATAGACATGGTCTGATTAAGGATAGTCAGCATGGCTTTGTGAGTGGTGTCTCATGTCTAACCAATCACATAGAGTTTTTTGAGGAAGTTATCAGGAATGTGGATAAAGGCAAGGAAGTGGATGTTGTCTATATGGACTTTAGTAAGGCATTTGACAAAATCTCGCATGGGAGACTGGTCAAGAAGGTTCAGTCGCTCGGCAGTAAACTGGATTAGACACTGGCTTTGTGCGAGAAGCCAGGGAGTGGTAGTACAGGGTTGCCTCTCTGACTGAGGCCTGTGACTCGTGCTGTGCTGCAGGGATCAGTGCTGGGTCCTTTGTTGTTTGTCATCTATATCAATGATGCGGGTGATAATGTGGTTAACTGGATCAGCAAATTT
Organism: Mobula hypostoma; assembly: GCF_963921235.1. Taxonomy (NCBI): domain Eukaryota; kingdom Metazoa; phylum Chordata; class Chondrichthyes; order Myliobatiformes; family Myliobatidae; genus Mobula; species Mobula hypostoma. Next base: position 269,740 of record NC_086128.1, read on the forward strand.
GTGGATGACACCAAGATTGGGGGTGTAGTGGACAGTGAGGAAGACTATCATGGCTTGCAGAGGGATCTACATCAGCTGGAAAAAAGGACTGAAAAATGGAAAATGGAATTTAATGCAAACAAGTGTGAAGTTTTGCTCTTTGGTAGAACCAATCAGGCTAAGTCCTACACAGTAAACTGTAGGGCACTGAAAAGTGTGGTAGAAGACAAGGATCTGGGAATACAGGAACATAATTCATTGAAAGTGCTGTCACAGCTAGATAGGGTCATAAAGAAAGCTTTTGGCATACTGGCCTTCATAAATCAATGTATTGAGTACAGGAGATGGGATGTTATTTTGAAGTTGCTTAAGACGTTTGGAGTAAGAAAGGTGTAACTAAGGTTGCAAGAGTACAGAGAAAATTTACAAGGATGTTGCCAGGTCTGGAGGACCTGAGCTATAAGGAAAGGTTGAATAGGTCAGAATGCAGAAAATTGAGAGATTTCACACAGGTGTACAAAAGACCATAAGACCAACAGAATTAGGCCATTTGGCCCATTGAGTCTGCTCCACCATTTCATCATGGCTCATTGTTCCCCTCAGCCCCAATTTCCTGCATTCTCTCTGTATCTCTTCATTTCCTGACCAGTCAAGAATCTATCACCCTCTGCCTTACATAAAAAACTTGGCCTCCACAGCTGCCATTGGTAAAGAATTCCACATATTCACCACTCCCTGACTAAAGAAATTCCTCATCTCATTTCTAAAAGAATGCCCCTCTATTCTGAGGCTGTGCCTCCAGTCTTAGACTCTCCCACCACAAGAAACATCCTCTCCACATCTATTCTATCAAGGCATTTCAGCATTCGAAAAGTTTCAATGAGGTCACCTCTCATTCTTCTGAACTCTAGTGAATACAGGCTGAGAGTCATTAGACGCTCTTCATATGGCAAGCCATTCAATCCTGGAATCATTTTCGTGAACCTCATTTGAACCCTCTCCAGTTTCAGCACATCCTTTCTAAGATAAGGGGCTCAAAGCTGCTCACAATACTCCAGGTGAGGCTTCACCAATGCTTTATAAATTCTCAACATTACATCCTTGCTTTTATATTCTAGTCCTCTTGAAATGAATGTTAACATTGCACTTGCCTTCCTCACCACAAACTCAGCCTGAAAATTAAACTTTAGGGGATCCTGCACAAGGACTCCCAAGTACCTTTGCAACTCAGATTTTTTAACTTTCTCTCCCTTTTCGATTTTGTCGCACTCTGCTCAACCTTTTGATTCCTAAATTTGTCTGAGGTCTTACCAACATCTGCGTCCACAACCTCTCCACTAACTGCTCTGGCACTCTGGTTCCAATCCCCCAGCAACTCTAGTTTAACCCCCACTATGCAGCATTAACTAACCATCCTGCTAGATATGTAGAACATCTCTACTTCCGTCTCTAATTCCTGAGGAGACTGAGGTCCTTTAACATCTGTCGGATGATGCTGAGGATGTTCTACGAGTCTGTGGTGGCCAGTGCTATCATGTTTGCTGTTGTGTGCTGGGGCTGCAGGCTGAGGGTAGCAGACACCAACAGAATCAACAAACTCATTCGTAAGGCCAGTGATGTTGTGGGGATAGAACTGGACTCTCTGACGGTGGTGTCTGAAAAGAGGATGCTGTCTAAGTTGCATGCCATCTTGGTCAATGTCTCCCATCCACTACATAATGTAGTGGGTGGGTACAGGAGTACATTCAGCCAGAGACTCATTCCTCCGAGATGCAACACAGAGCATCATAGGAAGTCATTTTTGCCTATGGCCATCAAACTTTACAACTGCTCCCTTGGAGGGTCAGACACCCTGTGCCGATAGGCTGGTCCTGGACTTATTTCATAATTTACTGGCATAATTTACATATTACTATTTAACTATTTATGGTTCTATGACTATATTATTTATACTGCAACTGTAACAAAAACCAATTTCCCCCTGGGATCAATAAAGTATGACTACTATGACTACTATGACTATTAGCCCCTCTCCAGTTCAGGTGCAAACCGTCCATTATGTACAGGTCCTTCCCTGGAAGAGAGCCTAATGATCCAAAAATCTTATGCCTTCCCTCCTACACAAACTTTAGCTATGTATTAAACTGTATAATCTTTGTAGTTCTGACCTCACTAGCATAGGGCTTGGGTAGTAATCCTGTGATCACAACCCTGGAGTCCTGTCCTTTAACTTAGCACCTAAATCCCTGAACTCGCTATGTAGAGTTTCATCACTTGTCCTACCCCCGTCATTGGTACTTACATGGACCACGACTTCACCCCACCATTCAAGAAGGTTGAGGACTCAATCTGAAATATCCCAGACCCTGGCACCTGGGAGGTAACAGACCATCCAGGAATCTCGTTCTTGTCCACAGAACCCTAACCATTCCCCTAACTGATGAATTCCTTATCAAGTAGCATGCCTCTTCTTCCCCCTTCCCTTCTGAGTCACAGAGGCAGACTCAGTGCCAGACACCCGACCACTGTGAATCTCCTCCCAACAGTACCCAAAGTGATATATCTATTGATGAGGGGGATGGCCACAGGAGTACTCTACACTGACTCCTTAACCTCTTTCCCTTTCCTGACTGTCACTCAGATTCCTGTGCCCCGCACCTTGGCTGTAACTACCTCTCTATCTGTCCTATCTATCATCACTTAAGCCACCCAAACTAGAGGACTCCCTGCCTTTCCACATCCCACAAGAGGAACATTGCACTATCCTGCCTGTCATCTCTAGCGAGATGAGCAGATATAAAGAGGCAAATGAAAAAACCTGAGCTTTTAGAAACATAGAAAACCTATAGCACAATACAGGCCCTTCGGCCCACAAACCTGTGCCAAACATGTCCTTACCTTAGAAATTGCCCTCTACTTTTCCAAGCTGTCAAGGAGTCTCTTAAAAGACCCTATCGTATCCGCCACCGTCACTGGCAGCCCATTGCACACACTCACCACTCTCTGAATAAAAAACTTACCCCTGACATCTCCTTTGTACCTACTTCCAAGCACCTTAAAACTGTTCCCTCTTGTGCCAGCCACTTCAGTCTGGGAAAAAGCCTCTGACTATCCACACGATCAATGCCTCTCATCATCTTATACACCTCTATCAGGTCACCTCTCATCCTTCATCACTCCAAGGAGAAAAGGCCGAGTTCACTCAACCTATTCTCATAAGACATGCTCCCCAATCCAGGCAACGTTCCTGTAAATCTCCTCTGCACCCTTTCTATGACTTCCACATCCTTCCTGTAGTGAGGCGACCAGAACTGAGCACAGTACTCCAACTGGGGTCTGACCAGGGTCCTATATAGCTATAACATTACCTCTCCGGTCCTAAACTCAATCCCACGATTGACGAAGGCCAATGTATCGTATGCCTTCTTAACCACAGAGTCAACCTGCGTAGCAGCTTTGCGTGTCCTATGGACTCGGATCCCTCTGATTCTCCACACTGCCAAGAGTCTTACCATTAATACTATATTCTGCCATCATATTTGACCTACCAAAATGAACCACCTCACACTTATCTGGGTTGAACTCCATCTGCCACTTCTCAGCCCAGTTTTGCATCTTATCGATATCCCGCTGTAACCTCTGACAGCCCTCCACACTGTCCACAACACCTCCAAACTTCGTGTCATCAGCAAACTTACTAACCCATCCCTCCACTTCCTCATCCAGGTCATTTATAAAAATCACGAAAAGTAAGGGTCCCAGAACAGATCCCTGAGGCACACCACTGGTCACCAACCTCCATGCAAAATATGACCCGTCTACAACTACTCTTTCCCTTCAGTGGGCAAGCCAGTTCTGGATCCACTCCAACTAAACCCCTCACTCTCGGGAGATGCCAATCTATATTTTGGAAATTAAAATCTCCCATCATAGCAACCCTGTTATTATTACACCTTTCCAGAAGCTGTCTCCCTATCTGCTCCTCGATGTCCCTGTTACTATTGGGTGGTCTATAAGAAACACCCAGTCGATTTATTGACCCCTTCCTGTTTCTAACTTCCACCCACAGAGTCTCCGTAGACAATCCCTCCATAACTTCTTCCTTTTCTACGGCCGTGACTCTATCTCTGATTAATAGTGCCGTGCCCCCACCTCTTTTGCCTCCCTCCCTGTCACTTTTGAAACATCTGAAGCCTGGCACTTGAAGTAACCATTCCTGCCCCTGAGCCATCCAAGTCTTAGTTATCGCCACAACATCATAGCTCCAAGTACTGATCCACGCTCTGAGCTCATTCACTTTGTTCATAATACCTGGCAGGGAGGTTTGCAAAGGCTATTGGGGAGAGCTTAAACTGGAATTGCTGGGGGATGGGAACGGAACTGAAATGACGGAGGAAGAGGCGGTTGGCTCACAAATAGAGAAAGCTTGGAGACTGTGCGAGAGGGAGGATAGGCAGGTGATACAGAAGGGATGCACTCAAACCGATGGTTTGAGATGTGTCTATTTTAATGCAAGGAGTATTATGAATAAAGCGAATGAGCTCAGAGCGTGGATCAGTACTTGGAGCAAACAGGAATGCTTATTATTAAGGGGGACAGCCACTGGGGTACTCTCTAGTATTGCCTCTTGCCCTTTTCTTTCCTTTGCTTTCTCTTAGTGAAGCCTCTCCATGGAAGCCTCGAAGAGCTTAATATCACCACTCTGTCTACGTCCACTCAGATCCACTGTGCTTGCCCCTGCTTTCCTTTCATTTGATCTTGCTGATTAATCTCAAACGTCAGTTGGCTGCTGGTCAAAGCTCTGTTACGCTGCCATGAATCGCTCCTGCATTTTATCCTCGGGCAGTGGACCTGATTGAAGACCCCTTCTCTCTCAAATTCCGATGTCCGGATTGGCTTCTGGTGAAACCTCTATTGATAGATAGGGTGAATGCAAACAGGCTTTTACAACTGAGGTTGGCTGTGACTACAACCAGAGGTCATGGCTTAAGAATGAGAAGTTTAAGGGGAACATGAAGGGAAACTTCTTCACTCAGAGGGTAGTGAGAGTGTGGAATGAGCTGCCAGCATAAGCATTCCATGTAAGCTCATTTTCAAAATTTAAGAGATGTTTGGATAGGTACCTGGATAGTAAGGATATGGAGGGCTATGTATCCGGTGCAGGTCGATGGGAGTAGACAGTTTAAATAGTTTTGGCATGGACTAGATGTGTCAAAGGGCCTGTTTCTGTGCTGTACTTCTCTATGATTCTATGTCCAGATGATCACAAAAAGCCCATGACTCCTGCCAATCGACAATGACTGGCAGCAATCCACACCCTGAGCCCAAACAAGAGAAAATCTGCAGATGCTGGAAATCCGAGCAAAACACGCAAATTGCTGGAGGAACTCAGCAGGCCAGGCAGCATCTATGGAAAAGAGTGCAGTCGACGTTTCAGGCTGAAACCTTGACTGTACTCTTTTTCTCGATGCTGCCTGGCCTGCTGAGTTCCTCCAGCATTTTGTGCACATCCCGAGCCCTGTACTTACTGGGTCCTATACGTTGTGTATTCCACATCATTCCAAGGTTCAGGCCCAAACTTTGTGTCAGTGCAAGAGCCATTGAACTAATTTTTCCATACTGAAAAAAAAATAAAAGATTAAGCATCAATGCAAAACTAGTCATTCAGGATGGAAATTCATCTTCCCTTGATTGGGCTAAACACTTGTTATCGTAACATCATTTGATTTACAGCAATTAATAGGAGATTTCCATGCAACGTACTGGCATCTATTTGATATTCAGTAATAGTACTGGTGCTGCTTACACAACATTGCACCAGATTTGTCAATGATCAGGAATTTTTAATGTACTTCCTGGAAGCTTATTCATAACAGATTGGGTAAAGCAATTTTCCCACAACTTAAACAAGAGAAAATCTGCAGATGCTGGAAATCCAAGCAACAAGCACAAAATGCTGGAGAACTTCAGCAGGCCTAGCAGCCTAAAATTAGTCTAAATCCCAGAAACAAACAGTGATGATTTTAATTCCTTGGGTTGCGTCAGTGGGTTGGGGAATTTGTAAAAAATTTAACAAAATGGATAATCTGACCTCAATGAGCCTACATCCGGTCTTCACAGAGATGGACTCTGAGGGAGACTATCAGCCACTCTCAAGGGGTAAGGGAGTGTTTAAAACATCTTTTAAATGTGTCTGTTTTACCAGCAGGGTAGAATTCCCAGCTTTTCCAAAATCCAACAAGGGAAAGGATCAGAGAGTGGCTGGAGCTAAGGTGCAAACCAGGAGGATCAGGAGTGCTTTCATTAGTGGATTCTCCTCTGATATTCGTAACCACTTAAATAAGATGGCTAGGAACTCAGCAAGGCAGGCAGCATCTATGGAGGGAAATAACAGTTGATGTTTCAGGCCTGCTCTCCACATGCTCCAGGTTACAGAGTAGGGGAGATGAGGAAGAGAATTGAGACAAATCTGCCACAGTGAAAAAAACAAGAGTGACAAACCTCGTTAATACCTCCTCCTTTAGTTGGAGAGCAGATTCCTCCAATATAAGCTGTTGCACTGTGACTGGACTGAAATATGCGGCCTCTGTCAATAAGAGCATCAGAATACACAATGCTATTTGAGCAGTGAAATTATTCATGACATTTTCATTTTGAAATGATTTTTAAATTATTTAAAGTGGTAGTTCAAAATATATACATCACACAACAGTAGATCACAACTTCTTGCATGTAGCTGGATGTATTTATTTAAAAATTGAGTTTGAGGAGTGTAAATCATCATGTGGTTATTTGGTGATAGGCAGGAAAGGTGGAGAAGGAATAGGGGAAAACACAATCGGTAGTAGAAGGAGGCGGAACCATGAGGGAGGTGATAGGCAGCTGGGGGAGGGGGCAGAGTGACATAGGGATAGAGGAAGGGAGGAGGAGGGAATTACCGGAAGTTGAAGAATTCAGGGTTCATGCCAAGGGGCTGGAGACTACCCAGACGGTGCATGAGTTGTCCATGTCCCACTGGAAAGCGGCCAGAGGGTGAGTGGGCCAGTGAAGGAGGGGAGCTTTGAGGCTTTGACTCGAGAGGCTTCGACGAGAAGAGGCGGAGGACAAGCTAGCTCGCAGTTAGTTTTTACAACGTCTCCTGAGATGGTGATATGCCTCTCATGTGAGATGTGGCAGTCTTGGGGGAATGCCCCTCCCCTGCACAGTCACATCTGCCAGAAGTGCATACGGCTGGGCGATCTGGAAGACCGTGTAAGGAATCTGGAGCAGCAGCTGGATGACCTTCGACTCATAAGGGAGAATGAGGCAGTCATAGATCAGAGCTACAGGGAGGTAGTCACACCTAGGCTGTCGGAAGCAGGTCGTTGGGTGACAGTCAGAGGGGGAAAGCGAAGGTGAGCAGACAGGTCATGCAGAGCACCCCTGTAGCCATTCCCCTGAGTAATAAGTTTACCGTTCTGGATACTGTTGGCGAGGACGACCGACCAGGTGTCAGCCACGGTGGCAGGGCCTCCGGCACTGAGTCTGACCCTGTGGTGCAGAAGGGTGGGACGGAGAAGAGGAGAACTGTCGTCATTGGAGACTCTATAGTCAGGGGAGCAGACAGGAGATTTTGTGGACGTGAGAAGGACACCCACATGGTTTGTTGCATCCTGGTGCCAGGGTCCGGGATGTCTCTGAGCGGGTGCATGACATCCTGGTACGAGAGGGAAAGCAACCAGAAGTCGTGATACATATTTGCACCAACGACATAGGCAGGAAGAGGGATAAGGTCCTGAAGTGTGAGTTTCGGGAACTAGGCAGAAGGCTGAAGAACAGGACCTCAAGGGTGGCGTTCTCAGGATTGCTGCCAGTGCTACGTGACGGTGATGGTAAGAATTGGAGGAGATGGCAGTTGAATGCGTAGCTGAGGAGTTGGTGCAGGGAGCAGGGTTCTGGATTTTTAGATCATTGGGAACTCTTCTGGGGAAGGTGGGACCTGTACAGATTGGATGGGTTGCACCTGAACTCGAAGGGGAGCAATATCCTTGCAGGTAGGTTTGCTAGCATGGTTCGGGAGGGTTTAAACTAATTTGCAAGGGGGATGGGACTCAGAGCGATAGGGCAGTGAAAGAAGTGCATGGAGTAAAGCCAGATCTAACATACAGAGAGGCTTTGAGGAAAGAGAAGCAGAATAAACGGTGTAAAGACAGTAAGGTAGAAGGGCTGAAATGTGTGTACCTCAATGCAAGAGGCATCAGGAATAAAGGTGATGAACTGAGAGCTTGGATACATACATGGAATTATGATGTAGTGGCCATTACAGAGACTTGGCTGGAACCAGGGCGGGAATGGATTCTCAATATTCCTGGATTTCAGTGCTTTAAAAGGGATAGAGAGGGTGGAAAATGGGGAGGAGGGGTGGCATTACTGGTCAGGGATACTATTACAGCTACAGAAAGGGTGGGCACTGTAGCAGGATCCTCTTTTGAGTCAATATGGGTGGAAGTCAGGAACAGGAAGGGAGCAGTTACTCTACTGGGGGTATTCTATAGGCCCCCTGGTAGCAGCAGAGATACAGAGGTGCAGATTGGGAGGCAGATTTTGGAAAGGTGCAAAAATAACAGGGTTGTTATCATGGGTGACTTTAACTTCCCTAATATTGATTGGCACCTGATTAGTTCCAAGGGTTTCGATGGGGCAGAGTTTGTTAAGTGTGTCCAGGATGGATTCCTGTCACAGTATGTGGACAGGCCGACCAGGGGGAATGCCATACTAGATCTAGTACTAGGTAATGAACCGGGTCAGGTCACAGATCTCTCAGTGGGTGAGCATCTGGGGGACAGTGACCACCGCTCCCTGGCCTTTATAATTATCATGGAAAAGGACAGAATCAAAGAGGACAGGAAAATTTTTAATTGGGGAAAGGCAAATTATGAGGCTATAAGGCTAGAACTTGCGGGTGTGAATTGGGATGATGTTTTTGCAGGGAAATGTACTATGGACACGTGGTCGATGTTTAGAGATCTCTTGCAGGATGTAAGGGATAAATTTGTCCCGGTGAGGAAGATAAAGAATGGTAGGGTAAAGGAACCATGGGTGACAAGTGAGGTGGAAAATCTAGTCAGGTGGAAGAAGGCAACATACATGAGGTTCAGGAAGCAAGGATCAGATGGGTCTATTGAGGAATATAGGGAAGCAAGAAAGGAGCTTAAGAAGGGGCTGAGAAGAGCAAGAAGGGGGCATGAGAAGGCCTTGGCAGGTAGGGTAAAGGAAAACCCCAAGGCATTCTTCAATTACGTGAAGAAAAAAAGGATGACAGGAGTGAAGGTAGGACCGATTAGAGATAAAGGTGGGAAGATGTGCCTGGAGGCTGTGGAAGTGAGCGAGGTCCTCAATGAATACTTCTCTTCGGTATTCACCAATGAGAGGGAACTTGATGATGGTGAGGACAATATGAGTGAGGTTAATGTTTTGGAGCATGTTGATATTAAGGGAGAGGAGGTGTTGGAGTTGTTAAAATCCATTAGGACAGATAAGTCCCTGGGGCCTGATGGAATATTCCCCAGGCTGCTCCACGAGGCGAGAAAAGAGATTGCTGAGCCTCTGGCTAGGATCTTTATGACCTCGTTGTCCAGGGGAATGGTACTGGAGGATTGGAGGGAGGTGAATGTTGTTCCCTTGTTCAAAAAAGGTAGTAGGGATAGTCCGAGTAATTATAGACCAGCGAGCCTTACGTCTGTGGTGGGAAAGCTGTTGGAAAAGATTCTTAGAGATAGGATCTATAGGCATTTAGAGAATCATGGTCTGATCAGGGACAGTCAGCATGGCTTTGTGAAGGGCAGAGCATGTCTAACAAGCCTGATAGAGTTCTTTGAGGAGGTGACCAGGCATATAGATGAGGGTAGTGCAGTAGATGTGATCTATATGGATTTTAGTAAGGCATTTGACAAGGTTCCACACGGTAGGCTTATTCAGAAAGTCAGAAGGCATGGGATCCAGGGAAGTTTGGCCAGGTGGATTCAGAATTGACTTGCCTGCAGAAGGCAGAGGGTGGTGGTGGAGGGAGTACATTCAGATTGGAGGATTGTGACTAGTGGTGTCCCACAAGGGTCTGTTCTGGGACCTCTACTTTTCGTGATTTTTAGTAACGACCTGGATGTTGGGGTAGAAGGGTGGGTTGGCAAGTTTGCAGATGACACAAAGGTTGGTGGTGTTGTAGATAGTGTAGAGGATTGTCAAAGATTGCAGAGAGACATTGATAGGATGCAGAAGTGGGCTGAGAAGTGGCAGATGGAGTTCAACCCAGAGAAGTGTGAGGTGGTACACTTTGGAAGGACAAACTCCAAGGCAAAGTACAAAGTAAATGGCAGGATACTTGGTAGTGTGGAGGAGCAGAGGGATTTGGGGGTACTTGTCCACAGATCCCTGAAAGTTGCCTCACAGGTGGATAGGGTAGTTAAGAAAGTTTATGGGGTGTTAGCTTTCATAAGTCGAGGGATAGAGTTTAAGAGTCGCGATGTAATGATGCAGCTCTATAAAACTCTGGTTAGGCCACACTTGGAGTACTGTGTCCAGTTCTGGTCACCTCACTATAGGAAGGATGTGGAAGCATTGGAAAGGGTACAGAGGAGATTTACCAGGATGCTGCCTGGTTTAGAAAGTATGCATTATGATCAGAGATTAAGGGAGCTAAGGTTTTACTCTTTGGAGAGAAGGAGGATGAGAGGAGACATGATAGAGGTGTACAAGATAATAAGAGGAATAGATAGAGTGGATAGCCAGCGCCTCTTCCCCAGGGCACCACTGCTCAATACAAGAGGACATGGCTTTAAGGTAAGGGGTGGGAAGTTCAAGGGGGATATTAGAGGAAGGTTTTTTACTCAGAGAGTGGTTGGTGCGTGGAATGCACTGCCTGAGTCAGTGGTGGAGGCAGATACACTAGTGAAGTTTAAGAGACTACTAGACAGGTATATGGAGGAATCTAAGGTGGGACTTATATGGGAGGCAGGGTTTGAGGGTCAGCACAACATGGTGGGCCGAAGGGCCTGTACTGTGCTGTACTATTCTATGATCTATGTTGCTTGGAACTGCTCATGTCCTATGAGGCTACTGACACCCAAGGATACCTGGAGAAATGCTTCATTTCAGAGATTTATTTTGATCCAGACTTTCTACTACTTATCATGACAAGGGCAGAGTAGTAGGACAGGAAGCATTAAACGGTGTGGCAAGTGAGGGCTGAGTGATCCTAGAAGATGGGCATATGCAGCTTACTGATAGGCTGCACCATCTTTCTGTGTGAAGCAGCATCTGAATGGGCATGAGGATGAACAATATCCACAGCACCAAGAGTGACTAAGCTAGCTTCTGACTCCCTGCAGTGCAGTGCTCATCAGCATGTCAATGATGGTGGTGTGGCAGCTCACCAATCAAACCAGAGCACAGAAGCTGTGGATGCAAGGGAGACTCCTAGTACCCACTGTGTTGGGACTCCAGGATGAAGACCTTTTAAGGCATAATTTAACGGACCCTTCCTACTTGAGCCATGATTTTTCAGTTCTCCATCAATGCCAGGCATAGAATCATCTCAAAGAGCAAATGCTAATGCTCAATGTTAAGGCCTCCTTTATCTGCAAGTAGGGGAGGTTTCTGCCTCTAGAATGATAATCGTCAATTGCCCTACAAAGACTGGTAGTATCTGCAGCCATTTCTGAACCATCTCTCCAATGCAAGCAGACTAAATGAGGCCCATGTCCCTAAGCAGCTGCTTATAAGCTCCTGTCCAGGTAGGGCACAGTGTGTGTGCATTTTAGGGCTTCTGTTAGACGACGTAAATTGACTGTGGTTACAATATGTAACTGTGCTGAGCTCCAGCAATCACACTACTTTGTAAAGTAGTCCTTTCACAGTTTTCTAACATGGAAAACAATTTCCTCATGGCTCTGCAAGGAACAAGCTAATATCCAATGTGCAGCAAGACTTTTGTGCTGTAAGCATAGACTATGAGACTAGGAGCAGAATTACACCATTCATCCCATTTCATCAAAGCTGGTCTCAACTCAATTCTCCTGCCTTCTCCTCATAACCTTTGACACCCTGATTAATCAAGAACCTGTCAACCTCTGCTTTCATTATACCAAATGAACTGGCCAGCACGACTGTCCTTAGCAATGATTTCCACAGATTCAACACTCTCTGGTTAAAGAATCTTTTTTCTTATCTCTGTTCTAAATGGACATCCCTCAATTCTGAGGTTGTGCCTTCTGGCCCTACACTCCACCTATATTAGAAAATCCTCTTCACATCCACTCTATCCAGACCTTTCAATATTCAATAGGTTTCAATGAGATCCCCCTTCATTGTCCTAAACTCCACTGAGTACATACCCACAGCCATTAAACACTCCTCATATGTTAACCCTTTCATTCCTGGGATCAGTCATGTGAACCTCCTCTAGACTCTCAGCAATCCCATCACATTCTTGCTTAGATAAAGGGCCCAAAACTGCTTACAATGCTCCAAGTGCATTCTGATCAATGCCTTATGAAGCTTCAGCATTGCATCCTTGCTTTTGTATTCCAGTCTTCTCGAAATGAATGTTAACATTGCAATTGCCATCCTTACCACCAACTCAGCCTGCAAGTTAACCTTTAGGGAATCATACACAAGGACTCCCAAGTCCCTCTACCCCTCTGATTTTTGAATTCTCTCACCACTTAGAAAATATTTCATGCCTTTTTCCCTTCTGCCAAAGTGCACGACCATTCACTTACCTATATTCCATCTGCCACTTCTTTGCCCATTCCTCCAATCTGTCTAAGGTGAAGCTTCTATCTTTGCTAGGGCTTCCACAATTTCTCCTCTAACCTCCAGCAAAGTCCAAGGATGCACTGAGGAGAAATATTCATTAAAAATCCCACCCATCTCCTGTAGCTCAAGACATAGACAGCCCTGCTGATCTCTAAGGAGACCTACTCTCTCCCTAGCCACCATCTTACTCTTAATATAGCTATAGATCCTCTTTGAATTTACCTTAACCTTACCTTCCAGATCCATCTCATGCTCTCTTTGCCCTCTTGATTTCCTCTTTAAGAGTATACTTAACCTTTTTATACTCATCAACGGATCTCATCTCTGACACCCCCCCCATTTAAGCCCAATATATTCTTCCTTGTTTTTCTTGACCAGAGCCACAGTATTTCTCATTAGACAATGTTCCGTAAACTTGCTAAGTTTACCTTCACCCAAGCAGGAAGGATCTGCTCCTGGATTTTTGATATCAGGATAAACTAGCTATGCCACGTCATCTATTTGCATCTTGCTTTTTTGGTAGGTGTGAGTCTTTACAGTGGTTCTGTACAGGTTGTGTTCAATATGCTGTGGATAAATGAATGGATCTACCAGGAACCAGCAGGCTTTGATAACCTGACCTCAAGCAGGTAATTATTGTCACTCCAATAGCACCAGATCTATTTTTACTGACAGTAGGTAAGATTGACTTTGGGTTGCTATCTTTCTTTGGTTTACAAACCAAAGCTGGTATAGCTGGTAGAGCAGTTTAATTGCATGCAATTAATTTCTGGTGGGTGAAGAGTTCAGTAATAACTTAAAAACGTCCAATGGATTAACATTCAGTGCAAACTCCGGATACAAATAACATTAGTAGCAATGGTGTTTGCAAATAAACATTAGCTAAACTATTGGTCACACACAGTTTAGAAGCTTTTATTTACAAACACCATTGCTACTAATGTTATTTGTATCCGGAGTTTGCACTGAGTGTTAATTAATGATAATGGTATTGCATAGCATCATTAACTTCCTATGAATATAATCATTACAGATGTAATAGCCTCTCTGTAAGGTTTCACTGCTAATGTAATGATTTCTCTGTAGCAGCAATGTTTGGGTTACGACTAGAGGTAACGGGGGCCTTGGAATGTGCGACATCCAATGAGAGGCATGTTGTTTCTTTCTTGTGGGTCTGAGAGAAGGGATTCGTGAGAGATGAAGAGAGAACTTGAAAGTGGAGAGAGTTGGTAGACCGCTGAGCGGAGTGGACCTGCAGCAAGAGTCTGAGGGTCTGTCTCCCCCTAGAGTATGCCGCTAGCCGAGTCTGAGGGTCTGTCTCCCCCTAGAGTATGCCGCTAGCTGAGTCTGAGGGTTACACAGATAAAAGTTTTGTCAAGGTTGAGTGTTTAATATTGTGGCCCATCAGTGGGGCTCATTTGATCATTAATGTGGCAGAATGGAGGGATAGAGCAGATTTGTTTATCCATTAGAAGAGTATACTTGACTCATGACTGTCCTTTCTGAAGATACTAGAGAAGAATGATGATGTAGTTAGAAAACATTGGAGTAGAAATGCAATGGTCATCACCAGGTTCTGAAATGGTTCCTGAGGACTGGGTAATTGCAAATGTCACTCCACTCTTTAAGAAGGGAGGGAGGTAGAAGAAAGGAAATTATGAGCCAGTTAACTTGATGTCAGTGATTGGAAAGATGTTGGAGTTTATTATTAAGGATGAGGTTTCAGGGTACTTGGGGTCACGTGATAAAATAGGACAAAGTCAGCATGATTTCCTTCAGGTGAAATCTTGACTGACAAATCCATTGGAATTCTTTGATGAAGTAACAGGCAGGGTAGACAAAGGACAGTCAGTAGATGTTGTTTATTTGGATTTTCATAAGGCCTTTGGCAAGGTGCCACACATGACGCTGCTTAAAAAGTTAAGAGGCCATGGTATTATGGGAAAGGTACTAAATGGATAGAAGATTGGCTGACTGCCAGAAGGTAAAAAGAGTGGGAATTGTGAGGATCACTAACAAACTCAAGTGCAGGAATCATAGATACATTGGTGATTCAAGCAAAAGTAATGATTGTTTATAAAAGGATTATATTAAATCTGATTCTGATTCTGAGATTTATAATAAAAATTAACTGGAAAAACTAACAAGAGCTCAGGCAAACAATACAAATTCTTGAACTGAAATTCCTCATGATTCACAGAAGAACATGGTCTGAGTTTCACTTGACAAGGAACCTCAATGACCCAACAAAACCCCCCCCCACCCCCCCCCCGAAATACACCCTGGAGCACATAGGAATTCTGGACATTGACAATACCTTGCCAATTAAATTATCCTCAAATGCATAAAAGTGATAAGAACAAAGTTTAACAATCTCCATGATCCCAAATGAGACACCTACAAAACAAAACAAAAACCCAGAGCTAGTGCAAAGACAAACAATTAGACGTAAAACTTAAACAATTCAAGTGCAAAGCATATGCACGAGGTGACATTGAAAAAAAGAGAAAATACAGTCTGCATGCTAACTAACAAAAAAAAACTATTGTTAAAAACAATAGGATGGGATGTCTGAAGATGAGCCAGCATGTCAGGAGACTGAAGCAGGGCCCAATCGCTGCAATTAGAGATTGGTCGGTATGACGTTGTGGGCATCACTGAGTTGTGGCTGAAAGAAGGCCATAGTTGGGAGCTGAACAATGAAGGATCTACTTTGTATTGAAAGGACAGGCAGGAAGGCACAGGCGGTGGTGTGGCTCTGTTGATAAGAGATAGAATTACATCTTTAGGAAGAGGTGACATAGGGTCAGAGAATGTTGAATCTTTGTGGGTGGAGTTAAGAAATTGCAAGGTGAAAAAAACCATTATGGGAATCATAAGTAGGCTTCCAAATAGTAGCCAAGATGTGGGGTTGGGATTGCGAAGGGAGCTGGAAAAGGCATGCAATAAGGGTAAGGTCGCAATTGTAATGGGGGACTTCAATATGCAAAGGGATTGAGAAGATCATGTTGGTGTTGGATCACAAGAGAGAGAATTTGTTGAATGAGATAGCGTTTTAGAGCACCTTGTGCTCAAGCCTATGAGGGGAAAGGCTATCTTAGATTGAGCGTAATAATCCAGATTTTATTAGTCAGCTGAATGTAAAGGAACCCTTCGGAGGCAGTGATCATAATAAGATTAAATCATACTGCAATTTGAGAGGGAGAAGCATAACTCACATGTATCAGTATCACAATGGAATAAAGGGAATGACAGAGGCTCGAGAGAGGAGCTTGCCCAGGTGGACTGGAGGAGGACACTGGTGTGGACGAGGACAGAGCAGAGACAGCTGAGGTTTCTGGGAATAGTTCACAAGACACAGGATAGATATGTCCCACAGAGGAAGAAGTTCTCAAATGGCAGGGGTAGGCAACCATGTCTGACAAAGGAAGTTAAGGACTGCATAAAAGCCAAGGAAAGGGCATGTAAGACAGCAAAAATAAGTGGAAGTTAGATTATTGGGAAGCTTTTAAAATCCAACAAAAGACAACTAAAAAAAAGCCATAAGAAGGGAAAAGATGAAATATAATATAAAGCGGGATACTAATTTTTTTCAGTTACATAACGAGTAAAGGGAAGGTTAGAGTTGATATTGAACCACTGGAAAATTATGCAGGTGAGGTAGTAATGGCAGACAAAAAAATGGCAGATGAACTTGATGAGTACTTTGCATCAGTCTTCACTGTGGAAGACACTAGCAGTGTGCCAGAGGTCCATGAGTGTCAGGGAGCAGGAGTGAGTGCCATTGCTATTACAAAGGAAAAAGTGCGAGACAAATTCAAAGGTCTTAAGGTGGATAAGTCACCTGGACCAGATGGATCTGAGAGAGGTTGCTGAAGAGATAACTGATGCATTGGTCATGATCTTTCAAGAATCACTTAATTCTGGCATGTTCCCAGAGGACTGGAAAATTGCAAATGTCACTCCACTCTTTAAGAAGGGCAGAAGACAGAAGAAAGAAAATTATAGGCCACTTAGCCTAATCTCAGTGGTTGGAAACATGTTGGAGTCTATTATTAAGCATGAGGTTTCAGGGTACTTGGAGTCAAAGTCAGCATGGTTTCTGCAAAGGGAAATCTTGCCTGACAAACCTGTTAAAGCTCTTCAAGGAAGTAACAAGCAGGACAGACAAAGGAAAGGATATCACTGATATGGATTTTCAGAAGACATTTGATAAGGTGCTTCACACGAGGCTGCTTAACAGGATAAAATCCTATACTGGTATAGATAGAGGAATGGCTGACAGGCAGGAGGCAGCGAGTGGGAATAAAAGGGGCCTTTTCTGGTTGGTGCTAGTGACTAGTGGTGTTCCTCAGTGGTCAGTATTGGGACCGCTACTTTTCACATTATTTGTCAATGATTTAGATAATGGAATTGATGGCTTTGTAGCGAAGTTTGCGAATAATACGAAGATTGGTAGAGGGGTAAGTAATGCTGAGGAAGCAATGCAATTACAATAGGACTTAGACAAGTTGGGAGAATGGACAAAAAAGTGGTAGATGGAATACAGTGTTTGGAAATGTATGATACTGCATTTTGGTAAAAGGAACAATAGTACAGACTATTATCTCAATGGGGAGAAAATTCAAACATCAGAGGTGCAGAGGGACTCAGGAGTCCTTGTGCAAGACTCCCAGAAGGATAATTCACAGATTGAGTCTGTGATAAAGAAGGAAAATAAAACTTTGGTATTTATTTCAAGAGGAATAGAATATAAAAACAAGGAGATAAGACAAGGATATGAGGCATAATAAGACACTAGTCAGGCTACACAATGTCAACAGATTTGAGCCCCATATCTCAGAACGGATGTGTTGTCATTGGAGACAGCCCAGAGGAGGTTCACGAGGTTCCAGGAACGAAGGGTTAACATATGAGGAGCATTTAACAACTTTAGCACTGTAATCACTGGAGTTTAGAAGAATATGTGGGGATCTCATTGAAACCTACCAAATATTGAAAGGACTAGATAAGGTGGATGTTGAGAGGATGTTTCCTATGGTGGGGGTATCCAGAACTAAAGGGCAGAGCCTTACGATTGAGGGATGACCTTTTAGAACAGAATTAAGGAGGGATTTTTTTTTTTTAGCCAAAGAGTGGTAAACTTGTGGAATGCTCTGCCATGGACTCGGGTGGAGGCCAAGTGTAAGGGGCTGAATGAGATTCAGGATCAGCATGATGAAATAGTGGAGCGGACCTGATGGGCTGAATGGCCTAATTCTGCTCATATATTTTATGGACTTATGGTCCTGATGAACCTTTTATAGATTTTTGAAGAGATAACCAAAAAGGTAGATGGGGGTGGATGTTGTCTATTTGGATTTTAGCCAAGCCTTTGATGAGGTCCTGCTCAGCAGACTGGTCTGGAAGATTACGTCCATTAGAATCCAGGGAGAATGAGTTGGGTCAGTTCAAAATTCAAGTTAAAGTTTAAGTTTAATTGTCATTCAAACATCTTGAATACCCATGAATACAGCCAAGGTAGGTAGGAACCAGAAGGTGACTGAAGGTTGTGTTGAGGAATGGAGGCCAGTGACTTGTGGTATGTGCAGTGGTCGATGTTGGGACCATTATCTAAATAAATGAGTTAGATGCAAATGCATAAGGCTTGATCACTAAGTTAGTGGATGACATGAAATTATGAGGTATTGTTGATAGTGAAGAAGGCTATCATAAAAATAAAACAGGGGATGTTCATCATTTAGAGAAGTGGGAAAATAAATTTCAATGCAGATAAGTGTGAGGTGATGCATTTTGGAAAGTCAAACCAGTACAGGAATATACCATAAATGGTAGGGCTTTTGACAGTGTAATGGAACAGAGGGACCCAGGAGTCATTGAAAGCAGAGCCATAGGCAGACAGGGTGGTGACATTATGTTCTAGGTATACAGTATAACATAGACCAGGTATTGGGAATTGAACCTGGTTAGGTGTCAGGATTCTCAGTGGGAGAGCATTTTGGAGATAGTGATCACAATTCTATCTCCTTTACATTGGAGAGGGATAAGTACAGACAAGTTAGGAAAGCGTTTAAATGGAGTAAGGGGAAATATGAGGCTATTAGGCAGGAACTTAGAAGCATAAATTGGGAACACATGTTCTCAGGGAAATGTACGGAAGACATGTGGCAAATGTTCAGGGGATATTTGCATGGAGTTCTGCATAGGTCCGTCCCAAAAAGACAGGGAAAGGACAGTAGGGTACAGGAACTGTGGTGTACAAAGGCCGTTGAAACTCTAGTCAAGAAGAAAAGAAAAGCTTACAAAACGTTCAGAAAACTAGGTAATGATAGAGATCTAGAAGATTATAAGGCTAGCAGGAAGGAGCTTAAGAATGAAATTAGGAGAGCCAGAAGGGGCCATGAGAAGGCCTTGGTGGACAGGATTAAGGAAAACCTCAAGACATTCTACAAGTATGTGAAGAGCAAGAGGATAAGACGTGAAAGTATAGGACCAATCAAGTGTGACAGTGGAAAAGTATGTATGGAACCGGAGGAAATAGCAGAGGTACTTAATGAATACTTTGCTTCAGTATTCACTATGGAAAAGGATCTTGGTGATTGTAGTGCTGACTTGCAGCAGACTGAAAAGCTTGAGCATGTAGATATTAAGAAAGAGGATGTGCTGGAGCTTTTGGAAAGCATCAAGTTGAATAAGTCACCGGGACCGGATGAGATGTACCCCAAGCTACTGTGTGAGGCGAGGGAGGAGATTGCTGAGCCTCTGGTGATGATCTTTGCATCATCAATGGGGATGGGAGAGGTTCCGGAGGATCGGAGGGTTGCGGATGTTGTTCCTTTATTCAAGAAAGGGAGTAGAGATAGCCCAGGAAATTATAGACCAGTGAGTCTTACTTCAGTGGTTGGTAAATTGATGGAGAAGATCCTGAGAGGCAGAATTTATGAACATTTGGAGAGGTATAATATGATTAGGAATAGTCAGCATGGCTTTGTCAAGGGCAGGTCGTGCCTTACGGTCCTGATTCAATTTTTTGAGGATGTGACTAAATACATTGATGAGGGTAGAGCTATAGATGTAGTGTATATGGATTTCAGCAAGATATTTGATAAAGTACCCCATGCAAGGCTTATTGAGAAAGTAAGGAGGCATGGGATCCAAGGGGACATTGCTTTGTGGATCCAGAACTGGCTTGCCCACAGAAGGCAAAGAGTGGTTGTAGACGGGTCATATTCTGCATGGAGGTCAGTGACCAGTGGTGTGCGTCAGGGATCTGTTCTGGGACCCTTACGCTTCATGATTTTTATAAATGACCTGGATGAGGAAGTGGAGGGATGGGTTAGTAAGTTTGCTGATGACACGAAGTTTGGAGGTGTTATGGACAGTGTGGAGGGCTGTCAGAGGTTACAGCGGGATATCGATAAGATGCAAAACTGGGCTGAGAAGTGGCAGATGGAGTTCAACCCAGATAAGTGTGAGATGGCTCATTTTGGTAGGTCAAATATGATGGCAGAATATAGCATTAATGGTAAGACTCTTGGCAGTGTGGAGGATCAGAGGGATCTTGGGGTCCGAGTCCATAGGACACTCAAAACAGCAGCGCAGGTTGACTCTGTGGTTAAGAAGGCATACGGTGTATTGGCCTTCATCAATCGTGGAATTGAATTTAGGAGCTGAGAGGTAAAGTTGCAGCTATATAGGACCCCAGTTAGACCCCACTTGGAGTACTGTGCTCAGTTCTGGTCGCCTCACTACAGGAAGGATGTGGAAGCCATAGAAAGGGTGCAGAAGAGATTTACAAGGATGTTGCCTGGATTGGGGAGCATGCCTTATGAAAACAGGTTGAGTGAACTCGGGCTTTTCTCCTTGGAGCGATGAAGAATGAGAGGTGACCTGATAGAGGTGTATAAGATGATGAGGGGCATTGGTCGTGTGGATAGTCAGAGGCTTTTTCCCAGGGCTGAAATGGTTGCCACAAGAGGACACAGGTTTAAGGCGCTGGTGAGTAGGTACAGAGGAGATATCAGGGGTAATTTTTATGCAGAGAGTGGTGAGTGCATGGAATGAGCTGCCGGCAACGGTGGTGGAGGCGGATATGACAGGCTCTTTTAAGAGACTTTTGGATAGGTACATGGAGCTTAGAAAAATAGAGGGCTATGGGTAACCCTAGTAATTTCTAAGGTAGGGACATGTTCGGCATAACTTTGTGGGCCGAAGGGCCTGTATTGCGCTGTAGGTTTCCTATGTTTCTATATATTATTTCTGTGTTTGCATGATTTTTAATCTATTCAATATACATATACTATAATTTATTTATTTATTATTATTTTTCTTCTTCTATATTATGTATTGCATCAAACTACTGCTGTGAAGTTAACAAATTTCATGACACATGCCAGTGATGATAATCCTGATTCTGACAGATTGAAAGAGGCGTGGTTTAATCCTGTCCTCCAGTGCTGCCAATGTGGAGTTTGTAAATTGTCCCTTTGACCAGGTGGGGTTCCTCTGGGTACTCTATTTTCCTCTCCTCTTCCAAAGATGGAACTTGCTGGTACTTTAATTGTTCACCGTAATTGCCAATAAGCCAAGTAGGTATAATATGCCACAAGACTTACGAAAACATATGGAATGCATCGCTGTGAACGTTGACAGAATTGCTCCTGTATTTCATGAACTCTCGTAGTGTAAGCAGTGGATTTTCATTGTTGTCAATTTTGTCTCCAGATGTCCACGTTTCCATGGCAACCAGCACAATCCGTGTATTCAGTTGTTGTTTATAAATCTAAAGTATGAAATAAATGTTTTGACATTGAAAACGCAGTAGACATTTGACATGTGTCTGTATTGTTTAGAAACATATCTGCCAGTGTGTAAATAGAACTTTGAGCTTGACCAAGATTAAGTAAAATAACCTATTCCTTTCAAATAATTCACTTGGATCAATCTTCTCTTAAAACAGAACATACACTCAGTGGCCACATTATCAGGTACCTCCTGTACTTAAAGTCACCACTGAGTGCATGTTCATGGTCTTCAAAGTTCAAAGTAAATTTATAAAAGTATATACAGTATATACTACCATTGTCAGGATCCTGCTGAAGGGTCTTGGTCCGAAACGTCAACTGTTCATTCTTTTCCATAGATGCTGTCCAGCCTGCTGATACCCTCCAGCATTTTGTGTGTGTTGCTCGGATTTTCAACCTCTGCAGATTTTCTCGTGTTTGTGTGTATATACTACTGTAGCCCATCCACTTCAAGATTTGATGTGTTGTGCATTCAGAGATACTCTTCTGCACACCACTGTTGTAACACGTGCTTACTCGAGTGACTATCACCTTTCTGTCAGCCTGAACCAGTATCCTCTGACCTTCCTCATTAAGAAGGCGTTTCCACCCACAGAGCTGCCACTCATTGGATGTTTTTTGTTTGTTTTTCGCACCATTCTTTCCAAACTCTAAAAATTGTTGTGCGTGAGGGTGAACATCTTGTCTGCGTCTGCATACTTTTATGTATTAAGTTGCTGCCATGTGACTGGCTGATTAGATATTTACATTGATAAGCAGGTGTACCTAATAAACTGGCTACTGAGTGTTTTTTACGGGATTGACTCCTTCCATTTCAAAACTTTAACTATCTCTTAAAACACCAAGCTCTCTTAATCACCATCTTTTTGTGTGCCTAAGAGCAGCCACAACATCTCTCTCAAAATTTCTTTTCTTTTATCATGACTCCTGGTAAAACGTTAAGTGCTAGTATGTGCCAAATAGGGAAGTGAGGTACAAATTTATGTCTACCAGCATACCTGGCACAGCATTGTTTTCAAAATGTTACATATATCATTTCTTTCGTCTTCAGGTTCATCCAAGATATTTGAAACTATCCTTAGCTTATGAACAGACCGTAACATTGCCTTCCATATCCAACACTTTTGATGGCCTGGTAAACCAGGTATACATTCTGTAAATACATGGTGTGTATTATTGAAACCAAAGTCAAGGCCAAGTGAATATAGATAACCATTGGATGGTATCACATACTTGATTGGTGACTGACAAGGATCCAAACAACCAGGTTCAGGAACAGTTATTAGCCTTCAACCATCAGGCTCCTGACCCAGTCTGGATACCTTCACTCACCTCAACTCGGAACTGTTTCCACAACTTATGGACTCAGTTTCAAGGAATCTATAACTCATGTTCTCAGTATTATTTATTTTTTTTTAAACTTTGTATTTGCACAGTTTGTCATCATTTGCATAGACAATAGACAATAGGTGCAGGAGTAGGCCATTCGGCCCATCGAGCCAGCACCGCCATTCAGTACGATCATGGCTCGTACATCACATAAACTCCTGCTGCTCTGCCATCCTTCCCGCCAGTGTCCCTTTCCAGTCAACTTTGGCCAGTTCCTCTCTCATGCCACTGTAATTTCCTTTACTCCACTGAAATACCGACACATCAGATTTCGGCTTCTCTTTTCCAAATTTCACAGTGAACTCAACCATGCTTTGATCACTGCCTCCTAAGGGTTCCTTCACCTCAATCTCTCTAATCACCTCCGGTTCATTACACAATACCCAATCCAGTACAGCCGATCCCCTAGTGGGCTCAACAACAAGCTGTTCTAAAAAGCCATCTTGCAGACATTCTACAAATTCTCTCTCTTGAGATCCAGTGCCAACCTGATTTTCCCAATCCACTCGCATGTTAAAATCCCCCACAATTATCATAACACTGCCCTTCTGACAAGCCTTTTCTATTTCCTGTTGTAATTTGTAGTCCACATCCCTGCAGCTGTTTGGAGGCCTATAAATAACTGCCATCAGGGTCCTTTTACCCCTGCGATTTCTTAGCTCAACCCATAAAGATTCTGCACCTTCCAATCCTATATCACCTCTTTCTAATGACTTAATATCATTTCTTACCAATAAAGCCACGCCTCCCCCTCTGCCTACCTTCCTATCCTTCCGATACACCGTGTATCCTTGGACGTTCAGCTCCCAGAGACATGCATCCTTTAGCCACGTCTCAGTGATGGCCACAGTATCATACCTGCCAATCTGTAGCTGTACGACAAGATCATCCACCTTATTCCTTATGCTGCATGCACTTAAGTATAACACCTTAAAACCAGTATTTGGTACTTTTTGTTTTGATTTCACTGCAACTTTATTGCATGGCAACTCATCCCAATGGCTACAAATTTGCCCCATCACCTGCCTGTCTTTCTTGACATCTTTACTGCTCACTATCTTAGATTTATTTCTGTTTTCCCCTTCCTCCGCTCTATCATTCCGGTTCCCATCCCCCTGCCAAATTAGATTAAACCCTCCCTAACAGCTCTATTAAACCTTCCTGCCAGCATATTGGTCCCCTTCAGGTTCAGGTGTAACCTGTCCATTTTGAACAGGTCATACTTCCCCCAGAAGAGATCCCAGTTATCCAAGAATCTGAAGCCCTGCCACTATAATTTCCTTTATTCCACTGAAATACCGACACATCAGATTCAATGTTTATTAGACAAGAGGTTAATGATTTATAGTACTTACAAAATCGGCAAAATTCACAACAGATTTGGCAAAATTGCTCGTTAGGGTGACAGAATAACGTTGATTTGAGAACTGTTGAGAAAAACATTAAGGTTTAGTTAAGTGAAATACTAAATAAGCAGAATAAATGACAATGAAACATGAACAAAACAAATTGCATGTGCCACTTATTTTTTTACCAATTTGTGAGTGTTGGAAGCAACAGAAAGGTAACAGAACTATAGGCTTCACTATGAAAAAGCAGATAATGTTTTAGATTATAATTCATACATACAGCATTCATGAAGAGAAAATAGACTTTTTGCAGTCATACAAACAATCCTGTGGTATTCCTAATCGCTATCCAGTGGTTATTTTTGGAAAATGCAACTGTACAGATGCTGGAAGAAGATAGGAATTGCATCAGCTGTGATATCTCTTGGTCTAAAACAAATAGCTCAAATTCTTTATCCCTGGCTCACATCGGAAGAGTTGCTACTTGGGGTGGCGAGAACATGCAGAATGCCTGCAAGGACCAGAACCTTCATAAAGATTAAAAGATTAATTCCAAGAAATATTAATATCACTAACTACTACATCTTTTAAAATGTTTAGAAGTTCAGCCTTCTTCAGCTACTAAGACCACAGATTACAACATGAAATAGAAAAGCTGAGTCAAAAGGGCAATGTTATGATAGTCATGAGAAATTTTAACATTCAGGTCGAATTGGAAAATCAGGTTGGTAATGGATCTCAAGAGAGTGAATTTGTTGAATGCCTAAGTGATAGCTTTTTAGAGCAGTCTGTCGTTGAGCCTACTAGGGGATCAACTATACTGGATTGGGTGTTATGTAATGATCAGGAGGCGATTAGGGAGCTTAAGGTAAAAGAATCCTTAGGAACCAGTGATCACAATATGATTGAGTTCAACTTGAAAACTTGAGAGGGAGAAAGTAAAGTCTGACGTAGCAGTATTTCAGTGGAGTAAAGGAAATTACAGTGGTATGAGGGAGGAGTTGGCCAAAGTAAATTGGAAGGAGCTGCTGGCAGGGATGTCAGCAGAGCAGCAATGGCGTGCGTTTCTGGGGAAAATGAGGAAGTTGCAGGACATGTTTTTTCCAAAAATGGAGAAATACTCAAATGGCAAAATAGTACAACCGTGGCTGAGTAAGAGTTAAATAACTATTGGGATGTAAAAGGTAAGTTTGGTGCACAATCACTGCACTGCATCATTTTATGAGCAGCTCTTGACCACCCCATTATGTTTATCAGACACCTTTATAACCATGCTTGGGTCTGCACTGTGAGTTCGATCACTTTGTTCTCTGAATTTCTAGACAGTTTTCCAAATAGGTAGTTTTCTGAGGGAATAATTTGTTTCAAGATCTATGTTTTCACTCTCAGGGGAAACTCTATTCCATGCTATTGACAGAGGCAGCTATATATACCCATTTAGTTATAAGATGGCCTGATAAACCTGATAGAGTTCTTTGAGGAAGTAACAAGCAGGGTGGACAAAGGAGAGGCAGTGGATGTCATTTACTTGGATTTTCAGAAGGCATTTGATAAGGTGTCACACATGAGGCTGCTTAACAAGATAAAATCCTATGGTGTTACAGGAAAGATACTGGCATGCATAGAGGAATGGCTGACAGGCAGGAGGCAGTGAGTGGGAATAAAGGGGGCCTTTTCTGGTTGGCTGCCAGTGACTAGTGGTGCTCCTCAGGGGTCAGTATTGAGACCGCTACTTTTCACATCGTTTGTCAAGGATTTAGATAATGGAATTAATGGTTTTGTAGCAAAGTTTGCGGATGATATGAAGATGGGTGGAGGGGTAGGTAGTGCTGTGGAAGCAATGTGATTGTAGCAGGGCTTATACAAATTGGAAGAATGGGCAAAAACGTGGCAGATGGAATACAGTGTTGGGTATGTATGATAATGCATTTTGGTAAAAGGAACAATAGTGCAGACTATTATTTAAATGGGGAGAAGGTTCAAACATCAGAGTTCAGAGGAGCCTAGGAGTCCTTATGCAAGACTCCCAGAAGGTTAATTTACAGGTTGAGTCTGTGGCAAATGCAATGTTGGCATTTATTTCAAGGGGAATAGAATATACAAACAAAGAGATAATGCTGAGCCTTTATAAGACACTAGTCAGGCCGCACTTGGAGTATTGTCAACAGTTTTGGGTTCCATATCTCAGAAAGGATGTATTGTCATTGGAGAGAGTCCAGAGGAGGTTCACGAGGATGATACCAGGAATGAAGGGGTTAACATATAAAGGGCATTTGGCAGCTTTAGGCCTGTACTCACTGGAATTTAGAAAAATGTGTGGAAATCTCATTGACACCTACCGAATGTTGAAAGGACTAGATAAGGTGGATGTGGAGAGGATGTTTCCTATGGTGGGGTATCCAGAACTAGAGGGCACAGCCTCAACATTGAGGAGTGATCTTTTAGAACCCAGGTAAGGAGAAATTTTTTTTAGCCAGAGAGTAGTGAATATGTGGAATGCTCTGTCAAAGACTGCTGTGGAGGCCAAATCCATTGGTTTATTTGATGTGGAAGTTGATAGTTTTCTGATCGGTCAGAGCATCGAAGCATATGGTGAGAAGGCAGGTATATGGGGTTGAGTGGGATCTGGGATCAGCCATGATGGAATGGCAGAGCAGACTCGATGGGCTGAATGGCCTAATTCTGCTCAAATGTCTTATGGTCTTATTAATACTGACACGTCTGTAACCAGTCAGGGTGGGTTAAAAGAGCTGTATAAAGTGTATGATTTCCTTCATCGGTAGAGAACCTGTCTGCAATCTCCAGATCTCCAGCAGTCCATCCCCACCAGATGATGCTGATTTGCTGTGTGTGTGTGTGTGTGTGTGTGTGTGTGTGTGTGTGTGTGTGAGAGAGAGAGAGAGAGAGAGATAAAGACAAGTATTTCAAGATGTTAATCTGTTGATTTTATAGAATTAGTTCATGTCACTATTGATTTAAATCAATGACTGGCTGCTCAAACTACCAATTGCAATTTTGAGGTTCGACTATTTTGACACAACTTCCTTTCCACTAATAGTTCAACTCCACCTCAAAGGGTCATCATTGGAAGGCACTCTTTAATTTTTCTCAAATCTAAAAAATACAGTATTAAGTACAGCTGGCATACCAATGCATAGTCATTAACAACCATCAGCTCAATGTACTTGGTTTCTCTCAGAACAGTGCGCTGGCCCCGCCGAACCTATGAAACACAAAGAAATGTTAAATATTAATGCCACTTACTATCTTACGTGCAGGGAATTAAAATAATAACAAGGAAAGAACCATGCCTAAGAATGGGTACCTGTCAAATAGTTACTACGAACAGATGACATCTTGGCACACTGAGAAGGTAGTGTGGAGAACCCCGAGATTCTAACATTTTACCACATGTGACCCAAAGTATCACACATGGTTGCCTAGGTCTCCTGCACATAATCTTGCGCAAAGAACTTTCCAACATGATCTCCCACCATTATGGAGGGTGGGAGTGGTAGAGAGTACATCCAACAGCAGACTGAACATGGAAGAATATAAACACTGAGAAAAAAGTGAGAAGGCAGGGAGAGCAAGATTTAAATGCTGTTACCAACTCTGATTCTACCACTCTTTCAAGCAGCGTGCTGCAGGGTAGAGAGATCATGCACTTCCTGCACTTCCACTCCATCAATCTTGGTTCAATTCTGAGCTCCAGAAATGCATATGTGGATTTTGCATGTCTTCCCTATGGCATGAATATCCTCTAGGTACTCCACTTTCCTCACAGATCCCAGATATGCCTATGGGTAAATTGGTAAATTACCATAGTAAATAGTCTCCAGTACATAGATGAATCGTAAAACTTAGTGGGATTTGCCATGTGGAAAGAATACTTTACAGGGAAAATTAATGTAAAGGGATTTGTCTCACAGCTAGTAGAGAATCAATGGGCCAAAGGGCCTCCTTCTATACCAAACTTTTTCAGCAGCGGGGCTACGTTGGAAGTTTAACAAGATTACAAAGTATGCTGGTTATTGTATCTGAGTGGGGATGCAGGAAGCCATTTATCATGAAGACAATTTCCTTTGATATTGTCAATAGTGGCAGAGCCTGCTTCACCCTCATCTCTCACAATCTTGTTAGAGGATGGTGAATATCTTTCAAAGGTGGAACGGGGAAGGATAGTCTTATAGAACAATGAGCATCTTTGTGAAGACCACAGCACCTTTTGTAACGGGATACTATAGCAAAAAATCAATTCCACAAAATTATCTTATGTTAGAAGGCATGTAAAAAAAAAGAATGTCGAAAGTTGACCAGAATATATTGCTACTAAAGTGAATACATAAATTTCCAATTGGTATGTTACTTTGGCAACTAGTTCACAGAAGAGAGCTGGATACAACTTTAAAGGTGTGGCTCACTTTAAGGATTATCCACTGATTAATAGTTACTGTACCTAAAACTCAACCTTTCATGTTCTGGCTTTACTTGCTTTATTCTTACCTGCCTTTTGGTTCGTCTCCTTTTGACCTTGTCAGGAATTTCCTGCCATGGATTGTCATCAGAGAAGCACCCTGAAATGACTCACGATTAAAATACAGGTAAAAATACATCTGCACTGCAAAAAGAAGTGCATGCTTGATGAGATTTCCTTTTATATCTTTGGAATCAGAGTCATAAAAAAGAAACTTTGTGCTAATATTACAAACAGGAGAAAATCTGCAGATGCTGAAAATCAAAGTAATACACACAAAATTTTCTGTGTATTCCTTGTGCTAATATTATTTTGTGACTGCACATGTTGCGTCATAAGTACATGTGCTGTGTGTGACTATATGTTGTGTGTTTTGCACCTTCACCCCAGAGGGGTGATGTTTTGTTTAGCTATGGTTATGTGTATAGTTGAATGACAATAAACTTGAACTTGAACTGTAATTGGTTTTCAGAATTGCGCCCAAGTTAGTAGTCTCTGATCTGGGAGACTAGGACTCTATGGACTTTGTTGCCACGAGCGGCTGTGGAGGCCAAGTCATTGGGTGTATTTAAGGCAGAGATAGATAGGTTGTTGATTAGCCAGGGCATCAAAGGGTATGGGGTGAAAGCAGGGGAGTGGGGATGACTGGCAGAATTGGATCAGCCCATGACTGAATGGTGGAGCAGACTCGATGGGCCAAATAGCCTACTTCTGCTCCTATGTCTTATGGTCTTATGGACTCATTGTCTTAGCTTAAAATGGCACCCTGCACTCTTAGCATAATATACGCATGGGTACAATATTCAAACAGTATACTGCCTTTAAGTTCCCTCCAGTATTTTCTCCCTTATTTTATACTGTTCCATGATTCATCACTTCCATTTGTGTATTGAAGGAAGACTTAAGTTTGGAAATAATATACCAAAACAATGAAAGTGTTTCCTTTTAGGAACAAAATCTTGATATAATTTGTTGTTAAGTATCAGGCTTTAAACATTAGAATATGACGGTTATCATATATATGCATAATATAATGTGAATAATGCAAATCAAAACAATTACAGATGCTGGAAAATTAAAATGAAAACAGAAAATGGTGGAAACACTCAGCAGGTTAGGTCCAATCAAGAAGAGAAACTGAGTTAAAGTTTTAGGTCAAGGATCTTTTCCCCAAACTTTTCTTCAACCTTAAACACTAGCTCTGCTCCTTCTTACAGATGCTGCCCGACTTACTGAGTATTTCTGGAATTTTCTCCTTTCATAATATGCATAATTTCCACTTCAAATAATGCAATGAAATGGGCAATTGTGTTTTAAAACAACAGATACTCTGAAATAATTAGAACAACATATCAAGAGAGATATAAAAAGGCTGCTAAATTCATTTCAATTGCTGTTACACCATCTGGTAAAACCAAAAAAACTAAACACTATTCACTTAGCTCATGACAGAGTGGAACCTGCAAGTAAGAGTATTCCCCTGCATCTACTGCCCTTGTCCCTCTTACTAATAGAGTTTGTGGGCTTGTAAAATGAAACCTCTATGTGAACAAAATACTACATACAGTGGTCAGCTTGCATTTTGTCCCACTTTGTATCAATTATCTGACTCAAATAGAGTGCATAAGAGATGTATGAGCATTCCTTACCAAATGATGTACATCCCAGAGGGATATCAAGACCAGGAGATCTGTACACAATATGAGATTGCTCTTCATGCTGTATGTGAAAGAAGAACAGTAAACTTACATTTAAACAGTGTCTAACATTCTAAATTAACATACCACTTGATTAATCCCCACATTTTTGCACATAATTGAGATTGCTTCTACTCATATTATTAAACTTTCATATAGTCTAGAGAGAAATGCT
The DNA here is from genome assembly GCF_963921235.1 of Mobula hypostoma. Classification (NCBI taxonomy): domain Eukaryota; kingdom Metazoa; phylum Chordata; class Chondrichthyes; order Myliobatiformes; family Myliobatidae; genus Mobula; species Mobula hypostoma. The sequence continues at coordinate 300,402 of NC_086128.1, forward strand.
GTGCCAAATGATCAAGGGTCATTTTCTGTGCAATTTAACGTAATGTTATAGGATAAGGGTTTCTACCGTTTCGCTCATTTGTCCATTGTAACGATACAAGTTGAATAGTAATACAATCAGCCACAAGCGTTTGATGACAAAAGCAGACAAGATATCATAAGAAGCATCCACAGTAAAGAAACTGCATTTACCTACTGTAACTTATGGAAATGTGCAAACATGAATGAATGATATTGAACCCCTTTGATTATTAGTCAACATTATCTAATAGTGAGTGTATTTATCCCCACTGGTTCACGAGTCTGATGACTATAGGGTAATAATTGTTCTTAAACCAGGTGGTGTGGGATCTAAGGATCTCCTGCCTGATGATCGTAGTGAGAAGGGAGTATGGCCTGGATGATGAGGGACCTTGATGATGGATGCTGCTTTCTTGTGGCAGCACTTCTGTAGTCTTTTCCATTCCTGGTGTTTCCATACCAGCCGTGATGCAACCAGCTCATAACACTGACTGAAATCATATTAAAAGTCTACTGCACATGGCGTAAAATAATGTGCAATATCAAATGAATGCAGCACGGACGTACAAGGAAGAGAGAAGCAATCATGTGATCTAACACATAAGACCATAAGACATAGCAGCAGAATTAGGCCATTCAGCCCATCAGTCTGCTCTGCCATTCCATCATGGCTGACCTGTTATCGAATTCCCCTGCCATCTCTCCATAACTTTTGACACCCTTACTAATCAAGAACCTATCAACCTCCACTTTAAATATACCCAATGACTTGGTTCCATAGCATCTGTGGCAATAAATTCCACAGATTCACAACCCTCCAGCTAACGAAGTTTCTCCTCATCTCTGTTCCATGTGCCACAGTTCCTAAGGATTGTGTAACGGGAGAGAGAGTTCAAAAGAAGTGAGTGGGGACAGTCAGAGAATTCTGTGTGCCATGGTTCCCAAGGAGATGTTGGATTCCTCCAAACTAATTATTGCGCATAATTAATAATTTTGCATAATAATAGTTTCAGTGGACTGGAAAATTGCAAATATCACTCTACTCTTCAAGAAAGGAGAGAGGCAGAAGAAAGGAAATTACAGGCCAGTTAGTCTGACCTCCGTGGTTGGGAAAAAGTTGAAGGTGTTGGAGTATAAGAAATAAGGTGGATGATCTTGTTGCAATATTACAGATTGCCAGGTATGTGTCACTGAATCGTGGCTGAAGGATGGTTGTAGTTGGGAGCTGAATGTCCAAGGTTAAACAATGTATCGGAGGGATAGGAAGGTAGGCAGAGGGGGTGGTGTGGCTCTACTGGTAAAGAATGGCATCAAATCAGTAGGAAGATGTGACATAGAATCAGAAGATGTTGAATCCTTGTAGGTTGAGTTAAGAAATTGCAAGGATAAAAGGACCCTGATGACAGTTATATACAGGCCTCCCAACAGTGGCTGGGAGGTGGACCACAAATTACAACGGGAAATAGAAAAGGTGAGTTAAAAAGGCAATGTTATAGTGGTCATGGGATAGATAAAGGGGATGCCGTGGATATTATATATTTGTCTTTCAGAAGACCTATGACAAGGTGCCACACATGAGGCTGCTTACCAAGTTAATAGCCCATTGTATTCCAGGAAAGTTACTAAAATGGTTAGAGAACTGGCTGATTTGTAGGAGGCAGCGAGTGGTAATAAAAGGATCCTTTTCCGTTTGGCTGCCAGTGACCAGTGGTGTTCTGCAGGGGTTGGTGTTGGGTAGTAGAAATAAGTGTGCAGACTATTTTTTAAATGAGGAGAAAATCCAAAAATCTGAGATGCAAAGGGACTTGGGAGTCCTTGTGCAGAACATCCTAAAGGTTAACTTGCAGGTTGAGTCAATGGTGGTGAAGGCAAAATGCAATGTTAGCATTCATTTCAAGAGGTCTAGAATACAAGAGCAGGGTGCTGAGGCTTTATAAGGCACTGGTGGGGCCTCATGTTGAGTATTGTGAACAGTTTTGGGCCCCTCATCTAAGAAAAGATGTGCTGGCATTGGAGAGGGTCCAGAGGAGGTTCACAAGGATGATTCCAGGAATGAAAAGGTTATCATATGAGGAATGTTTGGTGGCTGTGGGACTGTACCAACTAGAGAGACTGCGATACGAGATCTCCTATTAGGGAATGAGACAGGGCAGGTTTCTGTTGGGAAACACTTTGCATCCAGTGATCATAATGCCATTAGTTCAATGTAATTATGGAGAAGATAGGCCTGGTCCCTGGGTTGAGATTTTAAATTGGAGAAAGTCAAATTTGATGTTATCAGAAAGGATCGGGTGAGTGTGGATTGGGACAGGGGGTTGTTTTCTGGCAAAGGTGGTAAATGGGAGGCCCTCAAAAGTGAAACTTTGAGAGTATGGAGTTTGAGTGTTCCTGTCAGAATAAAAGGCAAGGATAACAGGCTGTTTAGACAGCCTTGGTGCCGGAGGACTGGAGGACTGGAGGACTGGAAGACTGGAGAACAGTTAATGTTGTTCCGCTGTTTCGAAAGCCTTAGTTTTCAAGAAATATTGAGGCCCTGTTTAAGAAAAAGGAAGCTCATAGCAGGTATAGGCAAGCAGCAACAAACGAAGTATTTAAGGAGTATAAGAAATGCAATGAACACCTAAGAAGGAAATCAGGAGGGTTTCTAAGCTGGTCCTCTGGAAGATCAGAGTGGTAATCTATGCGTGGAACTGAAAGAAATGGGGGAGATCTTAAATGGACTTTTTGCATCTGTATTTACTCGGGAGACAGACAGAATCTATAGATGTGAAGCCAAGCAGCAGCCAGGTCATGGATTCTATACAAAGGCAGAGGTGTTTACTGTCTTGAGGCTAATAAAGATGAATAAATTCCACAGGGCCTGACAATGTGTTACCTCGGAAGCTAGTGCAGAAAATGCAAGGGCCCAAGCAGAGGTAGTCAAAACAACTTTAACCACAGGTCAGGGGCTGGAGGACTGGAGAACAGTTAATGTTGTTCCACTGTTTAAGAAAAGCTCAAAGAATAAAACAGGAAATTATGGGCTGGTGATCCTGACATCAGAAGTGGGAAAGTTACTGTAAGGTATTCTAAGGGACCAGATATGCAGTATAAGTATTTCGATAGACAGGAACTGATTAGGGATAGTAAAGATGGCTTTGTGCATGGTGAGTCGTGTCTAACCAATCTTACAGAATTTTTTGAGGCAGCTACTAGGAAAGTGGATGTTGTCTACTTGGACTTTAGCAAGGCACTTGACAAGGTGTCACATGGACATTGGTTAAGAAGGTTCTGTCGCGGCATTCAAGATGAGGTAGTAAATTGGATTAGACTTTGGCTTCACAGGAAAAGACAGAGAGTGGCAGTAGGTGGTTCCCTCTCTGACTGAGAGACACTGACTAGTGGTGTTGTGGTGTTCTGCAAATATCAGAGCTGGAACCATTGTTGTTTGTCATCTATATCAACGTTCTGGATGATAATGTAGTTAACTGGATCTGCAGTTAACTGGATACAACATCCACTACATCCTCCTTATCTATCCTGCTTGTACTCTACTGAAAAAAATCCAACAAGTTTGTCAGGCAAGTTTGTCCAAGATAGGACAAAGTCAGAAACCATGCTGACTTTGTCCTATCTTGTCCAGTGTCACCAAGTATTCCATCATCTTAACCTGAACAATTGACTCCAACATCTTCCCAACCACTGAGGTCAGGCTAACTGGTCTATAAGTTCCTTTCTGCTGCCTTCCGCCTTTCTTAAAGAGTGGAGTGACAGTTACAATTTTCCAGGCCAGAGTCCAATGATTTTTGCAAGATCGTTACTAATGCCACCACAATCTCTCACACTACCTCTTGTAGAACCCTAGGGTGCAGTTCATCTTGTCCGGGTGACTTATGTATCTTTAGGTCTTTCAGCTTTTTGAGCACCTTCTCTCTTGTAATACTAACAGCACCCACTTCTCTTCCTTCACACACTACAACATCAGGCATACTGCTGGTGTCTTCCACAGAGAAGACTGATGCAAAATACCCATTTAGTTCATCTGCCATCTCCTTGTCCCCCATTATTACTTCTCCTGCCTCATTTTCTAGCAGTCCTTTATCCACTCTCATTTCTCTTTTATTTTTTACATACTTGAAAGAACTTTTACTATCCACTGTGATATTACTTGCTCGCTTACTTTCATATTTCATCTTTTCTCTCCTAATGATTTTATTAGTTGCTCTCTGAAAGTTTTCTAAAAACTTCCCAATCCTCTATCTTCCCATTAATTTTTGCTTTGTTGTATGCCCTTTCTTTTGTTTTTACATTAGCTTTGACTTCCCTTCTCAGCTACGGTTGTACTATTTTGCCGTTTGAGTATTTCTTCATTTTTGGAATACACATGTTCTGCACCTTCCTCATTTTCCCCAGAAACACATACCATTGCTGCTCTGCTGACATCCCTGCCAGCAGCTCCTTCCAATTTCTTTGGCCAACTCCTCTCTTATACCACTGTAAATTCCTTTATTACACTGAAATACTGCTACATCAGACTTTACTTTCTCCCTCTCAAATCTCAAGCTGAACTCAATCAAATTGTGATCGATGGTTCCTAAGGGTTCTTTTACCTTAAGCTCCCTAATTGCCTCAGATTCATTACATAAACCCAATCCAGTTTAGCTGATCCCCTAGTAGGCTCAATGAGAAACTGCTCTGAAAAGCCATCTCTTTGGCATTCAACAAACTTACTCTCTTGGGAAGCATTACCAACCTGATTTTCCCAATTGACCTGCATGTTAAAATCTCTCATGACTATCATAACATTGCCCTTTTGACACAACTTTTCTATTTCCTGTTGTAATCTGTGGTCCACCTCCCAGCCATTGTTGGGAGGCCTGTATATAACTGCCATCAACGTCCCTTTTACCCTTGCAGTTTCTTAACTCAACCCACAAGGATTCAACATCTTCTGATCCTATGTCAATCTTTCTACTGATTTGATGCCATTCTTTACCAGCAGAGCCACACCACCCCCTCTGCCTACCTTCCTCTCCCTCTGATACAATGTGTAACCTTGGATATTCAGCTCCCAACTACAACCAGCCACGATTCAGTGATGGCTACAACATCATACCTGACAATCTGTACTAGTGCAACAAGATCATCCACCTTATTTCTTATACTACGTACATTGAGGTACAACACTTTGAGTACTGTATTTGCTAACCTTTTTGATTCTGCATCCCTAATGCACTGATACTCACCATGTTGGGTACAGCTATGTCCCATTACCTGCCTACCCTTCCTGACAGTCTGACTGCACGCTATCTTTACTTTTTTACGATCCGTCCTATCCTGAGTCCCATCACTCAGGTTCCCATTTCCCTGCCAAATTAGTTTAAACCCTCACCAACAGCTCCAACAAACCTGCCCGCAAGGATATTTGTCCTCTCGGCTTCAGGTGCAACCTGTCACTTTTCAACAGGTCATACCTCCCCCGGAAGAGATCCCAATGATCCAGGAACCTGAAGCTCTGACCCTTGCACCAGCTTCTCAACCTCGCATTTATCTGCTGAATCATCCTGATTCTACCCTCACTGGCATGTGGCACTGGCAGCAATCCAGAAATTACTACCCTGGAGGTCCTGCTTCTCAGCTTTCTACCTTATTCTCTCAATTCTCTTTTCAGGCCCTCTTTGCTTTTCCTTCCCATGTCACTGGTACCAATATGTACCAAGACATCTGACTGTTTGCCTACGCTCTCCAAAATGTTGTGGACGTGATCTGAGACTTCCCCAACTCTGGCACCTGGGAGGCAACATACACTATCCGGGTGTCCTGTTCACGTCCACTGAATCTCCTGTCTGTTCCCCTCACTATCGAGTCCCTTATCACTATTACTCCCTTCTTCTCTCTCTTTCCCTTCGGCATCACAGCCCCATGCTCAGTGCCTGTAACCCAGTCGCCATGGCATTCTCCCTGGAGGTCATCCCCCACAGCAGTATCCAAAATAATATATTTATTATTGACGGGAATGGCCACAGGGGTGCTCTGCTCTAACCGCCTATTTCCATTTCTCCTGACAGTCACCCAGCTACTCACCTCCTGCAACTTTGGGGTGACTACTTTCCTGTAACTCTGATCGATTATCTCCTCACTCTCCTGCACAAGCTGAAGGTCATCCAGCTGCTGCTCCAGATCCCTAACGGTCTTCAAGGAGCTGCAGCTGGATGCACTTCGTGCAGATGTAGTTTCCCTGGAGACTCTGGATCTCCCATGACTCCAACTTCCGGCATGAAGAACACACGACAGCCATTTACTACACTAGGTACAGTAAGAAAACCTTAACAGAAGCTTAGCCAGAGCCAACACCTTCTCCAAGCTGAAGCCTCCTTTGAGCCAAAGCCTGACGCTTCTACTCTTGCAACTGGCCTACTCCCGCCGCTGATCGGGCCTCTGCAATAAGGAGCGTTCGGCAGCTTTGGGCCTGTAACTCACTGGAATTTGGCTCTTCGCACTTGCTTCAGACTAAGGGTGCAGCTATGGGAACTCGCATGGGCCCCAGCTATGCCTGCCTCTTCATTGATTATATGGGACAGTCTGTGCTTCAAACCTATTCTGGTACTGCTCCCCAACTTTTCCTTTGGTACACTGACGACTACATTGGTGCTGTTTCCTGCACCCATGCTGAGCTCATCAATTTCATCGACCTTAACCTTCCACCCAGCCCTCAAATTCACTTGGTCTATCTCGGATACTTCTCTCCCCTTTCTCGATCTCTCAGTCTCCTTCTCTGGAGACAGACTGTCTACTGACTCTCATAACTACCTCGACAAAACCTCTTCCCACCCCACCACATGCAAAAATGCCATTCCCTATTCCCAGTTCCTCCGTCTCCGCCGCATCTGCTCCGAGGATGAGGTTTTCCATTCCAGGACATCTCAAATGTCCTCTTTCTTTAAGGATCGTGGTTTCCCTTCTGCCGTCATCAATGTTGCCCTCACCTGCATCTCCTCCATTTCCCGCACTTCGGCCCTCACCCCATCCTCCCACAACCACAACAGGGACAGAGTTCCCCTTGTCCTCACCTACACCCCACCAGCCTCCAGATCCAGCATATTATCCTCCGCAACTTCCACCAACTTCAACAGGACCCCACCACTAAGCACATCTTTCCCTCTCCACCCCCCTCCGCTTTCCACAGGGATCGGTCCCTCCGCGACTCCCTGATCCACACGTCCCTCCCCACGGATCTCCCACCTGGCACTTATCCCTGTAAGCGCAAGTGCTACACCTGTCCCTACACCTCCTCTCTTGCCACTATTCAGGGCCCCAAACAGTCCTTCCATGTGAGGCAACACTTCACTTGTGAGACTCACAACACGCTGGAGGACCTCAGCAGATCGGGCAGCATCCGTGGAAAAGATCGGTCGACGTTTCAGGCCGGAACCCTTCAACAAACTCACTCTCTCGAGATCCATTACCGACCTGATTTTCCCAATGGACCTGCATGTTAAAATCTCCCATGACCTCGTAACATTGCCCTTCTCACATGCCTTTTCTATTTCCTGTTGTAACCTGTGATCCAGCTCCCAGCCACTGTTGGGAGGCCTATATGTGACTGCCATCAACGTCCTTCTACCCTTGCAGTTTCTTAACTCAGCCCACAAGGATTCAACATCTTCTGATCCCAGGTCACATCTTTGTACTGATTTGATGCCATTCTTTACCAGTAGAGCCACACCACCCCCTCTGCCTACCTTCCTATCCCTCCAATATAACGTGTAACTTTGAACATTCAGCTCCCAACTACAACCATCCTTCAGCCACGATTCAGTGATGGCCACAACATCATACCTGGCAATCTGTAATATTGCAACAAAATCATCCACCTTATTGCTCATACTCTGTGCATTTAGATACAACACCTTGAGTACCGTATTTGCTACCCTTTTGATTTTACATCCCTAATGCACTGATACTCATCATGTTGCCTGCGACTATGACCCATCACCTGCTTGCCCTTCCCGACAGTCTGACTGCACGCTATCTTTACTTTTTTATCATCCATCCTATCCTGAGTCTCATCACTATGGTTTCCATCTCCTGCCAAATTAGTTTAAACCCTCCCCAACAGCTCTAACAAACCTGTCCGCGGGAATATTGGTCTCCTTCTGGTTCAGGTGCAACCTGTCACTTTTGAATAGGTCAACCTTCCCCCGAAGAGATCCCAATGATCCAAGAACCTGAATCCCTACCTCCTGCACCAGCTTCTCAGCCACACATTTATCTGCCAAATCATCCTGTGTCTACCCTCACTGGTGCATGGCACAGGTAGCAATCCAGAAATATTTAATCGTTTTTGATATTTCAAAATATTCAATATTTGGTAGTTTTCAATGGGATCTATAAACCACATTATCACTATACATTATCCACCTTAACCATTTCCTTCCTCAATCTCTACATATTACAACCCACTCACATGGAAATGCTGAGTGTCATCTCTTGATTTGGTTCTATATAACTTAATCAAATCATTTCCCGTCCAATTATATCTTTAGGTTTACACTCAAAATGTTGAGAGATGGTCTATAACTTATACAAATTCCTGAAGGGCATATTTTCTTAGGTGGAAGCTGTCTAAATAATTTGTTATTGCAACACTGCAAAATAAGACACATGGGTCTAGAGATAACAGTACCACACAGTTGTATAAAGCATAGAATGCATCATATGTTCAATGACCTAAATAGTGAATCCATGGTCTTGGTGGTACATTAAAGAAAAATACCACTGTATTTCTTTTACTTATTTATTAATGTATAACAGTGTGAAAAAAGATGAGGGAGGAACTTTTTGAAGCAGTGGGGTGGATTGTAATAAGACTGAAAATTCATATAGAAGTGTATAACTTTCCCAATGAATGAAAAGAAGCACCTACAGAAAATCTATGTGTTCACAGGAAGAACATGCAAACTTCACATATTGTATTTAGCACTGGGCTCAATAGAGTGATGAGGCAGCTGCTTTACCTGCTGTGCCACTGTGCTAACAGAAAAGATCTTGAACAAGTTAAGCCTTCCCTTAATATGGCAAAGGAATTTGATAAGATTACTTAAAAGGATACCGATAGTGGCTGAGCATTTTTTGTGGGCCTCTGTCTGTATAATGAGCTGGTATAAAACTGGAATGGCTTTAAACCATTGTGAGAATGGAAGCAGGATGGAGAGAGGAGGTCTTACCTCCATCGGAATGTTGTAGGAATTCTGCCCTACAATCAGCCTCATATAATCACAATAAACAGTATATCACAGCAAGAACTAATGTTCGGTAATGGTGCCTTAATTGAGGAGCATAACTGAAGATAATTTTTAAATACATTAGATACAGTATAACAATTTAGAAGTGCTCTAGTTGACTTTTTCCCTTCATTAGATAGCCCCTATTCAATGGAATGTAAGAAAATATTTTTGAGGGAGTTTGATACTTGCATGCATGTTACTCCTGTTTGCAGAATCCAGTGATGTGTTAAATTGCTGGAATGTTTTGACCTTTCATTACGTATCCCTTGCTGGCCATATTCCTCCCTCTTACAAGCTCACTGGCAATGAGTGGTATGGTTAAGCGTATATATGCTGCCCCCATATTGACTTCATTGCACACAGAGTTAAGGAACCTGGCAACGTATTGGATCATAACAGTGTAGTGAGCAGCTGCTGTGTCCAATAGCCATACAGAGTCCAAACATTGTTGCCTGTTCCCTATGCTGATATTCAGTGTTGTAATACCATTGTTGTCCCTGGGTGCTGATTCAGACTGATCTAAGTTTCGAGATCCAGATATCTGTGCTTTTGATATGCCGCCCACTACTGCACCCAAATTTTCCCTGTAGGTGAACTCTTTATCCACATTTTATCCCTCACAGTCTGACCTTTTCTATGCCAGATCTAAAGCAAACCTTCTTCAAACCGTTGCCATTAACAGGCAGTGTACCAGTTTGCTCATTCATGGTTCCAGGCCATGTCATTCTAATTCATTCTCCATCTCTATGCCGATACTGATCATGAGTTAAAACCCTGTTAATCCTCCCCGGGGCAACAAGAGTACTTTGGCATCCCTATATGATTCATCTGCCTATTGCCTGGATAATGGACAACAAAGGGAAAAAATATTTTTATAAAGTGTTTTTTATCTCCCCAGGGTGTCCAAAAAAATAGAGCCCAGGGGTAAATCTGAAGAGCTTTCACTAGTATAATGATGAAAATATAGCAGGCTTTATGTACATAACACAGTCCCACTTGTGATAACGATCAAATATCTGTTCTTGTGTTGGTGCGTGGCCAAGTGGTTAAGGCGTCGGTCTAGTGATCTGAAGGTCTCTAGTTCGAGCCTCAGCTGAGGCAGCATGTTGTGTCCTTGAGCAAGGCACTTAACCACACATTGCTCTGCGATGACACTGGTGCCAAGCTGTATCGACCCTAGTGCCCTTCCCTTGGACAACATCGGTGGCGTGGGGAGGGGAGACTTGCAGCATGGGCAACTGCCAGTCTTCCATACAACCTTGCCCAGGCCTGCGCCCTGGAAACCTTCCAAGGCGCAAATCCATGGTCTCACAAGACTAACGGATGCCTAAAAAAATGATGGTGATTAAGGGATCAATATCAGACAAGGACCACGGAGAACTCTTCAAAATATACCTGAGAAACCAAACTCTACTCACAATGCAGTGAGTCCAGTTCCTCTAAAAGACAACAGCTCTGGCATTGCGGCACCCTTGCAGTACTGCAATCAAGTATAAGCCATTTTTTTTTTGTGCATGTCTCTGTACTGGAGCTTCAACACACAACATTCTGGCACAGAGGACTGCCAACTGAGTCACAGCACTTTGAGGAGGAGGAATGATACAGTTTCATCTCACAGCTTTTTAACTAGTGGTTAAAAGGCTGCAGGGTGGGTTTTGTTGTTGAGTGAATGAAGTCACTGAGGAAAAGTACTGGTAGATACAAAGCAGCTTCTTTATTTGACAACACAAGGTACAGCAGACATCAAATGGAGATGCTTTTGATTGAAAGGCCTGGCTGGTCCAACGTGGAGCTTGATATTTTATGTGTCAAACATCAAAGGACAATTTCATATTTACAATGGATGGACAATACTTTCTTTGAAACTACACACAAACTTCACACCTCCATATTCGCACACTCACCACAGACAACCAAATGAATTTTAATCAGCATTGTCTGCTCTGGGATTCATGGCTTTTAGGAACTCATTGTTCAGAGCTGCACTCCAAATTAAATTCACAATACATATTCAGATGTGAAGACTGGTAGCCAATATAATGTACTAAATGTAAATGTACTAAACCCAAAATTGCTCCAACAGGTTTCATATAATTTTCTATAACAAACAAAATTGTTCAAACAAACTGCTACCCACTTTAATCTGCCTTGGCTGTACAAGCCTTGAGGACAGATTCCAGCAAACTGCAACCTTTTTACCTTTTCTAGTACAGTCAATTATAGTGCATACTGTAATGAAAGTCACTTGCATTGATTTAAACCTAAAAGTCATTACATTTGAAAATGATCCATTAGAAGTTAGAAAATATAAATCACCCAAGGGGAATTGAATTAAATCTCACTAAGAACCACTCTACTCCATGTCCTTTTTTTTGCACAGCCTCATTTTATTAACCTCTGGAAATCTTTACAAAGGTTCATTGATCTGAACAATCATAGAAGCAGTTAATTTAGTTAAGCTATAACCAGAGCAGCATGGAAGTTTAGCAAGTGTCTCCTCATCGATCCAAACCTAACTTAATAAGTGACAGAAATTGAGTAACGATATAGGAAAAATCTCCTGTGAGCTGTGTGCAGATCTGTCTTAAGACCAGAAGACCGTAAGATATAGAAGCAGAATTAGTCCAGTCTGCTCCACCATTCCATCATGGCTAATCCCGGATCTCACTCAACCTCATACACCTGCCTTCTCACCATATCCTTTGATGCCCTGACCAATCAAACGATCAACTTCCGCCTTAAATATACACTCGGACTTGACCTCCCCCACAGTCTGTGGCAGAGAATTCCACAAATTCACTACTTTCTGGCTAAAAAAAAAATCCTCCTTACCTCTGTTCTAAAAGGTCGCCCCTCAATTTTGAGGCTGTGCCCTCTAGTTCTGATAACCCTACCATAGGAAACATCCTCTCCACATCCACCTTATCTAGTCCTTTCAACATTTGGTAGATTTCAGTGAGATCTCCCCACATTCATCTAAATTCCAGTGAGTACAGGCCCAAAGCTGCCAAATGCTCCTCATACGTTAACCCCTTTATTCCCGGAATCATCCTCATGTACCTCCTCTGGACTCTCTCCAAAGACATCACAAATGTGATGTTAGAATTCATATCAAGAAGACTTGAATAAAAATGCAAGGATATAATGTTGAGACCTTATAAAACACTGGTGAGGCCTCAGCTGTTAGCAGTTTTGGGCCCCTTATCTTAGAAAGAATGTGCTGGAACCTGAGAAGGTTCAAAAGAGATTCACAAAAAGGTTTCCAGGCTTATCACGTGAAGAGAGTTTGATCGCTCTGGGACTGTATTTACTGGAATTCAGAAGAATGAGGGGTGACCTCATTGAAACCTTTTGAATGGTGAAGACATTGATAGAGTAGATGTGGAGAGGATATTCCAACAGTGGGAGAGTCAAAGACCAGAGGGGACAGCCTCAGATGAGAGGGACGTCCTTTTAGAATGGAGATGAGGAGGAATTTGTTTAGCTTGAGAGCAGTGAATCTATGGAATTCTTTGCCACAGGCAGCTGTGGAGGCTAAGTCTTTATGTATATTTAAGGCAGAGGTTGATAGATTCTTAAATGGTCAGGGCATGAAGGGATATGGGGAGAAGGTGGGAAATTGGGGCTGAGGGGGAAATTGAATGAGCCAGGATGAAATGGTGGAGCAGACTCAATGGGCCAAATTGCCTTATTCTGCTCCTATTTCTTATGGTCTTACATCTTATGGTCTGTCAGTTCCACTCTGAAGCAAGTCTAAAACTTCTGTGCTGTATTTAATCTAAAATTAAATCCTTTGTCTCATTCAATAGATATGAAACCTAGAGAGTTCTTGGCCTCTTTTCAATATGGTCTCACAAAGCTCTATAACCTTATGTAGTTGAATCCTTCCAGTCAAGTAATCTCATCTTTCAAAGTTCTATTCAAATAATTTAAGAGGCAGATTCTCCACTTCAAATTAAACACATTAGCATACTTTTGGGTAAAAGGATAAATTTGTCAAAAACATATGTCTTAGGCTTACCTCATCAGTCTTGCCACCCATTTGTTCAATAACATAAGTGTAGTTCCCATCATAAAAGACACCACTTGAGAAAAGGAAATGAGAATTAGGGATTAGTTTAATATATATCTAAATAAAATATATTCACAATTCTCATTGAGAAACCTACAATCTCCAAACCTTTAACTGCAATCAGCTCAACAAGAGTTGTTTACTGCCTTGAGATAAATCCCCAGGGCCTGACAATGTGTTCCCTCGGACCCTGTGGGAGGCAAGTGCAGAAATTGCAGGGGCCCTAGCAGAAATATTTAACTCATTTTTAGCAACAGGAGAGATGCCAGAGGATTGGAGGATAGCAAATATGCTGTTCCATTGTGTAAACCAGGCTCTAAACAGAAACCAGGAAATTATAGGCCAGTGAGTCTGACGTCAATTGTGGAAAAATTATTGGAAGGTATTCTCAGGGACTAGATACATGAATATTTTAATAGATATAGACTGATTAGGGATAGTCTGCATGGCTTTGTGCATGGTAGATCACACCTAAACAATCTTATAGTGTTTTTCAAGGAAGTTACCAGGAAAGTTAATGAAGACAAAGCAGTAGATATTGTCTACATGGACTTTAGCAATGCATTTGACAAGATCCTATCAGGAAAGTTCAGTTGGTTGGTAGTAGTGAAATATTTAAGGGGAACATGAGGAGAAACGTCTTCACTCAGAAGGTGGTGAGAGTGTGGAATGAGCTGCCAGTGCAAGTTGTGTATGCAAGCTGAATTTCAACATTTAAGAGGAGTTTGTATAGGTACCTGGATGGGAGGGATATGGAGATCTATGGTCAGGGTGCAGGTTTAAATGGCTCACCATGAACTGAATAGGCCAAAGGACCTATTTCTATGCTGTACTTTTCTATGACTCTATTACCCAGCCTGCACACCCGTCTTTTCTTGGGATGATAGAATGGCAGAGCAGACTGAATAAGCTGAATGGCCTAATTCTGCTCCTATGTCTTATGGTCTTTAAAATGTAACCCTGATATGTCACCATGTAACTGTCTTGGCATGATTGTTGTGCCTTCTTTAAGATACTGGAAGCGGTAATTTAAACTATTAAGAAAGTTACTTTAGTTATGAAGTACCTTACAGAGCAGCTCAGTATTCTTATAACAACATACATCAAAGTTGCTGGTGAACGCAGCAGGCCAAGCAGCATCTATAGGAAGAGGCGCAGTCGACGTTTCAGGCCGAGACCCTTCGAGACCCTGCGCCTCTTCCTATAGATGCTGCTTGGCCTGCTGCGTTCACCAGCAACTTTGATGTATGTTGCTTGAATTTCCAGCATCTGCAGAATTCCTGTTGTTTCAGTATTCTTATAGTTGCTTTGTTTCCAAGTACCTGCTTCTGGAACTTTCTATCATCAAACACTGCTGCAACACTCCCCTGCGGCTAATCACATGAATTCATCCTTAACAGGGTTACATCTAAGTAACAACTATTGTCCCTGGACAGATACATTACAACCCTCTGTAGGAGTCATGTATCTATTTTCTGTCTGCCTGTATTGTATTTTGTGTTGCATGCTTATTATGAGTCACGATAATTTCTCACATGGGTCAGGGCATGGTATAGTTACATGTTCACCCTTTGTCCTAGTTAGTTAGTTAGTTAGTTCGAGGGAGCCAGGGACAGGGATGATATTTTTTGTTGACTGCTTAATTACACTAATTTGAATGCTAGTTATTCTTCTTGTTGTATTGCTAATTTAGTTTTGTTAATTTCTAATGTTGTTATAAGATCTTTCATCTTGGCTGGTTTCATAATAAAGGAACAAACGTAAATTATTCGACTTGGAACTCAGTTATTTGGAAGGGCGTCATACAGTGTCAATTTCCGTACTCAGTCTCTCAATGGTTTTGGTTTGCTTTCAAGTAACTGCTAAGTTTTGACAATGACAAAAAATAGTTATACCAAACAAACACCAGCAAAGGATTGCCTCAGACCAGTTGGCAAAACGGGAGCACCTCGTGGTAGGATTATCTGCGGCCTTTTGTTGATTCCTGCTGTGTATTTGTGGTTTGAACACAGTTTTGTATGGTCAGCACTGCCTGTCCATTTTGGAATGTTTGATTGCACGGTGTTTGCTTGACGGTTCATCACTTTATTATTGCAGTTCTGAAATAGCCACAGTTACCGACATTTGAATTGAACACCATGATTGTCAACGTTTAAAATGAATGCTATCTGCTTGTTCTGATTTATGCACTGTGGATGTGTGGACAATTTGTTTGTTGCCTATGTTTATTGAATGGAATATCAATGGTGTGTTTTGTGAATGCACTACTGGAAAACAAACAGTTAGTTTCGAGTTGTGCAATAAGGAGAAAGTAACATGAGTGAATCAAAGCATGGAACTGACGTCAGCAATCCTGAAGTTGGGGCTGGCAAAAGAGAAATTATGCTTCCTGCTAAAGCTTTAGAGGGTAGAGTTGAAAGTCCTCAAAAGAAGTATAAAGCAAATGTCAACAAAATTAAAGTTTTAATACTATCAATTAAACATTTTAAAGAAAATAAGCAAAATGCCTTACAGGCGCAATCTCACCTTGAGGGCTTGACTAATCACTGCGAAACTGTTGCTAAGCAACATCATATGCTAATTTCATTACTTCCCAAGGACAAACAAGAAAATAGAATGAATGTTTTTCAAACACTAATAGGTACAGCAGCATATTTATAAGGGATATGAAACAATGATTGACCCCAACATGTTACACTGAAGATCATGTTCCTGCAATGAGTGAATGGGTGTCTCACCTTCCATTAGGTAGTGTTCCTCAAGTTCCAAGACACGGCTTGACTATGCATTTTGCAGATGACTCACAAGACGATGTGAAACCGAATGACAGTGTGTCAAATATCAGCACTGCAGGATTAAAATCTAATACCTCCTCTGCATGCATTAAAAACCAGGATGATAGAGCTGAGGATGAGCCAGCAGGCTTACAAGCAGATGACGGGTGTAATATGAATGTGAGGAAGGACAAGCCAGTGATTGGGTACAAATGCAGACAGAGCAAAGAGTTAAATTGTACTACAGGGGCAAAATTCAAAAGGGCAAAGAATGCAGGACTGAAGGTGTTCTATTTAAATGTGTGTGGCATTCAGAATAAGGTGGACGAACTCGTGGCACAATTAGAGATTGGTCGGTATGACGTTGTGGGCATCACTGAGTTGTGGCTGAAAGAAGGCCATAGTTGGGAGCTGAACAATGAAGGATCTACTTTGTATTGAAAGGACAGGCAGGAAGGCACAGGCGGTGGTGTGGCTCTGTTGATAAGAGATGGAATTACATCTTTAGAAAGAGGTGACACAGGGTCAGAGAACATTGAATCTTTGTGGGTGGAGTGAAGAAACTTCAAGGATAAAAAATCCATTATGGGAATCATGTATAGGCCTCCAAATAGTAGTCAAGATGTGGGGTTGAGATTGCAAAGGGAGCTGGGAAAAGCATGTAATGAGGGTAAAGACACAACTGTAATGGCGGACTTCAATATGCAAGGAGATTAGGAAAATCAGGTTGGTGTCAGATCACAAGAGAGAAAATTTGTTGAATGCCTATGAGATGGTTTTTTTAGAGCAGCTTGCCCTTGAGCTTACTCAGGGAAAGGCTATCTTAGATTGGGTGTTGTGTAATAATCCAGATCTTATTAGGGAGCTTAATATAAAGGGACCCTTAGGAGGCAGTGATCATAGTATGATTGAATTCATACTGCAATTTGAGAGGGAGAAGCAAAACTCACATGTATCAGTATTGCAATGGAATTAAGGGAACTACAGAGGCATGAGAGCGGAGCTTGACCAGGTGGATTGGAGGAGGATGCTAGCGGGGATGACAGCAGAGCAGAGATGGCTGAAGTTCCTGGGAATAGTTCCCAATACACAGGATAGATATGTCTCACAGAGGAAGAAGATGTTCTCAAATGGCATGGGTAGGCAACCGTGGCTGACAAAGGAAGTTAAGGACTGCATAAAAGCCAAGGAAAGAGCATGTAAGGTAGCAAAAGTGAGTGGGAAGTTGAATGATTGAAAAGCTTTTAAAATCCAACAAAAGGCAACTAAAAAAGCTATAAAAAGGGAAAAGATGAAATATGAGGGCAAATGAGTCAATAATATAAAGCAGGATACCAAAAGCTTTCTCATTTATATAAAGGAGTAAAAAGGTGAGAATTGATATTGGACCACTGTAAAATGATGCTAGTGAGGTAGTAATGGGGGCCAAGAAATGGCGGATGAACTTAATGGGTATTTTGCATCTGTCTTTACTGTGGTTCCTGAGTTTGGCACAGCCAGTCACTCCCACTACCTATAAAGTGCTCCAAATGGCATGCAATTCTAACAGCCTCTGACAACCAAGCCCAACTCTTGGTCTTCATGTGTGGCTTAGCTACTAGGTTGGCGCGTGGCCAAGTGGTTAAGGCGTCAGTCTAGTGATCTGAAGGTCGCTAGTTCGAGCCTCAGCTGAGGCAGCGTGTTGTGTCCTTGAGCAAGGTACTTAACCACACATTGCTCTGTGACAACACCGGTGCCAAGCTGTATCGGCCCTAGTGCCCTTCCCTTGGACAACATCGGTGGCATGGAGAGGGAAGACTTGCAGCATGGACAACTGCTGGTTTTCCATACAACCTTGCCCAGGCCTCAGTCAACATCGAAATCAATGGACAGGCAAAGAAGAAGAGAGAAGAGCTACTAGGTGGGGCAGAACTGTTTCTACGGACAAGGGAAAGGGCAAATGTGGACTACTCAATAATATTATTGATATAATAAGGAATCAAAATCAAATAACAACCTTATTGGCACAGCAACATATCTCATCTTTGCCTAAAAGAGAGATTCAAATCTTTGATGGTGATCCATTGCAGTATCATGTATTCATGTGGCCTTTGAGAAGAGCATTGAAAGCACGATTGATAGGCATAGTGACTGCCTCTATTTCCTTGAACAGTACACTAGGGGTTGCCCTAGATAACTTGTCAGAAGTTGCCAACATGTCGATTCTAAGAAAGGATATGTTAATGCTAAGGCTTTACTACAGGAATTTACATCCGCCTACATGCAAAAGGCTCTTTCTGAGGTACCTATCAAATCTGATTATATAAAAGCTCTCTAAGATTGCAGTTTACTTTCTTCGAGGATGTTGCAATGCTATGGAAGAAGTACAATACATGCATTAGCTGGGCATGTCTGCCAATATATCAATTGTTATAAAGAAATTGCCCTGTATGCTTAGAGATAAATGGAGAATGGTGGTCTGTGAACTGCAAGAAAGGTATAACCATAAGACTACTTTCACTGACAATGCTGACTTTATTGAAAGGCAAGTAAAGTTTGTAACAGACCCAGTATTTGGGAATATACAGGATACGACTTCATTCTAAGGCTAAAGGAAGCAGCTTTGCCATTACTGTGGCCACTGTGAGAAGTAAAGCTAAAACTGAACCTGGAACTAATGGAAGAGAAACGGTCTCATCAGCCAAAGGGGAAGTGTCTGTTCTGCAAGGGTGAACACACATTGACTTCGTGCCCTCAGCTGGAGAAAAGGGTTCATAGTGCAAAGATTGCCTTCCTAGAGGGAAATGGTGTCTGCTTTGGCTGTTTGTGTACAGGACACATCAGCAAGGACTGCAGGAAGCATCTTTCATGCAAGGTGTATCAGGCAAGCATCCCAGGCACTTCATATTCACTCTAATGAATCAAAACAAGCTGTGAAAGATTCAGACACAGTAGTGAGTAGTGCCCTGCGTCCAATGGCCTCACAGGGGCTGGTGATCATGATTGTAAACTTCCCATAATTCCAGTACAAGCGAAGACTAAGGAGAGTAATTATAGACAGTGGTTACTTATGCTTTACTAGATCAAGAAAGTACTGTAGTGTTTTGCACAATGGGCCTAATGAATAAGCTCAGCCTTACAGGAAAAAGAACACACATTCTCTTCTGCACCATGGGTCAAGAGAAGGTTATGAGTAGCTACCTTGTTTCGAGATTGGAAGTGGCTGAAAACTATCGTGGACTACCTAATATCTATACACAGGAAAATATGCCTGTCCATGGAGGGAACATTCCATGACAAAGGGATACTTGCCAGAGGTTGATTGGAAATTGAGCTGCTGATAGGGACAAATGTGCCTAAAGTATTGGAGCCATTGCAAGTGATTTGCAGTGTTAATGATGAACCTTATGGACCTTAGAAAAATGACTGTGAATGGACCACTGAAAGGAGACCATGGTGACAGGAGAGATTGTACACAGGATGAGCTGACAGTTAACAGGATCACAGTTTTGGTGAGCTTTGGCAGTGGCAGTTCAAGGCAGACTTCACTGAATGCAGTAAGGATGAACAAACTGGTTTATCAAGAGAAGACGACAAGATCAAATTTACCCAGAAATTTGAGAAGGAGAAGCTAAAGTCAGATGTATCAATATTACAGTAGAGTAACGGGAATTACAGAGGCATGAAGGAGGAATTGGCCAGAACTGATTGGAAAAGAACACTAGCAGGAATGCTGGCAGAGCAGTAATGGCTGGAATTTCTGGAAGCAATTCAGAAGGCACAGGATATATACATCCCAAAGAGGAAGAAGTATTCTAAAGGAAAGATGACACAATCGTGGCTAACAGCAGAAGTCAAAGCCAACATAAAAGCCAAAGAGAAGGTATATAATAGAGAAAAATTGGTGGGAAATTAGAGGATTGGGAAGCTTTTAAAAACCAACAGAAGGCAACTTAAAAGTCATTAAGGTGAAGATGAAATACAAAAGTAACCTAGCCAATAATACTAAAGAGGATACCAAAAGTTTCTTCAGATACATAAAGTGTAAAAGAGAGGCGAGAGTGGATATCGGACCACTGGAAAATGATGCAAATAATATTTGGCAGGGGGATGGGAACCGGAATGATAGAGCAGAGGAAGGGGAAAACAGAAATAAATCTAAGATAGTGAGCAGTAAAGATGTCAGGAAAGACAGGCAGGTGATGGGGCAAACGTGTAGCCATTGGGATGAGTTGCAGTGCAATAAAGTTGCAGTGAAATCAAAGCAAAAAGTATCAAATACTGGTCTTAAGGTGTTGTACTTAAATGCACGCAGCATAAGAAATAAGGTGGACGATCTTGTCGTACAGCTACAGATTGGCAGGTATGATATTGTGGCCATCACTGAGACCTGGCTAAAGGATGCATGTCTCTGGGAGCTGAACGTCCAAGGATACACGGTGTATCAGAAGGATAGGAAGGTAGGCAGAGGGGGAGGCGTGGCTTTATTGGTAAGAAATGATATTAAATCATTAGAAAGAGGTGATATAGGATCGGAAGGTACAGAATCTTTATGGGTTGAGCTAAGGAATAGCAGGGGTAAAAGGACCCTGATGGCAATTATTTATAGGCCTCCAAACAGCTGCAGGGATGTGGACTACAAATTACAACAGGAAATAGAAAAGGCTTGTCAGAAGGGCAGTGTTATGATAATTGTGGGGGATTTTAACATGCGAGTGGATTGGGAAAATCAGGTCGGCACTGGATCTCAAGAGAGAGAATTTGTAGAATGTCTGTGAGATGGCTTTTTAGAACAGCTTGTTGTTGAGCCCACTAGGGGATCGGCTGTACTGGATTGGGTAATGTGTAATGAACCGGAGGTGATTAGAGAGATTGAGGTGAAGGAACCCTTAGGAGGCAGTGATCATAACATGATTGAGTTCACTGTGAAATTTGAAAAAGAGAAGCCGAAATCTGATGTGTCGGTGTTTCAGTGGAGTAAAGGAAATTACAGTGGCATGAGAGAGGAACTGGCCAAAGTTGACTGGAAAGGGACACTAGCGGGAAAGACAGCAGAGCAGCAGTGGCTGGAGTTTATGTGAGAAGTGAGGACGGTGCAAGAGAGGTATATTCCAAAAAAGAAGAAATTTTCCATTGGAAGAAGGATGCAACCGTGGTTAACAAGAGAAGTCAAAGCCAAAGTTAAAGCAAAGGAGAGGGCATACAAGAAAGCAAAAATTAGTGGGAAGACAGAGGATTGGGAAGTTTTTAAAACCTTACAAAAGGAAACCAAGAAGGTCATTAAAAGAGAAAAGATTAACTATGAAAGGAAACTAGCAAATAATATCAAAGAGGATACTAAAAGCTTTTTCAAGTATATAAAGAGTAAAAGACAGGTGAGAGTAGATATAGGACCCATAGAAAATGATACTGGAGAAATTGTAATGGGAGATGAGGAGATGGCAGAGGAACTGAACAAATATTTTGCATCAGTCTTCACTGAGGAAGACAGCAGGATACCGGACACTCAAGGGTGGCAGGGAAGAGAAGAGTGCGCAGTCACAATTACGACAGAGAAAGTACTCAAGAAGCTGAATAGTCTAAAGGTAGATAAATCTCCTGGACCAGATGGAATGCACCCTCGTGTTCTAAAGGATGTAGCTGTGGAGATTGCGGAGGCATTAGCGATGATCCTTCAAAAGTCGATAGATTCTGGCATGGTTCCAGAAGACTGGAAGATTGCAAATGTCACTCCGCTATTTAAGAAGGGGGCAAGGAAGCAAAAAGGAAATTATAGACCTGTTAGCTTGACGTCGGTGGTTGGGAAGTTGTTGGAGTCGATTGTCAAGGATGAGGTTACAGAGTACCTGGAGGCATATGACAAGATAGGCAGAACTCAGCATGGATTCTTTAAAGGAAAATCCTGCCTGACAAACCTATTACAATTTTTTGAGGAAATTACAAGTAGGCTAGACAAGGGAGATGCAGTAGATGTTGTATATTTGGATTTTCAGAAGGCCTTTGACAAGGTGCCACACATGAGGCTGCTTAACAAGATAAGAGCCCATGGAATTACAGGAAAGTTACATACATGGATAGAGCGTTGGCTGATTGGCAGGAAACAGAGAGTTGGAATAAAGGGATCCTATTCTGGTTGGCTGCCGGTTACCAGTGGTGTTCCACAGGGATCAGTGTTGGGGCCGCTTCTTTTTACATTGTACATCAACGATTTGGATTATGGAATAGAGGGCTTTGTGGCTAAGTTTGCTGATGATACAAAGATAGGTGGAGGGGCCGGTAGTGCTGAGGAAACGGAGAGTATGCAGAGAGACTTGGATAGATTGGAAGAATGGGCAGAGAAGTGGCAAATGAAGTACAATGTTGGAAAGTGTATGGTTATGCACTTTGGCAGCAAAAATAAACGGGCAGACTATTATTTAAATGGGGAAAGAATTCAAAGTTCTGAAATGCAACGGGACTTGTGAGTCCTCGTACAGGATACCCTTAAAGTTAACCTCCAGGTTGAGTCGGTAGTGAAGAAGGCGAATGCAATGTTGGCATTCATTTCTAGAGGAATAGAGTATAGGAGCAGGGATGTGATGTTGATGCTCTATAAGGCGCTGGTGAGACCTCACTTGGAGTACTGTGGGCAGTTTTGGTCTCCTTATTTAAGAAAGGACGTGCTGACGTTGGAGAGGGTACAGAGAAGATTCACTAGAATGATTCCGGGAATGAGAGGGTTAACATATGAGGAACGTTTGTCCGCTCTTGGACTGTATTCCTTGGAGTTTAGAAGAATGAGGGGAGATCTCATAGAAACATTTTGAATGTTAAAAGGCATGGACAGAGTGGATGTGGCAAAGTTGTTTCCCATGATGGGGGAGTCTAGTATGAGAGGGCATGACTTCAGGATTGAAGGGCGCCCTTTCAGAACAGAAATGCGAAAAAATTTTTTTAGTCAGAGGGTGGTGAATCTATGGAATTTGTTGCCACGGGCAGCAGTGGAGGCCAAGTCATTGGGTGTATTTAAGGCAGAGATTGATAGGTATCTGAGTAGCCATGGCATCAAAGGTTATGGTGAGAAGGCGGGGCAGTGGGACTAAATAGGATAAAATGGATCAGCTCATGATAAAATGGTGGAGCAGACTCGATGGGCCGAATGGCCTACTTCTGCTCCTTTGTCTTATGGTCTTATGGTCTAATATCAAAGTGGATAGTCAAAGATTTTGCAAGTATGTAAAAAATAAAAGAGAAGTGAGAAATAAGGTAGCGTTAGAGATTGTGGTGGCATTAGAAATGATCATTCAGAAATCATTGGGCTCTGGCATGGTGCCAGAGTCACTCCATTCTTTAAGAAAGGAGGAAGGCAGCAGAAAGGAAATTATGGACCAGATAGCCTGACCTCAGTGGTTGGGAAGATGTTAGAGTCAATTGTTAAGGATGAGGTGATAAGAGTACTTGGTGACACAGGACAAGATAGTACAAAGTCAGCATGGTTTCCTTCAGGGAAAATCCTGCCTGTGTCATGGTCTGGTCCGTGAAGTCCGCATTCCGGTTCACAGTCCGGTCCATGGATTCAGGACTCTGGGTCTTCCAGCTGTCCCTTGTTTGGTTGAATTAATCATAGGCACCTGATTCCCATCGTGGGGCTTGGAATATAAGTAGCCTTGGGGTTGAGTGTGGGCTGCTGGTTTGTCTTATCAAGATCCCCTGGGAGCAACCTGCTGCTGGAAGGCTAGAGCGGCCACTTGTCATCTTTAGGCTGCATTGGAGAACCATTGCTTCATGGAGCCTTGCTGTCAGTAGTTGGATCTGTCTTTGTGGTATGGATTTGGTTGTTTCCTGGGCCAGCTGTGTGGTTGCCAGCCACTCTGAGCTTGGTAGGGATCTGGCTGTTTTCATAGCCAGCTGAGGTTGTTGGCTGAACTGCAACTCCAAGCAACCCTGATGCAGAGATGGAACTGTCTGTTGTTCTTTGGTGTTTGTCTCTTCTTGCCCTTGCCTCTGTGGGGTAAGTCAGGCTGTTCTGCTGTTGCCCTGTGTGGGGTCTTGTCTTTGCCTCTGTTGGGTAAGTCTGGCCATTCTGCTGTTACCTGATGGATGGTCCTGTCCCACCTTGGTATGGAGAAGAAGTTGAGTCCCAGCTTGTCTAAGTATAAGTCCTGGCTCTATATCTATGTACTGTCCAGTCTCGTGTAGTGTCGTGTTAAAGATGAGTCCTGGCTCTATATTGATGTACGGTTCCCAGCCTGCCTCTGAGCTATCAGCCTCTGGCCCCAGCCTGTCTCCCACCTCACGCCTCTAGACCCCAGCCACGTCCTGTCCCATAGTCATGTCATGTCCATGCCTGGTTCTGGGGCCCGAGCCTGAGGCAAGATCCAGGTTCTGGGTCCTTATCCAGTCTCTGGCTCGGGGTCCGAGCCCAAGTCTGCGTTCTTGTCCCTGCTCCTTGTCTGTATCCTGTCACGTCCCTACTCTAGTTAAGTCCTGTTCCTTGTACTTCAGTGTCTGTCTTGCTTTTGGGTCTGTTCCTAACGCCCCCATGGTGACAGCCTTATGAAATGTTTTGAGAGACTCGTACTGTCTTATATTAAGTCTGCCATACCTGTTGACCTTGATAAATACCAGTTTGCGTATCGTGCAAACAGATCGACAGAGGATGCAGTCACCACAGCTCTCCACACAGCCCTTACAAACCTGGATCAGGGTAACACCTATGTAAGACTGCTGTTTGTGGACGACAGCTCAGCTTTTAATACAGTCATCCCCTACAAACTGGTGCAGAAACTGAGCAACCTGGGCCTTAGCAGTTCACTGTGCTCATGGATACTGGATTTTCTGAGTAACAGACCCCAGGGTGTCAGGATGGGAGAACACACATCATCTACTCTCATCCTGAATACCGGTACACCACAGGGGTGTGTTCTCAGCCCCATCCTCTATTCTCTTTTCACCCATGACTGCTCTACCATTCACTCCACCAACACCATTGTCAAATTTGCTGATGATACCACCCTAATAGGTATCATATCAGACTGTGATGAGACAGCCTATAGGGAGGAGGTACAGCATTTGACAGAATGGTGTCGTCATAATAACCTGGCCTTGAACATCACAAAAACCAAGGAGCTGATGGTGGACTTCAGGAAATCAAAGCGCGTCGAGCACTCTGCTCTGCACATATATGGGAAAGAGGTGGAGAGAGTAGACAGTTTCAAGTTCCTCGGGGTCCACATCTCGGCTGACCTCACCTGGACTGCCCATATCTCTTATCAGGTGGGGAAGGCCCAACAGAGGCTCTACTTCCTAAGGAAGCTAAAGCACGCTCTCCTCCCTCATCACCTGCTGATCAACTTCTATCGGACAACTATAGAGAGCCTCCTGACGTATTGCTGTGCAGTGTGGTTTGCCAGCTGCACAGAACAGGACAGGAAGGACTTGCAGCGGGTGGTGAGGGTAGCAGAGCGGGTTATTGGCACAACATTACCCTCCCTCAGAGACATTTATACCGGCAGACTACAAAAGAAGGCTACTTGTATTTCAAAGGATCCCACTCATCCTGGACATCACCTGTTTTCCCCTCTACCTTCTGGGAAGAGCTACAGAGCATTAAGGACGAAAACAAAGAGACTCCTTACCAGCTTCTACCCACAAGCAGTGAAATGTATAACACCCCCTTCCCTTCTCCTGCCCCCCTCCTAAGATGGTGGTAGCTAAATGCATCACACTTCCAGGAATGGCAGGTGTGCAATAGTCCTACCACCCCCCACCCCATCTATATATTATTAATTTTGGACTGCACTCCTGAGGTTTTAGTTTATTTTATGTATATATTCTTTGTCATGCTGCAAAACGTTGAGCTGCTAAACTGTGTTTCATTGCTCCACAACAATGACAATAAAGATATTCTTCTAACCTTTTGGAATTCTTTGAGGAGATTATAAGTAGGATAGATAAAGGGGATGCAGTGAATGTTATATATTTGGACTTTTAGAAGGCCTTTGACAAGGTACCTTGCATAAAATCATGAGGGTCATATATATGTTGAACATTCAGTCTTTTCCCAGGGTTGGAGGAATCAATAATGAGGGTGCTTAAGTTTGAACTGAAAAGGGAAAGATTTATTTGGAACTTGAGGGGCAACTACTTCAATCCATTGGGTTGTCAATATATGGAATAAACTGCCAGAGGAAGTTGCTGAAGCAGATACATTAACAATATTTAAAAGGTAATTGTTTTGGTACATAGCTGGGAAAGATGTAATGGGATATGAGCCAAACATGAGCAAATAGGACTAGTGTAGGTGGGGACTTTGATCAGCATGTACCTGTTGGGCCAATGGGCTGTATGACTCTGACTCAGATTATTCCTGTTTGTTTCTCTCCTATGCAAAGCTCTTCTTTGTCATGTATTTTTACTGGGCACCCAACATTTCTAGTTCCATTTCAGAAAAGACAACTCTGTAATCTTGCATCTTGCTGTGCACCCTTTCAAAGTTAACTCTCACAGTAGATGTTCCTTGCAGCTGCATTTCAGGATTCCACAAATATTCTGATCTCTGACAAGCAATTCATTCAAATCTGCAAAGTTGCAACTCCTGCCCCACAAAGAAAACATGAAAGGATTCTCCTTGCTTCGCTTTGCAAGTAAAAACAGAAAACAGTCAACTGTTTGATATCCAGGAAGGTTGGAATGTGCTTAAAATTCATTCTTTAGAGTTTCATTTGAACACATTCTGGAGTGATATATTTCTCTCTCCCTTTACTCTGGTTTATTTGCAATAGCCAAATCAATCCACAGTGTGAACTTTCTTTCACTCTCTTCACTTTTTACACAATCTGACAGCTTGAACAGCTTTGCTTGCTTCACTAAGTTCTCCCTCAAGAATCCCACAGCCCACTGTTTCTTGGTGAGTGCCAATTGTTGGCTCAATTGGACTAGGCTGCACCTGGCACTTGCTATTCCAAGCCAGGGATAATTTCAGCTGGCATTGTTAGCACCACATTTCAACGTCCCCTTAGCTATTCAATGTCACCCTCTAGGATACTGGAAATAGTTATCAATTTAAGGTATCAGCAAAGGTGGTTTATTTATGAAATTAACATAACCAGCCAATATCTTTACAATTGCTTTCTTTCCCAGTACTTGCTTCTGAAACATTCTGTGACTTGAAACTTTTGCAGTTCTTCCACATGGAACAATCCTCAAAGGCAATGAAAGTAATAATTATTCTCCTCAGAGATAGGGCAGTCTGTTACAACTAATTCTGTCAGCTACAGACACTGAGCCTCAGCTGGTGACATTGCACAACAGCCATGGGTAGCCCTACTTTGAATGCCTGGCTGTGTCACAGATGGATCAGAAGTCTAAATCAATTATTGTCTTTCACTTCTCTTACTTCATCCCTTAGTCCCATTTTGGTACATGGTCCTCAATTCTAGCCGTCACCAAGTTTATAAAATCTTGCACAAGAAATTGACACACAGTATTAGTGCATTGGTATACAAAACATGACTACTGTGTGTCAATTTCTAAGTCACACTACGCAACTTTCAGACAAAAGAGTGAAAACAAATCACTCTGCCTTATGTCAGCTGAATTGCAAATGTTTCCTTGTTTTAGGGTTGCCAAGCCCCTGACTGCTGACTCTTTGACCATTTGATTTCTCCATCATCAATAAATATTGCTATTGATGTTATCAAACCATGAAATCATCATGAAAGTAAACAGTATGGTTCCTAGCCTCAAAGTTAATAATTAAAAGTGAGCATTTCTAGAGTACATCAGCACATTACTAAACAGTTTAGCAGACAATTTTGAAAATAAAAAAAATAACTTCTATTCAATATAGCAGCACTGTTTTCTTCAACAATATATGGTATATTAATTAAAACATTGCCAGACTGAATAGTGACAGAAGGAAAACTGGAGTTATGAATTTCATAATGCCATTCCAACCTATCGATGTTGCTTGGTGTGCCTGTGTCCCACTCTCAGTGAAGTTGAGGACCTGATTGAAAAGCTGGTTGGGTGACTTTCCCAGGACTTGGAGTAATTTGCCAACTAAATGGAGACACAGGAGCTAAAGTGGGCAGATGCTTTTATTTATTGGACTGAGGGTATGCAGAACCATTTGTGTTTCTTCTCAGCTTTTAAAACAGATCTCCTTCCACAACAGTTGTGTTGTCACCATTCATTCCCATCCCTAATCCATGAAGAACTTCAGTCCGGTGATCCCTCCCACACCTGCTTTGCCCTTCTCAGCACATGCACTATTTCTCCTCGGCAGCCTTTTCCCTCTCACTATTGCTTACCCTTTCCCCTACCCCCACTCTTGCCAATGTCTCTTCCAGCTACACCTCCCTTTCAGTTGTCAATCGCCTTGTTCTCCTGACCCTTGAAGCTTTCTGAATTGTTGGGACATCCTATCACAGGGTTCTTTGTCTCTTAAAGCCCAATAAACGGATTAAAATTCAATGAAATTCTTAAATTGCAACAAGGTTTGGGAACAGCTTCTTTCCAACTGTGATAAGACTGCTGAACGGATCCTGACCCAGATCTGGGCCGTACCCTCCAAATATCCGGACCTGCCTCTCGGTTTTTTTTGCACTACCTTACTTCCCATTTTTCTATTTTCTATTTATGATTTCTAATTTAAAATTTTAATATTTACTATTTTTAATATTTTTAATCCAGGGTGTGTGAAGTGCAGAATCAAATATCACTGTGATGATTGTACATTCTAGTACCAATTGTTTGGCGACAATAAAGTATAAAGTGTAAGTATAAGACCCCTGTTCATCTGCTCCTCACATTCACCCTCCTGTATTTTCCACCCCAGAAATATCTGAGCAGCTGACCATGTTGACTGAGAGATTTTGAAGGTCTTTTTACTTACTTCAGTCCATGGCATGTTGACATGGCCACAAATGAGTTTGAAAGACCTCTGATTTCCCCATGGTAGTAACAATGTTCACCACCCTAAAAGTGAACAACAGTGAGATTAGTGTTACGCCATGTACTGCTTCTTCACTGTGCATTAAACTAGCGTGCAAGGTTCATAGTTGGCCATCTAAGGTTCCACATGCAACAGCAGGCCACTTTTTTAAGCCACTGGTATCAAAGCAGAAGATTTCCCAGTGAAGACCAATTTCATTGCTGCTGTGTTGATGCAGATTCCAGAACAACATATACCACAAATGGTCACAGATCAGAAATATTTAGAAAGTTAATCTAAAAAGAAATTGGAGTGATGGATAGATTAAAAGGTAGAAATGTTTACAAAATAATGAAGCACCAGCACAATTCCATATCACTCTGTTTTCTCCACAACAGAAAGACCTATACTATGACTGTTTGTAAGTTGCCTGATTAGTGATATTTAGTTGAAACACACTCCCTAATCTCCACATTAAGTCACTGATTGAATAATTAGCAGAGACAAAGAATATATAAATTCTCTATCTGGTGGGAGTTGGAGGTTGATAGGTGGGGACACAGGGAATGAAACTGACCCATGACATTGATAGCCAATTTTACACATTGCACCCATTCCTTTTCACTGACTCCAAAGGAACTTTACACTTGCTTTAAACAGATTTCATCAAATTGATGCAAACAACTATTCACTGTGATTAAGCTTCATAGCTCCTGCAAGCATTGTCTGAGAAGAATTCGTTTTGTGGGAAGTCTGTGAGACCGTCAACATTAACCTCTGAAGACTCTTTAAGACTCTTTAAGGTTGATGACGTTAATTGAATGCTTTAGGTAGTGGCTAGCCCAACAGTCATAGGTGTCTCAAACATCTTTTCAGGGCCTCACTTAGATAATGATGTCATCTAACGTGCTTGGAGCAGGGGTGTTGCTGCAACATCTTGTTCCTATCTCTCTAATGAAATAGGTTGTTCATTATGTTGATAACATGCAATGACAGATATTTAGTCCTTTCTGATGATACACTATAATATGAACTCCTTCCATCTGAGAAGATTCTGAAGAAAAGGCAGTGACTTGTGGCAGTTTGGTGCTCATTGTAGTGGCCAATCAGCATTTGGGATAGATTGATGAGGTAAGGCAGGGGCAAGAGGAGTGGCTACTGTACGAGCGGCCCTCATTAGAGTGGTCAGAGTAGGGTCTTTGAAACATAGAAAATCTACAGCACAATACAGGCCCTTTGGCCCACAAAGCTGTGCAAAACATGTCCTTTCCTCAGAAATTACCTAGGGTTACCCATAGCCGTCTACTTTATTAAGCTCCATGTACCTATCCACGAGTCTCTTAAAAGACCTTATTGTATCTGCCTCCACCACCGTCGCCAGCAGCCCATTCCACACACTCACCACTCTCTGCATTAAAAAACTTACCCCTGACATCTCCTCTGTACCTACTTCCAAGCACCTTTAACCTGTGTCCTCTCGTGCTAGCCATCTCAGCCCTGGGAAAAAGCCTCTGACTATCCACATGATCCATGCCTCTCATCATCTTGTACACCTCTATCTTGAGGCTTTAGCTCTTCGAGGCTTGAGTGAGAGAAGGCCAAAAAGCAGTAGGGTAGAGTTTTTTCTCTCCCGCAGTTTAGTGTTTTTCCTTCTTTATATTTGCTCAGTTAGGAACAGTAGAGATGCCAGGCAGGATAGTGGACTGCTCGTCTTCTGAGATGTGGGAAGACAGAGAGACCTCCAGTGTCCCTGACAACTACACCTGCAAGAAGTGCATCCAGCTGCAGCTGCAGCAATGTGTTAAGGATTTGGAGCTAGAACTGGATGAACTCCAGATAATTCAGGAGGCTGAGGGGATGATAGATGGGACAGATAGAGAGGTAGTTACACCCAAGGTGCTGGATAGAGGAAACAGAGTGACAGTCAGGAAGGGAAAAGGGATTAAGGAACCAGTGCAGAGTACTCCTGTAGCTATTCCCCTCAACAACAGGTATATCAATTTGGATACTGTCGGGGGGATGACCTACAAGAGGAAAGTCACAGTGGTTGGCTCATAGGCACTGAGTCTGCCTCTGTGACTCATGTAGGAAGTGGGGAGAAGAGGCATGCTTTGGTGGTAAGGAATTCATAAATTAGGGGTCCAGACAGGAGGTTCCGTGGGCAAGAATGAGATTCCCGGATGATATATTGCCTCCTGGGTGCCAGGGTCCGTGACATCTCAGATCAAGTCCTCAGCATTCTTTAGTGAGAGGGTGAACAGCCAGAGGTCGTGATCCATGTAGGTACCAATGACAAGGGTAGGATGAGTGACAAGGTTCTGCATAGGGGTTTCAGGGTGTTAGGTGCTGAGTTAAAGGGCGGGATCGCCAGGGTTGTGATCTCAGGATTGCTACCCATGCCATGTACTAATGAGACCAGAACGAGGAAAATCATACAATTTAACACATGGCTAAGAAGAGGGGGGAGGAGGGAGGGATAAGATTTTTGGATCATTGAGCACTCTTCCAGGAAAGGTGGGACCTATACAGAATGGATGGTTTGCACCTGAACTGGAAAGAGACTCGTATCCTAGCAGGAAGATTTGTTAATGCTGCACAGGGGTGGTTTGGGGGGGAGGTGAGGGGCTTTAAGTAAGAGTCACAGGGTGATGTGAACCAGAGTGCTAGAACAGATAATGGAGAGGTTGTAGAGAGAGATGTTGTTAAGACCTCAGACAAAGTAAGGAATCAAAAAGTTGAGGATGGTGTGAATAGTGTCTTGAGCTGTGTATATTTCCACAAGACCATAAGACACAGGAGCAGAATTAAGCCATTCAGCCCATCGAGTCTGCTCCACCATTCCATCATGGCTGATCCTAGATCACACTCAACCCCATACACCTGCCTTCTCACCACATCCTTTGATGCCCTGACTGATCAGGAAATGACCAACTTCCATATGAAATATACCCTCGAACTTGTCCTCCATGGCAGTCTGTAGCAGAGCATCCCACAGATTCAATAATCTCTGCCAAAAAAAAAATCCTCCTTATCTCTGTTCTAAAAGGTCACCCCTTAATTTTGAGGGTGTGCCCTCTAGTTCTGGATACCCCCACCATAGGAAACATCCTCTCCACATACCTTATCTAGACCTTTCAACATTCAGTAGGTTTCAAAGAGATCCTCACAATTTCTTACAAATTCCAGTGAGTTACTGGCCCAAAGCTGCTGAACGCTCCTTATTGCAGAGGCCCGATCAGCGGCGGGAGCAGAGCACTGCAAACTAAATAAAAGTACAGAGGGACAAGTGGGGCAGCCAATATCGGGAGTAGGCCAGTTGCAAGAGTAGAAGCGTCAGGCTTTAGCTCAAAGGAGGCTTCAGCTTGGAGAAGGTGTTGGCTCTGGCTAAGCTTCTGTTAAGGTTTTCTTACTGTACCTAGTGTAGTAAATGGCTGTCGTGTGTTCTTCATGCCGGAAGTTGGAGTCATGGGAGATCCAGAGTCTCCAGGGAAACTACATCTGCACGAAGTGCATCCAGCTGCAGCTCCTTGAAGACCGTTAGGGATCTGGAGCAGCAGCTGGATGACCTTCAGCTTGTGCAGGAGAGTGAGGAGATAATCGATCAGAGTTACAGGAAAGTAGTCACCCCAAAGTTGCAGGAGGTGAGTAGCTGGGTGACTGTCAGGAGAAATGGAAATAGGCGGTTAGAGCAGAGCACCCCTGTGGCCATTCCCGTCAATAATAAATATATTATTTTGGATACTGCTGTGGGGGATGACCTCCAGGGAGAATGCCATGGCGACTGGGTTACAGGCACTGAGCATGGGGCTGTGATGCCGAAGGGAAAGAGAGAGAAGAAGGGAGCAATAGTGATAAGGGACTCGATAGTGAGGGGAACAGACAGGAGATTCAGTGGACGTGAACAGGACACCCGGATAGTGTATGTTGCCTCCCAGGTGCCAGAGTTGGGGAAGTCTCAGATCACGTCCACAACATTTTGGAGAGCGTAGGCAAACAGTCAGATGTCTTGGTACATATTGGTACCAGTGACATGGGAAGGAAAAGCAAAGAGGGCCTGAAAAGAGAATTGAGAGAATAAGGTAGAAAGCTGAGAAGCAGGACCTCCAGGGTAGTAATTTCTGGATTGCTGCCAGTGCCACATGCCAGTGAGGGTAGAATCAGGATGATTCAGCAGATAAATGCGAGGTTGAGAAGCTGGTGCAAGGGTCAGGGCTTCAGGTTCCTGGATCATTGGGATCTCTTCCGGGGGAGGTATGACCTGTTGAAAAGTGACAGGTTGCACCTGAAGCCGAGAGGACAAATATCCTTGCGGGCAGGTTTGTTGGAGCTGTTGGTGAGGGTTTAAACTAATTTGGCAGGGAAATGGGAACCTGAGTGATGGGACTCAGGATAGGACGGATCGTAAAAAAGTAAAGATAGCGTGCAGTCAGACTGTCAGGAAGGGTAGGCAGGTAATGGGACATAGCTGTACCCAACATGGTGAGTATCAGTGCATTAGGGATGCAGAATCAAAAAGGTTAGCAAATACAGTACTCAAAGTGTTGTACCTCAATGTACGTAGTATAAGAAATAAGGTGGATGATCTTGTTGCACTAGTACAGATTGTCAGGTATGATGTTGTAGCCATCACTGAATCGTGGCTGGTTGTAGTTGGGAGCTGAATATCCAAGGTTACACATTGTATCAGAGGGAGAGGAAGGTAGGCAGAGGGGGTGGTGTGGCTCTGCTGGTAAAGAATGGCATCAAATCAGTAGAAAGATTGACATAGGATCAGAAGATGTTGAATCCTTGTGGGTTGAGTTAAGAAACTGCAAGGGTAAAAGGGACGTTGATGGCAGTTATATACAGGCCTCCCAACAATGGCTGGGAGGTGGACCACAGATTACAACAGGAAATAGAAAAGTTGTGTCAAAAGGGCAATGTTATGATAGTCATGAGAGATTTTAACATGCAGGTCAATTGGGAAAATCAGGTTGGTAATGCTTCCCAAGAGAGTAAGTTTGTTGAATGCCAAAGAGATGGCTTTTCAGAGCAGTTTCTCATTGAGCCTACTAGGGGATCAGCTAAACTGGATTGGGTTTATGTAATGAATCTGAGGCAATTAGGGAGCTTAAGGTAAAAGAACCCTTAGGAACCATCGATCACAATTTGATTGAGTTCAGCTTGAGATTTGAGAGGGAGAAAGTAAAGTCTGATGTAGCAGTATTTCAGTGTAATAAAGGAATTTACAGTGGTATAAGAGAGGAGTTGGCCAAAGAAATTGGAAGGAGCTGCTGGCAGGGATGTCAGCAGAGCAGCAATGGTATGTGTTTCTGGGGAAAATGAGGAAGGTGCAGAACATGTGTATTCCAAAAATGAAGAAATACTCAAACGGCAAAATAGTACAACCGTAGCTGAGAAGGGAAGTCAAAGCTAATGTAAAAACAAAAGAAAGGGCATACAACAAAGCAAAAATTAATGGGAAGATAGAGGATTGGGAAGTTTTTAGAAAACTTTCAGAGAGCAACTAATAAAATCATTAGGAGAGAAAAGATGAAATATGAAAGTAAGCGAGCAAGTAATATCACAGTGGATAGTAAAAGTTCTTTCAAGTATGTAAAAAATAAAAGAGAAATGAGAGTGGATAAAGGACTGCTAGAAAATGAGGCAGGAGAAGTAATAATGGGGGACAAGGAGATGGCAGATGAACTAAATGGGTATTTTGCATCAGTCTTCTCTGTGGAAGACACCAGCAGTATGCCTGATGTTGTAGTGTGTGAAGGAAGAGAAGTGGGTGCTGTTAGTATTACAAGAGAGAAGGTGCTCAAAAAGCTGAAAGACCTAAAGATACATAAGTCACCCGGACAAGATGAACTGCACCCTAGGGTTCTACAAGAGGTAGTGTGAGAGATTGTGGTGGCATTAGTAACGATCTTGCAAAAATCATTGGACTCTGGCCTGGAAAATTGTAACTGTCACTCCACTCTTTAAGAAAGGCGGAAGGCAGCAGAAAGGAACTTATAGACCAGTTAGCCTGACCTCAGTGGTTGGGAAGATGTTGGAGTCAATTGTTCAGGTTAAGATGATGGAATACTTGGTGACACTGGACAAGATAGGACAAAGTCAGCATGGTTTCTGACTTTGTCCTATCTTGGACAAACTTGCCTGACAAACTTGTTGGATTTTTTTCAGTAGAGTACAAGCAGGATAGATAAGGAGGATGTAGTGGATGTTGTATATTTGGATTTTCAGAAGGCCTTCAACAAGGTGCCACACATGAGGCTGCTTACCAAGTTAAGAGCCCATAGTATTACAGGAAAGTTACTAACATGGATAGAGCACTGGCTGATTGGTAGGAGCCAGTGAGCGGGAATAAAAGGATCCTTTCCTGGTTGCCTGCCGGTGACTGGTGGTGCTCCGCAGGGATCGGTGTTGGGACCAGTTTTTTTTTTGTGTCGTATATAAATGATTTAGATGATGAAATAGATGGCTTCGTTGCCAAGTTTGCAGATGATACGAAGGTTGGTGGAGGGACAGGTAGTGTTGAGGAAACAGGTAGGATGCAAAAGGACTTAGACAGATTAGGAAGATGGGCGAGAAAGTTGCAAATGAAATATAATGTTGGAAAATGCACGATCATGCACTTTGGTAGTCGAAATAAATGTGCGGACTATTTTATTTTCTAAACGGGGAGAAAATCCAAAAATCTGAGCTGCAAAGGGACTTGGGAGTCCTTGTGCAGAACACCCTAAAGGTTAACTAGCAGGTTGAGTCAGTGATGTGGAAGGCAAGTGCAATGTTAGCACTCATTTCAAGAGGTCTAGAATAAAAGAGCAGGGATGTGATGCTGAGGCATTATAAGGCACTGGTGAGGCCTCACTTTGAGTATTGTGAACAGTTTTGGGCCCCTCATCTTATAAAAGATGTGCTGGCATTGGAGAGGGTCCAGAGGAGGTTCACAAGGATGATTCCAGGATTGAAAGAGTTATCACACGAGGAATGTTTGATGGCTCTGGGTCTGTACTCGCTGGAATTTAGAAAGGATGAGGGGGGATCTCATTGAAACCTTTTCAGTGTTGAAAGACCTAGACAGAGCAGATGTGGAAAGGATGTTTCCCATGGTGGGAGGCTCTAGGGGAAGAGTGTACAAACTCAAGATAGCAAGATGTTCATTTAAAACAGAGGTGCGGAGAAATTTCTTTCGACAGAGGGTGACGAATTTGTGGAATTTGTTGCCACATGTAGCTGTGAAGGTCAGGTCGTTAAGTGTATTTAAGGTAGAGATTGACAGGTTCTTGATTGGACATGGCATCAAAGGTTACGGGGAGAAGGCCGGGGAATGGGGCTGAGGAGGGGGAAAACAAAAGGATCAGCCATTATTGAAAGGCGGAGCAGACCAGATGGGCCAAATGGCCTAATTTCTGCTCCTATGTCGTGTAGTCTTTTGGTCTTGTATGTTAACCCCTTCATTCCTAGATTCATCCTTGTGAACCTCCTCTGGACTCTCTCCAATGACAGCACATTTTTTCTGGGGTATGGGGCCCAAAACTGTTGATAATACGCCAAATGTGGCCTAACTAGTGTCTTATAAAGCCTCAGCATTATCTCCTTGCTTTTACATTCTATTCCTTGAAATAAATGCCAACATTGCATTTGCCTTCTTCACCACAGACTCAGCCTGTAAAATTATCCTTCTGGGAGTCTTGCATGAGGACTTCAAAGTCCTTCTGCACCTCTGATGTTTGAACCTTCTCCCCATTTCAATAATAGTCTGCTCTACTGTTAATTTTACCAAAATGTGTTATCATACATTTCCCAACACTGTATTCCATCTGCCACATTTTCATATGAAGAGCATTTGAGGGCTCAGGGACTGAATTCACTAGAATTCAGAAGAATGGGGGGGGGGGGATGATCTAAGCCAATTTACAACCTCATCCTGAATGCCGAGCGACTGAACCTTCTTGACCAAACTCCCACGTGGGACCTTGTCAAAAACCTTGCTAAAGTCCATGTAGACAACATCCACTGCCTTACCTTCATCAAGTTTCCTGGCAAATTCCTTGAAAAACTCTACAAGATTGGTTAGACATGTCCTGTCACGCACAAAGCCTTGCTGACTATCCTTAATCATCCATGTCTATCCAAATACTTATATAACCGGTCCCTTATTGTACCTTCCAGTAACTTTCCCACTACTGATTTCAGGTTCACCAGTCTATAATTTCCTTGTTTTTATTTTTAGAGCCTTTCTTAAACAATAGAACAGCATTGGCTATCCTCCAATCGTCTGACACTTCACCTGTTACTAAGGAAGATTTAAATATCTATACTAGGGCCCCACCAATTTCTACACTTGCCTACCACAAGGTCAGAGGGAACACCTTGGCAAGGACTGAGGATTTATCCACCATAGTTTGCCTCAACACAGCAAACATCTCCTCATTATTCTGTACACGGTCCATGAAGTTGATGCCACTTTGCCTCACTTCTCTGGACTCTGTATCCATCTCCTGAGTAAATACAGATATAAAAAATCCATTTCAGATGTTCCCCATCTCCTCCGGCTCCATGCATGGATTACCATTCTGGTCTTCCAGAGGACCAGTTTTACCCCTTGCAATTCTTTTGCTGGTAACATACCTGCAGAATCCCTTATGATTCTCCCTCACCTTGTCTGCTCATGTCTTCATTTAGCCCTCCTGCTTTCTTTGTTAAGTGTTCTCTTGCTTTCCCTGTGCTCCACAAACACCTCCTTTTCTCCTTCCTGCCGATACCTGCAATACACCCCCTTTATTTTCTTAATCAGGATTTCAATATCTCTTGAAAACCAAGGTTCCCAAAACCTGTTATCTTTGCCTTTTATTCTGACAGGCATATACAAGCTTTGTACCGTCAGAATTTAACCTTTGAAGGCCTCCCACTTACCAAGTATACCTTTGCTAGAAAATAGCCTGTCCCAATCCACACTTGCCAGATTCTTTCTGATACCATTCAAATTGGCCTTTCTCCAATTTAGAATCTCAACCAGTGGACCAGACCTATCTTTTGGTATATTTCCTTTGAAACTAATGGCATTGTGAGCACTAGATGCAAAGTGTTGCCCTACACAAACTTTTGTCACCTGCCCTGTCTCATTTCCTAATAGCAGATCTCCTATCTCACTCTGTTATTGGGTCTGCTATGTACTGATGAAGGAAACTTTCCTGAACACATTTGACAAACTCTACCCCATCTAGTCCTTTTACAGTATGGGAGTCCCAGTCAACATGTGTAATACGAATAAACTCGTAGGCTTCCAACCGGGTACAAATATCGATTATAACTGACAAACTCTGCCATCTTCTTCAGAGATGATGCCTGGGCATGTCTAATCCGATGGTGTTTACACCCCCGTCATCCATCCCTCCTGATTGGTTTGTCCTCATCCAATCAGGTTTCCACACTCATCCTTGTTTACAATTGATTTCCAGTTCTTACTTAGAGCGAGACCTTTGTCTTTGTTTAAATTCTTTTCCTCTAGCTTTATTTCAATGGCTTCCTTCATCAGGCGGTCCCAAAAGCTATTGGCGTGGCACAGGTTTGTGCCATCAAAGTCATTGTGAATGCAATGTTCTGCTACCGCTGATTTCTGCGGGTAACCCAAACAGATACACCTCCTGTGCTCCTTGATGAAGGTTTCCACCATGCGTTCCATCTGGCCAATATAAGCTGCTCCGTATTTACAGGGAATCCTGTAAACACCAGCCTACCCGAGTTCCAGGTCATCTTTGACTGCATTCACAATTGTATAGGATTGACTTCAACAGTACAAAACTGCTGTGCCATGCCAATGGCATTTGGGATGGCCTAGTAAAGGCTGTAAAAGGGAGGTGAGAGTTGATATTGGACCACAAAAAAATGATGTTGGTGAGATAGTAATGGGGGACAAAGAAATGGCAGATGTACTTAATGAGGGCTTTGCATCAATCTTCACTGTGGAACACTAGCAGTGTGCTAGAGCTCCGTGAGTGTCAGGGAGTGCCATTGCTATTACAAAGGAAAATGTGCTAGGCAAACTCAAAGGTCTTAAGGTGGATAAGTCACCTGGACCAGATGGACTACGTCCCAGAGTCCTGAGAGAGGTTGCTGAAGAGATAGCGGATGCATTGGCCACGATCTTTCATGAATCATTTGTTTCTGGCATGGTCCCAGAGGACTGGAAGATTACAAATGTCATGCCACTCTTAAGAAGGGATGAAAGGAAATCATAGGCCAGTTAAGCCTAACCTCAGTGGTTGGGAAAGTGTTGAAGGCTATTATTCAGGATGAAGTTTCAGAATACTTGGAGACTAGTGATAAAATAAGTCAAAGTCAGGATGGTTTCTGTGAGGGGAAATCTTGCCTGACAAATCTGTTGGAGTTCTTTGAGGAAGTAACAAGCAGGGTGGACAAAGGAGAGGCAGTGGATGTCACTGACTTGGATTTTCAGAAGATATTTGATAAGGTGTCACACATGAGGGACCACAGCTGTTTACCATTTACGTCAATGATTTAGAGGAAGGCATTGTGAATAACATCAGCAAGTGTGACATGTGATGAGGATGTTAGGAGAATTCAAGGTGACTTGGATAGGCTGGGTGAATGGGCAGAAACTTGGCAGATGGCGTTTAATGTGAATAAGTGTGAGGTTATTCACTTTGGGAGCAAGAACAGGAAGGCAGATTATTATCTGAACGGTGTGGAGTTAGGTAAGGGAGAAATACAAAGAGATCTAGGAGTACTTGTTCATCAGTCTCTGAAGGTGAAAGAGCAAGTGCAGCAGGCAGTGAAGAAGGCTAATGGGATGTTGGCCTTTATTACAAAGGGAATTGAGTACAAGAGCAAGGAAATCCTTTTGCTTTTGTACAGGGCCCTGGTGAGACCACACCTGGAGTATTGTGTGCAGTTTTGGTCTCCAAGGTTAAGGAAGGACATCCTGGCTGTGGAGGAGGTGCAGCGTAGGTTCACTAGGTTAATTCCTGGGATGTCCGGACTGTCTTACGCAGAGAGGTTAGAGAGACTGGGCTTGTACACGCTGGAATTAAGGAGACTGAGGGGGGATCTGATTGAGACATATAAGATTATTAAGGGATCGGACAAGATAGAGGCAGGAACTATGTTCCAGATGCTGGGAGAGTCCAGTACCAGAGGGCATGGTTTAAGAATAAGGGGTAGGTCATTTAGGACAGAGTTGAGGAGGAACTTGTTCTCCCAGAGAGTTGTGGAGGTGTGGAACGCGCTGCCTCAGAAGGCAGTGGAGGCCAATTCTCTGGATGCTTTCAAGAAGGAGCTAGATAGGTATCTTATGGATAGGGGAATCAAGGGTTATGGGACAAGGCAGGAACCGGATATTGATAGTAGATGATCAGCCATGATCTCAGAATGACGGTGCAGGCTCGAAGGGCAGAATGGTCTACTTCTGCACCTATTGTCTATTGTCTATTAACAAGATAAAATCCTATGGCGTTACAGGAAAGATACTGGCATGCATAGCGGAATGGCTGACAGGCAGGGGGCAGCAAGAGGGATCAAAAGAGGCTTTTTCTGGTCGGTCAGTGTGTCTCTTCTGCCCCTCCTCCCTTCTAAGTCACAGAGGCAGACTCGATGACAGTCCCAGCCACTGTGACTCGCCTCTGTTAGGTCATTTCCCCCAACAGTATCCGAAGTGATATATCTATTGATGAGGGGGTTGGCCACAGGAGTACTCCACACTGACTCCTTAACCCTTTTCCCTCCCTGTCTCCCAGTTTCCTGTGTCCTGCACCTTGGGTGTAACTACCTCTCTATTTGTCCCACCTATCACCCCAACAACCTCCTGAATTATCTGGAGTTCATCCAGTTCCAGCTCCCAATCCTTAACGTGGTTTGCTAGAAGCTGAGGCTGGATGCACTTCTCGCAGTTGTAGATAATGTAGGTCTCTCTGCCTTCACACATCCCACAAGAGGAGCATTGCACTACCTGGCCTGTCATCTCTACCTAGATGAGCAGATATGAAAAAGAGAATGAAAAAACCTGAGCTTTTCTTTCCTTTGCTTTCTCTTAGTGAAGCCTCTCCATGGAAGCCTCGAAGAGCTTAATATCACCACTCTGTCTACGTCCACTCAGATCCACTGTGCTTGCCCCTGCTTTCCTTTCATTTGATCTTGCTAATTAATCTCAAACGCCAGTTGGCTGCTGGTCAAAGCTCTGTTACGCTGCCATGAATCGCTCCTGCATTTTATCCTCGGGCAGTGGACCTGATTGAAGACCCCTTCTCTCTAAACTCCCTGAACTCGCTATGTAGAGTTTCATCACTTGTCCTACCCCTGTCATTGGTACTTACATGGACCACGACTTCACCCCACCATTCAAGAAGGTTGAGGACTCAATCTGAAATATCCCAGACCCTGGCACCTGGGAGGTAACAGACCATCCAGGAATCTCGTTCTTGTCCACAGAACCCTAACCATTCCCCTAACTGATGAATTCCTTATCAAATAGCATGCCTCTTCTTCCCCCTTCCCTTCTGAGTCACAGAGGCAGACTCAGTGCCAGACACCCGACCACTGTGAATCTCCTCCCAACAGTATCCAAAGTGATATATCTATTGATGAGGGGGATGGCCACAGGAGTACTCTACACTGACTCCTTAACCTCTTTCCCTTTCCTGACTGTCACTCAGATTCCTGTGTCCCGCACCTTGGCTGTAACTACCTCTCTATCTGTCCTATCTATCATCCCCTCAGCCTCCCGAATGATCCAGAGTTCATCCATTTCCAGCTCCTTAACGTGGATTGTTAGAAGCTGCAACTGGATGCACTTCTTTTCTTTGTAATTTATTTCTGATTCATGTTCATCATCTAACAAACATTTCCATAAGATGTAGTTTAGATACTTTACATATATATCATATAGTCATATTTGCCACAAATTTCCATGTAATATTTATCTAAGGTATACACTTATAGAAAAGAGGAAAGAAAGAACAAGCAAAAGGAGAAAACCATGTACAAGTAGGGAGTGATCTTTTTTTTTTACAAGATATTCATTGATTTGTGAGAATAAAATCAGGCCTATGAGGCAGTTAAACCATTTTTCCCAGTATCAATCAAATTGTTCCAACTTATGATTAACAGATGCTGTTATCTTCTCCATTTTGTAAATATCCATTGTAATTTCCATCCAAGTGTTTAAAATTTGGCACCCCTGTGATAACCATTTCCTGGTAAGGGTCTTTTTACCAGCCACCAGCAGTATATTCATTAAATATTTATCTCTTTTCAACCATTCTTGAGCTATATACCCAAAATATATGGTCTTACTCTCTAAAGGTATTTCACATTTAAAGATGTCTTGTAGGGCATTATGTATCCCACTCCAATAGTCTTTGATAACAGGGCATTCCCAGAAAATATGATAATGGTTTGCATTTTGATTTCCACAATTTCTCAAGCAAACAGGGAGGTTACTATCATAATGGGATTTCCGAGAGGGTGTAATAAAATATCTTATCAAGTTTTTCCATCCAAACTCCCTCCATTTCTGTGAACTGGTACACTTCCATTGATACCTCCATATTATTGTCCATTCTTCCTCAGATATAATTATTCCTCCTTCCTTCTCCCATTTTGTTTTAATGTATGAAGTCGAATGTGTTTTAAGACTTGACAAACCATTATACATGCTTGAAATTATTCTACTACCATTGTCTGAATTATATGCTTTTCTAAATAGCTCTATCAGACATGCACTTGCCTTGGTTACATTTTTAACCCTCCTATTAACATACTGTCGCATCTGTAAATACCGATAAAAGTCTTGTTTTTCTATTAAGTGTTTCTCTTTGAGCATTTCAAGACTGAACAGTGTTCCTTCTTTCATTATATTGCAA
Source organism: Mobula hypostoma (assembly GCF_963921235.1). Lineage (NCBI taxonomy): Eukaryota > Metazoa > Chordata > Chondrichthyes > Myliobatiformes > Myliobatidae > Mobula > Mobula hypostoma. The sequence goes on from NC_086128.1 coordinate 343,300, forward strand.
AGAACTGTTATTCCTTTAGCTGTCCAGTCCTTAAATCTAGCATCCAGTTTATTCAGCGTAAAATCCGAGTCATATGCACACCATCTAGTTTATAATCTTTTATAATAGTTTTCCATATTTTAAGAGTCCATTTCACCTCATGGGTTATCAAGAGTATTTATGTAACTTTGTAGATTGTTATCAGCCAAAATTGCCTGTATGGGGACGGAGAGAATCCTCTCCTCAATGTTTTTCCATTGAGCGTCGTATGATGGATTGCACCAGCATATCACAGCTCTCAACTGTGCTGCAAAATAATAATCTCTAAGAGAAGGTAGGTCCCATCCCCACTTTTCCTTGGCTAATTGCAAAGTTTTGAGACGAACTCCAGGCCTTTTACCTTGCCATATATATCTTGATAACATTTTATTCCATTCATTGAATTGATTTTGGTTCATCTCTATTGGTAGGGTCTGAAAGAGATATAGTAGTCTGGGCAGTATATTCACTTTAATAGATTCAATCCTTGAAATGAGACTAAAAAAGGAATTAGGTTCCATCTTGTTATATCTTCCTTAATTTTTTATATATAGGTGGATAATTGCATTCTGATAATTTTGCCAAATCTTTTGGCATAATGATGCCCAAATATTTGAAAGACTCTGAAGGATATCTACTTTCAATTTCTCTTGGTGGGCTATAGTTATATGAAAGTAATTGGGTTTTATCTATGTTGATCTTGTATCCTGATAATTGGCCATATTGTTCAAAGGATTGCATCAATTTAGGTAAAGAGTATGTTGGTTGTCCTAGATAGATCAAAATGTCATCTGCGTAACAGGCCAATTTATGCTCTGTCCCTTTAATAGTAATTCCCCTGATATCTTCATTTTGTCTGATGTGTTGAGCTAATGGTTTCAGATATAATGCGAAGAGTAGCGGTGACCATGCACAACCCTGTCTCGTGCCCCTTTCTAGGGTAAAACTATTAGATAAATATCCATTGAATTTAATCCTGGCAGTAGGATTGTCATATAGTGCTTGTATAGTTTTAATAATTGTGTCATGTAGACCAAATCTATGTAAAACTCTGTAAAGAAAATTCCAATTAACCAAATCAAATGCCTTTTCAGCATCCACGCTTATCACTATTGCTTCAATTTCATTTTTTTATATGACCCATAATGTGAAGTGTGGTTTGTATATTGTCTTGTGTTTGGCGTTGTATAAAACCTGTCTGATCATTAAGTATCGGTGTGGGTAGAAACTCTTCTAATCATTTGGCCATGATGGAGGTAAATATTCTATAATCCACATTAAGAACAGATATTGGTCTAAATGACCCACATTCCATTTTATCCTGCCTTCTTTTGGTATAGCTGAGATTATCGCTTCCTTCCAGCTGGGTGGAATTTGCGCCTTTTTGATAGCCCAGTTCAGTGTGGGGAGTAAAACAGGAATTAACTCATTTCTAAACTCTTTATACCACTCTGCCGTATATCCAACTGATCCTGGCGACTTGTTTAATTTAAGCCTACTAATTGCAGTTTTTAGTTCAGCTTCAGTTGTGTCAGCAGTCATCGTTCAATTTTGTTCTTCGCTTAAAGTGGGTAACTCTAAAGAATTCAGCAAGGTGTCAATTTGGGTTATGCTTCCTCCTGGAACTTTGGAATATGTAATCTAATGGCTCCGTCTGTCTAAGTAGACAATGGATGCGCCCTGTTTTCCGGGGCGCAGACCTGGGCGATGAATATGGAGATCCTGGGCTGCCCAGACGTCAAGATCCTCCTCTCAGCCTCGCGGATGTGGCCCAAAGGAATGCGAAGCAGTACATTTGGCATCAGCTTGGCTGCAGGAGCTGCCGGGAGGTGACGTGATACGTCATCCAACCGCCTTAGGGGCTCCACTCCGGATTTGTGTAGGGTTTACTCCTTAGCCTTCTCTTCTCCCGAAGATACCCACAAGGCAGTGGGATCCGTAACCCTGGATAAAGCTTCTTGAATTTCATTTAGCTTATTTTTTTATCACTTTTGTTCTTGGATCCCTAATTCTATGAATCATATTTTCTGCTATCTTTTTTTCAGTTTCCATGCCAGTATTTTCATAGATTTTGATCTACTTTCATAGTGTCTCTGTTTCAGAAACATTAAATTTTTCCTGATTTCTTGTGTAGCCAAACTATTAATTTCATTCCTATTTTTTTTAAATTTCCTCCAATGTATCCTGTGCCAAACTCAATTTGTGTTTTTTTTCTAGTTCCTTCAGCTTATTTTGTAATTCCTCTAATATTTTCTTCCTTTTTTTTTCTTATGTGAAGATATCGCTATAATTTTCCCTCTTAAGACGGCCTTCAGAGTATCCCATAGAATGGGAGGTGAAACCTCTCCATTATCATTGAATTCTAAGTAAAGACAAATTTCTTTTTTAATTTGTTCCTTAAAATAGGGATCATTGAGTAGAGTTGAATTTAGTTTCCAAATAGTATTCTTTGGTTGTAGGTCAAAATCAACAGATAAATATATAGGTGCATGGTCACTTACATCTATTGTCCCAATTCCACAGGTGTTTATTTTGTGTCTATATATTCCACATGCTATGAAATAGTCTATTTTTCTATATATAGAATGCGGGGCAGAATAATGAGTGTAATCCCTTCTGTCGGGGAAAAGGTCCCTCTATATATCAATTAGACCAACATCCTCAAAAAATGTGTTAACTTTCTTATGGAAGGATTTTGTTTCATAGGTTTTTCTATTGGAAGTGTCTAACTTTGGTTGTAATTGTAAATTTAAGTCTCCCCCACATATCAAGAGACCTTCTGTTTCCGTTACCAAAATATTAGTAATTTTCTGGAAGAAACTAATATCACTTCCTGGGGGTGCGTTTATATTCAACAGAGTAACTGTCTATATTCCCCCTTACCAGAATATATCTGCCCTCCTTATCTCCCATTTCGAATACCTTTTCAAAATTTAGCTTACTTGAGATGAGAATAGCAACTCCTCTCCTATGTCCTGATTTATATGAGGAGAAAAACAAATTAGTGAAGCCCATTCTCTTTAATTTTCCATGCTCATTATCACTTAAGTGAGTTTCCTGCAAATGTACTACATGGGCTTGTTCTTTTTCATTTTGGATAGAATTTTACTGCGTTTGATTGGATTTAACAGCCCATTGACATTAAAAGAAATTTGTCCTCAGCCATATGTATTCATCTGTCAGTATATCATTGAATCGATCTACTCCCTGAACAAATAAGAATCAAGAAATGCGAAAGGTAACAAAGGTGTCATTCCAAGGCTGAGGTCTCTGGTAGATGACCTTGGGTTGAGCTAGAGGAAATGTCTAGCCATGGGGGATAACCCCTCCTACCTGTGAGTTGAGGGCCCCCACTGCCGTAACCATAAAAGTAAGTGAAAAAAACTATGTCCATTACACAGAAATGTGTATTCCTCCCATGTATATATTCTCATTTAGGTGGGGAAAAAGGAGTGAATGAATGAATAAAAAAATAAAATAATTGAGTAATATAAAATCCACATTGTAATATGTATTTCTTGAGATAAGTACAGCACTGTCTATTTTTGCTTCTGTTTAGCTTATCAACACTTGAAATTAGTCAGACCTTATGCCTCTTCTGGAGGGGGTGAGGGCCGTCTTCTGAAAACTCAGGCTCTTCCTGATATTCTTCTCTCGCCCTCCTCCCGTCCCCTGCTTTCTCAATTCTCTCACTATTTCCCAGGTGGAGCGAGATAGCTGCTCAGCCAGGCTTTTCCTCGGTTTGATCATGCTGACGGGCAACCCTCTGTCCTTCATGTCTGCACTCGCCTCTTCCACTGTCTGATACAGCTGCATCCCGTCTTCATAAAACACTCGCAGTTTAGCAGGGTACAGAGTCTGGAAGCTAATCTTTCTTTGCTTTAACATTTGCTTCGCTTCAGACTATTCCTTACATTTCTGCAGGACTGCTGGGGGGTAATCTTGATCAAAATATATTAATTTCCCGTTCAAAAATACCTTCTTCTTTCCCCAGGCCTTGCGCAGAATCTCTGCTTTGGTTTTGTATTGAAGGAATCTAATTACCATTGACCATGGCTTATCTTCCCTGTCTCCAGAAGGCCTCGGGACGAGCGCGCGGTGTGCTCTATCAATGTCAAGTTCCATAGTCGAGGGAATCTCCAGTGTGTCCCGTAATAACTTTTCTACAAACTCCATCATAGACAACCCCTCCGCTCCTTCAGGAACATTATATATCCTGATATTCTTCTGTTGTGACCTTCCTTCTTGGTTGAATAGTTTATTTTCTTGTCGATTTAATACTTTTATCGTCTTACTTAGCATCCGTTCCACGTTTTGAGTGCGATCTTCCACCTTTTCAATTCGTGTCTCTGCTACTGCTATTTTTTGATTAACATTGGTGAGCTCTGACTTGGTATCATTTAGTTGCTGTTTTATGTCTTTTTGGAATTCCCGTATCTCTTCCAGAATTGTTATTAAATTTGCTGCTTCCCCTGAGCGAGGCCCAGCCTCAGCCTCACTACCACGCACTCGTGTAAGAGAGCCGCTCGTTGCACCCCCCCCATCCACAGGCTCCGCAGTGATGCTTTTTTATCTCCATTCCTTTTCCCCATTCTTGCCCCCTTGCCAGTTCAGATATTTTCGAGTAGTCTTGTATTTGGCGGATTAACGGGGCAAAATAAGTGTTTTTCCAGAGGAGCTATTATTTTAGGCTGCCATTCTGGATGATGACATCACCGGAACCTGGATGCACTTCTTGCAGTTGTAGTCACCAGGTACAATGGCGATCTCCCTGACTTCCCACATCCCGCATGAGGAGCTTTCAACTATCCTGCCTGGCATCTCTACTGTCCTAACTGAGCAAATGTAAAGAAGGATAAAGAATAAACTGTGGAGGAGAAAAAAAAAACTCTACCTACAGCTTTAAGATCACCAGTCTGTCTATGCCCATTCATACGACAGCTGGTGAGCTTGCCCCTGCCTTCCTTCAATTTGCTCTTACTGATCAATCCCAAACACTGATTGGTCATTGATCAAAGCTCTATAACACTGCTGCCACCCACTCCTGCCTTTTACCTCGGTCAGTGGATCCCACTGAAGCCCCTCCTCTCCAATGTCCGGATTGGCCGCTGGTCAAAACTCTGAGGTTGCTATTGGAGGTGACTTTAAATTTCCACATATTCACTGGGAATTGCATACTGTAAAAGAACTAGATGGGATAGAGTCTCCTTCAGCAGTACAAAGAACTTTGAATGAGAGAGCAGCTTCGCAGATGAGAGAGTATGTGATACTGGATCTGCTGTTAGGGAATGAGACAGGGCAGGTGACAGAAGTTTGTGTAGGGGAACACTTTGCATCCAGTGACCACAATGCCATCAGTTTCAAAGGAAATATGCAAAAAAGATATGTCTGGTCTGTGGGCTGGGATTCTAAATTGGAGAAAGGCTGATTTTGATGGTATCAGAATTGATCTGGCAATTGTGGATTGGGACAGGCTGTTGGGACAGTTGTACTTGGAAAGTGGGAGGCCTTCAAAAGTGAAATTTTGAGAGTACAAAGCTTGAGTGTGCCTGTCAGAATAAAAAGTAAAGGTAAAGAGTAGGGAATCTTGGCTTTCAAGAGATATTGACTCCTTAGTTGAGAAAAAAAGAGGTGCATTGCAGGTAGAGGCAAGTAGGAACAAATGAGGTGCTTGTAGAGTACAAGAAATGCAAGAGAGCACTTCAGAAAGAAATCATGAAGGCTAAAAGAAGGCATGAAGTTCCTCTAGCAAACAAGGTGAAAGAGAATCCCCAGGGAATTTTCACAGATATATTAAGAGCAACAGGATTGCAAGGGATAAAACTGGTCCTCTGAAAGATCAGAATGGTAATCCATGTGTGGAGCCAAAACTGATGGGGGGAGATTTTAAATTAATTTTTTACATCTGGATTTACTCAAGAGACGGTCACAGGGTCTAGAGGAGTGAGGCATGGTTACTGACATGGTTAGAGCATTGGCTGATTGGTAGGAGGCAGCAAGTGGGAATAAAAGGACCCTTTTCTGGTTGGCTGCCAGTGACTAGTGGTGTTCTGCTTGGGTCGGTGTTGGGACCACTTCTTTTTATGCTGTGTATAAATGATTTAGATGATGAAATAGGTGGCTTTGTTGCCAAGTTTGCAGATGATACAAAGATTGGTGGAGGGGCAGGTAGTGTTGAGGAAACAGGTAGGCTGCAGATGGACTTAGACAGATTAGGAGAGTGGGCAAGAAAGTGGCAAATGAAATATAATGTTGAAAAATGCATGGTCATGTACTTTGGTAGTAGAAATAAATGTGCGGACTATTTTCTAAATGGGGAGAAAATTCAAAAATCTGAGATGCAAAGGAACTTGGAAGTCCTTGTGCAGAACACCCTAAAGGTTAACTTGCAGGTAGAGTCGGAGGTGAGGAAGCATCTGATGAAGGGTCTTGGCCTGAAACGTTGACTATTTACTCTTTTCCATAGATGCTGCCTGGCCTGCTGAGTTCCTCCAGCATTGTGTGTGTGTTACTTGGATTTCCAGCATTTGCAGATTTTCTCTTGTTTATGAGTGGTAGTAGATGGTTGCCTTTCTGACTGGAGGACTGTGACTAGCGGTGTGCCGCAGGGATTGGTTCTGGATCCGTTGTTGTTTGATAAAGGTATACAAAATTATGAGGGGTAAAGACCGGGTAAATGCAAGCAGACTTTTTCCACAGAGGTGGTGTGGGGCTACAACCAAAGGTCATGGCTTAAGGGTGAAAGGTGAGAGGTTTAAGGGGAACATGAGAGGAAACATCTTCACTCAGAGGGTCGTGAAGGTGTGGAATGAGTTGCCAGAACAAGAGGTCCATGCAAGCTTGATTTCAACGTTTAAGAGAAGTTTGGAAAGGTACATGGATAGTAAGGATATGGAGGGCTAAGCTCCTGGTGCAGGGCATTGGGAGTAGGCAGTTTAAATGGTTTTGGCACGGACTAGTTGGGCCAAAGAGCCTATTTCTGTGCTGTACTTCTTTATGACTCTATAACACACAAAGTTCTCCACACAACCAATCAGCGATCTGATTTCCTCCCCACATCACAATTGAGTTTCCATAATGATGACCAATCAGCTGATTGAAAATATATTAAGGCCAAGCATTTGAAGGGTACACCACAGTCAACTGCACACTGATGATGTCTCCTCATACAGTGACCAAGTGTCTGCAAGTAAATTGCCAAGATCGGAGAACAACTCAACCCAACCATCAACGACCCAAGCTACACATCTTCCAAATTATTGCCAAAATCTTCCTTTTTCTAAGCCAACTTTCCTAACCCAAGTCTATTTAAAGCAACACACTATTAGTCATTTTCATTTCACCAAACTCTTAATTACTGAAATTAACCAGGCACACTCTTCATTTGAAAAAAATTTTCTTCATACCTGTTTAAAATTACATTTTCACTGACTTAAATCATTTTCTTTGATCCTGTTTTCCCAATGTCATAATACAACTGGAATACAACATGTATTGATATAAGATCTTATATACTGTACCCTAGTGAGATTGCCTTAATTACCTATGTTCTAAAATACAAAGCTTGATTTCCTTTGATAATTACCTCCCAACACATTTTTTTAAATCTTCATCATCTACATGGAAAAATCCCAACACAGTTAAGAGTCACACTTGGAGCAAGAATAGATGCTAGCCACATTCTTTCTGGTGGTGCAATCACTATCATTAAATACAGATCCTAGAGATCCACAAGCTTCAAACAAAGACTGCAGTCTACTGACTGATGCAGAGGTAGTAGGAGCTGGCGTTACTCAATTCATAATGTAAATTTTATGACAGTCAAAAGTAAGGGGTCTACAGAAAATGCTGGAAATCGGAAATGTTAACTGTCTCAGCCTAAAAAATACTGTTTCTCTCTCCACAGATGCCAGCTGATCTGAGTATTTCCAGCATTTCCTATTTTTGCAATTTAGTACCTTTGAATACCTGGTTCTCTGGGTGAGGTCAATAGATGTCTCACCTCCATTGCCCTGAAAGCTCCATATTACCCCTACATTTCATTAAATTTTCATTGCAGTGCCTCCCTGTGTGTTATGATCAGCATGCTGACATTCTTCTGTAATCTTCCAAAATAATAACATTGCAAGAGCCTGATGCTAATAACACTTAAAGTAACTGGAATAAATGATGACAAGACCAAATAAACACATATTCATAAAACATTTTCAGCATTGTAACTTGTTCAACAAAATTTAACAAAGATCAATTAGGAAATGTTAGCCAAAGTGACCTAAGACTTGATCAAACTGGTTTTAAAGAATGTCTTAAGAGAAGCAGAGGCGTGAAGGCTTGAGGATGGAATTCCAGTGCTGAAGCAGGGGCAATGGGGGAGCATGAGGAAGTTAAAAAATGATAATCTCATTGCTGTTTACTCATCAACATGAACACCAAAATATTAGAACAGAAACCAGAGGATTTTTAAAAATTATGTTTTTGATTGCACAGCAGCGTAGATACAGTAGAAGCGTTCCCACGCAGGTCCAGAGCAGAGCTTGAGAAAACTAGTCTCCATAAAAAGAGAGGTACTGTCTAGTGGTCTGAGTCAGAGTGGTAGGGCTTCGGCTCACGAATCTTCGGCGAAAACAGGCGGAGGCAAGGTAAGTAGGTAAGTTTATTTCTTATTTATTTTTCTTATTTAACTCTTAAAAGAATAGGGGGTATGTCTACAAAGCCACTGTTCCGCTCTGGGTGTCAGATGTGGGATTTCCAGGAGACTTCCAGCCTCCCCGATGGCCACATCTGCACCAAGTGCATCAAGAAGCAGCTCCTTAGAGACCGTGTTAGGAACCTGGAGCTGCAACTCGATGACCTTTGGCTTGTTAGGGAAAGTGAAGCAGTGATAGACAGGAGCTACAGGGAGGTAGTCACCCCAAGGTTACAGAAGACAGATTAATGGGTGACTGTCAGGAGAGGGAAGGGAAAACGTCAGATAGTGGAGAGTACCCCTGTGACCATACCCCTCAACAATAAGGACTCCGCCTTGAGTACTGTTGGGGGAGACGACCTAGCTGGGGAAAGCAACAATGGCCGTGCCTCTGACCCTGCAGCTCAGAAGGGTAGGGAACTGAAGGTGCTGGCCCCAGTAATGGGGGACTCTACAGTCAGGGACAGATAGGTGGTTCTGTGGACACGAGAAGGAAACACAGATGGTAGTTTGCCTCCCAGTGCCAGGGTCCTTGATGTTTCTGGGCACATCCAGGATATCCTGAAAAGGGAAGGTGAGCGGCCAGAGGTCATGGTACCTATTGGTATCAATGCAACAGGTAGAAAAAAAGGGAGGAGGTCCTGAAAAAAAGAATAAAGAGAGTTAGGAAGGAAATGAGAAGCAGGACCTCAAGGGTAGTAATCTCGGGATTGCTGCCTGTGCCATGCGACAGTGAGGATAGGAATAGAATGAGGTGGAAGATAAATGTGTGGCTGAAGAATTGGAGCAGGGGGCAGGGATTCAGATTTCTGGATAATTGGGACCTCTTCTGGGGCAGGTGTGACCTGTACAAAAAGGGCAGATTAAATTTGAACCCAAGCAGGACCAATATTCTTACAAGTAGATTTACTAGAGCTGTCGGAAGTGGTTTAAACTAATATGGCAGGAGGATGGGAACCAGTATGATAGAGCTGAAGGTGAACCAGCAGGTTTACAAGCAGATGACGGGTGTAACATGAATGTGAGGAAGGACAAGCCAGTGACTGAGGACAAATGCAGACAGAGCAAAGAGTTAAATTGTACCACAGAAGCAAAATTCAAAAGGTGAAGAATGCAGGACTGAAGGTGCTGTATCTAAATGCGCATAGCACTCGGAATAAGGTGGATGAACTCGTGGCGTAATTAGAGATTGATCGGTATGACATTGTGGGCATCACTGAACCGTGGATGAAAGAAGGTCAGAGTTGGGAGCTTAAAATCAAAGGATATATTTTGTATCGAAAGGACAGGCAGGAAGGCACAGGTGGTGGTGGTGTGGTTCTGTTGGCAACAGAATTACATCTTTAGAAAGAGGTCACGTAGGGTCAGAGAATGTTAAATCTTTGTGGGTGGAGTTAAGAAATTGCAAGGGGTTAAAAAATCCGTTATGGGAATCATAGACAGGCCTCCAACTAGCAGCCAAGATGTGGGGATGAGTTTGCAAAGGGAGCTGGAAAAGGCATGTAACAAGGGTGTTACATAATTCATGGATATCTTGTGACTGTCTTATGATGATGATGTAATGGTCTTGCGGAGGTCACATGATATAATTTTCCCACCAATGTGAGGTCATGTGATGACCTGTTCTCACCGGATATATAAGGGTAGACCTCTGGTGACAGAGTTAGTTTTCAGTTAGATCGTCAGGCAGATACTTCGCTACGCTGCGTATTATTCTCATGACGCAGAATAGTTTTAAAACGGAGTTTTACATTCTATTGTAAGGTACAGAAGTGTTGGGCCGGTAGTTTTACCAATCGCTGCCAGGTTTGTTGATGTATCTTTCCAGTAGTATTGGAGAGTGAAGACGGGAACCTGAAGGAGTTGTTCGGCGGTTTTGGAGAGGATCGACCATTATTGAATTCAGGAAACAGTGATCTGCATGAGATAGCCTCTGCTAAGAGCAGAAAAGGTTGTGCAGTATCTAGTTTCCAGAGGAAAAGGTCAGTGCCTTTAAACCATTTTATTTCCGTCGTCATGAATCCAGCGGACAAGGCAGGTTCCGGCTGGGATCGACAGTAACATCGTGTCTCTGAGGAATTCCTTACTTCAGGGAAGTCTCTCCTGATTGACTGTATAAATCTCTTGGACTTTCAAATTTACCATTCTAAGAACTGTGTTCCAATTTACCACTTCAATACTGTGTTCGCATTTACCGCTTTAAGAACTAGTACTGAGTTGGGCGGTTTGTTAAACGGCCGCATAGCAGTTTACTTCTGGTTAAGGTTTTCGTTTGTTTATCTTTTTAATAATTTTGAGCACAGTTTAATAAATGGTTATTTGTTTGTAAAACCTGACTCAATTCTATACTCATTGTTGCTGGTCACATGACAAGGGCAATGACACAATTTTAATGGGGGACTTCAACATGCAAAGGGATAGGGAAATTCAGATTGGTGTTGGATCACAAGAGAGGGAATTTGTTAAAATGCCTACGAGATGGCTTTTTAGAGCAGCTTGTGCTTCAGTCTACTCGGGGAATGACAGGGGTAGGCAACCATAGCTGACAAAGGAAGCTAAAGACTGCATAAAACCCAAGGAAAGGGTATATAATGTAGCAAAAGTGTGTGGGAAATTGGATGATTGGGAAACTTTTAAAATCCAACAAAAAGCAACTAAAAAAGTTAGAAGAAGGGAAAAGCTGAAATACAAGGGCAAACTAGCCAATAATATAAAGCAGGATGCTAAAAGAATTTTTCAGTTATATAAACAATAAAGGTGAAGTGAGAGTTGATATTGGACCACTGGAAAATGATGCTGGTGAGGTAGTAATTGGGGACAAAGAAATGGCAGATGTACTTAATGGGAACTTTGCATCTTTCTTCACTGTGGAAGACATAAGCTGTATGCCAGATGTTTGACAGAAAGCTCTTAAAGTGGATAAGTCACATGGAAAAATCCCAACACAGTTAAGAGTCACACTTGGAGCAAGAATAGATGCTAGCCACATTCTTTCTGGTGGTGCAATCACTATCATTAAATACAGATCCTAGAGATCCACAAGCTTCAAACAAAGACTGCAGTCTACTGACTGATGCAGAGGTAGTAGGAGCTGGCGTTACTCAATTCATAATGTAAATTTTATGACAGTCAAAAGTAAGGGGTCTACAGAAAATGCTGGAAATCGGAAATGTTAACTGTCTCAGCCTAAAAAATACTGTTTCTCTCTCCACAGATGCCAGCTGATCTGAGTATTTCCAGCATTTCCTATTTTTGCAATTTAGTACCTTTGAATACCTGGTTCTCTGGGTGAGGTCAATAGATGTCTCACCTCCATTGCCCTGAAAGCTCCATATTACCCCTACATTTCATTAAATTTTCATTGCAGTGCCTCCCTGTGTGTTATGATCAGCATGCTGACATTCTTCTGTAATCTTCCAAAATAATAACATTGCAAGAGCCTGATGCTAATAACACTTAAAGTAACTGGAATAAATGATGACAAGACCAAATAAACACATATTCATAAAACATTTTCAGCATTGTAACTTGTTCAACAAAATTTAACAAAGATCAATTAGGAAATGTTAGCCAAAGTGACCTAAGACTTGATCAAACTGGTTTTAAAGAATGTCTTAAGAGAAGCAGAGGCGTGAAGGCTTGAGGATGGAATTCCAGTGCTGAAGCAGGGGCAATGGGGGAGCATGAGGAAGTTAAAAAATGATAATCTCATTGCTGTTTACTCATCAACATGAACACCAAAATATTAGAACAGAAACCAGAGGATTTTTAAAAATTATGTTTTTGATTGCACAGCAGCGTAGATACAGTAGAAGCGTTCCCACGCAGGTCCAGAGCAGAGCTTGAGAAAACTAGTCTCCATAAAAAGAGAGGTACTGTCTAGTGGTCTGAGTCAGAGTGGTAGGGCTTCGGCTCACGAATCTTCGGCGAAAACAGGCGGAGGCAAGGTAAGTAGGTAAGTTTATTTCTTATTTATTTTTCTTATTTAACTCTTAAAAGAATAGGGGGTATGTCTACAAAGCCACTGTTCCGCTCTGGGTGTCAGATGTGGGATTTCCAGGAGACTTCCAGCCTCCCCGATGGCCACATCTGCACCAAGTGCATCAAGAAGCAGCTCCTTAGAGACCGTGTTAGGAACCTGGAGCTGCAACTCGATGACCTTTGGCTTGTTAGGGAAAGTGAAGCAGTGATAGACAGGAGCTACAGGGAGGTAGTCACCCCAAGGTTACAGAAGACAGATTAATGGGTGACTGTCAGGAGAGGGAAGGGAAAACGTCAGATAGTGGAGAGTACCCCTGTGACCATACCCCTCAACAATAAGGACTCCGCCTTGAGTACTGTTGGGGGAGACGACCTAGCTGGGGAAAGCAACAATGGCCGTGCCTCTGACCCTGCAGCTCAGAAGGGTAGGGAACTGAAGGTGCTGGCCCCAGTAATGGGGGACTCTACAGTCAGGGACAGATAGGTGGTTCTGTGGACACGAGAAGGAAACACAGATGGTAGTTTGCCTCCCAGTGCCAGGGTCCTTGATGTTTATGGGCACATCCAGGATATCCTGAAAAGGGAAGGTGAGCGGCCAGAGGTCATGGTACCTATTGGTATCAATGCAACAGGTAGAAAAAAAGGGAGGAGGTCCTGAAAAAAAGAATAAAGAGAGTTAGGAAGGAAATGAGAAGCAGGACCTCAAGGGTAGTAATCTCGGGATTGCTGCCTGTGCCATGCGACAGTGAGGATAGGAATAGAATGAGGTGGAAGATAAATGTGTGGCTGAAGAATTGGAGCAGGGGGCAGGGATTCAGATTTCTGGATAATTGGGACCTCTTCTGGGGCAGGTGTGACCTGTACAAAAGGGGCAGATTAAATTTGAACCCAAGCAGGACCAATATTCTTACAAGTAGATTTACTAGAGCTGTCGGAAGTGGTTTAAACTAATATGGCAGGAGGATGGGAACCAGTATGATAGAGCTGAAGGTGAACCAGCAGGTTTACAAGCAGATGACGGGTGTAACATGAATGTGAGGAAGGACAAGCCAGTGACTGAGGACAAATGCAGACAGAGCAAAGAGTTAAATTGTACCACAGAAGCAAAATTCAAAAGGTGAAGAATGCAGGACTGAAGGTGCTGTATCTAAATGCGCATAGCACTCGGAATAAGGTGGATGAACTCGTGGCGTAATTAGAGATTGATCGGTATGACATTGTGGGCATCACTGAACCGTGGATGAAAGAAGGTCAGAGTTGGGAGCTTAAAATCAAAGGATATATTTTGTATCGAAAGGACAGGCAGGAAGGCACAGGTGGTGGTGGTGTGGTTCTGTTGGCAACAGAATTACATCTTTAGAAAGAGGTCACGTAGGGTCAGAGAATGTTAAATCTTTGTGGGTGGAGTTAAGAAATTGCAAGGGGTTAAAAAATCCGTTATGGGAATCATAGACAGGCCTCCAACTAGCAGCCAAGATGTGGGGATGAGTTTGCAAAGGGAGCTGGAAAAGGCATGTAACAAGGGTGTTACATAATTCATGGATATCTTGTGACTGTCTTATGATGATGATGTAATGGTCTTGCGGAGGTCACATGATATAATTTTCCCACCAATGTGAGGTCATGTGATGACCTGTTCTCACCGGATATATAAGGGTAGACCTCTGGTGACAGAGTTAGTTTTCAGTTAGATCGTCAGGCAGATACTTCGCTACGCTGCGTATTATTCTCATGACGCAGAATAGTTTTAAAACGGAGTTTTACATTCTATTGTAAGGTACAGAAGTGTTGGGCCGGTAGTTTTACCAATCGCTGCCAGGTTTGTTGATGTATCTTTCCAGTAGTATTGGAGAGTGAAGACGGGAACCTGAAGGAGTTGTTCGGCGGTTTTGGAGAGGATCGACCATTATTGAATTCAGGAAACAGTGATCTGCATGAGATAGCCTCTGCTAAGAGCAGAAAAGGTTGTGCAGTATCTAGTTTCCAGAGGAAAAGGTCAGTGCCTTTAAACCATTTTATTTCCGTCGTCATGAATCCAGCGGACAAGGCAGGTTCCGGCTGGGATCGACAGTAACATCGTGTCTCTGAGGAATTCCTTACTTCAGGGAAGTCTCTCCTGATTGACTGTATAAATCTCTTGGACTTTCAAATTTACCATTCTAAGAACTGTGTTCCAATTTACCACTTCAATACTGTGTTCGCATTTACCGCTTTAAGAACTAGTACTGAGTTGGGCGGTTTGTTAAACGGCCGCATAGCAGTTTACTTCTGGTTAAGGTTTTCGTTTGTTTATCTTTTTAATAATTTTGAGCACAGTTTAATAAATGGTTATTTGTTTGTAAAACCTGACTCAATTCTATACTCATTGTTGCTGGTCACATGACAAGGGCAATGACACAATTTTAATGGGGGACTTCAACATGCAAAGGGATAGGGAAATTCAGATTGGTGTTGGATCACAAGAGAGGGAATTTGTTAAAATGCCTACGAGATGGCTTTTTAGAGCAGCTTGTGCTTCAGTCTACTCGGGGAATGACAGGGGTAGGCAACCATAGCTGACAAAGGAAGCTAAAGACTGCATAAAACCCAAGGAAAGGGTATATAATGTAGCAAAAGTGTGTGGGAAATTGGATGATTGGGAAACTTTTAAAATCCAACAAAAAGCAACTAAAAAAGTTAGAAGAAGGGAAAAGCTGAAATACAAGGGCAAACTAGCCAATAATATAAAGCAGGATGCTAAAAGAATTTTTCAGTTATATAAACAATAAAGGTGAAGTGAGAGTTGATATTGGACCACTGGAAAATGATGCTGGTGAGGTAGTAATTGGGGACAAAGAAATGGCAGATGTACTTAATGGGAACTTTGCATCTTTCTTCACTGTGGAAGACATAAGCTGTATGCCAGATGTTTGACAGAAAGCTCTTAAAGTGGATAAGTCACATGGACCAGATGGACTACATCCCAGAGGTCTAAGAGAGGATGCTGAAGAGATAGCAGATGCATTGGTCATGATCTTTCAAGAATCACTTGATTCTGGCATCGTTCTGGAGGACTGAGAAATTGCAAATAACACTCCACTCTTTAAGAAAGGATGAAGGTGAAAGAAAGGAAATTATACGCCATTTAGAAACATAGAAAACCTCCAGCACAATGCAGGCCCTTTGGCGTACAAAGCTGTGCCGAACATGTCCTTACCTTAGAAATTACCTAAGGTTACCCATAGCCCTCTATTTTTCTAAGCTCCATATATCTATCCAGGAGTCTCTTAAAAGACCCTATCGTATCTGCCTCCATCACCATCACCAGCAGCCCATTCCACGCACTCACCACTCTCTGCATAAAAAAAAACTTGCCCCTGACATCTCCTCTGTACCTACTTCAAGCACCTTAAAACTGTGCCCTCTCATGCAAGCCATTTCAGCCCTGGGAAAATGCCTCTGACTATCCACATGATCAATGTCTCTCATCATCTTATACACCTCTATCAGGTCACCCCTCATCCTCTGTCACTCCAAGGAAAGAAGGCCAAGTTCATTCAACCTGTTCTCATAAGGCATGCTCCCCAATCCAGGCAACATCCTTGTAAATCTCCTCTGCACCCTTCCTATAGTTTCCACATCCTTCCTATAGTGAGGCAACCAGAACTGAGCACAGTACTCCAAGTGGGGTCTGACCAGGGTCCTATATAGTGGGAACATTACCTCTCGGCTCCTAAATTCAATCCCACAATTGATGAAGGCCAATACACCGTATGCCTTCATAACCACACAGTCAACCTGTGCAGCAGCTTTGAGTGTCCTATGGACTTGAACCCCAAGATCCCTCTGATCCTCCACACTGCCAAGAGTCTTACCATTAATACTATGTTCTGCCATCATATTTGACCTACCAAAATGAACCACCTCACACTTATCTGGGTTGAACTCCATCTGCCCACTTCTCAGCCCAGTTTTGCATACTATCAATGTCCCGCTGTAACCTCTGACAGCCCTCCACACTATCCACAACACCCCCAACCTTTGTGTCATCAACAAATTTACTAACCCAAACCTCCACTTACTCATCTATGTCATTATAAAAATCACAAAGCGTAAGGGTCCCAGAACAGATCCCTGACGCACACCACTGGTCACCGACCTCCATGCAGAATATGACCCGTCTACAACCACTCTTTGCCTTCTGTGGACAAGCCAGTTCTGGATCCACAAAGCAAGGTCCCCTTGGATCCCATGCCTCCTTACTTTCTCAATAAGCCTTGGATGTGGTACCTTGTCAAATGCCTTGCTGAAATCCATATACCCTACATCTACTGCTCTACCTTCATCAATGTGTTGAGTCACATCCTCAAAAAATTCAATCAGGCTCGTAAGGCATGACCTGCCTTTGACAAAGCCATGCTGACTATTCCTAATCATATTATGGCTCTCCAAATGTTCATAAATCCTGCCTCTCAGGATCTTCTCCATCAGCTTACCAACCACTGAAGTAAGACTCACTGGTCTATAATTTCCTGGGCTATCCCTACTCCCTTTCTTGAATAAAGGAACAACATCCGCAACCCTCCAATCCTCCGGAACCTCTCCCGTCCCCATTGATGATGCAAAGATCATCGCCAGAGGCTCAGCAATGTCCTCCCTCGCTTCCCACAGTAGCCTGGGCTACATCCCGTCCGGTCCCAGTGACTTATCCAACTTCACATCAAAGTTGTTGGTGAACGCAGCAGGCCAGGCAGCATCTCTAGGAGGAGGTACAGTCGAAGTTTCAGGCCGAGACCCTTCTCGGCCTGAAACGTCGACTGTACCTCTTCCTAGAGATGCTGCCTGGCCTGCTGCGTTCACCAACAACTTTGATGTGTGTTGCTTGAATTTCCAGGATCTGCAGAATTCCTGTTGTTTGACTTATCCAACTTGATGCTTTCCAAAAGCTCCAGCACATCCTCTTCCTTAATATCTACATGCTCAAGCTTTTCTGTTCACTGTAAGTCATCCGTACAATCGCAAAGATGTAGCCTAACTTCAGTGGTTGGGAAGTGTTGGAGTCCATTATACAGGATGAGGTTTCGGGGTACATGGAGACTAATGATAAAATAAGTCAAAGTCAGCATCATTTTTGAAAAGGGAAATCTTGCCTGACAAATCTATTAGAGTTCTTCCAGGAAGTGACAATTAGGGTGGATACAGGAGAGGTAGTGGATGCCATTTATTTAGATTTTCAGAAGGGATTTGATAAGATGACACACATGAGGCTGCTTAACAAGATAAAATCCTATGGCGTTACAGGAAAGATACTGGCATGCATAGCGGAATGGCTGACAGGCAGGAGGCAGTGAGTGGGAGCAAAGGGGGCCTTTTCTGGTTGGCTGCCAGTGACTAGTGGTGTTCCTCAGGGGTCAGTATTGGGACCGCTACTTTTCACATCGTTTGTCAAGGATTTAGATAATGGAGTTGATGTCTTTGTGGTAAAGTTTGCAGATGATACAAAGATAGGTGGAGGGGTAGGTAGTGCTAAGGAAGCAATGTGATTGCAGCAGGACTTAAGACAAATTGGAAAAATGGGCAAAAAGGTGACAGATGGAATACAGTGTAAGGAAATGTACAATAATGCATTTTGGTAAAAGGAACGATAATGGAATTATATAAATTGTGATAAAATTCAAACATCAGAGGTGCGGATGGACTTAGGAGTCCTCATGCAAGACTCCCAGAAGGTAACTTAGAGGTTGAGTCTGTGGTAAAGAAGGCAAATGCAATATTGGCATTTATTTCAAGGGGAATAGAATATAAAAACAAGGAGATAATGCTGAAGCTTTATAAGACACTAGTCAGGCCACACGAAGTATTGTCAACAGTTTTGGGCCCCTTGTCTCAGAAAGGGTATGTTGGCATTGGAGAGAGTCCAGAGAAGGTTCACAAGGATGATTTCCAGAATGAAGGGGTTAACATATGAGGAGCATTTGGCAGCTTTGGGCCTGTACTCACTGGAATTTAGAAGAATGTGTGGGGGTCTCGTTTGAAACCTACCAAAGGTTGAAAGAACTAGATAATGTGGATGCCTAACTCGCTTTAGCTCTCAAACGGCCATATCCATTTTTTCGTAAAAATTGTCTTCATTTACATCTGAAAATTACACAGTGGAGTGGTCGCAGAACAGCTCCACCTCACTGTCAATTAAAATGAAAAGCTGCTCAGTGCTTCACTTGAATTAACAGTCTTCATTGCTCTTCAGTGATATAACATTGAAATGGCCCAAAAAAAATATGACAGCTGGCACCCACTTGTTTAATATGTGTTGATTATAAACAGCTGGTATAAAATTAATTAACTCACTTCCTAACATCATTTAAGAAGATGGCGTGAAATATCACACACCTTAGATCGCCTGGACAACGCAAACTCCTATGTCAGGATGCTGTTTGTTGACTATAGTTCAGTGTTAAACACTGTCATTCCTACAATCCTGATCAATAAGCTACAGAACCTGGGCCTCTGTACCTCCCTCTGCAATTGGATCCTCGACATCCTAACCGGAAGACCACAATCTGTTTGGACTGGTAATAACATCTCCTCCTCGCTAACGATCAACACTGGTGCGCCTCAGGGGTGTGTGCATAGCCTGCTGCTCTACTCTCTATGACTGTGTGACTAGGCATAGTTCAAATACCCTCTATAAATATGCTGATGATGCAACCATTGTTGGTAGAATTTCAGACGGAGATGAGAGGGCAGACATATACCAGCTAGTTGAGTGGTATTGTAGTAACAGTCTTCCACTCAACATCACAAAGACCAAAGAGCTAATTGTGGATTTCAGAAAGGGTAGGACAAGGGAACATGAACCAATCCTCATAGAGGGATCAGAAGTGGAGAGAGTGAGCAATTTCAAATTATTGGGTGTCAAGATCTCTGAGGATCTAACCTGGTGCCAACATATTGTTACAGCTATAAAGGAGGCAGGACAGTGGTTATATTTCATTTGGAGTTTGAGGAAACTTGGTATGTCACCTAAAACACTTGTAAAATTCTACAGACGTACCGTGGAGAACATTCTGACTGGCTGCATCACTGTATGGAATGGGGTGGGGCGGGGGGGGGGGGAGGCTACTGCACAGGATCGAAAGAAGCTGCAGAAAGTTGTAAAATGGGTCAGCTCCATCTTGGGTACTAGCCTCCATTGTATCCAAGACATCTTCAAGGAGCAGTGCCTCAGAAAGGTGACATCCATTATTAAGGACCTCCAGCCCCCAGGGCATGCCCTTTTCTCACTGTTACCATCAGATAGGAGATACAGAAGCCTGAAGGCACACACTCAGTGATTCAGGAACAGCTTCTTCCCCTCTGCCATCCGATTCCTAAATGGACATTGAACCTGTGAACACTACCTCGCTTTTTCTATTATTTCTGTTTTTGCACTATTTTTAATTTAACTATTTAATATACATATATACATACATTCACTGCAATTGGTTTGCCTTTTTATCAATATGTTATCAGGTACTACTGACGTGCCGGTGATATTAAGTGAGGAGAGACTGGGTAGATTGAGTTTGTTTTTCTTGGACTAGAGGAGGCTGAGAGGGGAGAAGATGGAGGTATACAAAACTAGGAGGATTACAGATAGGGTAAATTGCAAATAATTACAATCTTTTTTCTCTTGGCATAGTAAGCATGGGCTTTGATCAGGGTAAGCAGTTCAGAGGTGATCCAAGGAAGAACACTATTATCCAGAACTACCTGTTGAGGCAGTGGAGGAAAGTATCCTTGCAGTATTTGGTGAGTACTTGAGTTGCCAATGAATGGAAGGCCATGGACCAAATGCTGCTAAATGGGATTAGCATAGATAGGTACTGATTGGTTGGCATAGACACAGTGCCTGAGAAGTATGCTTCTGTTCTGTTTAACTCTATGATGATATAAATTGTGTCAAAAGTGTCTCCAGTCACCATTGAACAAAACCAATTAAATCTTCTGAGATATTATTGCAGAAAGTATTTCTGGAATTGCACTTAAATCTTGTTTAGTTGAGTATTTTGTGTAGTTGTGTAGTTGAGCCAGAGAATAAGCACACAGTGCTTCTTTCTATTCCAAATTATAACACACATTATTCTGGACATATTGAATGTCACATCACTTTAATGCTTCTGTCATAAAACAACATTTACTAAAGTATCTTACCGATATCTGTGTGGTATTTCCATCCTCATTGAAATGTTTTTCAACATAATGTGCCGACAGCAAATCACTGATAATAAAAACAGAACAAAAATGGAATTGAGCAGTTAGAAGGACTTAGCCTGGTGTGTCAGATCTCAGTTCAACAGTGAGCATATGACAGGACACAAAGTTCTAAGTCATCACATGAATAGTTAGTTACAAGAAACATTTAACTGTGGAAAACTATATTTTTTTTGCCATTTTGTCCCCTAATTAACTTTTAACATTTGCAATGCTCCATTAACTTGCCCAAAGTCAATTTTATTTATTAATAATAACATAAGAAATAGGAAAAAGAATAGGAAATAGGAAATCTGGCCCATTGAGCCTGCTCCATCATTCAATAAGATCATGGCTGATCTGGCCATGGACTCATCTCCACCTACCTGCCTTTTCCCCATAACCCTTAATTCCCCTACTATGCAAAAATCGATCTGACCTTCTCTTAAATATACCTACTGAGGTAGCCTCCACTGCTTCATTGGACAGAGAATTCCACAGATTCACCACTCTCTAGGAAAAGTAGCTCCTCCTCATCTCCATCCTAAATCTACTCTTCCAAATCTTCAAGCTATGTCCTCTAGTTCTAGTCTCACCTACCAGTGGAAACACCTTTCCTGCCTCTATCCCTTTCATAATTTTATATGTTTCTATAAGATCTCCTCTCATTCTTCTGAATTCCAGTGAGTACAGTCCCAGGCGACTCAATCTCTCCTCATAGTCTAACTCCCTCATCTCCGGAATCAACACTGCATTTAAAAAATGTTCCTTGGCTTTGACCTGAACTTTTTTGTCACTGTTCTAAAACCATGCTCCTTAGTTCTGCTGTCAAAATTCAACCAAAAACACCGCAAAGGCCATTGTATTTATATTTCCTGCTTATGTATTTCAGTAAAGTTGCCCTTCATCTCCTTTCTAATTTTCTAATAAGCCCATAAGACCTTTAGATATAGGAGCAGAATTAGGCCATTTGGCCCATTGAGTCTGCTCCACCATTTCATCATGGCTGATCCAATTCTCCTCTCAGCCCCAACCTCCTGCCTTCTCCCCATATCCCTTCATGCCCTGACCAATCAAGAATCTATCAAGCTCTGCTTTAAATATACTTAAAGACTTGGCCTTCACAGCTGCCTCTGGCAATGAATTCCACGGATTCACCACCCTCTGGCTCAAGAAATTCCACCTCATTTCTGTTCTAAAAGGATGTCTCTCTATTCTGAGGCTGTGTTCTCTGGTCATAGGCTCACCCACCATAGGAGACATCCTCTCCACATCCAGTTTACCAAGGCCTTTAACCATTTGATAGGTTTTAATGAGGTCATCCCTCATTCTTCTGAATTCTAGTGAATACAGGCCCAGAGCCATCAAACCCACTTCATATGACAAGATATTCAATCCTTATAAGACCGTAAGATATAGGAGCAGAACTAGCCAAGTGGTAAGGCATTGAACTAGCTAACTGAAGGTCGTGAGTTTGAGCCCAGCCGAGGGAACGTGTTGTGTCCTTGAGCAAGGCACTTAATCACACATTGCTCTGCGATGACACTGGTGCCAAACTGTATGGGTCCTAATGCCCTTCCCTTGGACAACATTGGTGTCATGGAGAGGGGAGACTTGCAGCATGGGCAACTGCTGGTCTTCCATGCAACCTTGCCCAGGCCTGTGCCCTGGAGAGTGAAGACTTTCCAGGCACAGATCCATGGTAATGCAAGACTAACGGATGCCTTTATATAAGCCATTTGGCCCATCAAGTCTGCTCTACCATTTTGTCATGGCTGATCCAAATTTCCCCCAATCGCCTGCTTTCTCCACATATCCCTTCGTGTCCTGATCAATCAAGAATCTATCAACCTCTGCCTTAAATATACATAGATACTTGGCGTCCATAGCTGCCTGTGGCAACAAATTCCACAGATTCACCACCCTCTGGCTAAAGAAATTTCTCCTCATCTCTGTTCTTGAAGGACACCCCTCTATTCTGAGGCTGTGTTTCCTGGTCTTAATGAGGTCATCCCTCATTCTTCTGAATTCTAGTGAATACAGGCCCAGAGCCATCAAACTCACTTCATATGACAAGCCATTCAATCCTGGAATCATTTTCATGAACATCCTTTGAACCCTCTCCAGTTTCAGCACATCATTTCTACGATAAGGGGCCCAAACCTGCTCACAATACTCCAAGTGAGGCCTCACCAATGCTTCATAAAATCTCAACATTACATCCTTGCTTTCATATTCTAGTCCCCTTGAAATGAATACTAACACTGCATTTACTTCTTTCACCACAGACTCAAACCTGCAAATTAACCTTTAGGGAATCCTGCACAAGGACTCCCAAATCACTTTGCAGCTCAGTTTTTGTATTTTCTCTCCATTTAGAAAATAGTCAACCCTTTCATTTCTTCTACCAAAGTGCATGACCATATACTTCCTAACACTGTAATCCACATCCCACTTCTTTTCCCATTCTCCTGATCTGTCTAAGTCCTTCTGCAGCTTCTCTAACCTGCATCTCCACCTATCTTCATATTGTCTGCAAACTTTGCAACAAAGCCATCAATTCCATCATCCAAATCATTGACATATAACATAAAAAGAAGTGGTCCCAACACAGACCCCTGTGGAGCCCCACTAGTCACCAACAGCCAATCAAAAAAGGCCAAAGAGCTTAGGGCTTGGATCAACACCTGGAATTATGACATTGTAGCCATTAATGAGACTTGGTTGCAGGAGGCAGGACTGGCAGCTCAATATTCCACAGTTCTGTTGTTTTAGACGTGACAGAGCAGAAGGGATTAAAGGAGGAAGGGTGGTGTTACTAGTCAAGAAAAATGTTATGGCATTCCTCAGCCAGGAAAGACCAGAGAACTCGACTAGTGAGGCGTTATGGGTGGAACTGAATAATAAGAAAGCTATGACAATGTTAACAGGGCTATTTACATCACCCAATAATCCGAGGGATTTGGGGGAACAAATTTGTTGAGAGATCACAGACTGTTGCAAGAAATATAAAGTTGTTACAGTAGGAGATTTTAACCTCACATACTGAAAAAGGATCTATTGCTTTCCTGGCGTATATGACGGATAAACTCTTCTTGGGCTTCCAGCCAGGTACATGTATTGATTATAACCAAAGTTTCAATGACAAAATCTGTCATCTTCATCAGGGATGATACCTGGGAATGTCCAGTCTGATGTTATTTACACCCCTGTAGTCCAGCCCTCCTGACTGGCTGGTTCTCACCCGATCAGGTTTCTACTCTCCCACTCTGCTTACTATCGAATTCCAGTTCTTACTTAGAGCGAGACCTTCAGCTTTGCTAAAATTCTTTTCCTCCAGTTTTACTTCAATTACATCCTTTACCAAGCCATCCCAAATGCCATTGGCATGGCACAGCAGTTTTGTACTGTTGAAGTCAATCCTATACAATTGTGAATGCAGTCAAAGATGACCTGGAACTCGGGTAGGCTGGTGTTTACAGGATTCCCTGTAAATACGGAGCAGCTTATATTGGCCAGATGGAACGCATGGTGGAAACCTTCATCAAGGAGCACAGGAGGTGTATCTGTTTGGGTTACCCGCAGAAATCAGCGGTAGCAGAACATTGCATTCACAATGACTTTGATGGCACAAACCTGTGCCACGCCAATAGCTTTTGGGACCGCCTGATGAAGGAAGCCATTGAAATAAAGCTAGAGGAAAAGAATTTAAACAAAGACAAAGGTCTCGCTCTAAGTAAGAACTGGAAATCAATTGTAAACAAGGATGAGTGTGGAAACCTGATTGGATGAGGACAAACCAATCAGGAGGGATGGATGACGGGGGTGTAAACACCATCGGATTAGACATGCCCAGGCATCATCTCTGAAGAAGATGGCAGAGTTTGTCAGTTATAATCGATATTTGTACCCGGTTGGAAGCCTACGAGTTTATTCGTATTACACATGTTGACTGGGACTCCCATACTGTAAAAGGACTAGATGGGGTAGAGTTTGTCAAATGTGTTCAGGAAAGTTTCCTTCATCAGTACATAGCAGACCCAATAACAGAGTGAGATAGGAGATCTGCTATTAGGAAATGAGACAGGGCAGGTGACAAAAGTTTGTGTAGGGCAACACTTTGCATCTAGTGCTCACAATGCCATTAGTTTCAAAGGAAATATACCAAAAGATAGGTCTGGTCCACTGGTTGAGATTCTAAATTGGAGAAAGGCCAATTTGAATGGTATCAGAAAGAATCTGGCAAGTGTGGATTGGGACAGGCTATTTTCTAGCAAAGGTATACTTGGTAAGTGGGAGGCCTTCAAAGGTTAAATTCTGACGGTACAAAGCTTGTATATGCCTGTCAGAATAAAAGGCAAAGATAACAGGTTTTGGGAACCTTGGTTTTCAAGAGATATTGAAATCCTGATTAAGAAAATAAAGGGGGTGTATTGCAGGTATCGGCAGGAAGGAGAAAAGGAGGTGTTTGTGGAGCACAGGGAAAGCAAGAGAACACTTAACAAAGAAAGCAGGAGGGCTAAATGAAGACATGAGCAGACAAGGTGAGGGAGAATCATAAGGGATTCTGCAGGTATGTTACCAGCAAAAGAATTGCAAGGGGTAAAACTGGTCCTCTGGAAGACCAGAATGGTAATCCATGCATGGAGCCGGAGGAGATGGGGAACATCTGAAATGGATTTTTTATATCTGTATTTACTCAGGAGATGGATACAGAGTCCAGAGAAGTGAGGCAAAGTGGCATCAACTTCATGGACCGTGTACAGAATAATGAGGAGATGTTTGCTGTGTTGAGGCAAACTATGGTGGATAAATCCTCAGTCCTTGCCAAGGTGTTCCCTCTGACCTTGTGGTAGGCAAGTGTAGAAATTGGTGGGGCCCTAGTATAGATATTTAAATCTTCCTTAGTAACAGGTGAAGTGTCAGACGATTGGAGGATAGCCAATGCTGTTCTATTGTTTAAGAAAGGCTCTAAAAATAAAAACAAGGAAATTATAGACTGGTGAACCTGAAATCAGTAGTGGGAAAGTTACTGGAAGGTACAATAAGGGACCGGTTATATAAGTATTTGGATAGACGTGGATGATTAAGGATAGTCAGCAAGGCTTTGTGCGTGACAGGACATGTCTAACTAATCTTGTAGAGTTTTTCAAGGAATTTGCCAGGAAACTTGATGAAGGTAAGGCAGTGGATGTTGTCTACATGGACTTTAGCAAGGTTTTTGACAAGGTCCCACGTGGGAGTTTGGTCAAGAAGGTTCAGTCGCTCGGCATTCAGGATGAGGTTGTAAATTGGATTAGATCACCCGTGCCCCCCCCCCCACAATTCTTCTGAATTCTAGTGAATTCAGTCCCAGAGCCATCAAATGCTCTTCATATGAAAAACCATGTGACTTATAGAACATAGAACGTAGAATAGTACAGCCCAGTACAGGCCTTTCAGCCCTCAATGTTGTGCCGACCCTCAAACCCTGCCTCCCATATAAGCCCCCACCTTAAATTCCTCCATATACCTGTCTAGTAGTCTCTTAAACTTCAGTCGTGTATCTGCCTCCACCACTGACTCAGGCAGTGCATTCCACGCACCAACCACTCTCTGAGTAAAAAAAAACCTTCCTCTAATATCCCCCTTGAACTTCCCACCCCTTACCTTAAAGCCATGTCCTCTTGTATTGAGCAGTGGTGCCCTGGGGAAGAAGCGCTGGCTATCCACTCTATCTGTTCCTTTTAATATCTTGTATACCTCCATCATGTCTCCTGGAATCTTTTTCATGAATCTCCTTTGAACCCTCTCCAGTTTCAGCACATCCTTTTTAAGATAAGGGGTCCAAACCTGCTCACAATACTCTGAGTGAGACCTCACCAGTGCTTTATAATTACATCCTTGCTTTTATATTCTAGTCTTCTTGAAATGAATGCTAACATTGCATTTTCCTTCCTCACTACAGACTCAGCCTGCAAATTAACCTTTCGGGAATCCTGCACAAGGACTCCCAAATCCTTTTGCCCTCAGTTTTTGTATTTTCTCCCCATTTAGCCTGTAGGTCCTGGCTTTTATGCTGCGGTACCATTTCCCGGATGTTAGCAGCTGGTTGTGGTTAGGGTGACTCGGGTCCCCAATGATCCATTGGGTCCTTTTTATGCACCTGTCTTCGTAAATGTCCTGAATCATGGGAAGTTCACAACTACAGACGCGCTGGGCTGGCCGCACCACTCTCTGCAGAGTCCTGCGATTAAGGGAGGTACAGTTCCCATATCAGGCAGTGATGCAGCCAGTCAGGATGCTCTCAATTGTGCCCCTGTAGAAAGTCCTTAGGATTTGGGGGCCCATACCAAACCTCCTCAACCATCTGAGGTGAAAGAGATGCTGTTGTGGTTTTTTCACCACACAGCCGGTACGTACAGACCACATGAGATCCTCGGTTATGTGTATGCTGAGGATATGATGTGTATCTATGTACCTATCTTCTCTTAAACTTTGAAATTGAGCTTGCCTGCACCACTTGTGCTGGCAGCTCATTTCACACATCCACCACCCCCTGAATGAAGAAGTTCCCCTTACGTTCCTCTTAAACTTCTCACCTTTCACCCTTAACCCTACAACTCTGGTTGTAGTCCCACCTAACCGCAATCAAAAAAGCCTGCTTGCATTTACCCTGTCTATACTCCTCATAATTTTGTATACCACTATCAAATCTCCTCTCAATCTTCTACGTATAAAGAATACAGTCCTAATCTATTCAATCTTTCCTTATAACTCAGATCCTCCAGATCCAAATCCTTGTAAATTTTCTCTGTACTCTTTCAACCTTGTTTACTGCTTTCCTGTAGGAAGTGGTGCATGCAAGCACGATTTCAAGATTTAAGAGAAGGTTGGAGAGGTACATGGATGGTAGGGTTAAGGAGGGC
Organism: Mobula hypostoma; assembly: GCF_963921235.1. Classification (NCBI taxonomy): domain Eukaryota; kingdom Metazoa; phylum Chordata; class Chondrichthyes; order Myliobatiformes; family Myliobatidae; genus Mobula; species Mobula hypostoma. The sequence continues at coordinate 371,104 of NC_086128.1, forward strand.
TATGGCCGTGGTGCAGGTTGATGGGAGTAGGCAGTCTAAATGGTTTCGGCATGGACTAGATGGGCCAAAGGGTCTGTTTCTGGGCTGTACGACTCAATGACTATGAGAAACAGACATTAGAAACAAACAAGCAGAGACAGAGTGTGAGAGAAAGAACAGGCATCTCCTCCTCCTGGACACCCCGCCCGGGCCTTCTACCTGCACTCGATCTCTTCATCTTCAACTGTCGCCGAGACATCAACCGTCTCAACTTCACCACTCCTCTCTCCTGTTCCAACCTCACTCCCTCTGAATGCACTGCCCTCCACTCTCTCTGCACTAATCCCAACCTCACCATCAAACCCACTGACAAAGGTGGTGCTGTAGTAGTCTGGCGGATGGACCTCTACCTCACTGAGGCCAAACGGCAGCTCTCTGACACCTCCTCTTACTTACCCCCAGAACAGGACCCCACCAAAAAACATCAAACCATTGTCTCCCGTACCATCACCGCCCTTATCAACTCCGGAGACCTTCCATCCTCAGCCACTAAACTCATCCCACACTCTATACCGCTCGATTTTACCTCCTCCCCAAGATCCACAAGCCTGACACTCCCAGTAGACCCATAGTTTCTGCCTGCTCCTGCCCCACTGAACTTGTATCTGCCTACCTGGACTCCATTTTGTCACCCATAGTTCAGTCCCTCCCCACCTACATCCGGGATACATCCCATGCCCTCCACATCTTCAATAACTTCCAGTTCCCCGGTCCCAACTGCTTCATTTTCACTATGGGTGTCCAATCCCTATGCACCTCCATTCCCCATCAAGAAGGCCTCAAAGCCCTCTGCTACTTTCTGGATAATAGACCTCACCACTACCCTCCTCCGGTTGGCGGAACTGGTTCTCACACTCAATAATTCTCTTTTGGCTCTTCCCACTTTCTTCAGACTAAGGGTGTAGCCATGGGAACTCGCATGGGCCCCACCTATGCCTGCCTCTTCGTTGGTTATGTGGAACAGTCTGTGCTCCAAACCTATTCCGGTACTGCTCCCCAACTTTTCCTTCGCTACATTGACGACTACATTGGTGCTGCTTCCTGCACCCATGCTGAGCTCGTCAATTTCATCGACTTTACTTCAAACTTCCACCCAGCCCTCAAATTCACTTGGTCTATCTTGCACACTTCTCTCCCCTTTCTTGATCTCTTGGTCTCCATCTCTGGAGACTACTCCCAGGATGAGGCTTTCCGTTCCAGGACATCTCAAATGTCCTCTTTCTTTAAGGATCGTGGTTTCCCTTCTGCCGTCATCAATGTTGCCCTCACCTGTATCTCCTCCATTTCCCGCACTTCAGCCCTCACCCCATCCTCCCGCCACCACAACAGGGACAGAGTTTTCCTTGTCCTCACCTACACCCCACCAGCCTCCGGATCCAGCACATTATCCTCCGCAACTTCCGCCACCTTCAACAGGACCCCACCACTAAGCACATCTTTCCCTCTCCACCCCTCTCCGCTTTCCGCAGGGATCGGTCCCTCCACGACTCCCTGGTCCACACGTCCCTCCCCACAGATCTCCCACCCGGCACTTATCCCTGTAAGCATAAGTGCTACACCTGTCCCGACACCTCCTCTCTTGCCACCATTCAGGGCCCCAAACAGTCCTTCCAGGTGAGGCAACACTTCACTTGTGAGTCTGCTGGGGTCATCTATTGCATCCGGTGCTCCCGGTGTGGCCTCCTCTACATCGGTGAAACCCGACGCAGATCGGGGGACCGCTTCGTCGAGCACCTCCGCTCCGTCCGCCAGAACAGACAGGATCTCCCAGTGGTCTCCCACTTCAGCTCTGCTTCCCACTCCCATTCAGATATGTCCATACATGGCCTCCTCTACTGCCATGATGAGGCTAAGCTCAGGTTGGAGGAGCAACACCTCATATACCGTCTAGGTAGTCTCCAGCCCCTTGGTATGAACATAGAATTCTCCAACTTCCGGTAATTCCCTCCCCCTCCCTTCCTCTATCCCTATTTCACTCTGCCCCCTCCCCCAGCTGCCTATCACCTCCCTCATGGTTCCCCCTCCTTCCACTACCCATTGTGTTTTCCCCTATTCTTTCTTCACCTTTCCTGCCTATCCCCTCCCTGCCTCCCCTCCCTCACCCCTTTATCTTTCCCCTTACTGGTTTTTCACCTGGAACCTACCAGCCTTCTCCTTCCCACCCTCCCCCCACCTTCTTTATAGGGCCTCTGCCCCTTCCCTCTTCAGTCCTGATGAAGGGTTCCGGCCCGAAACGTCGACCGATCTTTTCCACGGATGCTGCCCGACCTGCTGAGTTCCTCCAGCGTATTGTGAGTATCACAGAGAGAGAGAGACAGACAGACAGACTGAGAGACAAGGAAACCATATGAGAGACAGATAGAAAAACAGAGAGGGGCAAGAGAGAGAGAGAAAGATAGCGGCAAAGACTGCAACAAAGACAGAGAGACAGACAAGGAGAAAGAGACAGACAGACTCAGAAACAGAGTGAGAGACAGCTTCAGAGACAGAGAGATATGGGACAGAGTGAGAGACAGAGGGAGAGAGAGAAAGAGAGAGTGTCAGACAGAGACACAAAGACAGATGGACAGAGAAAAAGTGAGAGAGAGAGAGACTGAGAGAAAGAAAGACAGGCAGAGATACACAATGGGAGACGGAATGGGAGAAAGTGGGAGACAGAGAGAGAAACAGAGAAGGGGGCTGAGATAGAGGGAGAGAGATGCTGTGAGAGAGAAATAGAAATGGAGAGAGACAGAGAGCCTGAGACAGAAAGAAAGACAGAGAGAGAATGGGGGAGAGAGAGAGACAGACAGACAGTGACAGAGAGAGATGGAGAGAGGGGGGAGGAGAGAGAGAGACAGACAATGAGAAAGAGAAACAGCAATACAGACAGAGTGAGAGATGGTGTGTGTGTGAGAGAGACAGACTGACAGACAGAGTAATGTTCAGAGAAACACAAGAACCATGCGAGGCAGAGAGAGAAACAGTGAGAGAGGGATGGAGATAGGGAGATAGACAGAGAGAAAGAAACAGAGTGAGAGACAGACAGATAAACAGTGAGAGAGAGTGTGAGAGACAGAGGGGGAGGAAGGAAGGGAGGGAGAGAGCATGAGAGAGATATAGTGAGGGAAAGAGAGAGATACACGGAGAGACAGAAAAGAGGGGGACCAGAAACAGAGACAGAGCAGACATGCAGTGTGAAAGCAAGAGAGAGATAGAGAGACAGAGAGAGAATGCTTCGGAGCTAAACAAAGGCAGACTGGCAGAGACAAAGACAGAGAAACAGAGAGACAGAGACAAATAGCCTGACAGAGACAGAGACAGAGCGTCAGGAGAGAGATATAAATAGTAGTCCTATATCAACTCTCACTTCCCTTTTATTCTTTATACACCTTTAATATAAAGGATCCTGCTTTATATTATTAATTAGTTTCCCTCATATTTCATCTTTTCCCTTCTTATAACTTTTTAGTTGCTTCTTGTTGGATTTTAAAAACTTCCCAATCATCCAACTTTCCACTCACTTTTGCTACATTATATACCCTTTCCTTGGCTTTTATGCAGTCTTTATCTTCCTTTGTCAACCACAGTTGCCTACCCCTGTCATTCCCCGAGCAGGCTCGAGCACAAGCTGCTCTAAAAAGCCATCTCGTAGGCACTCAACAAATTCCCTCTCTTGTGATCTGACACCAACCTGATTTTCCCTATCCCCTTGCATATTGAAGTCTCCCATTACTATTGTGACATTACCCTTATTACATGCCTTTTCCAGCTCCCTTTGTAATCTTAACCCCACATCTTGGCTACTATTTGGAGGCCTATATATGATTCCATAACGGTTTTTTTACCCTTGCAATTTCTTAACTCCACCCACAAAGATTTAACATTCTCTGACCCTACGTGACCTCTTTCTAAAGATGTAATTCTGTTGCCAACAGAACCACGCCACCACCACCTGTGCCTTCCTGCCTGTCCTTTCGATACAAAATATATCCTTTGATTTTAAGCTCCCAACTCTGACCTTCTTTCATCCACGGTTCAGTGATGCCCACAATGTCATACCGATCAATCTCTAATTACGCCACGAGTTCATCCACCTTATTCCAAGTGCTATGCGCATTTAGATACAGCACCTTCAGGGCAGAGAAAAAAAGACAGAGATTGAGAAAGGGAGAAAGGTAGAGAGACAGAGAGAGAGAGAGAGAGACAGCAAACGAAAAATGAGAGACAGACATACAGTGACAGGCATGGGGCCAGACAGTGCAAGAGAAAGAGAGCGAGGAGGACAGAAGGAGAGACAGACAGGGAGACACAGACTGAGAGTGAGAGAGAGAGAGAGAGAGAGAGAGAGAGTGTGCAACAAGCAGAGAGTGAGAGGCAAAGAAAACACAGACAGACAATGAGAGATATGAGGGGTGATTGATAAGTTCATGGCCTAAGGTAGAAGGAGATGAGCTGTACAGCTCTCGTTAAATGCACATGCAGTTCAACTCTTTCAGTGACTATGCAGAAAGCTTGAAGTTAATAACTCATCTCCTTCTACCTTAGGCCACAAACTTATCAATCACCCCTCGTATGTAGAGCGACAGAGACACAGGCAGAGAGAGAGAGACAGAGAGCAAGAGCAAGAGAGAGAGAGAGAGAGCGTCCGACAGAGAAAAATGGGACACAGACAGATTACATAGAGAGACAGAGAGTGAAAGAGTGAGAGAAAAAGTGGAGACAGGGTGTGAAACAGAGAGACAGTGAGACAAAAACAGAGACAGGGAGAGCAACAGAAAAAGAGAGAATGTCAGAGAGAGAAACAGAGAGACAGACAGATAGAGGCGGAGACAGGGAGAGTGCGTTATAGATAGTGAGAGACAATGTGAGACATAAAATGAGAGAGGGAGATTGATTTAGACAGAGACAGAGACAGAGAGGAAGAGGTTGAGTGAGGGAGGGAGATAGAGTGAGAGAGAGAAAGGTGGGTGGCGATAGAGGGACAGAGTGAGAGGGTGAGAGAGAGCGGGTGTGGGAGAGGGAGAGAGAGGGGAGAGGGAGAGGGAGAGAGGAGAGGGGGAGGGGAGGAGAAGGGGAGACGGGGAGAAGGGGAGGGGGAAGGGGAGAAGGGGAGGGGGAAGGGGGAGAGGGGGAGAAGGGGAGAAGGGGAGAGGGGGAGAGGGGGAGAGGGGGAGAGGGGGAGAGAGGGAGAGGAGAGAGGGAGAGGGGGAGAGAGGGAGAGGGGGAGAGAGGGAGAGGGGGAGAGAGGGAGAGGGGGAGAGAGGGAGAGGGGGAGAGAGGGAGAGGGGGAGAGAGGGAGATTGATTCAGAAATAGACAGAGACAGAGAGGAAGAGGTTGAGTGAGGGAGGGAGATAGAGAGATAAAGAGAGACAGAGGCAGACAAACACAGACAGAGAGAGTAAGCAAACAGAGAAATAGAGACAAAGGGCGTGAGATAGACACAGAGGGACAGATAGACCTACCAATACAGAGAGAACAGACAGAACAGAGGATGGCCGAGAGCCAGACAGAAAGCATAGAGACAGATAGAGAGAGGAAGAGATAGAGAGAGAGGAAGAAATTGGGCGAGGGAGGGAGATAGAGAGAAAGAGATAAACAGAGACTGGCAGACAGTGAGAGAGCCTGAGACAGAGAGAGAAGGACAGATGGAGAAACAGACAGTGGTACAGACAGAGACGGAGAGACAGATACAGTGACAGACAGACAGACAGACAGACAGAGAGATACAGAGGGAGGGGAGTGACAGACAGACAGTGGGAGAAAGAGACAGAGAGGGAAACAGTGAGAGACACAATGAGGGAAAGTGAGAGAGAGAGAGAGAGAGAGAGACAGATACAGAAAGACAGACAGATAGAGACGGAAAGACAGAGAGAAAGAGACAGAGTGACAGTGAGAGAATATTGGCAGAGGGGAAGAGAGAGAAAGAGAGCGAGAGAGAGAGTGACAGCATCAAACTGAGACAGAGAAAGACAGAAGGACAGACAGACAGATTACATAGACAGGGAGAGACAGAGTGACATGCAGACTGAAAGAGAAAGAGTAAGAAAGAGGGAATGAAAAGAGAAAGAGTGAATGACAGAGTGTGAGACAGAGATACACACAGAGCCGCAGAGAGAACCGGAAAGTGTGAGAGAGAGACAGACTAAGACAAAGTGAGAGAGTCAGGGAGACAGACAGAGTGAGAGACAGAGATGAAGAGAGACCGAAAGGCTGAGACAGAGATAGAGAGAAATACAGAGAGGGATGGAAAGAGAGGGGCAGAGATTGAGAGAGGAAGAAAGAGACAGAGAGACAAACAGAGAGACTGAGAGGGACAGACTGAGAGACAGAGACAGAGAGACACAGACAGTGAAAGGAAGACAAAGAAAGAGAGACAGGCAGACAGAGAAGGGGAGACAGAGAGAGAAACAGAGACACAGATACAGAGAGACGGAGAGACAGACACAGAGAGATAAATAGTCAGAGGACACAGAGACAAATAGCAAAACAGACTGAGAGAGAGTGTAGACAGAGGCAGACAAAGAGAGAGATAGGGAGACCGATGGAGACAGGCAGAGTGAGAGAGACAGAGAGAGAGACAAAGTGAGAGACAGACATATATAGAGAGAGAGAGAGAGAGACACACACACACAGATACAGAGTGACAGACACAGACAGAGACACACGGGAGAGAGAGAGAGAGAGAGAGAGAGAGAGAGAGACCGAGAGACAGAGATAGACAGACGCAGAGAGACAGAGAGGCACAGAGAGGCAGACACGGAGTGAGACAGGCATCAAGAGAGACAAACACAGAGACAGGGAGAGAGGGAGAGAGAGAGTGAGAGAGAGACAGAGACAGACAAACACAGAAAGACAGAAGGCACAGAGATAGCGGCAGAAACAGAGTGAGACATACATAGAAAGAGAGAGAGAGAAATAGAGAGACAGACAGACATCGAGTGAGACAGAGGGACAGAGAGAAGAAGAAGAAGGAGAAGGAGATGGGCCCTTAAATGATGGCTTGAGTGACATTTGCAATTTCCCCATGCCAGAGTCCAATGACTCTTTCAGAACGCTAGGGTACAGTTCATCTGGTTGACTTCTGTACCCTTATCTCTTTTAGCTTTTTGAGCAACTTCTCCCTTGTCACAGTAACTGCACCCACTTCTCTTCCCTCACACCCTTCAACATCTGAAACACTGCTAGTGTCTTCCACAGTGAAGACTGATGCAAAATACTCATTTAGTTCATCAGCCTTCTCCTTGTCCCCCATTATTATTTCTCCTGCCTCATTTTCTAGTGGTCCTATATCCACTTTCACCTCCTTGTTATTTTTTTACATACTTGCAAAAGCTTTTCCTATCCACTTTGATATTGTTTGCTAACTTGCTTTCATATTTCATCTTTTCCCACCTAATGAGTCTTTCAGTTGCTTCCTGTAGGTTTTTAAAAACTTCCCAATCTTCTGTCTTCCTGCTAATTTTTGCTTTGTTGTATGCCCCTCCTTTTGCTTTTACATTAGCTTCGACCTCCCATGTCAGCCACAGTTGTACTAGACTCGATGGGCCGAATGGCCTACTTCTGCTCCTTTGTCTTATGGTCTTATTTTTCCATTTGAGTACTTCCTTGTATTTGGAATACATGTATCCTGAACCTTCCTCGTTTTCCTACAAACTCTCACCATTGCTGCTCTGCTGTCATCCTTGCCAGCATGTCAGAACTAACTTACTCCCTCTCAAATTTCAAGTTGAACTCAATCATATTGTGATTACTGCCTCCAAAGGGATCCTTTACCTTAAGTTCCCTAATGCCTCCGATTCATTAAATAACAGTATAGCTGATCACACAGCAGGCTCAATGCCAAACTGCTCTAAAATGCCATCTCATACGCATTCAACAATCTCACTATCTTGAGATCCATTACCTACCTAATTTTCCCAATTGACGTGCATATTGAAATTCCACATGACTTTCAAAACATTGCCCTTTTGACTTGCCTTTTCTATTTCCTGTTGTAATCTGTGGTCCACCTCCCAGTCACTGTTGGGAGGCCTGTATATAACTGTCATCAATGTCCTTTTACCCTTGCAGTTTCTTAACTCAACCCACAAGGATTCAACATCCTCTGATCCTATGTCACATTTTTAATGATTTGATGCCATTATTTACCAGCAGAGCCATACCAACCCCTCTGCCTACCTTCCTCTCCCTCTGATACAATGTGTAACCTTGGACATTCAGCTCCCAACTACAACCAGCCACGATTCAGTGATGGCTACAACATCATACCTGACAATCTGTAATAGTGCAACAAGATCAACCATCTTATTTCTTATACTACGTACATTGAGATATAACACCTTGAGTACTGTATTTGCTGTCCTTTCTGATTCTGCATCTCTAATGATTTGATACTCAGCCTGCTGGCTGCAACTATGTCCCATCACCTGCCTGCCCTTCCCAACAGACTGACTGCACGCTAACTATACTTTTGTATCCATCCGTCCTATCATGAGTCCCATCAGTCCAATTCCACCCCCCTGCCAAATTAATTTCAACCCTCCCCAACAGCTCTAACAAACCTGCCCGCAAAAATACTGGTCCCTCTCAGGTTCAGTGCAACCCATCATTCTTGAACAGGTCATACCTCCTCCAGAAGACTCCCCAGTGATACAAGAACCTGAAGCCCCAGCTTCTCAGCCACGCATTTATCTGCCAGATCATCCTATTTTTACCCTCACTGGCATGTGGTACAGGCAGCACTCCAGAAATTATTAACCTGGAGGTCCTGCTTCTCAGTTTTCTACCAAGCTTTCTAAATTCTCTTCTCAGTCTGTTCCCCTGACTATAGAGTCCTCTATCACTACCGCTCCCCTCTTCTCCCTCTTTCTCTTCTACACCATGAAACCATGCTCAGTGCCAGTAACCCGGTCTCCGTGGTATTCCCCTGGGATGTCATCCCCCACAATAGTATCCAAAATGGTATACTCATGATTGAGGGGAATGGCCACAGGGGTGCTCTGCACTAACTGCCTATTCACAGTCACCTTCCTTCTCCTGACAGTCACCCAGCTACCTGCCTCCTGTAACTCAGGGATAACTAGTGTAATTCCAATCAATGATCTCCTCACTCTCCCTTGAAAGCTGAAGATCATCCAGCTGGGGTTGAGGGGTTCTGAGATTGAGCGGAGAAACAATAAGGTGAATGGTCTCCTATTCTGAAATGAAATATATAAGAAGTTACTGCAATGCAGCTGGCAGCAGTTCTGCCAAAAGGCCTTGAACTCTTCAAGTTCAAGCGATTGGTTATGGCACACATCAACCACAGCCTACCAGTCAACCTCGACGCTTTGCAATTCGCCTACTGGAGCAACAGGTCAATGGCAGATGCCATCTCTCTGGCCTTACATTCCTCATTAGAACACCTGGAGAATAAAGATGCATATGTAAGGCTCCTTTTCATTGACTACAGCTCTGCCTTTAATACCATCATTGCTGATGCAATACCATTTTGGATGGTATTGATAAACTGATTCCTAAGCTCCGGAACCTGGGCCTTAGCACTCAGATCTGCAGCTGGATCTTCAACTTCCTCACAGACAGGACCCAGAATGTAAAAATAGGGGACAAGTTCTCCTCTACAATCACTCTGAGCACCGGTACCCCACAAGGCTGTGTACTCAGCCCCCTGCTGTACTCACTGTACACTCAAGATTGTGTAGCCAAGTTTCCATCGAACTCAATATATAAGTTTGCTGATGACATCAGAATTGTAGGCCATATCTCGGGTAATGATGAGTTTGAGTACAGAGAGGAAATTAAGAACCTGGTGGCGTGGTGCGAAGACAATAACCCATCCCTCAACATCAGCAAGACGAAGGAATTGGTTGTTGACTTCAGAAGGAGTAGCGGACCGCACGACCCAATTTACATTGGTGGTGCGCAAGTGGAACAGGTCAAAAGCTTTAAGTTCCTCGGGGTCAATATCACAAATGACCTGACTTGGTCCAACCAAGCAGAGTCCACTGCCAAGAAGGCCCACCAGCGCCTTTACTCCCTGAGAAAACTAAAGAAATTTGACCTGTCCCCTAAAATCCTCACTAATTTTTATAGATGCACCATAGAAAGCATTCTTCTAGGGTGCATCACAACCTGGTATGGAAGTTGTCCTGTCCAAGACCGGAAGAAGCTGCAGAAGATCGTGAACACGGCGCAGCACAGCACACAAACCAATCTGCCAGATGTCTGTGAGTGTCAGAGAGCAGGAGTGAATGCCTTTGCTATTACAAAGGAAAATGTACTAAGCAAGCAGAAAGGTCTTGAGGTGGATATGTCACATGGACCAGATGGACTACATCCCAGAGTTCTGAGAGAGGATGCTGAAGAGATAACTGATGCATTGGTCATGATCTTTCAAGAATCACTTGATTCTGGCATGTTCCCAGAGGACTGGAAAATTGCAAATGTCACTCCACTCTTTAAAAAGGGATGAAGGCAAAAGAAAGGAAATTATAGGCCAGTTGAATGGGCAAAATAGTGAGAGATGGAATATAGTCCATACAGTTTTGGCCTGAAACTTCGACTGCACATTTTCCCATCAATGCTGCCTCCTCCAGCATTTTGTGTGTGTTGATGGAATACAGTGTTGGGAAATGTGTGATAATGCATTTTGGTAAAAGGATTATTTGATTAAAAGGATTGGGGAGGGTTTAAACTAGATTTGCAGGACGGTGGGAACCAGAGAGCCAGAGCAGATAGTGGAGCGGGGGTGAAAGTAAATGATGTTAGAGTTCATGCAAAGTCACAAATAGAAGTGTTGTGTGTGGTGGAGATAATCTTCTGAGGTGTGTCTATTCCAATGCAAGGAGTATCGTGGGGAAGGCAGACGAGCTGAGGGCGTGGATTGACACAGGGAATTAGTGAAACTTGGCTACAGGAGGGGCAGAACTGGCAGCTTACTGTTCCAGGGTTCTGATGTTTCAGATGTGATAGAGGCAGAAGAATAAAGGGGTGGGGGGGAGGGTAGCATTGCTAGTCAGAGAAAGTGTTACATCAGTGCTGAGGCAGGACAGATTAGAGGGCTTGTCTACTGAGGCCATATGGGTGGAGCTGAGAAACAGGAAAGGTATGGCCACATTAGTGGGGTTGTATTACAGACCACCCAATAGTCAGCGAGAATTGGAGGAGCAAATCTGCAGAGAGATAGCAGACAACTGCAGGAAACATAAAGTTGTGATAGTAGGGGATTTTAATTTTCCATACATTGATTGGGATTCCCATACTGTTAAAAGTCTAGATGGGTTAGAGTTTGTAAAATGTGTTCAGGAAAGTTTTCCAAGTCAATATATAGAGGTACCAACTAGAGAGGATGCAATATTAGATCTCCTATTAGGAAATGAGTTAGGACAGGTGACGGAAGTGTGTGTAGGGGAACACTTTGGTTCCAGTGATCATAACACCATTAGTTTCAACTTGATCATAGATAAAGATAGATCTGGTCCTCGGGTTGAGGTTCTAAACTGGAAAAAGACCACGTTTGAAGAAATGAGAAAGGATCTAAAAAGCGTGGATTGGGACAGGTTGTTCTCTGGCAAGGATGTGATTGGTAAGTGGGAGGCCTTCAAAGGAGAAATTTTGAGAGTACAGAATTTGTATGTTCCTGTCAGGATTAAAGGCAAAGTGAATAAGAATAAGGAACCTTGATTCTCAAGGGATATTGCAACTCTGATAAAGAAGAAGAGAGATGTATGACATGTATAGGAAACGGAGCAAGTAAGGTGCTTGAGGAGCATTAAAAAGTGCAAAAAAATACTTAAGGAAGAAATCAGGAGGGCTAAAAGAAGACATGAGGTTGTTTTGGCAGTCAAGGTGAAGGATAATCCGAAGAGCTTCTATAGGTATATTAAGAGCAAAAGGAGAGTAGGGGATAAAATTGGTCCTTTTGAAGATCAGTGTGGTCAGCTAAGTATGGAACCAAAAGAAATGGGGTAGGTCTTAAATGGGTTTTTTGCATCTGTATTTACTAAGGAAACTGGCATGGAGTCAATGGAAATAAGGCAAACGAGTAGTGAGATCATGGAACCTATACAGATTGAGGAGGAGGAGGTGCTTGCTATCTTGAGGCAAATCAGAGTAGATAAATCCCCAGGACCTGACAGGGTATTCCCCCAGACCTTGAAGGAGACTAGTGTTGAAATTGCAGGGGCCCTGGCAGAAATATTTAAAATGTTGGTGTCTACGGGTGAAGTGCTGGAGGATTGAAGAGTGGCTCATGTTGTTCCGTTGTTTAAAAAAGGATCGAAAAGTAATCCGGGAAATTATAGGCCGTTAAGTTTATTGTCGGTAATACGTAAATTATTGGAAGGAGTACTGAGAGATAGGATCTACAAGTACTTGGACAGACAGGGACTTATTAGGGAAGAGTCAACATGGCTTTGTGCGTGGTAGGTCATGTTTAACCAATCTATTAGAGTTTTTCGAGGAGGTTACCAGGAAAGTGGATGAAGGGAAGGTGGTGGATGTTGTCTACATGGACTTCAGTAAGGCCTTTGACAAGGTCCCGCATGGGAGGTTAGTTAGGAAGATTCAGTCACCAGGTATACATGGAGAGGTAGTAAATTGGCTCAATGGAAGAAGCTAGAGAGTGGTGGTAGAGAATTGCTTCTCTGATTGAGGCCTGTGACTAGTGGTGTGCCACAGGGATCAGTGCTGGGTCCATTGTTATTTGTCATCTATATCAATGATCTGGATGATAATGTGGTAAATTGGATCAGCAAGTTTGCTGATGATACAAAGATTGGAGGTGTAGTAGACAGTGAGGAAGGTTTTCAGAGCCTGCAGAGGGACTTGGACCAGCTGGAAAAATGGGCTGAAAAATGGCAGATGGACTTTAATACAGACACGTGTGAGGTATTGCACGTTGGAAGGACAAACCAAGGTAGAACATACAGGGTTAATGGTAAGGCACTGAGGAGTGCAGTAGAACAGAGGGATCTGGGAATACAGATACAAAATTCCCTAAAAGTGTCATCACAGGTAGATAGGGTCGTAAAGAGAGCTTTTGGTACATTGGCCTTTATTAATCGAAGTATTGAGTATAAGAGCTGGATTGTTATGATGAGGTTGTTTAAGGCATTGGTGAGGCCGAATCTGGAGTATTGTGTTCAGTTTTGGTCACCAAATTACAGGAAGGATATAAATAAGATTGAAAGAGTGCAGAGAAGGTTTACAAGGATGTTGCCAGGACTTGAGAAACTCAGTTACAGAGAAAGGTTGAATAGGTTAGGACTTTATTCCCTGGAGCGTAGAAGAATGAGGGGAGATTTGATAGAGGTATATAAAATATGATGGGTATGGATAGAGTGAATGCAAGCAGGCTTTTTCCACTGAGGCAAGGGGAGAAAAAAACCAGAGGACATGGGTTAAGGGTGAGGGGGGAAAAGTTTAAAGGGAACATTAGCGGGGGCTTCTTCACACAGAGAGTGGTGGGAGTGTGAATGAGCTGCCAGATGAAGTGGTAAATGCGAGCTCACTTTTAACATTAATTTTTTTTTGTAATTTATTTTTTTTATTGAATTTCATCATCAAACATTTCCATAAGATGTATTTCAGATACTGTACATATATATCATATAATCATATTTGTCACAAATCTCCACATAATATTTATCTGAGGTATACACTTATAGAAAGGAGAGGAAAGAAAGTACAATCGAAAGGAGAAAACTATGTACAGAGTAGGGAGTGATCTTTTTTACAACATGTTCATTGACTTGTGAAAATAAAATCTGGCCTATGAGGTGTTATGTAGTTAAACCATTTTTTCCAGTATGAATCAAATTGTTCTAACTTATGATTAACAGATGCTGTTATCTTCTCCATTTTGTGAATGTCCATTGTAATTTCCATCCATGCATTTAAAGTTGGGCTCTCCTGTGATAACCATTTTATGGTAAGGGTCTTTTTACCAGCCACCAGCAGTACATTCATTAAATATTTATCTCTTGTCAACCATTCTTGAGCTATATACCCAAAATATATGGTCTTACTCTCTAAGGGTATTTCACATTTAAAGATGTCTTGTTGGGCATTATGTATCCCACTCCAATAGTCTTTGATAATGGGGCATTCCCAGAAAATATGATAATGGTTTGCAGGGTCTCGGCCCGAAACGTCGACTGTACCTCTTCCAATAGATGCTGCCTGGCCTGCTGCGTTCACCAGCAACTTTTATGTGTGTTGCTTAATGGTTTGCATTTTGATTTCCACAATTTCTCCAGCAAACAGGGGAGTTACTATTATAATGGGATTTCTGAGAGGGTGTAATAAAATATCTTATCAAGTTTTTCCACCCGAACTCCCTCCATTTCTGTGAACTGGTACACTTCCATTGATACCTCCATATTATTGTCCAGTCTTCCTCAGATATTATTATCCCTCCTTCCTTCTCCCGTTTTGTTTTAATGTATGAAGTCGAATGTGTTTTAAGATTTGACAAACCCTTATAAACACTTGAAATTATTCTACTACCGTTGTCTGAATTATATGCTTTTCTAAATAGCTCCATCAGACATGTACTTGCCTTGGTTACATTTTTAACCATCCTATTAACATACTGTCGCATCTGTAAATACCGGTAAAAGTCTTGTTTTTCTATTAAGTGTTTCTCTTTCAGCATTTCAAAGCTGAACAGTGTTCCTTCTTTCATTATATTGCAAATAGCTGTTATTCCTTTAGCTGTCCAGTCCTTAAATCTAGCATCCAGTTTATTCGGTGTAAAATCCGAGTCATATGCACACCATTTAAGAATTGCAATATCTCTCTCTAGTTTATATTCTTTTATAATAGTTTTCCATATTTTAAGAGTCCATTTCACCCACAGGTTGTCAATATTATTTATGTAACTTTGTAGGTTGTTATCAGCCAAAATTGCCTGTATGGGGATGGAGAGTGTCCTCTCCTCAATGTTTTTCCATTGAGTGCCGCATGATGGGTTGCACCAGCATATCACAGCTCTCAACTGTGCTGCAAAATAACAATCTCTAAGAGAAGGTAGGCCCCATCCCCACTTTTCCTTGGCTAATTGCAAAGTTTTGAGACGAACCCTAGGCCTTTTACCTTGCCATATATATCTTGATAGCATCTTGTTCCATTCACTGAATTGATTTTGGTTAATGTCTATTGGTAGGGTCTGAAAGAGATATAGTAGTCTGGGCAATATATTCATTTTAATAGATTTAATCCTTGAACTGAGACCAAGAAAAAGAATTGGGTTCCATCTTGTTATATCTTCCTTAATTTTTTATATATAGGCTGATAATTGCATTCTGATCATTTTGCCAAATCTTTTGGCATAATGATGCCCAAATATTTGACAGACTCTGTTTGCCATGCCCAAGGATACCTACTTTCAATTTCTCTTGGTGGGCTATAGTTATATGAAAGTAACATACATCAAAGTTGCTGGTGAACGCAGCAGGCCAAGCAGCATCTATAGGAAGAGGCGCAGTCGACGTTTCAGGCCGAGACCCTTCGTCAGGACTAACTGAAGGAAGAGTGAGTAAGAGATTTGTTGTTTGCGTTATATGAAAGTAGTTGGGTTTTATCTATGTTGATCTTGTATCCTGATAATTGGCCATATTGTTCAAAGGATTGCATCAATTTAGGTGAAGAGTATGTTGGTTGTCCTAGATAGATCAAAATGCCATCCGCTTAACAGGCCAATTTATGCTCTGTCCCTTTAATAGTAATTCCCCTGATATCTTCATTTTGTCTGATGTATTGAGCTAATGGTTCCAGATATAATGCGAAGAGTAGCGGTGACCATGCACAATCCTGCCTCGTGCCCCTTTCCACTTTTAACATTTAAGAAAAACTTGGACAGGTACATGGATGAGAGGTGTATGAAGAGATATGGTCCAGGTGCAGGTCAGTGGGACTAGGCAGAAAAATGGTTCGGCACAGCCAAGAAGGGCCAAAAGGCTTGTTTCTGTGCTGTAATGTTCTATGGTTCTATGGAACAATAGTGCAGACTATTATCTAAATGGGGAGAAGGTTCAAACATCAGAGGTGCAAAAGGATTTAGGAGTTTTAACAGTTTTGGGCCCCCTATCTCAGAAAGGATATGTTGTCATTGGAGAGAGTCCAGAGGAGGTTCATGAGGATGATTTCAGGAATGAAGGGGTTACCATATGCGAGACGTTTGGCAACATTTGGCCTGTACTCATAGGAATTTTGAAGAATGTGGTGGTGGGGGGTGGGGAGGGAAGTCTCACTGAAACCTACCAAATGTTGAAAGGACTAGATAAGGTGGATGGGGAGAGGATATTTCCTGTGGTGGGGAGTATCCAGAACTAGAGGGCACAGCATCAAAATTGAGGGGTAATCTTTTAGAATGGAGGTAATGAGGTATTCTTTTAGCTAGAGAGTAGTGAATTTGTGGAATGCTTTACCACAGACTGCAGTGGAGGCCAAGTCCGTGGGTATATTTAAGGCGGAAGTTGATCGTTTCCTGATCAGTCAGGGCTTCAAAGGATATGGCAAGAATACAGGTGCATAGGGTTGAGTGGGATCTGGAATCAACCATGATGGAATGGTGGAACAGATATGATGGGCTGAAGGGCCTAATTTTGCTCCTACGTCTTATGGACGTTCCATCAACTTGAACCAGTCTGGCCATTTTCCTCTGACCGCTCTCATTTTCACTCACAGAACTGCTGCTCACTGGACACTTTCTGTTTATCACACCATTCTCTGTAAACACCAGAGAATAAAAGTAGCTGAAAGTAGCATAGACAGAGGCTGCAAGGAGCTACAAACAGATTAAATAATCGGGCAAGTGGTGCTAGACAAGAACACCACTTAACACCAGGATATACAATAACATCTGCTCTAGAAAGAATTAAAAGATTTCTTTTTTTTTAAAAAGGATAGAAGGCTAATAAATAACGGTATTAGAGAGAATTGATGGTCAACATGTAGGCTCAGCAAGCAATTACAAAGGCAAAAGGTACAGTAAGTCTACTGCATGTGGATGTGAAGAGTAAGAAAGTCGACATACTATTATGGAGAGCTTTGATGGGACCAAAAAAGAGAATTTATTCCCCAGAGGCTGGGATATCAAAAATTTACTTGGATTATTCTAAGGATGAGCGATGTTGGGCATCAACTGACCACTTCATGCACTTGTTACCTATCAGACAAACCCATGACATACTGCAGTGGTCACATGAGATATGGAGTGGTCCACAAACAGTAATAATGCCAATTATGCAGCCCAGACTGATTGCCCTAATAGTCTGTTGGCAGTTTGCTATTCTCAATAATTTTAAAAATGGTTTTAAATGTCCCAGATAATCAGAAATATTTGAAAGATCGAATTGATTTAAATAAGTAAAAGTTCAGGCAACATTTTGATTACAGTATTCATTACAGTATGAAAGACTTTTCAATCCTAAATAAAAGATTTAGGACATTCTTCACATTGAGTATTTGATGGTCTTCATTTTTAATTGTTTCTTTTGAGTTTCTTTGTTTTGTGGCTGTCTGTACGGAGACAAATCTTAGGGTTGTGCACAGTAGATATGCTTTGATCATAGATGTACTTTGAACTTTGATGGCAGTAAATAAAAAATTGCCTGGGGGCAAAACTGGATGCACAGACCAACTCTCTGTGGGCATTAATCAGTTTGCTTTCTGCCCAATGCAAAGTACCATTACTTATGAATGGATACATTATTTGAAATATCGAGTAACATGAAACTGTTAGCTTTTGATCAAATAATGACTATTAAGATGTGTGCTGGAAATGATCAGGATACAATAATGATTTCTCAGCAGGGAAAGGTAGTCATTTCAGGCTACAACTAAACAGGTTTATTCAGAAATACACTAAAGCAGAAGGCAACAAACAATAGGTTTCCCCAAATCATTAACTTAATTCTTTGGCATTCTTTCAAACTAATAAAGGTACATTAGATCAAATAGTGCCATATTTTGCTCAGGATGTACTGGTTTCATTCTGGGCTTCCCCATGACTCAAACACATGACCACAGAGGATACCACCTGTGTAATGGCATTCAATATACAGTAAGTACCTAGAGACACCATCTTCAGATTTCTATTAGAGTAGTCCACATTGTCACTAGACCACAATACCAGGAAATTCATTTTGGCAAGATGAAAACAGATCTCCTGTCACCAGAAATCCAATTCAAGTAGGTCTCTTTTCCATTAATTATTTACTTGCTCTTGAAGACAACCAGCCACACCAAAGCTCACAATCCTCACCCATCTCCGTCTCCATACCTGCCAATTGTCACGGCATTTATCACCTCCCACTGAATACCAATGGTAAGGAAATTATTAGAACTGGTGCTAATATAACTTCAGATTTCACTAATCAGATTACTAACTGATGGAAAAACAGCAGACAATTTTCTGGCCTTTTATGTATCTTTAATTCTTCAGTGTTGTTTTTGTCTGCTGATTTTTTTTTTGAAATTCCATAATTACTACATTAGTAAATCTTCTAAGCAGTAATTGTTCTGCCTTTAGAGGCGCTGCTCGTTTTGTATGCAGTTCGTTTTGCACAAATATCACTTTCTGTCTGGAGGAACCCATGCTGCCTGGCCTGCTGAGTTCCTCCAGCATTTTGTGTGTGTTGCTCGGATTTCCAGCATCTGCAGATTTTCTCTTCTTTATGATTTGATCACTTTCTGTTTGCAAGCTGCTCTTCAGATCATTTCCTGTGCAGGTTAATTTGAATTTCAACTTGAAGCACACAGGGTGAAGAAAAAAACATCTATCTCCATTCACTCAACACACATGAAAGTTGCTGGTGAACGCAGCAGGCCAGACTGCATCTCTAGGAAGAGGTACAGTTGACGTTTTTCAGGCTGAGACCCTTCGTCAGGACTAACTGAAGGAAGAGTTAGTAAGAGATTCACTCTTTCTTTGCCCATGAAACAGCAATATCTTGGTCACTCCAGTCCACTACCCAGCTATAGACTGTTGCATATGTGTATTGATTGCCTTGTTCATCACTGGTCACAAGAATAGTCAAAAATATTAGTATATTCAGGTGCGTGATGATTCTGTGTTTTACTTAACCTTCTGCAGTTTCACAAAGTTTTCTCATGAAACACCCTGAAGAAAGTCTCTGGTTCGGGTAATTTCCGAGATGGTGTTTAACTCCCTGCCTAGCTTTGTACGCAACGCCTTGTGAGGGCAGTAGAGTGAAAAGATAAAACATCTTCAAAGGCATTGTTGTGGACTGGAGATGCGACTGAATGGCATACGCTACAGTAACAACCTTCAACCCAGCAACATCAGCAAGTCAGAATGTGGCGCATTGATTGCGTCTTCGCGACGCTCAAGCAAAACTGCGATAGGATAGCTGCAGCATGAGCCTGCACCAGAGTTGAAAATGAGAGCTGCATAAGCAAAGCTCAAAGTTGAAATGCTAATGGGAAACGTCGTTAAGACACAGAGAAAACTCGTGTAAGGACAACACCGAGTGTGCTCAGGGAGGAGCATGCAGCTGAGGCAAAGGTGTGTGAAGCAGAAGTGCTTGTCTCTAGGAAGATGACTGAAGAACTGACCAGTGGAACACGTCCTTTAATATGATTTGGTTGCTCAGAGGATGAAATCAAAGCAACAGACAAAGACAGGAACCAGCTTCCTGCCATGCTTCACACCATTTCTCCCCAGTCCTTTCCCTGAACTTGCATCATAGAAACATAGAAAACTGACACACAATACAGGCCCTTTGGCCCACAATGCTGTGCTGAACATGTACTTACTTCAGAAATTACCTAGGGTTACCCATAGCCCTCTATTTTTCTAAGCTCCATGTACCTGTTCAGGAGCCTCTTAAAAGACCCGATTGTATCCGCCTCCACCACCATGACCAGCAGCCCATTCCACACACTCACCACTCTCTTGCTCCTGACATCTCCTCTGTACCTACTTCCGAGCACCTTAAAACTGTGCCCTCTCGTGTTAGCCATTTCAGTCCTGGGAAAAAGCCTCTGACTATCCACACGATCAATGCCTCTCATCATCTTATACACCTCTATCAGGTCACCTCTCATCCTTCATCACTCCAAGGAGAAAAGGCCGAGTTCACTCAACCTATTCTCATAAGGCATGCTCCCCAATCCAGGCAACATCCCTTGTAAATCTCCTCTGCACCCTTTCTATGGTTTCCACATCCTTCCTGTAGTGAGGCGACCAGAACTGAGCACAGTACACCAAGTAGGGTCTGACCAGGGTCCTATATAGCTGTAACATTACCTCTCGGCTCCTGAATTCAATCCCACGATTGATGAAGGCCAATACACCATATGCCTTCATAACCACACAGTCAACCTGCGCAGCAGCTTTGAGTGTCCTATAGACTCGAACCCCATGATCCTTTGTAAAGTTATCAGAAATGCCAAGAGACCGTACCAGTCCAAAATCAAGTCCCAGACCAGCCACCAGTTGAGGTAGTGTTGTATACTGTAGCATGCTACAAAATAATGCTGAGCACCATTACCAACAGCAGTGCATCTCTGCCTGATGAGCTTAACACATTCTCTACATGTGTCAGTACATCCAGTTGAACTTTTTGTGTGTTTCTCCCTAGCTATCAGCCTGTGGTTTTGTATTACCATGTGTTCCTGTCCCCACTCCTGCTCTACTCCGGCCCCTGTATTACTGAGTACTCCGTCTCTCACCTGTTTCTCATTATTACCTGTATTGCTGCCACCTGTGTCTCATTGTGCTCCACCTATCATCTGCCTCTCTGTTTATTGTCAGTGTATTTCAGTCCTGTGTTTTCACCTGTTTGTTACCAGATTGTGCCAGTGAGTTTTCCTGAGCCTTTCCAGCATTTGTATCTGTACCCCAACTGTCTGAATGTTGACTCTTCCTGTTTCTGGATTCTGGTTGTTGGATTTCTCTGGATGTTTTGATCTCTGCCTGAACTTTGACACTGACTTTGTTTGCACCTCAGGATTTATTACTTAATTAATATCACTGTGTGCACAGTACTGGGTCTGCGATCGGATCCCTGCTCCAGCAACCTGACACCACACTGCCAAGAGTCTTGAGATTAATGCTATATTCTGCCATCATATTTGACCTACCAAAATGAACCACCTCACGCTTATCTGGATTGAACTCCATCTGCCACTTCTCAGCCCAGTTTTTCATCCTATCAATGTCCCGCTGTAACCTCTGACAGCCCTCCACAATATCCACAACATCCCCAACCTTTGTGTCATCAGCAAATTTACTAACCCATCCCTCCACTTCCTTATCCAGGTCATTTATAAAAATCACAAAGAGTAGGGGTCCCAGAACAGATCCCTGAGGCACACCACTGGTCACTGACCTCCATGCAGAATATGACCTGTCTACAACCACTCTTTGCCTTCTGTGGGCAAGCCAGTTCTGGATCCGAAAAGCAATGTCCCCTTGGATCCCATGCCTCCTTACTTTCTCAATAAGCCTTGCTTGGGGTACCTTTAAAATGCCTTGCTGAAATCCATATACACTACATTTACTGCTCTACCTTCATCAATGTGTTTAGTCACATCCTCAAAAAATTCAATCAGGCTCGTAAGGCACGACCTGCCTTTGACAAAGCCATGCTGACTATTCCTAATCATATTATGCCTCTCCAAATGTTCATAAATCCTGCCTCTCAGGATCTTCTCCATCAGCTTACCAACCACTGAAGTAAGACTCACTGGTCTATAATTACCTGGGCTATCTCTACTCCCTTTCTTGAATAAAGGAACAACATCTGCAACCCTCCAATCCTCCGGAATCTCTCCCGTCACCATTGATGATGCAAAGATCATTGCCAGAGGCTCAGCATCTCCTCCCTCGCTTCCCACAGTAGCCTGGGGTATATCTCGTCTGGTTCCAGTGACTTATCCAACTTGATGCTTTCCAAAAGCTCCAGCACATCCTCTTTCTTAATATCTACATGCTCAAGCTTTTCAGTCTGCTGTAAGTCATCTGTACAATCGCCAAGATCATTTTCCATAGTGAATACTGAAGCAAAGTACTCATTACGTACCTCTGCCATCTCCTCTGGTGCCATACACACTTTTCCACTGTCACACTTGATTGGTCTGATTCTCTCAGATCTTATCCTCGTGCTCTTCACATACTTGTAGAATGCCTTGGGGTTTTCCTTAATCCTGTCTACGAACACCTTCTCATGGCCCCTTCTGGCTCTCCTAATTTCATTCTTAAGCTCCTTTCTGCTAGCCTTATAATCTTCTAGATCTCTATCATTACCTAGTTTTTTGAACCTTCTGTAAGCTCTTCTTCTTGACTGGATTTACAACAGCCTTTGTACACCATGGTTCCTGTACCCTACCATTCTTTCCATCTCATCGGAACTTACCTATGCAGAACTCCACACAATTATCCCCTGAACATTTGCCACATTTCTTCCATACTTTCCCTGAGAACATCTGTTCTCAATTTATGCTTCCAAGTTCCTGCCTGATACCCTCATATTTCCCCTTACTCCAATTAAACACTTTCCTAACTTATCTGTTCCTAACTCTCTCCAATGCTATGGTAAAGGAGATAGAATTGTGATCACTATTTCCAAAAAGCTTTCACACTGAGAGATCTGACACCTGACCAGGTACATTTCCCAATACCAGATCAAGTACAGCCTCTCCTCTTGTAGGTTTATCTACATATTGTGTCAAGAAACCTTCCAGAGCACACCTAACGAACTCCACCCCACCTAAACTCCTCGCTCCAGAGACATGCCAATCGATATTTGGGAAATTAAAATCTCCCATTACAACAACCCTGTTATTATTACACGTTTCCAGAACCTGTCTCCCTATCTGCTCCTCGATGTCCCTGTTACGAGTGGCTGGTCTATAAAAAACACCCAGTAGAGTTATTGACCTCTTCCTGTTCCTAGCTTCCACCCACAGAGACTCCGTAGACAATCCCTCCATGAGTTCCTTCTTTTCTGCAGCCGTGACACTATCTCTGATCAGCAGTGCTATGCCCCCACCTCTTTTGCCTCCCTCCCTGTCCTTTCTGAAACACCTATCTCAAGCCTGGCACTCAAAGTAACCATTCCTGCCCCTGAGCCATCCAAGTTTCTGTAGTGGCCACAACATCATAGCTCCAAGTACTGATCAACACTCTAAGCTCTGAGCATTGTTCATAATACTCCTTGCATTAAAATAGACACATCTCAAACTATCGGTCTGAGCGTGTCCCTTCTCTCTCAACAGAACCAACTGCACAGTCCTCAGTGGCTGCACCAGGCTATTGTGATGATAACCACTGAGTGGGATGCTGAGACTGGCCAGAGGAGCCCTGAGACAGAGTCAATGCAAACGCAGACAGGACAGCCATTCAGATGGTCATGGAGAATCTGAGGAGAACTGGAGAACTATATCGTAGAACATGGATGGACACACAGTGCAGCAAGCACCAGTTGTCTCCACAAAACTGAGCCAAGAACCTATTGACTCTTCAGAAGAATTAGAGCCAGATACCTTGGGCGACTGCTTTCAACACACCCGCAGTACAGCACAGTGAGGAGCCTACTAAGCATCCATCAGCTTCTTCCTCCTACATTCTTTCTTTTCAAATCTTTTTATTGTATATATATATATATAGGAAAAATAACATGAGTACATCGAAGTAACAACACTTACAATGCCTCAAAAAAAACCCATCATCTTAAAGACTGAAAACAAAATTTTGTGATAACAAAAAAAACCTACTAAGCAGGAAAGTGAGGAAAAAAAAAGAGAACCCATTAGGTGTACAACCCCGGAACCATGGCGTCTTACAAAAAGCTTCTAAAAATAAACATCAAACCGCCAGCAAGAAAAGAAAATATACTAAAAGAGTTTACAATTAGATCGTGGAAAAATTATATCAATTAACTCAAATGATAATAACGAGCAAATGAGCCCCATCTTTTCTCAAAATCAAATAAAGGTTCAAAGGTTCGACTTCTAATTTTCTCCAAACTAAGACATAGCATCACTTGAGAGAACCATTGTGACAAGTGGGAGCTGATGTATCCTTCCACTTCAACAAAATGGCCTTCCTAGCTATCAGTGTAACAAATGCAATAACATGTTGGTCAGACACAGAAATACCATGAATATTTTGAGGAACTATTCCAAAAAGCACAGTTAATTTATTAGGTTGTAAATTAATTTTAAATGCTTTAGAAATTGTTGAGAAAACTGACTTCCAGAACTGTTCCAATATAGAATAAGACCAAAACATATGTGTCAGTGTAGCTATCTCAGTTTTACATCTATCACAATGACTATCAACATTAGGAAAAATTTTAGAAAGTCTCTCCTTTGTCAAATGATAACGATGTACAATTTAAAATTGAATCAATGAATGGCTAGCACAAATTGAAGAACAGTTAACCAACTTCAATATCCGCATCCAATCCTCCGTCATAAGTCAAATTAAGTTCCTTTTCCCAATCCTGTTTAACCTTAGATAAAGGACGCTTATCCCATTGTAATAGTAAATTATAAATTCTTCCAATAGAACCCTTAATCAAAGGATTCATACTCATAATAGTATCTAACAGGTCAGCCTCCAATATGTAAGGGAAATTACTTAAATATTTTTGTCAAAAATGTCTAACTTGAAGGTATTGCAAAAAGTGTGAATATGAAAGAGAATATTTATCAGTTAATTTATCAGTTAAATTACTTTTTTAAGCCTTCTTTGAGTGATCCAATTTTTCTACTTTGGAAAAATAAAGGTATTAATTCTTTTTTGGATTTATTTAAGGAAGATAGATTGATGTCCTTCCTCCTGCATTCTAAAGACATCCTGGAACATCAGAAGAAGAGCCAGTGGATTTGTTGTGGAGTCAATGGGGGGAGGTGTGCTTACCCTTGCTAACCCTCACTGAGTGCAACCATATTCTCAACAACAGGGATGAGGTCCTAACTCCTGAAGTTGCACGCGGTCATTCACATCTTAAGGCCATAGCTGACAAGATTCCCCCACACTCGACTCTTTTGCTGAGGTTCTCCTGTTGCTCAGCAGAGACACCATCCATGTACATAAGGTACGTGAACAACACAATGGTCAGCAAAGTGCGCCTTATGCCCAACAACTGAGCCTGGCATAGGTCATAGTGGGTGAAGTCTGTCTTGATGTTGCTCATCAGCCCACTGTTAGCACATTTAAGACTAATGTCCTGGAGAAAGGGTGCCCAAGTTATTTCAGGCCCTGAGAGAGTAGAATCTTTATGGAAGAGAAGATTGCAGGAGTAGCCAAAGCCAGCCTTTGCAATGGTTGGCACATTTGTAAGCTATCTCAGTGCAGAGCGACTGAATTGGCATAGGTTAGAATCCTTCTTGTATGCAAAGGAAGTGCAGTGCAGTGCAAAGCAGGAACCTCTCCCAATCCAAAGTTACCTTCGTGAACTCTGTCCCTTTCTTGACTCTGAGGGGCTGCAGAGAGTTGGAGGACTCATTTCAGAGGTACCTTGTCCAATCATCATCCTGGATGAGCACCATGACACCAGTCTGCTCACCAGACATTACCACAATCAAGGATGTCATCAAAGACAACATTTTTGAAGCAAGAATGGTTAACGACTGTGCTGCAAGACTGTTTCAAGACTAGTCTCTAAGATGATCCTTCGTTTGCCAAAGACATAATGAAATGATCATTTGACTTTTAATTTTAGTAGTTCAGTTTGAAATCATAGATGGTCAGGCAGGGGGTGTTCTGCCTCCAGAGGTGCAGTTTGTTTTGTGTAAATATCATTTCTTGTTCATAAGCTGTTTTTAAATCATTTCCTGCCCAGGTTGATTTGAATTTTGACTTGAAGCACACACTGTAGAAAGGTACCCATCTCCATCCACTCTTTATTTGAAGGAGGGAAGAGAAGATGGCGGCGCGATGCAGCGCGCACGGCTGTTCCGAATGATAGCGTATTTGTGAAGTAGGATGCTGTGCACAATCCTGATTTGATGGAGACAGACGTGAGAAGCACAGAGGAACACCTGGAGAAACTTCTGAAATGCCCGCTTCACTGCTGCTGCTACTGTGCGATCGAGAATCTCCAGAGGGGAAGGCCCCAAATCCTCAGCTTTGCCTATTGCCTGTTGCCGGGGCCAGGGTCGAAGCACTCGGCAGAGATGGTGCTCGCTGCTCCGTGTCGGAGAGCTGGTTGGAGGCTCGACGTTTTCGGACGGACTCTGAGTCGGACTGTGGTCGGATGCTTCCGGGATGCTGCATCGGCAAGTTGGCGGCACTGGAGGTTTAGCGTCTGCGTGAGATGATGGAACTTTCGAGAGACTTTGAGACTTTTACTGTGCCCATGGTCCGTTCTTATCAAATTACCGTATTGCTTTGCACTATTGTAACTATATGTTATAATTATGTGGTTTTTGTCAGTTTTTCAGTCTCGGTTTGTCTTGTGTTTCTGTGATAACATTCTGGAAAAATATTGTATCATTTCTTAATGCATGCATTACTAAATGACAATAAAAGAGGACCGCATGTCCTCATAATCTAATTTGCCCTTGAAAGAGTAATATCTGTGAGTCTTGAGCTTCTTAATATTGGTATACAATTAGTAGATGTACTTTGAAGGAAGTATTATGTTTATCGTTCACCGCATGGAGATTCTGTATTAAATCTAATACATGTTTTACTTAACTTTCTGCAGTTTCACAAAATTTCCCCATTAAAAACCCTGCAGCAAGCTTCTGGCTCGGGTGATTTTTGAGAAGGTGTTTAACTCCCTGCCTAGCTTTGTATACAACACACTGTGAGGGCAATAGAGTATATTTTGAATCATCTTGGTGAACTTTGGGAATAGAGGCACTCAAGATATTTATTCTTAGTGTTCTTTAAAGAAAACAAAATCTACAGATGATGTTTAAGACAATAATCGGATTCTGGACACAACATGTATCTGGCTAAAAATTAGTAAAAAGATCAAATTAAAATATTCTAACAGTTCAATTTATATTTTCTGGTCCCAAAGCTAAATATATGGTAAAATTATAATATGTCAACACAAGTTCAAGTTTATTGTCACTCAAATGTACACATGTACTGTATACTGCCAAATGAAACAATGTTCCTCCAGACCAAAGTGTAAAACACGGTACATATAACTCACAAAACATATAAATAATATTACCACAAATAAACAAATGTTAAGGTACATTTATGACCACAAGTTAAAAAGTAAACAGTATAATGCCACTGGCACTTTGTACATGATGAGACCTGGATGGTGGCAGGAGTTCAGTAGTCTCAAGGCTGAGTGAAGAAGTTAGGTGCTCCTAACTCTCTCTATGGAGCAGCCATTTATGTGCAGTGAGGAATTGTCAGTCTATGCCTTCCTAAAGTCTATAATCATCTCATAGTCTTATCCAAGTTAAGACTCAAGTTGTTGTGCTCGCACCATTCTACGAACTGCTGTACCTGCTCTCTGTAAACTGTCTTGTCACTGCTGTTGCTGAGGCCAATTACTGTTGTGTCATCAATGAATTTCATGATTTGGTTTGAACTGGATCTAACAGTACACTCATACATCAGCAGCGGCTGAATATGCAGCCCTGGCAGGCACCGGTGCTCTGCGTGATGGAGTTAGAGATGTAGCTGCTAACAAAGACTTTCTGTGGTCTACTTGTCAAGAAGTCCTGGATCCAGTTACAGAAAAAGGCGTTGAGACCCAATAAGGACCATTTACCCACCAGCTTCTGAGGGATGATCATATTAAATACCGAACTTAAGTCAATAAACAGCATCCTGATATTTGAGGCACCGTTTTCCAGGTGGGTCAGGACAGAGTGGAGTGCAGAGGCTATGGCATCATCAGTGCACCAAGCTGAGCAACTGTTGGGGGGGACAGCTTACCCGGGGGAAGCGACAGTGGCCGTGCCCCTGGCACAGAGTCCGGCCCTGTAGCTCAAAAGGGTAGGGAAAGGAAGAGGAGGGCAGTTGTAATAGGGGACTCGATAGTAAGGGGGTCAGATAGGTGATTCTGTGGACGCAGTCCAGAGACCCGGATGGTAGTTTGCCTCCCTGGTGCCAGGGTCCGGGATATTTCTGATCATGTTCAAGATATCCTGAAGTGGGAGGGTGAGGAGCCAGAGGTCGTGGTACATATAGGTACCAATGACATAGGTAGGAAAAGGGAAGAGGTCCTGAAAGGAGAATATAGGGAGTTAGGAAGGGAGTTGAGAAAAAGGACCGCAAAGGTAGTAATCTCGGGATTACTGCCTGTGCCACGCGACAGTGAGAGTAGGAATGCGATGAGGTGGAGGATAAATGCGTGGCTGAGGGATTGGAGCAGGAAGCAGGGATTCAAGTTTTTGGATCATTGGGACCTCTTTTGGCACAGGCGTGACCTGTACAAAAAGGACGGGTTACACTTGAATCCTAGGGGGACCAATATCCTGGCAGGGAGATTAGCGAGGGCTACTGAGGTGACTTTAAACTAGAATGGTTGGGGGGGTGGGAATCAAATTAAAGAAGCTAGGCGTGAGGTTAGTTCACAACAGGGGGATGGGAACCAGTGCAGAGAGACAGAGGGGTGTAAAATGAGGGTAGAAGCAAAAAGTAGTAAGGTGAAAAGTAAAAGTGGCAGGCCGACAAATCCAGGGCAACCATCAAAAAGGGTCACTTTTCAACATAATTGTATAAGGGCTAAGAGAGTTGTAACAGCGAGCCTGAAGGCTTTGTGTGTCAATGCAAGGAGCATTCGTAACAAGGTGGATGAATTAAAAGTGCAGATTGTTATTAATGAATATGATATAGTTGGGATCACAGAGACATGGCTCCAGGGTGACCAAGGATGGGAGCTCAACGTTCAGGGATATTCAATATTCAGGAGGGATA
Source organism: Mobula hypostoma (assembly GCF_963921235.1). NCBI lineage: Eukaryota > Metazoa > Chordata > Chondrichthyes > Myliobatiformes > Myliobatidae > Mobula > Mobula hypostoma. The sequence goes on from NC_086128.1 coordinate 400,000, forward strand.
GACATGAAAGAAAAGGAGGTGGGGTGGCGTTGCTGGTTAGAGAGGAGATTAACGCAATAGAAAGGAAGGACATAAGCCGGGAGGATGTGGAATCGATATGGGTAGAGCTGCATAACACTAAGGGGCAGAAAACGCTGGTGGGAGTTGTGTACAGGCCACCTAACAGTAGTAGTGAGGTTGGGGATGGTATTAAACAGGAAATTAGAAATGTGTGCAATAAAGGAACAGCAGTTATAATGGGTGACTTCAAACTACATGTAGATTGGGTGAACCAAATTGGTAAGGGTGCTGAGGAAGAGGATATCTTGGAATGTATGCAGGATGGTTTTTTGAACCAACATGTCGAGGAACCAACTAGACAGCAGGCTATTCTAGACTGGGTATTGAGCAATGAGGAAGGGTTAATTAGCAAACTTGTCGTGAGAGGCCCCTTGGGTAAGAGTGACCATAATATGGTGAATTCCTCATTAAGATGGAGAGTGACATAGTTAATTCAGAAACCAAGGTTCTGAACTTAAAGAAGGGTAACTTTGAAGGTATGAGACGTGAATTAGCTAAGATAGACTGGCAAATGACACTTAAAGGGTTGACGGTGGATATGCAATGGCAAGCATTTAGAGGTTGCATGGATGAACTACAACAATTGTTCATCCCAGTTTGGCAAAAGAATAAATCAAGGAAGGTAGTGCACCCGTGGCTGACAAGGGAAATTAGGGATAGTATCAATTCCAAAGAAGAAGCATACAAATTTGCCAGAAAAAGTGGCTCACCTGAGGACTGGGAGAAATTCAGAGTTCAGCAGAGGAGGACAAAGGGCTTAATTAGGAAGGGGAAAAAAGATTATGAGAGAAAACTGGCAGGGAACATAAAAACTGACTGTAAAAGCTTTTATAGATAAGTGAAAAGAAAAAGATTGGTTAAGACAAATGTAGGTCCCCTACAGACCGAAACAGGTGAATTGATTATGGGGAGCAAGGACATGAAGACCAATTGAATAATTACTTTGGTTCTGTCTTCACTAAGGAGGACATAAATAATCTTCCAGAAATAGTCGGGGACAGAGGGTCCAGTGAGATGGAGGAACTGAGGGAAATACATGTTAGTAGGGAAGTGGTGTCAGGTAAATTGAAGGGATTAAAGGCAGATAAATCCCCAGGGCCAGATGGTCTGCATCCCAGAGTGCTTAAGGAAGTAGCTCAAGAAACAATGGATGCATTAGTGATAATTTTTCAAAACTCTTTAGATTCTGGACTAGTTCCTGAGGATTGGAGGGTGGCTAATGTAACCCCACTTTTTAAAAAAGGAGGGAGAGAGAAACCAGGGAATTATAGACCGGTTAGCCTAACATCGGTGGTGGGGAAACTGCTGGAGTCAGTTATCAAAGATGTGATAACAGCACATTTGGAAAGCGGTGAAATCATCGGACAAAGTCAGCATGGATTTGTGAAAGGAAAATCATGTCTGACGAATCTCATAGAATTTTTTGAGGATGTAACTAGTAGAGTGGATAGGGGAGAACCAGTGGATGTGGTATATTTGGATTTTCAAAAGGCTTTTGACAAGGTCCCACACAGGAGATTAGTGTGCAAACTTAAAGCACACGGTATTGGGGGTAAGGTAATGTTGTGGATAGAGAATTGGTCGGCAGACAGGAAACAAAGAGTGGGAATAAATGGGACCTTTTCAGAATGGCAGGCAGTGACTAGTGGGGTACCGCAAGGCTCAGTGCTGGGACCCCAGTTGTTTACAATATATATTAATGACTTGGATGAGGGAATTAAATGCAACATCTCCAAGTCTGCGGATGACACGAAGCTGGGCGGCAGTGTTAGCTGTGAGGAGGATGCTAAGAAGATGCAGGGTGACTTGGATAGGTTAGGTGAGTGGGCAAATTCATGGCAGATGCAATTTAATGTGGATAAATGTGAGGTTATCCACTTTGGTGGCAAAAACAGGAAAACAGATTATTATCTGAATGGTGGCCGATTAGGAAAAGGGGAGGTGCAACGAGACCTGGGTGTCATTATACACTAGTCATTGAAAGTGGGCATGCAGGTACAGCAGGCAGTGAAAAAGGCGAATGGTATGCTGGCATTCATAGCAAGCGGATTCGAGTACAGGAGCAGGGAGGTACTACTACAGTTGTACAAGTCCTTGGTGAGACCACACCTGGAGTACTGTGTGCAGTTTTGGTCCCCTAATCTGAGGAAAGACATCCTTGCCATAGAGGGAGTACAAAGGAGGTTCACCAGATTGATTCCTGGGATGGCAGGACTTTCATATGATGAAAGACTGGATGAACTAGGCTTATACTCGTTGGAATTTAGAAGATTGAGGGGGGATCTTATTGAAACGTATAAAATCCTAAAGGGATTGGACAGGCTAGATGCAGGAAGATTGTTCCCGATGTTGGGGAAGTCCAGAACGAGGGGTCACAGTTTGAGGGTAAAGGGGAAGCCTTTTAGGACCGAGATGAGGAAAAACTTCTTCACACAGAGAGTGGTGAATCTGTGGAATTCTCTGCCACAGGAAACAGTTGAGGCCAGTTCATTGGCTATATTTAAGAGGGAGTTAGATATGGCCCTTGTGGCTAAAGGGATCGGGGGGTATGGAGGGAAGGCTGTGGCAGGGTTCTGAGTTGGATGATCAGCCATGATCATACTGAATGGCGGTGCAGGCTCGAAGGGCCGAATGGCCTACTCCTGTACCTATTTTCTATGTTCCTATGTTTCTATAAGCAAACAGGAAAGGATCAAATACAGCAGGAACATGGGATTTAAAGTAATCCATAACCAGCTTCTCAAAGCATTTCATTATTGTTGAGGTCAGTGTCACGAGATGTTAGTTGTTAAGGCAGTCACTAAGACACTATACAATACAGTGCACCAATCTTTTTTCAATAAAATCTACTGCAGTTGTTCCATCTCACCTGTGTTGTCAACCCTTGGCACTCAAGTTTTATTCTGCAAGTGATTTTTCCCAGATCTTTTGATCTACATTCAATTCTCCAATTTCTCGTGAAGCCCATTATCTTTGCAGTTGGTTTATTATTATAAATGTACTGAGATGCAGTGAAAAACTTTCTTGCATACTGTTCATACAGATCAAATCATTACACAGTGCATTGAGGTAGAACAAGGTAAAACAATAACAATGCAGAATAACGTGTTGCAGTTACAGAGCAAATAAAAAGTACAAGATCATAACCAGGTAGATTGTGAAGTCAAGTGTCCAACTTACCATACTAAAGAAACTAGAATATAGTATATGTCTAGTGGAATATAGTATTAATGGTAAGACTCTTGGCAGCGTGGAGGATCAGAGGGATCTTGGGGTCGAGTCCACAGGACACTCAAAGCAGCTGCACAGGTTGACTCTGTGGTTAAGAAGACATACGGTGTATTGGCCTTCATCAATTGTGGAATTGAGTTTAGGAGCCGAGGGGTAATGTTACACCTATATAGGACCCTGGTCAGACTCCACTTGGAGTACTGTGCTCAGTTCTGGTCGTCTCACTACAGGAAGGACGTGGAAACCACAGAAAGGGTGCAGAGGAGATTTACAAGGATGTTGCCTGTATTGGGGAGCATGCCTTATGAGAATAGGTTGAGTGAACTCAGCCTTTTCTCCTTGGAGCATCGGAGGATGAGAGGTGACCTGATAGAGGTGTATAAGATGATGAGACGCATTGATCGTGTGGATAATCAGAGGCTTTTTCCCGGGGCTGAAATGATTGCCACAAGAGGACACAGGTTTAAGGTGCTGGGGAGTAGATACAGTGGAGATGTCAGGAGTAAGTTTTTTTACGCAGAGAGTGGTGAGTGCATGGAATGAGCTGCCGGCAACGGTGGTGGAAGCGGATACGATAGGGTCTTTTGAGAGACTTTTGGATAGGTACATGGAGCTTAGAAAAATAGAGGGCTATAGGTAAGCCTAGTAATTTCTGAGGTAGGGACATGTTCGGCACAACTTTGTGGGCCGAAGGGCCTGTATTGTGCTGTAGGTTTTCTATGTTTCTATGTAAACATTTAATAGTCTGATAACAGTGGAAAAGAAGCTGCCTTTGAGCCTGGTGGTATGAGTGTTCAGGATTTTGTACCTTCTGCCTAATGGGAGAGGGAAGGAAATAATATCCAGGGTAGGTATGGACATTGATTATGCTGGCTGCTTTACTAAAGCAGCGAGAAGTACAGACATAGTGCATGGAGGAGAGGTTGGTTTCTGTGATATGCTGATCTATGCCCACACAACTTTTTGCACTTTCTTGCAGTCAGGTACAGGGCAGTTGCCATACCAAGCTATTATACATCCAGAAAGGGTGCTTTCTAAGGTATGTGAGGGGATCCAGGAGTGCCCCTATTAACTGTTTGAAGAGAGACACAGAGAGCCATTCATCGTTGATGGTTTGTTTGGAAAGGAGAGAGAGAGATGAAGATTAACGGTTGGACCGTCACTTTAAGGCATTGGAAGTAACTTTGGATTTTTACTGAGTTTGGGTTTGCAGATAGCACCGAGCAGCTTGCAAGTTGCTATGGCAACCGAAGGCGGTGTTATCTAATGGACCCTCGATGTTATGATTTTCGGCAGGTTGTTGATGTTACTTCCAAGGACTTGTTGCCTGTTTGTGCATTCCTTTACAGACAAAGGAAGGAGGGACTCTTTGAATGACAGGTGATGCTCAGCCTGGTGGGATAAATGGGAGGTCAGATGATACAGACCTCAGACACATGATCTAGACACTGAATGAGCATTGTTGAGCTGGCAGAGAAAGTGGGTTTTGGAGGATCGATCAGGTGGATCAATCCAAATTGCTATTCCAGCGGTGAAGAAGGGGTTGACTGGTGGGGAGTTGTCTATGTGTCCACCCTTGCCAGGGTGATAGCTCCACCACAGCAAAACCGGTCCCCCTGGTTAAAGTCACAGTCGGTGACTGTAAAGGATTTCGGAGGACGACGAGAAGATCGATGGCAACAGCTCACCTGAAGACTCAACTCTCTCTCTCTCTCTCTCTCCTTCACTACTCAACTATATACCATGAACTGAACTGAACTTTACTCAACATCGTAAGACTGTATCTTTTTACCCCGAGACTTAAAGCAGCTTGGTTTTCATACATATATTTCCACACTTACTTTTATATATAATCATTGCTAACCTGTTTGATTTATGTACATTTATATTACTGTATTGCGTAGTTACTAATAAATATTAGTAGTTTATAGCAATACGAGACTCAAAGTGGTTTCTATTTCTGCTGGTTTCTTTATCCCCGTCACGGGGTACGTGACAGGTGCATTGATAAAAGTTGGCAAAGGTCGATAGAGTCATACCAAATTTCTTTAGCTTGAGGAAGCAGAGGCATTGGGAAGCCATCTTGGCCATGACATTTACACGGTTGGACCAGGACAGTCCACTGGTGGTGTTCACTCCTACAAAATTGAAGTTTTCAACCTTTTCAACCTCTGTTGATGTAGACAGGAGAATGTGTACCAATCCACCCCCTTCCTTTCTGAAATTAATGACCAGCTCTTTCATTTGCTGACATTGATGGAAAGTTTGTTGTCATGACACCCTGTCACTAGGCTCACTATCTCCTTCCTGTTCTCTGACTCATCATTATTTGAGATCTGGCCCATGATGGTGGTATCATTTGCAAACTTGTAGTGCAACTAGAGCAGAATCTGGTCATGCAGTCATGAGTACACAGGGAGCAGAGTAGATTAGTGGAATGCTCAAAACATTCCTGTATAAGATAGTCTCATCTACAAAAAAAAATCACCGACGTGTCAGCTTTCTTTATTGTTGAACAAGTATTCCAGTTAGCTTAGGCAGCCACTTACAAGCATTCTCTGCATCCGCTTTTTCAACACAAGTTACTGAAAGCCAACAAGCAATTATAAAAACAAGCTGTGCATCAGTCTTCACTATGAGAAGATTTGAATAATTGACAATTGGTTTATTTATAGTGAACAGCATTTCTTTGTTTGCTATCCAGACAGGACATTCCATATTTGAGTATATCAAGGTAATATAAAAGGAAAAAAAGAACAGAATGCATGGAGGACGTTCGGGAAAGATTTGCTCCCTAGTAAAGTGATAGGGGAACTGCCATATTAGGGACAGACAATGTCTGTTTTCTCTGTAATTCAGAAGAAAATATTTTCTCTGTAACTATTACACTATGTTCCTTTCTCCTGTATGCTAAACCTGAACTCTTGATCTCTCATCAAAACTTACAAGATTCTTACAGGGTTTGACAGGCTGGAAGCAAAGGGGACATTTCCCCTAGCTTAAGCAGTCCAGAACCAGAGGTCACAATCTCAAAAATAAGAGGAAAACTGTTTGGGACTGAGATGCGGAGGAATTTCTTCAGACAGTGACAAAGCTTTGGAAATCTCTTCCCTGGATGCTGGTAAGGATCAGTCACTAAGCTCATTTAAAACTGATGAACAGATTTCTGGATATTGAGATATGCTGAAAACTGAAACCAAAATAGATCAGCTGAATGGTGGTGCAAGCTTAAAGCACCAGGCAGCCTATCCTGCTCTTAATTCTTATCTGCCACTTATTTGCTGATCAAAAACTCTTACTTTTCACCCTGCTTTAATGTGTAGTTCTGGTCATCACACTATAGAAGGAGGGTGCGGATGAGATGTACCAGGATTAGATTGCATCAGACTAGATAGGCCAAGTTTGTTTTTGTTGGAGTGGTCTGACAGAGGTGTGCACAATGATGAGGATAGATGGATTAAACAATTAGAATTTTTTTCCCATGGCAAGGATGTCTAAGAGGACATGGGTTTAAGGTGGGAGGTAGGACATTTCGAGGGGATCTAAGACAAATTTATTTCATGTAGAATGTGCTGAATGGAATATCAAATGTATTGCTTGAGTAGAATGTGGAGACAAATACTCTCACAATATTTAAGAAGCATACTTGAGTCATCAAGGCAGAGTAGGCTACAAAGAAAATATGGGTAAATAGGATTGGTGTAGAGTGATACAACAGGCAGCTTAGGCATAGGGGGTGGGGTGCAGGGCCCATTTCTGTGCTGTTCAACTCTGTCATTCTACAAAGCAAAGGGCCACATAATCTTCCATTTCCTCTGGTGAAAAGAAATGAAGCTGTTTTCTTGTTACTTGGCGAAAAGCACCACTGGCAGAAACCCAGAAAGACAATTTTTGGAAGCCTATAGTCCAAGGACTTAAAAATCAATCTGAGAAAGCATATGAATGGATGGAGGAGGTATTCCTAAAATCCTCAAGATTTCATTGTAGTTAGATTCAAGACTATTCCATCCTCATTATATTCCACCAACCACCCCCCACCACCCCAACATACAACACTGAATACTACGCAGGATGTTTGCAGTGTTTACCATCAAACCTCTTGTTTGTGGTAACTGGGTGAATAGCAGCTTTGCTTAGTAAACACCACTTTAGACTCTCCAATGCTCAGTAACGCAGAAAGACACAGACTGATGATCTTTAATCAAAACCTTTTACCAACCTGAAACGACAACTTTGTTTCTCTTACCATAGATGCTGCTGGTTATCTGAATTTTTATGTTTTCATCTTTTGTGATCTACTTTGATAAAGACCCTCATTTTTCTGAAGTTTTCTGATGACTCTGCCATAGTTGGATGCATCAGCAAGGGAGATGAGGCTGAGTACAGGGCTACGGTAGGAAACTTGTCACATGGTTTGAGCAGAATTATCTGCAGCTTACTGTGAAAAAGACTAAGGAGCTGGTGGTAGACCTGAGGAGAGCTAAGGTACCGGTGACCCCTGTTTCCATCCAGGGGGTCAGTGTGGGCATGGTAGAGGATTACAAATACCTGGAGATACGAATTGACAATAAACTGGACTGGTCAAAGAACACTGAACTACAAGAAGGGTCAGAACCGTCTCTATTTCCTGAGGAATGAGGTTCTTTAACATCTGCCGGACGATGCTGAGGATGTTCTACGAGTCTGTGGTGGCCAGTGCTATCATGTTTGCCGGCTGAGGGTAGCAGACACCAACAGAATCAACAAACTCATTCGTAAGGCCAGTGACGTTGTGGGGATGGAACTGGACTCTCTGACGGTGGTGTCTGAAAAGAGGATGCTGTCCAAGTTGCATGCCATCGTGGACAATGTCTCCCATCCACTACATAATGTACTGGGCGGGCACAGGAGTACATTCAGCCAGAGACTCATTCTACCGAGATGCAACACAGAGTGTCATAGGAAGTCAATCCTGCCTGTGGCCATCAAACTTTACAACCCCTCCCTTGGAGGGTCAGACACCCTGAGGCAATAGGCTGGTCTTGGACTTATTTCCTGGCATAATTTACATATTACTATTTAACTATTTATGGTTTTATTACTATTTAATTATTTATGATGCAAATGTAACGAAAACCAATTTCTCCCGGGATCAATAAAGTATGACTATGACATTTGCCATCTTCTCTCAAGGCAATGCATTTCCGTGCTTATCTGTTCAATGAATAACCTCAGTCACCCAGAATTCACTGATTCATAAAGTGACCATTGCACAAAGTAAATTATCACCCGTTACAAGTAAGATAATAAGATAATAGGAGCAGAATTAGTCCATTTGGCCCATCGAGTCTGGTCTACTATTTCATCATGGCTGATCCAATGTTCCTCTCAGCCCCAATCTCCTCCCTTTTCCCCGTATCCCTTCATGCCCTGACCAATCTGTCAACCTCTGTTTTAAATACACAAAAAGACTTGGCCTCCAGAACTGCCTGTGGCAACGAATTCCACAGATTTACCGCCCTCTGCCGAAAGAAATTCCACATCTCCATTCTAAAAGGACACCCCTCTATCCTGAGGCTGTGTCCTCTAGTCTTAGACTCTCTCCCCATGGGTAATGCCCTCTCCACATCCACTCTATCAAGGCCTTTCACCATTTGATAAGTTATAATTAGGTCACCCCTCATTCTTCTGAATTCCATTGAGTACAGGCCCAGAGCCATCAAACACTCTTCATATGACAAGCTATTCAATCCTGGAATCATTTTTGTGAACCTCCTTTGAACCCTCTCCATTTCAGCACATCCCAGTGAAGCCCCACCAATGCTTTATAAAGTCTCAACATTATATCCTTGCTTTTATATTCTAGACCTCTTGAAATGAATGCTAACAATGCATTTGTCTTCCTCACCACAGACTCAGCCTGCATATTAACCTTTAGGGAATCCTGCACAAGGACTCCCAAATCACTTTGCACCTCAGCTTTTTGTATTTTCTCTCCATTTAGAAAACAGTCAACCCTTTCATTTCTTCTACCAAAGTGCATGACCATATACTTCCCAAGTCTGTACTCCATTTGCCCAGTCTCCTGATCTGTCTAAGTCATTCTATAGCCTCTCTACTTCCTCAAAACTACTTGCCCCTCCACCTATCTTCATATCATCCACAAACTTTGCAACAAAGCCATCAATTCCATCATCCAAGACACTGACATATAATGTAAAGAATTGGTCCCAACACAGACCCGTGTGGAACACCACTAGTCACCAGCAGCCAACCAGAAAAGGCTCCCTTTATTCCCACCCTTTGCCTCCTGCCAATCAGCCACTGCTTTATCCATGCTAGAGTCTTTCCTGTAGTATACCATGGGCTCATAGCTTGTTAAGCTGCCTCATGTGTGGCACCTTGTTAAAGGCCTTCTGAAAATCCAAATATACACCAACCAATTCTCCTTTGTCGATCCTGCTTGTTATTTATTCAAATAATTCTAAAAGATGAGTCAGGCAAGATTTTCCCTTGAGGACACAAGCTGACAACAGTCTTTTTTATCATGTGCCTCCAAGTATCCTGAAACAGCATCCTTAACAATTGACTCCAACATCCTCCCAATCACTGAGGTCAGACTAACTGGCCTATAATTTCCTTTCTTCTGCCTTTTCCCTTCTTGAAGAGAGGAGTGACATTTGCAGTTTTCCAGTCTTCTGGAACCATTCCAAAATCTAGTGATTCTTGAAAGATTATTACTAATGCCCCTATGATCTCTTCATCCACCTCTTTCAGAACTCTGTGGTGTTCACCATCTGGTCAAGGTGACTTATCTACCTTCAGACCTTTCAGTTTCCCAAGAACCTTCTCTCTAGTCATGGTAACATCACGCAATCTTCATGCCCCCTTACATCTGGAACTTCCACCATACTGCGAGTGTCTTCCACAGTGAAGATTGATGTGTAGGAACCTGGAGCTGCAGCTCGATGACCTTTGGCTTGTTAGGGAAAGTGAAGCAGTGATAGACAGGAGCTACAGGGAGGTAGTCACTCCAATGCTACAGGAGACAGATTAATGGGTGACTGTCAGGAGAGGGAAGGGAAAACGTCAGATAGTGGAGAGTACCCCTGTGACCATACCCCTCAACAATAAGGACTCCGCCTTGAGTACTGTTGGGGGAGACGACCTAGCTGGGGAAAGCAACAATGGCCGTGCCTCTGACCCTGCAGCTCAGAAGGGTAGGGAACTGAAGGTGCTGGCCCCAGTAATAGGGGACTCTACAGTCAGGGACAGATAGGTGGTTCTGTGGACACGAGAAGGAAACACAGATGGTAGTTTGCCTCCCAGTGCCAGGGTCCTTGATGTTTCTGGGCACATCCAGGATATCCTGAAAAGGGAAGGTGAGCGGCCAGAGGTCATGGTACCTATTGGTATCAATGCAACAGGTAGAAAAAAAGGGAGGAGGTCCTGAAAAAAAGAATAAAGAGAGTTAGGAAGGAAATGAGAAGCAGGACCTCAAGGGTAGTAATCTCGGGATTGCTGCCTGTGCCATGCGACAGTGAGGATAGGAATAGAATGAGGTGGAAGATAAATGTGTGGCTGAAGAATTGGAGCAGGGGGCAGGGATTCAGATTTCTGGATAATTGGGACCTCTTCTGGGGCAGGTGTGACCTGTACAAAAGGGGCAGATTAAATTTGAACCCAAGCAGGACCAATATTCTTACAAGTAGATTTACTAGAGCTGTCGGAAGTGGTTTAAACTAATATGGCAGGAGGATGGGAACCAGTATGATAGAGCTGAAGGTGAACCAGCAGGTTTACAAGCAGATGACGGGTGTAACATGAATGTGAGGAAGGACAAGCCAGTGACTGAGGACAAATGCAGACAGAGCAAAGAGTTAAATTGTACCACAGAAGCAAAATTCAAAAGGTGAAGAATGCAGGACTGAAGGTGCTGTATCTAAATGCGCATAGCACTCGGAATAAGGTGGATGAACTCGTGGCGTAATTAGAGATTGATCGGTATGACATTGTGGGCATCACTGAACCGTGGATGAAAGAAGGTCAGAGTTGGGAGCTTAAAATCAAAGGATATATTTTGTATCGAAAGGACAGGCAGGAAGGCACAGGTGGTGGTGGTGTGGTTCTGTTGGCAACAGAATTACATCTTTAGAAAGAGGTCACGTAGGGTCAGAGAATGTTAAATCTTTGTGGGTGGAGTTAAGAAATTGCAAGGGGTTAAAAAATCCGTTATGGGAATCATAGACAGGCCTCCAACTAGCAGCCAAGATGTGGGGATGAGTTTGCAAAGGGAGCTGGAAAAGGCATGTAACAAGGGTGTTACATAATTCATGGATATCTTGTGACTGTCTTATGATGATGATGTAATGGTCTTGCGGAGGTCACATGATATAATTTTCCCACCAATGTGAGGTCATGTGATGACCTGTTCTCACCGGATATATAAGGGTAGACCTCTGGTGACAGAGTTAGTTTTCAGTTAGATCGTCAGGCAGATACTTCGCTACGCTGCGTATTATTCTCATGACGCAGAATAGTTTTAAAACGGAGTTTTACATTCTATTGTAAGGTACAGAAGTGTTGGGCCGGTAGTTTTACCAATCGCTGCCAGGTTTGTTGATGTATCTTTCCAGTAGTATTGGAGAGTGAAGACGGGAACCTGAAGGAGTTGTTCGGCGGTTTTGGAGAGGATCGACCATTATTGAATTCAGGAAACAGTGATCTGCATGAGATAGCCTCTGCTAAGAGCAGAAAAGGTTGTGCAGTATCTAGTTTCCAGAGGAAAAGGTCAGTGCCTTTAAACCATTTTATTTCCGTCGTCATGAATCCAGCGGACAAGGCAGGTTCCGGCTGGGATCGACAGTAACATCGTGTCTCTGAGGAATTCCTTACTTCAGGGAAGTCTCTCCTGATTGACTGTATAAATCTCTTGGACTTTCAAATTTACCATTCTAAGAACTGTGTTCCAATTTACCACTTCAATACTGTGTTCGCATTTACCGCTTTAAGAACTAGTACTGAGTTGGGCGGTTTGTTAAACGGCCGCATAGCAGTTTACTTCTGGTTAAGGTTTTCGTTTGTTTATCTTTTTAATAATTTTGAGCACAGTTTAATAAATGGTTATTTGTTTGTAAAACCTGACTCAATTCTATACTCATTGTTGCTGGTCACATGACAAGGGCAATGACACAATTTTAATGGGGGACTTCAACATGCAAAGGGATAGGGAAATTCAGATTGGTGTTGGATCACAAGAGAGGGAATTTGTTAAAATGCCTACGAGATGGCTTTTTAGAGCAGCTTGTGCTTCAGTCTACTCGGGGAATGACAGGGGTAGGCAACCATAGCTGACAAAGGAAGCTAAAGACTGCATAAAACCCAAGGAAAGGGTATATAATGTAGCAAAAGTGTGTGGGAAATTGGATGATTGGGAAACTTTTAAAATCCAACAAAAAGCAACTAAAAAAGTTAGAAGAAGGGAAAAGCTGAAATACAAGGGCAAACTAGCCAATAATATAAAGCAGGATGCTAAAAGAATTTTTCAGTTATATAAACAATAAAGGTGAAGTGAGAGTTGATATTGGACCACTGGAAAATGATGCTGGTGAGGTAGTAATTGGGGACAAAGAAATGGCAGATGTACTTAATGGGAACTTTGCATCTTTCTTCACTGTGGAAGACATAAGCTGTATGCCAGATGTTTGACAGAAAGCTCTTAAAGTGGATAAGTCACATGGAAAAATCCCAACACAGTTAAGAGTCACACTTGGAGCAAGAATAGATGCTAGCCACATTCTTTCTGGTGGTGCAATCACTATCATTAAATACAGATCCTAGAGATCCACAAGCTTCAAACAAAGACTGCAGTCTACTGACTGATGCAGAGGTAGTAGGAGCTGGCGTTACTCAATTCATAATGTAAATTTTATGACAGTCAAAAGTAAGGGGTCTACAGAAAATGCTGGAAATCGGAAATGTTAACTGTCTCAGCCTAAAAAATACTGTTTCTCTCTCCACAGATGCCAGCTGATCTGAGTATTTCCAGCATTTCCTATTTTTGCAATTTAGTACCTTTGAATACCTGGTTCTCTGGGTGAGGTCAATAGATGTCTCACCTCCATTGCCCTGAAAGCTCCATATTACCCCTACATTTCATTAAATTTTCATTGCAGTGCCTCCCTGTGTGTTATGATCAGCATGCTGACATTCTTCTGTAATCTTCCAAAATAATAACATTGCAAGAGCCTGATGCTAATAACACTTAAAGTAACTGGAATAAATGATGACAAGACCAAATAAACACATATTCATAAAACATTTTCAGCATTGTAACTTGTTCAACAAAATTTAACAAAGATCAATTAGGAAATGTTAGCCAAAGTGACCTAAGACTTGATCAAACTGGTTTTAAAGAATGTCTTAAGAGAAGCAGAGGCGTGAAGGCTTGAGGATGGAATTCCAGTGCTGAAGCAGGGGCAATGGGGGAGCATGAGGAAGTTAAAAAATGATAATCTCATTGCTGTTTACTCATCAACATGAACACCAAAATATTAGAACAGAAACCAGAGGATTTTTAAAAATTATGTTTTTGATTGCACAGCAGCGTAGATACAGTAGAAGCGTTCCCACGCAGGTCCAGAGCAGAGCTTGAGAAAACTAGTCTCCATAAAAAGAGAGGTACTGTCTAGTGGTCTGAGTCAGAGTGGTAGGGCTTCGGCTCACGAATCTTCGGCGAAAACAGGCGGAGGCAAGGTAAGTAGGTAAGTTTATTTCTTATTTATTTTTCTTATTTAACTCTTAAAAGAATAGGGGGTATGTCTACAAAGCCACTGTTCCGCTCTGGGTGTCAGATGTGGGATTTCCAGGAGACTTCCAGCCTCCCCGATGGCCACATCTGCACCAAGTGCATCAAGAAGCAGCTCCTTAGAGACCGTGTTAGGAACCTGGAGCTGCAACTCGATGACCTTTGGCTTGTTAGGGAAAGTGAAGCAGTGATAGACAGGAGCTACAGGGAGGTAGTCACCCCAAGGTTACAGAAGACAGATTAATGGGTGACTGTCAGGAGAGGGAAGGGAAAACGTCAGATAGTGGAGAGTACCCCTGTGACCATACCCCTCAACAATAAGGACTCCGCCTTGAGTACTGTTGGGGGAGACGACCTAGCTGGGGAAAGCAACAATGGCCGTGCCTCTGACCCTGCAGCTCAGAAGGGTAGGGAACTGAAGGTGCTGGCCCCAGTAATGGGGGACTCTACAGTCAGGGACAGATAGGTGGTTCTGTGGACACGAGAAGGAAACACAGATGGTAGTTTGCCTCCCAGTGCCAGGGTCCTTGATGTTTCTGGGCACATCCAGGATATCCTGAAAAGGGAAGGTGAGCGGCCAGAGGTCATGGTACCTATTGGTATCAATGCAACAGGTAGAAAAAAAGGGAGGAGGTCCTGAAAAAAAGAATAAAGAGAGTTAGGAAGGAAATGAGAAGCAGGACCTCAAGGGTAGTAATCTCGGGATTGCTGCCTGTGCCATGCGACAGTGAGGATAGGAATAGAATGAGGTGGAAGATAAATGTGTGGCTGAAGAATTGGAGCAGGGGGCAGGGATTCAGATTTCTGGATAATTGGGACCTCTTCTGGGGCAGGTGTGACCTGTACAAAAGGGGCAGATTAAATTTGAACCCAAGCAGGACCAATATTCTTACAAGTAGATTTACTAGAGCTGTCGGAAGTGGTTTAAACTAATGTGGCAGGAGGATGGGAACCAGTATGATAGAGCTGAAGATGAGCCAGCAGATTTACAAGATGATGATGGATGTATCATGAACGTAATGAAGGACAAGCCAATGATTGGGTACAAGTGCAGACAGAGCAAAGAGTTAAATTGTACCACAGAGGCAAAATTCAAAAGGGCAAAGAATGCAGGACTGAAGGTACGGTATTTAAATGTGTATAGCATTCAAAATAAGATAGATGAACTCATGGCACAATTAGAGATTTGTCAGTATGACAATGTGGGCATCACTGAGTTGTGGCTGAAAGAAGGCCATAGTTGGGAGCTGAACAATGAAGGATCTACTTTGTATTGAAAGGACAGGCAGGAAGGCACAGGCAGTGGTGTGGCTCTGTTGGTAACAGATGGAATTTCATCTTTAGAAAGAGGTCACACAGGGTCAGAGAACATTGAATCATGTGGGTGGAGTGAAGAAACTTCAAGGGTAAAAAACCATTTTGGGAATCATATCCAGGCCTCCAAATGGTTGCCAAAATGTGGGACTGAGATTGCACAGGGAGCTGGAAAGGGCTTGTAATAAGGAATAAGGATAATGTCACAAATATAATGGGGGACTTTAATATGCAAAGGGATAGGGAAAATCAGGTTGGTGTTGAATCACAAGAGCGGGAATTTGTGGAATGTCTATGAGATGACTTTTTAGAGTAGTTTGTGCTTGAACCTACTCAGGAAAAGGCTATCTTAGATTGGGTGTTGTGTAATAACCCAGATCTTATTAGGGAGCTTAATATAAAGGAACTCTTAGGAGGCAGTGATCATAATATGACTGAATTTATACTGCAATTTGAGAGGGAGAAGCAAAACTCACATGTATCGGTATCACAGTGTAATGAAGGGAATTACTAGAGGAAGAATGGAACAGACGCAGGAGACAGGAGCTTGCCCAGGTGGATTGGAAGAGGATACTGCTGGGGATGACCACCAGCAGAGGAGGCTGAAGTTTCTTGGAATAGTTCACAAGGCACAGGACAGACATGTCGCACAGAGGAAGTAGTTCTCAAATAACAAGGGGAGGCAACTGTGACTGACAAAGGAAGTTAAGAACTGCATAAAAGCCAAGGAAAGGGCATTTAAGGTAGCAAAAGTGAGTGGGAAGTTGGACGATTGAGAAACTTTTCAAATCCAACAAAAAGCAACTAAAAAGCCATAAGAAGGGAAAAGATAAAATATGAGGATAGATGAGCCAATAATATAAAGCAGGATACTGAAAGATTTTTCAGTTATACAAAGAGAGAAAGGGAGATGAGAGTTGATATTGAACCACAAGAAAATGTTGCTGGTGAAGTAGTAATGGTGGACAAAGAAATGGCAGATGTACTTGATGAGTACTTTGTATCCGTCGTCACTGTGCCGTGTGCAAGAGGTCCGTGAGTGTCAGGGAGCAGGAGTGAGTGCCATTGCTATTATAAAGGAAAAATGCTAGGCAAACTGAAAAGTTTTAAGGTGGGTAATTCACCTGGACCAGATGAACTACATCCCAGAGTTCTGAGAAGGCTGCTGAAGAGTTAACAGATGAATTGGTTATGATCTTTCAAAAATCACTTGATTCTGGCATGGTCCCAGAGGACTGGAAGATTGCAAATGTCACTCCACCCTTTAAGAATGAAGGAAGGCAAAGGAAGGAAATTATAGGCCAGTTAGCCTAACCTCAGTGGCTGGGAAAGTGTTGGCGTCCATTATACAGGATGAGGTTTCAGGGTACTTGGAGACTAATGATAAAATAAGTCAATTTAGCATTTTTTTTTTGAAGGGAGATCTTGCCTGATAAACCTGATAGAGTTCTTTGAGGAAGTAGCAAGCAGGGTGGAGAAAGGAGAGGCAGTGGATGTCATTCACTTGTATTTTCAGAAGGCATTTGATAAGGTGCTACATGAGGCTGCTTAACAAGATAACATCATATGGTGTTACAGGAAAGATACCGGCATGGGTAGCGGAATGGCTGACAGGCAGGAGGGAGCGAGTGGGAATAAAAGGGGCCATTTCTGGTTGGCTGCCAGTGACTAGTGGTGTTCCTCAGGGGTCTGTATTAGGACTGCTACATTTCACATTGTTTGTCAATGATTTGGATAATGGAATTGATGTCATTGTGGCAAAGTTCGTGGATGATACGAAGATAGGTGGAGGGGTAGGTAGTGCTGAGGAAGCAATGTGATTGCAGCAGGATTTAGACAAATGTGAAGAATGGGCAAAAATGCGGCAGATGGAATACAGTGTTGGGTATGTATGATAATGCAATTTGGTAAAAGGAACAATAGTGCAGACTATTATCTAAATGGAGAGAAAATTCAAACATCAAAGGTGCAGAGGGACTTAGGTGCCCTCGTGCAAGACTCCCAGAAGGTTAATGTACAGGTTGAATCTGTGGTAAAGAAGGCAAATGTAATGTTGGCATTCATTTCAAGGGGAATAGAATATAAAAGCAAGGAGATAATGCTGAGCCTTTATAAGACACTAGTCAGGCCACACTTGGAGTATTGTCAACAGTTCTGGGCCCCATATCTCAGAAAGGATGTGTTGTCATTGGAGAGAGTCCAGCGCAGGTTCACGAGGATGATTTTAGGAATGAAGGGGTTAACATATGAGGAGCGTTTGGCAGCTTTAGGCCTGTACTCACTGGAGTTCAGAAGAATGCAGGGGGATCTCTTTGAAACTTACCAAATGTTGAAAGGACTAGATAGGGTGGATGTGGAGAGGAGGTTTCCTTCTATGGGGGTATCCAGAACTGGAGAGCACACCCTCAAAATTGAGGGGCGACCTTTTAGAACAGAGGTAAGGAGGAATAATTTTTAGCCAGAGAGTAGTGAATCTGTGGAATGCTCTGCCACAGACTGCGGTAGAGGCCATATCCGTGGGTATATTTAAAGTGAAAATTGATAGCTTCCTGATTGGTTAGGGCATCAAACGGTATGGTGAGAAGGCAGGTGTAGGGGGTTGAGTGGGATCTGGGATCAGCCATGATGGAGTGGCAGAGCAAACTGAATGGGCTGAATGGCCTAATTCTGCTCCTATGTATTATGGTCTGAAATGCTTTTTCAGTTGGTCCCCCATTACTACCTCTCCAATACTGTTTACACCAGTGGTCTGATATCCACTCTCGCCTCTCTGTTAGACTTTATGTGTCTGAAGAAACTTTTGGTATGCTCTTTAATATTATTGGCTAACTTACTTTCATATTCCATTTTTACCTTCTTAATGGCTTTTTTTTAGTTGCCTTCTGTTGATTTTTAAAAGCTTCCCAGCCCTCTAACTTCCCACTAATTTTTGCTCTGTTTTATGCCCTCTCTTTGGCTTTTATGTGGCTTTGACTTCTCTTGTCAGCCACGATTCTGTTCCTCTTTCCTTTAGAATACTGCTTCCTGTATTGGATGTGTATATCCTGTGCCTTCTGAATTGCTTCCAGAAATTCCAGCCATTGGGGCTCTGCTGTCATCCCTGCCAGTGTTTCTTTTCCCCCAATCAACTTTGGCTAACTCCTCTCTCATGCCTCTGTAATTCCCTTTACTCTACTGTAATACTGATGCATCTGACTTTAGCTTCTCCCTCTCAAATTTCAGGATGAATTCAATAATCTTGGCTAATCGTGTTTATCCGTAGAACACAGTGCCTATTTTTTTTCATTTGCCATATAATGTAAACCAACTGAGTACTGACAGACAAACATGCAACCCTCCACATGTCACAGAGTAAAAGCAAGCACTACATTTTTGGTCAACCAAGATCATTGAAGTGCCAAGCAATCCCTGAGCATATCACTGGATTTCAACTCGCCTGCTGTTTGCTCTATTTTGGGCTATTTGTTGTTCATAAACAAGGGTGTTATAATGATGCACGAGTATTACTTGAAATAACTCGGAAAAGGAATGAAATTGAAACATTAAATTAGTCGGGGCACTAAATTTACAGGAGGATTAGTTAGATGCATTCTTGGTTTATCCAGATCATTTGTAATTGTACAGGTATTAGAAATTAGTTTTGTTTTTTTAAATAAATGAAGCCATTCATATTGATATCAGACAGAGCTCTGAAGGTGGTTCACTCTTTAAAGCCCTTATAGTACTGCCCATTGGATTAAATACTCACTGGTTCAAGTTTAGATCCAAAACAAAGGATGAATGGAATACATCTACCTGGAAGCTTGCATGTGCCAGATGAATAACCTATAAAATAAAATGCACAATATTATTAGGAAATGTCAGTTTGAAAAGTTTAAAACACCTAGAACATTAATTACAAGACTGATAAAAGACAGGCCACATCCTGACGCCCTTTTAGGGTTTAGAAAGTAATCTGTACATTGGAAATCTGAAATATAACTAAACTTTAATGCAAAATGATGCAGGAGACACTTTAAATTCCGCAATGAAAGGATTAACGAATCATTCTGCCCGTAATTTCAAATATTTCACAAATGAATGTGAGAACAAGGTCAAATCCCAAGCCAGCCCAGCCCGTAGAAGAAAATCACAAACAAGATGAACTAACTGCTCTTTAGAGGAGTTGTGCAAAATCGGATCGGCTGGAGCCGAGATAATGTTCGCTGCTGAATTTTCATGTCTCAATTCAGTTTGCAAAATATGCAAGGAAAAATATAATTTTTAATGATTAGCCCGTGAGCAATGCTGAAATACTCCGAAAGGGTTCTAAGTGAGAAAATGCACAGATAGCTTTTTGTTTTTTTTTGAACAGACAGCGAACGCTGCATTAAACCTACATGAGCCGCTGTGCTGTTGTTTCGGACTCTCGTATTCAGTTGGTTGTGTTTAATTTCGTTTGTTGAATGAACACTGTGAATTAATCGCTGGGGTTTGGTAGCCGCCTGTAAAACGGAGCTGTCGTTCCGCCGTTCGTTCCACGATGTTTCCTTGTATATCTCGGCTCTAGCAACCCCTTTGAAAATAAAAAAAAGTGTCAAGTTAACCGCAAAACAAAAAAAATCGTAGATGTCTGATTAGTGATCGATCCTGTATTCGAAGCGAAATGTGACTCATTAAAAAATACCCAGGAACCGTCGCTGTGTCGGTGACGGGCGGACTGTACTTATGTGCACTGCAGAATTTGTGTCGATGCAGCAGCCGCATTGAAAATAATGGACGAATTGCAGGTTTCAAAACACGAGTGTAAGCTAAATTTCGCCCAAACGGAGGGGCGAAAAAAGGGATGTATTTGCAATTATTTGAAAAGCGCCAAATTTCAAAATAAAAATAAGTGCAGTTGCTTACCTGTAGGATCAGTGAGGTAGAAGAATGCAACGAAAATCCAAGTCCGTACCCGAGCCATGGTTTCTTATCTTATGCACACATCGACGCGTTTTTATTTAGCCCTCTCCTTGAAGGAAGGTGATGTTATGAAGATCTGCGGATAAGCTGCAACCTGTGCATCATAGTCCCGCAGTCTTTTCCATCAGCATGGAGAGCGAGATTCCTTCTCATCCCGATCCGTGCCTATGACACCAGCAGAATTCTCGCCCAATGCACCAGTCTAGTTAAACCCAGCCTACATCCATCCCAGTACCATGCAACAATGAGCAATAATGGCAGCAGAGTTCACTCTATTGTTAATGAATGAACTTAGTTCCAATCTAAACGCATCAGTCATACAAGCTGCGCTCTGCTACAGTGCGTTTTCAAATAGCGCGTTGAGCAGCAGGTTCCTGATCTGCAACCTAATTCATCAGTAGTTAGCGAGAGGGCTCATTTTGTCAACAATGTGGCCGAAGGCCGTAATCAAGCCAACACTAACAAAATGCACAAATTGTAATCGCTACTTGTTCAAATCATTTATCACGTATCCACCGGAACTGGAAATTAGTTGCCAGTCAAAACCCATTCTATATACAAGAGTTAGTTCTCAGTGTTCAACGTTTGTTAAATCACATAGTTTCAAAAACAATTTTTGAAACGGGTCAGAATAGAAAAGTGGGCCTGAAGGGATGTTTCAAGTTAGCATCACCAGAGATGTTGGAGAGCTAGTTTTGGCACATGTAACCAGGGACTATGTGGTAATGATCAGCAAATTGGTTAGGCCAAGAACACTGGCAAAGAGATGCAATTTGCTGTCCTTTGTAAATTGGGCTATGAAGAATCATTTCAGTAATGGACCAGTGAATCAGAATATTTAGGCCAAACTATTTGACACAAGGAACTTAATGCTGAAGGGAGTGTATACAACAGAGATGGTGAACAACTTTCACTTGGGCATGGTTTTGAGGCGTAGCCAGGAAACAAACCCACAGAAATGGTAATAATATCATCTAAGTCACAAATGTGGTACAAGAGAGTTTGACGGGACACTAGTAAGTTACAGAAGTGTAAAAGGTGACAGGGTTGCAAGTAACATGGGTGTAATGGTGAGGACGCCCTGCACTTGATTTTAAAATGCCGATTCAAGTTCACACATCACAATGACCTCCTGTCCAGGCTTAATAAAAACAATAGTCTGTTTGTTTTGGATACAAGAATATGAAGCAATATTGTGCAAAAACTCTACAGGCCAACAAGAATGCAGAACTAGAAATGTTGAATGGCACCTATTGCATAACTGAAGAGGATGACAAGGACAGTGTAATTCAGGCCCCCTCACTGAGAAGGCAAGTAAAATTATGTGAATTGATACTGGTAAGTTGATCTGTTGTGGGCCAAAATGTGGATCAGAAGAACTTAAACCACTTACCATTGAGACAATGAAATATGATTCAACACTTATTCAGGGGAAGTCATTCAGTTATAGGAGACCAGCTTTATCTACCAGTAGAGATACAGTAGGTGAGTTCATTTACTTATTCTAGTTAGGTACAGAAGAGATATCTGGGGTTAAGTTTTTTTACGCAGAGAGTGGTGAGTGCGTGGAATAGGCTGCTGGCGACAGTGATGGAGGCGGATACAATAGGATCTTTTAAGAGACTCCTGGACAGGTACATGGAGCTCAGAAAAATAGAGGGCTATGGGTAACCCTAGGTAATTTCTCAGGTAAGGACATGTTCGGCATAGCTTTGTGGGCTGGAGGGCCTGTATTGTGCTGTAGGTTTTCTATGTTTCTAGTTATGGGTCAGGGGCTTGGCACTGGTAATAATGGACAAATCCTGGACTGAATCACACTGATTTGAATTGAATTGAATTGACTTTTATTAGTTACATCTTTTACATATATGAGGAGTAAAAATCTTTACATTACATCTCCGTCTAAATGTGCAATGTGCAACTATAGTAATTTATAATAAATATTATGTACAACAGGACAGTCAATATAACATAGAAATACACTCAAATCAGTGTGAGTTTATCAGTCTGGTGGCCTGGTGGAAGAAGCTGTCCTGGAGCCTGTTGGTCCTGGCTTTTATGCTGCAGTACTGTTTCCCAGATGGTAGCAGCTGGAACAGTTTGTGGTTGGGGTGACTCGGGTCCCCGATGATCCTTTGGGCCCTTTTTACACATCTTTCCTTGTAAATGTCCTGAATCATGGGAAGTTCACAACTACAGATGCGCTGGGCTGTCCACACCACTCTCTGCAGAGTCCTGCGATTAAGGGAGGTACAGTTCCCATATCAGGCAGTGATGCAGCCAGTCAGGATGCTTCAATTGTGCCCCTGTAGAAAGTCCTTAGGATTTGGGGGCCCATACCAAACTTCCTCAACCGTCTGAGGTGAAACAGGTGCTGTTGTGCTTTTATGTACAGACAGCTAGTATGTACAGACTACGCGAGATCCTCAGTGATGTGTATGCTGAGGAACTTAAAGCTGTTCACCCTCTCATCCCCAGATTAATTGAATTCAATAGGGGCTAGCCTGTCTCCATTCCTTCTGTAGTCAACAACCAGCTCCTTTGTTTTTGCGACTATTTTTGGGAGGCAAAAAAAGTAATTTAGTGATATAGCACAGTAACAGGCCCTTCTAGCCCAATGAACCTGCACTGGCCAATTACACCCACGTGACCAATTAACCAACTAACCCATGCACCTTTGGAATGTGGGAAGAACCAGACCACCTGAAGGAAATCCATATGGTAATAGGGAGAATGTACAAACTACTTCCAGACAAAGACAGGAATTGCACCCAGGTCACTAGTGCTGTAAAAGCATCATGCTAACCACTACACTAATGTGGCTGGCTTTGGAATGCACTGCCAACCTCCCTCCTCAACCTAATCTTGTTTGAGACACGTGAAGAATCCATAACTTGCAGATCCTGGCACCAGTTACAGGCTCCAGCTCCAACATAGGATGGCTACCGTACAGCCAGCTAGTTCAATGAGAGAAGGTATAATGTGGGATGAGTGTGCCGTGAATATAGGTAACTCACTCCAAGAGGGAAGATGTGATGATCAATGGAGCAGTGTACTATTACGGATGGAATTTGATGATGCCTACCTGAGAAGGAATGTGAAACTTGGGCTAAAAATAGTAGCTTAACAGGAGACCTTCCTGGAAAGTAGGAAGCCACCAGTTTCAACAAAGCATGCAAATGTTGTATTCTGAAGGCCATTGATTGAGAGCAATATATCTCCATGGACTATGGTGGGTTTGTGATGAGTGGTCAATATTAACATATAGGTTCGTGGATGTAAAACAAAGCTGAAAACATTCTTTGAGAGACACGGGTCTGCATTGCTTACCATTTGGGCATTTCATCATAAGGGCTGGCTCCTGTCTTCCATTCCAGTTCGTATGAAAAACCGATATTCCACTATGATGGCAATGCAATACTAAAGCAGAAGATTCATCACAGAAGAGCGCAAGAAGGCAAATGTGAAAATGAGAAACTGATCTGTATAGCCTATGCTCAGAGTGTTAGACAATGTAATATAAGACCATAAGATATAGGAGCAGAATTAGGGCATTTGGCCCATCCAGTCTGCTCCACTATTTTATCATGGATAATCCAATTTTCCTCTCAGCCCCAGTCTCCTGCATTCCACCTGTATCCCTTCATGCCCTGACCAATCAAGAATCTATCAGCCTCTGATTTAAAAATAAAGACTTAGCCTCCATAGCTGCTTGTGGCAATGAATTCCACAGATTCACCACTCTCTGGTTAAAGAAATTCCTCCTCATCTCCATTCTAAAAGGACACCCCTCTATTCCAAGGCTGTGTCCTCTGGTCTTAGATTCCCCTACCATAGGAAACATCCTCTCCACATCCACTCTATTACGGCCTCTCACCATTCTATAGGTTTTAATTAGGCCACCTCTCATTCTTCTGAAGTCCAGTAAATACAGGCCCAAAGCCATCAAACAATTTTCATATGACAAGCTGATAAATCCTGGAATCATTTTTGTGAACTTCCTGTGAACCCCCTCCAGTTTCAGCACATCCTTTCTAAGTTAAGGGCCCAAAACTGCTCTCAATACTCCAAGTGAGTCCTCAATAGTGCCTTATAAAGTTTCAACATTATATCCTTGCTTTTATATACCAGTTCTCTTGAAATGAATGCTAACTTCGCCTTTGCCTTCTTCACCACAGACTCAACCTGCAAATTAACCTTTACGAAATTGTGCACGTAGATTCCTAAATCCCTTTTAAGACCATAAGACCATAAGGTACAGGAGCAGAAGTAAGCCATTCAGCCCATCGAGTCTGCTCCACCATTCAATCATGGGATGATGCAATTCTTCCAGTCATCCCCACTCCCCTACCTTCTCCCCATACCCTTTGATGTCCTGGCTAATCAAGAACCGTTCTATCTCTGTCTTAAGTGCACCCAATGACTTGGCCTCCACAGCCACTCATGGCAACAAATTCCACAGATTTACCAACCTCTGACTAAAGTAATTTCTCCACATCTCTTTTCTAAATGGATGTTCTTCAATTCTGAGGTCGTTCCCTCTTGTCCTAGACTACCCTACCATGGGAAATAACTTTGCCATATCTAATGTGTTCAGGCCTTTTAACATTCTGAATGTTTCTATAAGATCCGTCCTCATTCTCCTGAACTCCAGGGAATACAGCCCAAGAGCTGCCAGATGTTCCTTATACGGTAACCCTTTCATTCCTGGAATCATTCTTGTGAATCTTCTCTGAACCCTCTCCAATGCCAGTATATCTTTTCTAAAATAAGGAGCCCAAAACTGCACACAATAGTCCAAGTGTGGTCTCACGAGTGCCTTATAGAGCCTCAACATCACATCCCTTTTTCTCTCCATTTAGAACATAGCCAACTTTTCTTAGTTCATTTCTTCTACCAAAGTGCCTGACCATACACTTACCAACACTGTATTCCATCTGCCACTGTTTTGCCCAGTCTCCTAATCTGTCTAAGTCCTTCTGTAACCTCTCTATTTCCTGAAAACTACCTGCCCCTCCACCTGTCTTCATATCACCTGCAAACTTTGCAACAAAGCCATCAATTCCATCTTCCAAATCACTGACATATAACATAAAAATAATCGGTCCCAACACAGACCCTGTGGAACACTACTAGTCACCGGCAGCCAGTCAGAAAAGGCTCCCTTTATTCCCACTCTTTTTCTCCTGCCAATCAGCCACTGCTTTATCCATGCTGGAATCTTTCCTGTAATACCACGGGCTCGTAGCTTGTTAAGCAGCCTCATGTGTGGCACCTTGTCAAAGGCCATCTGAAAATCCAAGTACACATGATCAATCTAATTTTCTTTGCCTATTCTGCTTGTTCTTTCATCAAAGAATTCCAACAGCCTATTTTACCATGTGCCTCCAAGTACCCAGAGACCTCATCCTTAACAATTGACTCCAACATCTTCCTAACCACTGAGGTCAGACTAACTGGCCTCTAGTTTCCTTTCTTCTGCCTCTCTCCCTTCCTGAAGAGTAAAGTTTTCCACATTTGCAATTTTCTAGTCATCCAGAACCATTCCAGAATCTAATGGTTCTTGAAAGATCATTACTAATGCCTCCACAATCTCTTCAGCCACCTCTTTCAGAACTCTGGGGTGTACACCATCTGGTCCAGGTGACTTATCTACCTTCAGTCCTTTCAGTTTCCCAAGAACCTTCTCTCTAGTTATGGTAACTTCACACACAGTGTGATCGGGGGACCGTCACAGCAGGAGGAGGAGTGAGGGGCTCGGGAGAGCGCTGAGTGCTGGGAAGCAGCTGAGGTGAGTGTGCTCTAAAAGGAGCGCTGAGGGCAACCGAAGGGTTAAACAAAGTGTTGATTAGTTGATTAGACGGAGTGAGTACTTGAGATAACTGGCAGGGACAAATAAAAGGAGGGGTAAATGAAGAGGAACAGCCAGTGTGTGAGTGGCTCAGGGTAGGAGCGGAGCTTTGAGGCTTTGGCGAACGGAGGCTGAGGACGAACCTGGTCCCAGTGAGGTAAGGCCGGGTAAGTTCATTTAAATAATTTAATTAACTTAGGAGTAGGTATTGGAGGCAGCAGTTAGGGCAGTCGAGTGCTCCGTATGCAGTATGTGGGAAGTCAGGGCGAGCACACTTGTAAAAGGTGCATCCAGCTGCAGCTCCTGACAAACTGAGTTAGCGAACTGGAGCTGGAGCTGGATGAACTTCGGATCCTTTGTGAGGCAGAGGCAGAAATAGAGAGGAGTTACAGGGAGACAGTCACCCCTAAAAGTCAGGAGACAGGTAGCTGGGTGACTGTCAGGAGAGGGAAGGGGAGTAGACAGAATGAGCAGAGCACCCCTGTGGCTGTTTCCATCAATAATAAGTATACTGTTTTGGATACTGTTGGTGGGGACGACCTACCAGGGACAGGTTGCAGTGGTTGTGTCCCTGGCACCGAGACTGGACCCTCAGCTCAGAAAGGAAGGAGGGAAAAGAGGAGAGCAGTAGTGATAGGGGATTTGATAGTTAGGGGGACAGATAAGAGGTTCTGTGGGAGAGATCGAGAATCCCGGATGGTCTGTTGCCTCCCTGGTGCCAGGGTCCACGATATCTCAGATTGAGTTCTCAGTATTCTCAGGAGAGAGGGTGAGCAGCCAGATGTCGTGATCCATGTAGGGACCAATGACGTGGGTAGGAAGAAGGAGGAGGTCCTGCAAAGAGAGTTTAGGGAGTTAGGTGCAAATTTCAAGGACAGAACCTCCAGGGTTGCAATATCAGAATTACTACCCGTGCCACGTGCTAGTGAGGCTAGAAACAGGAAGATGATGCAGCTAAATACGTGGCTAAGGAGTTGGTG
Organism: Mobula hypostoma; assembly: GCF_963921235.1. NCBI lineage: Eukaryota > Metazoa > Chordata > Chondrichthyes > Myliobatiformes > Myliobatidae > Mobula > Mobula hypostoma. The sequence continues at coordinate 427,166 of NC_086128.1, forward strand.
CCGGAGGGAGGGCTTCACGCTTCTGAACAGTTGGGCCTTGTTCCAGGGAAGGTGGGACCTGTTCCGACGGGACGGGTTGCACCTGAACTGGAGGGGGACAAACATCCATGTGGGAAGGTTTGCTAGGGCTGCTCTGGGGGGGTTTAAACTAGATTTGTAGGGGGAGAGGAACCAGAGTGTTGGAGCAGATAGTGAGGTGGAGGAGGATAAAGGTCATGTGAGGACTGCATGTATAGACAGAAATCAAAGGTTTGTATGTCACAGAAATATTCTCAGGTGCATCTATTTCAATGCAAGGAGTATTGTAGGTAAGGCAGATGAGCTTAGGGCGTGGATTGACACATGGGATTACGACATTATTGCTATTAGTGAAACTTGGTTGCAGGACGGGCAGGACTGGCAGCTTAATGTTCCGGGGTTCAGTTGTTTCAGACGTGACAGAGGGGGAGGGATGAAAGGGGGAAGAGTGGCATTACTAGTCAGGGAGAATATCACAGCTGTGCGTCGGCAGGACAGCCCGGAGGGCTCGTCTACAGAGGCCATGTGGGTGGAGCTGAGGAACGAAAGGTGTGACCACGCTAATAGGGTTGTATTATAGACTGCCCAATAGTCAGAGAGAATTGGAGGAGCAAATCTGTGGAGAGATAGCAGACCGATGTCAGAAACAGAAAGTTGTAATAGTAGGGGATTTTAACTTTCCACATATTGACTGGGACTCCCACACTGTGAAAGGGCTAGATGGTGTGGAGTTTGTCAAATGTGTTCAGGAGAGTTTTCTAAGTCAATATATAGAGGTACCTACAAGAGAGGATGCAATACTTGATCTCCTATTGGGGAACTAGACAGGTCAGGTGACAGAAGTATGTGTAGGCGAACATTTTGGGTCCAGTGACCAAAATGTCATTAGTTTCAAGTTAATTATGGATCAGGATAGGTCTGGTCCTCGAGTTGAGGTTCTAAATTTGAGAAGGGCTAATTTTGTGGAAATGAGAAAGGATCTAGGAAGAGTGGATTGGGATAAGTTGTTTTCTGGCAAGGATGTGTTCAGTATGCAGAAGGCATTCAAAGGCGAAATTTTGAGAGTGCAGAGTTTGCATGTTCCTGCCAGGATTAAAGGCAAAGTTAACAGGCATAGGGAACCTTGGTTTTCAAGGGATATTGGCGATCTGGTTAAGAAAAAGAGAGAGATGTATAGCAGGTATAGGCAACAAAGAACAAATGAGGTACTTGAAGAGTATAGAAAATGTAAGAAAATACTAAAGAAGGAAATCAGGAAGGCAAAAAGAACACATGAGGATGCTTTGGCAGATAATGTGAAGGTAAACCCGAAGGGTTTCTACAAGTATATTAAGAGTAAAAGGATAGTAAGGGACAAAATTGGTCCCCTAGAAGACCAGAGTGGTTGTCTATGTGTGGAGCCTATGTGGGGGAGGAGGAGGGAGGGGGAGGAGATGGGAGGAGGGGGGAGGAGGGGGAGGGGGGAGGAGAGGGGAGGGGGGAGAAATTTTCAAGACTACTGACCTCACCGAAACCTGATCTCGCCTTAGGTTTGCCTAAGCCTGATGCTCCAAAGCCACATGGATCAACACCTGAAATTATGACGTTGTAGCCATTAGTGAGACTTGCTTGCAGGAGGGGCAGGCCTGGCAGCTCAATATTTCGACGTGATAGAGCGGTAGGAATTAAAGTTGGAGGGGTGGTGTTACTAGTCAGGGAAAATGTTACGGTAGTGCTCAGTCAGGACAGACTGAGGAGCTCGACTAGTGAGGTGTTATGGTTGTAACTGAGAAATAAGAACGTATGACCAGATTAATGGGGCTATGTTACAAAACACCCAATAGTCCGAGAGACTTAGAAGAACAAATTTATAAAGAGTGAATGCTGTGCAAATACTGCCTATACACAATTATCAGTCGCAAGAAATAACAGATTGTACACTGCATAAAATTATAAAGAAAGCATATCGGCCAATTTCAGCTTTAAGAAACAATTAGTAGGAAAGAGAAAAGAAAATAAAATGAAAGGACAAACAAGAGAAAATCTGCAGGTGCTAGAAATCCAAGCAACACACACAAACTGCTGGAGGAACTCAGTAGGCAGAGCAGCGTCTATGAACAAATGTACTGTTGGCCCAAAATGTCGACTGTACTTTTTTCCATAGATGCTGCCTGGCCTGCTGAGTTCCTCCAGCATTTTGTGTATGTTGCTCAGAAAATAAAAGGGCCCATTTCAGTTCAACCAGTCGAATATGCACATAACCATGCACATTGGAGCTCATACTAAGAGTATTCGGAGTGTATCTCTTACTCACGCACTGGACCAACGGTCTGCATGAATGCACCGCCACACACTGAACTCCAACCATCCTTCAGCCACGATTCAGTGATGGCCACAACATCATACCTAACAATCTGTAATATTGCAACAAGACCATCCACCTTACTTTTTAAACTGTGCATTGCGATATAACACTTTGAGCACTGTATTTGCTACCCTTTTTGATTTTGCATCCCTAATGCACTGATACTCATCCTGCTGGCTTCAATTTTATCCTATCATCTGCCTGTCCTTCTTGACAGTCTAACTGCACACTATCTTAGAACAAAGGGATCCAGGAATACAGGTACATAATTCATTGAAAGTGGCATCACACATACATAGTGGAAAAAAGCCTGCTTACATTTACCCTAAGGTTGGGTGGGACTATAACCAGAGGCCATGGCTTAAGGGTGAGAAGTTTAAGGGGTACATAAAGGGAAACTTTTTCAGAGGGTCGTGAGAGTGTGGAATGAGCTGCCAGCGCAAGTGGTACATGCAAGCTTGATTTCAACGTTTAAGTGAAGTTTGGATAGGTACATGAATGGTAGGAATATAGAGGGCTATAGACCCAGTGCATGTCAATGAGATTAGGCAGGTTAAATGGTTTCAAGATTCACTGAAAGGCCTGTTTCTGTGCTGTACTTCTCTATGACTATGTGGAAAGAAGCTGCAGTGGGTTGTAAATTTAGTCGGCTCCATTTTGGGTACTAGCCTACAAAGTCCCAGGACATCTTTAGGGAGCAGTGTCTCAGAAAGGCAGCGTCCATTATTAAGGACCTCCAACACCCAGGACATGCCCTTTTCTCACTGTTACCATCAGGTAGGAGATACAGAAGCCTGAAGGCACACACTCAGCGATTCAGGAACTGCTTCTTCCCCTCTGCCATCCAATTCCTAAATGGATATTGAACCCGTGAACACTACCTCACTTTTTAAATATACATTATTTCTGTTTATTGCATGATTTTTAATCTATTTAATATACGTATACTGTAATTGATTTTCTTTTTTTTTCCTTCTGTGTTATGTATTGCATTGAACTGCTGCTGCTAAGTTAACACATTTCTTGACACATGCCGGTGATAATAAACCTGATTCTGATTCCGTTAGAATGATTACTCAAAAATTTTTAGATTCAGCTTAAAGGTACAGCTGAAAAGACTAAGAGGCTGACAACCCTTGAACTGTCGGCTAAATTTACAGGCAAATCTAAAAAGTGATTGGTTGATTGTATGATTTAATGCATGTTTAAATCAGTTTATTGTTTTTATTTAAGAATTGGGAAGCAGCATAGTGAAGATAGATGTAAGCAGGCTTGAAAAGTTGACTTGGGACGTTTTTGTACCAGACACTGTTGAGAAAGATTACTGTCTTCAACAAGGGCTGTTCTGTTGGCAGTTTTTCCCTGTAATTTGTCTAAGTATGCAATACCATTAAAGAACCTACAGATAAAATACAGAAATAGTTGCTTTCATTCAACACTCCAGGCATTCTAGTAAACTAGGGAACTTTAGCTTTAGGTGACCAGGAGATCTATTGAGCTTAGGAGTGAGCTGCAATTATGGCATGTATGGCCATGGAGTGGTCAGTGACCTGAGTTTGCTCTTAACTTCCCAAAGCACAAAGCATTTGGATAGACAGGGGCTTATTAGGGAGAGTCAACATGGCTTTGTGCGTGGTAGGTCATGTTTGACCAATCTATTGGAGTTTTTCGAGGAGGTTACCAGGAAAGTGGATGAAGGGAAGGCAGTGGATATTGTCTACATGGACTTCAGTAAGGCCTTTGACAAGGTCCCGCATGGGAGGTTAGTTAGGAAAATTCAGTCGCTAGGTATACATGGAGAGGTGGTAAATTGGATTAGACATTGGCTCGATGGAAGAAGCCAGAGAGTGGTAGTAGAGAATTGCTTCTCTGAGTGGAGGCCTGTGACTAGTGGTGTGCCACAGGGATCAGTGCTGGGTCCATTGTTATTTGTCATCTATATCAATGATCTGGATGATAATGTGGTAAATTGGATCAGCAAGTTTGCTGATGATACAAGGATTGGAGGTGTAGTAGACAGTGACGAAGGTTTTCAGAGCCTGCAGAGGGACTTGGACCAGCTGGAAAAATGGGCTGAAAAATGGCAGATGGAGTTTAATACAGACAAGTGTGAGGTATTGCACGTTGGAAGGACAAACCAAGGTAGAACATACAGGGTTAATGGTAAGGCACTGAGGAGTGCAATGGAACAGGGGGATCTGGGAATACAGATACAAAATTCCCTAAAAGTGTCGTCACAGGTAGATAGGGTCGTAAAGAGAGCTTTTGGCACATTGGCCTTTATTAATCGAAGTATTGAGTATAAGAGCTGGAATGTTATGATGAGGTTGTATAAGGCATTGGTGAGGCCGAATCTGGAGTATTGTGTTCAGTTTTGGTCACCAAATTACAGGAAGGATATAAATAAGGTTGAAAGAGTGCAGAGAAGGTTTACAAGGATGTTGCCGGGACTTGAGAAACTCAGTTACAGAGAAAGGTTGAATAGGTTAGGACTTTATTCCCTGGAGTGTAGAAGAATGAGGGGAGATTTGATAGAGGTATATAAAATTATGATGGGTATAGATAGAGTGAATGCAAGCAGGCTTTTTCCACTGAGGCAAGGGGAGAAAAAAACCAGAGGACATGGGTTAAGGGTGAGGGGGGAAAAGTTTAAAGGGAACATTGGGGGGGGCTTCTTCACACAGAGAGTGGTGGGAGTATGGAATGAGCTGCCAGACGAGGTGGTAAATGCGGGTTCTTATTTAACACTTAAGAATAAATTGGACAGATACATGGATGGGAGGTGTATGGAGGGATATGGTCCGTGTGCAGGTCAGTGGGACTAGGCAGAAAATGGTTCGGCACAGCCAAGAAGGGCCAAAGGGCCTGTTTCTGTGCTGTAGTTTCTATGGTTCTATGGTTCACTGGTCCCTTTGATAAACTTCCAAAGCCTTCAGGTCAAATCCGCAGTTTTAGGCAAAGCCTGGAATGCATTATAGCAATGTAAGACCATAAGCCATTGGAGTAGAAATTAGGCCATTTGGCCCATTGAGTCTACTCCACCATTCGATCCTGGCCTGTGCTCATTGCTACCATCAGGGAGGAGGCACAACTCAAATGTTTCAGGAACAGTTTCTACCCATCTGCCATCTGATTTCTGAATGGACAATGACCCCATGAACACTACCTCACTACTTTTTAAAAATTTTTATTTTTGAACTACTTATATAATTTAACATTTTAGACCATAAGACCACAAGACACAGGAGCAGAATTAGGCCATTTGGCCCATCGAGTCTGCTCCAGCATTCAGTCATAGCTGATCTTTTTTCCCCCCCTCATCCCCACTCCTAGGCCTCCTCTCCGTAACCTTTGCCCAATCAAGAACCAATGAATGTCCACATGAACTACACCCAACAACCTGGCCTCTACAGCTGCTTGTGGTAAGAAATTCCACAAATTCACCGATCTCTGGCTAAAGTCCTTCTGCAGCCTTCCTGTTTCCTCAACACTACCTGCCCCTCCACCAATCTTTATATCATCTGCAAACTTGGCAAGAAAGCCATCATATAAATCATTGACATACAGCATAAAAAGCGGTCCCAACACCAACCCCTACAGAACACCACCAGTCTCTGGCAGCCAACCAGAAAAGGATCCTTTTATTCCCACTCACTGCCTCCTACCAATCAGCCAATGTTCTAACCATGTTAGTAACTTTCCAGTAATACCATGGTCTCTTAACTTGGTAAGCAGCCTCATGTGTGGCACCTTGTCGAAGGCCTTCTGAAAGTCCAAATATACAACATCCACTACATCCTCCTTATCTATCCTGCTTGTAATCTCCTCAAAGAATTCCATCAGGTTCATCAGGCAAGATTTTCCCTGAAGGAAACCATGCTGACTTTGTCCAATCTTGTCCTGTGTCACCAAGTACTTCATCACCTCATCCTTAACATTAGCTCTAACATCTTTCCAACCACTGAGGGCAGGCTAACAGGTCTATAGTTTCCTTTCTTAAAGAGTGGAGTGACATTTGCAATTTTCCAGTCCTCCAGAGCCATGCCAGAATCCAATGATTCTTGCCTCCCCCTCCCCTCATTACTGCTATTATCCTCCCCAAACTGGTTCTATCTGCCCATTTCCTATGTACCTATCTCCCTATGTTTCTTCTCCCTTGGTTTACTTTTCCTATATCCTCCCCTACCTGTTCTACCTGGCCCATCACCTCCCCCCCTTCATTTGGTTCCATCCATCACGTACCCTTCACCACTCGCTTCTTTTCCCCTCATCAACTACCACCCAGTCTCTCACCATCCCCTTCCAAATGCCCATCAACCCGCCCTGTCTGGTTCCACAAATTGCCCACCCTCCTGTTTCACCCCTTCCTCTCATTTCTACATACGTTTTTTCACTCAACATTTATTTCAAATATCTAACGAATGTGGATTCCATGATTAAAAATACATTTAGCAGATTGCATGAGCTAGCTTCATCAGATTAGAAAAACAATTTTATATTCTATACTGCAAAGCTAGATATAGAACTTGGCTCACTACAAGTTACATCAACCATTAAATCATTGAGCTGTTTGCATTAAGTACCACAAACCTCAAGTATGATGCATTTTTAGGCTATGCTAACAAATACTTTACATTTGAAAAGTTTTGTGAACAAGTTGATCCAGTGCACTTCTTCAATCAATCTAATGCCATTCAATGCATTCTTAGTCATCAAAACACTAAAAACATATTTTGCATTTCTCTCTACATTATTCATTGCCTAGGAAATTAAGTTAAGGAATTGCAAAGACAATGTGTTTGATGTGAAATGCCAATACTATAAGTGCTACTTCTAAAAAAGAGGGTACAATATGGTGAATTGTAGTCAGAGAATAATAATTCTATTTGACATGGTTGTCTTTTCAAAGATAAAAGCTAGCTATTTAAGTTGAAAATCAATAATTGTTGAAACGTGCTTACTAGTACAACTTTTACATTTCAATATTAAAGGCAGAACAAACAAAATTTCTGTTTAACTGTGTAGTAGCCAAGAGCTCAAAAGGTGGAAACTTTAAACAAAGTAGCGAGAGTGCAAGAGTTTAGTTTATTGAAAAGGGGAAGCTGTTTGCATTCCTAATAAGAGTATCTTATAAATCTATCTGGTGGACCAATTCATTTCTATCTCCCTCTTCCCCCCATTTCCCTTTCTTTAAACATGAATGAAAATAGCTCCAATATTCATAGTTTTTAACATAGAAGCCCAAGTCAAAACAACAAAAAAGCTAGACAAATATTTTAACATCTTGGATGATTATTGGAGATGTTCACTTGTACCATCATTGAATCTTTGGACACTACCTCACTGTAAAAAAAAAAATTCAGTATTTCTGTTTTTGCACATTTTTAAAAAGTCTATTCAATACATGTAATTGATTTACTTGTTTATTATTATTATTATTTTTATTTTTATTTTTTTCTCTGCTAGATTATGTATTGTATTGAACTGCTGCTGCTAAGTTAACAAATTTTACATCACATGCCAGTGATAATAAACCTGATTCTGATTCTGATTCAGACTGAAAGAAGACCTACAACTATCAGCTTCTTGGGACAGTAGAGCTACTAGGACTTGATGTTTCAATCCCTATGGTAAGTTGGCACTCTCGATGTTGGCAGTGGGCTTGGAGAGGTGACAAGGAGGGAGGGTAGGTACGTCATCGGGGTCATCAGGTGGGCACCCTCCTTCTTTGATGTTTCGTTGATAAGCCCACGACGTCTCCAGAGGGCTCAACGGTGCTATCTGGCGTCCCAGATACACCCACCTCAGTTCCATACCCTCCTGTCTTCATCTTGCAGCCCAGTTGTTGTCTTTCCTTTTAATCCAAATCCAGTTGCTGCTTTCTTCTGCTGCATTTGACAAGGACCTGATTGCTTGTTGGAGGGAGTGACCCCTCACCCCCATCTTCTTCAATAGACTGGTCGTAGATGTAGCAACGAATCCCCTGCATCCCACTTCTACAGGGAAAATCTTGGTCTTCCAGCCATTCTGGGCAGCTTCAGTTGCCAGTTCAGAGTACTTGGTCTTTTTCCTCTCATAAGCTTCTTCGACACTATCTTCCCATGGTACTGTCAATTCCACAACATATGCCAGCTTGGCTGTTGTGGACCACAGGACCACGTCTGGCTGGAGTGTTGTAGCTGCAGTGTCAGGGGGAAACATAAGCTTTTTTTCCAAGTCCACGTCCGTTTTCCAATCCCGAGCAACCGGCAGAATGCTTACATCTTTTGATGTTATATGGTGCTCTGGAGGTTGACCTGCTGGTACAAATCGGGTAATGCGGACATTTCCTGCCAATGTTTGTGGGAGAGCATTTGTGGTGATTCACCTCTGTTCTAAGATTGATGTTAGCTGTCTGAGAACTTGGTTATGCCGCCAAGTTACCACCCCAGGTGAGGTTTGTGGTGCATCCTGTTAAAATGTGCCTTAGTGATCCAGGTGCTTGACAAGGAAAGCAAGCGGGGTCTTCTCCCCACCACTGGTTCAGGTTCTGGGGTGTGGGTAGAGGTCATAAGTGGCTCTGGTGACAAAACTTAGCCGGGATCCCTCCATCTCCCAGATGTCACGCCAGCTAAGTTTCCTCTTTTCCAGGCTCTCCCAATTAGTCCAGTGGCCCAGCTTGGTCATTGAGACGGCCCTGGCATGTCGCTCTGCCTCCTCCTGTCTTCTCAATTCCTCTACCACGAGTCGTCTCTTCTGCACTGATGTTGCCTTGTGCCATTGAGGAGCCTTTGGGACAAGCCCCAGCCCGGCTCTCCCATGTTGGACTTGGCCAACCACATCCCTGAAGCGAAGAGCAGACTTAGCACTCTGAACAGCTTCAGATGGTGTCCACTTTCTCCCCGTTGCCACACGGGGGCGCTGTTCAAATAACAGTATCTTCAGATTCAGTGAGGGTCATGACCAATCTTGCTTTGGTGCATTTGAATTCTTCCACAAGACTTGCAATTGGTAATTCCAATTTGCCGTTCCCGTACAGTCCAACAGGACTTAAGCATCGTGGAAGTCCAAGCCACTGTTTCACATGTGTGCTGATCATTCTTTTGAGCTTTTCAACCTTGCTGATGAGGATTTCATACACTGTTAAAGGCCACATGAGTCTTGGGAGTATGCCAGACTGGAAGCACCACAGCTTGAGTTTTCCTGGCAGCCAGGTCTTGTTGATGCGAACTATCTACATGATGGTATCCTTTGAGTTGTTTAAACTGCTCAGTGGCCTTAAGCTTAGCATCATACCATCAGCCCAAGCTCTTCACTGGCATTTCTGAAACAGTTGGGACAGGTGTCCCGTCAATCTGAAATCTTTGATCCGTGACTTGACCTTTGACAATGGAGATGCTTCTGCACTTGCTGGGCTTGATATTCATCCTCGCCCATGTGATGTTTTGATGAAGCTTTTCCAGGAATCTCTTGGTGCAGGGGACAGTTGTCGTCAGTATCACTATATCGTCTATATAGGCTCATATCGGTGGTAACCGTTGACCAAACTGTAGCCCTTTTCCTCCCGCAACCCATTTTGAAGCTCTGATAATGAGCTCCAATACTATAGTGAAGGCCAATGGGGAGATGGTGCACCCCGTCATGATACCTACTTCCAGTGGTTGCCACGCTGTGGTGAAGTCTGATGTTGTGAGACAGACTTGAAGATCCTGGAAGTAGCGTTTTACCAGATTTGTTATTGTTGCAGCACCTGAAAGAATTCAAATGCAGTCCACAGTAGGGAATGAGGAACTGATCCATAGGCGTTGGCCAGGTCGAGGAACAAGACCTGCAGATCCTTTTTCTTCCTTAGCCATCTGGAGTGATGCCACATGACGCTGGTATGTTCGAGGCATCCAGAGAAGCCTGCTATGCCAGCCTTTTGGATTGACGTATCAATGAAATGGTTTTGTTTCAGATACTTTGTAAGTCTTTGTGCCAACACACTGAAAAAAGATCTTGCCCTCTAAGTTCAGAAGGTTTATTTGGCGAAACTGCTCGATGGTGGATGATTTCTTTTCTTTTGGGATCAGAACTCCCTCCGCTCTTCTCCAGGCTTTGGGGATAATTTGCTTTTCCCACGCAACCCTCATGTTTTTCCAAAGGAATTTCAGAACATTAGGGGTGTTGTTGTAGACACAATACGGAACACCGTTAGGGTCTGGCGCTGATGCCGATCTTGCCTTCTTCACTGCATCTTTCACTGCCTCTTTTCACCTCGCTCAGCTTGGGAGGCTGATGTTAAGTTGATGTTGTGGGGGTGAGATTGGTGGGATGTCAGCTGGGACAAGTATCAGTTCATCTTTTCGCTTATCAGTGTGGATGATTCTGAGATGTCTTTCAACCTCCTCTTTTGATACTTTCAAGTATCCTCTTTTCTCTTTTGTGAAAATGCCTTTCACATATTTAAAGAGATCTTTGTAGAAGTCTGTTCTTGCTTTTTCCTTTTTGTGTTGTTTCCTTAAATTCGCTGCTCTGTGCAGCTTCGAGAGCCTCTGTTTTCTTGAAGGAGGTTGATGCCCTCCCCTTCTTCTGCTGTTGCTTTTTCCCACAACTTCCTCAGGCTTCTTCTTTCTTTAACAAGTCGTTGGATTTCCTGGAGACGACAGGATTAGGGGGGAGGAGGCATATCTTTCCTGCTGACTTGTTCCTTCACTCCAAATTTCTCCTTTCCGTAGCTGTAGATCAGGTCACCCATCCTCTCCAACTTCCTTTCTACTGATCCCTTGATGCCACTTAAGATCAGGCTCACATCTGCATTGATGGTTTCCCACTCCCTGCTGTTAGACTTTGGCCATTTCACCAACGGCTTACATCCTTGCATGTTCTCCACTTTACGATGTGCCTGGCTGTGTCTTGGACTGCTGCTTGTGCCTGAAACTTCTTCCACATCCTGCAGGGTGCTGATACTCTGCGGACTGTGGGTTTCTTCCTGCTGCTGAGTTTCATCCGACTGATTTGACCTTCCTCTTAACAGAATCTGGTCAATGCGGGGCCCTGGGTTGGAGATTTTCAAGCATTTCTTCCGTCCTTGATGAATTTTTAGACCACGAGTTGATGTTACTTTAGTCCAGCCACACCTACAGGTCTGAAGAACATGTCCAGCTGCTGGTTTCTCAAGAGTATTGCCACTATGAATAAATTAAAAAATGATTACATACCAACTATTATTTTCAGTATTGAAAAGGATAACAATTCCAACTTTCCACATATAAATTGGGTACAAAATGAATCTGATAGTTTTTTTTTAAAATGTACTTGCACAACCAATGAATAAGGAAGTGTGATTTAACCCAAAGTGTGATTTGACTGCTGGAGAATGATGCTGGAGATGTAGTAATGGGGGACAATGGAATAGCAAATGAACTGAATAAGCATTTTGTAGCTGTCTTCATTGTACAAGACACCAGCAGTATTGGGGAACTTCCAAGTGTAAGGGGTCATGAAGTGTGTGAAGCTACCTTAACTAGAGAGAAGGCAGAGAAGGTTCTTGTGAAACTGAAAGGTCTGAAAGTAGATAAGTCACCTGGACCAGATGGTGTACACCCCGGGTTTCAGAAAGAGGTGGCTGAAGAAATTGTGAAAGCATTAGTAATGATCTTTCAAGAATCACAAGATTCTGGAATGGTTCCAGAAGACCGGAAAATTGCAAATGTCACTCCACTCTTTAAGATAGGAGAGAGGTAGAAGAAAGGAAATGATAGGCCAGTTAGTCTGACCTCCGTGGTTGGGAAGATGTTGGAGTTGATTATTAAGGATGAGGTCTGAGGGTACTTGGAGGCACATGATAAAATAGGCCGTAGTCAGTATGGTTGCTTCAAGGGAAAACCTTGCCTGATAAATCTGTTGGAATTTTTTGCAGAAATAACAAGCAGGATAGACAAAGGAGAACAGGTTGATGTTGTGTGCTTGGATTTTCAGAAGGCCTTTGACAAGGTGCCACACATGAGGCTGCTTAACGAGCTACAAGCCCATGGTATTACAGGAAAGATTCTCGCAGGAATAGAGCAGTGGCTGATTGGCAGGAGGCAAAGAGTGGGAATAAAGGCAGCCTTTTATGGTTGGCTGCCGGTGACTAGTGATATTCACAGGGGTCTGTGTTGGGACCGATTCTTTCTACGCTATATGTCAACGATTTGGATAATGGAACTGATGACTTTGTTGCAAAATTTTGCAGATGATATGGTAGGTGGAGGGGCAGGTAGCTTTGAGGAAGAAGAGAGGTTACAGAAGGACTGAGACAGCTCAGGAAAATGAGCAAAGAAATGGCAGATGGGATACAGTGTCAGACAGTGTATGGTCATGCATGTTGGTGGAAGAAATTAAAGGGTTGACTATTTTCTAAATGGAGAGAAAATACAAACATCTGAGGCACAAAGGGACTTGGGAGTCCTTGTGCAGGATTCCCTAAAGGTTAATAAAGTCTGTGGTAAGTATTGTGAGCAATTTTGGGGCCCTTTATCTTAGAAAGGATGTGCTGAAACTGGAGAGGGTTCAAAAAAGGTTCACAAAAAGGATTCCAGGATTGAATGGCTTGTCATATGTCACTGGAATTCAGAAAAATGAGGGGTGACGTCATTGAATCTGATCCAATGGTAAAAAGGCCTTGACAGAGTGGATGTGGGGAGAATGTTTCCTGTGGTGTTTCCTCTCCACTAAGACCAGAGGACACAGCCTCAGAATAGAGGGGCGTCCTTTTAAAATGGAGATGAGGAGGAATTTCTTCAGCCAGAGAGTGATGAATCTGTGAAATCCTTTGCCACAGGCAGCTGTGGAGGCTAAGTCTTTATGTATACTTAAGGCAGGATTGATAGATTCTGTATTAGTCATGGCATGAAGGCAGGAGATTGGGGCTGAGAGGAAAATTGGATCAGCCATGTTGAATTGGCGGAGCAGACCATGTTGAATGGCCTAATTCTGCTCCGGTATCTCATGGGCTTATGGTCTATAGCTTGATCTTAGAAAGACTCTTTTATGGTCCTTGAAAATACAGTTCTCTGAAGAGAAACAGAGTATAGAAAATTGCCAGAATACAACAGTAATCAGTGACTACTTAGCATTCCTTTCAGCAATGAAATCTAAATTTTTTCTATAGCAACATCTTTTTCATATGAACTATATTCAAGCTTTGAAATAAAATAACCTCATCTGCTGTTCAGAATACAATATACTATTGTCCTATGTAACCATCTGTTATATTGGCTCGTATATGTCTAGGGGAAATCCCACCCAGCACCTGCCTCAACGCTCCCCACAGTGTCGGTCACAGCCCGAATCAATCCCAAACATCAATCATCAGCCAGCACACCCAGTAAATTTTAACAAGTACACTTTATAGATATTACTAATTCTATGACATTAATATGAATTTGATACAGAGAGGAAAGTAATGAAAAAAAAAGGCGCCAACACTTATCAAAGTCCAAGTTCTTCGCGCGCTACTGTTGGAGCTCAATCGATTCCTGGCAACCACCCGAATTCTGTCAACTCACGGCTCGGGACCACCCGGAGTGATCGACCGGAGCCTCTCCGCACGTCCGCCGTCCTCCCCGTCTCTTCCCCTGACTCCCCGTCTCTTCCTCCGACCCCCCCGCCTCTCCTCCGACCCCCCCGCCTCTCCGCCGTCCTCCCCCGCCTCTCCGCCAACTCCCCATCTCTCCTCCGACTCCCCACCAAAACCCCCGCACGTCCACCGTCCTCCCCGTCTCTCCTCCGACTCCCCGTCAAAAACCCTGCACATCCGCCGTCCTCCCTGTCTCTCCTCCGACTCCCCCCCCGCCAAAAATCCTGTTCCCAGTCATATGATACAGCATTGTATCCGAAAACAAAACGATACATGACCACCCATTGGCTAAGAGAACGCTGCTATCTCTAATAACCCAAGCAACTGTCTAGTTAGAGACTATCTCAGCATTCCCCAGTATAACATAAGAAGCCATTTTAAATTTAACAAAAAGAAAGACCCCGTACATCTACAATTGAGATCTGCTGATTTTGTACCTAATCTGATCATTCTCTCTAAGAAATTATCTCTCTCTTGCTGTGAACCCTTACATGCAAATGGATATTTACTTGTGTTAGCTATCTGTGAAAGGGGTATACAAGATGACTGGTGAGTATTTATGAATATTAATTTCTTCCATGTAATCTGTTTAGAAAACCAAGTGGTCTGCTCCTGGAATCTGTAGCAGCTCTATTTGAATATTGTACAAACGGACAACAAATTAATGGGCAACCTTTCCATTACTGTGGATAAGGGAGTGGCATTGAATTAAGGAGACATGGATGCAGCCTCTGTATCGTGCTTGAGAGCATTCAAAAATCAAATGCTACATAGCACTTCAGGCATGGATCAACATCCTATTATTCTGCATGGAACAGCATTACCAATAAGGAATTTTTTAATGCTGACCATTAAGAACATCTGAAGTTTACTTTTCTCATATCAGAATCAGAATCAGGTTTATTATCACTGGCATGTGACATGAAATTTGTTAACTTAGCAGCAGCAGTTCAATGCAATACATAATCTAGCAGAGAAAAGAATAAAATAAAAATAATAACAATAAATAAACAAGTAAATCAATTATGTATGTTGAATAGATTTTAAAAAGTGCAAAAACAGAAATACTGCATATTTTAAAAAAGTGAGGTAGTGTCTGAAGATTCAAGTACTATGAAAGTCAAAGGAGTAGGGGAAAGGAAAGAAAAAAATGTAAAAAGGTTTTGAATTAAAAAGTAAGCATATCCTTTTGAGAGTTGGCCTGCTAATATCCACTGGCAAATGTTATTGATCAACTGAATTCCATTGATTAAAAAATGAAATTGAAGCAGAAAATCAAAAATCAGTTCTAGGGTATTAATCCTGGACAAGTAATACTAACAGCTTTTCTAAGCTTTTCTCTGAACCCATTAAAGTAAAATAATTAACAAAGCATAATTAAAGTATTAATAAGATCTTTCAATTAACTTTGGCAGTATCAATAATAAAGTGCAATCATCCAGACAGGACTCAAATACTATACAATGTGACGTTTGTTTCATTCCGTCAGCTTGTTAGATCATATCCCTCTTTGTCAATCCAATCTACCTTTGATTTATCTTTTAAAACAGAGTATAACTGAGTTTCATATTCTGCATCTTTCACAACTACATGTCTTTCTTAAGAGTTCCATGTCAACAGACTGGTTTTTGGTAATGGTTTGTAAAATGTCACATTGTGCAGGTAATTGAATATCCCATTCAGATTCCGATGAAAATGTGTATGTTTGAATTATATAATCTTTAAAATGGTGATTGCAGAAGCTGATTGAATTTTCACATCTATTTTCACCTGCTTGGGAATCAGTACCATAGGCTGGAGCTATATTGGTACTGGCTGCAACCTGCAGGGCATTTGTTGTAGTTCTGGGATTAATCTCCTTGTTTGTGTTCTGAAGTTTAGCTTCACCCATAATCCCAATTTCATTATCATGGACCAATTTCCCACTTTGATTTACAGACTCTTGAGTGTTCAGAGAAGTTGATAGTAACTCCTTTCTAACCTGAACTGCAGCACCACTTAAAGTAGTTCTCAGTTGTTCTTTCTCATTGGTTTGAACAAACTGATTTTGTTCACTTATTTCTTGATTATCTATTGTAGTGTTTGACGAGTAGGTTGATTGATCTTCACAATTCCACACAATACTTTGTGGATTCATCAGGTTTTTGAACTCATTCTTACATTGCAAATCTTCCAGCCCTCCTTTAATATTCAAAGGATTGTCTACATTAAGCTGAGATGTTAAGTCAAAATGCTCCCCAGTAGGGATGTCTATGTAATATGTAACATGAGGTATATTTTGTTCAAAACAAGTAGAAGTGAAAGTGTTGTCTAGATCTGATATATAAAATTGTTCTGCTGGTGTTTGGGACAGATATTCACTAAAATTACCAGCAAGAGAATTGCTACTTTTAAAGAAAGTGGAAAAATCACACTCATTAGCCAAATTATCCAATCGAGGTCTTGGGGTCCTCTCATTTTGCAAACCAGAGTCATTGGAGCGCTTACGTTTTTTGAAACTGTATTTGTTCGTTAACATAAATGCATCACACTCAACCTTGTGGCATTTAGAGAAAGCCTTTACATAACACAAAATTTGATCAGATGCAGAATTCATATGTTCTTGTTTTTCCTGATGGCAGATTTCTGAATTTCCTTCACTGTTAATATGTGAAATTTCCTGCACACGATCATTTATAGCATCCACTTGTTGATTATATTTGTGACAAGATGCTTTCACTACTGCACTGAAATCCAATAGTTTCATCAGCAGCTGTTTAGAACACGTCTATTATATTTGATGATTCGAAGTGAAGGGGATCCAGATGAATAGGATTATACTTAATTATTTCTCCATTTGGCTCTTCCTTCATCTTGTCCAGTTTCACATAATGCAGCTTTGAATTCTGTCCAGTTTTCTCAGCAACAGTCATTATCATGTTCTTTATCCTCAAGAGCAAGATTAACAGCTTGCAATGATTTCACGTACATTCCAGATGAAGAAATTTCAGTATTTGAACCAGTCTTCCTGGATCTGAAAGGAAAGCACAAATAAGAACAAAAGACATAGTGTAATTCTGCATCTATTCGGCCCATCAAGTCTGCTCCATCATTTCATCATGGCTGATTTATTATCGCTCTCAACCTGATTAATCAAGAACCGATCAACCTCCACCTTAAATATACTCAATGGCTTGGCCTCCAGTTGTCTGTGGCAATGAATTCCACAGACACACCAACATCTGGCTGAAGAAATTTCACCTCATCTCTGTTCAAAATGGACCTCTTTATTCTGGAGCTGCGTACTCTGGTCCTAGAACATCCTGTCCATATTCATTCTATCTCGGCTTTTCAATATTTGAGAGACTTCACTGAAATCCCCTTCATTCTTCTAAAACCCAGAGCCATCAAACGCTCCTCAGCACCTGGATGACCTTTGGCTTGTACAGGAGAGTGAGGAGATAATTGATCAGAGTTCCAGGGAAGCAGTCACCCCGAAGCTGCAGGAGGCAAGTAGCTGGGTGACTGTCAGGAGAAACGGAAATGTGAATCGGCAGTTAGAGCAGAGCACCCTGTGACCATTCTCCTCAATAATAAATATACTGTTTTGGATACTGTTGTGGGGGATAACCTCCCAGGGGAACGCCACAGAGACTGGGTTACTGGCACTGATCATGGGTCCGTGGTGTAGAAGAGAAAGAGGGAGAAGAAGGGAGCAGTAGTGATAGAGGATTGAATAGTGAGGGGAACAGACAGGAGATTCTGTGGATGTGAACGGGACACCCTGATGGTATGTTGCCTCCCAGGTGCCAGGATCAGGGATGTCTCAGATCATGTCCACAACATTTTGGAGAGGGAGGGAGAGCAGTCAGATGTCTTGGGACATATTGGTACCAATGACATAAGAAGCAGGACCTGCAGGGTAGTAATTTCTGGACTGCTGCCTGTGCCCCGCGCCATTGTGGGTAGACACAGGATGATTTGGCAGATAAATGTGTGGCTGAGAAGCTGGTGCAGGGGGCAGGGCTTCAGGTTCTTGGATCATTGGGATCTCTTCTGGGGGAGGTATGACCTGTTCAAAAGTGACAGGTTGTACATGAACCCAAGGGGGACCAATATTCTCACGGGCAGGTTTGTTAGAGCTGTTTGGGAGGGTTTAAACTAACTTGGCGGGGGGGGGGTGGGAACCAGAGTGAAGGGACTCAGGATAGGACGATTGGTAAAAAAAATCAATGATAGCATGTAGTCAGACTGTCAGGAAGGGCAGGCAGATGATAAGACAAAATTTCAGCCAGCAGAGTGAGTATCAGTGCATTGGGGACGCAGAGTCAGAAAGGATAGCATATACAGTACTCAAAGTTTCTCAATGCATGGAGTGTAAGAAATAAGGTGGATGATTTTGTTGCAATATTACAGATTGCCAGGTATGATGTTGTGGCCATCACTGAATCGTGGCTGAAGGATGGTTGTAGTTGGGAGCTGAATGTCCAAGGTTACACGTTATATTGGAGGGAGAGGAAGGTAGGCAGAGGGGGTGGTGTGGCTCTGCTGGTAAAGAATGGCATCAAATCAGAAGAAAGATTGACATAGGATCAGAAGATGTTGAATCCTTGTGGGTTGAGTTAAGAAACTGCAAGGGTAAAAGGACGATGATTGCAGTTATATACAGGCCTCACAACAGTTGCTGGGAGGTGGACCACGTTACAATGGAAATAGAAAAGGCATGTCAAAAGGGCAATGTTATGACAAACATGGGAGATTTCAACATGCAAGTTGATTGGGAAAATCAGGTTGGGAATGGATCTCAAGAGAGTGAGATTGTTGAATGCCTACGAAATGGCTTTTTAGAGCAGTTTGTTGTTGAGCTTACTAGGAGATCAGCTATACTGGAGTGGGTGTTATGTAATGAACCGGAGGTGATTAGGGAGCTTAAGGTAAAAGAACCCTTAGGAGGCAGTGATCACAATATGATTGAGTTCAACTTGAAACTTGACAGGGAGAAAGTAAAGTCTGATGTAGCAGTATTTCAGTGGAGTAAAGGAAATTACAGTCGTATGAGAGAGGAGTTGTCATGGTGCCAGAGGACTGGAAAATTGCAAATGTCACTCCACTCTAAGAAAGGAGGAAGGGAGCAGAAAGGAAATTATAGACCAGTTAACTTGATCTCAGTGGTTGGGAAGATGTTGGAGTCAATTGTTAAGGATGAGGTGATGGAGTACTTGGTGACACAGGACAAGATAGTACTAAGTCAGGGAAAATCCTGCCTGACGAACCTGTTCGAATTCTTTGAGGAGATTACAAGTAGGATAGATAAAGGGGATGGTCTAATAAGAGGGAATTTGTAGAATGCCTGTAAGGTGGCTTTCTAGAGCAGCTTGTGATTGAGCCTATTAGGTGAATGATATGTCTGGATTAGAACAAAAGACCATAAGACACAGGAGCAGATTTAGGCCATTTGGCCCATCAAGTCTGCTCTGCCATTCAATCATGGCTGATCCAATACTCAAGGTGAGGGCTCACCAGTGCCTTATAAAACCCCAGCTTCACATCCCTGCTCTTGTATTCTATTTCGACTACCAAAGTGCATGACCATACATTTTCCAACATTGTAGTTAATTTGATACTTTCTAGCCCATTCTCCCAATCTAAGACAGACAGAGAGAAGGAGAGACAGACACAAGAGGGAAGGACAGACAGACAGCCAGAGAGGGGGAGAGGGAGAGGGGGAGGGAGGAGATGAGAGACAGATAAAGACATTGGGATAGTGTGAGTGTGAGTGTGAGTGAGAGAGAGAGAGTAAAGGAGATGAGCCCTTAAATGATGGCTCTATTCCTATAGGATTTTGTGCAGCTATTCAGCTAGCTGAACTTCATTGGGGAGGAGGTGTGATATGTCTGTGTTTCAACAAGGATGCCACATTAAAGTCATATCTGCAGTTTCGGCACAGATTTGCAAGCCACAGTGTTGCAGGCTGTTAAGATAATAAAGGGATTATGTCTCTCTCAGCTCTTAAACTCAATCCCACAATTGATGAAGGCCAATGCACCGTATGCCTTCTTAACCACTGTCACAATGGGGTGCTGGGAACGGACCCAAATGCAAGACACAGACACTGAAATACAAGGAACAGGACTTGACCAGAGTAGGAATGTGACCGGATACAGACAAGGAGCAAGGGACAAGAACACAGGCTTGGGCTAGGGCATGGACAAAACAGGAACCCGGACAAGGAACTATGCACTAGGAGCCTGGGCTTGGGCTCCGAGCCAGAGACTGGACAAGGACCCAGAACCTGGGTCTTGCCTCGGGCTCAGGCCCCAGAACCAGCCAAGGACATGACATGACTACGGGACAGGACGTGGCTGGGGTCTAGAGGCTTGGGGCTGCAGGCTGGGGTCTTGGTCTTGGAGCTTGGCTTGGGATCTTGGTCGTCAGGCTTGTGTTCTTTAAGCTTGGCTTGAGATCTTGGTCTTCAGGCTTGAGGCTGGGGTCTAGGGTCGTGAGCTTGGAGGCTGGGGTCTAGGGTCATGAGCTTGGAGCTTGGCTTGGGTTCTTGGAGCTTGGCTCGGGATCCTCGAGGCTTGGGTTCTTGGAGCTCGAGTTTAGCATCATGGCAGTAGAGGAGGCCATGTATGGACATATCTGAATGGGAGTGAAGGGGTAACTCAGGTTGGAGGAGCAACACCTCATATACCGTCTAGGTAGTCTCCAGCCCCTTGGTATGAACATTGAATTCTCCAACTTCTGGTAATTCCCTCCCCCTCCCTTCCTCAATCCCTATGTCACTCTGCCCTCTCGCCCAGCGGCCTATCAGCTCCCTCATGGTTCCACCTCCTTCTACTACCCATTGTGTTTTCCCCTATTCTTTCTTCACCTTTCCTGCCTATCACCTCCCTGCTTCCCCTCCTCCACCCCTTTATCTTTCCCCTTACTGGTTTTTCACCTGGAACCTACCAGCCTTCTCCTTCCCACCCTCCCCCCACCTTCTTTATAGGGCCTCTGTCCCTTCCCTCTACAGTCCTGACGAAGAGTTCCGGCCCGAAACGTCGACCGATCTTTTCCACGGATGCTGCCCGACCTGCTGAGTTCCTCCAGCATGTTGTGAGTGTTGCTTTGACCCCAGCATCTGCAGATTATTTTGTGTTTACTATTCCTAATCATATTATGCCTCTCCAAGTGTTCATAAATCCTGCCTCTCAGGATCTTCTCTATCAACTCGCCAACCACTGAAGTAAGACTCACTGGTCTATAGTTTCCTGGGCTATCCCTACTCCCTTTTTTGAATAAGAGAACAACATCCGCAACCCTCCAATCCTCCGGAATCTCTCCCATCCCCATTGAAGATGCAAAGATCATCGCTGGAGGCTCAGCAATCTCCTCCCTCGCCTCACACAGTAGCCTGGGGTACATCTCGTTCAGTCCCAGTGACTTATCCAACTTGATGCTTTCCAAAAGCTCCAGCACATCCTCTTTCCTAATATGTACATGCTCAAACTTTACAGTCTGCTGTAAGTCATCCCTAGAATTGCCAAGATCCTTTTCTGTAGTGAATACTGAAGCAAAGTATTCATTAAGTACCTCTGCTATCTCCTCTGGTTCCATACACACTTTTCCACTGTCACACTTGATTGGTCCTATTCTTTCACATCTTATCCTCTTGCTTTTCACATACTTGTAGAATGTCTTGGGGTTTTCCTTAAACCTGCTTGCCAAAGCCTTCTCATGGCCCTTTCTGGCTCTCCTAATTTCATTCTTAAGCTCCTTCCTGCTAGCCTTATAATCTTCTTGACTAGATTTACAACAGCCTTTGTACACCATGGTTCCTGTACCTTACTGTCCTTTCCCTGTCTCATTGGAACGTACCTATGCAGAATCTACGCAAATATCCCCTGACCATTTCTCACATTTCTTCTGTACATTCAATGAGATCCCCATGCATTCTTCTAAACTCCAGTGAGTACAGGCCCAAAGCTGCCAAACCCACCTCATATGTTAACCCCTTCATTCCCAGAATCATCCTTGTGACCTTCCTCTGGACTCTCTCCAATGACAATACACCCTTTCTGAGACAAGGGGCCCTAAACAGTTAACAATACTCGAAGCAACATACATCAAAGTTGCTGGTGAACGCAGCAGGCCAAGCAGCATCTATATTGCTTGAATTTCCAGCATCTGCAGAATTCCTGTTGTTTACGTTTAAAAACAATACTCGAAGTGTGGCCTGCGTCTGACTTATAAAGCCTCAGCATTATCTCCTTGCTTTTATATTCTGTTCCCCTTGAAATAAATGTCATTGCATTTGCCTTCTTTACCACAGATACAACCTGTAAATTAACCTTCTGGGAGTCTTCCACGAGGACTCCTAAGTCCCTCGTCACCTCTGATGTTTGAGCCTTCGCCCCATTTAGATAATAGTCTGCACTATTGTTCCTTTTACCAAAATGCATCATACATTTCCCAACACTGTATCCATCTGCCACTATTTCGCCCATTCTTCCAATTTGTCTAAGTCCTGTTGCAATCACATTGCTTCCTCAGCACTACCTACCCCTCCACCTATCTTCGTATCATCCACGAACTTTGCCACAAAGCCATCAATCATTGTCAAACAATGTGAAAATTAGAGGTCCCAATACTGAGCCCTGAGGAACACCACTAGTCTCTGACAGCCAACCAGAAAAAGCCTCTTTTGATCCCTCTCGCTGCCTCCTACCTGTCAGCCATTCCTCTATCCATGCCAGTATCTTTCCTGTAACACCATAGGATTTTATCTTGTTAAGCAGCCTCGTGTGTGGCATCCGATCAAGTGCCTTCTGAAAATCAAAGTAAATGACATCCACTGCCTCTCCTTTGTCCACCCTGCTTGTTACTTCCTCAAAGAACTCTAACAGATTTGTCAGGCAAGATTTCCCCTCACAGAAACCATCCTGACTTTGACTTATTTTGTCATTAGTCTCCAAGTACTCTGAAACTTCATCCTGAATAATAGCCTTCAACACTTTCCCAACCACTGAGGTTAGGCTTAACTGGCCTACGATTTCCTTTCATCCCTTCTTAAAAGTGGCGTGACATTTGTAATCTTCCAGTCCTCTGGGACCATGCCAGAAACAAATGATTCATGAAAGATCGTGGCCAATGCATCCGTTATCTCTTCAGCAACCTCCCGCGGGACTCTGGGACGTAGTCCATCTGGTCCAGGTGACTTATCCACCTTAAGACCTTTGAGTTTGCCTAGCACATTTTCCTTTGTAATAGCAATGGCACTCCCTGACACTCACGGACCTCTAGCACACTGCTAGTGTTCCACAGTGAAGATTGATGCAAAGCACTCATTAAGTACATCTGCCATTTCTTTGTCCCCCATTACTACCTCAGCAGCATCATTTTCTTGTGGTCCAATATCAACTCTCACCTCCCTTTTATTACTTATATAACTGAAAACAACTTTTTTGTATCCTGCTTTATATTATCGGCTAGTTTGCACTGATATTTCATCTTTTCCCTTCTTATAGCTTTTTTAGTTGGCTTTTTTTGGATTTTAAAAGCTATTCAATTGCCCAACTTCCCACTTACTTTTGCTACTTTATATGCCCTTTCCTTGGCTTTTATGCAGTCCTTAACATCCTTTGTCAGCCAGGGTCGCCTACCCCTGTCATTTGAGAACTACTTCCTCTGTGGGACATATCTATCCTGCGCCTTGTGAACTATTCCCAGAAACTTCAACCATCTCTGCTCTGACGTCATCCCTGTCAGTATCCTCCACCAATCCACCAGGGCAAGCTCCTCTCTCATGCCTCTGTAATTTCCTTTATTCCATTGCAATACTTAAATATACCCATGGACTGAGCCCTCTGGAGATGTTGTGGGCTTATCAACGAAATGTCAAAGAAGGATGGTGCCCACCTGATGACCCCGATGACGTACCTACCCTCCCTCCTTGTCACCACTCCAAACCCACTGCCAACATCGAGAGTGCCGTCTTACCATAGGGATTGAAACATCAAGTCCTAGTAGCTCTACTGATCTACTTACATGTGATTCTCCCTCATTTTTTTTTATTATTTCTGCATTTGCACTACTTTTAATTTAACTACTTTATTTGATAGTCTAATTGATTTAGTTATTTATTTTCTACATTATCATGTGTTGCATTGTAATGCTGCTGCTAAGTTAACAAATTTCACAACGTATATCACTAAGCAATTACCATCAACAGATCACTTACAATACCAAAGGAAACAACACACTGGACCATTGCTACACCACCATCAAGAATGCCTACTGAGCTATTCCACACCCTCAATTTGGGAAGTCTCTTCACCTTGTGAGGGGATCCAGGAGTACCCCTATTAACTGTTTGGAGAGAGACATTTATCATTGATGGTTTGTTTGGAAAGGAGAGAGAGACAGAATTATTTACCACTGATATGTTGCTTTTGAAAAGAGAGAGAGAGAGACAAAGATTAATGGTTGGACTGTCACTTTAAGGCATTGGAAGTAACTTTGGATTTTTACTGAGTTTGGAGTTGGAGACAGCACCAAGCAGCTCGAAGGTTGCTATGGTGACCAAAGGCGGTGGACACTCGATGTTATGATTTTCAGTTCGTTATTGATGTTACTTCCAAGGACTTGTTGCCTGCTCACATTCCTTTACAGACAAAGGAAGGAGGGACTCTTTGAATGACAGGTGATGCTCAGCCTGGTGGGATAAATGGGAGGTCAGATGATACAGACCTCAGACACATGATATGGACACTGAATGAGCATTGTTGTGCCCGCAGAGAAAGTGGGTTTTGGAGGATCAATCAGGCGGATCGATCCAAATTGCTATTCCAGCGGTGAAGAAGGGGTTGACTGGTGGGGAGTTGTCTATGTGTCCACCCTTGCCAGGGTGATAGCTCCACCACAGAAAACCGGTCCCCCTGGTTAAAGTCACAGTCGGTGACTTGTAAAGGATTTCGGAGGACGAGAAGATCGATGGCAACAGCTCACCTGAGGACTCAACTCACTCTCTCTCTCTCTCTCCATCACTACTCAACTAAATACCATGAACTGAACTGAACTTTACTCAACATCGTAAGACTGTATCTTTTTACCCCGAGACTTAAAGAAGCTTGGTTTTTCATACATATATATATTCCACACTTACTTATATATATAATCATTGCTAACCTGTTTGATTTATTTACATTGATATTACTGTATTGCCTAGTTACTAATAAATATTATTAGTTTATAGCAATATGAGACTCCAAAGTATTTTCCATCTCTGCTGGTTTCTTTATCCCTGTCACGGGGTCCGTGACATCCTAGCTGTACTTCTACTCCCTGAGTATAGGCAGAGACTGAAGACTGCAGCAACAGTAGTGAGGACCAAGAAGGTATGGACAAGGACAGGAGCACAGGAGCGCCTACAGGACTGCTTTGAATCGGTGGAGTGGACTGTATTCAGGGATTCATATTCACACCTGGATGAGTATGCTGCTGTTGTTGCTGACTTCATTAAAACCTGTGTGGATGAGTGTGTGCCCACAAAGGACATCTCTAGGGAGCGGTGTCTCGGAAAGATTAGATTAGATTAGGTTCAACTTTATTGTCATTGTGCTGAGTACAGATACAAAGCCAATGAAATGCATTTAGCAACTGACCAGAAATGCAAAGAATAGTGTTATTTACAAAATAACTGCAAATAAAAAAAGTGCTACACAAATATAAAAGTACTGAGACAGTACAATACGGATGCAATACTGCTTAGTGCTGTGATGAGAGGTTCAGCAGTGTCCATTATTAAGGACTGTGGCGACCCACTTTCTGGCACACACGAACCGGCTCACAACAGCGTGCGCAGGCAAAGGGCCGGCCCCAAAAAGGGTGCCAGGCCATTTTCACCAGCAGGGGGGAAATCCCGCGCGCAGAAAGCGTCTGGGAATATGCATTCTCCACGGCAGTCCCGCCCCAAGGAGGGCGGGAACGGGATGGCTTTAAAGCAGGCCGTGAAATTTGAATAAATCTCTTTATCGCAATCCCAACTCACCGACTCCGTGTGGTTACTCTAGTGGTGTGTAGCACACCGCTACAGGACTTCCAGCACATGCTCTTTTCTCACTGTTACCATCAGATAGGAGTACAGAAGCCTGAAGGCACACACTCAGCGAGTTAGGAACAGCTTCTTCCCCTCCGCCAACCGATTCTAAATGGACTTTGAAGCTTTGGACACTACCTCACTTTCTTAATATACAATATTTTTGTTCTTGCACATTTTTAAAAATCTATTCAAGACACGTAATTGATTTACTTGTTTATTATATTTTACTTTATTTTTTCTCTCTCTGCTATATTATGTATTGCATTGAACTGCTGCTGCGAAATTAACAAATTTCACGTCATATGCCGGTGATAATAAACCTGATTCTGATGCTGCCTGCAAACGCGAGGAATTCTGCAGATGCTGGAAATTCAAGCAACACACATCAAAGTTGCTGGTGAACGCAGCAGGCCAAGCAGCATCTCTAGGAAGAGGTGCAGTCGACGTTTCAGGCTGAGACCCTTCGATCACCAGCATTTTTTATGTCTGATGCTGCCTGACTTGCTGAAACCTTCCGACACTTCACGAATTTTTAAAAAGATTTCCAATAGCTTTCTTTTAAGGTTCCAATTGCATATGAAGCGTCTTGGAACGTCCTGAAGCTACATAAATGGAAGGAGTTGGTTTGTTTGGTGGGTGACTGCCCGACAGCCATTTAAACCCTCACCACCACCCAAACCAGGATTTACAGAGCGATCCGTTCTCCCGAACCGACAGACAAAATCCTCCCCTAGCCACCGTCCGTTCCTCTCAAAATATCACGTACCTTCCTTCAGCCAGCTACCTACTTCCGAGATCAGACCGGGATTTCAAACTTCTTTCTACTTTAGTGCCAATTCGCGATGATGCGGAAGAGGGAATCTGGCCACTATTGCGCAGGTGCCAAGCAGGCGCCTCGGCGGGCAGTCGCAGGGTGGCGGTAGGACCCATTGCCGTACAGCATGGCCGCGGCCAGTGGGGACGTAGCGGGGTTTGCCGTGTGGCTCAGGAGGCGGCTAGAAGGGATGGATATAGATGGTGATGTCTACGGCTCGTACATTAACGGCATCCTGCGGGAGGGAGAGAACGAAGAAGAACAATCTGAGGCTCTTCAAGGCATTTTATCTACTTTGATGGTGAGTGAGGCACCGAACTATGACAGTCTTAGTCTGTTTCTCTTTTTTAGTTATTTTACTGCATGGCTCACTTTCACCATTTGTTTGTGACATAATTATGATTTAAAACATTTGCTCTAATTCGATGTGTGCCGAGGCTGCTTGTTCCTTTACTATCTGATTAACAATAAACTCAGTAACCTTCCATTATGAAGCTTTCAAACCAAGTTTGATCTATAACAGTTTTTTCCCGCTTTCTCAATGTGCCAACATAGCACTGAATCTATTGTCATTTACTGGTATTTTTACGTTAGTTTCTGAGAAAAGCGCTTGCACTCCAGCTACAAAAACAAATATTGGAAGCATCGGCCGATCAGACAGAATCTGTGGCGGGGACATCAGAGTTAATGTTTCAGGTCCAAACGTTACACCTTAAGAAGGGCCGAATAGGCATATTGTGCTCTAACAGAATGATACCTGAATTGACATGTGTTAAATTACCATAAGATATAGGAGTGGAAATAGGCCATTTGGTTTATCGATTCTGCTCTGCGATTTCATCATGGCTGATCCATTTTTTCTTCTCGGCTCCAATCTCTTGTCTTCTCCCCGTATCCCTTCATTCCCTGACCAATCAAGAATCTATCAACCTCTACCTTAAATATACATAAAGACCTGGCCTCCACAGCTGCCTGTGGCAATGAATTCCACAGATTCACCACTCCCTGACTAAAGAAATTCCTCCTCATCTCCATTCTAAAAGGACACCCCTCTATTCTGAGGCTGTGTCCTCTGGTCTTAGACTCTCCCACTGTTGGAATATCCTTTCCACATCCAACTTTATCAAGGTGCTTCACCATTCAATGGTTTCAATAAGATCAGAATCAGGTTTATTATCACTGACATGCGACGTGAAATTTGTTAATTTAGCAACAGCAGTTCAATGCAATACATAATCTAGCAGAGAGAGAGAGAATAAATAAAATAAAACATAATAAATAAACAAGTAAATCAATTACTTGCATTGAATAGATTTTTTTAAAATGTGCAAGAAATAGAAATACTGTGTATTTAAAAAAAAGTGAGATAGCGTCCAAAGCTTCAATGTCTATTTAGGAATCGGATGGCAGAGGGGAAAAAGCTGTTCCTGGATTACTGAGTGTGTGCCTTCAGGCTTCTGTACCTCCTACCTGATGGTAACAGTGAGAAAAGGGCATGCCCTGGGTGCTGGGGGTCCTTAATAATGGACGCTGCCTTTCTGAGACACCGCTCCTTGAAGATGTCCTGGGTACTTTGTAGGCTAGTACCCAAGATGGAGCTGCCTAGATTTACAAACTTTTACAGTTTCTTTCGGTCCTGTGCAGTAGCCCCTCCATACCAGACAGTGATGCAGCCTGTCAGAATGCTCTCCATGGTACAACTATAGAAGTTTTTGAGTGTATTTGTTGACATGCCAAACCTCTTCAAACTCCTAATGAAGTATAGCCGCTGTCTTGCCTTCTTTATAACTACAACAATATGTTGGGACCACATTAGATCCTCAGAGATCTTGACACCCAGGAACTTGAAGCTGCTCACTCTCTCCACCTCTGATCCCTCTATGAGGACTGGGATGTGCTCCTTCGTCTTACCCTCCCTGAAGTCCACATTCACGACTCATTCTTCTGAATTCTAGTGAATACAGGCCCAGAGCCATCAAACTCACTTCATATGACAAGCCATTCAATCCTGGAATAATTTTTGTGAACATCCTTTGAACCCTCTCCAGTGTCAGCACATCCCTTCTAAGATAAGAAGCCCAAAACTGCTCACAATACTCCAAGTGAGACCTCACCAGTGCTTTATAAAACTTCAACATTGCATCCTTGCTTTTATATTCAAGTCCTCTTGAAATTAATGCTAACATTACATTTGCATTCCTCACACAGACTCAACCTGCAAATTAACCTTCAGGGAACCCTGCACAAGCCTTCCCAAGTCGCTTTGCGCCTCAGATTATTGAATTTTTTTCTCCATTTAGAAATAGTTGCCTTTTTATTTCTTCAGCAAAGTGCATGGCCATACAATTCCTGGCACTGTATTTCATCTGCCACTTCTGTGCCTGTTCTTCTAATGTGTCTAAATCCTTCTGGAGCCTTTGTACTTCCTTAAAACTACCTGACCCTCCACCTATCTTTGTGTCGTCTGCACGTCATCCAAGTCATTGGCACATAATTTTAAAAAACTGGTCCCAACACAGACTCTTGTGGAACACCTCTCACCAGCATCCAACCAGAAAAGTCTCCCTATATTCCCACTCTTTGCCTCCTGCCAATCAGCCAATGCTTTACCATAGAAACCATAGAAACTGCAGCACAGAAACAGGCCCTTTGGCCCTTCTTGGCTGTGCCGAACCATTTTCTGCCTAGTCCCACTGACCTGCACACGGACCATATCCCTCAATACACCTCTCATCCATGTATCTGTCCAATTTATTCTTAAATGTTAAAAAAGAACCCGCATTTACCACCTTATCCATGCTGGAATCTTTCCTGTAATACCACAGACTCCTAGCTTGTTAAGCAGCCTCATGTGTGGCACCTTGTTAAAGGCCTTCTGAAAATCCAAATATACAACATCATCCAATTCTCCTTTGTCTATCCTGCTTGTTATTTCTTCAAAGAATTTCAACAGTTTTGTCAAGCAAGATTTTCCTTTGAGGAAACCATGTTAACGACGACCTATTTTTATTATGTGCCTCTAAGTACCCTGAAACTACGTCCTTGATAATCGACTCCAACACCCTCCCAAACACTGAAGTCAGACTAACTGGCTTATAGTTTCCTGTCTTCTGCCTCTCTCCCTTCTTGAAGGGTGGAATGACATTTGCAATTTTCCAGTCTTCCGGAGCCAGTTGAGAAACTAGTGATTCTTGAAAGATCATTACTAATGCCTCTTCAATCTCTTCAGCCACCTATTTCAGAATTCTGTGCTGTACACCATCTGGTCTAGGTGACTTATCTACATTCAGACCTTTCAGTTTCCCAAGAATCTTCTCCCTAGTGATGAAAACTAGCCAGCCTCACGAACTGTCTTGAGGAGATGAAGTGTTGGATGGCACAAAACTTCCTACAGCTGAATGAAGGCAAGTCTGAAGTTGTCCTATCTGGCCACCTTGACTCCATCAAAGTGATTACCAACAGTCTTGGTAACTTGTCCACCCTTGTCAAACCCCATGTTAAATCCCTTGGTGTGATATTTGATTCCACCTTTAAGTTTGACAAGCAAGTTAATGCAGTAGTAAAAGCCAGTTTTTTCCAGCTTCGTACTATTGCCAAAATCAAGCAGTTTCTCTCTTTCAAAGATCTCGAGAAAGTCATCCACGCCCTTATATCCTCCCGCTTGGACTACTCCAACTCCCTGTATACTGGGATTAGTCAGTCGTCCCTGTCCCGTCTGCAACTGGTCCAGAACGCCGCAGCCAGGCTCCTGACAGGTGCCCGGAAGAGGGACCATATTACTCCTAACCTGGCCTTCCTCCACTGGCTACCAGTACGGTTCAGAATTGATTTTATGATTCTCCTGTTTGTTTATAAAGCCCTAAATGGGCTGCCCCCCCCCCCCATATCGCAGACCTTCTAACCCCTTATTCTACTTCCTCAGATCGGCTGACTTGGGGCTCCTGGGTGTCCCACGATCTAAACTTAAGCTCAGGGGTGACCGCGCCTTTGCTATTGCAGCCCCTAGACTGTGGAACAGCATTCCCCTCCCTATCAGATCTGCCCCCTCCATCGACTCTTTTAAACCCAGGCTCAGATCTTACTTTTATTCACTAGCGTTTGAATCCTCCTGATGTGGCTGATTTTTGGCTTGTGCCTAGGCCCTTGTGTTGTTTCTTTTGTGCCTATAAGCTGTTTGCCTTGTTGGTTATGTCTGTGTTTCCTGTGTTTGTGGGTTGTTTTGAAATGTGCTATATAAGTAAATTTGACTTGACTTGATACTTTCATACACTGTGGAACTTCCTCCATACTGCTAGTGTCTTCCACAGTAAAGACTGATGCAATGTACTTATTCAGTTCTTCCACTGTTTCCTAGTCCCCCATTACTACCTCTCCAGCATCGTTTTGCCAGTGGTCTGATATCCACTTTCACCTCTTCTTTTATACATGATATATCTGAAGAAACTTTTGGTATCCTCTTTAATATTATTGGCTGGCTTACTTTTGTATTTCATCTTTTTCTCAATGACTTTTTAAGCTGCCTTCTGTTGGGTTTTAAAAGCTTCATAATCTTCTAACTTCCCACTAATTTTTGCTCAATTATATGCCCTCTCTTTGGCCTTTATGTTAGCTTTGACTTCTCTTCTTAGCCACTATTGTGTCATCTTTCCTTTAGAATACTTCTGTAATATTGATGTGACTCGGACACCGCTGTAGATTGAACAACCACGTTTATTCAACAGACTTCCATTTTCATACTTTTTCTACGTCCTGACGTCATACGCACTCTGACGCTACGAATACTCACACAATACATTACATCCTCCTTCTCAAGATTTTTTTTTACAATACTGTGAATTACCAAAACAATGCCTCTAGGTATGCCCTTCTTACAGTGCAACAACCATGACATAAACTAAAAAAATCTTACCTTCTTGTACTGTATTCTGCATTGTATCTTACAATACTAACAGCAGTGTATTTTCTTTTACTAACATAGACTAATAAACCTTTTATTTCACACTTTGGAACTTATGACATGTGTGACTTTGCCTCAACTGTATGTCTAGTCTCTGTATCCAGCTGGAAGTTTGACTGTCTCCCAGACCGTGTGTGATACAACTGTGACTGGGCTTGACCTTCATCAATGTCAGTCTCTCGAGGGACCTCTGTGTTTTTGCGGTCTGCATCACTCTTGGTGTCGTTTGTTTCCATGTCTGTATCTGTGGAAATGTCCTGTGCATCTGTACGTGGAAACCCCCTCTCGCCTGTCTTCAGCAGATGCTTCCTGTTCCTCCTGTAGACTCTTCCATCCGGCGTGCGAACTATGAAGGATCTTGGTTGCTGATGTCTGTTCACAACCACAGCTGGTTGCCAAGTGTCCCCTCTCTGTATTCTGACATTTTCACCTGTATGCAGATCTGGCAACTGTATTGTACGTCTGTCATGGTAGCTCTTTTGCTTTATTTGCTTGTACTTTTGCTTGTCATGTACTTGAGTATTACCTTCAGGAGTCAGTAGAGTTGTGGACGTTGGCAGTTTGGACTTCAGACGACGTCCCATCAACAGCTGCGCAGGAGAGAACCCCATACCCTCAATTGGTGTGTTGCGGTATTCAAGCAGAGCGATGTAAGGGTCACCGTTGCTGCTTTGTGCCTTCTTGAGCATGTTCTTGACAGTTTGTACAGTTCTCTCTGCTTGTCCATTAGACTGAGCGTGCCCCGGACTGGAAGTAACATGTTGAAATTCCCAGCTTTCTGAGAACCCTCTGAACTCACCACTGGCATATTGTGGACCATTGTCACTAACGACAATATCTGGAATCCCATGTCTTGTGAATGTCGACATCATTGTGGTAATGACACCTCGACTGGACGTGTCACTTAACTTGGTGATCTCTGGATATTTTGAATAGTAGTCCACACAAAGCAGATATTCTGCACCATTGTAGTGAAAGAGATCTGTGCCAATCTTCTCCAATGATCTTTCTGGTAGTGGGTGGGGAAGCAGAGGCTCTCTTGGATTGCTGTTTTTGTTTTCATTACAGACAGCACACTGAGACACAATGTCCTCTATCTGAGTTGACATGCCTGGCCAATAGAGAATGTCCCTTGCTCTTTCTTTACATTTCACTATCCCCAGGTGTGACTCATGAATTCTGTTCAGCATTTCCTGTCTCATTTGGTTTGGTACGATGAGTTTTGCCCATTTCAACATTAGTCCTGATGCATAGCTGATTTCCTCTTTAAATGTCCAGTATTTCTGCATTTCCTTTGGAACATCTTTTCTTTCTGTTGGCCATCCATTCATTGTAATGTCTCTTAGTATTTGCATTTCAGGATCATCTGCAGTCACTTTCCTGAACATGTTCAACTTCTCCTCAGAGATGGCTAGCTGAGGTGTAACCCAGTTGACCTCCAGCTCTCTTCCTAGCAACTCTTCCTTTTGCTCTTTGAGGTAAGCATGGCTCAAAGCATCAGCGATGTACAGTTCTTTTCCTGGCTTATGGGTGACTGTGAGAGTGTACCTCTGTAGCCTGAGAAGCATCCTTTGCAGCCTCATAGGAGCTTGGTGGAATGGCTTTTTGAAGATGCTCTCAAGTGGTTTGTGATCACTCTCAACCTGGATTTCTTTGCCATATACATACTGGTGGAACTTCTCACACCCATAAACTATGGTGAGTAATTCCTTCTCGATTTGAGCATATCGGCATTGACAGTCCATAAGTGCTCGTGATCCATACGCCACAGGCCTCCCATCCTGCAGTATAACAGCTCCTATTCCCTCTGAACTGGCATCCACAGACATCGTCACCGGTTTATTGACATCATAGAACTTGAGTGCTGGTGCATTGGTAACCAACTGCTTCAATGTGTCAAAACTTTTCTTTTGTTCGTCTTCCCAATGCCATTCAGTGTTGCTCTCTAGTAGCTTTCGGAGTGGAGCGCTGACCTCTGATAAGTTGGGAATGAATTTGGCAAGATACTGTATCATGCCCATGAACCTCAATAGTTCTTGCTTGTCTTCCGGTGGTGGTAGCTATACCACAGCTCTGACCTTTTCATCATCTGGTTTTAGCCCATCAGCACTGAGCACATGACCTATGTATTTGATCTCTGTGGTTCTGATCTTACATTTACTTTTGTTCAGTTTTAGGTTGTACTCACGTGCGCTCTCCAGGAGCTTCATCAGTCTCTGATCATGTTCCTCAATTGTGTCACCCCATATCAGCAAATCGTCAATGATGTTGACCACCCCGTCCAGGCCTTCAGTCATTTGTGCCACAGATCTCTGGCATACCTCTGATGCAGAGGAAATCACAAAGGGTAGACGCAGGAAACGATATCTCCCTATGGGCGTGTTGAAAGTGCATAATTTGGAACTTTCTTCATCCAGCTTGATCTGCCAGAAGCCTTGATTTGCGTCTAATACTGAAAAGTATTTTGCATTAGGCATGTGGGAGACAACCTCTTCAACTGTGAGCAGCGGATAGTGCTCTCTTTCGATGGCTTGGTTGAGATCTTGTGGATCCATGCAAATACTCGTCTTTTTTTCTGTGACCACTGTCACCATACTATTCACCCAGTCGGTCGGTTCTATTTGTCTTGTTATGACTCCCATCTGTTCCATTCTGTGTAGCTCCTCCACTGCTCGATCCCTGAGAGCTACTGGAATCTTTCTCGGGGCATGCACAACTGGTGCAATAGTTGGATCAATCTTGATATGGTGTTTCCCTGGTAAACATCCTAATCCAGAAAACAAGTCATCAAAGTCTTTGAGAATGTCATTTTCTTTTTCAACACTGTAGATTCTCTTCACCAGGCCTAGCTTTGTGCATGTCGCTTTGCCCAGTATTGCTGGAACATGTGACTGTACTATTTCAAACTCGATCTTCTATTGTTGACCTTTGTATACACAGGTGAGTGCTTTTTTGCCCAGTGGCGCCATCTTGTGGCCGAATTATGCAACAAGCTTGCAGGTGGATTTTTCCAGTCTTCCTCTGATGTCCAGTGAGTTGAATGTTTCTGTCGACATTACATTGCACTTTGCCCCAGTGTCAAGATTAAATGTCACTTTCCTCTTGTTTATTATCAGATCTTGGGTCCAATCATCTTCATCCTCCATCTCTGCATTGTCAATATTCTTGATGCATACCTCCTGTTCCACTTCAATGAACATGTCACTGTTGCCCTCACTCTGTTCCACAGCATGCACTTTCCTTGCGTGCTCCTTCGATTTGCACTTCTTTGCAAAGTGATTCCTTTTCTGGCATAACTTGCATGTCTGACCAAAGGCTGGGCATTTTCTGTATCCATGTTTATAACCACATCTGTTGCAATTAACTTCCTTTTGATCATCCTGTGGACCTGGCTTTGTCCTATTCTTATCAGTTTTCACAGTTTTTATTTTGTGCACTTCAATCTCTTCATTGAGCACTTTGACCTGACTTGACGTGATCTCGCTGGCACAGCAAACATCAATCGCCTTTTCTAATGTAAGATCTGCCTCTCTCAATAGCCTGCCTCTCACTTGATCGTCTCGTATGCCGGATACAATCCTGTCACGTATTAAAGAATCATGCAGTTGTCCGAACTCACAGTCTTTTGCCTTGCTCTTCAAATCTGTTATGTAGGCATCTATGGTCTCCGTTGGTCCTTGAGCCCGCGTGAAAAACTGGTGTCGGATGTACGGTAGGTTTTTTCTCGGTTCGCAGTAATCTTGAAAATTTTTTTTCAACACTTCAATTTTATCTTGCTCATCATCTCAGAAGACAAACGTGTTGCAAACCTTTATTGCCTCTTCTCCCGCCATGTGCAGAAACGTAGCACATTGCACTTTTTCCGTCTTTTCAGCTAGGCCGCTAGCGGTGCAAAACAGCTCAAACTTCTGCATCCATATTTTCCAGTTCTCAGCAAGATTACCTTGTAGGCTTAAACTTGACAGTGTCTGTAACTGTGACATCTTTTACGTGTCTTCTCTTCCTTTTTATTTCTCACGTTTTCTTCTGACACCATGTAATATTGATGTGACTCGGACACCGCTGTAGATTGAACAACCACGTTTATTCACCAGACTTCCATTTTTATACTTTTTCCACGTCCTGACGTCATACGCACTCTGACGCTACGAATACTCACACAATACATTACAACTTCTTCCTCTTTGGGATGTATATATCTTGTGCCTTCTGAATTGCTTCCAGAAATTCCAGCCATTACTGCTCTGCCATCATCCCTGCCAGTGTTTTTTTTCCCACTCAATTTTGGCCAGCTCCTCTCTCATGCCTCTGTAATTCCCTTTACTCCACTGCAATACTGATACATGTCACTTTAGCTCCTCCTTCTCAAATTTCAGGGTGAATTCGATCATTTTATGATCTCTTGTCCCCGAGGGTTCTTGTATTATCTCGCTAATCATTTCCGGTTCCTGGCAGAACACCAGATCCAGAATATCTGATCCTCTTGTGGGCTCAACCACAAGCTGCTCTAAAAAGCCATCTTGTAGGCATTCTAGAAATTCCACCTCTTGGGATCCAGTGCCATCCTGATTTTCCCAATCTACCTACATGTTGGAATCCCCCATGACTATTGCTCTTTTGGCATGCATTTTCGATCTCCCATTGTAATTTGTAGACACCATCCTTACTACTGTTTGGGGGTCTATATATAACTGCCATCAGGGACTTTTTACCTGTGCAGTTCCTTAGCTCTATCCACAATGATTCCACTCCTTCCGACCCTATGTCATAGAAGCATAGAAAACCTACATGCTCTGTGAAGAGCATGTACTTACTTAGAAATTACCTAAGGTTACCCAAAGCCTTCTATTTTTCTAAGCTCCATGTACCTATCCAGGAGTCTCTTAAAGATCCTATTGTATCCACCTCCACCACCGTCGCCAGCAGCCCATTCCACACACTCATCACTCTCTGCGTTAATTAAAAAAAAAAGTTACCCCTGATGTCTCTTCTGTACCTACTTCCAAGCACCTTAAAACTGTGCCCTCTCGTGTTAGCCATTTCAGCCCTGGGAAAAAGCCTCTGACTATCCACATGATCAATGCCTCTCATCATCTTATACACCTCTATTAGGTCACCTCCCATCCTCTGACGCTCCAAGGAGAAAAGGCCAGGTTCACTCAACCTATTATCATAAAGCATGCTCCCCAATCCAGGCAACATCCTTGTAAATCTCCTGTCCACCCTTTCTATAGTTTTCACATCTTTCCTGTAGTGAGGTGACCAGAACTGAGCACAGTACTCCAAGTGGGGTCTGACCAGGGTCCTATATAGCTGTAACGTTACCTCTCGGCTCTTAAACTCAATCCCACGATTCATGAAGGCCAATGCACCGTATGCCTTCGTAACCACAGAGTCAACCTGCGCAGCAGCTTTGAGTGTCCTATGGACTCGGACCCCAAGATCCTCCACACTGCCAAGAGTCTTAGCATTAATACTATATTCTGCCATCATATTTGACCTACCAAAATGAACCACCTCACACTTAGATGGGTTGAAATCCATCTGCCACTTCTCAGCCCAGTTTTGCATCCTATCGATGTCCCGCTGTAACCTCTGACAGCCCTCCACACTATCTACAACACCCCCAACTTTTGTGTCATCAGCAAATTTACTAACCCACCCCTCCACTTCTTCATCCAGGTCATTTATAAAAATCACAAAGAGAAGGGGTCCCACAACAGATCCCTGAGGCACACCACTGGTCACCAACCTCCATGCAAAATATGACCTGTCTACAACCGCTCTTTGCCTTCTGTGGGCAAGCCAGTTCCGGATCCAGAAAGCAATTTCCCCTTGGGTCTCATGACTCCTTACTTTCTCAATAAGCCTTGCGTGGGGTATCTTGTCAAATGAGCTATAATTGAAAGAACTATCTAATCTATTCCCCTAGCTCTTTTTCATTTTTCTGAAAAATAATATGAAATTCAAAAGATTATGGATTGTATGCTTGACACATGGTAAAGAATTGCAGTTTGTGAAAACTCTGTAAAACATACACAAGGCCTGCTATTGTCTCTGCTTGGATCGGAGAATACAATAGAAATTCCATCTCTCCTTCATTTTAGAGAGAGGCACTAGACAGGGATGCCCAATTTCTCCTCTCCTTTTTGCGCTATATATTGAACCACTTGCCCAACTAATAAGACAGAACGAAATCGTAAAAGGTATCAAGGTGGCAGGGATTGAACAGAAAGTGGCGTTATTCGCAGATGATGTTTTGGTCTATCTGAGTGAACCAGAAAAATCATTTATAGGATTGTTTACACTGTTGGATGACTTTGGGAAAATATCAGGTTATAAAATAAATGTAAAGAAAACGCAGGTTATGTCCCTAAATTATACACCATCCAAAAAAATTGCAGGATACATACGATCTTAAGTGGGAAGCTAAATCATTAAAATATTTAGGAATAACCCTGCCGAAGGATCTTTCAACACTGTCACAGGTAAATTATGGGCCATTAATCTCAGAGATAAAAGCAGATATGCATAGATGGAATCTTATCCCCTTTTTAAGTTTAAATTCAAGGATAAATACTATAAAAATGAATATTCTTCCTCGGTTATTATATCTTTTCCGTACTTTACCAGTGGAGGTGGATGATAATCAATTCAGGGAATGGGACAAATGGATTTCCCGCTTCATTTGGCAAGGAAGGAAACCTAGAATTCGATATAACACCTTACAGTTAGGGAAGGAAGGAGGAGGTATGGTTCTTCCTTGCCTGAGAAATTATTTTTATGCCTCACAGATAACCCCTCTGTTATATTGGTGTAATAGGGAATATAAGGCTAGATGGAAGGAAATAGAATTTGGATTAGTTGACAGTTTTCCTCTTCAGGCCTCAATAGCTGACAAAGGATTGATGGCCCAGTTGGAAAAATTTAATAATGCTTGGATAAATCTTACATTAAAAGTATGGCAGAAGGTGGTTAATTCATGTGGAATTAATAACATGTTAAAACTCTTTAGATGGTGTGCATATGATACCGAATTCCTTCCCAACAGAGGAGATAAAAGATTTGAGCTATGGATAAAGAAAGGTCTTACAACCTACCTCTCATTTATAGATAAAAGAGTATTACAAAGTTTCCAAATCCTGCAGGACAAACATGGCCTAGAACATAATGATTTTTTTAGGTACCTTCAAATACGAAACTATGTTAACCAGAGTTGTAGATATACAGACCTATCAACAGTAGAATTAGAATTTTTCAAGATTCTGAATTCGGCTTGCAGTTCAATACCTAGTAAATCAGTTTCTCGCCTATATAATGCACTCTCCCATGCTAAAAATGTAAATACACTGTATATTGAAGAGAAGTGGGAGAAAGAAGCGGGGCTGGTACTTTCAGAGAAGGCTTGGGGGAAAATCTGCAGCTTTCAATAGTCCTCGACTAATTCTTTGACTTGGAGAGAACATTGTTGGAAAAACATTGTAAGATACTTCAAGACCCCATATCAGGAAAAATATAAAGATACAAATGTGACGTGTTGGAGAAGGTGCGGCTCCAAGGAGGCAAATCATTTTCATATTTTCTGGGATTGCCCTAAATTAAGTCTATTTTGGCAAGGTATTCATAGAACATTAGTTAAGGTACTTAGGTCCCAGATACCTCTGAACTTTGAGACGCTCTATTTGGGGCATGTATTGTTCCTTGAACAGAAGGAAGATATAAAGTTGCTGCAGGCCCTCTTAGCGGCAAGTAAGAAATCAATCACTAGAAAATGGCTAAATCCAATACCACCTACATTAGAAGATTGGTACGAAATTATCTTGGAAATATTTAAAATGGAAAAGTTGACTTACTCCCTGAGAACTCAAAAAGAAACATTTTATCAAATCTGGAATAAATGGATTGAATATATAACCCCAATGCGAGCAGACTTTAGATGACTCTCCTAATGATTTATATTGCTCTTCTCATCAACACAGTAATATTGCTAACGTAAGCACCCCTAGTCTAAATGTTTGTTTTTTTTTTGGAAAATAGAGAATTAACACAAGTAAAGGGAAAGATTTGGGAAAGGGATTAAAAAAATGAAAAAATTAAGTAAATAAGTACATAGGGATTGGATAATTATGTCTGCGGGCAGGAACAAGCATGAACAAATTGGGATATAAACACCTACAATGGTTGGTATATAGGCTTGTATGCAACATTTTGGACCAGTGGAAATGGTCCAGAAGGGTTGTATGGAAACTATTATTACCATTTTTCTTAACAACTAATTTCATTACTTAGCCAAATAGGTTAGATTTACCACAGTACATAATTATCTATTTAAATGTTTATTTTCCTTTTATATCATCTCAATGTGTACTTAAGAATGTATAAATAATTGTAGTTTTATACATATAAAAAAATGGA
This sequence comes from Mobula hypostoma, assembly GCF_963921235.1. Taxonomy (NCBI): domain Eukaryota; kingdom Metazoa; phylum Chordata; class Chondrichthyes; order Myliobatiformes; family Myliobatidae; genus Mobula; species Mobula hypostoma. The sequence continues at coordinate 467,359 of NC_086128.1, forward strand.
AAAGGTTATATGTGTGAAAAAAGTACATGATAATTGTGAATTCCTTATCCAAATAAAAATAAAATTTAAAAAAAAGAAATTCCATCTCAGAATCTTTTCTACTGAGCTTCCATAAGCTTTGTATTTACTTGGTTTAACCATATTATAAAATGAGATACAGAATTCAATTAGGATTGAATAGACCAATGTATTCGGGCTGCTGTAAATAAATTATTTGTCTAGACTCAAAATCCCATGGAAAAATCAATTGTGAAACCTTTCTGATATTCCAATTCCTTTTTCAAGTATATTTCGGTGCAATTCTTCGGAACAGGGACTTTATGCTTTTTGAAAATGATTTAAAGAATTCCTTGTAGTGATTATTAGCACTTAAGTAACCCCATAAACTGATTCATTTTAAGTATGAACGTTTCAGAAAAGAGATTAAAAAATCTTCACTTCCACAAGTATTTCTAAAATATTCATTATACCTACTTACAGTGTCACTACCAGGACTGCAAAAAATAATAACTAGAAGAAGTATATAAATAGTTCATTCTGTGTAACTTGGTTACCAATGGTGGCTATCCAATCAAAAATTATTTTAAAATGCACGGAGTATAAGAAATAAAGTGGATGAGCTTGAGGCACAGTTGGAAATTGGTAAGTATGATGTTGTGGGAATAACGGACACATGGCTTCAAGTGGACAGGGCCTGGGAAATGAATATTCAAGGGAATATCGAAAGGACAGACTGATGGGCAGATGGGGTGGGGTGGCTCTGTTGGTGAGGAATGATATTCAGTCCCTTGCGAGGGGGGGACATAGAATCAGGAGACATAGAGTCAGTATGGATAGAACTGAGAAATTCTAAGGGTAGAAAGACCCTAATGGGAGTTATCTACAGGCCCCCAAACTGTAGTCTGGATGTAGGGTGTAAGTTGAATCAAGAGTTAAAATTGGCATGTCGCAAAGGTAATGCTACAGTTGTTATGGAGATTTCGACATGCAGGTAGACTAGAGGAATCAGGTTGGTACTGGACCCCAAGAAAGGGAGTTTGTGGAGTCCCTCCGAGATGGATTCTTAGAACAGCTTGTACTGGAGCCTACCAGAGAGAACGCAATTCTAGATTTAGTGTTGTGCAATGAACCGGATTTGATCAGGGACCTCGAGGTAAAGGAGCCATTAGGAGGTAGCGACCATAATACGATAAGTTTTAATCTACAAATTGAGAGGGAGAAGGGAAAATCAGAAGTGTCAGTATTAAAGTTGAACAAAAGGAACTATGGTGCTATGAGGGAGGAGCTGGCCAAAGTTGACTGGAAAGATACCCTAGCAGGGATGACAGTGGAATAACAATGGCAGGTATTTCTGGGAAGAATGCGGAAGGTGCAGGATCAGTTCGTTCCAAAGAGGAAGAAGGATCCTAAGGGGAGTACGGGGAGGCCGAGGCTGACAAGGGAAGTAATGGACAGTATAAAAATAAAAGAGAGGAAGTATAACATAGCAAAGACGGGTGGGAAGCTGGAGGATTGGGAAACTTTTAAAGGGCAACAGAAGGTAACTAAAAAGGCAATACGCGGAGAAAAAATGAGGTACGAAGGTAAACTAGCCAAGAATATAAAGGAGGATAGTAAAAGCTTCTTTAGATATGTGAAAAGGAAAAAAATAGTTAAGACCAAAATTGGGCCTTTGAAGACAGAAAAGGTTGAATTTATTATGGGGAACAAGGCAATGGTAGACGAGTTGAACAGGTACTTTGGATCTGTCTTCACTTGGGAAGAAACAAACAATCTCCCAGATATAATAGTGGCTAAAGGACCTAGGGTAATGGATGAACTGAAGGAAATTTATATTAGGCAGGAAATGGTGTTGGATAGACTATTGGGTCTGAAGGCTGATAAGTCCCCGGGACCTGATGGTCTGCATCCCAGGGTACTTAAGGAGGTGACTTTAGAAATTGTGGACGCATTGGTAATAATTTTCCAATGTTCTATAGATTCAGGATCAGTGCCTGTGGATTGGAGGGTGGCTAATGTTGTCCCACTTTTCAAGAAAGGAGGGAGAGAGAAAACAGGGAATTATAGACCAGTTAGCCTGACGTCAGTGGTGGGAAAGATGCTGGAATCAATTATAAAAGTTGAAATTATGACACATTTGGATGGCAGTAACAGGATAGGTCCGAATCAGCATGGATTTACGAAGGGGAAATCGTGCTTGACTAATCTTCTGGAATTTTTTGAGGATGTAACTATGAAAATGGACAAGGGAGAGCTAGTGGATGTAGTGTACCTGGACTTTCAGAAAGCCTTTGATAAAGTCTCACAGAGGAGATTAGTGGGCAAAATTAGGGCACATGGTATTGGGGGCAGAGTACTGACACGGATTGAAAATTGGCTGACTGACAGAAAACAAAGAGTAGAGATTAACGGGTCCCTTTGGAATGGCAGGCGGTGACCAGTGGGGTACCGCAGGGTTCAGTGCTGGGACCGCAGCTGTTTACAATATACATTAATGATTTAGATGAAGGGATTAAAAGTAACATTAGCAAATTTGCCAATGACACAAAGCTGGGTGGCAGTGTGAAATGTGAGGAGGATATTATGAGAATGCAGGGTGACTTGGACAGGCTGGGTGAGTGGGCGGATGCATGGCAGATGCAGTTTAATGTGGATAAATGTGAGGTTATCCACTTTGGTGGTAAGAACAGGAAGGCAGATTATTATCTAAATAGAGTCAAGTTAGGAAAAGGGGAAGTACAACAAGATCTAGGTGTTCTTGTACATCAGTCACTGAAAGCAAGCATGCAGGTACAGCAGGCAGTGAAGAGAGCTAATGGCATGCTGACCTTCATAACAAGGGGAATTGAGTATAAGACCAAAGAGGTCCTTCTGCAGCTGTACAGGGCCCTGGTGAGACCACACCTGGAGTACTGTGTGCAGTTTTGGTCTCTAAATTTGAGGAAGGACATTCTTGCTATTGAGGGAGTGCAGTGTAGGTTCACAAGGTTAATTCCCGGGATGGCGGGACTGTCATATGTTGAAAGATTGGAGTGACTGGGCTTGTATACACTGGAATTTAGAAGGATGCGAGGGGATCTGATTGAAACATATAAGATTATTAAGGGATTGGACACGCTGGAGGCAGGAAGCGTGTTCCTGCTGATGGATGAGTCCAGAACCAGAGGCCACAGTTTAAGAATAAGGGGTAGGCCATTTAGAACGGAGTTGAGGAAAAACTTTTTCACCCAGAGAGTGGTGGATATGTGGAATGCTCTGCCCCAGAAGGCAGTGGAGGCCAAGTCTCTGGATGTTTTCACGAAAGAGATGGATAGAGCTCTTAAAGATAGCGGAATCAAAGGTTATGGGGATAAGGCAGGAACTGGATACTGATTATGGATGATCAGCCATGATCACAGTGAATGGCAGTGCTGGCTCGAAGGGCCGAATGGCCTACTCCTGAACCTATTGACTATTGTCTATAAAACTAAGGTGTTTCTCAGAATCTATCCATATAATTTCCCATATGCTTAATATTGAAGTATCCTTACCTTAGAAAGAATTTTCAGTTTGTTCTCTCCCCCTTTCTCTCTCCCCTTCTGTGTTGCTTTGCGTTTTTATTCTCTCTTTCAACTACAAGAAGCAATTTTATTCTGCTCAAGGGTGCATTTGATACAGTCACCACTTTACTTTTATCCAATAAGAAAATAGCATTCAAAACTTTCATCAAAATCAAACAAACCACTACATCCACTCTATTGTACGTTTTGCCATAATTACCTTGATTATTAGAACAATTACGATTATAAGATCCACCAATCAACTTCATTCACAAGTTTCCTAAATGATGTGTGTTCAAAGTAAAACTTATAATCAGAGTACATACATGTCACCACATACAACCCTGAGATTCTTTTTCTGCAGGCATACTTAGCAATTCTATACAACAGTAACTGTAAACTAGCTGTGCAATTGCAGATATAAATAAATAGCAATAAATAATGAGCGTAAAATAATAATATAATATCCATCAATATAACACAGTCCTTAAATGAGTGTAGCTATCCCCTTTGGTTCCAGAGCCTGATGATTGAGGGGTAGTAACTGTTCTTGAACCTGGTGGTGTGAGTCCTGAGACACCGGTACCTTCTACCTGATGGCAGCAGTGAGAAAAGAGCATGGCCTGGGTGGTGAGGATCTTTGATGATGGATGCTGCTTTTCTATGGCAATGTTTCATGTAGATGTGCTCAATGGTTGGGAGGGCTTTACCCGTGATGTACTGGGATGAATCCACTACCTTTTGCAGGATTCTCCGCATTGTATTTGCTAATCGAATTTAAAATGAACCTCCAATATTGGTGGAGAAGAACAAGAGGTCTCAAGAAACAACTTTAAGGCTGTAAAACCATAAGACAAAAGAGCAAATTACGCCATTTGGCCCATCAAGTCTGCTCTGCCATTCAACTGGCTGATTTATTTACCCTTTCAACCCCATTCTCCTGCCTTCTCCCCATAAGCTTTGACTCCCCTATTAATCAAGAACTTATCAAGGTTCGCTTTAAATATGCCCAAAGATTCACTATCCTTTTGCTAAAGGAATTCCTCCTCATTTTCAAACAAGAGAAAATCTGCAGGTGCTGGAAATCCAAGCAATACACACAAAATGCTGGAGGAACTCAGCAGGCCAGGCATCATCTATGGAAAAGTTTCATAGTCAATGTTTACAGTCAATGTTTCAGGCCGAGACCCTTCGCAGGGCTGGATAAAAAAAGGCGATGAGTAGATTTACAAGGTGGGGAGGGAGGAGAGAAACACAAGGTGATAGGAGAAACCTGGAGGGGGAGGGATGAAGTAAAGAGCTGGGAAGTTGATCGGTGAAAGAGATACAGGGCTGGAGAAGGGGAAGTCTGATAGGAGAGGACAGAAGGCCAGGGAAGAAAGAAAAGGGGAGAGGAGGACCAGAGGGTGGCGATGGATAGGCAAGAAGATAGGGTGAGAGAGGAAAAAGAGGATGAGGAATGGTGAGGGTGGGGGAGTTGCCGGAAGTTCACAAATTTGTTGTTCATGCCATCAGGTTGGAGGCTACCCATACGGAATATAAGGTGTTGATCCTCCAATCTCATCGCAACAGTAGAGGAGAGGATTGACATATCGGAATGTGAATGGGAAGTGGAATTAAAATGTTGGGCCACTGCTTTGAAGAGCTGCTTTTTCTGGCGGATGGAGCGTAGGTGCTCAGCGAAGCAGTCTCCCAATCTACGTCGGGTCACACTGACATACAGGAGGCCACACTGGGAGCACCAAACACAGTATATGACCCCAACAGGCTCACAGATGAAGTGGGGGGAGAGAAAGATGTGCTTTGTGGCGAGATCCTGTTGGTGGTGGTGGAAGTTTTGGAGAATTATGTGGTTGACATGGAGGTTGGTGTGGTGGTAAGTGAGGGCAAGAGGAACCCTATCCCTGGTAGAGTGGCGGGAGGATGGGGTAAGAGCAGATGTGCATGAAATGGAAGAGGACAGCATTGATGGTGGAGGAAGGGAAGCCCCTTTCTTTGAAAAAGGAAAACATCTCCTTCGTTCTAGAATAAAAAGCCTCATCCTGAGAGCAGATGCGGTAGAGACAAAGGAATTGAGAGAAGGGGATGGTGTTTTTACAAGTAACAGGGTGGGACAAGATATCATCCAGGTAGCTGTGAGAGTCTGTGGGTTTATAATAGGCATTGGTAGATAAGCTGTCTTCAGAGATTGAGATTGAGCAAGGGGAGGGAGGTGTCAGAAATGGACCGGGTAAATTTGAGGGCAGGGTGGAAGTTGGAGGCAAAGTGGATGAAGTCGATGAGTTCAGCATGGGTGCAGAAAGCAGCATCAATGCAGTCGTTGATGTAGCATAGGAAAAGTGTGGGACGGTCACCAGTGTAGACTTGGAACATAGACTGTTGCACGTAGTCAACAAACAGACGGGCATAGCTGGGACCCATGCGAGTGCCTGTGGCTGCCCCTTTTGTTGGAAGGAAGTGGGAGGAGCCAAAGGAGAAATTATTTAGAGCGAGGGCAAATTCCACTTGGCAGAGGAGAGTGGTGGTGGAGGGGAACTGGTTGGGTCTGGTGTCCAGGAAAATAATGGAGAGCACTGAGGCCTTCCTGGTGGGTGGTGGAGGTGTGTATGAACTGGACATCCATAGTAAAAATAAGATGACGGGGGCCAGGGAACCGGAAAAGGTCCAGAGAGTGTTAAGTGTCACAGATGTCAGTAGGAAAGGACTGAACTAGGGGGGATAAAACAGTATCGAGGTATGTAGAAATGAGTTCAGTGGGGCAGGAACAAGCTGAAACAATAGGTCGACCTGGACAAGCAGGTTTGTGGATCTTGGGTAGGAGGTAGAAACTGGAGGTGCAGGGTGTGGGAACTATGAGGTTGGTGGCGGTGGATGTGAGATCCCCTGAGTCAATAAGGTCAGTGATGGTGTGGGAGACAATGGCCTGGTGCTCCTTAGTGGGATCCTGTTCAAGGGGTAGGTAAGAGGAGGTGTCTGAGAGTTGTTGCTGGGCCTCAACAAGATTGAGGTCAGTCCGCCAGACTTCTACAGCACCTCCCTTATCTGCGGGTTTGATGGTGAGGTTAGGAATGGTGCAGAGGGAGTAAAGAGCCGAGCATTCGGAAGGAGTGAGTTCAGAATAGGAGAGAGAAGTGCTTAAGTTGAGACGGCTGATGTTCCGTTGGCAGTTCGCAATGAAAAGGTCCAAAGCAGGCAGAAGACCAGAGCAGGGTGTACAGGAATAGGAGGAGGTTTGAAGACAGGAGAAGGGCTCATCGGTGCAGGGTGGAGAGTCCTTGCCGAAGAAATAGGCTCTGAGACAGAGGCAGTGGAAGAAGAGCTCAGCGTCGTGGTAGACAGGGAACTCATTCAGGTGTGGCCACAGGGGTACAAAGGTGAAGCCCTGACTGAAGACAGAACATTCTGCCTCAGAGAGGAGAAGGTTGGAGGGGATGGTGAAGATCCGGCATGGATGAGAGCTGGGATGGTGGGGGGGGGGAAGGGACTGATAGTGTCTGAGGAGAAGGGAGGTTTGACCTCCAGGCCGGGTACTCATGCACGGCCACTGGAGCCCCCATTTCCCCTTCCCCCACCACCATTCTGCAATCCTCTCTCTTTCAGGTCCCACGACCAGCTCTTGGGTCCTCAGAGACTCCACCTTCCTTCACCCCACCATCCCTGACCACCCCAAACCTCCCTTCTCCTCAGATCATGACTGATCCATTTCTTCTTCTCCTGCCTGCTCTCCATAACCTTTCAAACCCTGACTAATCAGGAACCTATCAACCTCCGCCTTAAATAGTCCCAATGACCTGGCCTCCACAGCCACTTGTGGCAAAGAATTCCACAGATTCACCACCCTCTGGCAAAAGAAATTCCTCTTCATCCCTCTTCTAAATGGGCATCCCTTTATTCTGAGTCTGTGCCTTCCGGTCCCAGACTTCCCCACCATAGGAAACATCCTCTCCACATCCACTCTATCAAGGCCATTCAACATTCAATAGTTTCAGTGAGATCCCCCTTCATTCTTCTAAATTCCATTGAGTACAGGACCAGAGCCATCAAATGCTCCTTATATGAAAAGCCTTTCATTCCGGGAATCAGTCTCATGAATCACCTCCGAACTCTCTCCAATGTCAACACATCCTTTCTCAGACAGGGCCAAAACTGCTTACCATACTGGATTAGACCTCACCAGTGTCTTACACAGCCTCAGCATTACATCGTTGCATTTATATTCTAATCGTTTCAAAATGAATGCTAACATCACACTTGTCTTCCTCACCACCAACTCAACCTGCAAGTGAACTTTTAGAAACATAGAAAACCTACAGCACAATACAGGCCCTTCGGCCCACAATGCTGTGTCGAACACGTACTTATTTTAGAAATTACCCAGGGTTACCCATAGCCCTCTATTTTTCTAAGCTCCATGTACCTATCCAAGACTTTCTTAAAGACCCTATCATATCCTCACTCCACCACCGTCGCCAGCAGCCCATTCCACGCACTCACCACTCTCTGCGTAAAAAAACTTACCCCTGACATCTCTGTACCTACTTCCAAGCACCTTAAAACTGTGCCCTCTCATGCTAGCCATCTCAACCCTGGGAAAAAGCCCCTGAGTATCCACACGATCAATGCCTCTCATCATCTTGTATACCTCTATCAGGTTACCTCTCATCCCAAGGAGAAAAGGCCAAGTTCACTCAACCTGTTTTCATAAGGCATGCTCCCCAATCCAGGCAACATCCTTGTAAATCTCCTCTGCACCCTTTCTATAGTTTCCATATCCTTCCTGTAGTGAGGTGAACAGAATTTTTTTTTAAATATAATTTTTATTAAATTTTCAAAATGAATACATGGAAGATAATAACTACCCTCCCCTCCACTTAACCCTCCCCCCTCCGTTTATAGTCCTACCTTAAAAGAAAAGAAGAATAGAAAAAGAAGAACCGCCTGGGTATTGGAAGGTTTCCACATGCTCCATGGGATTCAAAATAAATTTAGTATACTTATTCGTTAGTTTCCCCAAGGGACCAAGATCTTTATCGGAGCACTTAAATATGCCATCCTATCTTTTGTAAATAAGGGCGCCAGATATTCAAAAATGTTTCATATTTATCTCTTAAATTATAAGTAATTTTTTCGAGTGGAATAGAACCAGCCATTTCATTGTTCCAATGATTCATACTTAATACGAATCAGATTTCCAAGTAACAGCTATAGTCTTCTTAGCTACTGCCAATGATATTTTTATAAATTCTTTCTGATATTTATTCAATTTAAGTTTTGGCTTTATCCCTTCAATATCACCTAGTAGAAATAATACAGGGTTATGTGGAACAGAGATCACATCAAAGTTGCTGGTGAACGCAGCAGACCAGGCAGCATCTCTAGGAAGAGGTACAGTCGACGTTTCAGGCCGAGACCCTTCGTCAGGACTAACTGAAGGAAGAGTGAGTAAGGGATTTGAAAGTTGGAGGGGGAGGGGGAGATCTCTGTACCTCTTCCTACAGATGCTGCCTGGCCTGCTGCGTTCACCAGCAACTTTGAGTGTTGCTTGAATTTCCAGCATCTGCAGAATTCCTGTTGTTAGGGTTATGTGGAAGTTGAATTCCAGTAATTTGTTCCACATCCAATCTCTCTTTAATTTCTGATGTTCTGTTTCTGTTAAATGCGTTTCCTGTAAAAAGGCTAAATCTATCTTCATTTTCTTAATATGTGTTAAGATTCTTTTTCTTTTCACTGGTCCATTAAGCCCATTAACATTAAAACTCAAAAAATTCAATAAATTAGCCATTATTCTTAACAAAGTTACTCTAATCTAAAACATTACTTATCTTCTCAACTCTCATAGTTCCTTGGGGAATCTCTTTGAACTTCACCATGTTGCTATGTGTTTCCCTCCCAATCATCCAGGCAAAAAGAAAAAAAAAGATAGATAAGATATAAAACAAGAAAAAACAAAATACCCCCCCACTAATGTTGTGAATGAAAAGATACACAACACTACCCTCCTCCATTTTGCGGGTCATGGCTAAGCCACGCTTGTACACATGATTAGCGTAGCAATTGATCAGTGCTTCTTCCAGCTCCCCTGTAACAAAAAAATTATATATATATAAAAAAAAATTAATGTTACTATTCCCAACTAGTATTCCTCAAATTTTAACCTTACTTCCCCTCCCTCATATAATTAGTAATATATTTATATATTCATCCACCTTCAAAAATCCAACAAGTCCATTCTTTGACCCAGTCTTCTTCTTCAATCTATCTCGCTCCCCTGGTTTTGTTCTTGTACCTGGTGAATATTCAGAGAGTCTTGCACAAACTGCTCTGCTTTCTGGTAATCATCAAAAAATCTTTTTTCTCCACCAGCCAAAAAAATCTTCAAGGTTGCAGGATAACGCAATATAAATTGATAACCATGATCCCACAGGAGTTTTTTCACTGGATTAAATTTCTTCCTTCTCTTCAAAAGTTCATAACTTATGTCAGGGTAGAAAAAAATTTTGTTCCCTTGAATCATCAATGGCCCTTTTCTATTCTTGGCAGCTTGGGCAGCTGCCTGTAGAATCCTTTCCTAGTCTTGAAATCTTAAGAATTTTATTAAAATTGCTCGTGGATATTGGTCATTTTGTGGTTTTGGTCTTAGAGCTCTATGTGCCCGCTCAATTTCAATTAATCGGTCCTCCTCTTTCATTTGCAAAACTTCCGGGATCCATCTTTGAAAATATTTTATTGGATTTTTCCCTCCATACCTTCTTTAAGACCAACAATTTTAATATTATTACGTCTACTAAAATTTTCCAACATGTCCACTTTCTCCAAGAGTCGATTTCTTTCCGTGTTCCAGACAAGCAGATCATTTTCTGTTTTTTCCACTCTATCATTAATATGCTCCATTTTTCTTTACATCTTCTGAAGCTTCTTATCCATTTTATCCTGTCTTTTCATAGCTTTATTATAGCACATCTTCATGTCTCTAAGCTCTGCTCTTACTTTTCTTAGTTCAGCCGTTAATTGCAATAAAGCCTCTCTTATGCCTCCGTCATCTCCTTTACTTCCAATCTCTTCCAGTTCTTCCTCCTCTTCTTCATCTGTATTCTCTGCGGTATCCGATTCTGACTCTGAGTCACTTTCAGTTGCAGTGGCTGTTGGTTCTTGTAGTTTGAGTTGTGTCGATTTGCGCATGCGCATTTCCGGCATCTTCTTCCGAGAGACCGCTACCGCCGCCATTGCTCCCTGTTCTACAGCGGGGATAGAATGCATCTCCTCCAAAGGAGATCCAACCTGAGTCCGAGGCTCCATCGCTGCAGTAGGCCCTTTTTCCTTACCATCTCGTGGCGGCTTCGCAACAACAGACGACTTCTGTTGCGGTTTGGAAGGCATATCGTAAAGTAGTCTTGCAAAGTTTATAAATAGTTTTCGGAAAGTATTAGCTTTGTTTTGTTTAAACAGTACTTTGCTAATTTTTTACGGAGGAGCTGGATTTACACGTCTCAATCCCACGTCATCACGTGACGCCCCCCAAGGTGAACAGAATTGAGCACAGTACTCCAAGTGGAGTCTGACCAGGGTCCTACATAGCTGTAACATTACCTCTCGGCTCTTAAACTCAATCCCACAGTTGATGAAGGCCAATGCACTGTATCCCTTGTTAACCAGAGTCAACCTGCATAGCAGCTTTGAGTGTCCTATGGACTCGGACCCCAAGATCCCTCTGGTCCTCCACATTGCCAAGAGGTTTACCATTAATACTGTATTCTGCCATCATATTTGACCTACCAAAATGAACCACTTCACACTTATCTGGATTGAACTCCATCTGCCACTTCTCAGCCCAGTTTTGCATCTTATCAATGTCCCACTGTAACCTCTGACAGCCCTCCACACTATCAACAACACCCCCAACTTTTGCGTCATCAGCAAATTTACTAACCCATCCCTCCACTTCCTCATCCAGGTCATTATTAAAAATCACAAAGAGTAGGGGTTAGTAAATCCCTGAGGTACACCACTGGTCACCGACCTCCATACAGAATATGACCCGTCTACAACCACACTTTGCCTTCTGTGGGCAAGCCAATTTTGGATCCACAAAGCAATGTCCCCTTGGATCCCATGCCTCCTTACTTTCTCAATAAGCCTTGCATGGGATACCTTCTTAAATGCCTTGCTGAAATCCATATTCACTATATCTACAGCTCTACCTTCATCAATGTGTTTAGACACATTCTCAAAAAATTCATTCAGGCTCATAAGGCATGACCTTCATTTGACAAAGCCACGCTGACTATTCTGAATCATATTATGTCTCTCCAAATGTTCATAAATCCTGCCTCTCAGGATCTTCTCCATCATCTTACCAACCACTGAAGTAAGACTCACTGGTCTATAATTTCCTGGGTTATCTCTACTCCCTTTCTTGAATAAGGGAACAACATCTGCAACCCTCCAATCCTCCGGAACCTCCCCTGTCCTCACTGATGATGCAAAGATCATCGCCAGAGGCTCAGCAATCTCCTCCCTCACCTCCCACAGTAGCCTGGGGTACATCCCATCCGGTCCCGGTGACTTATCCAACTTGATGCTTTCCAAAAGCTCCAGCACATCCTCTTCCTTAATATCTACATGCTCAAGCTTTTCAGTCCGCTGTGAGTCATCCCTAGAATTGCCAAGATCCTTTTCCATAGTGAATACTGAAGCAAAGTATTCATTACGTACCTCTGCTATCTCCTTCAGTTCCATACACACTTTTGCACTGTCACACTTGATCAGTCCTATTATCTCACGTCTTATCCTCTTGCTCTTCATATACTCGTAGAATGTCTTGGGGTTTTCCTTAATCCTGTCTGCCAAGGCCTTCTCATGGCCCCTTCTGGCTCTCCTAATTTCATTCTTAAGCCCCTTCCTATTAGCCTTATAACTTTCTAGATCTCTATCATTACCCGGTTTTTTTGAACCTTTCGTAAGCTTTTCTTTTCTTTTCTTTTCTTCTTGACTAGATTTTCAACAGCCTTTGTACAAAACGGTTCCTGTACCTTACCATCCTTTCTCTGTCTCATTGGAATGTACCTATGCAGAACCCCATGTAAATATCCCCTGAACATTTGCCACATTTCTTCTGTATATTTCCCTGCGAACTTCTGTTCCCATTTATGCTTCCAAGTTCCTGCCTGATAGCCTCATATTTCCCCTTACTCCAATTAAACGCTTTCCTAACACGGTTCCCTCTTCCCATTGTTAATGTATATTGTGAACAGTTAGATTATTAGATTATGAGGACACGCAGTCCTCTTTTATTGTCATTTAGTAATGCATGCATTAAGAAATAATACAATGTTCTTCCATGAATAATATCACAGAAACACAAGACAAACCAAGACTAAAAAAACTGACAAGACCCACATAATTATAACATATAGTTACAATAGTGCAAAGCAATACCGTAATTTGATAAAGAACAGACCATGGCACGGTAAAAAAAAGTTTCAAAGTCTCTCGAAAGTCCCATCATCTCACACAGACGGTAGAAGGAAGAGAAACTCTCTTCCTGCCATGAGCTTCCAGCGCCGCAAAGTTGCCGGTGCAGCACCCTGGAAGCACTCGACTACAGCTGACTCTTGAGTCCGTCCGAAAACTTCAAGCCTCCAACCAGCCCTCCAACACTGAGCACTGAGCACCATCTCTGCCGAGCGCTTCGACCCCGGCCCCGGCAACAGGCAATAGGCAAAGCCGAGGATTTGGGGCCTTCCTCTCCAGAGATTCTCGATCGCACAGCAGCAACGGTAGCGAAGCAGGCATTTCAGAAGTTTCTCCAGATGTTCCTCCATGCTTCTCACGTCTGTCTCCATCAAATCAGGATTGTGCATGGCATCCTACTGGCCGCGCGCGCTGCGTCTAGCACCAACACCTGTGGCACACCGCTCACCAGTGATTACCAACCAGAGCAACACCCATGTATCCCAACTCTCTGCCTTTTATTAGTTAAGCAATTCTCTATCCGTGCTATGTCTCGCTATTTCTTCTTTAATGATAGATTCAAGCTTTTTTCCCAACTACAGATGTTAAACTAACTGGCCTATAGTCACCTGCCTTTGGCCTACATCCTTTTTTGAACAGTGGCATGACAATTGCCGTCTTCCAATCTGTCGGGACCTGCCCAGAGAATTTTGGTAAATCATCACCAAAGCCTCTACTATAACTTCTGCCATTTCTTTCAGTATCCTTGGGTGCATTCCATCAGGACCAGGGGACTTGTCTATCTTCAGGCCCACAAGTTTGCTCAGCACTACCTCTTTAGTGATAGCTATTGTATTGAGGTCCTCACCTCCCATTGCATCCATAACATCTCTTTGCAAGAGAGTGGCAAATGAAATACAATGTTGGAAAATGCATGGCCATGCACTTCAGTAGTGGAAGTAAATGTGCAGACTATTTTCTAAACGGGGAGAAAATCCAAAAATCTGAGATGCAAAGTGACTTGAGAGTCCTTGTACAGAACACCCTGAAGGTTAACTTACAAGTTGAGTTGGTGGTGAGGAAGGCAAAGGCAATGCTGGCATTAATTTCAAGAGGTATAGAATACAAGAGCAGGGATCTGATGCACAGGTAAGGCACAGGTGAGGCCTCACCTTGAGTATTGTGAACAGTTTTCAGCTCCTTATCTAAGAAAAGATCTGCTGGCATTGGAGATGGTTCAGAGGAGATTCACAAGGATGATTCCGAGAATGAAAGGGTTATCATACGAGGAATGTTTGATGGCTCTGGGTCTGTACTCACTGGAATTTAGAAGGATGACGGGAGATCTCATTGAAATGTTGAAAGGCCTGGACAGTAGATGTGGAAAGGATGTTTCCCATGGTGCAGGAGTTTAGGACAAGAGGGCACAGCGTCAGGATAGAGGGGCATCTATTTCAGACATCCCATTTCTCCCGGAAGTTCCGGGAGTCTCCCGCGTATGAATAGTGGCTCCCTGATGCCCGCAAATTATATACAATATCACGGAAATCAATTTTTTTGAGAACGAGCGAGCGAGAGAGAGTGCGCGAGAGCAAGCAAGTGAGAGAGAGAAAGTAAGCGAGAGAGAGAGCGCGAGAGCAAGCAAGCGAGAGAGAGAAAACAAGCGATAGTGCGCGAGTGAGAGAGAGAAAGCAAGTGAGAGCGACCACGATAGACAGCGCGAGCGAGAGCACTCTGTGGTACAGTGTTCCAGAAAAAAAAAGAAAACATAAAACGTACGTCACCCCAGACTACACTGAAGTGTACCCCTGCCTAATAGGGGTCAAAATAATGACATTGTTGCTCACTACACTGTTTGCAACAGTGACTTTTCTTTTGCCCATGGTGGGTTAAAATGTAAAAGACATGTTGAGGTGAGTTTAACAGGTGTCATTCGTTCATTAGCATAGCTGTCGTCAGCGGTCCCCAACCACTGGGCCGCGGACTGGTACCGGGCTGCAAGGCAAGCGCTACCGGGCCGCGAGGAAACACTATGATTTGGCGATATGAGTCAGCTGCACCTTTCCTCATTCTCTGTCATGCCCATTGTTGGGCTTGAATGCATGCGAGATCATTACCCGCGCGTCATCTATGTCAGCGTGAGAAGGAGATCAACTCCTCGAGCTTGCAAATAACGGCGGGCTGAAAAGTGTGTTTGCCATAATATCTCTGCCGGCATTCCGGATCAAAGTCAAGGCTGAATATCCTGAGATAGCTACGGAAGCACCTAAAACGTTGCTTCCATTTCCAACATATCTCTGCAATGAATGCAACGAAAACTAAATTGCGGAATAGACTGGACATAAGGAACCCCCTTCGAGTATCGTTGTCGCCCGTCACCCCTCGATGGCACCGTCTCGTTGCAGGGAAACAAGCCCAGGGCTCCCACTGATTCAGCAATATTGGTGCATTGCAATGATTTTATATGTTCATAAGAGAAAAATATGCTCTGTGTGTTTAATATCCAAACGTTACTTAAAATGTTATGATGCTATTATAAGTGACTTATATAACCATATAACAATTACGGCATGGAAACAGGCCATCTTAGCCCTTCTAGTCCGTGCCGAACGCTACTCTCACCTCGTCCCACCGAACTCCACTCAGCACATAACCCTCCATTCCTTTCCTGTCCACGTACCTATCCAATTTTTCTTTGAATGATAATATCGAACCTGCCTCTATCACTTCTACTGGAAGTTCGTTCAACACTTACTTCAAGCTCCCCGATAATTGTCTTATCACTATATTCATGCGAGGAAAATATGCGCTGTGTGTTTAATATTAAATTCATTAGATAAACCCTTTTAGAAACGAAATTGAGTGTATTAGCCACTTATCACTGGTATTCCGGTCATGATTAACCCCCCCCCCGAACAGAATCGCTAAAAACGATTTTTAAGAAATCGGGACGTTTGCGCAAGGCTTCATGGTCATTGTAGTCCTTCTTGGGGTAAACACAATGTATTTGACTGCTACTCTTGTCGGTTGGCAACCTTACGCCCCCCCCCCGCCCCCCGGTCGGCCGGTCCGCAAGAATATTGTCAATATGAAACTGGTCCACAGTGCGAAAAAGGTTGGGGCCCCCTGGCTAATGTTATTTAAACTAGCTGGCTGGCTGGCTGCTAAGGAGCTGCTCTATTGCAGACATCCCACCTCTCCCGGAAGTCTCCCGCAAATTGATGGTGCTACCTCCCTGAAATCAGTTTTTGCAGGGTGGGATGTCTGTTATTTAAAACAGAGATGTGGAGAAATTTCTTTTGCCAGAGGGTGGTAAATTTGTGGAATTTATTACCACAGGCAGCTGTGTAGGCAAGGTCTTGGGTGTATTTAAGGTGGAGATTGACAGTTTCTTGATTGGACACAACATCAAAGGTTATGGGGAGAAGGCCGGGGAGTGAGGTTAAGGAGGGGAAAAAAGGATAAGCCGTGATTGAATGGCAGGGCAAACTCGATGGGCTAAATAGCCTACTTCTGCTCCTATGTCTTATGGTCTTAAGGTCTTTTTCAGTTTAGATGTCATACTTGTCCGGTTTTTCCTTGAATTTGTTACAAAAATCACCCCTTGTAATAATGATCAGAGAGAATCTGTAATTACTGAGAAGTACCTTTATTGTCTCGATGGAAGAATATGTGAACTTACACAACCAATACCTGTGTGCACACCAACTAAGTTTTCCTGACCTTCCATGAACAGTCGAAGAACAGAAAGTAGAATACCTGTTAAAAAGGAGTTTCTGCTGCTGGCCTCATGCTCCTCATAGTCCCGTGTCTGTGGGACATCTCACATCCATGACAGTTCTCCTACAGCGTAACCGCTGCCAGCTCAATTGCTTTTATATTCATTCCTGACCAATTCAAATATTGCATTTCAGTGTCATTGGCTACAGGTCGTGTCTGACCTTTAACTCCTTTTTTTTTGGCTCTGCTCCAGGTCACTATCCATTTATTGCCCTTATCTTGGCAAGTGACAATCAGTAATTTACGGCTCTTTGTTCTCAATCAGCAACAAGCTTGAATCACATAGACCAACATTCACAATGTTATATCCAACCCAAAGGACACCTCACAAATAACTTCTTATTTGGAAATGATCCCTAGTCCAGCAGATTACCTGAGGCATCATTGTGTCGACTTTAAAACACTGATAAAGCCAAGGGACTTCAGTTCAAAATCGAGAAATCTTCATAAAATGGCAGCCTCCATCTCCTCCCTCATGGCAAGAACAAGGACAATTGTTCTGTCTGCTTCCACTGCCCTTGATTCATTCGAATTCACTGATTTGCAGACTGTAGTTCTTTCTGGCCAACAAATTGTTCCCCTGATCATTGCCATTTCAAGGTTAAAGTAATTTGGGAGGGGTAGGGAAGTATTTAACAAAAGAGAATCATTTACAGAATGATCTGACATGAGTCTGAGACAGTGGTGTTGCTGATATAAATGTCATTGTGGGGTCACTAACAGGATCCTGTGGATGAACTGAGATCAGAGAGGGCTAAGATGTGTTATATAAAGTTAGGTAACTTTGCAAGGTAATTAAAAATAGACAGGTGCTTAACAAAAATCAAACCAAAGTCAGGGGATATCTGAGCAACACACGAAATGTCGACTGTACTTTTTTGTATAGATGCTGCCTGGCCTGCTGAGTTCCTCCAGCATTTTGTGTGTGTTGCTCGGATTTCCATCATCTGCAGATTTTCTCTTGTCAAGGGATATATATTTTTTGAGTGACTGTATTTTACTTCTGTCTTTATGTGCCTACTACTGTGTATGATTGTTGGTACTGTGTTTTGCACCTTAGCCTCGGAGTAACGCGGTTTTGTTTGGCTGTATTCATGGGTATTCATGTAAGATTGAATGATAATTGAACTTTAAAGAGATATAACAATTTGGGAGAGACAAGAAACCTTATTTTCTGAGTCTCATCTCCGCCATGTTATGACAAGAAAATAAATTCTTTTTAAGATGACCTCATGCCCTTAATGATCTCTATGAGACCTACTTGCTTTTTTCCTACCATATTCCCATTGAGCTACTGCTGATTGTCAGCTTCTCTTTCTGTGTGTTGCTGTTCCTCTCCACACCTTGTGGCTCACTGGGCGGGAACCTTGCCATTTCTTTAGCATTTGGATTAGATTATGAGGACACTCAATCCTCATTTAATGTCATTTAGAAATGCATGCATTAAAAAATGATACAACGTTGCTCCAGAATGATATCACAGAAACACAAGACAGACCAAGACTAAAACTGACAAAAACCACATAATTATAGCATATAGTTACAACAGTGCAAAGCAATACCGTAATTTGATAAAGAGCAGACCATGGGCACGGTAAAAAGAGTCTCAAAGTCCCGATAGACTCATCATCTCACGCAGACGGTAGAAGGGAGAAACCCTCCCTGCCATGAACCTCCAAGCACTGCAAACTTGCCAATGCAGCACCATTGGAAGCACTCGACCACAGTGGACTCTGAGTCCATCCGAAAACTCCGAGCCTCCGACCAGCCCCTCTGACACAGCCTCTCCGAGCACCATCCTCTGCCAAGCGCTTCGACCCCGCCCCGGCCACTGAGCAACAAGCAAAGCCGAGGACTTGGGGCCTTCTCCGGAGATTCAGGACCACACAGTAGCAGCGAAGCAGGCATTTCAGAAGTTTCACCAGATGTTCCTCCGTACTCTCACGTCCGTCTCCATCAAATCAGGATTGTGCACGGCACCTGACTTGACAAATAACAGACATCACCACCGGAGTGGCTGCTGCGAGCTGCGTCACGCTGCCATCTTCTCCTCCCAAAATTTGTCTGTTTTACGAGGCTGGGTTGCTAGCTTGATGCTCACCTCGGCACGAAAGGAAAGCGTGCAAGGAGCTGGCCAGATTCGAAGCCGGGACCACTTTCCTCAAAGTCCAGTGCAGATGCCACTACACCACCGGCTGGCTATTTCTGGGTGTAGGTTAGATAATTTTGTAAATGGTTCTCTCTAATTGTTCCTGCCCTATCCTCTTAAAACATATTTCCAAAAAAAAATTCCATTCCTGCAAGCTAGTACCTCATCCAATCTGTGTTTCTTTTCTCTTACTAAACATGCTTATATTTCCAGGGCAATGCCTTTCTTTCCTCTTAAGTCTTGTTTGAATATCTTTCTTGGGCTTTTATCTCTGCCATAGAAAAAAAGTATCCTCAGTGACTCCTTGCTATGAATAAAAACAATGCTGAAAATACTCAGCAGGTCAGGCAACACCTGTGGAGAAAGAAACACTGTTTAAGGCCACAAGTTTCTCATGAAAAGTGAAAAAAACTTAGATTATTTTTAAGTTGCAGTGATGAGAGAGCTGTGGAAAGAAGAAAGGAAATGCATGAAGTCCAAGAGTCTAAATGATAGAGAAGGTTATGGTGAAGTCTTGTTAATCACAAATGATCTGTCTGGAAGAGATGTAAACAGGAGATGAATGGAAACAGAAGGAAAAGGAAAAATGGAAAAACATTGGAACTGTAGGGTAATATGCTGTGATTCACATTTGTTTTCCCTTAGTTTCTGCAGTGTTCAGAGCTTGTTGCCACCGCAGACAGTATTAGTGGTGCTCAGTAACTCAGTGCCTCTCACTTGTCTGGAGAGCAAATCATCCCATATTATTGCTTTCACACCCACTGAGTTGTTAACTCTGAAGTCTCCATAAGACCATATGACATTGGAGCACATTTAGGCTATACAGCCCCTCTAGTCTGCTCCGCCATTCCATCATGGCTGACCCTTATCTCACTCAACCCAACACACCTGCCATATCCTTTGATGTCCTGATCGATCAGAAAACAATAAACTTCTGCATTAAATATACGCACGGACTGGACTTGGCCTCCACCACAGTCTGTGACAGCGTTCCACAGGTTTACTATTTGGCTGAAAAACTTGCTACGTACCTCTGTTCTAAAGGGTCTCCCTTCAATTCTGAGGCTGTACTCTCTAGTTCTGGATACCCTCACCAGAAGAAACATCCTCTCCACATCCACCCTACCTAGTTCTTTCCATGTTCGGTAGGTTTCAATGGGATCCCCCGCATTCTTCTAAATTCCAGTGAATACAGGCCCAAAGCTGCCAAACACTCCTCGTATCAACCCCTTCATTCCCAGAATCATCTTCGTGAACCTCCTCTGGACTCTCTCCAATGACAGCACATCCTTTCTGAGATATGGGGCCCAAAACCACCACATGTTGGTGGTGTTGTGGATAGTGTAGAGGATTGTCGAAGATTGCAGAAAGACATTGATAAGATGCAGAAGTGTGCTGAGAAGTGGCAGATGGAGTTCAACCCGGAGAAGTATGAGGTGGTACACTTTGGAAGGACAAACTCCAAGGCAGAGTACAAAGTAAATGGCAGAATACTTGGTAGTGTGGAGGAGCAGAGGGATCTGGGGGTACATGTCCATAGATCCCCGAAAGTTGCCTCACGGGTAGATAGGGTAGTTAAGAAAGCTTATGGGGTGTTAGCTTTCATAAGTCGAGGGATAGAGCTTAAGAGTCGCAATGCAATGATGTGCCCTTTTATTCCAACTTGCTCCCTCCTGCCTGTCAGCCATTCCACTATCCATGCCAGTATATTTCCAGTAACGCCATAGGATTTTATCTAGTCAAGCAGCCTCGTGTGGCACCTTATCAAATGTCTTCTTAAAATCGAAGTAAATGACATCCACTGCCTCTCCTTTGTCCACCCTGCTTGTTATTTCCTCGAAGAACTCTAACAGAGTTGTCAGGCAAGATTTCCCTTCACAGAAACCATGCTGACTTTGACTTATTTTATCATTAGTCTCTATGTACCCCGAAACCTCATCCTTAATAATAGATTCCAACACTGTTCTGACCACTGAAGTGAGGCTAACTGGCCTGTGATTTCCTCTCTTTTGTCTTCATCCCTTTTTAAGAGTGGCATGACTTTTGTAATCTTCCAGTCCTCTGGGACCATGCCAGAATCAAATAATTCTTGAAAGATCATGACCAATGCATCCGTTATCTCTTCAGCAATCTCTTTCAGGAGTCTGGGATGTAGTCCATCTGGTCCAGGTGATTTATCCACCTTAAGACTGTGAGTTTGCCTAGCATTTTTTCCTTTGTAATAGCAATGGCACTCACTCTTGCTCCCTGACACTCACGGACCTCTGGCACACTGTTAGTGTCTTCCACAGTGACGACTGATACAAAGTTCCCATTAAGTACATCTGCCATTTCTTTGTCCCCCATTACTACCTCACCAGTATCATTTTCCAGTGGTCCAATATCAACTCTCACCTCCCTTTTACTGTTAATATAACTAAAAAAGCTTTTGGCATCCTGGTTTATATTATTGGCTAGTCAGCCTTCATATTTCACCTTTTCCCTTCTTGTAGCTTTTTTAATCTCTTGGTGATCTAAATGATGTTGAAGATCTTAAGGATCTTTGGAGTAGCACTTGTGCACACAAGTGAAGAGTATTTCCTTATATTTCTGATTTGGAAAGTCAGGTTACTACAACTCATTGCAAGATGCCAGGTCAATGACTTTTCCTTGCTCTTACTTTTGTAACTGATATACCTTATGTACCTGATCAATGGGGACCCCTGAAGGTGTTAACTGTGGTGTTGTTCACCAAGAGTGGGCGACCAGAAGTTAGAAATTCCCTGATACTTATTTGGTGCAATTTACTCATATGGATCTAGCTGCACGTGGTTGTCATTTGAAGGATTTTGAGCAATTTATTGTTTTGTAAGTTTTCATTTATTTCTTCCAGTACTGGTAATCAGCCAACTGAGCTTGGCTTGCTTTTTGTTACAGGGCATAACTGCTGGCTGAATGTTTACTGAAGCAGTTTAACTCTCAAGCTAGTTCTAGAATGCAGGCCTTCAATTATACAGAACTGTCCACAGACTTGGCTCTTAAAAATATTATAAAAGGCCAGAATATTTCTCACATATATCAGTCTTGTATATACTGTTAATTTTTTTTAGGCAGGTTGTGTATAAAACAATCCTTGTACTTTTTTTCAGGATGAAGATTCATTAAAAATCATTTGCAAAGAAATAATTCAAAAGTGGTCTGAGATCACAAACAATATCACACAAGAGAAAAGTATTGAAGGTAAAATTCAGGATAATCTACAATGTTGAATAATTGCTGTTTTATTTGCATATTTTAAATGCTTGAAGCTAATTAACTGGGTGAGTATGTTTCATAACTATGCAGTATGTTATTCCCATACACCATTGTTATGAAGTTAATGAAGCTCATTTGCTGCTCTTTGGGATTCTAACTATTAAAGTTTGACATTTAACTGGACTCCTTTTATCTTTTTTTAAGATGAAGTACACACCATAGCAAGTATGATTGAGAAACAAGCCCAGATTGTTGTGAAACAAAAAGGTGTTTCAGAAGCAGAGAAACCTACTAAAGCTGCCGTTCTTGCACAGTATGCAAATATAACCGATGAAGAGGAATATCCTTTCTCGTATTGCTTTCACACAGAGAAGAATTAAAATAACTTCAGTTGAATAATTTTATATTCACTGATCTTAAAACTTAGCCTTGCTCCTTTCCTGTTCTTCTCCTTCCAGCAAAAAAGAAAAAGCTGGCAGGTGAGGGTGAGGTACGTAGAGCTTATGTGTGTAGCATCATGGTTTAAAGGTTCATTTTATTATCAACTCTGAGATTGTACACGGCCTATCAGCGGCGTCAACAGAGCTCTACGAACTAAATAAAAGTACAGCAGGGATAAGTGGAGTGGCCATGGTCGGGAGTAGGCCAGTGCCGAGAGTAGAAGCAACAGGCTTTGGTTCGGAAGAGGTGTAAATTCTGTGTGAAGCGTCTGTTAAGCGTCTTCATTTCTGTTTTTTTTTCCCCTCTCTTACTGTACTATTTAAATGGCTGTGGTGTGTTCTTCATGCCGGACGTTGGAGAACTGGGAGACCCAGAGTCTCCCAGGGAACTACATCTGCATGAGGTGCATCCAGCTGCAGCTCCGTGAAGACTGTTAGGGATCTGGAGCAGCACCTGGATGACCTTCAGCTTGTACAGGAGAGTGAGGAGATAATCGATCAGAGTTACAAGGAGATAGTCACCCCGAAGTTGTAGGAGGTGAGTAGCTGGGTGACTGTCGGTTAGAGCAGACCACCCCTGTGACCATTCTCCTCAATAATAAATATAATGTTTTTGATACTGTTGTGGGGGATAACCTCCCAGGGGAACGCCACAGAGACTGGGTTACTGGCACTGAGCATGGGTCCGTGGTGTAGAAGAGAAAGAGGGAGAAGAAGGGAGCAGTAGTGATAGAGGATTGAATAGTGAGGGGAACAGACAGGAGATTCTGTGGATGTGAACGGGACACCCTGATGGTATGTTGCCTCCCAGGTACCAAGGTCAGGGATGTCTCAGATCGCGTCCACAACATTTTGGAGGGGGAGGGAGAGCAGCCAGATGTCTTAGTACATATTGGTACCAATGACATAGGAAGGAAAAGCAATGAGGTCCTGGAAAGAGAATTTAGAGAGCTAGCTAGAAAGCTGAGAAGCGGGACCTCCAGGTAATAATTTCTGGCTTGCTGCCTGTGCCATGCACCATTGAGGGTAGAAACAGGCTGATTTGGCAGATAGATGCATGGCCGAGTAAGGGAAATTACAGTGGTATGAGAAAGGAGTTGGCCAAAGTAAATTGGAAGGAGCTGCTGGCAGGGATGTCAGCAGAGCAGCAATGGCGTGCGTTTCTGGGGAAAATGAGGAAGGTGCAGGATATGTGTATTCCAAAAATGGAGAAATACTCAAATGGTAAAATAGTACAACCCATGGCTGACAAGGGAAGTCAAAGATATTGTAAAAGTAAAAGAGAGGGCATACAACAAAGCAAATATTAGTGGGAAGATAGAAGATTGGGAAGTTTTTAAAAACCTACAGAGAACAACTAAAAGAATCATTAGAAGGGCACAGATGAAATATGAAAGCAAGCTAACAAAGAACATCAAAGTGGATAGTAAAAGTTTTTTCAAGTATGTTAAAAATAAAAGAGAGATGAGAGTGAATATAGGACCGCTAGAAAATGAGGCAGGAGAAATAATAACAGGGGATAAGGAGATGGCTGATGAACTAAATTAGTGTTTTGCGTCAGTTTTCCCTGTGGAAGACGCTAGCAGTATGTCTGATGTTGTAGTGTGTGAAGGAAGAGAAGTGGGTGCAGTTACTATTACGAGGGAGAAGGTGCTTAAAAAGCTGAAAGACCTAAAGGTACATAAGTCACCCGGACCAGATGAACTGCACCCTAGAGTTCTGAAAGAGGTAACGTTAGAGATTGTGCTAACAGTAGAAATTATCTGCAAACAATCATTGGACTCTAGCATGGTGCCAGAGGACTGGAAAGTTGCAAATGTCACCCCACTTTATAAAAAAGGAGGAAGGCATCAGAAAGGAAATTATAGACCAGTTAACCTGACCTCAGTGGTGGGAAGATGTTAGAGTCAATTGTTAAGGATGAGTCGATGGAGTACTTGGTGACACAGGACAAGATAGTACAAAGTCAGCATGGTTTCCTTCAGGGAAAATCCTGCTTGACGAACCTGTTGGAATTCTTTGAGGAGACCTCAAAGGTAGTACTCTCGGGATTACTGCCTGTGCCACGTGACATTGAGTACAGGAATAGAATGAGGTGGAGGATAAATGTGTGGCTGAGGGATTGGAGCAGGAGGCAGGGATTCAGATTTCTGGATCTTTGGGACCTCTTTTGGGGCAGGTGTGACCTGTACAAAAAGGATGGGTTGCACTTGAATCTGAGGGGGCCCAATATCCTGGCGGAGAGGTTTGCAAAGGCTATTGGGGAGAGTTTAAACTAGAATTGCTGGGGGGGTGGGAACTGAACTGAAGTTCTGAGTTGGATGATCAACCATGATCATACTGAATGGCGGTGCAGGCTCAAATGGCCTACTCCTGGACCTACTTTCTATGTTTCTATGGAAGAAAGGGAGGTTGGCTCACAAATCGAGAAAGCTTGGAGACGGTGCGAAAGGGAGGATAGGCAGGTGATAGAGAAAGGACGCACAAAGACCGATGGTTTGAGATGTGTCTATTTTAATGCAAGGAGTATTATGAACAAAGCGGATGAGCGTGGATCAACATTTGGAGCTATGATGTTGTGGTCATTACAGAGACTTGGATGGTGCAGGGACAGGAATGGCTACTTCAAGTGCCAGGCTTTAGATGTTTCAGAAAGGACAGGGAGGGAGGCAAAAGAAGTGGGGTGTGGCACTGCTGATCAGAGATGGTCTCACGGCTGCAGAAAATGAGGAAGTCATGGAGAGATTGTCTACGGAGTCTCTGGGTGGAAGTTAGGAATAGGAAGGGGTCAATAACTCTACTGGGTGTTTTTTATTATCATCATCGTCATCATCAGGTGCCATGCCCAGTTGGAGCTTTGACTGCCATGGCCCACACACTCCTGTTTCGGGTCAAGTGGATCAATTCATTGGTACTCATTTCCAGTTCTCTGGCTGCTGTCTCCATCATCATTTGTCTTTGCCTTCCTCTTGCTTTCTTCCCTTCAATCTTTCCCATAGACCATAGTGTCTTTTATGGACCACCCAATAGTAACAGGGACATTGAGGAGCAGACTGGGCAATAATAATAACAGGGTTCTTGAGGTGAGAGATTTTAATTTCCCAAATATTGATTTGCATCTCCCTCGAGTGAGAGGTTTAGATGGGGTAGAGTTTGTTAGGTGTGTTCAGGAGGTTTCGTGACACAATATGTAGATAAACCTACAAGGGGGAGAGGCTGTACTTGATCTGGTATTGGGAAATGAACCTGGTCAGGTGTCAGATCTCAGTGGGAGAGCATTTTGGAGATAGACTTGTGATCACTATCTCCTTTACCATAGCATTGGAGAGGGATAGGAACAGACAAGTTAGGGAAACGTTTAATTGGAGTAAGGGGAAATATGAGGCTATCAGGCAGAAACTTGGAAGCATAAATTGGAAACAGATGTTCTCAGGGAAACGTACGGAAGAAATGTGGCAAATGTTCAGGGGATATTTGTGTGGGGTTCTGCATAGGTACTTTCCAATGAGACGGAAAGGATGGTAGGGTACTGGATCCATGGTGTACAAAGGCTGTCGTAAATCTAGTTAAGAAGAAAAGAAGAGCTTACCAAAGGTTCAGAAAACTAGGTAATGATAGCCATCTAGAAGATTATAAGGCGAGCAGGAAGGAGCTTAAGTATGAAATTAGGAGAGCCAGAAGGGGCCATGAGAAGGCCTTGGCGGACAGGATTAAGGAAAACTCCAAGGCGTTCTACAAGTATGTGAAGAGCAAGAGGATAAGATGTGAGAGAATAGGACCAATCAAGTGTGACAGTGGAAAAGTGTGTATGGAACCGGAGGAGACAGCAGAGGTACTTAATGAGTACTTTGCTTCAGTATTCACTATGGAAAAGGATCTTGGCGATTGTAGAGATGACTTGCAGTGGACTGAAAAGCTTGAACATGCAGATATTAAGGAAGAGGATGTGCTGGAGCTTTTGGAAAGCATCAAGTTGGATAAGTCACCGGGACCGTACGGGATGTACCCCAGGCTACTGTGGGAGGCAAGGGAGGAGATTTCTGTGTCTCTGGTGATCTTTGCATCATCAATGGGGACGGGAGTGGTTCCGGAGGATCGGAGGGTTGCGGATGTTGTTCCTTTATTCAAGAAAGGGAGTAGAGATAGCCCAGGAAATTATAGACCAGTGAGTATTACTTCAGTGGTTGGTAAGTTGATAGAGAAGATCCTGAGGGGCAGGATTTGTGAACATTTGGAGAGGCATAATATGATTAGGAATAGTCAGCATGGCTTTGTTAAAGGCAGGTCGTGCCTTACAAGCCTGATTGAGACTTTTGAGGATGTGACTAAACACAGTGATGAAGGTAGAACCGTAGATGTAGTGTATATTGATCTCAGCAAGGCATTTGACAAGGTACCACATGCAAGGCTTACTGAGAGAGTAAGGAGGCATGGGATCCAGGGGGGCATTGCTTTGTGGATCCAGAACTGACTTGCCCACAGAAGGCAAAGAGTGGTTGTAGTCAGGTCATATTCTGCATGGAGGTCAGTGACCAGTGGTGTGCCTCAGGGATCTGTCCTGGGACCCCTCCTCTTCGTTATTTTCATAAATGACCTGGATAAGGAAGTGGGGGGATGGGTTAGTAAATTTGCTGATGATAAAAAGGTTGGGGGTGTTGTGGATAGTGTGGAGGGCTGTCAGAGGTTACAACAGGATATTGGTAGGATGCAAAGCTAAGCTGAGAAGTGGCAGATGGAGTTCAACCCAGGTAAGTGTGAGGTGGTTCACTTTGGTAGGTCAAATATGATGGCAGAAAATAGTATTATTAGTCAGACTCTTGGCAGTGTGGAGGATCAGAGGGATCTTGGGGTCCGAGCCAACAGGACACTCAAAGCTGCTACGCAGGTTGACTCTGTGGTTAAGAAGGCATACGGTGTATTGGCCTTCATCAATCGTGGGATTGAGTTTAAGAGCTGAGAGGTAATGTTGCAGCTCTATAGGACCCTGGTCAGACCCCACTTGGAGTACTGTGCTCAGTTCTGGTCACCTCACTACAGGAAGGATGTGGATACTATAAAGAGTGTGCAGAGCAGATTTTCAAGGATGCTGCCTAGATTGGGGAGCATGCTTTCTGAAAGTAGGTTGCGTGAACTCGGCCTTTTCTCCTTGGAGCGACGTAGGATGAGCGGTGACCTGATAGAGGTGTATAAGATGATGAGAGGCATTGGTCGTGTGGATAGTCAGAGGCTGTTTCCCAGGGCTGAAATGGCTAGCACGAGAGGACACAGGTTTAAGGTGCTTGGAAGTAGGTACAGAGGAGATGTCAGGGGTAAGTTTTTTACACAGGGAGTGGTGAGTGTGTGGAATGGGCTGCCGGCGGCGATGGTGGAGGCGGAAAAGATAGGGTCCTTTAAGAGACTCCTGGATAGGTACAAGGAACTTAGAAAAATAGAGGGTTATGGGTAAGCCTAGGTTGTTCTAAGGTAAGGACATGTTTGGCACAGCTTTGTGGGCCTAAGGGCCTATATTGTGCTGTTGGTTTTCTATGTTCTATGTTTCTAGATTACAATAGGATAGATAAAGGTGATGCAGTGGATGTTGTATATTTGGATTTTCAAAAGGCCTTCGACAAGGTGCCACACTTGAGGCTGCTTACCAAGTTAAGAGCCCCTGGTATTACAGGAAAGTTACTGACATGGTTAGAGCATTGGCTGATTGGTAGGAGGCAGCCAGTGGGAATAAAAGGACCCTTTTCTGGTTGGCTGCCAGTGACCAGTGGTGTTCTGCAGGGGTTGGTGTTGGGACCACTTCTTTTTATGCTGTATATAAATGATTTAGATGATGGAATAGATGGCTTTGTTGCCAAGTTTGCAGATGATGCGAAGGTTGGTGGAGGGGCAGGTAGTGTTGGGGAGACAGGAAGGCAGCATAAAGACTTAGACAGATTAGGAAATGGGAAAGAAGGTGGCAAATGAACTACAATGTTGGGAAATGCATGGTCTTGCACTTTGGTTGTTTTTTTTAAATACATAGAAACCATAGAAACTACAGCACAGAAACAGGCCTTTTGGCCTTTCTTGGCTGTGCCGAACCATTTTCTGCCCAGACCCACTGACCTGCACATGGACCATATCCCTCCATACACCTCCCATCCATGTATCTGTCCAATTTATTCTTAAATGTTACAAAAGAACCCGCATTTACCACTTCGTCTGGCAGCTCATTCCATACTCCCACCACTCTCTGTGTGAAGAAGCCCCCCCTAATGTTCCCTTTTAAACTTTTCCCCCCTCACCCTTAACCCATGTCCTCTGTTTTTTTTCTCCCCTTGCCTCAGTGGAAAAAGCCTGCTTGCATTCACTCTATCTATACCCATCATAATTTTATATACCTCCATCAAATCTCCCCTCATTCTTCTACGCTCCAGGGAATAAAGTCCTAACTTATTCAACCTTTCTCTGTAACTGAGTTTCTCAAGTCCCAGCAACATCCTTGTAAACCTTCTCTGCACTCTTTCAACCTTATTTATATCCTTCCTGTAATTTGGTGACCAAAACTGAACACAATACTCCAGATTCGGCCTCACCAATGCCTTATACAACCTCATCATAACATTCCAGCTCTTATACTCAATACTTCGATTAATAAAGGCCAATGTACCAAAAGCTCTCTTTACGACCCTAACTACCTGTGACGACACTTTCAGGGAATTTTGTATCTGTATTCCCAGATCCCTCTGTTCCACTGCACTCCTCAGTGCCTTACCATTAACCCTGTATGTTCTACGTTGGTTTGTCCTTCCAACGTGCAATACCTCACACTTGTCAGTATTAAACTCAATCTGCCATTTTTCAGCCCATTTTTCCAGCTGGTCCAAGTCCCTCTGCAGGCTCTGAAAACCTTCCTCACTGTCTACTACACCTCCAATCTTTGTATCATCAGCAAACTTGCTGATCCAATTTACCACATTATCATCCAGATCATTGATATAGATGACAAATAACAATGGACCCAGCACTGATCCCTGTGGCACACTACTAGTCACAGGCCTCCACTCAGAGAAGCAATTCTCTACCACCACTCTCTGGCTTCTTCCATCGAGCCAATGTCTAATCCAATTTACCACCTCTCCATGTATACCTAGCGACTGAATTTTCCTAACTAACCTCCCATGCGGGACCTTGTCAAAGGCCTTACTGAAGTCCATGTAGACAATATCCACTGCCCTCCCTTCATCCACTTTCCTGGTAACCTCCTTGAAAAACTCCAACAGATTGGTCAAACATGACCTACCACGCACAAAGCCATGTTGACTCTCCCTAATAAGCCCCTGTCTATCCAAATGCTTGTAGATTCTGTCTCTTAGTACTCCCTCCAATAACTTACCTACTACTGACGTTAAACTCACCGGCCTATAATTTCCCGGATTACTTTTCGATCCTTTTTTAAACAACGGAACAACATGAGTCACTCTCCAATCCTCCGGCACTTCACCTGTAGACAGCGACATTTTAAATATTTCTGCCAGGGCCCCCGCAATTTCAACACTAGTCTCCTTCAAGGTCCGAGGGAACACTCTGTCAGGTCCCGGGGATTTATCCACTTTAATTTTCCTCAAGACAGCAAGCATCTCCTCCTTTTTAATCTGTACAGTTTCCATGGTCTCACTACTTGATTCCCTCAATTCCATAGATTTCATGCCAGCTTCCTTAGTAAATACAGACGCAAAAAACGTATTTAAGATCTCCCCCATTTCCCTTGGTTCCGCACAAAGCTGACCGCTCTGATCTTCAAGAGGACCAATTTTATCCCTTACAATCCTTTTGCTCTTAATATACTTGTAAAAGCTCTTTGGATTATCCTTCACTTTGACTGCCAAGGCAACCTCATGTCTTCTTTTAGCCCTCCTGATTTCTTTCTTAAGTATTTTCTTGCACTTCTTATACTCCTCAAGCACCTGATTTACCCCCTGTTTCCTATACATTTCATACAACTCCCTCTTCTTCTTTATCAGAGTTGCAATATCCCTTGAGAACCAAGGTTCCTTATTCCTATTCAATTTGCCTTTAATCCTGACAGGAACATACAAACTCTGCACACTCAAAATTTCCCCTTTGAAGGCTTCCCACCTACCAATCACATCTTTGCCAGAGAACAACCTGTCCCAATCCATGCTTTTTAGATCCTTTCTCATTTCTTCAAATTTGGCCTTCTTCCAGTTCAGAACCTCAACCCTAGGACCAGATCTATCCTTGTCCATGATCAAATTGAAACTAATGGTGTTATGATCACTGGAACCAAAGTGCTCCCCTACACAGACTTCCGTCACTTGCCCTAATTTGTTACCTAACAGGAAATCCAATATTGCATCCCCTCTAGTTGAACCCTCTATATATTGATTTAGAAAACTTTCCTGAACACATTTTACAAACTCTAAACCATCTAGACCCCTAACAGTATGGGAGTCCCAATCAATGTATGGAAAATTAAAATCCCCTACCACCACAACTTTATGTTTTCTGCAGTTGCCTGCTATCTCTCTGCAGATTTGCTCCTCCAAGTCTCGTTGACTATTGGGTGGACTGTAATACAATCCCACTAATGTGGCCATACCTTTCCTGTTTCTCAGCTCCACCCATAAGGACTCAGTAGACAAGCCCTCTAATCTGTCCTGCCTGAGCACTGCTGTAATATTTTCCCTAACAAGCAATGCTACTCCCCCACCTTTCATTCCTCTGCCTCTATCACACCTGAAACATCGGAACCCTGGAATATTAAGCTGCCAGTTCTGCCCCTCCTGTAGCCAAGTTTCACTAATTGCTACAACATCATAATTCCACGTGTCAATCCACGCCCTCAACTCATCCGCCTTCCCCGCAATACTCCTAGCATTGAAATATATACACCTCAGAAGATTTTTACCACCACTCACAACCTTTCTATCAGCGGATTTGCTTAAACCTTCAGCATCATTTATTTTCACCCCAGCCACACTGTCAGCTCTGGCACTCTGGTTCCCATCCCCCTGCAAATCTAGTTTAAAGCCTCCCCAATAGCACTAACAAACGTCCCTGAAAGGATATTGGTCCCCCTGTGGTTCAAGTGTAACCCGTCTCTCTTGTACAGGTCCCACCTGCCCCAGAAGAAAAAAAATGAAATTCAAAAAAAAAAATGAAATCAACAAAAACATACCAGCTCAGACATGTATAAAAAAGAAATAAGCAAAAAAAAACATAATATTAGAGGGATGCCTATTGTACAAAGTGCTCAAAAATACTAAATATTAAATCTCAAATGAGGGCCGTGAGAAATCAGCTGGGGGGGAAATTCCAGGAAATTCCTGGATTTAATTGCTTCAGGTGTAATAGAATCGGAGGGACAAGAAGGGGAGGTGTTGCATTGCTTGTCAGAGAAAATATTACAGCTGTGCTCTAGCAGGATAGATTAGACGGCTCGTCTAGGGAGGCTATTTGGGTGGAATTGAGGAATGGGAAAGATGTAGTAACACTTATGGGGGTGTATTATAGACCACCAAATGGGGAGCGAGAATTGGAGGAGCAAATTTGTAAGGAGATAGCAGATATTTGTAGTAAGCACAAGGTTGTGATTGTGGGATATTTTAATTTTCCACACATAGACTGGAAAGCCCATACTGTAAAAGGGCTGGATGGTTTGGAGTTTGTAAAATGTGTGCAAGATAGTTTTTTGCAGCAATACATAGAGGTGCCAACTAGAGAAGGGGCAGTGTTGGATCTCCTGTTAGGGAATGAGATAGGGCAGGTGACGGAGGTATATGTTGGGGAGCACTTTGGGTCCAGTGATCACAATGCCATTAGTTTCAATATTATTATGGAGAAGGATAGGACTGGACCCAGGGTTGAGATTTTTGATTGATGAAAGGCTAACTTTGAGGAGATGCGAAAGGATTTAGAAGGAGTGGATTGGGACAATTTGTTTTTTGGGAAGAATGTAGTAGAGAAATGGAGGTCATTTAAAGGTGAAATTTTGAGAGTACAGAATCTTTATGTTCCTGTTAGGTTGAAAGGAAAGTTTAAAGTTTGAGAGAGCCACGGTTTTCAAGGGATATTGGAAACTTGGTTTGGTAAAAGGGAGATATCTACAATAAATATAGGCAGCATGGAGTAAATGAGGTGCTTGAGGAATATAAAGAATGTAAAAATCTTAAGAAAGAAATTAGAAAAGCTAAAAGAAGATGTGAGCAACACACATCAAAGTTGCCGGTGAGCGCAGCAGGCCAGGCAGCATCTCTAGGAAGAGGTACAGTTGACGTTTTGGGCCGAGACCCTTCGTCAGGACTAACTGAAGGAAGAGCTAGGAAGAGATTTGAAAGTGGGAGGGGGAGGGGGAGGGGGAGATCCAAAATGATAGGAGAAGACAGGAGGGGGAGGGATGGAGCCAAGAGCTGGATACGTGATTGGCAAAAGGGATATGAGAGAATCATGGGACGGGAGGCCCAGCGAAAAGGAAAGGGGGGAGGGGGGGATAAAAACACAGAGGATGGGCAAGGGGTATAGTCAGAGGGACAGAGGGAGAAAAAGGAGAGAGAGTGAAAGAATGTGTGTATATAAATAAATAACGGATGGGGTACGAGGGGGAGGTGTGGCATTAGCAGAAGTTAGAGAAGTCAGTGTTCAGGCCATCAGGTTGGAGGCTACCCAGACAGAATATAAGGTGTTGTTCCTCCAACCTGAGTGTGAAGATATGAGGTTGCTTTGGCAAGTAAGGTGAAAATAAATCCCAAGGGTTTCTACCGTTATATTAATAGCAAAAGGATAGTGAGGGATAAAATTGGTCCCTTAGAGAATCAGAGTGGACAGCTATGTGTGGAGCTAAAAGAGATGGGGGAGATTCTGAACAATTTCTTTTCTTCGGTATTCACTCAGTAGAAGGATATTGAATTGTGTAAAATAATAGAAACAGATAGGGAAGTTATGGAGACTATGTTGATTAAAGAAGAGGAAGTACTGGAGCTTTTAAGGAATATAAAAGTGAATAAGTCTCCAGGTCCTGACAGGATATTCCCTAGGACATTGAGGGAAGTTAGTGTGGAAATAGCAGGGTCTCTGACAGAAATATTTCAAATGTCATTAGAAACGGGGATGGTGCCGGAGGATTGGCGTATTGCTCATGTTGTTCCATTGTTTAAAAAAGGTTCTCAGAGTAAACCTAGCAATTATCGGCCTGTGAGTTTGATGTCAGTGGTGGGTAAATTGATGGAAAGTATTCTTAGAGATGGTATATATAATTATCTGGATAGACAGTTCGGGTAATTATAGACCAGTGAGCCTTACGTCTGTGGTGGGAAAGCTGTTGGAAAAGATTCTTAGAGATAGGATCTCTGGGCATTTGGAGAATCATGGTCTCATCAGGGACAGTCAGCATAGCTTTGTGAAGGGCAGATCGTGTCTAACAAGCCTCATAGAGTTCTTTGAGGAGGTGACCAGGCATATAGATGAAGGTAGTGCATAGGATGTGATCTATATGGATTTGAGTAAGACTTTTGACAAGGTTCCACACGGTAGGCTTGTTCAGAAAGTCAGAAGGCATGGGATCCAGGGAGGTTTGGCCAGGTGGATTCAGAATTGGCTTGCTTGCAGAAGGCAGAGGGTGGTGGTGGAGGGAGTACATTCAGATTGGAGGATTGTGACTAGTGGTGTCCCACAAGGATCTGTTCTGGGACCTCTACTTTTTGTGATTTTTATTAATGACCTGGATGTGGGGGTAGAAGGGTGGGTTGGCAAGTTTGTAGACAACACAAAGGTTGGTGGTGTTGTAGATAGTGTAGAGGATTGTGAAAGATTGCAGAGAGACATTGTTGTGATGCAGAAGTGGGCTGAGAAGTGGCAGATGGCGTTCAACCCAGAGAAGTGTGAGGTGGTACACTTTGGAAGGACAAACTCCAAGGCAGAGTACAAAGTAAATGGCAGGATACTTGGTAGTGTGGAGGAGCAGATGGATTTGGGGGTACTTGTCCACAGATCCCTGAAAGTTGCCTCACGGGTGGATAGGGTAGTTAAGAAAGCTTACGGGGTGTTAGCTTTCATAAGTCGAGGGATAGAGTTTAAGAGTCGCGATGTAATGATGCAGCTCTATAAAACTCTGGTTAGGTCACACTTGGAGTACTGTGTCCAGTTCTGGTCGCCTCACTATAGGAAGGATGTGGAAGCATTGGAAAGGGTACAGAGGAGATTTACCAGGATGCTGCCTGGTTTAGAGAGTATGCATTATGATCAGAGATTAAGGGAGCTAGGGCTTTACTCTTTGGAGAGAAGCAGGATGAGAGGAGACATGATAGAGGTGTACAAGATAATAAGAGAATAGATAGAGTGGATAGCCAGCGCCTCTTCCCCAGGGCACCACTGCTCAATACAAGGGGACATGGCTTTAAGGTAAGGGGTGGGAAGTTCAAGGGGGATATTAGAGGAAGGTTTTTTACTCAGAGAGTGGTTGGTGCGTGGAATGCACTGCCTGTCAGTGGTGGAGGCAGATACACTAGTGAAGTTTAAGAGACTACTAGACAGGTATATGGAGGAATTTAAGGTAGGGGCTTATATGGGAGGCAGGGTTTGAGGGTCGGCACAACATTGTGGGCCGAAGGGCCTGTACTGTGCTGTACTATTCTATGTTCTATGACAGGGTCTGATTAGGAACAGTCAACATGAATTTGTGCATGGAAGGTCATGTTTGACAAATCTTATTGAATTTTTTGAAGAGGTTACTAGGAAAGTTGACGAGGGTAAAGCGGTGGATGTTGTCTATATGGACTTTAGTAAGGTCTTTGACAAGGTTCCACATGGAAGGTTAGTTAGGAAGGTTCAATCGTGGGTATTAATATTGAAGTAGTAAAATGGATTCAGCAGTGGCTGGATGGGAGATGCCAGAGAGTGGCGGTGGATAACTGTTTGTCAGATTGGAGGCCGGTGACTAGTGGTGTGCCTCAGGGATCTGTACTGGGTCCAATGTTGTTTGTCATATATATTAATGATCTAGATGATGGGGTGGTAAATTGGATGAGTAAGTATACAGATGATACTAAGATAGGTGGAGTTGTGGATAATGAAGTAGGTTTTCATAGGCCAGTTTGAAGAGTGGGCTGAAAGATGGCAGATGGAGTTTAATGCTGATAAATGTGAGGTGATACATTTTGGTAGGGCTAATCAAAATAGGACATACATGGTAAATGGTAGGGCATTGAAGAATGCAGTAGAACAGAGGGATCTAGGAATAATGGTGCATAATTCCCTGAAGGTGGAATCTCATGTGGATAGGGAGGTGAAGAAAGCTTTTGGTATGCTGGCCTTTATAAATCAGAGCATTGAGTATAGGAGTTGGGATGTATTGTTGAAATTGTACAAGGCACTGGTGAGGCCAAATTTGGAGTATTGTGTACAGTTTTGGTCACCGAATTATAGGAAAGATGTCAACAAAGTAGAGAGAGTACAGAGAAGATTTACTAGAATGTTACCTGGGTTTCATCACCTCAGTTACAGAGAAAGTTTGAACAAGTTGGGTCTTTATTCTTTGGAACGTAGAAGGTTGAGGGGGGACTTGATAGAGGTATTTAAAATTATGAGGGGGATAGATAGAGTTGACGTGGATAGGCTTTTTCCATTGAGAGTGGGGGAGATTCAAACAAGAGGACATGAGTTGAGAGTTAAAGGGCAAAAGTTTAGGGGTAACATGAGGGGGAACTTCTTTACTCAGAGAGTGGTAGCTGTGTGGAACGAGCTTCCAGCAGAAGTGGTTGAGGCAGGTTCGATGTTGTAGTTTAAAGTTAAATTGGATAGATATATGGACAGGAAAGGAATGGAGGGTTATGGGCTGAGTGCAGGTGGGTGGGACTAGGTGAGAGTAAGAGTTCGGCACGGACTAGAAGGGCCGAGATGGCCTGTTTCCATGCTGTAATCAGGTAGGCAAGAAATGGATCCCAGATGGCCAAAAATTTTTTAACTGAATTGGTTCTCAAGAGCCTAAGTTTCTCCATCTGTATGACTGAGATCATATCAACCATCCATCTCCAAAAGGAAGGGGGAGAGGGTGATTTCCATTCCCTCAGGTTAAGTCTTTTGGCAACAATCATCCCCAGCATCAGAGACTGTTGTATGGCTGCAGGGAAACAAATAGTAGATTGCGAGCAGCCAAATATAGCGAGACCAGCTTCCAAGGGGAAGGATCTTTTATCGGCCTCTGAGTACTAGTTGAATATTTTGGACTAAATTCCAGTCAGTAATTGTCGAAATGAAAAGGTGTGTGACAACGTGGCTTCCGTCCCTTGGCATCTATCACACATTGGCGAGACAGAAGGGTAAATCCTGTGCAATCTAAGTTCAGAGTAATGGAGACGGTGGACAACTTTAAACTGGATCAGTTGGTGCCTGCTGTTAACAGAGCAAGCCTGTATCATAGACAAACACTTATTCCAGGCAGCTTCAGATAATTCAATGCCCAACTCCTCTCTCCAGGCGTCTCTAATCTTCACAGTAGACGCTACAGAGCAATTATCAAACAAACGTACAAACTTAGAAACGAGATGCCTGGAGTCAGGAGGGTTCTTTAAAATATCAACAAACATATGTTTCCCTGGAAGGATTTCAAAATTACAAATCTTAGATTGAATATAGTGTCTAATTTGTAAGTAACGAAAAAAGTGCGAATGAGGCAGCTCAAATTTCTCTTTCAGCAGACTAAATGTTGCAAACCGTCCCTCTATGTACAGGTCTTCAATAGAAACTAGACCCTTCTCCCTCCAAGCATGGTAGGTTTTATCCGACCATGAGGGTAGAAAGGAGTTATTGAAACAGATTGGTGTTTGTACAGAGGTCTCTGGTAAATTCAGAATGCTCCTAATCTGATTTAGAATTCTGACGGAAGTTTTCAAAACAAAACTCAAACTTTTTGAAGTCCCAGGCCTCTGTAACTTGGAGAACAGCATGGTTGGCAAGGAGGAATTGACATTAGCTTTCCCATGATCAGCATATATAGTATTGAGGAGGCATCTGACGCTGGAAAAAGAGGACCTACCCGGGACAAATCCTGTCTGATCAGGATGAATGATAGATGACAAATGCTTATTTAGTCAGTTAGCCAACATTTTAGTAATTACCTTTCTATCAAAATTCTGGAGTGCAATGGGCCTATAGCAGGCCGGGTCTGTTTCCTCTTTACCTTTCTTTAAAGTGAGGGAAATGTTAGCCTCGTACAATGTCCTAGGCAAGGCTTTATCTCTCTCAGAGCAAGATATCATTCTGAGGAGAAGTGGGGCAAGGATATCACAGAATTTCTTATAAAATTCACAGCCAAATCCACCTGGTCCTGCAGCCTTGCTGGACAGAAAAGACTTAATGGCAGAGGTTATTTCTTCCAATGTGAAGTCAGATTCTAAGTCCTCCCTAGCAGTGTCACTAAGTTTCGACATTACAAGAGAATCAAAGAAGTCATTCAAATCAGATTGAGTGGCATTGCATTTAGAGGTGTAGAGTTCACTGTAAAATTCTTTAAAACAATCATTTATCTCCTTGGGGTTAGTTAACAGGGTACCCACCCTCGATCTAATGCAATGAATTGACCTTCGGGCCTGGGCGCCCCTGAGCTGCCGCGCCAGGAGCCCCTCAGGCTTGTCCCCCATTTCGAAATGCTTTTGTCTTAATTTTAAGAGGAGATTATTTATTTCACTACCCAAGATACAATTGTACTCATATTTAAGCTTCATTATTTTATTATAATCTTTAGAGGATTTCGAAGCCTGGTATGTCGCTTCAAGGGTTGGGAGAGTATTCTCAATCTCTAATAATCGCCCTTCTCTCTCCCTCTTAGCAGTGGATTCATATGAAATTATATACCCACGAATTACAACTTTTAATGTCTCCCAGAGTGTGGAATCTGACACCTCGCCGTTATCGTTAATTTCTATAAAACCTTTTAATCTGGTGGTGATATATTCTATAAATTTCTTACCGATAGATTCATTTGGAAAGGGAGAGATTTAGGGACATTGTCAAGGAGCTATGGTCAGAAATTAATCTATTATGATATTTTGTATTGGTAACACGAGATATTAAATGAGAGTCAACCAAAAAATAGTCTATTCTACTATAAGATTTGTGAACATGAGAATAATAAGAATAATCCTTGTCGGTGGCATGTTGAACTCGCCAAATATCTACTAAATTCCTAGATGTAATCAAATTATTTAGGACCTGCACTGTCACAATATTTGAGGGCGGGCTGGAGGACAACCTACCTAAATATGGATCCAGGTAGCAATTCAAGTGACTGCTGATTATTATATTTGAATACTGGCATCCGGAAGT
Organism: Mobula hypostoma; assembly: GCF_963921235.1. Lineage (NCBI taxonomy): Eukaryota > Metazoa > Chordata > Chondrichthyes > Myliobatiformes > Myliobatidae > Mobula > Mobula hypostoma. The sequence goes on from NC_086128.1 coordinate 506,262, forward strand.
AAATCAAAAACTTTCCTAAAAAAAATTTGGCTTGTCTGTGTTTGGACCATAGATATTAAGGAAGGTTAGCGGAAACGAATTAATGGTGCCAGAGATTATAATAAACCTGCCGAGAGGATCTGTGGTCATGGAAGTGAGTTGAAATGGAATATTCTTCCTAAAGAGGATAGCCACACCACGGGCATGAGAAGTAATTGGTGACTGGTAAACCTGCGATATCCAGCTAGACCTCAATCTGCGTTGCTCAGTTACCTTGATATGGGTTTCCTGTAGAAAAATCACATCTGCAGATAGAGATTTGAGATGTCTAAAAACTTTATCCCTCGTAACAACATGACCAAGGCCCTTAACATTCCACGAGATTATTGTAATATCTTTACCCCCTAGCTGCGTTCTACCGCAAGGCCTTTGCATATGAGAATAAAAGAAGAGATTATTAGAGTTGAGCACAAACATAGTAAACAATGCAAAATAACTGGCAGCCTCATAAGAACACAACATACACAAAAAAAGGCATGTCTGAGCTAGAAACAAAAACAACACACACCCTAACCCACCCCCCTTCGTGTCTCCCTAAACCAGACACATAGCTCCCTATTTCCATCCCAAAAGGAGCTGCTGGGCAGGTAACTAACATTACACAATTATCACAAACCCCCTCTCCGAGAAAATTTATAACAAATTATATAATACGTTAAACAAATGCTTTTAGGGCTGGGGAGAGTTAACATAGAAAACATAGAAAATAGGTGCAGGAGTAGGCCATTCGGCCCTTCGAGCCTGCACCGCCATTTATTATGATAATGGCTGATCATCCAACTCAGAACCCTGCACCAGCCTTCCCTCCATACCCTCTGATCCCCCTAGCCACAAGGGCCATATCTAACTCCCTCTTAAATATAGCCAATGAACTGGCCTCAACTGTTTCCTGTGGCAGAGAATTCCACAGATTCACCACTCTCTGTGTGAAGAAGTTTTTCCTAATCTCAGTCCTAAAAGGCTTCACCTTTATCCTCAAACTGTGACCCCTCGTTCTGGATTTCCCCAACATGGGGAACAATCTTCCTGCATCTAGCCTGTCCAATCCCTTTAGGATTTTATACGTTTCAATCAGATCCCCCCTCAATCTTCTAAATTCCAACGAGTACAAGCCTAGTTCATCCAGTCTTTCTTCATATGAAAGTCCTGCCATCCCAGGAATCAATCTGGTGAACCTTCTTTGTACTCCCTCTATGGCAAGGATGTCTTTCCTCAGATTAAGGGACCAAAACTGCACACAATACTCCAGGTGTGGTCTCACCAAGGCCTTGTACAACTGCAGTAGTACCTCCCTGCTCCTGTACTCGAATCCTCTTGCTATAAATGCCAGCATACCATTCGCCTTTTTCACTGCCTGCTGTACCTGCATGCCCACTTTCAATGACTGGTGTATAATGACACCCAGGTCTCGTTGCACCTCCCCTTTTCCTAATCGGCCACCATTCAGATAGTAATCTGTTTTCCTATTTTTGCCACCAAAGTGGATAACTTCACATTTATCCACATTAAATTGCATCTGCCATGAATTTGCCCACTCACCCAACCTATCCAAGTCACCCTGCATCCTCTGAGCATCCTCCTCACAGCTAACACTGCCGCCCAGCTTCGTGTCATCCGCAAACTTGGAGATGCTGTATTTAATTCCCTCATCCAAGTCATTAATATATATTGCAAACAACTGGGGTCCCAGCACTGAGCCTTGCGGTACCCCACTAGTCACTGCCTGCCATTCTGAAAAGGTCCCGTTTATTCCCACTCTTTGCTTCCTGTCTGCTAACCAATTCTCTATCCACATCAATACCTTACCCCCAATACCGTGTGCTTTAAGTTTGCACATCTCCTGTGTGGGACCTTGTCAAAAGCCTTTTGAAAATCCAAATATACCACATCCACTGGTTCTCCCCTATCCACTCTACTAGTTACATCCTCAAAAAATTCTATGAGATTCGTCAGACATGATTTTCCTTTCACAAATCCATGCTGAATTTGTCCGGTGATTTCACCGCTTTCCAAATGTGCTGTTATCACATCTTTGATAACTGATTCCAGCAGTTTCCCCACCACCGACATTAGGCTAACCGGTCTATAATTCCCCGGTTTCTCTCTCCATCCTTTTTTAAAAAGTGGGGTTACATTAGCCACCCTCCAATTCTCAGGAACTAGTCCAGAATCTAATGAGTTTTGAAAAGTTATCACTAATGCATCCACTATTTCTTGGGCTACTTCCTTAAGCACTCTGGGATGCAGACCATCTGGCCCTGGGGATTTATCTGCCTTTAATCCCTTCAATTTACCTAACACCACTTCCCTACTAACATGTATTTCGCTCAGTTCCTCCATCTCACTGGACCCTCTGTCCCCTACTATTTCTGGAAGATTATTTATGTCCTCCTTAGTGAAGACAGAACCAAAGTAATTATTCAATTGGTCTGCCATGTCCTTGCTCCCCATAATCAATTCACCTGTTTCTGTCTGTAGGGGACCTACATTTGTCTTTACCAGTCTTTTCCTTTTTACATATCTATAAAAGCTTTTACAGTCAGTTTTTATGTTCCCTGCCAGTTTTTTCTCATAATCTTTTTTCCCCTTCCTAATTAAGCCCTTTGCCCTCCTCTGCTGAACTCTGAATTTCTCTCAGTCCTCAGGTGAGCCACTTTTTCTGGCTAATTTGTATGCTTCTTCTTTGGAATTGATACTATCCCTAATTTCTCTTGTCAGCCACGGGTGCACTACCTTCCTTGATTTATTCTTTTGCCAAACTGGGATGAACAATTGTTGTAGTTCATCCATGCAATCTTTAAATGCTTGCCATTGCATATCCACCGTCAACCCTTTAAGTGTCATTTGCCAGTCTATCTTAGCTAATTCACGTCTCATACCTTCAGAGTTACCCTTCTTTAAGTTCAGAACCTTTGTTTCTGAATTAACTATGAGTTATCCAATGTCCGCACCTGAAGCTGAACACTCATGACACCAACTCAAATTTAACCCTTATAATAACAAAAATATTTAGAACATTCTCTGCAATTAAATCCCAGTGCGACATACAGCATTGCAAAACTATATATAACAAGCAAGTCCCTCCCCGTATCCCAACATGGAAACCGGCACAAATATAAGATGAATAAACAGTGTCAATATATCTACTCCCTTTTGCGTGCATTATTCCTTTCGAAGAATTGTGCTGCTTCTATCAGATTGTGATATACTTTAGGCGCTTTTCCATCTTGATGATAAATATAGAGTCTAGCTGGATACCGCAGGGTGTGCTTGATTCCTCCATCATGCAGAGTTTGCAGTACATCACGAAAGGCACGACGTTGAGTCATCACCTCTTTAGTGTACAGGTTTCCCCCGCCATCCGAAGGTAGAGCGTTCCTATGAAACGGTTCGTAAGCCGAAATGGCGTAAAGCGAAGAAGCAATTACCATTTATTTATATGGGAAAAATTTGTGAGCGTTCGCAGACCCAAAAATAACCTACCAAATCATGCCAAACAACACATAAAACCTAAAATAACAGTAACACATAGTAAAAGCAGGAATGATATGACAAATACACAGCCTATATAAAGTAGAAATACTTTTCCACAATCATTACTGAACTATTCTCTGTAGCGAAAATCTCACGCAAGCGCCGTCAGCAGAAAATCTCACGCAAGCGCTGTTGGCAAAAACACGGCGCAAGCGCTCTCCAGTAACCTTTAAGCTATGAAGCTGCCAAATCATACCAAATAACACGTAAAAATACACAGCTGATATAAAGTAGATATAATGTATGTACAGTGTAGTATCACTTACTGGAATTGGGAAAACAGCACCGAGCACACTGATGATGGTGTGTCAGACTGAGTCGTCGCAGGTTGGCTGGTGCAGTGGCCCCCCACCCTCCAGGCTGCTGAGCGATACATTGCCGCGAAGAACACAGGGTTCCAGCAGTAACCGGGAGGTACACAGCACATCTTTAAGAAAAAAGCCGAAACAAACATGCTAATTAATTAGGTGCTGCCCGTAATTGTCGGCGCAGATCAGTGCCGATTTCCGATTGCGTCGTCTTTGATCTGGGCCGACAATTACGTGTCGGCGGCACCTAATTAATTAGCATGTTTATTTCGGCCTTTTTCTTAAAGATGTGCTGTGTGCCTCCCAGCTAGCTTTGCATTCTCAGCGAATCGGTATCTGTCCATGGCCTGGGTGTTGGGGTGGTGGGACACTAGGGTGTCATCTCGTCGCCTGTTTCCATTAGAGCAGGCAGCTCATCTTCTTCTATCTCTGCCTGCCTCGATGTTGAAGGTCAAGGTTCGTCGTCTGCTGTGGCTGATGTGGAAGGCTTGCTTGACTGCTGAGCCTCACGCATTTTTCTATCACACAGTTCTTTAATAAGGACTCAAACCATCCTGCAAATATCCCCTAAACCGACGTACCCTTTCAAAATTAAAGTCGTACTTTATCATTACTCATTCGATTTCGATTGTTATCCTTTTTTCTTCCAATTGCATCCGCTCTTCATCTGTCAGTTCTTGGTGATGGGATGCCAAAACCTCTTCAACATCATGTTCGTCAGCTTCCACAAGCCATACTCATGTTGTACTTACTTCGTTCACCACGATCAAAGCGCTTAATTATGGCTAGTTTTACGCTAAGTGTAACACCTTTACGAGCTCTTTCAGGCTTTTCCGATACCATAGAACTCATCTTGCAAACGGCTGCTCACAGGCACGTGTTAAAGCAATGCAGTTCCGAACCCGGGGGAGAGCGGCTGCTCGGGGCGCGCTGAATTTTTTTTTCCTAACAGTGAAAACACCTTCTGAAAGCGAAAATAGGGTACCAATATAGGTCTTTTGTAACAGTGAGGTTTCGTAAAGCGAACGTTCGAAAAGCGGGGGACACCTGTATTCCGGGAAGATCAAGACCTTATTTCCCTTGTACTCCATGGGTTGTAGCCTGCTGCAGCGCAGGATCAGCTCTTTCACTTGAAAGTGATGGATACGTGCCAAGATGGTGCGCGGCTTAGTGCCAGCAGCCGGCTTCAGCTACAGAGAGCGATGCGTGCGATTGACTTTAACCAGATACGGGAAATGCTCTTCCCCGAGCAACTTGGGAATCAGTCTGGAAACAAATTCAGTAGGTTTACCATCCTCCTCGCCCTCTTGTATCCCTACAATCTTAATATTATGTCTCTGGGAATGAGACTCTAAGTCATGCACTTTAGCTTCAAGCTGGCTATTTTGTCTCATTAGCTTTGAATACTTAGCTTCAAGCTCTTGCACGCATGTTTCAAGGTCACTGGTGGTTAGTTCTTGATTAGCCACACGGGCTTGTAGGTCAGCCTGGGAGGCCACAAGCGCATGAAACTTGGTCTCAAAAACATCAAAGCGGTCGTTAATGCCGCGCAGAACTGACTCAGAAATCTCCTGACCTAATTCCTTGCACATGGCGTTAAGTTTTATCCGGCGGTATCTCAAAAGCAGAGAATTTCTTTACTGACCCGTTGTTAACACTAACTTTGATAGTTTGGCAGTTGGTGGTCTTGGCTTTATTTGCCTTTGGCATTTTCAAACTTTTCCAGACACTTAGTTTAGACATACACTGTTGGCCTATGAATGAATAAAACACGGTATAATAGTAATTTTATCAAGGCCTTGGAGAGGAGCACTGACCAAACACATCTAATCCATACGCATGCGGACTAGCACCCCCCCCCCGCCTGTACTTTGGTAGTTGAAATAAATTTGCGACTATTTTCTAAACTGGGGGAAAATCCAGGAATCTGGTAGTCAGAGGGACTTGGGAGTCCTTGTTCAGAACACCCTGAAGGTTAACTTGCAGGTTGAGTCGATGGTGAGGAAGGCAAATGCCACGTTAGCATTCATTTCAAGAGGTCTAGAATACAAGAGCAAGGATTTATAAGGTACTGGTGAGGCCTGACCCTGAGTATTGTGAACAGTTTTGGGCCCCTCGTCTTAGAAAAGTTGCGCTGGTATTGGAGAGGGTCCAGCAGAGGTTCACAAGGATGATTCCAGGAATGAAGGGGTTATCATACAAGGTACATTTGATGGCTCTGGGTCTGTACTTGTTGGAATTTTTAAGGATGAGGGGTGATCTCATTGAAACCTTTTGAATATTGAAAGGCCTAGACAGAGTAGATGAGGAAAGGATGTTTCCCATGGTGGGAGAGTCTTGGACAAGAGGGCACAGCCTCAGGATAGAGGGGCACCCTTTCAAAACAGAGATGTGAAGAAATTTCTTCAGCCAAGGGGTGGTGAATATGTGGAATTTGTTGCCACATACAGCTGTGGAGGCCAGGTCGTTGGGTGTATTTAAGGCAGAGATTGATAGGTTCTTGATTGGACACGGCATCAAAGATTACGGGGAGAAGGCCAGGAACTGGGGTTGAGGAGGAGATAGAAAAAAAGGATCAGCCAGGATTGAATGGCGGACAAACTCGATGGGCCAAATGGCCTAATTCTGCTCCTATGTCTTATGGTCTTATTTGTCTTCTCCAGATAGTCATAAAATATAGAAACCATAGAAGTAGTTGAAAGAAAGACATCAATCTCCCCCACACACGAGAAGAAAAAGTAACAAAAACTCGGAAACCCCACCCCTCCCTCGCACAGATCACCCACATGGAGAAGCAGCAGCATGAACCCCAGCCAGCCAATCAGCAACAAGAAAGAATGGGTGAGAGCACAAAAAGAAACATAGAGCTGAAAGAGGCCAACATGAGCTACAGTTAGTTTGAACTACAGTCCTATCCATAAATCTCAGAATTTCTATAACATCTCTGAGAGCATCGGGTCCCAGCGGCCCCTCCGAGGGAAGCTACACGAACCAGCGGCCTCTCCAAGAACCTCTTGCTCTCCTCCGCATTCGCCTAGATGTTTCAATCTTCCTGGACGTTTTAATCGGTGTGAAATGTAGTCGGTCATGGCCCCTCATCTCATCTCTGAACTTCTCCTTGTGGTAGCTGGTGCTCGCAATTTTCTCCTGGAGTTTTCTTGGGAAGACTGAGCGTTAGTTCACTCGACTGAACTACAGTCTGTAAGTCACGGGCTCTAACAGTTTCAAAAACAAAATTAAGATGAAAAGAATAAGTAGAAGACAAAGATAAACTGAAATGGTTGACTATCTCAAAGATGTCGCCCGAGGAATCATTCGCTGGCGCTATCTTGACCAGTTGGTGGAGATCATGGAAAGTGAAAATCTGACAGCATAAATTTAGGAAATTTTGATTTTCTTTTGAAACAGAATGGAACAGTGAACCTGTTGTCCTAATAAAAGGTGCATAATTAACTGGAAAATTAACTATAATGCTGTATGAGGAGTGATTGATAAGTTCGTGGCCAAAGGTAGAAGGAGTCAATCTTAGAAAACCCAGCACATTTATTTTTCAACATAGTCCCCTCCTACATGTACACACTTAGTCCAGCGGTTATGGAGCATACGGATCCCTTCTTTGTAGACGTCAGTGTCTTGGACCTCCAGAAAGTGGTCCACAGCAGGAGTGATTGATAAGTTCGTGGCCTAAGGTAGAAGGAGATGAGTTATTAACTTCAAACTTTCTGCATAATCACTCAAAGAGTTGAACTGCACATGCATGTAACAAGAGATGTATAACTCATCTCCTTTTCTGGTTGGCTGTCGGTGACTAGTGGTGTTCCTTGGGTCAGTATTGGGACCACAATTTTTCACACTGTCATTTAGATAATGGAATTGATGGTTTTGTGGCAAAGTTTACGGATGATACAAAGATAGGTGGAGGGGTAGGTAGTGCTGAGGAAGCAATGTGATTGCAGCAGGACTTAGACAAATTGGAAGAATGGGCAAAAAAGTGGCAGATGGAATACAGCATTGGGAAATGTATGATGATGTATTTTAGTAAAAGGAACAATAGTGCAGACTATTATTTAAATAGGGCGAAGGCTCAAACAGCAGAGGTGCAGAGGGACTTAGGAGTCCTCGTGCAAGTCTCCAGGACAGTTAATTACAGATTGAGTCTGTAGTAAAGAAGGCAAATAGAATGTTGGCATTTATTTCAAGGGGAATAGAATATAAAAGCAAGGAGCTAAAGAAATTTGACCTGTCCCCTAAAACCCTCACTAATTTTTATAGATGCACCATAGAAAGCATTCTCCTAGGGTGCATCACAACCTGGTATGGAAGTTGTCCTGTCCAAGACCGGAAGAAGCTGCAGAAGATCGCGAACACAGCCTAGCACATCACACAAACCAATCTTCTGTCCTTGGACTTACTTTACACCGCACGCTGTTGGAGCAATACTGCCAGGATAATCAAGGACACGACCCACCCAGCCAACACACTTTTCGTCCCTCTTCCCTCCGGGAGAAGGCTCAGGAGCTTGAAGACTCATCCGGCCAGGTATGGGAACAGCTTCTTTCCAACTGTGATAAGACTGCTGAACGGACCCTGACCCGAATCTGGGCCGTACCATCCAAATATCCGGACCTGCCTCTTGGTTTTTTTGCACTACCTTACTTCCCAAAGACAAAGAAGCAGAAGTCGGCCATTCAGCCCATATAGTCTGCTCCACCATTTTATCATGAGCTGATCCATTCTCCCATTATATTAGTTGTCTGAATCTTCTGAAAATATTCCCTTTTCTGGTAACTTTTTAATGTCGGTAACATTAGAACTGCTGTCACTTCTAACAATGAGTTGTGCAGTATTTATATAGATTAATTGTAGAGTCATATTTCCATACAGTTTTGAAATTCGGGTGCAGCTACAAATGTAGAGTAAGCAAACTTGGGAAAATTAGTTATGTTTATGGTAGATGTTTACTTGTTCCAGTGACAACATTATACCTTTGTTCTGTTATGAGTTAATAGTGATATGCTAGTATATATTGCAGGACTCTTGTAATTTTGTTGGTCAGTGCATCAAAATAGTTTTGAAAACCTTATGTGTAGCAGTATTTTTTTTTTCATTTTTATCTTCTTAATAAGATCATGTACAGTAGTAAAGCACAGTACAGCATTCCAGCAATCCATAAGGTTGAAATTCGAAGTAGAATTTTATGAAACTAAGAAAACCTAGCCATAAAGCTGAGCCACTCGATGGGTTTCCGGTGACATCATCGTTCAGAATGGCAGCTTAAATCAATAGCTCCTTTGGAAAAACGGATATTTTGCCCCGTTAATCCATCAAATATAAGATCTTTCGAAAATATCTGAATTGATAAGGGGGGCAAGAATGGGGAAAAAGAATGGAGATTTAAAAAGCAGCACTGCGGAGCCTATGGAAGAGCGAGGTGCAGCACGCAGCTCTCCTACACGTGCTCGTGGCGGTGAAGCTGATGATGGGCCTCACGCAGGTGAAACGGCAAATATGATAAGGATTTTGGAAGAAATAAGGGAAGTCCAAAAAGATATAAAGCAGCAACTTAATGATATAAAGTCAGAGCTCGCCAATGTCAATTAGAAAATAGCGGTGGCAGAGACTCGAATTGAGAAGGTGGAAGATCGCGTGCAAAATGTGGAACAGATACTAAGTAAGACAATAAAAATATTAAATCAACAGGACAGTAAATTGCTTGACCAGGAGGGAAGATCGCGACGGAAAAATATCAAGATTTATAATGTTCCCGAAGGAGCGGAGGGATTGTCGATGATGGACTTTGTAGACAAGCTGCTGCGGGAAGTGCTGGAGATTCCCCAGACCATGGTGATTGAAATTGAGAGCGCACATCGTTCACTCGTCCCGAGGCCTTCTGGAGACAGAGAAAGTAAACCGCGCTCAATGGTACTTAGATTCCTTCGATTCAAGAGCAAGAAGGAGATTCTATGAAGAGCCTGAGGTAAGAAGAGGGTGTTTTGGAACGGGAAGTTAATATACTTCGATCATGATTACCCCCCCAGCGGTACTACAGAAACGGAAGGAATATTCCGAAGCAAAACGAATATCAAAGCAAGAAAAGATTAAATTCCAAACCCTGTACCCTGCTCAACTGAGGGTATTTTACCAAGAAGGGATACGACTATATCAGATGGTGGAAGAGGCGACTAAGACATGAAGAACAGAGGACTGCCCATTAGCGTGGTCAAAGTTTGGCTAACTTTAAAAGTGCTGATAAACTAAACGGAAGCAAAAAATAGATGGTGATATACCTATCTCGAGAAATACGTATTATGATGTGGATTTTATATTACTCAATTTTTAAAAATTCATTCATTCATTCCCTTTTTCCCCACCTAAGTGAGAATATATACATGGGAGGAATACACAGGGAAATCATTTCTGTGTAACGGACATAGATTTTTTTACTTACTTTTATAGGTACTGCAGCAGGGGCCCTCAACTCACAGATAGGAGGGGCTATCCCCCACGGCTAGATGTTTCTTCCAGCTCAACTCAGGGTCATCTAGAGACCCCAGCCGTGGAATCCCACCTTAGTTACCTTTTTTTTTTAAATTATTCGCGTTTCTTGGCTCTTATTTGTTCAGGGAGTAGATCGATTAAGTTATATTCTGCAAATTTCAATGATATACTGACAGATAAATACACATGGTTAAGGACAAAGTAAAATTCATTTCTTTTAATGTCAATGGGCTGTTAAATCCAATCAAACGCAGTAAAATTCTATCAAAAATGAAAAAGAACAAGCCCATGTAGTACATTTGCAGGAAACTCACTTAAGTGATAATGAGCATGGAAAATTAAAGAGAATGGGCTTCACTAATTTGTTTTTCTCCTCATATAAATCAGGACATAAAAGAGGAGTTGCTATTCTCATCTCAAGTAAGCTAAATTTTGAAAAAGTATTCGAAATGGGAGATAAGGCGGGCAGATATATTCTGGTAAGGGGGAATATAGATTGAAATCCAGTTACTTTATTGAATGTATACGCACCCCCAGGAAGTGATATTAGTTTCTTCCAGAAAATTACTAATATTATGGTAACGGAAACAGAAGGTCTCTTGATATGTGGGGGAGACTTAAATTTACAATTAAAACCAAAGTTAGACTCTTCCAATAGAAAAACCTATGAAACAAAATCCTTCCATAAGAAAGTTAACACACTTTTTGAGGATGTTGGTCTAATTGATATATGGAGGGACCTTTTCCCCGACAGAAGGGATTACACTCATTATTCTGCACCCGCCCCCCCCCCCATTCTGTATATACAAGAATAGACTATTTCATAACATTTGGAAAAGACGAAGACAAAATAAACACCTGTGGAATTGGGACAATAGATGTAAGTGACCATGCACCTATATATTTATCTGTTGATTTTGACCTACAACCAAAGAATACTATTTGGAAACTAAATTCAACTCTACTCAATGATCCCTATTTTAAGAAACAAATTAAAAAAGAAATTGTTTTGTACTTAGAATTCAATGATAATGGAGAGGATTCACCTCCCTTTCTATGGGATACTCTGAAGGCTGTCTTAAGAGGGAAAATTATAGCGATATCTTCATATAAGGAAAAAATAAGGAATAGAACATTAGAGGAATTACAAAATAAGCTGAAGGAACTAGGAAAAAAAACACAAATTGAGTTTGGCACACCGTACACTAGAGGAAATTTTTAAAATTAGGAATGAAATTAATAGTTTGGCTACACAAGAAATTAGAAAAAATTTACTGTTTCTGAAACAGAGACACTATGAAAGTGGATCTAAATCTATGAAAATACTGGCGTGGAAACTGAAAAAAAAATAGCAGAAAATACAATTCATAGAATTAGGGATCCAAGAACAAAAGTGATAAAAAAAAATAAGCTAAGTGAAATTCAAGAAGTTTTTGAAATGTTTTACAAAACTGTATTCCAAACTTCCAGGAGGAAGCATAACCCAAATTGACACCTTGCTGAATTCTTTAGAGTTACCCACTTTAAGCGAAGAACAAAATAGAACGATGACTGCTGACACAACTGAAGCTGAACTAAAAACTGCAATTAGTAGGCTTAAATTAAGCAAGTCACCATGATCAGATGGATATACGGCAGAGTGGTATAAAGAGTTTAGAAATGAGTTAATTCCTGTTTTACTCCCCACACTGAACTGGGCCCTAAGAAAGGCGCAAATGTCACCCAGCTGGAAGGAAGCGATAATCTCAGCTATACTGAAAGAAGGCAGGATAAAATGGAATGTGGGTCATTTAGACCAATATCTGTTCTTAATGTGGATTATAGAATATTTACCTCCATCATGGCCAAATGATTAGAAGAGTTTCTACCCACACTGGTACATAATGATCAGACAGGTTTTATACAACAACGCCAAACACAAGACAATATACAAACCACACTTCACATTATGGGTCATATAAAAAAAATGAAGTTGAAGCAATAGTGATAAGCGTGGATGCTGAAAAGGCATTTGATTTGGTTAATTGGAATTTTCTTTACAGAGTTTTACATAGATTTGGTCTACATGACACAATTAAAACTATACAGGCACTATATGACAATCCTACTGCTAGGATTAAATTCAATGGATATTTATCTAACAGTTTTACCCTAGAAAGGGGCACAAGACAGGGTTGTGCATGGTCACCGCTACTCTTCGCATTACATCAGACAAAATGAAGATATCAGGGAAATTACTATTAAAGGGACAGAGCATAAATTGGCCTGTTACACAGATGACATTTTGATCTATCTAGGACAACCAACTCTTTACCTAAATTGATGCAATCCTTTGAACAATATGGTCAATTATCAGGATACAAGATCAACATAGATAAAACCCAATTACTTTCATATAACTATAGCTCACCAAGAGAAATTGAAAGTAGATATCCTTGGGCATGGCAAACAGAGTCCGTCAAATATTTGGGCATCATTATGCCAAAAGATTTGGCAAAATTATCAGAATGCAATTATCAGCCTATATATAAAAAAAATTAAGGAAGATATAACAAGATGGAACCTAATTCCTTTTCTTGGTCTCAGTTCAAGGATTGAATCTATTAAAGTGAATATACTGCCCAGACTGCTATATCTCTTTCAGACCCTACCAACAGAGATTAACCAAAATCAATTCAATGAATGGAACAAGATGCTATCAAGATATATATGGCAAGTTAAATGGCTTAGGGTTCGTCTCAAAAGTTTGCAATTAGCCAAGGAAAAGGGGAGGATGGGGCCTACCTTCTCTTAGAGATTGTTATTTTGCAGCACAGTTGAGAGCTGTGATATGCTGGTGCAACCCATCATACGACGCTCAATGGAAAAACATTGAGGAGAGGATACTTTCTATCCCCATACAGGCAATTTTGGCTGATAACAACCTACAAAGTTACATAAATAATATTGACAACCCGTGGGTGAAATGGACTCTTAAAATATGGAAAACTATTATAAGGCATCCGTTAGTCTTGCGAGACCATGGATCTGCGCCTGGAAAGTCTTCACTCTCCAGGGTGCGGGCCTGGGCAAGGTTGTATGGAAGACCAGCAGTTGCCCATGCTGGTCTCCCCTCTCCACGACACCAATGTTGTCCAAGGGAAGGGCATTAGGACCCATACAGCTTGGCACCAGTGTCGCTGCAGAGCAATGTGTGATGAAGTACCTTGCTCAAGGACACAACACATTCCCACAGCTGGGGCTCGAACTCACGACCTTCAGGTTGCTAGTCCAATGCCTTAACCACTTGACTATTATAAAAGATTATAAACTAGAGAGAGACATTGCAATTCTTGAATGGTGTGCATATGACTCGGATTTTACGCCGAATAAACTGGATGCTAGATTTAAGGACTGGACAGCTAAAGGAATAACAGCTATTTGCAATATAATGAAAGAAGGAACACTGTTCAGTTTTGAAATGCTCAAAGAGAAACACTTATTAGAAAAACAAGACCTTTACCGGTATTTGCAGATGCGACAGTATGTTAATAGGACGGTTAAAAATGTAACCAAGGCAAGTACATGTCTGATAGAGCTATTTAGAAAAGCATATAATTCAGACAACAGAACTGTAGAATAATTTCAAGTGTTTATAAGGGTTTGTCAAATCTTAAAACACATTCGACTTCATACATTAAAACAAAATGGGAGAAGGAAGGAGGGATAATAATATCTGAGGAAGACTGGACAATAATATGGAGATATCAATGTAAGTGTACCAGTTCACAGAAATAGAGGGAGTTCGGGTGGAAAAACTTGATAAGATATCTTATTACACCCTCTCAGAAATCCCATTATAATAGTAACTCCCCTGTTTGCTGGAGAAATTGTGGAAATCAAAATGCAAACCATTATCATATTTTCCAGGAATGCCCCGTTATTAAAGACTATTGGAGTGGGATACATAATGCCCTACAAGACATCTTTAAATGTGAAATACCCTTAGAAAGTGAGACCATACATTTTGAGTATATACCTCAAGAATGGTTGAAAAGAGATAAATATTTAATGAATATACTGCTGGTGGCTGGTAAAAAGACCCTTACCAGGAAATGGTTATCACAGGAGAGCCCAACTTTAAACGCATGGATGGAAATTACAATGGACATTTACAAAATGAAGAAGATAACAGCATCTGTTAATCATAAGTTGGAACAATTTTATTCATACTGGAAAAAATGGTTTAACTACATGACACCTCATAGGCCTGATTTTATTCTCATGAATCAATATATTGTTAAAAAAAAAGATCACTCCCTACTTTGTACATAGTTTTCTCCTTTTGCTTGTTCTTTCCTCTCCTTTAAGTGTATACCTCAGATAAATATTATATGATATATGTACAGTATCTGAAATACATCTTATAGAAATGTTTGATGATGAAATTCAATTTAAAAAATTACAAAAAAACTCAGCCACTCAACCAAACAATTCAAGGTTTCCTATGTCACGAACAGTTACTGAAGTGTGATAACGTACATTATCTGCATCAATCAATTTTTGTAACAATTTAGTGAGATTGCTAAATTCTACCAAACATTTTGTTGACTAAATTGAATTAATATTGATCAAGCTAATATCCTGTGTATCATTTGATTTAATGAAGCTACATTTAGTTGTAGTATATTGTCCAGGAGTAATTTGTCTGCAAGCTAATTCATTTAGTCACTTTGTGTGATCTATTTCATTTTTTTCAATGAAAATATTGCATTTGTTTTCTCCTTGCAAATTCTACATGTAACATTTTGGAGCTCAAAATGTAGGAGTGGATCCAATCAGTCTTATTGTAAATGCCCTTTGCATTCAATTGTTGTGTTATATCTGAAATGACTTACCAAACAAATGCTAGAATGCACCAGTTCTTGTTTTATTTGTTTTTCACAGCTTAAACATTTAATTTCTTTAACTGAAACACTGAAGATGAAGCGGGACATGGAGGAAATGGATCATTTAATTTTGATAGTGATAAGTGTATCCTTTTTCTAACACATTTTGGTGTATGATTTCTTAAAGTAATTTAATCAAATATTTTGTGCTTGTAACATTTCAAAATACTGCAGTTATGCTGTTTATGATAAATTTGTTGCATGCTTCTTCAGATTTCTGTGGAGCATTTTAAGAATATTTTTATTGCTTTTATTTACTTTTTGTGATTTTTGTCGAGTGTCAGTTTAAAATAGTTTTCATTTTAAGTTGAAACAGGATCAGAAGGGGAGTGGAAGTGAGCTTCAACTGTAATCTCAGCAAAACTATTTACATTTCCATTAAAAAAAATTGTGTCCATGTAATTATTAATTATAGGCCATTCTAGAACATTTAACCAAAAGAAATGGAAACAGGAGTAAACCACCTAGGCCCAAAGCCAGCCCTACCATTCAATACATTCATGGCTAATTTATGCCAGCCTCAACTCCTCTTCTGTGTCAATTCCCCAGAACCCTCAAATGCTTGATCTTTCAAGTAAAGAGTGAGTTACTGTTTGAAGTAGTGAGTGAGAGAGTGACATCTTGTGCAGGACGGGAGTCATTTGAAAACCAGAAGTCTTGTTTGCAGTATCTAATTGAAGTAGTGAGAGAATGACATCTTGCAGAACGGGAACCATTTGAAAACTTCAGCTCTCGTCAGGGGAGTGAGCCTTATTTGAGCCAATAAAAAGAAAGGATGTGCAAGCAGAGCAGCTATTGTTGACAGGGTGAGTGTTGGAGTGGTCAGGCCTTGGCTCAACAGGCTTGGGCAAACACAGGTGGAGGGTCTAAGTAAGTTTTCCAGTAAGTTTCCTTTTTTGTTAGTACATAGATAATGGGAATGGGTCGAGAGTTAGTGTAATCCTTGTGTGACTTGGAACATTCAGAAACCTCCAGTCTCCCTGATGACGTCATCTGCATAAAGTGCACTGAGCTGCAGCTCTTCAGAGATCATGTAAAGGTCAAAGACCTTCGGGAGAATGAGGAGATGATAGGAGCTACAGGGAGGTAGTCACTCTAAGTTGTAGGAGGTAGTTACTAGGGTGACTGTCAAGAGAGCAAAAGGGAATCGACAGCCAGTGCAGAATATCCCTTGTACCGTTTCCCTCAATAATAACTATGCCGTTTTGGATAGAGTTGGGGTGTGGTGGGGGGAAGAAGACGGAGACGGAGTGAACAGGTGAAGGGAAGGTGGGGAGAAAAGGACTGCAGTAGTGATGAGGGATTCCATCATTAGGGGAGCAATCAGGAGATTCTGCGGGTGCAACAGAGACACCCAGATGGCAGGTTGCCTCCCGGGTGCCAGGGGCAGGGATGTTTTGGATTGGGTCCACAGCATTCTGAAAGAGAAGGGTGAACAGCTGGAAGTCGTGGTAAACACTGGTAACAACGATACAAGCAGGAAGTGAGAGGAGGACATGAATCGAGAATAAAGGGGCTCCCAGGGCAGGACTTCCAGGGGAGTAATCTCTGGATACCTACCTGTGCCATGCACCAGTGAGGGTAAAAATAGGATGACTTGGCAGATGAATGCATGGCTGAAATACTGGTGCAGGGGGCAGGATTGCATATTTCTGAATCATTGGGATCTCTTCTATAGGAGCTACAGGCAGGTAGTCACTCTGGGGCCTGGGGAGACAGATAAGTGGGTAACAGTCAGGAGAGGGAAGGGCAGGAGTCAGATGGTAGAGAGTACCCCAGTGGCTGTCCCCCTTAACAATAAGTACTCCTGTTTGAGTACTGTTGGGGGAGACGGCCTACCTGGGGGAAGCAACAGTGGTCGCGTCTCTAGCACAGAGTCTGGCCCTGTGGTTCAGAAGGGTAGGGAAAGGAAGAAGATGGCAGCAGTGATAGGGGACTCTAAAGTTAGGGGGTCAGACAGGAAAGAAACACGGATGGTAGCTTGCCTCCCAGGTGCCAGGGTCCAGGATGTTTCTGATCGCGTCCACAATATCCTGAAGTGGGAAGGAGAACAGCCAGAGGTCGTGGTACATATTGGTACCAACGACATAGGTAGGAAAAAGGAGGAGGTCCTGAAAGCAGACTACAAGGAGTTAGGAAGGAAGCTGAGAAGCAGGACCACAATGGTAGTCATCTCGGGATTACTGCCTGTGCCACGTGACAGTGAGTATAGGAATAGAATGAGGTGGAGGATAAATGCGTGGCTGAGGGATTGGAGTAGGGGGCAGGGATTCAGATTTCTGGATCATTGGGACCACTTCTGGGGCAGGTGTGACCTGTACAAAAAGGACGGGTTGCACTTGAATCCCAGGGGGACCAATATCCTGGTGGGGAGGTTTGCTAAGGGTATTGGGGAGAGTTTAAACTAGAATTGCTGGGGTGTGGGAATCGAACTGAAGAGACGGAGGAAGGGGCTGTTGGCTCACAAATAGAGAAAGCTTGGAGACAGTGCGAAAGGAAAGATAGGCAGGTGATAGAGAAGGGACACGCTCAGACCGATGGTTTGAGATGTGTCTATTTTAATGCGAGGAGTATTATGAACAAAGTGGATGAGCTTAGAGCGTGGATCAGTACTTAGAGCTATGATGTGGTGGCCATTACAGAGACTTGGATGGTGCAGGGGCAGGAATGGCTACTTAAAGTGCCAGACTTTAGATGTTTCAGAAAGGACAGAGAGGGAGGTAAAAGAGGTGGGGGCGTGGCACTGTTGATAGGAGATAGTGTCACGGCTGCAGAAAAGGAGGAAGTCATGGAGGGGTTGTCTACGGAGTCTCTGTGGGTGCAGGTTAGGAATAGGAAGGGGTCAGTAACTATTGGGTGTTTTTTATAGGCCGCCCAATAGTAACAGGGACATCAAAGAGCATGTAGGGAGACAGATTAAACATAGAAACATAGAAAACATACATCACAATATAGGCCTTTCGGCCCGCAAAGCTGTGCCGAACATCTCCCTACCTTCGAACTACCTTGGCCTTACCCATAGCCCTCTATTTTTCGAAGCTCCGTGCAGCCATCCAGGAGTTGTTTAAAAGACCCTATCATTTCCGCCTCCACCACCACCACTGGCAGCCTATTCCACGCACTCACCACACTGCGTTAAAAAAACTCACCCCGGACATCTCCTCTGTACCTACTTCCAAGCACCTTAAAACTATATCCTCGTGAGGTGCTTCATTTTGGTAGGTCAAATATGATGGCAGGATTTAGCATTAATGATAAGACTCTTGGCAGTGTGGAGGATCAGAGGGATCTTGGGATCTGAGTCCATAGGACACTCAAAGCTGCTACACAGGTTGACTCTGTGGTTAAGAAAGCATACGGTGTATTGGCCTTCATCAACCGTGGAATTGAATTTAAGAGCTGAGAGGTAATGTTGCAGCTATATAGGACCCTGGTCAGACCCCACTTGGAGTACTGTGCTCAGTTCTGGTCACCTCACTATAGGAAGGATGTGGAAACCATAGAAAGGGTGCAGACGAGATTTACAAGGATGTTGCCTGGATTGGGGAGCATGCCTTATGAGAATAGGCTGAGTCAAGCCTTTTCTCCTTGGAGCGACGGAGGATGAGAGGTGACCTGATAGAGGTGTGTAAGATGATGACAGGCATTGATCGTGTGGATAGTCAGAGGCTTTTTCCCAGGGCTGAAATGGCTAGCATGAGAGGGCACAGTTTTAAAGTGCTTGGAAGTAGGTACAGAGGAGATGTTGGGGGTAAGTTTTTTTACTCAGAGAGTGGTGAGTGCGGTGAATGGGCTGCCAGTGGCAGTGGTGGAGGTGGAAATAATAGGGTCTTTTAAGAGATTCCTGGATGGATACATGGAGCGTAGAAAAATAGAGGACTATGGATAAGCCGAGGTAGTTCCAAGGGAAGTACATGTTCGGCACAGCTTTGTGGGCCGAAGGGCCTGTATTGTGTTGTAGGTTTTCTATGTTCTGGGGAAGGTGTGACCCGTACAGAAAGGACAGGTTATACCAGAACCCTTGGGGGACCAATATTTTTGCGGTCGGGTTTTCTAGAGCTGTTGGGGTGGGTTTAAACTAATTTGGCAGGAGGATGGGAACTGCAATGATAAGGGTGAGGATGGGGCAGCTGGTATATAAGTGTTTTATAAGACTGTGAGGAAGGACAGGCAAATGACAGGGCAAAATTACAGTTAGTGGAGTGAGTTGCAGTGTAACGGGGACAAAATCGAAAAGGGTGAATACAGGACAAGGTGTTATATTTCAATGCCTGCAGTATACAGAATAAGGCAGATGACCTTGTAGTGTGAGTTGGAGATTGGCGGGTATGACATAAGACATGGGAGCAGAATTAGACAATTCATCCCATCGAGTCTGCTCCACCATTCCATCATGGCTGATCCTGTATCCCACAACCTCACACACCCGCCTTCTCGCCATATCTTTTGATGCCCTGACCGATCAGGAAATGATCATCTTCCGCCTTAAATATGCTGACGGACTTGGCCTCCACCGCAGTCTGTGGCAGAGCATTCCACAGATTCACTACTCTCTGGCTAAAAGAATTCCGCCTTGTCTCTGTTCGAAAGGGTTGCCCCTCAATTTTGAGGCTATGGCCACTAGTTCTGGATAACCCCACCAGAGGAAACATCCTCTCCACAACCTTATCTAGTCCTTTCAACATCAGGCAGGTTTTAATGAGATCGCCTGCCAAATTCCTCTAAATTCCAGTGAGTACAGGCCCAAAGATGCCAAATGCTCCTCATATGTTAACCCCTTCATTCCTGGAATCATCCTCGTGAACCTCCTCTGGATTGTCTCCATTGACAACATATCCTTTGTGATATAGGGCCCAAAACTGTCGACAATACTCCAAGTACAGCCTGACTAGTGTCTTATAAAGCCTCAGCATTATCTCCTTGCTTTTATATTCTGATCCCCGTGAAATAAATGCCAACATTGCATTTGCCTTCTTTACCACAGATGCAACCTGTAAATTAAACTTCTAGTAGTCTTGCATGAGGACTCCTAAGCCCTTCGTCACCTCTGATGTTTGAACCATCTCTCCATTTAGATAATAGTCTGTGCTATTGTTCCTTTTACCAAAATGCATTATCATACATTTCCCAACACTGTATTCCATCTGTCATGTTCTTGCCCATTCTTTCAACTTGTCTAAGTCCTGCTGCAATCACATTGCTTCCTCAACACTCACCTCTCCACCTATCTTCATATCATCTGTAAACTTTGCCACGAAGACATCAACTCCATTATCTAAATCATTGACAAACAATGTGAAAAGCAGCGGTCCCAATACTGAGCCCTGAGGAACACCACTAGTCACTAGCACCAACCAGAAAAGGCCCCTTTTATTCCCTCTCACTGCCTCCTGCCTGTCAGCCATTCCTCTATCCATGCCAGTATCTTTCCTGTAACGCCATAGGATTTTATCTACTCAAGCAGCCTCATGTGTGGCACCTTATCAAATGTCTTCTTAAAATCGAAGTAAATGACATCCACTGTCTCTCCTTTGTCCACCCTGCTTGCTACCTCCTCAAAGAAAACATAGAAAACCTACAGCACAATACAGGCCCTTCAGCCCACAATGCTGTGCCAAACATGTACTTACTTTAGAAATTACCAAGGGTTACCCATAGCCCTCTATTTTTCTGAGCTCCATACACCTATCCAGGAGTCTCTTAAAAGACCCGATTGTATCCGCCTCCACCACCATTGCCGGCAGCCCATTCCACGCACTCACCACTCTCTGTGTAAAAAAAAACTTACCCCTGACATCCCCTCTGTACCTACTTCCGAGCACCTTAAAACTGTGTCCTCTCGTGTTAGCCATTCCAGCCCTGAACTCCCAACAGATTTGTCAGTCAAGATTCCTCTTCACAGAAACCATGCTGAATAGACTCCAACATTTTCTCAACCACTGAGATTAGACTAACTGACCTATAATTTCCTTTCTTTTGCCTTCCTCCCTTCTTAAAGAGTGGAGAAACATTTGCAATCTTCCAGTCTTCCAGCTCCATACCAGAATCAAGTGATTACTGAAAGATCATGACCAATGCATCTGTTATCTCTTCAGCAACCTCTCTCGGGACTCTGGAATGTAGTCCACTCGTCCAGGTGACTTATCTACCTTAAGACCTTTGAGTTTGCCTCACACTTTTTCCTTTGTAATAGCAATGGCACTCACTCCTGCTCCCTGACACTCACGGACCTCTGGCACACTGCTAATGTCTTCCACGGTGACGACAGATACAAAATACCCACTAAGTTCACCTGCCATTTCTTTGTCCCCCATTACTACCTAACTTGCATCATTTTCCTGGGGCCCAATATCAACTCACCTCCCTTTTATTATTTATATAACTGAAAAAAGACTTGTAGTATCCTGCTTTATATTATTGGCTAGTTTGCTCTCATATTTCATCTTTTCCCTTCCTGTTGCTTTTTTAGTTGCCTTTTGTTGGATTTTAAAAGCTTCCCAATCCAACTTCCCACTCACTTTTGCTACCTTATATGCCCTTTCCTCGGCTTTTATGCAGTCCTTAACTTCCCTTGTCAACCACTTAGAAACATAGAAAATAGGTGCAGGAGTAGGCCATTCGGCCCTTCGAGCCTGCACCGCCATTTATTATGATCATAGCTGATCATCCAACTCAGAACCCCGCCCCAGCCTTCCCTCCATACCCCCTGATCCCCGTAGCCACAAGGGCCATATCTAACTCCCTCTTAAATATAGCCAATGAACTGGCCTCAACTGTTTCCTGTGGCAGAGAATTCCACAGATTCACCACTCTGTGTGAAGAAGTTTTTCCTAATCTCGGTCCTAAAAGGCTTCCCCTTTATCCTCAAACTGTGACCCCTCGTTCTGGACTTCCCCAACATCGGGAACAATCTTCCTGCATCTAGCCTGTCCAATCCCTTTAGGATTTTATACGTTTCAATCGGATCCCCCCTCAATCTTCTAAATTCCAACGAGTACAAGCCCAGTTCATCCAGTCTTTCTTCATATGAAAGTCCTGCCATCCCAGGAATCAATCTGGTGAACCTTCTTTGTACTCCCTCTATGGCAAGGATGTCTTTCCTCAGATTAGGGGACCAAAACTGCACACAATACTCCAGGTGTGGTCTCACCAAGGCCTTGTACAACTGCAGTAGTACCTCCCTGCTCCTGCACTCGAATCCTCTTGCTATAAATGCCAGCATACCATTCGCCTTTTTCACTGCCTGCTGTACCTGCATGCCCACTTTCAATGACTGGTGTATAATGACACCCAGGTCTCGTTGCACCTCCCCTTTTCCTAATCGGCCACCATTCAGATAATAATCTGTTTTCCTATTTTTGCCACCAAAGTGGATAACTTCACATTTATCCACATTAAATTGCATCTGCCATGAATTTGCCCACTCACCCAACCTATCCAAGTCACCCTGCATCCTCTTAGCATCCTCCTCACAGCTAACACTGCCACCCAGCTTCATGTCAACCGCAAACTTGGAGATGCTGCATTTAATTCCCTCATCCAAGTCATTAATATATATTGTAAACAACTGGGGTCCCAGCACTGAGCCTTGCGGTATCCCACTAGTCACTGCCTGCCATTCTGAAAAGGTCCCATTTATTCCCACTCTTTGCTTCCTGTCTGCTAACCAATTCTCCATCCACATCAGTACCTTACCCCCAATACCGTGTGCTTTAAGTTTGCACACTAATCTCCTGTGTGGGACCTTGTCAAAAGATATGTCCCCCTCTGTGGGACATATCTATCTTACACCTTATGAACTATTCTCAGAAACTTCAGCCACCTCTGCTGTGCCATCATCCCCAACAGCATCTGCCAATTCCACCCCCCCCCCCCCCAGTTGGTCAGGTCACTCGTCTGAGTGTTACTGGTACCATGTAACCCAGTACTACCTGTCGCATGGTTGGGTGGTTGGCGACTAAACCGGCTCCCCCACCAGGCTTGCCTGGTGAGGAGGGTGGCTAGACACCCTGCAGGATGAAAAACAAGACCTGTCAAAGGGTGGATGAACCCTCTCATAGGGTCAACGGCCATCTAGCAAACACGTGCCGTGAAGCGTGGAAAGGGCATCCCTTGCATCGAAGCTTGGTCTGACCATTCACCGCAACAGAACTTTCCCCAGCCGTCTTGGACTCCACCATGCCGCTGGATCCAGGAGGGGATGTCGAGAGGGTGGGTCTGGACCTGTGCAACCCCCCTACTCACCTAAAATCCACTCACGCACACGCTGTTCCTTTCTGAGGAGTGGGGTACCACCCCACTAACTGACTGAAAGGAACTATCATCATCCTCTGGGATGGATAGCCAGAGACAGATTCTTTTCCCTTTCAAATTGCAGTATGAATTCAATTATATTATAACCACTGCCTCCTAAAAGTTCCTTTACGTGAAGCTCCCTAATAAGATCTGGGTTATTACACAACAGCCAGGTTAAGATAGCCTTTCCCTGAGTAGGCTCGAGCACAAGCTGCTCTAAAAAGCCATTGTGTAGGCAGTCAACAAATTACCTCTCTTACGATCCGACACCACCTGATTTTCCCTATCCCTTTGTATATTGCAGTCCCCCATTACAATTGTGTCATTACCCTTGTTACAAGCCCTTTCCAGCTCCCTTTGCAATCTCAGTCCCACATCTTGACTGCTATTTGGAGACCTATATATAATTCCCATAACCATTGTTTTACCCTTGCAGTTTCTTAATGAAATTGTGGATTCAAAGATTGCTTTAAAAAAAACTGAATAATGGGAAGAGAAAACAAATTGCAGGGATATTGGGGAAGAATTTAGTGTTGAAGCTACCTAGATTGCTCTTTGAAACAGCTGGTGCACAGTGAGTCATCCACTTATACAAACTACATTGTGCATTAAATGCTTGTAATTAATTGAAGAAAGTTACTACATTTAGGCACACTTTGTGTTGGAGGTCCAGGAACACTCTACCTCCAGAGAAAATGCCAATTTTGCTCGTTTTAGGGCTGCAGATCTTGTCGTATACTCTAAATTCTGGGCATCATATTCCAGAACATTAATTACAAAAATCAATTCAGGATGAGGAAAGATTTGCCAATGCTTTTGTGACTTTTTCAAAAAATGAGCTTAATGATGGGGCTCCAATCACAAACAAGAAAAAATCTGCACTGCGGATGCTGGAAATCCAAGCAACACACACAAAGTGCTGGAGGAACTCAGCAGGGCAGGCAGCATCTGTGGAAAAGAATACAGTTGGCATTTCGAGCCAAAACCCTTCAGCTGAACTGGAGAAAAAAAAAGCTGAGGAGATGATGGGGCTGCTATCTTTCCATTATTATTCATTTGTAACCCACATGACCTGAGAAATAAATCTGATAATTAATACATGAGAACCACATTATATTTGATGATATCTAATTTTAAAAAGCAAAGTAGTGGAATGGGTTAAATGATACATGTACGTATCTCATGTAAAATAATGAAAAAAGGGAGATCAAGTTGTTTTAATACTCTTTGTAACTTATATTTTACTTCCAGTTCCATAATATGCATTTGGACTTATTTGAAATTATTATTGTTTACCAGAAATATGAATTGGAAAAAAATTCTTAATTTAACTACAGCTCTTTTCAAAAATACAAATGTTGAAGCTGTTCTTGTTGCAAAGAAAGCAGAAAGAGAAAAGGCTCGGGAAGATGCACAGAAGAAGAAAGAGCAAGATAAACTGCAGCGAGAAAAAGACAAGCTTGCAAAGCAGGAAAGGAAAGAAAAGGAGAAGAAGAGAACACAGAAGGGAGAACGGAAGCGGTAAAAATGGCTAGAAAAGTCTCAGTACAAAGCTTGCATCCACAAATATTATGAACTGTGCTGTACCAGCCACAATTTTGTTTTGAGGAGTTTGACATCTGATATTTGAAAAACTGCTTTTCATAAAATGTGTAATTTTTGCAATGTATTGTGTCAACATTGAATTCCAGTTTATAGCACTCATTTGTTATAGGCTGTCTGTTTCAATTTGCTGTGACGTATCTAGACAGCTAGGCTGCAACATCCATGGTCGACCCTGACCAACAGAGGCCTCATCAATATTCACAGAGACAAAAGTAGTTTGTGAAGCAGAAATCCCTTCAGTGAAGGGAGATTCTTGTGTATTTGATTAATTGCAACTAAATAATGGAGAATGAACATTGTTATTAAGATTTTTTTAAATCCCAATTTCTGGATGGCTTTAACTCTTTGAAAGATTCCGTACTGTTCAGTGCTGAAATTTAAATCATTTATTGAGTTGTTTTGAAGTATTATTCACTTTAATTCTTTGACTTGGAAAATATTTAAATTGTAATTCGTGAGAATAAACATAAGTTGTTCACCTTGTAAATAGTGTTTGTTACTCTTAATGATGAGTTTGTAAGTGAAGTAGATTAGAGGAAAATCACTTACTAAGGAGAACTTCTAACTGTAATCAATTTGACAAACTACCCGGCAGAAGGCAGTGGCAAACCACTGCTGTAACTTGCCTCGTACGCGATTCCCCACTACATCGGAGAGGCTTGGAGGGAAATCGTCTGCTAACTGGAGAAATTACAGATACGATGTACCTTTCCTTTTATTAGAACATAGAATTATTTTTAAACAGCATATTACAGGCCTAGCGGTCCACAATGTTGCGCTGACCATGTAACCTACTCGAATTTCCCTTGCGCGTAGCCCTCTATTTTCTAAGCTCCATGTACCTATCTAAGAGGCTTTTAAAAGATCCTTTTGTATTTGCCTCCACCTCTGCTGCTGGCTACATGTGAAAAACTTGCCCCTGACATCTCCTCTGTACCTACTTCCAAGCACCTTAAAACTATGCCCCCTTGTGCTAGCCATTTCAGCCCTGGGAAAAAGCCTCTGTTGATTCACAAGATCATTGCCTCTCATCATCTTATACGCCTCCATCAGGTCACCTCTCATCCTCCATCACTCCAGGGAGAAAAGGCCGAGTTCACTCAACCTATTCTCATAAGGCATGCTCCCCAATCCAGGCAACATCCTTGTAAATCTCCTCTGCACCCTTTCTATAGTTTCCACATCTTTCCTGTAGTGAGGCGACCAGAACTGAACACAATACTCCAAGTGGGATCTGACCAAGTTCTTGTATAGCTGTAACATTACTTCACGGCTCTTGAACTCAATCCCACGGCTGATGAATGCAAACACACCATACGCCTTCTTAACAACACCGTCAACCTGCGCAGCAGCTTTGAGTGTCCTATCGACACGGTCCCCAAGATCTCGCTGATCCTGCACACTGCCAAGAGTCTAACCATTTATATCATATTCTGTCTTCAAATTGGACCTACCAAAGTGAACCACTCCACACCTATATGGGTTGAAGTCCATCTGCCAGTTCTCAGCCCAGTTTTGCATCCTATCGATGTATCACTGTAACCTCTGACAACCATCCAGACTATCTACAACACCCCCAACCTTCGTGTCCTCAGCAAACTTACTAAATCACCCTTCTACTTTTTCATCCAAGTCATTCATAATAATCTCAAAGAGGATGGGTCCCAGAACTGATCCCTGCCGAACACCACTGGTCACCGACCTCCATGCAGGATACAAACCATCCACAACCACCTTTTGTCCTCTGTGGCCAAGCCAATTCTGGATCCACAAAGCAAGGTCTCCTTGGATCCCATGCCTCCGTACTTTCTGAAGGAGCCTTGCATGGGGAACCTGATCAAATGCTTTCTGCATGGAGGTCGGTGACCTGGCTGAAGAAGTAGAAGGGTGGTTTAGTAAATTTGCTGAAGACACAAAGGTTAGGGGTGCTGTGGATAGTCTGGAGGGTTGTCAGAGGTTACAGCGGAACATTGATAAGATGCGGAACTGGGCAGATGGACTTCAACCCAGATAAGTGTGAAGTGGTTCATTTTGGTAGGTCAAATTTGAAGACAATACAATACAAATGATAGGATTCTTGGCAGTGTGGAGGATCTGAGAGAACCTGGGGTCCGTGTCAATAGAACACTCAAAGCTGATGACAGTCTTGTTAAGAAGGTATATGCTGTGTTGGCCTTCATCAACCTTGGGACTGAGTTCAAGAACCGTGAGCTAATGTTACAGCTATATAAAACCTTAGTTAGACCCCACTTGGAGTACTTTCTTCAGTTCTGGTCACTACAGGAAGGATATGGATACTATAGAGAGAGTGCAGAGGAAATTTACAGGGATGTTGCCTGGATTGGGGAGCATGCCTTACGAGAATAGTTTGAGTGAACTTGGCCTTTTCTCCTTGGAAAAAAAGGAGGATGAGAGGTGACCTGATAGAGGTGTATAAGATGATGAGAGGCATTGATCTTGTGGATAGTCAAAGGCCGTTTCCCAGGGCTGAAATGACTAACATTAGGGGACATAGTTTTAAGGTGCTTGGAAGTAGGTACAGAGGAGATGTCAGAGGTAATTTGTTCACACAGAGAGTGGTGGGTGCATGGAATGCACTGCCAGCGATGGTGGTGGAGGCAGATACAATAGGGTCTTTTAAGAGACTCTTAGATAGGTACATGGAGCTTAGAAAAATAGAGGACTATGTGGTAGGGTAATTTGAGGCAGTTTCCAGAGTAGGTTACATGGTCGGCACAATGTTGTGGGTTGAATGGCCTGCAATGTGCTGTAGATTTCTCTGTTCTATGTTTATTTCCTAGCACTTAGAATGAGGGGAGATCTTATAGAACATAGAACAG
The DNA here is from genome assembly GCF_963921235.1 of Mobula hypostoma. Classification (NCBI taxonomy): domain Eukaryota; kingdom Metazoa; phylum Chordata; class Chondrichthyes; order Myliobatiformes; family Myliobatidae; genus Mobula; species Mobula hypostoma. The sequence goes on from NC_086128.1 coordinate 534,309, forward strand.
TACAGCCCTTTTGGCCCACAATGTTGTGCCGACCCTCAAACCCTGCCTCCCATATAACCCCCCCCCCGACCTTAAATTCCTCCATATACCTGTGTAGCAGTCTCTTAAACTTCACTAGTGTATCTGCCTCCACCACTGACTCAGGTAGTGCATTCCATGCACCAACCACTCTCTGAGTAAAAAACCTTCCTCTAATATCCCCCTTGAACTTCCCACCCCTTACCTTAAAGCCATGTCCTCTTGTATTGAGCAGTGGTGCCCTGGGAAGAGGCGCTGGCTGTCCACTCTATCTATTCCTCTTAATATTTTGTATACCTCTATCATGTCTCCTCTCATCCTCCTTCTCCCCAAAGAGTAAAGCCCTAGCTCCCTTAATCTCTGATCATAAACCATATTCTCTAAACCAGGCAGCATCCTGGTAAATCTCCTCTGTACCCTTTCCAATGCTTCCACATCCTTCCTATAGTGAGGCGACCAGAACTGGACACAGTACTCCAAGTGTGGCCTAACCAGAGTTTTATAGAGCTGCATCATTACCCCACGACTCCTAAACTCTATCCCTCGACTTATGAAAGCTAACACCCCATAAGCTTTCTTAACTACCCTATCTACCTGTGAGGCAACTTTCAGGGATCTATGGACATGTATCCCCAGATCCCTCTGCTCCTTCACACTACCAAGTACAGTATCTTGCCATTTACTTTGTACTCTGCCTTGGAGTTTGTCCTTCCAAAGTGTACCACCTCACACTTCTCCGGGTTGAACTCCATCTGCCACTTCTGCATCCTATCAATGTCTCTCTGCAATCTTCGACAACCCTCTACACTATCCAAAACACCACCAACCTTTGTGTCATCTGCAAAACTTGCCAACCCACCCTTCTACCTCCATATCCAGATCCTTAATAAAAATCACAAAAAGTAGAGGTCCCAGAACAGATCCTTGTGGGACACCACTAGTCACAAACCTCCAATCTGAATGTACTCCCTCCACCACCACCCTCTGCCTTCTGCAGGCAAGCCAATTCTGAATCCACCTGGCCAAACTTCCCTGGATCCCATGCCTTCTAACTTTCTGAATAATCCTACCGAGTGGAACCTTGTCAAATGCCTTACTAAAATCCATGTAGATCAGATCCACTGCACTACCCTCATCTATATGCTTGGTCACCTCCTCAAAGAACTCTATCAGGCTTGTTAGACACAATCTGCCCTTCACAAAGCCATGCTGACTGTCCTTGATCAGACCATGATTCTCTAAATGCCCAGAGATCCTATCTCTAAGAATCTTTTCCAACAGCATTCCCACCACAGACGTAAGGTTCACTGGTCTATAATTACCTGGGCTATCCCTACTACCTTTTTTGACCAAGGGGACAACATTCACCTCCCTGCAATCCTCCGGTACCATTCCTGTGGACAACGAGGACATGAAGATTCTAGCCAGAGGCTCAGCAATCTCTTCCCTCGCCTCGTGGAGCAGCCTGGGGAATATTCCGTCAGACCCCGGGGACTTATCTGCTCTAATGTATTTTAACAGCTCTAACATCTCTCCCTTAATATCAACATGCTCCAGAACATCAACCTCACTCATATTGTCCTCACCATCATCAAGTTCCCTCTCATTGGTGAATACCGAAGAGAAGTATTCATTGAGGACTTCGCTCACTTCCACAGCCTCCAGGCACATCGTCCCACCTTTATCACTAATTGGTCCTACCTTCACTCCTGTCATCATTTTGTTCTTCACATAATTGAAGAATGCCTTGGGGTTTTCCTTTACCCTACTCACCAAGGCCTTCTCATGCCCCCTTCTTGCTCTCCTCAGCCCCTTCTTAAACTTTCTTGCTACCCTATATTCCTCAATAGACCCATCTGATCCTTGCTTCATAAACCTCATGTATGCTGCCTTCTTCCACCTGACTAGTCACCCATGGGTCCTTCACCCTACCATTCTTTATCTTCCTCACCAGGACAAATTTATCCCTAACATCCTGCAAGAGATCCCTGAACATCGACCACAGGTCCATGGTACATTTCCCTGCAAAAACATGATCTCAATTCACACCCGCAAATTCTAGCCTTATAGCCTCATAATTTACCCTTCTCCAATTAAAAATTTTCCTGTCCTCTCTGATTCTATCCTTTTCCATGATAATGCTAAAGGCCAGGGAGCAGTGGTCACTGTCCCCCAGATGCTCACCCACTGAGACATCTGTGACCTGACCCGATTTGTTACCTAATACTAGGTCTAGTATGGCATTCCCCCAAGTCGGTCTGTCAACATATTGTGACAGGAATCCGTCCTGGGCACACTTAACAAACTCTGCCCTGTCACAATTGACTTCACTGTGAAATTTGAAAAAGAGAAGCCGAAATCCAATGTGTCGGTATTTCAGTGGACTAAAGGAAATTATAGTGGCATGAGAGAGGAACTGGCCAAAGTTGACTGGAAAGGAACACTGGCGGGAAGGATGGCAGAGCAGCAGTGGCTGGAGTTTATGCGAAAAGTGAGGAAGGTGCAAGACAGGTGTATTCCAAAAAAGAAGAAATTTTCGAATGGAAAAAGGATGCAACCGTGGCTGACAAGAGAAGGCAAAGCCAAAGTTAAAGCAAAGGAGAGGGCATACAAGGAAGCAAAGATTAGTGGGAAGACAGAGGATTGGAAAGTTTTTAAAAGCTTACAAAAGGAAACTAGAAAGGTCATTAAGAGAGAAAAGATTAACTATGAAAGGAAGCTAGCTAATAATATCAAAGAGGATATTGAAAACTCTTTCAAGTATATAAAGAGTAAAAGACAGGTGAGAGCAGATACAGTGCCGATAGAAAATGATGCTGGAGAAATTATAATGGGAGATAAGGAGATGGCAGAGGAACTGAACGAGTATTTTGCATCAGTCATCACTGAGGAAGACATCAGCAGTATACCGGACACTCAAGGGGGGCAGGGAAGAGAAGTGTGCGCAGTCACAATTACGACAGAGAAAGTACTCAGGAAGCTGAATAGTTTAAAGGTAGATAAATCTCCCAGACCAGATGGAATGCACCCTTGTGTTCTGAAGGAAGTAGCTGTGGAGATTGCGGAGGCATTAGCAATGATCTTTCAAAAGTCGATAGATTCTGGCATGGTTCCGGAGGACTGGAAGATTGCAAATGTCACTCCGCTATTGAAGAAGAGGGCAAGGAAGCGAAAAGGAAATTATAGACCTGTTAGCTTGACATCGGTGGTTGGGAAGTTGTTGGAGTCGATTGTGAAGGATGAGGTTACGGAGTACCTGGAGGCATATGACAAGATAGGCAGAACTCAGCATGGTATCCTTAAAGGAAAATCCTGCTTGACAAACCTATTACAATTTTTTGAGGAAATTACAAGTAGGCTAGACAAAGGGAGGTGTAGTGGATGTTGTATATTTGGATTTTCAGAAGGCCTTTGACAAGGTGCTACACATGAGGCTGCTTAACAATTTAAGAGCCCATGGGATTGCAGGGAAGTTACATATGTGAATAGGGCTTTGGCTGATTGGCAGGAAACAGAGAGTGGGAATAAAGGGATCCTACGCTGGTTGGCTGCCGGTTACCAGTGGTGTTCCACAGGGGTCTGTGTTAGGGCTGCTTCTTTTTACGTTGTACATCAACGATTTAGATTATGGAATAGATGGTTTTGTGGCTAAGTTTGCTGATGATACGAAGATAGGTGGAGGGGCCGGAAGTGCTGAGGAAACAGAGAGTCTGCAGAGAGACTTGGATAGATTGGAAGAATGGGCAAAGAAGTGGCAAATGAAATACAATGTTGGAAAGTGTATGGTTATGCACTTTGGCAGAAGAAATAAACAGGCAGACTATTATTTAAATGGGGAGAGAATTCAAAGTTCTGAGATGCAACGGGACTTGGGAGTCCTCGTGCAGGATACCCTTAAGGTTAACCTCCAGGTTGAGTCGGTGGTGAAGAAGGCGAATGCAATGTTGGCATTCATTTCTAGAGGAATAGCGAATAGCAGCAGGGATGTGATGTTCAGGCTCTATAAGGCACTGGTAGGACCTCACTTGGAGTACTGTGGGCAGTTTTGGTCTCCTTATTTAAGAAAGGATGTGCTGACGTTGGAGAGGGTACAGAGAAGATTCACTGGAATGATTCTGGGAATGAGAGGGTTAACATATGAGGAATGTTTGTCTGCTCTTGGACTGTATTCCTTGGAGTTTAGAAGAATGAGGGGGGACCTCATAGAAACATTTCGAATGTTGAAAGGCATGGACAGAGTGGATGTGGCAAAGTTGTTTCCCATGATGGGGGAGTCTAGTACGAGAGGGCATGACTTAAGGATTGAAGGCCGCCCATTCAGAACAGAGATGCGAAGAAATTTTTTTAGCCAGAGGGTGGTGAATCTGTAGAATTTGTTGCCACGGGCAGCAGTGGAGGCCAAGTCATTGGGTGTATTTAAGGCAGAGATTGATAGGTATCTGAGCAACCAGGGCATCAAAGGTTATGGTGAGAAGGCAAGGGAGTGGGACTAAATGGGAGAATGGATCAGCTCATGATAAAATGGCGGAGCAGACTCGATGGGCCTAATGGCCGACTTCTGCTCCTTTGTCTTATGGTCTTATTATTGATGGGAACGGCCACGGGGGTGCTCTGCTCTGTCTGTCTATTCCCCTTCCCTCTCCTGACAGTCACCCAGCTACCTGCCTCCTGACTATACTATACTATACTATTTAGTATAGTATAGACCTATACTAAATTATGAGGGGTATAGATTGCATGCAGGCTTTTTCCGCTAAAATTGGATGTGACTGGAACTAGAGGTCATAGGTATAGGGTGAAAGGTGGAATATTTAAGGGTAATCTGAGGGGAAACTTCTTCACTCAGAGGATGATGCGAGTGTGAAATAAGCTGCCAGCAGAAGTGGTAGATGAGGGCTCAGTTGTAACATTTAAGTGAATTTTGAAGAGATACATGAATGGGAGAAGTTTGGCAGGATATGGTCCAGATGCAGATAGATGGGACTAGATGTATTATCTTTCTGAGGAAGCTTAAACAAGCATCACTCCCCACTAACATCTTAACTACATTCTACAGAGGCATGGTGGAGAGTGTGCTGACCTTTAGCATCACAACCTGGTACTCCAGCTGCAATGCTGTCGACAAAAAATCCTTGCAGAGGGTGGTAAGGGGAGCAGAGAAGGTTATTGCGGTCTCCCTACCTTCCGTCCAAGACCTCTTTCAGAGTCGATGCCTCCAGAAGACACGGTACATCATTAAAGACCCCTCACACCCTCTCCATGAACTGTCTGTTCTTCTGCCATCAGGCAAACGTTACTGGAGCATCAAAACTAAAACCACAAGGCTACTAAACAGCTTCCTCTCACAGGCAGTCAGACTGCTAAATAGCTGCTCCACCTGACTCTGCTTTGGACACTTTTAACTTGCACTGGACACTAATAACTTGATTTTAACTGACATGTGGCTGTTGTATTTTACTATTTATTGTTATGTTTATTATTTAGTGTTGCGTTTGTTATGTTATGATTGCACTGCTCCTGGGAAACGCTGTCTCATTCTGCCCTGCAGAGCTGATGTACGGTTAGAATGATAATAAAGTTTTTTTTTGAATCATGAATCTTGAATCAGGTGGGTGTGGACTTGAAGGACAAAAAGGCCTGTTGCTCTGTTGTAGTACTCTACGACTCCAGCTTTGAATTGAATGGATTTGACATGACAAAGCTGACAGTCAAGGTTCTTGTCCTCAGACTGAAGTTGTGGTTGCAGCATGTGGCACTTTAATAATATTTTTACAGAAGCACAGGTGTTTGCTGAAGATCAAGCAGTTATGTTGCGTGGTGTTGGTTTGGCCTCCTGCAGTCTTTCTCGTCTTGTAGCTTATTCTGCCCTACACCCCTCTGCTCATTCTCTGTCATGCTGCAGATACCAAGAAGAACACAGAAATCTTAAGACAAATTCCTTCAGCTTCAGGCTCAGTGTTTTCTTTTTACATCTGCAACTAACAATACAAAATAGTAGGTAATCTCCTATGGTATCTAACCTGCATGTACTTGTTAAGCATATTGCTGATGGCAAGTTCAACTGTACATGGTTAACAAGAACATCAAGCACATAAGATTTCAATTTGTATGCTAACTGATCCGACTGACTATTCCTTATTCTTCTGGGAAGCATTCAGCTTTGCACATTTTAAACACTTAACAACATGGCAACTGTAGCAGCCAAACCAAGCCAAAACCAAACAAAAACAATTGCCGCCGCCGATGACCCTACAGATTTATTATACTTGCATGACCTGTCTTCACTCCTGTAACGATGCTCCAAATTTCGAGGATATGTAGTCGGTCCTTAATTAGCAAACATACAATTTTAAAGCGATGAAACTTAATCATACCCAAGCGTAAGCTAAGCGTAATTGAGCAGTCAGGAAAAGATACAACCCCCCTGTCAGTCCCCAGTACAAACTACAAACCAATAAAGCATGAAGACGTAACTTATTCCCTTCTCTTTTACCACGCCCCCCACACACGTGACTAGTTACCATAATAAACATAATAAATATAAAAAATGAGCAACACAGAATATAATGCAGATGGAGAACAGGTCCATGGCTCCTACAGCAACCAACATGCTTTGTGCTGCAAATGTCAGCATAATCAAACAAATTTGGCATTCATAAAACCAAAAAAACAGGTATAATGCTTCAAGACTTGTCGGCCTTGCAGTTTTTCTATTTATGTTCCCTCGTACTGATTCTGGCTGAATTTTTTTTCCCTGACGATATTCCATTTTGTTATTTACAACTTTTGCATTTTCTCATTTTAAAAATAGTTGAATATTTTCCTAGCAGTCTGATTTGATGGAGGTATAGCTAGTTGTATTGAGATATGTTAAATATTCCAGGTGAACATAGTAAAAATTGTAATTAATAGAAAAAATTAATCAATATTTAATTTATTTAAAGTTACATTTTCAGTAACTTGCCCAGTTCAGTAAAATTTATCAACTTTAACCTAGGAAAATCAAAAAATACACCTTCTTTGATACAAGGTCAACTTCTTAAATATTAATTCTGGAAGTTGGGTAAACTCTTCCCAATTTTAAATGACATTGTTTCAAGCAGTCACTACATTTTCTTTTTAAATGCACGACCTATTGACTCCTCAAATATCAGCAGTTATGTATTACATTGCCAATTATTTCACTGATCACAAACATTTGACATCTAGGTTTTTCATACTGTATTTGTGATCAATTTATCACACATATGACAAAGATACGTTTCATTGGTTAATCCATTTAATTCATAAACTCGAAGGTTAAAAGATTCTAGTTCCTGAAGTTAATTGAACAACACAAAATCATGTAAAAGATATCTGATACATCACATTTATTTTGACATATAATTGAAGAACATATTAAAATGCCTTCCAGATAACATCAAGATACACTACGAAACAATATGGTTGAAACTGATTTCAAGAGAAATATTTTAAAATTTTAAGATATTTTATATATTGGAAGAAATTTATTAAAGTCCCTGTAAAGCATGTCAAAATACAATATTTCTAAGTGACAATTACATCAGGTAAGACAATAGAAATCTGAAAATATCTCAAATTTGTGCGCGAGTTGCTAACTTCTCAAAAGTAATCTAAGGTTTAATGTCTCAAAATTATTTAATGTATTTTTCTAATGATTTTAAGATACTTACAAACATTATCAATTAGATGAGAAGTGAATGACAATTTAGCTTGTTTATGTACTACTAAATCAAGTACAATTCTGTCAAGTTGGAAACAATTCACTTCAGTTACAAGTATCAAATGTCCTGCGATGGTTACTAAACATTTACTGACATAATATAAAACTCATTTGTGTGGACACATTTATTAGCTATATCCTCTAGATTTTTTAAATCAGAAATGCAGAACAGCTCACTTTACCTTTTTCAAAAACTTTGAATAGTACAACAGATGTCTACATGGAAAATAAGCCATCAACTTTTACACAATGTATATACTATAAACAAGTTGCCTCATAACTACATTTAAAAAAACCTGTAGCAAACACTAAATGTGAGACATATTGGCAATAATTAAAATGAATATACACTTCAAACTTAGTAAAGCTCAACACATTCAAATACAAAAGAAACTCACCAGATCAACACATCTAGATTGTCAAATAACGCATTATTTCTGTAGTTTTACTACAGAGGTGCAAACATTCACTGCACATAACTTTAATAATAAAGTAAGATTTACATATTAAATAGTACTTGGTCACAGTTTTGTTAATGAAACAGTATTTCTTATAACAAAGAATTTTTTGAGTTTGGAAAGGTACAGACCATAACTACAAGCTTCAACTACTTAGCAAGCTTCATTTTACAAGATTTTGCATTACCTTATAAGGTCATATTTTGTATTCCTTTTTCACTTTTCTCTGAAAACATTTTATGTTGCTGAAAGTCATCTGCTTTCTAAGATTAGTATTAGTCAAATACAATTGGTTAATGTATCTAATTATATAACGTAGTTACTTGAGTACACATTGTTATTCTATTATAGCATATATGAGCACAATTAATTGTGGGATATCAACTGTGTCATATATTGCCATTATATGGCTTCCACACAGGCATGAGTAAACCTGCCTAATATCAACACAAATAATTGAAACTATTTGAAATGATTTTTAAACATATAAATAAAACATGCATCAACAAACAGTGATATATGGCCAATATTAACCATCCACAGCTCCCCTAATCGATAAAGCTAAAACCACCAGCCATCACTGGCCAAACAAGATAGACTGGAAATTCTAGACTCCACCCCGGTCTGTGCTGAATTGACTGATCTCAGCCATACCCACACTTGAGGCCACCTTTCTATTCCTTGGGCTAGGAAAGGTTCCTGTTTCTGATTGCTAATGTGTAAGTGAACATTGGTTGAGAACAATATCAAGCTTTGATGTTGATGACTCACACGATAAACTAATGTACTACAATTTTATACCTATATTTGCATAAGATAAATGTTCCTTTGATGAGATAATGTTAGTGCTATTAGCTATGGAACTATACTGTAATAAAAAGCAAGAAGCTTCAGCACACAAAGGGATTAAGTATGGAAAGAATGTGGAAAAAAACTTAAAAATATGATTGTCTTGTACTTGCCAGTGTGTACCTAATGTCGCAAATTGTTAATTATTCTGTGTAGATATTATACATCTGCATAATATTTACCATTGGCCAAAAAATCTAAACTCTTCCAAGAAATTTGAAGTATGTTATTAGAGTGCAAATTCAGGGCTGTAATTTCACGTTAGGATATTCCAGAAATCCTACTTGCAATCTTGTATCATCCAAATTTCAAAATGAAATGATTGCCTTTTAGTTACTCCTGGGTTTCTATTATCTTTGCACAAACGTCAAACCACTACTACTAATAATGGTGTTTTCTAATGAGTTATTATTAATATTATTAGATTAACATTTCTAGGCCTGTATAATATGAAAGTCTGTGAACTTTGACATTTCTGTAACTTCAATTATCTAAGCAGAGGGTCCAACTAGATTAGGGTAATATGAATAAAAATAGGACCACTAGACCTAATCTATGATAAACATTTACTTAACAGAATGATTACATTATACATACTGGTTTCATTAATCTGCACTTACTGTTGTGACATTAATATATTTTTCACTTACTGATTTTTAGTGAAAAAGACTGCACCTTGATGAACTCATTGCTCACCTTCACTAAATAAAGGTCATGTCAAAGAAAGCCATGACTGTTTACAAGTTTTAAATGTAATAAATAAATGTCTTGAAAAAACTAAAACATACATTAGATTAAAATTTCCTAAGGAGCTTTAGTCACTTTAATTGAAAAGATTTGACAAGAACAATTCACCAAAATATGAGGTAAAATGATCTTGTTAAATTATGGTTTGATGTTTCATATTACGTGTCTCAATAAATATGTATTTACTAACCAAACATGACCACGTGCTGCAGTGTCTATAACTAGTATTATCTGACAAATTCATAGTTTAGTTATTTTAATGGTAATAATGAAGAGAATTATTTATATATTGGCTTTGCAGTCTATTATTTTCCAGCATTTCTGTAATCAATATGGATTTTTGCCACTTCATTCTTTTCCCCACTATAGTAGCTGAATCTATTTTGATATATTCTGCTTCTATTAGTTACTACACCCTGATGTCCTCTTTCTACTTCACTTCGGCGATTTGGTTTGGCATTTCGCTGTTTTGGTAAAGTCATCTGGAAGGCACACCATAAAGCAGTCCTTGCTCTCCGTGTAGCTATAGCCATTTCTTTGATTGCAATGGCCAAAGAAAAAATGTCTGCAGAAGAAAAATATGAGTGGATCTATCTGAACTTTGAAATGACTTAACATTAAGTACAAAGCAATATATTCCATTCATAACATATCAAGCAAGCAAAGTCTTGTGCAAAGATTGGTATCCAAATTCTAGACTACCCTTAGTCAACGTCAATAGGCCATACGATATAGGAGCAGAATTAGGCCAATTGGCCCATTGAGTCAGCTCCCCCATTTCACCATTGCTGATCTATTTTCCCTCTCAGCTCCAATCTTCTGTCTTCTCCCCTTATCCCTTCATGCCCTGACTAAACAAGAATCTATTGACCTCCGCCTTAAATGTACCCAATGACCTGCCTTCCACAACCATCTGTGGCAAAGAATTCCACAGATCCACTACTCTCTGGCTAAAGAAATTCCTCCTCATCTCAGTTCTAAAAGGACGCCCCTCTATTCTGAGGCTGTGTCCTCTGGTCATAGACTCTCCCGCCATAGGAAACATCCTCTCCACATCCACTCTATTAAGGCCTTTCACCATTCCATAGGTTTTAATTAGGTCACCCCTCATTCTTCTGAATTCTATTGAGTACAGGCACAGAGCCATCAAACACTCTTCATATGACAAGCCTTTCAATCCGGGAATCATTTTTGTGAAGCTCGTTTGAACCCTCTCCAATGTCAGCACATTCTTCACTCTTTATTATAGGATTGAAACAGATTTGTTATTTAAAAAAAACCTGAACACAAGAAAAATGTACAGCTAAGGAAAAGGGGCAGAGGAATGAAACCAGTTGAAAATCCAGCTCAAGCATAAGGGTTAAATAATGCTGTAAAATTAATGATGCATTTCCTTGCAGAGAAAGGTGTATTGCAAGAATATGAAACAATGAAACATTATATTGCGTGGTAACTTCACTGCAGCCAACTGGTTGTGCTGGGCAGTCTGAATCATGAGATAATATTTATCTATTTTCAACAGATCTTTTGCATGAAGTTCAGAAAAGAAGTCCAACAACATGGATCAAATTTAGTTAATATTGAGGAAAGACCTTCTGTGTCAGAGTACCATTCAAGGATTCCATTTAAAGATACAGACAAGCCACATTGGACTAAACAGGCAATGGTTGATATAAATTTCAGCTGGTTAAATTACTGCAGCACTGATACGGACTCTGCAAAAATCAGTTATATACATTCATACTGTGGTAACTTAAGTTTATCATATTCAGATCTTTTGGAAGTCAGTTGACCAATATATAAAACAAATCTTTATTAAACAGAGTAAGTTTATGGTGATACCTTGATCATCCTGATACCTTGATGCTCCCTGCCTTTGTTGATTCACTATTTCTTCCTTCCTACGAGCTTGGGCAATATGAATAGCCTTTTGATATCTGGCAATAGCTGTAGAAATATTCGCATGAAAAGGAGAACTGCGGACGCGTTCCATTTTGCTGAGCAATGCCACAACCTGTTGTTAAAAAAATATACAGTTCATGCATCCACTTAAAATACCAAAAATGTATACTTTAACTGAATTCTAAATTATCACAAGCTGACACTGTTTGATCATTGACTCATTTATGAATTTACGTCATGTTTGCAGTTGCAACAGAGTAAAATTTATCATTGAGGAAAGAACATTTGCAAAACAAATTTTAATTAAAATTACTAAGTAGTCTGCAATTTTCACATTTTTTTATTCATAATTCTATTCTTAAAGATCAAAGTCAATATTGAAAAATAGTTATACATTCATCAAAATAATATGTAATAAGTATTATAATCTCAGTCATTTAAAATCCAATGGGATAGTGTGACAATATTCTGCCACGCATAACCATGAATAGGATGCATAGTGCAAGATTAATTTGTGTTCATTCTCTGCATAATATCAACTTCAATCTTACTCCAGCAGGGGAATTTGAAAAATATTTCAAAGTGGCTACCAAATCTTGACTCCCAACTAAAATACATTATCAACAGACTATTTACAACGGCAACGATATTTTTATTAAATCTTACGTCACTTTTACTACACTGTTAAGCCACTGACAACTGGTTATTCAAACTCTTAATTATAAAGACAACTATAAGCATTCACAGGTTGCAGACTACACTATCTGTCTAAACACAAGATGGTCAGTCCAAATCAGGCTTTTGGCTTCCCTTTGTTCTCTGAGTCCGACACTCAGGGATCCTCTTTTCTGAATGTACTGTGATCTCACTTCTTTCCTGTTCCTTCTGCTCTCTTCCAATTAGGTAGTATCACAACAATATTGCAGTCCAAGTCCATTTTATTTTGTCCACCTTAATCCTGTTATAGCTGGACTTTTGGTTGATAAACTACCACTTTTATTTTTTATTTCACCAATTGTGTTACATCCTAATTATTAGTACTGAACTATTCAGACACAGAAGAGCATGGATTGCTCCTGACAGTTTTCCCACATGGGTCCTTTGACTAAGTCTCATCACATAGATAAATATTTGTTGCCTTTACCTAGATCTCTAGTTATTACTAATTTCCATCTTTTCAATTAGCTGTCTCAGGATGCTATGTGAGATGCGATTTTACCCATTATGTATGTCACAAAAGGTTAGCCACGTTGTTTTCAATTCATTAGGTCTCCAGACAAGTCAAATCTCCAAAAAAATAAAAAATGTTGCTTCAGGGCGGCACTCTTTTACTTCACGAAGGTCTGGATTTTGTTTAGTTTTATCTATTACACAATTTAATTTATCATCAGTGGCTTGTCAAAACAGTTTCTGTTCAGTCGATCAATACTCAGAAAATTACTCTTTCAATTGTTATATTGTAATATTTTCTTATCATTCACAGAGAACTTCCTAGATTATTAATAATTTTTGCATGTGGCAACTTCTAAATGTACATTCTGATTAGAAACTGCATTCTTCTATTCTGGGATGGGCATTTTTAACCTTTTAACTACTAGATCACTTACGAGCATGCATTTAGTCACTTACGGAATTCAGAAATTAACATTTGCTAAAGTATAACCATAAAGGTTCTGCACAATTTGAATGATTGAGACTGGAATCACTTGCAAGTATTCTTGATTTTCTGGAGATGATCTGGTAATCATGCACATTAACCTTTGTTCTCAAGTATGTCATTCCAAATGGCCAAAAATTAAAAGTAGCTATCACTTCCACAGATAAAATTGGTAAACTGAGGAACTGATAACCCCCATAAACAGTTCTTCAGCTTTCTTCAGAGACTATTCTTTTAAAAGGTCAGCATATGAGACAGAAACCATTATAAACTTAAATATCACCATAAACCTGGTTCTCATCTGGTTTCTTGATGTGAAAAATACATTGCCTATGTGAAGCAACAAACACAATCCTGTTGAGGCAATGAGGTCTTGGCTCATTGGGGAATAAAAACACTAATTTACATTTTGTTATTGGTTGTAGTAATAGAAGTGATAAAGGAAATTACACTAAACACTGCAAGAGCCTTTATAATGAAGAATGACCCCATCACAAAAGTAAGCTGTCCCAATAAAAAAAATCTTATCATAAGACTTTCTACTAAGACCAACAAACTCCCAAGTCAAAGTGGACAAAGAGGAGTGACAAACCATCAACACAAGACATTGCATTGGCATTATGTTGTATAGCAAATATAAAAAGGTTATGTACACCTACACTGGTCAAATGCCTTCTCAGCAGAATACTTTCAGTGCTTCATAAATATAATGTACAGGCTAAAACTGAAGTTATAAATGATAGAAAATAATTGCTTATTACAACTATATGATATTCTGATATTCAGTACTTCAATAAACCACCAACAGATAACTTCCATTGGATGACAAGCCTCAGCACAAGACTATAAGACCCTAAGATATAGGAGCAGAATTAGACCAGTTGGCTCATCGAGTCTACGTCGGCATTTCATCATGGCTGATTCAATTTCCCTCTCAGACCCAATCTCCTGCCTTCTCCCCTTATCCTTCCATCTCGACCAATCCAGAATCTATCAACCGCCACATGTAGGCACGTGGCCAAGTGGTTAAGGCATTGGACTAGCGACCTGAAGGTCGTGAGTTCAAGCCCCAGCCAAGGGGAATGTGTTGTGTCCCTGAGCAAGGCACTTAATCACACATTACTCTGCGACGACACTGGTGCCAAGCTGTATGGGTCCTAATGCCCTTCCCATGGACAACATTGGTGTCGTGGAGAGGGGAGACTTGCAGCATGGGCAACTGCTGGTCTTCTGTACAACCTTGCCCAGGCCTGCGCCCTGGAGAGTGAAGACTTTCCAGGCGCAGATCCATGGTCTCGCAAGACTAACAGATGCCTTTACTACCTTAAATACACCCAATGACTTGGCTTCCACAGATTCACCACTCTCTGGCTAAAGAAATTCCTCCTCATCTCTGTTCTAAAAGGACACCCCTCTATTCTTAGGCCATGTCCTCTGGTCTTAGACTCCCCCACCACAGGAAGCATCCACTCCATATCCACTCTATCAATGCCTTTCACCATCCGATAGATTTCAATGAGATCCCCCTCCCCCATTCTTCTGAATTCTAGTGAATTCAGTCCCAGAGCCATCAAACGCTCTTCATATGAAAAAACATTTAATCCTGGAATCATTTTCGTGAATCTCCTTTGAATCTTCTCCAGTGTCAGCACATCCTTTCTAAGATAAGGGGCCCAAACCAGCTCAAAATACTCCAATTGTGGCCTCACCAGTACTTTATAAAGTCTCAACATTATATCCTCGCTTTTATATTCTAGTCCTCTTGAAATGAATGCTAATATCACATTTGCCTTCACAGACTCAACCTGCAAATTAACCTCAGGGAATCCTGCACACACTTTGCACCTCAGATTTTTGTATTTTCTGTCTACTTAGAAAATAGTCAACCCTTTCATTTCTTCTACCAAAATGCATGACTATACACTTCCCGACACTGTATTCCATCTGCCATTTTTTTTTACCCATTCTCCTAATCTGTCCAAGTTCTTCTGTAGCCTCTCTACTTCCTCATAACTACCTGCCCCTCCACCTATCTTTGTATTGTCCGCAAACTTTGCAACAAAGCCATCAATTCCATCATCCAAATCATTGACATATAATGTCAAAAGAATTGGTCCCAACACGGACTGCTGTGACACCACTAGTCACTGGCAGCCAGTGAGAAAAGGCTCCCTTTATTCTCACTCTTTGCCTCCTGTCAAGTGGCCACTGCTTTATCCATGCTTGAATCTTTCCTGAAATATCATGGGCTCGTAGCCTCATAGGTGGTACCTTTTCCAGGCCTTCTGAAAATCCAAGTATGCAACATCATCCAATTCTCCTTTGTCTATCCTGGTAGCATGATTCTCCTTTGTCTAGCATGAAGCCTATTTTTTTTAAAGCAGCACATATTCCAATTTTCTTTCAACATTTCTGGAAGGGTATGTTATAATTCTGTCCAATTTCAACTACCAATATTCTGATTTAAAGGCACAAGCAATCAAATTAAAAATGAAGATAACTCTTTATTTCATTGCCTACTCATTGCCACCATTCCTCTATTCTGTATTAACTCAATTCTGAATTAATTTTGTTGGCAAATACTCACAATCACCTTGTTTGCACTACAAAGAACAATGTAGTGACAAGGCCAATAACAATGGCAAATTATTACAAGCCTGGAAGAAACACATACAAAATGCTGGAAGAACTCAGCAAGTTGGGAAGCGTTTTGGAGGGGAATATACAGTTGATACTAGATCTCAGCCTGAAATGTCAGCTGTTTATTCCCTTCCATAGATGTTGCCTGTCTTACTGAGTTCCTCCAGTATTTTGTGTGTGTTGCTCCAGATTTCCAGCATCTGAAGACTTGTTTACAAATCTGGGCATATCTTCATTTCAAAATGCAACAAAAAATAACAAAATAAAACAAAAAAAAGCTAAGTACACACCTAAGCATATTAATAGGAATATGTTTAATTAATCATTCTACCAGATATGATCAAACATACTCTTGCTTGCTCACGTAGTTGATCAACAATCAAACGGTCAACCCGGGAAGGGTTTGAAGGAAGCCTGGGAATAGGTGTGTTATTTGTACTGGTCACTCTCTTTCCTGGGTGGCTCCGGGCAAGTGCTGCTTCAGTCTTAAAAAGAGAGAAGGGGAAGATTATCATAACCAATACAAATTCTTACAAAATTGAACTATTCTTAAACATTTCAGTGAAAAATGGTTTGCACATGGCAATACGGCATAAGAGTTTGCCAATTGTCTACCTAATACCACTAGTTCTGCTGTCCACACACAATAAAATGACAAGTCAAAATACAAGAAAACAATGAGATAAAAGAATATGCATTAAGCTCATCAAGACTGTTCTTTAAAAGTAAACTTTGCATTATTATGGCTCTATCCAGACCATGTGGCAAATTATAAAATATCAAACTGGTACATTTAGGAGCAGCTTCTGAGAAAGGCATGTTAGAGCAAGATAAAACTGAAGATTATCATCTAGATAATACATACATCTCCAGTGAGGCTTCTTTAATCTGTAAGACCATAAAACCATAAGACATAGGAGCAGAATTAGGCTATCTGCCCATCGAGTCTGCTCCGCCATTCAATCATGGCTGATCCTTTTTTACTATCTCCTCCTCAACCCCAGTTCCTAGTCTTCTCCCCGTAACCTTTGATGCCATCCACCCAGGATTACCCTATAGAAAATCAGGCATAGTGAAAATTGGACACAAGATCAAAGATCCAATTTTCTGAACTGCATCAAAAGAGAAGTATTAAAACAATTACAAACACGAGTCCTAATGAAGGGTCTTAGCCCGAAACGTCAACTGTTTACTCTCTTCCATTGATGCTGCTTGGCCTGCTGAGTTCCTCCAACATTTTGTGTATGTTGCTTATATTAAAACAATTAGAATGATTTAACTCTGGCCATGAATCATAATCATATACACCAGCAACTTTTGAATCAGCAGTTTATATAATGAAAAGTAATTGAGGTGGGTTGCTGGGCAGCGCGGCTCAGTGGGCCAGAAGGGCCCATTCTGCACTCTCTTTCTAAATAAATAAATTTCTACAGGTGCTGTCTGACCTGAGTGTTTCCATTATTTTCAATTTTTAATACTACAATGCAGTTTCCCACATTGATTGTAGCTATCAGTAGCTGGTGGAACTGCTGCTTCTTTACTACTGTAATGAAGTACAAATGTCCATGACAGGCAACCACAATAAACTCTTACTTAAGAGCTGGCATGCAGCTAGTATCTTGACAAGAGGAGATCTGATCTTACAATGGCTGCTGTGCAGCACAAGTAATAACACTGCCTGGAGATTAATGCTGGGTGGTATAATACTTACTTCTCAGAAGAGGACAGCATTTTCACCTCCACAATATCAATGGGACTCTTAAGAGGGGTAAGCAGACAATGAGTGGCATATCTGTTGCAACTACAGCTGCTGTTAAAGATTCCAGGCTCACTTCAATACTGATAACCAACAACTCCCACAAGGTACCAGCCTATACCCTAATCGCAATCACTCAAGCCAAAAAATGTTTGACACCTATTTGTGCCTCCACTGAGCAGGAAGCCTATTCCAACAGTCAAGGCAATGTGAAACAGTTGAGAGTAATGCTGGCTAGCAAAGAAGTGTAGACCACTTTCAGAGTGCTTAAAAGAATCTGTTCTTGTCTCTGTAAGAGCACCTGCACAAGGATGGAGATAGACTTTCCATCTTTTCAGGTCATCTCTTGTCAGTAGACCAAATGTCACTTAACTGGGGCAGGAGACTATCCCAAACAGTTTCGATCTAGTGTCAGATATGTGCACTTGCGTGGCCATTAAAAATTACACTGTGGAGACAGTTTTTAAATAGTGTCACTTGCGTGTGTTTGTGTTTAAAAAAGTGATCTTTGTCACTGATAGTTCGGTGAGAAATAAACAGAAAGACAATTTAGAACTGTTTTGCTCACTGCGGTTTCAAGCATTCAGACTTGGAGATGCCAGAAATGGCCGGGAGTGAAAATGAAATGATTTCACTACTTCAACAAATTAGGAACTATGAAGAACTTGAAGATGTCGACAATCATCTTGAATGGTACAATTTAAATGAAGATTTGGAGGATGCAATTGTCAAAAACTATATGAAGGCAATGCATTACCCACACTAGGTGCCTGCGCTGATTTTGTTTATTTATAGTCAATCAGAAGAACACAGCAAAGTACACTCAGCTCTCACCTGTGACTCCAAAGAGCTGTTTGAATGCAACAGCTGACATGCCCCAGTACATAGTTTCGATAGGCAGGCTAAATCAGGGGAGGGTAGCTGGCAGACCTGATACTTCGGTGAGATAGGGACATGCCTGTCCTAGCCTGCAAAATCATCTCCAGTAGACTGGATGGATGAGACCTGCAGTGAGATCCAACAGCCAGGAAGGTGGTTCTGCAATGCTCCGTGGAGAGCGAAGGACATGATGAAGCACAGAAGTAGTCATGGTCAACCAACTGCAACCAAGGAACTCCAGTGATGACCTTCGTACCACTGGACTTGGACTTCTGAGATCGAGACAGTGTAACTGCCCCAGTACAATGGCGTTTTCACTTTAAAAACTCTCCCGCACAGGTTTCCTGCCATTGTCAATTACGACGGACAACCACCAAATCAACTATTAGGAACTAATACAGTTCTATAGTACTATAGTAGTATTGATAGTGCTCTAAATTGTTCTGTATTTCATTTAGATATGAAAATTGTTACTCAGTTCGTATTTTTATACCTTTAAAACTATCTCCATGAAACTTTCGGACAGCACCTTAATTGGGCTTAAATGTACTGGTCCCAATGTATCCCAGTTATCCAGAATCCACTGTATACTTCTGAAGACTTCCTTCCAGTTAATTTTTCTAAAAAAATGTATGTTTTTTGGCTAGTTTGGTTTATGGGCAACTTAATGTCAAAAGGAAATGAGAAAGTAAATTTCTAAATTACCATAAGATAGGAGCAGAATAAATTCATTTGGCCCATCAAGCCTGCTCTGCCATGTCATAATGGTTGATCTATTTTCCCTCTCAGCTCCAATCTCCTGTCCTCTCCCCTTATCCCTTAAGGTCCTGACTAATCAAGAATCTATCAATCTCTGCCTTAAATACACCCAATGACTTGGCTTCCAGCCACTTGCAACAAATTCTACAGATTCACCACTGTCTGGCTAAAGAAATTCCTCATCTCCGTTCCAAAAGGACACCCCTCTATTCTGAGGCTGTGTCCTCCGGTCTTAGACTCTCCCACCACAGGAAACATCCTCTCCACATCCACTCTATCGAGACCTTTCAATATTTGATAGGTTTTAATGTGGTCACTCCTCAATCTTCTGAATTTCAGTGAGTAGAGGCCCAGAGCTATCAAACGATCCTCATGACAAGTCTTTCGATCCCAGAATCATTTTCATGAAACTCCATTCAAGGATCTCCAATGTCAGTACATTCTTTCTTAGATAAGGGGCCCAAAACTGCTCACAATACTCCAAGTGAGGCCTCATCAGTGTTTTATATAGCCTCAACATTACATACTTGCTTTTATATTCTAGTCCTCTTGAAATGAATGCTAACATCACATTTGCATTCCTCACCACCAACTCAACCTGCAAAATAACCTTTCAGGAATCCTGCACGAGGACTCCAAAGTCCACTTGCGCCTCAGATTTTTGAATTTTCCATTTAGAAAATAGTCTATGCTTTTATTTCTTCTACAAAAGTGCATGACCATACAACTTCTTGACACTTTATTTCATCTGTCACTTCTTTGCCTATTCTCCTAATCTGTCTCCGTCCTTCCGCAGCCTCTCTGCTTCCTCAACACTACCTGTGCCTGCACCTATCTTCCTATCATCAGCAAACTTGGCTATAAAGCCATCATTTCCTTCATCCAATTGACATATAACATAAAAAGAAACGGTCCCAACCAAGACTCCTGTGGAAAACCACTAGTCACCAGCAGCCAACATGACATGGCTCCCTTTATTTCCACTCTTTGCCTCCTGCCAATCAGCCAATGCTCTATCCATGCTAGTATCTTTCCTGTAGTATCATGGGCTCGTAGCTTGTTAAGCAGCCTCACGTGTGGCACCTTCTGAAGCTCCAAGTACACAGTATCAACAGATTCTCCTTTGCCTACCTTGCTTGTTATTTCTTCAAAGAATTGGAACAGGTTTGTCAGGGAAGATTTTCCCTTGAGGAAACCATGCTGACTATGATTTATCATGTGCCTCTAGGTACCCCAAAAACACACACTTAACTATCGACTCCAAAATCTTCCCAACCACTGAGGTCAGACCTATAGCCTATAGTTTCCTTTCTTCTGACTCTCTCCCTTCTTGAAAAGCGAGGAAGGCAAAAGCAATGTTGGCACTTATTTAAAATACAAGAGTAGGGATGTGATGCCAAGTCTTTATAAGACACTGGTGAGGCCTCACCTTGAGTATTGTGAACAGTAACAGTTTTTGTCTCCTCATTTTAGAAAAGATGCGCTGGCACTGGAGAGGGTCCAGAGGTGTTTCTTAAGGATGATTTCGGGAATGAAAGAGTTATCATACCAGAAACATTTGATGGTGCTGGGTCTGTATTCGCTAGAATTTAGAAGGATGGGGGGGTGGGATCTCATTGAAACCTTTCGAATGTTGAAAGCCCTAAATAAAGTAAATGTGGAAAGGATGTTTCCCATGATGGGGGGGGAGGGGGGTGTCTAGGACAAGAGGGCACACCTTCAGGATAGAGGCGCGTCCATTTAAAACAGAGATGCAGAGAAATTTCTTTAGCCAGAGGGTGGTGTATTTGTGGAATTTATTACCACAGGTAGCTGTGGAGGCCAGGTCATTGGGTGTATTTAGGGAAGAGCTTGAAAGATTCTTGAATGGACATGGCATCAAATGTTATGGGGAGAAGGCTGAGGAGTGGGGCTGAGGAGGGAGAAAAAGGATCAGCCGTGATTGAATGGTGGAGCAGACTCGCTGAGCCAAATGGCCAAATTCCGCTCCTGCGTCTTATAGTCTTTTATGCATTGAGTTGCTACCACATGATTGGCTGATTATATATTTGCATTAACAAGTGTGCAGGTGTAGCAATAAGGTTGCCACTATAGTTCGATGGAAGTGAAGAGAAAAGTAGATAGGACAGTGAAAAAGGTAGTTGGCCTGTTTGTTTTCATTGGTTGTAGCAATGAATACAAGAGTGAGGATGACTCAGGGGTGGCAAATATTTGGCATACATGGCCAAAATGGTATGTCCAAAAATTCTGTTTGTAGTGGCATGCAGTGTCACTGTTAAATATGTGGGTTATGACCAAAGAAAAAAATATCTGGAGTCGCTCAGCATTTTTGGGCAAGGGTGTTTATTCGGTGCATCAAAAATTAGTGAAAATAGCAAAAAGAAAACTGCCAATATTTACAAAAAGATAACTATCAGAAAACACAATCATAGCTCAATACTATTTTTGCCCAGTGTGAACTCCTGGCAGCCCCTATCTCTCTCTCCTACTGAGTGATGAGCCCCATTTATTAGACACCAGGACATACCATTGTTAATTACCCACAAAGTTAAGACAAGACTGCACATGAATTAGAATATGATGCACCCCACAATGTAGATACAATCAGATTACAAAATAAATAGAAGTATCTACCTTAAATACAGCATACAAACAATATTATACACAGTCACAAATCCCTATGACTAAATAATTGGAATATTCCACTGTGTATGGTGGGAAAGGCACCATAAAGCCATTTCAAGTGTATCAGCTCAGTTTAGGACCTATTATGAGAAGACACTGAAGTTCACACACTCAGCACAATGATATGTGTGTGTGTGTGTGTGTGTGTGTGTGTGTGTGTGAGAGAGAGAGAGAGAGAGAGAAAATGCACGTGTGTCAGGAGTGTGCTTACCGACTGCTCTCCGTTACACCAACCCATAATAAAAAGATACATGATTATCTTTACTGCCAAATGAATCCGCAAATCATTTCTTTACAACCCAAGAGCAGTGAGATACTTTCACAAGAAACATCTCATGCCGGCTTGGCACCAGCTAAAAGGCTGCAAGACAGTTGGATAAGTTTTCAAATCATCAAAGATCTGGTGCACACATCAGTATTTGGTAGTAAACAGAGAGAGAGCCAGTTTGTTTGATATGGACTTTGAGAAAAGTTCAGGATGTGGCAAGCGCTTTCATGCAGACCAGGGGTTTGGTGCATAACAGTTATACCCTGCTTTGGAAGAGACGAGCTCTGACGGTCATGTGCACACTTAGACTGGTCTAACTGTAATAGGCCCTTATAATTTTTTTTCTTCTTTCTTTTAATAACTGTTTAATAAAGCTGAAATTAGTAAACATACTTTTTCAGTTTATGAAGTGTATGATCTGTTATTTCTTGCTAACTGATAATTGTGTATGGGCAGTATTTACACAGCATTCCCTCAAATTGAGGTTTCTTTAATCTGAACATCACTATGTTCCTATTTGGTTGAACACCAAATCATACCAACCCTAGACATATATTGTTTATAAAAAGTGGCCTTCTCACTGCTGAGTCACGTGGCTGTTAGCAGTGGTAGCTAACGAACCAAGTTTGCATATGAGCCCAGTGAGAGGGTTAATTTGTGGGTGCTCGTCCAGGAACTCTCAGATGCCGTGTAACTGCTGCTGAGAGTTAATTAAACGGTTTGTGCACTTAAACTTGTGTTTAAACTAGTGTTTGGGAAAGTGATTAAGGTACTTTATTATGGACGTTGCAGGGACTAAGGCTACGTCAACTCTAGACCGGGTAATTTTGAAAACGCCAGTTTCGCATAAAAACAATAGGCGTCCACACCAGGCATTTTTGAAAATACCTCTGCCCACATTAAAATGGGTATTTGGGCGAATCTCTTCCTACTGGGCATGCGCAGGACACATCTACAGAAAACAAGTGAAGAGGAAGCTGTATACTTGGTGCGCGTTTGTCCAGTTACAGACCAGAAAAACTTAAAAGGAAATTGCCAAACGACAGACAGCTGTTGGCTCTCGCGCAGGAGGACTTAAAACTAAAAAAAATACTGGAGCGTATGGAGGCAGCCGACAGGGAGTTCACGGACAGTATGACCCGGCTGACGACGAACATTGAAAAACTGACTAACTCTGTTGCAGAGGGATTTTCAATTATGAGGAATATGATGGCTACCGCCCCCCCCCCACAGTACTTTTCACCGCCACAATACTAGCCTCACAGCCACTACAATAGCTACACATACAGACACACAGACCCCCGGGTGGCCCCACCAGCATCTTCCCCACTCCCACAAAGGGGTCACCCTGGAAACATTTCCTACAGCCATAGTCTTTTCACTGATGAAAGGGACAACGGGTTTTTTTCAAACCTCTGGTTACCCCATACACATTACAATGCCCAACCGGTGTTTTCAGATTTAAACGCTCTGGAGAGTGTTTTAGAAAAGCTCCGTTTTCGGGGGAGAAAAACACCGTTTCAGTGTGGACAGAGGGTCAAAACGAAGAGAAAAAGCTTCGGTTACGGACTTAACCGATCTAGTGTGGACATAGCCTAAGGTTTGGTGTGATTCAAAGAGATTATCCACAAAAAAAAGCACTGAGAGTTTAAAAAAGAGACCACCCTATACAGCGGGCAGCGGAGTGAGCGGTAGCAGAGTGTTGGGCTTTGGCTTCAATGGGCTTGGGCAGTAAACGGGAAGAGACGAGAGCAAAGCACTAACTCTTATTTTCTCTCCCCCCTTTCGCGAATCAGCCTGGACAGACAGGAACAGCAGGGCTCTCACAGCTAACGGTACGAGCTAACGGTTTAAAAAGTTCATCTGTTTGTCAAGGTAAGTGGGTGAGTATACTTATTTTTCCTGTTTCATTCCTGTAGAATTAGATAGCATGCCTGCAGGGTTAGTGCTTTGTTCAGGGTGTCAGATGTGGGAATCCTGGGAGACCTCCAGCCTCCCTGATGGCCACATCTGCGCCAGGTGCACCCAGATGCAGCTCTTCAGAGACCGTGTTAGGGATCTGGAGCTGCAGCTTGATGACCTACTGCTTATCAGGGAAAGTGAAGAGGTGATAGACAGGAGCTACAGGGAGGTAGTCATCCCTAAGCTACAGGGGTCAGAAAACTGGGTCACTGTCAAGAGAGGGAAGGGAAATGCCCGGATAGTGGAGAGCACACCTGTGGCTGTCCCCCTCAGCAACAATTATCTTGTTCTAGATGCTGTTAGGGGAATGACCTGACAGGGGACGCCCACGGTGACCGGGTCTCTGGCACTGAGCCTGGCGCTGTTGTGCAGGAGAGAAGGAGGGAGAAGAGGAATGCAGTAGTCATAGGGGATTCCATAGTCAGGGGAACGGACAGGAGATTCTGTGAGCCTGACAGAGATACCCGCATGGTGTGTTGCCTCCCAGGTGCCAGGGTACGGGATGTCTCGGATCGGGTCCTGAATATTCTGAAGGGGGAGGGTGAGCAGCCAGTTGTCTTGGTACATGTTGGTACCAATGACATGGATAGGATAAAGGAGGAGGTCCTGAAGAGAGATTTCCAGGAGTTAGGAAGGAAGCTGAGAAGCAGGACCTCCAGGGTAGTAATCTCGGGATTGCTAACTGTGCCACGTGCTAGCGAGGGCAAGAATAGTCAGATCAGGCAGATGAATGCGTGGCTGAGAGACTGGTGTAGGGGGCAGGGCTTCAGATTCTTGGACAATTGGGATCTCTTCTGGGGGAAGTATGACCTGTTCAAAAAGGACAGGTTACACCTGAACCCGAAGAGGACCAATATTCTGGTGGGAAAGTTTAATAGAGCTGTTAGGGAGGGTTTAAACTAATTTGGCAGGGGGATGGGAACCGGAATGACAGAGCGGAGGAAGGGGTAAACAGAAATAAATCTAAGATAGTGAGCAGTAAAGATGTCAGGAAAGACAGGCAGATGATGGGGCAAATTTACAGCCATTGGGATGAGTTGCAGTGCAATAAAGTTGCAGTGAAATCAAAGCGAAAAGTACCAAATACTGGTCTTAAGGTGTTATACTTAAATGCAGGCAACATAAGGAATAAGGTGGGTGATCTTGTCGTACAGCTACAGATTGGCAGGTATGATATTGTGGCTATCACTGAGACGTGGCTAAAGGATGCATGTCTCTGGGAGCTGAACGTCCAAGGATACACGGTGTATTGGAAGGATAGGAAGGTAGGCAGAGGGGGAGGTGTGGCTTTATTGGTAAGAAATGATATTAAGTCATTAGAAAGAGGTGATATAGGATTGGAAGGTGCAGAATCTTTATGGGTTGAGCTAAGAAATCGCAGGGGTAAAAGGACCCTGATGACAATTATTTACAGGCCTGCAAACAGCTGCAGTGATGTGGACTACAAATTACAACAGGAAATAGAAAAGGCTTGACAGAAGGGCAGTGTTATGATAATTGTGGGGGATTTTAACATGCAAGTGGGTTGGGAAAATTAGGTCGGCACTGGATCTCAAGAGAGAGAATTTGTAGAATGTCTGCCAGATGGCTTTTTAGAACAGCTTGTTGTTGAGCCCACCAGGGGATTGGCTGTACAGGATTGGGTATTGTGTAATGAACCGGAGGTGATTAGAGAGATTGAGGTGAAGGAACCCTTAGGAGGCAGTGATCATAACATGATTGAGTTCACTGTGAAATCTGAAAAAGAGAAGCCGAAATCTGATGTGTCGGTAGTTCAGTAGAGTAAAGGAAATTACAGTGGCATGAGAGAGGAACTGGCCAAAGTTGACTGGAAAGGGACACTGGCGGGAAAGACGGCAGAGCAGCAGTGGCTGGAGTTTATGCGAGAACTGAGGAAGGTGCAAGACAGGTATATTCCAAAAGAGAAGAAATTTTCGAATGGAAAAAGGATGCAACCGTGGTTGACAAGAGAAGTCAAAGCCAAAGCCAAAGTTAAAGCAAAGGAGAGGGCATATAAGGAAGCAAAATTAGTGGGAAGACAGAGGATTGGGAAGTTTTTAAAACCTTACAAAAGGAAACTAAGAAGGTCATTAAGAGGGAAAAGATTAACTATGAAAGGAAGCTGGCAAATAATATCAAAGAGGATACTAAAAGCTTTTTCAAGTATATAAAGAGTAAAAGACAGGTGAGAGTAGATATAGGACCTATAGAAAATGATGCTGGAGAAATTGAAATGGGAGGTAAGGAGATGGCAGAGGAACTGAACGAGTATTTTGCATCAGTCTTCACTAAGGAAGACATCAGCAGTATACCGGACACTCAAGGGTGGCAGGGAAGAGAAGTGTGCGCAGTCACAATTACGACAGAGAAAGTACTCAGGAAGCTAAATAGTCTAAAGGTAGATAAATCGCCCGGACCAGATGGAATGCATCCATGTGTTCTGAAGGAAGTAGCTGTGGAGATTGCAGTGGCATTAGCGATGATCTTTCAAAAGGCGATAGATTCTGGCATGGTTCCGGAGGACTGGAAGATTGCAAATGTCACTCTGCTATTTAAGAAGAGGGCAAGGAAGCAAAAAGGAAATTATAGACCTGTTAGCTTGACATCAGTGGTTGGGAAGTTGTTGGAGTCGATTGTCAAGGATGAGGTTACAGAGTACCTGGAGGCATATGACAAGATAGGCAGAACTCAGCATGGATTCTTTAAAGGAAAATCCTGCCTGACAACCTATTACAATTTTTTGGGAAATTACCAGTAGGCTAGACAAGAGATGCAGTGGAAGTTGTATATTTGGATTTTCAGAAGGTCTTTGACAAGGTGCCACACATGAGGCTGCTTAACAAGATAAAAGCCCATGGAACTACGGGAAAGTTACATATGTGGCTGATTGGCAGGAAACAGAGTGTGGGAACAAAGGGATCCTATTCTGGTTGGCTGCCAGTTACCAGTGGTGTTCTACAGGGGTCCGTGTTGGGGCCGCTTCTTTTTACATTGTACATCAACGATTTGGATTACAGAATAGATGGCTTTGTGGCTAAGTTTGCTGACGATACGAAGATAGGTGGAGGGGCCGGAAGTGCTGAGGAAACGGAGAGTATGCAGAGAGACTTGGATAGATTGGAAGAATGGGCAAAGAAGTGGCAAATGAAATACAATGTTGGAAAGTGTATGGTTATGCACTTTGGCAGAAGAAATAAACAGGCAGACTATCATTTAAATGGGGAAAGAATTCAAAGTTCTGAGATGCAACGGGACTTGGGAGTCCTCGTTCAGGATACCCTTAAGGTTAACCTCAAGGTTGAGTTGGTAGTGAAGAAGGCGAATGCAATCTTGGCATTCATTTCTAGAGGAATAGAGTATAGGAGCAGGGATGTGATGTTAAGGCTCTATAAGGCGCTGGTGAGACCTCACTTGGAGTACTGTGGGCAGTTTTGGTCTCCTTATTTAAGAAAGGATGTGCTGACGTTGGAGAGGGTACAGAGAAGATTTACTAGAATGATTCTGGGAATGAGAGGGTTAACATATGAGGAACGTCTGTCCGCTCTTGGACTGTATTCCTTGGAGTTTAGAAGAATGAGGGGGGACCTCAGAGAAACATTTCGAATGTTGAAAGGCATGGACAGAGTGGATGGGGCAAAGTTGTTTCCCATGATGGGGGAGTCTAGTACGAGAGGGCATGACTTAAGGATTGAAGGGCGCCCATTCAGAACAGAAATGCGAAGAAATTTTCTTAGCCAGAGGGTGGTGAACCTATGGAATTTGTTGTCATGGACGGCAGTGGAGGCCAAGTCATTGGGTGTATTTAAGGCAGAGATTGATAGGTATCTGAGTAGCCAGGGCATCAAAGGTTATGGTGAGAAGGCGGGGGAGGGGGACTAAATGGGAGAATGGATCAGCTCATGATAAAATGGTGGAGCAGACTCGATGGGCCCAATGGCCAACTTCTGCTCCTTTGTCTTATGGTCTTAAATAATGCTTGTGTTCTGAGCAGGGTGGATATCAAAAGCCTTGATGACCCGCTAATTAGAGTGCTGACTTCTCTAAAAGATGTGCTGTGAACAGCATTTTGACCATTCAGCTGGTGGTGTTAGTCCAGATTATCAGTGACTTGAATGAAGTTGCGCTGGTGATATGTTAGGAGACCCTGGAGACGGAAGGCTGGAGTCTGGACTTCCTGTCAGATCACCGGCAGGTGGTAAGAGTGGGCTCCCTCAACACAGGTGCCCCTCAGGGTTGTGCCCCCTCCTTTACTCTCTGTATACCCATGACTGTGTCGCCACCTACAGCTCCAATCTGCTAATTAAATTTGCCGACGACATTGATTCGCCTTATCTTAAACAATAACGAGGCAGCCTGCAGGGAAGAAGTCATCACCCTGACACAGTGGTGTTCAGAAAACAACCTCTCCCTCAATGTCGCAAAAAGCAAAGGAGCTGGTTGAGGACTACAAGAGGATTGGGGACAAGCTAATCACTATTGACATCAATAGATCTGGGGTTGAGAGAGCAAACAGCTTTAAGGTCCATCACCGAGGATTTCATATGGTCTCTACACACCAGCTGTGTGGTGAAAAAGGCACAAAAGCACCTCTTTCACTCAGATGGTTGAAGAAGTTTGGTATGGGTCCCCAAATCCTAAGAACTTTCTGCAGGAGCACAATTGAGAGCATCCTGACTGGCTGCATCACTGCCTGGTATGGGAACTGTACCTCCCTCAATCGCAGGACTCTGCAGAGAGTGGTGCAGACAGCCCTGCGCATCTGTATATGTGAACTTCCCACTATTCAGGATATTTACAAATGTGTAAAAAGGGCCCGAAGGATCATTGGGAACCCAAGTCACCCCAACCACAAACTGTTCCAGCTGCTACCATTCAGGAAATGGTACTGCAGCATAAAAGCCAGGACCAATAGGCTCCGGGACAGCTTCTTCCACCATGTCATCAGACTGATTATTCACGCTGATACAGCTGTATTTCTTTGCTACACTGACTCTCCTGTTGTACAGACTATTTATTACAAATTACTATAAATTGCACATTGCGATAGTGACCCTAGAACCACAGAACACTACAGCACAGAAAACAGGCCATTCGGCCCTTCTAGTCTGTGCTGAAACATTATTCCACTAGTCCCATTGACCCCCACCCAGTCCATAACCCTCCAGACCTCTCCCATCCATGTACCTATCCAATTTATTCTTAAAACTTAAGAGTGAGCCTGCATTTACCATGTCAGATGGCAGCTCGTTCCACACTCCCACCACTCTCTCAGTGAAGACGTTCCCCCTAATGTTCCCCCTAAACCTTTCCCCTTTCACCCTCAAGCCATGTCCTCTCGTATTTATCTCTCCTAATCTAAATGGAAAGAGCCTATTCACATTTACTCTGTCTATACCCTTCATAATTTTGTAAATCTGTATCAAATCTCCCCTCATTCCTCTACGCTCCAAGGAATAAAGTCCTAACCTGCTCAATCTTTCCCTGTAACTCAACTCCCGAAGACCCGGCAATATCCTGGTAAATCTTCTCTGCACTCTTTCAATCTAACTGATAACCTTCCTATAGTTAGGTGACCAGAACTGTACACAATACTCCCAATTTGGCCTCACCAATGGCTTATACAACCTCCTCACATCATCCCAACTCCTATACTTAATACTTTGATTTTACTTTACTTTGAGACATAACATAAAAATTTTTACTTTTCATGTATGTGAAGGATGTAAGAAATAAAGTCAAGTCAAGCCATGGGTAGTCCATTTTTTAGAGGGGGGGAAGGTAGCTGAAGGCAAAGACTTTAAAAACAAGTTCTCAAGTTACTTTGTGTTACAACCAGTATTTGATGCATTTACTATTGACTCCACTCAGTGCCCTTGAGATTTGGGGGCTGAATACTGGTAATTTGTTGAAACTGGAGTTTTTTCGGAAGGAGGTGTTGAAGTAACAGACTATTGACACACCAGATCCAGTTGAAAAGGCTGGAATTTCCATTCTTGTGTGAACAAATACTTCCATTGTGAGAGGGTCTTGGGAGCATGCAAGGAGAAAAATGGAGAGTACTTTTTGAAAACCTTGTCCATTCACCCTGTGTTAGAGCTGTGTTTGAGAAGGCGCAAGTTGCTCCTAAGCAGGATGATGAGCAGAAACAAGGAACTGTGTTGTACACCCAATCTAACCCTGTTATGTTATGTCTTGGATATACCTATTGTTGAAAGGGATGGCTATAGGGGTACATTGCACTGGCTCCTTAATCCTTTTCCCCTCCTTACTGTCACACAGGCTATGCCCACACTAGACCGGATAATTTTGAAAACACTGGTTCTGCATAAAAACGATAGGCATCTACACTAGGCATTTTTGAAAATACCTCCAATCACATTAAAACAGATATTTCGGCGAATCTCCTCCTACTGGGCATGCGCAGGACACACACAAAACAAGCGAAGAGGAAGCAGTACACTTGGTGCGTCTTTGTCCAGTTACAGACTAGAAAAACTTAAAAGGAAATTGCCAAACGAAAGACTTGATGTGTGTTTGTCCAGAAACATTTCCTACAGCCATAGTCTCTTCACCAATGAAGGGGACGACAGCTACAACTAAACGCAATAAGGCTTGTTACTGGGCAAAAGTGAAATTTGCTGTTATCTCACTTGTTTGCCTTTACTTTTGCCATGTCTTTGTGTATTGTTTTGCTGTATTTAACATGTGCAATAAAACGAGTTCCTGGGCAAAAGTGACAATTGCATCCACTGAATGTTTGCACAAGCAATACGTTACTAAAGCACCTTGTTAAATGTATAAAACATGTCTGCATCAGTGTTATCTTGTATTTCCATACAATGTTACATTAGGATGTTACACATCTATTGTCAGATACTGTTGTTGTGGTGTTGGAGGTTGCGTTCAAGAGAACAATGAAATGCCCTGCTGCCGCCACTATTTGTTCCAGCACGTCATGACAGCGGTTTTAAAATTAGCCGGTTACCCCGTACACACTACAACAGCCAACCAGCGTTTTCAGATTTATACACTCTGGAGAGTGTTTTAGAAAAGCTCAGTTTTCGGGGGAGGAAAACGCCATTTCAGTGTGGACGAAGGGTCAAAATGAAGAGAAAAAGCTTCAGTTACGGATTTATCCGGTCTAGTGTGGACGTAGCCTCAGTTTCCAGCGTCCAGCACCTTGGGTGTAACTACCTCTCTATGTATCCTATTGATCACCACTTTAGTCTCCCTAATGATCCAGATTTCATCCAGTTCCAGCTCCAACTCCTTAACACGGTTTGTTAGAGGCTGCAGCTGGATGCATTTCTCATAGTTGTAAATGTCAGGGATATTTGAGGTCTCCCTGCCTTCCTACATCCCGCAAGAGGAGTATTCAACTATCCTGCTTGGAATCTCTACTGTCCTAGCTGAGCAATTATAAAGAAGGGAAGGGGAAAAAAACTTTACCTAGAGGCTCTCTTTTCTTGACTTTCTCTGACTACAGCCTCTCCTCGCTGAAGCCTCAAGATCACCACTCTGACGACGGCCGCTGCGCTTACCCTGTCTTCCTTTAATTTGCTCTTGCTAATCAATCCCAAATGCCGACTGATTGCTGGTCAAAGCTCTATTACGCTGCCATGACCTGTTGCTGCCTTTTGTTTTACTTGGACAGTGGACCCGAGTGAAATCCCCTCCTCTCAAACTTCTGATGTTCATATTGGTTACTGGTCAAAGTTCTATTACGTCCTGATGCCTTCCCCATCATTTTGGGGATTTTAACCAGGTCAGCTTGAAGAAGTCTCTAAATAATTATTGCCAACAAATGACTTGTAATACCAGAGGAAATGACACACTGGACCACTATTACACCACCATCAAGAGCACTTACCGTGCCATCCCATGCTCACACTTTGGAAAATCTGATCACCTGGCTGTACTTCCACTCCCTGGGTATAGACAGAGACTGAAGACCAGTAGTGAGGACTAAGAAGGTATGGACCAGGGAGGCACAGGAGCACCTACAAGACTGCTTTGAATTGGTGGACTGGACCGTATTCAGGGATTCACCTTCGGGTTTGAATGAGTACGCCACAGCTGTCAATGACTTCATTAAAATCTGTGTGGATGAGTGTGTGGTTATGAGAACTTACTGTACATACCCAAATCAAAGCCATGAATGAACCAGGAGGGTTCGAAGTCTGCTGAAGGCTAGACCTGTAGCATTCAAGTCTGGCGATCCAGGTCTGTACAAGAAAACCAGGTACAACTTGTGGAGGCCTATTTCAAGAGCTTAGGAACAATTCAGAACGAGGTTGGAGGAGATATTGGATGTACTTCAACTCTGGCAGAGTTTTAAGGCAATTAATTCCTACAAAGTGAAATCCAACATCATGAATGGCAGTAATGCTTCATTTCCAGACAAGTTCAATGTCTATTATGCTTGCTTTGAAAGGGAGGATAAAACTACAGCTATGAGGATACCTGCAGCACTTGGTGACCCTGTGAACTTTGTCTTGGTGGGTGACATCAGACTGTCTTTCAAGAGGGTAAACCCTCGCAAGGCAAGGAGCCCTGATGGAGTACCTGGTAAGGCTCTGAAAACTTCTGCTAACCAGCTGGTGGGGGTGTTCTAAGACATTTTCAATCTCTCATTGCTACAGTCAGAAGTTCCCAACTGCTTCAAAAGGGCAACAATTATACCGGTGCCCAAGAGGAGCAGGGTGAGCTGCCTTAACGACTATTGTCCAGTAGCACTCATATCTATAGTGATGAAGTGCTTTGAGAGGCTGGTTAAAGCTAGAATCAATTCCTGACTCAGCAAGCTCCAGGGCCCACAGCAATTTGCCTA
This sequence comes from Mobula hypostoma, assembly GCF_963921235.1. NCBI lineage: Eukaryota > Metazoa > Chordata > Chondrichthyes > Myliobatiformes > Myliobatidae > Mobula > Mobula hypostoma. Next base: position 567,463 of record NC_086128.1, read on the forward strand.
TCACAATAGCTCTACAGCGGACGCGATCTCATTGGCTCTCCACGTGGCCTTGGATCACCTGGACAATAAAAAACTGATGTTAGGATGCCATTTATTGACTACAGCTCAGTGTTTAACACCATCATTCCTACAGTTCTGATTGAAAAGCTCCAGAACCTGGCCTTCTGTATCTTCCTCTGCAACTGGATCCTCGACTTCCTAACTGTAAGACCACAATCTGTGTGGATTGGAAATAGCATCTCCACCTCGTTGACAATTAACACTGGCACACCTCAGGGATGTGTACGTAGCTTATAGCTCTACCCTCTCTACACCCATGACTGTTTGGCTAGGGACAGCTCAAATGCCATGTATAAATTTGTTGACAATACAACCATTGTTGGCAGAATCTCAGATGGTGACGAGAGTGTGCACAGGAGTGAGATATCCCAGCTAGGTGAGTGGTGTTTGCGCAACAACCTTGCACTCAACGTCAGTAAGACCAAAGAACAGATTGTGGACTTCAGAAAGGGTAAGATGAGGGAACATACACCAGTCCTCAGAGGTATCAGAAGAGGAAGAAGTGAGCAATTTCAAGTTCATGGCTGTCAACATCTCTGATAACCTAACGTGGACCCAACACATCGATGCAGCTATAAAGGCAGCAAGACAGTGGCTATATTTTATTGTAAGTTTGAGGAGATTTCGTATGTCACCAAAGACATTCACAAATTTCTACAGATGTACCATGGAGAGCATTCTAACTGGCTGCATCACTGTCTGGTAAGGGGGGCTACTGCACAGGATCGAAGAAAGTGCAGAGGGTTGTAAAATTAGTCAGCTCTATCATGGGCCCTAGCCTCGGCATATCCAGAACATTTTCAAGGAGCGCTGCCTCAAAAAGAAGGCATCCATCATTAAGGACACCCATCACCCAGATCATGCCTTGCTCTCATTGCTACCATCAGAAAGGAGGTACAGAAGCCTGAAGGCGCACACTCAGTGATTCAAGAACTGCTTCTTCCCCTTTGACATCTGATTTCTGAATGGCCATTGAACCCATGAACACTACCTCACTACCTTTTTTATTTCTATTTTTTGTGATATAAATCACATATACATTACACACCCTTTCTGTAGCTGTAATAGTATCCCTGACCAGTAATGCCACCCCTCCTCCCCCACCCCCCATCCCTTTTAAAGCACTGAAATCCAGGAATATTGAGAATCCATTCCTGCCCTGGTTCCAGCCAAGTCTCTGTAATGGCCACCACATCATAATTCCATGTATGTATCCAAGCTCTCAGTTCATCACCTTTGTTCCTGATGCTTCTTGCATTGAGGTACACACACTTTAGCCCTTCTACCTTACTACCTTTACACCCTTTATTCTGCTTCTCTTTCCTCAAAGCTTCTTTATATATTAGATCTGGCTTTACCCCATGCACAATACTTGCAGTTCTTGCATGACCTTTATCCTCCACCTCACTATCTGCTCTAACACTCTGGTTCCCCTCCCCCTGCAAACCTAGTTTAAACCCCCCAGAGCAGCCCTAGCAAACCTTCCCACACGGATGTTTGTCCCCCTCCAGTTCAGGTGCAGCCCGTTCCGTTGGAACAGGTCCCACCTTCCCTGGAACAAGGCCCAACTGTTCAGAAGCGTAAAGCCCTCCCTCCTGCACCAACTCCTTAGCCACGTATTTAGCTGCATTATCTTCCTATTGCTAGCCTCACTAGCACGTGGCACGGGTAGCAATTCTGAGATTGCAAACCTGGAGGTCCTGTCCTTGAAATTTGCACCTAACTCCCTAAATTCTCTTTGCAGGACCTCCTCCTTCTTCCTACCCACGTCATTGGTCCCTACATGGATCACGACATCTGGCTGCTCACCCTCTCTCCTGAGAGTACTGAGAACTCAATCCGAGATGTCGTGGACCCTGGCACCAGGGAGGCAACAGACCATCCGGGATTCTCGATCTCTTCTACAGAACCTCTTATCTGTCCCCCTAACTATCGAATCCCCTATCACTACTGCTCTCCTCTTTTCCCTCCTTCCTTTCTGAGCTGAGGGTCCAGTCTCGGTGCCAGGGACACAACCACTGCAACCTGTCCCTGGTAGGTCGTCCCCACCACCAGTATCCAAAACAGTATACTTATTATTGATGGAAACAGCCACAGGGGTGCTCTGCTCATTCTGTCTACTCCCCTTCCCTCTCCTGACAGTCACCCAGCTACCTGCCTCCTGACTTTTAAGGGTGACTGTCTCCCTGTAACTCCTCTCTATTTCTGCCTCTGCCTCACAAAGGATCCGAAGTTCATCCAGCTCGCTAACTCAGTTTGTCAGGAGCTGCAGCTGGATGCACCTTTTACAAGTGTGCTCACCCTGACTTCCCACATACTGCATACGGAGCACTCGACTGCCCTAATTGCTGCCTGCAATACCTACTCCTAAGTTAATTAAATTAATTAAAGGAGCTTACCCGGCCTTACCTCACTGGGACCAGGTTCGTCCTCAGCCTCTGCTCGCCGAAGCCTCTCGAGCCAAAGCCTTCCTACTCTGTCTCCCACTACTACGTCACCCGCCCCGTTAATCTGCTCGCTTTTTAAACTCACGCACCATTTTTTAATAATGGCACAAAAATTTCTATGAAGGATTTTGATATTTGAGACAGATGCTTCCCAGAATAACTGATGCCAAGATTAAGGAAAGCATTTTTGTTGGTCCACAAATCAAACAGGTCATCAATGACAGGCAATTTGAAGACTTTCAATTTGAAGACTTTCTAGTGGGACCGGAGAAAATGACATGGAAGGTATTCAAGGAAGTTGTTGAAATTTTTCTCGGCATCCGCAGAGCACCAAGCTACATGCAGCTGGTTGAAAGCATGCTTCAAGCATATAAAACCATGAAATGCAACATGTCACTAGATTCATTTTCTGCATTCCCATTTAGACTTCTTCCCTGCAAATCTTAGTGACGAGCATGGTGAAAGGCCACAAGAGGACACAGGTTTAAGGTGCTGGGGAGTAGGTACAGAGGAGATGTCAGGGGTAAGTTTTTTTACTCAGAATGGTGAGTGCGTGGAATGGGCTGCCGGCAACGGTGGTGGAGGTAGATACAATAGGGTCTTTCAAGAGACTTTTGGATCGGTACATGGAGCTTAGGAAAATAGAGGGCTATAGGTAAGCCTACTAATTTCTAAGGTAGGGACATGTTCGGCACAACTTTGTGGGCCAAAGAGCCTGTATTGTGCTGTAGGTTTTCTATGTTTCTATGACATTGCGGTCATGGAGAAAAGACACCAGGGCAACTGGTATCCATCAATGCTGGTGAATTATTGTTGGACACTTAAGCGAGAAGCCTCAGACACTGAGTAAAAATGAAAACTATTAAAGTATTTTTAACTTAGTTGAACTATTGCAAAGCATCAGCACTATTATGCAATTAAACACATTATATTCAATAAAAGTTAATTTGTTGTTTCTCCAACTTCCTATGTGATACAAGTAGTCTGAAATTATATTTGTGTTCATCTTCAGGCAGTCTATCATAAACAAAAAAAAAATTCTGAGGAAGCAACACTTTTGAAAAAATTTGTTGTCCAGTATAATGCGCAGGTCCTCAAAGAGAGCTAGGTAAATTTTTTAGAGAGCAGGACTATTTATACAGGATACTAATTTATTAAGAGTAATCTGGGACTAATGTTACTTTTGAGTAAAATCATTCTCCAAGAGCCCTCATACATACTGTTGCAGATAAGAAAAACTCCAGGAAATCGCTCTTACTCCAGGAAGTCTCAAATTTTCCCCAGAACATGGAAGAGATGAAGGTGATATGAATAAGGGAAAATTTAACCCTTACAGAAAGGTACATTTTGGAATTTAAAATAAATCCCAAACCCAATCTGTTGAGGAGTAGAATTAGGCCATTCAGCTTATCGAGTCCTGCTCCGTCATTCCATCACGGCTGATTTATTATCCTTAACCTCATCCTCCCCGCATCCATTCATGCCTTGACTAACTGTGGCTTTTAATATTTGATAGGTTGCAATGAAATCTCCAATCATTCTTTAAACTCCAGCGAGTACAGGCCCAGAGCTCCTCATATGTTAACTCTTTTATTTCTGGGATCATTCTCATGAACCTCCTCTGGACTCTCCAATGCCAGCACATCTTTTCTTAGATAAAAGATCCAAAACCGCTCACAATACGCCAAGTGTGGTTTGACCAATGCCTTATAAGGCCTCAGCATTACATGCCTGTTTTTGTATTCTTGTCCCCTTGAACTGAATTTGCCTTGCTTACCACTAACTCCATCTGCAAGTTAATCTTTCGGAAATCCTGCACGAGGGCTCCCAAGTTCCTCTGCGCCTCTGATTTTTGAATTTTCTTCCTATTTAGAAAATAGCCCATACCTTTATTCCTTCTACCACAGTGCACAACCATTCACTTCCCTTCAGGTCTTTCTGCCCCTTTGCAACAAAGCCATCAATTCCATCATCCAAATCATTGACATATAAAACAAAGACCCCTGCAGGACACTACCAGTCACCGGCAGCCAATCAGAAAAGGCTCCCATTATTCCCACTCTTTGTCTCCTGCCAATCAGCCACTGCTTTATCCATGCTAGTATCTTTCTTGCAGTACCATGGGGTCATAGCTTGCTAAGCAGCCTCATGTGTGGCACCTTGTCAAAGGCCATCTGAAAATCCAAGTACACAACATCCACCGATTCTCCTTTGCCTATCCTGCTTGTTGTTTCTTCAAAGAATTCCAACATGTTCCTTCAAGTACCCCAAAATCTCATCCTTGATAATCAACTCAAATGTCTTCCCAACTACTAAGGCCAGACTAACTGGCCTATAATTTCCTCTGATCTTCCTCCCTTCTTAATGAGTGACATTTGCAATTTTCCAACCTTCTGGAACCACTCCAGAACCTAGTGATTCTTGGAAGACCATTCCTAATAACTGCCTGATCCTCAGCCCTATCACTCAAATTTCCCATTCCCCTACCAAATTAGTTTAAACCGTCCCCAGGCAGAGGTTGGATGATGTTTTCTCACCCATAAATTTTAATTGGGTTCATACCTCAAGATCTTAGATTTCACATTGGCTCTGAGATCCCCAATAGGAGTCCAAAGCTGAAGATATCTACCAATAGTTAGCAAATTCCTTGGTTGAGAAATATAGACAAAAATGTCAATTAATCACTGCTGCTAAATTTACCAAAGCCCAAGGTAACCATTTCTTCAAGGCTTTTTACATTTCCAAAATTGTTTTTCCTTCCTCTTCTGTTACTATCAAGGTCAATGAAAAGGACTTGATTTTCATGTTTATACAAAATCTTCATCCTTAAGATTTTCATCATTATTTTCATACAGGATTTTCAGACTTAAGTCATCAAGCTTCTTGGGTTTCTGATTAACTCTCAAACTCTATTTTAAATAAACATAAGCTGAGATAGTCCTAATTTCTAAACACCTGGAACAAACAAAATGGGGAAAATTTCAATGCTGGAAATAAAATTCTCTGTTTTACTGAAGAAATAGACAGTATAGTATTTTATTAATAAAATAAAAATATTTAAGCTTAAGATGCTCCTAGGGCTCTTGAAATACAAGTTAATATTTAACAATTTCAACAGACTTATTTACCTTTCTTCGTTCTTTTTCCAAAGACCTCCATTGTTCATAACCCTCTTCTAATCCAAAATGAAGTTCATTGGCTAAGTTGCTACGATTTTTCATAGGTCTTGGAAATCCACAAGGTGGTACAAATCCATAAACGGGGACGTCTCCATAAAACATATTAGTGTGATAAGGATCGGGATAACTAAGCTCTTCATAAGAAATTAACTCAGTGCGATCCATTAATGAAACTGCAGGGTGATCAAACTGAAGATTACTTCCTGAAGCAACACCAAGTAGACCACGTTGGGAAATATGGTTCTGCCTGAAGTCACCCATCATAAAGGGACTTGAAAAATCAGCTGAAGAACGAGTTATATAATTTGCTACATCGTTGGTGTCTTGAGCTCCTTGTTGAGAGTTGTGATTATTATAATAAGACTGAGCAGTTAGAAATTCTCTGTACATATTTTGTGAAAATTCATCATTTTTTTCCATGTCCTCATTCAAATCATGGCAACTTTGCTGTTTAGTTTGATAGCTGGGATATTTATTTGCAAAATATTGCTGAGATGAATTTTCATTTGCTTGCTTTCCATTTTGACAAATTTTCTCAATGGGTGACTCAAAATACATTTCTCCACTAGCTTTGTTTTGTCCTTCAATGTGTGTACCTGGCTCAGCCCTTTCTATATTATAGATGAATTGAGTACTGGGCACCTTGGTGTAGTTATCCTGATTATAAATCCCTGTAGACCTCTGGAAATAAGCATTATTTTGAGGAAAAGGCATGGAAAACTGATGAGAAGGTAGGTAGTAAGGGTGAATAGATGGTTTAGAGACAGATGTCTGATTCTCAAGGTCTGCTGAACTATCTGGCTTCCCAAATAAAGCAGCAGTATTAGTTTCCGAACTACAAACGTTTGTAGAAGTAGCCAAGTTTGTCCAGGATTGCCCTTCTTGGTAAGACTCTCCAGAATATACAGATACTGGTAATGCATTTAATGGCCGAACATATTCAGACTGCTGTGAAAAGTGATCATAGTTAGAACGTTGCTTTTCAAAGGTCGTCTCAAAGTCGCTTCTAATTGGACAAAATATGAGAGGATTTTTTCCAGATTCTGAAGTGCACTTTTGTCCCAAACCACTACCTAATCCCACTTCATTTGAAAGTTGTTCATCGCTCAAACTTGATGCAGATTTTGAACAATATGTTAAGGTATGTTGATCAAAGTTGAATTCATCAAACCCCTTTTGTGATTGATTTCCTTTGGCAACTGTAGCACATGTATACATGTCTATTTCTGATACTTCTGGTGTATAATTAGAAGCGGATTTTCCATTTGTCATATTAAAGTTCACAAATTCGTTTTGTCTGAACTTATTGTCATGTAATTGTTCCATGTACCTGTTGCTGTTATTAATGTGATTGTTTCTCGAATTCTGAAGGAAAGGAAACAGCTCTGTAGATGTTGGATTGGATGCATTACCAACTTCTTTAAAGTCTCCCCCATCTCTGCCGTACATGTACATCTCTGTTCCTGGTTCTCTAACTGGTAATCCAACTTGAAGTTTAGTATAATTCTTCACATAAGGGAACTCTTGAAAGTTCAGCTTAGTGGTATCGGTGAGCTGAAAGGGTTTGCGATCTGGAGTGTCTTTTTTTGAAGGCAACGGCCATAACTCTGTGAGAGCCAAGCCATCAAATCGTAAAACATCTTCCATGTTTATATTTCGCTGAGGGACTAAATGATTATCCTGCTGATACTGCTGTCTGTCAGAAGTTTCTATGAATTCGTTTACATTAAAGACAGGTAGTGCATATGATGCATCTACAGGCTTGTCAGACTCAGACGAGTAATCAAGATGTTCTGTAAATCTGCTAGTTGTGGAAGACATTCTTGATCTTAACAAGTGAGAAGATGCATTTCTAAAACAAAAGATGAATTTTAGGGAACATTAGATGTGAATATAACAATTCTCAACCGACATTATGCATTTTTCAGGTTGATTTTCCAATCTCTCAAGAATGCTGACTACTTGCCCATGGCCCCAAATATAACCTTACACTCACAGAATAGCTTGGGTAGCTGGTGAACTGGTGAAGCCTTGTCTTACTAGCTATGAAACTGCTGAATATTTGTGAATGTCAATGATACACAGAATCACTAAGGAGTCTGCTAAAATAAATATTTCTTTTTAAACTTACAATTACTTACACGACTTCATTAAATCTAAAAATTGATATAACTTTCTTCCGGCAGCTGGTTTTCCCAATACATGTGAGTCAGATATTAGACTTGATGGGCAAACTTCCCATGCTGAGAAGCTTGTAGGAGGTCATGCTTTATGGCTGAATTCTATAAGCAGCACCAGTACAGTGCAGGAGCAGCCAGGAGTACAGTGGGCAGAGGAGAAAATGACATCACCAGCTCTTGCCAACACTAGAAACTAGGACTTTTGAGAGTCCAATTTTGTACCAGCACATGTCAAAAGATTTCTCACAATATTTTGTTTAGTTTTGGCATAAGATGGTACAACAAATTGAATCTCTGCAATCCTTGTATTACATGATCACTTTGCTATACAGTAGCAAGACATTTAGCTCAACAGTTCTTGTGAATCGGATGCATGACTGCAGAAAACAAAAAGCATCAATGCCTAGAATGTGCATCACTGTGAAAAAGATGTGCTAATCCTGCACAGCATGTTTAATCTGCCAGTGCAAGTGCACCTCAAAAAAAGTATGTAATTGCTGTCCTATTTTAAATAGCAAACTGTATTGATCCCAACACTAATGATTTGAATTCAGCATAGCTGCAGCTCTTTACTCTGCCATTTGATATCAGGAATCCAGCCCTTAATAGTTACTCTCCAACAAGCCAAATAAACAATAGTTGTGTGCTGCTGTATTTTCTAATCAAATAGCTGTAAGGGAGACACTGGAGGGAAGGAAGCACCCTCACTTGTCCATTTCATAGCCAGCAACATCAACATCCTGAAATGAGAATGGAGAAGTCACATCACCTTGCCAGGTTTGTCAGAATGCTACTCAGATGCAAGAGGAAGATGAGAGAATATTTGAACTGTTGCCTCAAGTGTAGCTCCAATGCTTTGATGGAATAAGTGTTTAAAATACAAGCAGGAGAGAATCTTCCACAGACAAAGATTTATCCAGTTAGAAGTGGTCTACCTCATAACGGATAACATCAGCGTTCAAACCACAGCACACAGTGAGGTCAAGGACAAGTCAGCTATCTGAGACATGAAAGTATTTTCTAAACCTTTACTATACATCCTTCTCTCACAGTAATTAATGTTCTATTTACATGCATGCATGTTAATCACTCCACCTAAAAGCGCCACATTCACTTCCATGCTTTTCTGTTTTGAATCCACAAATGCATCAGGACATAGGACGTAGGACATGCGGCTTAACAGGAACATCACTCCATAAGGTACTACAAAGTACCAACTCATTTACTAGCACCAAAGCATTTGAGAAGGCGCTTTAAAGTCATGCATCACCTAGTGAAACAGTTGGCATCAGGATATCTAGCACATTATACAGACTGCATTATAGAATCCAAGATGATATTAAAGAATCCATTTTCAAACAGGGCAGATTATTTCCCCAGTGGAAGGTTAATATACTTCCATGCCTCCTGGTACTTTTACCATGCAGCAACCAGAGGCACAGGTAGAGACTATGCCAAGTCATGTGCCATGATAAAATGTTAAGCCACTCCAATCAATGCTTTTGTCATCAAGGAGCTTTCTGCAACAAGAGGAATGTCATTGGAGCACTGTCATTCAGGAGTGGATTTTTATTCTACAAGTGTAAAGTTCAGACAAGTGAGAGCACCCATTGCTATGTGGGAATTGATCATGTGCTGGCACGTCTAGATGCTTTGACAGCAGCTTAATCTACTGTCAAGTAGCAAGTTCCTTTATAGCTGCATCATGCATTTTCATTATGTCTTTTGTTCTGAGGGGTCAGGACTGCAATGAGAAGAGATATGATTCTCAATACTCAAGATCCATGTCTTTGAAGCCAGCAAATTAAAAGACACCTTTGAAACTGGCTCAGGTTGAAATAAATGTGTTAAGGGAATAATAAAGTTTACTTGGAAGAAAAGCACTATTCTAATGCATTGGTCTAACTTTCAAAGTCTGAAAGTCACTTCATATGGGGTTCCTTTAGACTCAACACCTCAATTAAGTAACATACATCAAAGTTGCTGGTGAACGCAGCAGGCCAGGCAGCATCTCTAGGAAGAGGTGCAGTCGACATTTCAGGCCAAGACCCTTCGTCAGGACTAACTGAAGGAAGAGTGAGTAAGGAATTTGAAAGTTGGAGGGGGAGTGGGAGATCCAAAATGATAGGAGAAGACAGGAGGGGGAGGGATATTAAGTGTTAGCCAAAGAGTTAGCTACCCGGCTGTAGTCTGCTGAGTGATGTAGCTTAGAACATAATATTAAATATTTCCTGCCTTCACTAGTTGTGTGGATAGAAACAATCTAATTGATTTCTCAAATGATACAAAGTAGTGTTGATTGAAATGTGGGAACTTTCATTAATCCATATGACTGCAACATTCATAGTATACTAAAAAGAATCTTAATGAGAATAGCTGTGGACAATATATCTGGTGTTCCTGAGTGACTAATAGCTTAAGGCAGTGAATCCTTAAAGAAAGAATGCTCCACAAAAATCTGTTTCTTCGTTCACACCATATTGGTGACCAAGGTATGCTCTATCCCTCAGTGGAATCTACCAGTAAGGAGTTGTCAACATTGTGCAAGTTTCTCTTCAGACAAGGTTTGAGGTGCCAAAAGGTGCTCACCTCTTGCCAAGGCACCTGTGTTATTGAAATCCATAGGCTGATGTTGAGGACGCAACCTGTCATTTTTAAGTCCATAGATTGGACCTTCATGAGAAGAGGGTATTAAGTTCCCTCACTCGTTGAACAGGAAATACTCAAAAGTCTGAATGCTGTGATGTGCAACAAACTGGGAAGCATTCCATAATTGATTGCTGCAGCATATAACGTTCATAGTTCACAGTGCCAAGCTCTATCCACAAAAAGTTCACAATCTCTGGTCATTCATTTAAAAACCATAACATCTAGGTATACTGATTTTCAAAGAACTGGAGACAGGACAATAGTTCTCTATAAATTTGTTTAGCAGTGGTGATGGAGAAGTAAATGAAGCCTGCAAAACCAGCCCTTCTTATTCTCCAAGATTCTCTGCCCTGCAGCTCCAGTTGGTTGACTACATGCAATGAGAGCCCCAAAGCACCCATAGATGAGCAATCAAGTGTACAAATGGCAATGCATTCAAATCACTATGATAAAAAGCAGCAGCTTTGAATCATGAGACAGATTCCAGACTGTTATGCAGCACATTGAAGAGGTGCACATGCATGCCTACACAAAATCAAGCATATGCAGTAAATGAGGTGTTATGAAAATGATTCACTGAATGGTCAATAAAGTTATAAGTTGAAATATGCAGACCAATTTGTCCCACAAATATTCTACAAACAACATTGCTCAAGGCACTGTTCTTTGTGAGCGATGAGACTAATATTTGGACATGTGCTATCATGCATCACACTCAAGTATCCAAACTATGCAATTTGTGGAGAATAACTGTGGTTTTGCGATTTTATGTGGAAAAACTGAATGCTTAATTTTGCTGTGCTTAAAGTGCTAACTGATCCAATTTCTAGTTAAAGATGCTCTGTCCCCACAGATATTTATTTGATTTTTACCATAGATTTCTTACGCATAAACTTACCCTTCAACAAATAACGACTGTGGCTCATCAGGTTCTTCCAGAATGTCAGAAACAAGTTTATACAGGTCTGCAGCACTCCCAAACTCATTCATTTCATCCTGTGACCTATCCAGGAAATAAAATCAAAAAATATCAACACTTTTACTATTGTCCTAACTTCAAGTCAGAATAAATGGGAGCAATATAATATAATTAAAATAGGTAGGCGATAAATTAGATACCACGGATTTTGAGATTAAACATCACAAGGAGCACATCCACTGAAATGTACATTTGCTCAGTAGTCCCACCAACTAGAACACAAAGTGTTTTGAAAGAGCATTTTTCAAAACATTTTGTTTTATTTAAATATTTAAATAAGCCAGCAGGATTACACCACTGAATTACACTGAATTTATGTGCTGCTAAATTATATTAAATTGTTTTATGTTCGTAGGTCCAAAATATTAACTGAGTTTTCTTTCAATTAAAATATACAGTAGATTCCATTTAATTGGGATACATCAGGACAAGTATATTTTGGCACAATTAAACAGCTGCCCCAATTAGCCAAAGTTTCATGGAAATGGTTAAAAAGATATAAAAAAGACAGACTACCAGTTAACTGAGTAAAAATTTATTTAAATACCAAATCCTCCACAGCACTATAAAACTGTCTATCTATATATTACTAAAACCCTCATGCTCTGTCTGTGACCTCCAATTAGCGCAAACGGTGCATTACAGCGGCACTTTTTTGGCTAAATCGAATTAAAATGCGTTAACTTACAGAATGCAGACAAAGTTCAGGGTTATATATTCGTATAAAATTGCTCATTCGCCAAAATCAACAGGCTCGCTTTCACCCGAAAGCCGATCCGCCATCATGGAAATTGGGACGCGACAGCCCGATGCATGCGCACGGCCAGTCTCAGCAGCGACGCCTACTGGGGCAAAAGGGCAGGGCTGCTCTATTTCGAGGGGTCACATTCTGCTAATCACCATCAGCATGTGCAGGATGGGACAGATCTAACTGCCTCCCATCAATAAGAGATAATTAAATCTTATTGTAATGATGTACTTTGAGACACCCATAAAACCCTTTGCTGCAGTCAGAGGACAGCGGTGACTATATCACGTCCATTTAGCCAACCACATCATCAAGAATAATCAGCATCCTTTGGTATTACTGCTTCGTATCTTCTATACAGCATTAGGGTAAAAAAAAAAAATGGTCAGCCTAATTATGCCGCGTGGAAAGGGAAGGGGGCCATTATGGTCACGAGATGACGCCAAACGTCGTCGGAAAGCGGCAAGGAGAGAGAGAGAGAACAAGAATCAGATGAGGCCAGGGCCGCACGACTCTAGGATCAAACAGTCAGGTCAAAAAAAGATGAGGGAAGAAGAGACGGAGGAGGAGAGGCAAGCACGTCTCCAGGATCAGAGACAAGCAACAAACAGCAGAACAGATGAAGAGACGGGGGATGAAAGGACTGCACGTCTCCAGAATGACAACGAGAGGCACAAGGGTGGCAGATAAACCAGAAATGATGCCATCAAAAGTGTCCTTCGTTAAACGAGGAGGAGCTATATTTGCTTTACTACGTGTCATTCTTCCTTAATAAACTGAGGTTTTCTACTTCAGTTTCCAAAGCAAAGTGATACCAATAGCATTCAGGAAAATTTAATGTTCATTCTGGACACATCAGACTGCACTACCCTTCTCTCAAAGGGTGCCCCAACGGGTCACCCCATTGTCTAGTTAGTTCCTAATAGTTATTGACAGAGGAATTCATCCAGTGTGCACTGCCATGTTCTTTTGATTGCGTAATTAAACAAAATCAGTGCAGATAATGAACTGTCTTCAAACAATGCTATCAACAATTGCATCCACCAAATCTTAATTTTCATTGAAACATTCAAGGTGATTGTTGATACCTTCAAATACTTCATAGTTCTTAACTTGAATTAGTGAAATAGTTTCATTTTCACTCCGGCCTGTTTCTGGCATCTCTAAGCCTGAACGCTTGAAACCACGGCGAGCAACAGTTCTGAATTATCTTACTGCTTATTTCTCTCCAACTATCAGTGACAAAAATCAACACACACAAAATACAAAGGGAAGATTTAAACTTCTTCAGGGTAGGCATCCCTGGAAGAGACTTCGCAGTGTAGCAGTCCAATCTTAAACAAGAGAAAAATCACTACTTTTTGGACACCAACACATGCAGCTGATGCTATTTAAAAACCATTTGTTCTTTGCATGGTGTAGTGTCTAACAGCCTCAGAAACACATGCAACTGACACTAGTTAGAAACTGCTTGGCAACAATCTTCTGTCCCAATTAAGGAGCATAGTATCCCAAATAAATGAAGGGAATCCTGACTATTTTCTTGATTAGTTCTTGTTCTTTGAAATGTATCCCAAATAAACAGTTGCCCCAATTAACCAGAATCCACTGCATTTCCTACTTTTGAACCATCCAAAGAAAAAATTGCAGCATTCATCCAGTCCTTGGCTGATAGGTAGCAAAAAATAAATCTTCAGCCAAGTCAAGAAGAATAAGAGAAATTTAATCTTCAAATACTAAAGACAGATTTATGTGCTCCAATTTGTTCTCAGCACCTCAAATATGGCTAACAATTATTTAGGCTTGGTCTACTTGGGGCTCGCCCTTCCAAAAAAAAAATTAGCTCCACATTATCCACTGCATGCTCCAGATTATGACATGCTGTGAAAATAAGAAAAAAATCATTTTACTTCTTTGTCTACAAGTTCTGTATCTGTAACTTTTATATTACATAATTAACACTGAAAGCACAACTTTTAAAAATAAGCATCGGACACTTCTCTATTTAAAAATTTCAGTCAAATCTCCTTTTATGCTTAAGTTCAAAGTAAAATTTATTATCAGAGTACATACATCACCACACACAACCCCGAGATTCTTTTTCTGTGGGCATACTTAGCAAACCTATAGTAACTAAACTATAAAGGTCGGAAACTGTTAGCTGCAAACAAAGTGCAAATGCGGATATAAATAAATAGCAATAAATAACGAGAATGAAATAACAATATAACAAAATCCTTAAACGAGTGTAGCTATCCCCTTTTGTTCACGACCCTGATGGTTGAGGGATAGTAACTGTTCCTGAACCTAGTGGTAAAAGTCTTGAGACACCCATACCTTCTACCTGATGGCAGCAGTGAGAAAAGAGCATGGCCTAGGTGGTGAGAATCTTTGATGATTGATGCCATTTTTCTACGGCAACATTTCATGTAGATATGCTCAATGGTTGGAAGGGTTTTACCCATGATGTACTGGGCCAAATCCACTACCTTTCGTAGGATTTTCCATTCAAAGGCATTGGTGTTCCCATACCAGGCTGTAATGCAACCAAGACAGCACAATTTCCACTACACATCTATAGATGACATGCCGAACCTCTGCAGATTCTTGAGGGAGTAAAGACACTGCCGTGCTCCTTCACAATAATATTTAGATCATGGGTCCAGGATAAGTCCTCTGAAATAGTGACACACAGGAATTTAAAGTGACTCTCCATCTCTGATCCTCTGATGATTATTGACTCATGGACCTCTGGCTTCCTTCTCCTGAAGTCTACAATCAGTTTCTTGAGTCTTACTGACATTCAGTGAGAGGTGTTGTTACTAAACCACTCAGCCAAGTTTTCAATCTCCCCCTTGAATGCTGAGTCATCACCGCCTTTAATACAGCCCACAACAGTGGTGTCATCAGCAAACTTGTACAGGTTATTAACGACCTGGATGTGGGGGTAGAAGGGTGGGTTGGCAAGTTTGCAGACGACACAAAGGTTGGTGGTGTTGCAGATAGTGTAGAGGATTGTCAAAGATTGCAGAGAGACATTGATAGATGCAGAAGTGGGCTGAGAAGTGGCAGATGGAGTTCAACCCGGAGAAGTGTGAGGTGGTACACTTTGGAACGACAAACTCCAAGGCAGAGTACAAAGTAAATGGCAGGATACTTGGTAGTGTGGAGGAGCAGAGGGATCTGGGGGTACATGTCCACAGATCCCTGAAAGTTGCCTCACAGGTGGATAGGATAGTTAAGAAAGCTTATGGGGTGTTAGCTTTCATAAGTTAAGGGATAGAGTTTAAGAGTCGCGATGTAATGACGCAGCTCTATAAAACTCTGGTTAGGCCACACTTGGAGTACTGTGTCCAGTTCTGGTCACCTCACTATAGGAAGGATGTGGAAGCATTGGAAAGGGTACAGAGGAGATTTACCAGGATGCTGCCTGGTTTAGAAAGTATGGTTTATGATCAGAGATTAAGGGAGCTAGGGCTTTACTCTTTGGAGAGAAGCAGGATGAGAGGAGACATGATAGAGGTGTACAAGATAATAAGAGAAATAGATAGAGTGGATAGCCAGCGCCTCTTCCCCAGGGCACCACTGCTCAATACAAGAGGACATGGCTTTAAGGTAAGGGGTGGGAAGTTCAAGGGGGATATTAGAGGAAGGTTTTCACTCAGAGAGTGGTTGGTGCGTGGAACGCACTGCCTGAGTCAGTGGTGGAGGCAGATACACTAGTGAAGTTTAAGAGACTACTAGACAGGTATATGGAGGAATCTAAGGTGGGGGCTTATATGGGAGGCAGGGTTTGAGGGTCGGCACAATATTGTGGGCCGAAGGGCCTGTACTGTGCTGTACTATTCTATGTTCTATGTTTGACCACAGATTTTCCAGAAACTGATGGGTTGGCACCTCTTAATTTGGATGAAATCACAAGATGAAGTTTATGGGGGGTGGGGAGGACGGCGGCCAGCAAATGGCACTGTGTAGTGCATGCATAGCCATCTGTGGCGAGACTCACTTTGACAAAACCACACTATTGTTATTATTTACATTGCACTTGCTGGTGGTAGTCCCAATATTTTGTGTTTATTCTATGTAAATTTAAACCTAGCTATGGCTTTTAAAATGAGTGCAAGTACCAGTGGTGATGTCAAATGTAAACACCAGCCCATATCGATCCAAGAGAAGATTAAAATGTTGAAAAAAAAACTGGACCGAGGTGTTTCTGTGCATAAGCTGTGTGACTTATATGGCATTAGTTAATCAATCGTGTATGATATAAAGCACCAAAGAGAAAAAAATTTGCAATTCTATGCAAATAGTGATTCGCTAAAACAAATGAGCATTAGAAAAACTATGAAAGTTGGTAAGAGCACTGAACTTGATCAAGTGATAACTGGTTTCACCAGCGTCGGAGCGATGGAAGCGACTTGTCAGGCTGTATGATAATAAACCAAGCTACATTGTTCCATAAAGAACTTAAATTAGAACATGTGTGTGACTATAGTGAAGGAAGGCTTCAAAGGTTGAAGAAGCACCATGGAATTTCCATGCATAACAGTCTGCAAACCATGAAGGAGCTACCGAGTACGTGGACAAATTTGTGAAGCTCAAAGCTTACGAAAATCTCAGTCCTGAGCAGGTGTATAATGAAAAAGACCATCTACAGTTCTGACACTCTCAAGGAAGCAATCCAAGTTTGTCCAACCTCTCTTTATAGCTAATACTCTCTGATCCAGGGAACATCCAGGTAGACCTTTTTTTTTGCACCCTCTCTAAAGCCTCCTTATCAGTCCCATAATGTGGCAATAAACACTGCACACAATACTCCAAGCAACATACATCAAAGTTGCTGGTGAACGCAGCAGGCCAAGCAGCATCTATAGGAAGAGGCGCAGTCGACGTTTCAGGCCGAGACCCTTCGTCAGGACTAACTGAAGGAAGAGTGAGTAAGGGATTTGAAAGCTGGAGGGGCAGGGGGAGATGTCAGTGTTTTATACAGCTGAAATGTGGCTTCCTAACTTTTATACTTAAAAGGCAAGCATGCTGTATCCCTTGTTTACCCCTTCCTCCACCTACTTGCTTTTCCATGAGTGACAGACAAGTTCAAAATGAGCTCCATCTTAAGTGCACATTTGACTGCAAGAGTAATGGGCCCTTTTTGTTTTTTTTTCTTGCCTTCCTTGACTGTTTGCTTAAGTTAACATTGTTAAATATATTTCTGTATAATTGTATGCAATGTACGATCTGTTATTTCTTGCCAATGGGCAATTGCCGGGGCAGTAAATCACACAACATTCACACAAACTGGGGTTTGGGTGGACAAGACATCCCAACCTCAGGGATTGGCAGGAGCAAAGTCATATGCACCCTAGACGTATGACACCTGAGAAAGGCGAGTTTCTTACCAACCACTGCAGCAGCTGTTAGCAAGGGGCTAACGAGCCGCATTTCCACAGCCCAGTAAAAGCGGGTTTCAACTGCATCTGCCATGTCTCCAATAGATCTACTAAATCCTTTGAACATAGAACATGGAACACAGAATAGTACAGCACAGTACAGGCCCTTCGGCCCACAACGTTGTGCCGACCCTCAAACTCTGCCTCCCATATAAGCCCCCACCTTAAATTCCTCCATATACCTGTCTAGTAGTCTCTTAAACTTCACTAGTGTATCTGCCTCCACCACTGACTCAGGCAGTGCATCCCACGCACCAACCACTCTCTGAGTAAAAAACCTTCCTCTAATATCCCCCTTGAACTTCCCACCTCTTACCTTAAAGCCATGTCCTCTTGTATTGAGCAGTGGTGCCCTGGGGAAGAAGCGCTGGCTATCCACTCTATCTATTCCTCTTATTATCTTGTACACCTCTATCATGTCTCCTCTCATCCTCCTTCTCTCCAAAGAGTAAAGCCCTAGCTCCCTTAATCTCTGATCATAATGCATACTCTCTAAACCAGGCAGCATCCTGGTAAATCTCCTCTGTACCCTTTCCAATGCTTCCACATCCTTCCTATAGTGAGGTGACCAGAACTGGACGCAATACTCCAAGTGTGGCCTCACCAGAGTTTTATAGAGCTGCATCATTACATCGCGACTCTTAAACTCTATCTCTCAACTTATGAAAGCTAACACCCCATAAGCTTTCTTAACTACCCTATCTACCTGTGAGGCAACTTTCAGGGATCTGTGGACATGTACCCCCAGATCCCTCTGCTCCTCCACACTACCAAGTATCCTGCCATTTACTTTGTACTCTGCCTTGGAGTTTGTCCTTCCAAAGTGTATCACCTCACACTTCCCCGGGTTGAACTCCATCTGCCACTTCTCAGCCCACTCCTGCATCCTATCAATGTCTCTCTGTAATCTTTGACAATCCTTTACACTATCTACAACACCACCAACCATTGTGTCGTCTGCAAACTTGCCAACCCACCCTTCTACCCCCACATCCAGGTCGTTAATAAAAATCACAAAAAGTAGATGTCCCAGAACTGATCCTTGTGGGACACCACTAGTCACAATCCTCCAATCTGAATGTACTCCCTCCACCACCACCCTCTGCCTTCTGCAGACAAGTCAATTCTGAATCCACCTGGCCAAACTTCCCTCGATCCCATGCCTTCTGACTTTCTGAAGAAGCCTACCGTGTGGAACCTTGTCAAATGCCTTACTAAAATGCATATAGATCACATCCACTACACTACCCTCATCTATATGCCTGGTCACCTCCTCAAAGAACTCTATCAGGCTTGTTAGACACGATCTGCCCTTCACAAAGTCATGCTGACTGTCCCTGATCAGACCATGATTCTCTAAATGCCCAGAGATCCTATCTCTAAGAATCTTTTCCAACAGCTTTCCCACCACAGATGTAAGGCTCACTGGTCTATAATTACCCAGACTATCCCTGCTACCTTTTTTGAACAAGGGGACAACATTCGCCTCCCTCCAATCCTCCGGTACCATTCCCGTGGACGAGGACATAAAGATCCTAGCCAGAGGCTCAGCAATCTCTTCTCTCGCCTCGTGGAGCAGCCTGGGGAATATTCCATCAGGCTCCGGGGACTTATCTGTCCTAATGTATTTTAACAACTCCAACACCTCCTCTCCCTTAATATCAGCATGCTCCAGAACATCAACCTCACTCATATTGTCCTCACCATCATCAAGTGCCCTCTCATTGGTGAATACCGAAGAGAAGTATTCATTGAGGACCTCGCTCACTTCCACAGCCTCCTGGCACATCTTCCCACCTTTATCTCTAATCGGTCCTACCTTCACTCCTGTCATCCTGTTTTTCTTTACATAATTGAAGAATGCCTTGGGGTTTTCCTTTACCCTACTCGCCAAGGCCTTCTCATGTCCCCTTTTTGCTCTTCTTAGCCCCTTCTTAAGCTCCTTTCTTGCTTCCCTATAATCCTCAATAGACCCATCTGATCCTTGCTTCCTAAACCTCATGTATGCTGCCTTCTTCCACCTGACTAGATTTTCCACCTCACTTGTCACCCAAGGTTCCTTCACCCTACCATTCTTTATCTTCCTTACTGGGACAAATTTATCCCTAACATCCTGCAAGAGATCTCTAAACATCGACCACATGTCCATAATACATTTCCCTGCAAAAACATCATCCCAATTCACATCCGCAAGTTCTAGCCTTATAGCCTCATAATTTGCCTTTCCCCAATTAAAAATTTTCCTGTCCTCTCTGATTCTATCCTTTTCCATGATACTGCTAGAGGCCAGGGAGGGGTGGTCACTGTCCCCCAGATGCTCACCCACAGAGAGATCTGTGACCTGACCCGGTTCATTACCTAGTACTAGATCTAGTATGGCATTCCCCCGGTCAGCCCGTCCACATACTGTGACAGGAATCCGTCCTGGACACACTCAACAAACTCTGCCCCAGCTAAACCCTTGGAACTAATCAGTTGCCAATCAATATTAGGGAAGTTAAAGTCACCCATGATAACAACCCTGCTATTTTTGCATCTTTCCAAAATCTGCCTCCCAATCTGCTCCTCTGTATCTCTGCTGCTACCAGGGGGCCTATAGAATACCCCCAATAGAGTAACTGCTCCCTTCTTGTTCCTGACTTCCACCCATATTGACTCAAAAGAGGATCCTGCTACATTACCCACCCTTTCTGTAGCTGTAATAGTATCCCTGACCAGTAATGCCACCCCTCCTCCCCTTTTTCCGCCCTCTCTATCCCTTTTAAAGCACTGCAATCCAGGAATATTGAGAATCCATTCCCGCCCTGGTTCCAGCCAAGTCTCTGTAATGGCCACTACATCATAATTCCATGTATGCATCCAAGCTCTCAGTTCATCACCTTTATTCCTGATGCTTCTTGCATTGAGGTACACACATTTCAGCCCTTCTACCTTACTGTCTTTACAACGTTTATTTTGCTTCTCTTTCCTCAAAGCCTCTCTGTATGTTAGATCTGGCTTTACTCCATGCACTTCTTTCACTGTTCTATCGCTCTGGGTCCCATTCCCCTCACAAATTAGTTTAAACCCTCCTAAACCATGCTAGTAAATCTACCTGCAAGGATATTGCTCCCCCTCGAGTTCAGGTGCAACTCATCCAATCTGTACAGGTCCCACCTTCCCCAGAAGAGATCCCAATGATCCAGAAGTCTAAAACCCTGCTCCCTGCACCAACTCCTCAGCCACGCATTCAACTGCCATCTCCTCCAATTCTTACCATCACTGTCACGTAGCACTGGCAGCAATCCTGAGAATGCCACCCTTGAGGTCTTGTTCTTCAGCCTTCTGCCTAGTTCCCGAAACTCACACTTCAGGACCTCATCCCTCTTCCTGCCTATGTCGTTGGTCCCAACATGTATCATGACTTCTGGTTGCTTTCCCTCTCGTACCAGGATGTCGTGCACCTGGTCAGAGACATCCCGGACCCTGGCACCTGGAAGGCAACAAACCATGCGGGTGTCCTTCTCACGTCCACAAAATCTCCTGTATCCCCTGACTATAAGGTCTCCAACAACAGGAATTCTGCAGATGCTGGAAATTCAAGCAACACACATCAAAGTTGCTGGTGAACGCAGCAGGCCAAGCAGCATCTATAGGAAGAGGCGCAGTCGACGTTTCAGGCCGAGCCTGACGAAGGGTCTCGGCCTGAAACGTCGACTGCGCCTCTTCCTATAGATGCTGCTTGGCCTGCTGCGTTCACCAGCAACTTTGATGTGTGTTACTATAAAGTCTCCAATGACGACAACTCTCCTCTTCTCCGTCCCACCCTTCTGCACCACAGGATCAGACTCAGTGCCAGAGGCCCTGCCACCGTGGCTCACACCTGGTCGGTTGTCCCCGCCAACAGTATCCAGGACAGTAAACTTATTATTCAAGGGAATGGCTACAGGGGTGCTCTGCACTACCTGTCTGCTAACCTTCGCTTTCCCCCCTCTGACTGTCACCCAACGACCTGCTTCCGACAGCCTAGGTGTGACTACCTCCCTGTAGCTCTGATCTATGACTGCCTCATTCTCCCTTATGAGTCGAAGGTCATCCAGCTGCTGCTCCAGATTCCTTACACGTTCTTCCAGGTCGCCCAGCCGTATGCACTTCTGGCAGATGTGACTCTGCGGGAGAGGGGAGATCCCCCAAGACTGTCACATCTCACATGAGAGGCACATCACCGTCTCAGGAGATATTGTAAAAACTAACTGCAAGCTAGCTTGTCCTCCGCCTCTTCTCGTCGAAGCCTCTCGAGTCAAAGCCTCAAAGCTCCCCTCCTTCACTGGCCCACTCACGCAATGGCCGCTTTCCACAGCAATCCTCATTTTCCATAACTCCACCAATTTTTGTCTCGCCTGAAAACTTAATCAGCCCATCTACATTTTCATCCACATCATTTATATCACAGAGGATCTAGCACCAATCCCTGCAGAACACAGGTAATCACAGACCTCCAGTCAGAGAAGCATCTTTTCATAACTAACCTCCATCTTCTATGACCAAGCACGAGTACTTAAAAGGTAACTTAAAAATACTCAAAGTGAAAACATAAGTTCATTATTATTCAGTCTGCATGGAAGTCCAGAACTTTAGTTCTCTACCTCCAAGCCCTCCTATACTGTTCCAAAGAAACCCAACACAAACACACTAACAGTATCTTGTCATCTGTCCAGGCACACTGTGTGGCCCTCAAGACTGAACACTGAATTCAACAATTGCAGATAAGCAACTTTTCCCACTTGCTTCAGAACTGGCCAATATATGCCATGTTTTCCTTCTCCAGTTTCTTTCTCAGTTCCAACACTTTCTAGCCCCAACTTTTATTTCTCTATTTTCTGTTTTCATTCATCTCGTCTATACATCTCATTCAGACGAGTCATCAGCCATTAACAAGCATTCACCAACTTCTTTTAGCTGGCACGACATCTTTTTGTGTTAGTGTCTTTTGGTCCCCACCCTACTAAAGTCAACGTTGGAAAATGAGCGTACCATCCTCGACAACTGAAGTTTGCACCTTGATTGTTTGCATTGCTAAAGCAAGGATCAGGTAGAAATAAAGGAACTGCAAGTTTGCATGAAAGCTGTATCTGGTTTATCTGGTGGGGGGTCTTGTCATTTTGACTTTAGCCATTAGTTCTTCTCTCATACACACTATGATGGCTGTGAATTGTTATGACAGTTAATTCTTTTTATTGTGTACCTATTAGTTTAAATTTTGGTTGGCTGCCACTTATCTTCAATTTCTCTCTCTAATACAGCGGTCCCCAACCACCGGGCCATGAGGAAACGCTATGATTTGGTGATATGAGTCAGCTGCACCTTTCCTCATTCCTTGTCACGGCCACTGTTAAGCCATTACGCATGCGAAGTCATTATCCGCGCGTTATCCGTGTCAGCGTGGGAAGGAGATCAACTCCTCGAGCTTGCAAATGACGGTGGACTGAAAGGTATGTTTGACATAACGTCTCTGCCGGCATTCCGGATCAAAGTCAAGGCGAAATATCCCGAGATAGCCACGAAAGCAGCGAAAACGTTGCTTCCAACATTTTTCTACAAAGCGGAGTTTTCTGCAATGATTGCAACGAAAACTAAATTGCGAAATAGACCGGACATAAGGAACCCCCTTCGAGTATCGCTGTCTCCCGTCACCCGTCACCCCTCGATGGCACTGTCTTGTTGCAGGGAAACAAGCCCAGGGCTCCCACTGATTCAGCAATATTGGTGCATTGCAATGATTTTATATGTTCATACGGGGAAAATATGCTCTGTGTGTTTAATATCCAAACGTTACTTAAAATATTATGATGCTAATGACTTATATAACCATATAACAATTACAGCACGGGAACAGGCTATCTCTGCCCTTCTAGTCCGTGCCGAACGCTACTCTCACCTAGTCCCACCGACCTGCACTCAGCCCATAACCCTCCATTCCTTTCCTGTCCATATACCTATCCAATTTTTCTTTAAATGATAATATCGAACCTGTTTCTGCCACTTCTACTGAGAGTTCGTTCAACACTTACTTCAAGCTCCCCTGTCCTCCCCTGATAATTGTCTTATCGCTATATTCATGCGAGGAAAATATGCACTGTGTGTTTAATATTAAATTCATTAGATAAACCCTTTTAGAAAAAAACTGTGTATTAGCCACTTTATCACCTATATTCCGGTCGTGATAAACAAGGCCCCCCCCACCCCCGAACAGAAACGCCAAAAACTATTTGCAGGGGAAAAAATCGGCAGGTACACGCATATGCAGGTTACGCATGCGCACTGGTGCCCGTGCAATGTTTCATGGTCATTGTAGTCTTTCTCGGGGTAAACACAACGTATTTGACTGCTACTAATCTCTTACTAACTCTTCCTTCAGTTAGTCCTGACGAAGGGTTTCGGCCTGAAAAACGTCGACTGTACCTCTTCTAGAGATGCTGCCTGGCCTGCTGCGTTCACCAGCAACTTTGTGCGTTGCTTAAATTTCTAGCATCTGCAGAATTCCTCTTGTTTGACTGCTACTCTTGTCCGTTGGCAATCCTAACACCCCCCCCATCCCACCCCCGGTTGACCGGTCCGCAAGAATATTGTCAATATTAAACCGGTCCGCAGTGCGAAACAGGTTGGGGACCCCTGCTCTAATCTATATGATTAAACTACTTCTCATTTTTAAGTTCGCAAACACAAGGAATTCTGCAGATGCTGAAATTGAAATTGAAATTCAAGCAACACACATCAAAGTTGCTGGTGAACGCAGCAGGCCAGGCAGCATCTCTAGGAAGAGGTACAGTCGACGCTTCAGGCCGAGACCCTTCGTCAGGACTAACTGAAGGAAGAGTGAGTAAGAGATTTGAAAGTGGGAGGGGGAGGGGGTGATCCAAAATGATAGGAGAAGACAGGAGGGGGAGGGATGGTGCCAAGAGCTGGACAGGTGATTGGCAAAAGGGATATGAGAGGATCATGGGACAGGAGGCCCAGGGAGAAGGAAAAGGTGGGGGGGGGGACCTCCGTCTCCGCCGCATCTGCTCTCAGGATGAGGCTTTTCATTCCAGGATGAAGGAGATGCCCTTTTTTAAAGAAAGGGGCTTCCCTTCCTCCACCATCAACTCTGCTCTCAAACGCATCTCCCCCATTTCACGCACATCTGCTCTCACTCCATCCTCCCGCCACCCCACTAGGAATAGGGTTCCCCTTGTCCTCACCTACCATCCCACCAGCCTCTGGGTCCAAAATATTATTCTCCGTAACTTCCGCCACCTCCAACGGGATCCCACCACAAAGCACATCTTTCCCTCCACCCCTCTGCTTTCCGCAGGGATTGCTCCCTATGCGACTCCCTTATCCATTCGTCCCCCCCATCCCTCCCCACTGATCTCCCTCCTGGCACTTATCTGTGTAAGTGGAACAAGTGCTACACATGCCCTTACACTTCCTCCCTTACCACCATTCAGGGCCCCAGGTAGTCCTTCCAGGTGAGGCGACACTTCACCTGTGAGTCGGCTGGGGTGATATACTGCGTCCGGTGCTCCTGAGGTGGCCTTCTATATATTGGCGAGACCCAACGCAGACTGGGAGACCGTTTTGCTGAACACCTACGCTCTGTCCGCTAGAGAAAGCAGGATCTCCCAGTGGCCACACATTTTAATTCCACATCCCACTCCCATTCTGAGTGTCGATCCACTGCCTCCTCTACTGTAAAGATGAAGCCACACTCAGGTTGGAGGAACAACACCTTATATTCCGTCTGGGTAGCCTCCAACCTGATGGCATGAACATTGACTTCTCTAACTTCCGCTAATGCCCCACCTCCCCCTCCTACCCCATCCGTTATTTAGATACACACATTCTTTCTCTCTCTCTCTCCTTTTTCTCCCTCTGTCCCTCTCACTATACCCCTTGCCCATACTCTAGGTTTTCCCCCCCTCCCCCTTTTCCTTCTCCCTGGGCCTCCTATCCCATGATCCTCTCATATCCCTTTTGCCAATCACCTGTCCAGCTCTTGGCTCCATCTCTTCCCCTCCTGTCTTCTCCCATCATTTTGGATATCCCCCTCCCCCTCCCACTTTCAAATCTCTTACTAGCTCTTCCTTCAGTTAGTCCTGACGAACGGTCTCGGCCTGAAACATCGACTGTACCTTTTCCTAGAGATGCTGCCTGGCCTTCACCAGCTGCGTTCACCAGCAACTTTGATGTGTTGCTCATTTTTAAGTTATTAATTTCTCATTGTTAAAAGTAAATGACCACAGATATGGGATTGAAGTTGCATAGATTAGACTCATAACAGCCTGAGCAAAGTAATTCCTTCTGATATCATCAGGGCAAAAATTGACAGTTCTCAAAACATAGCATTCCTTATAAAAAGTCACCCCCATGATCATGGAACAGCAGTTATAATGGGTGACTTCAATCTACATGTAGATTGGGTGAACCAAGTTGGTAAGGGTGCTGAGGAAGAGGATTTCTTAGAATGTATGCGGGATGGTTTTTTGAACCAACATGTCGAGGAACCAACTAGAGAGCAGGCTATTCTAGACTGGGTATTGAGCAATGAGGAAGGGTTAATTAGCGATCTTGTCGTGAGAGGCCCCTTGGGTAAGAGTGACCATAATATGGTGGAATTCTTCATTAATATGGAGAGTGACATAGTTAATTCAGAAACAAAGGTTCTGAACTTAAAGAGGGGTAACTTTGAAGGTATGAGATGTGAATTAGCTAAGATAGACTGGCAAATGACACTTAAAGGATTGACGGTGGATATGCAATGGCAAGCATTTAAAGGTTGCATGGATGAACTACAACAATTGTTCATCCCAGTTTGGCAAAAGAATAAATCAAGGAAGGTAGTGCACCCGCGGCTGACAAGAGAAATCAGGGATAGTATCAATTCCAAAGAAGAAGCATACAAATTAGCCAGAAAAAGAGGCTCACCTGAGGACTGGGAGAAATTCAGAGTTCAGCAGAGGAGGACAAAGGGCTTAATTAGGAAGGGGGAAAAAGATTATGAGAGAAAACTGGCAGGGAACATAAAAACTGACTGTAAAAGCTTTTATAGATACGTGAAAAGAAAAAGATTGGTTAAGACAAATGTAGGTCCCCTACAGAGAGAAACAGGTGAATTGATTATGGGGAGCAAGGACATGGCAGACCAATTGAATAATTACTTCGGTTCTGTCTTCACTAAGGAGGACATAAATAATCTTCCGGAAATAGTAGGGGACAGAGGGTCCAGTGAGATGGAGGAACTGAGTGAAATACATGTTAGTAGGGAAGTGGTGTTAGGTAAATTGAAGGGATTAAAGGCAGATAAATCCCCAGGGCCAGATGGTCTGCATCCCAGAGTGCTTAAGGAAGTAGCCCAAGAAATAGTGGATGCATTAGTGATAATTTTTCAAAACTCATTAGATTCTGGACTAGTTCCTGAGGATTGGAGGGTGGCTAATGTAACCCCACTTTTTGAAAAAGGAGAGAGAAACCAGGGAATTATAGACCGGTTAGCCTAACATCGGTGGTGGGGAAACTGCTAGAGTCAGTTATCAAAGATGTGATAACAGCACATTTGGAAAGCGGTGAAATCATCGGACAAAGTCAGCATGGATTTGTGAAAGGAAAATCATGTCTGACGAATCTCATAGAATTTTTTGAGGATGTAACTAGTAGAGTGGATAGGAGAGAACCAGTGGACGTGGTATATTTGGATTGTCAAGAGGCTTTTGACAAGGTCCCACACAGGAGATTAGTGTGCAAACTTAAAGCACACGGTATTGGGGGTAAGGTATTGATGTGGATAGAGAATTGGTTGGCAGACAGGAAGCAAAGAGTGGGAATAAACGGGACCTTTTCAGAATGGCAGGCGGTGACTAGTGGGGTACCGCAAGGCTCAGTGCTGGGACCCCAGTTGTTTACAATATATATTAATGACTTGGATGAGGGAATTAAAAGCAGCATCTCCAAGTTTGCGGATGACACGAAGCTGGGCGGCAGTGTTAGCTGTGAGGAGGATACTAAGAGGATGCAGGGTGACTTGGGTGGGTTAGGTGTGTGGGCAAATTCATGGCAGATGCAATTTAATGTGGATAAATGTGAAGTTATCCACTTTGGTGGCAAAAACAGGAAAACAGATTATTATCTGAATGGTGGCCGATTAGGAAAAGGGGAGGTGCAACGAGATCTGGGTGTCATTATACACCAGTCATTGAAAGTGGGCATGCAGGTACACCAGGCGGTGAAAAAGGCGAATGGTATGCTGGCATTTATAGCAAAAGGATTCGAGTACAGGAGCAGGGAGCTACTACTACAGTTGTACAAGGCCTTGGTGAGACGACACCTGGAGTATTGTGTGCAGTTTTGGTCCCCTATTCTGAGGAAAGACATCCTTGCCATAGAGGGAGTACAAAGAAGGTTCACCAGATTGATTCCTGGGATGGCAGGATGATATGATGAAAGACTGGATGAACTAGGCTTATACTCGTTCGAATTTAGAAGATTGAGGGGGGATTTGATTGAAACGTATAAAATCCTAAAGGGATTGGACAGGCTAGATGCAGGAAGATTGTTCCCAATGTTGAGGAAGTCCAGAATGAGGGGTCACAGTTTGAGGATAAAGGGGAAGCCTTTTAGGACCGAGATGAGGAAAAACTTCTTCACACAGAGAGTGGTGACTCTGTGGAATTCTCTGCCACAGGAAACAGTTGAGGCCAGTTCATTGGCTATATTTAAGAGGGAGTTAGATATGGCCCTTGTGGCTAAAGGGATCAGGGGGTATGGAGGGAAGGCTGGTAAAGGGTTCTGAGTTGGATGATCAGCCATGATCATACTGAATGGCGGTGCAGGCTTGAAGGGCCGAATGGCCTACTCCTGCACCTATTTTCTATGTTTCTATGATTGTGGTTAAAAAAATCACCTACACAAAATCCAATTATCTGGGGTCAGGAATATGATTTGTTCTCAGAAATTGTGAAAAATAATACCCCCACCCCCATCTTCTCTTTCTTGATACAGGCACAGATGAGTGGCTTACATTACCAGCTGTTTATGTGGAATGCTATCCCTTCAACACACTTCTCGTAATGTGAGGGCTGCCTGTACATTAATTTTGCATTGATTTCACCCAATTAAAAAAACAGATAATCCACATACTGGTTAGGATTACTCTGTGATCCAGCAGAGTGCTGATAGTCGTCTCCAGATGTTGACCAAGGAACATAAAACAATGAAGAATCAGGAGTGGTTGACACCGATGTAGTGTAGGACTGATGCCAATCAATATTTTCTTCATATTGAGGTACCTAAAAGGAATTCACATGTTAAAGCAAGCATGATGAAATACTTCTCTTTAGAAATAAATACTAGTTCTTACAAAACATTTTCAGCAAAGGTATTACAGGAGATTACATATACCCATATCCCAATCAGACATGTTTAATCATGCCTCCGAAACACTGAGAAACAGTGAGTCTGATTTTGCAGTATAAATTTATCAACACGTCTTGAAGGAAACAAGATTGTAGTTGAAGTACAAAGTTGGGCGAGTTGACTCCATATTACAGTATAAAAGCTAGGTAGAAAGCTGAAAAACACTACCTCCAGGGTAGTAATCTCTGGATTGCTGATTCTGCCACGTGCCAGTGAAGGTAGGAGTAGGATGATTTGGCAGCTGAGTAAAAAACCTTCCTATAATATACCCCTTGAACTTCCCACCCCTTACCTTAAAGCCATGTCCTCTTGTATTGAGCAGTGGTGCCCTGGGGAAGAAGCGCTGGCTATCCACTCTATCTATTCCCCTTATTATCTTGTATACCTCTATCATGTCTCCTCTCATCCTCCTTCTCTCCAAAGGGTAAAGCCCTAGCTCCCTTAATCTCTGATCATAATGCATACTCTCTAAACCAGGAAGCATCCTGGTAAATCTCCTCTGTACCCTTTCCAATGCTTCCACATCCTTCCTATAGTGAGGTGACCAGAACTGGACACAGTACTCCAAGTGTGGCCTAACCAGAGTTTTATAGAGCTGCATCATTACATCGCGACTCTTAAACTCTATCCCTCGACTTATGAAAGCTAACACCCCATAAACTTTCTTAACTACCCTATCCACCTGTGAGGCAACTTTCAGGGATCTGTGGACAAGTACCCCCAAATCCCTCTGCTCCTCCACACTGCCAAGTATCCCGCCATTTACTTTGTACTTTGCCTTGGAGTTTGTCCTTCCAAAGTGTACCACCTCACACTTCTCCGCGTTGAACTCCATCTGCGACTTCTCAGCCCACTTCTGCATCTTATCAATGTCTCTCTGCAATCTTTGATAATCCTCTACACTATCTACAACACCACCAACCTTTGTGTCGTCTGCAAACTTGCCAACCCACCCTTCTACCCCCACATCCAGGTCGTTAATAAAAATCACGAAAAGTAGAGGTCCCAGAACCGATCCTTGTGGGACACCACTAGTCACAATCCTCCAATCTAAATGTACTCCCTCCACCATGACCGTCTGCCTTCTGCAGGCAAGCCAATTCTGACTCCACCTGGCCAAACTTCCCTGGATCCAATGTCTTCTGACTTTCTGAATAAGCCTACCGTGTGGAACCTTGTCAAATGCTTTACCAAAATCCATATAGATCACATCCACTGCACTGCCCTCATCTATATGCCTGGTCACCTCCTCAAAGAACTCTATCAGGATTCTTAGACACGATCTGCCCTTCACAAAGCCATGCTGACTGTCCCTGATCAGACCATGATTCTCTAAATGCCTATAGATCCTATCTCTAAGAATCTTTTCCAACAGCTTTCCCACCACAGACGTAAGGCTCACTGGTCTATAATTACTCGGACTATCCCTACTACCTTTTTTGAACAAAGGGACAACATTTGCTTCCCTCCAATACTCCGGTACCATTCCCATGGACAACGAGGACATAAAGATCCTAGCCAGAGGCTCAGCAATCTCTTCCCTCGTCTTGTGATGGGGAATATTCCATCAGGCCTTGGGGACTTATTCGTCCTAATGTATTTTAACAACTCCAACACCTCCTCTCCCTTAATATCAACATGCTCCAGAACATCAACCTCACTCATATTGTCCTCACCATCATCAAGTTCCCTCTCATTGGTGAATACCGAAGAGAAGTATTCACGGAGGACCTCGTTCACTTCCACAAGCCTCCAGGCACATCTTCCCACCTTTATCTCTAATCGGTCCTACCTTCACTCCTGTCATCCTTTTTTTCTTCACACAATTGAAGAATGCCTTGGGGTTTTCTTTTACCCTCCTCGCCAAGGCCTTCTCATGCCCCCTTCTTGCTCTTCTCAGCCCCTTCTTAAGCTCCTTTCTTGCTTCCCTATATTCCTCAATAGACCCATCTGATCCTTGCTTCCTAAACCTCATGTATGCTGCCTTCTTCCACCTGACTAGATTTTCCACCTCACTTGTCACCCATGGTTCCTTCACCCTACCATTCTTTATCTTCCTCACCGGGACAAATTTATCCCTAACATCCTGCAAGAGATCTCTAAACATCGACCACATGTCCATAGTATATTTCCCTGCAAGAACATCATCCCAATTCACACCCGCAAGTTCTAGTCTTATAGCCTCATAATTTGCCCTTTCTCAATTAAAAATTTTCCTGTCCTCTCTGATTCTATCCTTTTCCATGATAATGCTAAAGGCCAGGGAGCGGTGGTCACTGTCCCCCAGATGCTCACCCACTGAGAGATCTGTGACCTGACCCGGTTCATTACCTAGTACTAGATCTAGTATGGCATTCCCCCTGGTTGGCCTGTCCACATACTGTGACAGTAATCCATCCTGGACACACTTAACAAACTCTGCCCCATTTAAACCCTTGGAACTAATCAGGTGCCAATCAATATTAGGGAAGTTAAAGTCACCCATGATAACAACCCTGTTATTTTTGCACCTTTCCAAAATCTGCCTCCCAAGCTGCTCCTCAGTATTTCTGCTGCTACCAGGGGGCCTAAAGAATACCCCCAAAAGAGTAACTGCTCCCTTCCTTTTCCTGACTTCCACCCATATTGACACAAAAGAGGATCCTGCTACATTACCCACCCTTTCTGTAGCTGTAATAGTATCCCTGACCAGTAATGACATCCCTCCTCCCCTTTTTCCACCCTCTCTATCCCTTTTAAAGCACTGAAATCCAGGAATATTGAGAATCCATTCCTGCCCTGGTGCCAGCCAAGTCTCTGTAATGGCCACTACATCATAATTCCATGTATGTATCCAAGCTCTCAGTTCATCACCTTTATTCCTGATGCTTCTTGCATTGAGGTACACACACTTCAGCCGTTCTACCTTAATGTCTTTTCACCGTTTATTCTGCTTCTCTTTCCTCAAAGGCTCTTTATATGTTGGATCTGGCTTTACTCCATGCACTTCTTTCAATGGTCTATCTGGGTCCCATCCCCCTTGCAAATTAGTTTAAACCCTCCCAAACCATGCTAGCAAACCTACCTGCAAGGATATTGCTCCCCCTCGAGTTCAGGTGCAACCCATCCAATCTGTACAGGTCCCACCTTCCCCAGAAGGGATCCCAATGGTCCAAAAATCTAAAACCCTGCTCCCTGCACCAACTCCTCAGCCACGCATTCAACTGCCATCTCCTCCAATTCTTACCATCACTGTCACGTAGCACTGGCAGCAATCCTGAGAACGCCACCCTTGAGGTCCTGTTCTTCAGCCTTCTGCCTAGTTCCCGAAACTCACACTTCAGGACCTCATCCCTCTCCTGCCTACGTCATTGGTCCCAACATGTATCACGACTTCTGGTTGCTTTCCCTCTCGTACCAGGATGTCGTGCACCTGGTCAGAGACATCTCGGACCCTGGCACCCGGGAGGCAACAAACCATGTGGGTGTCCTTCTCACGTCCACAAAATCTCCTGTCTGCTCCCTTGACTATAGAGTCTCCAATGACGACAGCTCTCCTCTTCTCCGTCCCACCCTTCTGCACCACCGGGTCAGTCTTAGTGCCGGAGGCCCTGCCACCGTGGCTCACACCTGGTTGATTGTCCCCGCCAACAGCATCCAGGACGGTAAACTTATTATTCAGGGGAATGGCTACAGGGGTGCTCTGCACGACCTGTCTGCTCACCTTCACTTTCCCCCCTCTGACTGTCACCCAACCACCTGCTTCTGACAGCCTAGGTGTGACTACCTCCCCGTAGCTCTCATCTATGACTGCCTCATTCTCCCTTACAAGTCAAAGGTCATCCAGGTGCTGCTCCAGATTCCTTACACGGTCTTCCATATTGCCCAGCCGTATGCACTTCTGGCAGATGTGACTCTGCAGGGGAGGGGCATTCCCCCAAGACTGCCACATCTCACATGAGAGGCATATCACCATCTCAGGAGGCATTGTAAAGATTAACTGCGAGCAAGCTTGTCCTCCACCTCTTCTCGTCGAATCTCTCAAGTCAAAGCCTCAAAGCTCCACTCCTTCACTGGCCCACTCACTCACTGGCTGCTTTCCACAGGCCGCTTCGCTTGAGCTATCCCTCTATTTATCTGATTGAGCTTTTCAAAATGCTTGGTCACCCGACCTCGATCGCCCAATCAGCTGCTTTCTGCTGAGTCTGAGCTATCCAAATCTGGATTGTCTAATCAACAGCTTTCTGCTGATCTATTCAAATCTTAATTGACTTGATTGCACAGACCAACTGCCAAAACTGCCAGAATCTCAGGTACATGGAGCTTAGAAAAATAGAGGGCTATGGGTAAGCCTAGTAACTTCTAAGGTAGGGACATGTTCAGCACAACTTTGTGGGCCAAAGGGCCTGTATTGTGCTCTAGGTTTTCTATGTTTCTATCTGACCTGGAACATCTAGTGGTCAAAGTTCATCCATTTTATCTGCTAAGGGAGTTTTCCACCATCATCCTGGCAGTGGAAACGGCACATTGGACCATTGTTACACCACCATCAAGAGTGCTATTCCACACCCTCACTTCGGAAAGTCTGATCACCTGGTAGTACTTCTACTCTCTGAGTATAGGCAGAGACTGAAGACTGCAGCACCAGTAGTGAGGACCAAGAAGGTATAGGGACAAGGGAAGCACAACAGCACCTACAGGACTGCTTTGAATCGGTGGAGTGGACTGTATTTAGGGATTCATTTTCGAACTTGGATGAGTATGCAGCAGTTGTTACCGACTTCATTAAAACCTGTGTGGAAGAGTGTATGCCTACAAAGACTTATTGTACATTACCAAACCAAAAGCTGTGGATGAACCAGGAGGTACGTCGTCTGCTGAAGGCTAGATCTGTGGCATTCAAGTCTGGTGACCAAGGTCTGTACCAGAAAACCAGGTAAGCTTTGCGGAGGGCTATTTCAAGGGTAAAGAGACAATTTCGAATGAGGTTGGAGGCGACATCGAATGTACAACTCTGGCAGGGTTTGCAAGACATTACTTCCTACAAAGCGAAACCCAACAGCATGAATGGCAACGAAGTTTCACTACCAGATGAACTCAACACTTTCTATGCCCGCTTTGAAAGGGAGAATATAATGTGACGAAAAACCAAGTTATCAGAAGATTGATGCTGATGAGAGAGATAAGGGAGACAATGGAGAAACATTCAAAGTGCTAATAAGAGAGAAGAGAGATTAACGAGAAAGAAACACATTTCAGATATTGACAGACCGATTGCTTTGAACCTGAACTGTTTGAAGTTTGATGGACAGGCGATACCCCAGCAGGGGGATAAAAAGAACAGGTTCGCTAAGGCACGACACACACCACAGATAACGAGACCCTGGAAGAGCGGTGTGCCCCCACAAGTTGGTGGGAGTTTGGAGGTCTGGTCGCAGGAACCGACTATAGACGCACAGGGTGAAAAGGTACGATCGGCGGGAACCTGGTGTGTGTGTCCGGCCTTGCCTGGGTGCTGGGTTCACCGCGGAAGAACAGTCGTATCCGGAACGGAGGGGTCACGGTCGGTGACCACAGAAGACATTAAAAGGGTTCGCCTGAAAGCTAACTGCGAAGAACATCAAAGGTCTGTCTGAATCAGATTTGCATTCTCTCTCTCTCTCCCCATGCCCCCCCCCCCACACACACACACACACACACACACAACAGCGATTACTGCGAACTGTACTAAGCTGAACTGAACTCTGCGTCACTTGAGACTGATCATTTTACCCCTAGACTGCGATAGAGCTTGGTTGATTCCTATTACCCTAGTTCTGTGTACATGTGTGTTTTATCATTGCTAACCTGTTGCATTTATATCCTTACGATTAGAGTACTGTGTTACTTACTTCTTTAATAAAACTTTCTTAGTTCCAGTAATCCAGACTCCAACTAAGTGGTCCATTTCTGCTGGTTTGGCAACCCAGTTATGGGGTACGTAACAATAACTACAGCTGTGAAGATCTGCTGCATCTGATGACCCTGTGATCTCTGTCTCAGAGGCCAATGTTAGGCTGTCTTTAAAGAGAGTAAACCCTTGCAAGGCGAAATGTCCCGATGGAGTGCCTGGTAAGGCTCTGAAAACCTGTGCCAACCAACTGGCGGGAGTATTCAAGGATATTTTCAACCTCTCACTGCTACAGGCGGAAGTTCCTACTTGCTTCAAAAAGGCAACTATTATACCAATGTCTAAGAAAAATAAAGTGAGCTGCCTTAATGACTATCACCTGGTAGCACTCACATCTACAGTGATAAAATGCTTTGAGAGGTTGGTCATCACTAGACTGAACGTCTGCCTCAGCAAGGACCTTGCCTATTGTAATTTGCCTATCACCACGATAGATCAACAGCAGATGCAATCTCTATGGCTCTCCATACGGCTTTCAACCACCTGGACAACACAAACACCTATGTCAGGATGCTGTTCATCAAGAATAGCTCAGCATTTAATACCATCATTCCAACAATTCATGAATGAGAAGTTGCAGAACATGGACCTCTGTATCTCCCTCTGCAATTGGATCCTCAACTTCCTAACCGGAAGACCACAATCTGTGTGGATTGGTGATAACATCTCCTCTTCGCTGTCGATCAACGCTGGCGCACCTCAGGGGTGTGTTCTTAGCCCACTGCTCTACTCTGTATATACCCATGACTGTGTGGCTGGGAATAGCTTAAATACCATCTATAAATTTGCTGATGATACAACCATTGTTGGTAGAATCTCAGATGGAGACGAGAGGGCATACAGGAGCAAGATATGCTCATTAGTGGAGTGGTGTCGCAGCAACAACCTGGCACTCAACGTCAGTAAGACAAAAGAGCTGATTGTGGACTTCAGGAAGGGTAAGGGGAAGGAATACATACCAATCCTCATAGAGGGATGAGAAGTGCAAAGACCGAGCAGTTGCAAGTTCCTGGGTGTCAAGATGTTTGAGGACTTAACCTGGTCCCAGCATATCGATGCAGTTATAAAGCTGGCAAGACAGCTTCTATACTTCATTGGGAGTCTGAAGAGATTTGGTATGTCAACGAATACACTCAAAAACTTCTATAGTTGTAACGTGGAGAGCATTCTGACAGGTTGCATCACTGTCTGGTATGGGGTGGGGGGGGGGGGGGGAGGTGTGGAAATACTGCACAGGACCGAAAAAAGCTGCAAAGGGTTGCAAATTTAGTCAGCTCCATCTTGGGTACTAGCCTATAAAGTACCCAGGACATCTTCAGGGAGCAGTGTCTGAGAATAACAGCGTCCATTATTAAGGACCTCCAGCACACAAGGCATGCCTTTTTCTCACTTACCATCAGGTAGGAGATACAGAAGCCTGAAGGCACACACTCAGCGATTCATGAACAGCTTCTTCCCCTCTGCAATCCAATTCTTCAATGGACATTGAACCCTTGGACACTACCTCACTTTTTTAATATACTGTATATTATTTCTGTTTTTTGCACAATTTTTAATTTATTCACTATGTGTATACTGTAATTGATCCCCCCTTCAAGTCGGTATTTAGTAGATGCACCTTTGGCAGCAATTACAGCCTTGAGTCTATGTGGATAGGTCTCTATTAGCTTTGCACATCTGGACACTGCAATTTTTCTCCATTCTTCTTTACAAAACTGCTCAAGCTCTGTCAGATTGCATGGGGGTTATGAGTGTACAGCCATTTTCAAGTCCAGCCACAAACTCTTAACTGGATTGAGATCGGGACTCTGACCTGGCCACTCCAGGACATTAACTTCATTGCTTTTAAGCCATTCCTGTGTAGCTTTGGCTTTATGCTTGGAATCATTGTCTTGCTGGAAAACAAATCTTCTCCCAAGTTGCAGTTCTCTTGCAGATTACATCAGGTTTTCCTCCAGGATTTCCCTGTATTTTGCTGTATTCATTTTACCCTCTAACTTCACAAGCCTTCTTGGGCCTGCTACAGTGAAGCATCCCCACAGCATGACACAGTCACCACCATGCTTCACGGTAGGGATGGTGTGTTTTTAATGATGTGCAGTATTTGGCTTACGCCAGGGGTCCCCAACCTTTTCTGCACCGCAGACTGGTGCCGGTTTAATATTGACAATATTCTTGCGGACCGGGGGAGGGGGGGTGTTAATCACAACCAGAATATAGGTGATAAGTCGACTATAACTCACTGATCAGTGGCTAATACACTCAATTTTGTTTTGAAAAGGGTTTATCTAATGAATTTAATATTAAACACAGTGCATATTTTCATTGCATGAATATAGTGATAAATCAATTATAAGTCATAAGGGGGTTCCTTATGTCCAGTCTATTCTGCAATTTAGTTTTCGTTGCATCCATTGCAGAAAAATCCGCTTTGCAGAGATATGATGTTGGAAATGGAAGCAATGTTTTCAGTGCTTTTGTGGCTATCTCAGGATATTCAGCCTTGACTTTAATTCAGAATGCCGGCAGAGATGTTATGTCAAACATATTTTTCAGCCCACCGTCATTTGCAAGCACGAGGAGTTGATCTTCTTCCCGCGCTGACATGGATGATTCACTGGAGACATTCACAAATGGGTCATGGACCCATTCCTTTGCACGTCTTGGGTCATTTGCGGTTGGGAAATAACGCTCGAATTCTGTCGACAGCGAAGATAGGTGTTTGCGCACCAGCTGTGAGCCTCAGTCTCTCCCAAATTCCCAGCTAATGTTGGGAACATGTCAAATATGCCTCTGTCCTCTCGCCGTCCCCACAGTTCCAGGTTGGCTTTGAAAGCGGACATTTTATCTGCCAACTTGAAGACAGTTGTCATTCTCCCCTGAAGTGACAAATTGAGTTCATTGAGCAGGTTGAAGATGTCACACAGATAAGCGAGTTTCGCTATCCACTCCTCATCACCGAAGTATGCTGCCAGTGGTGACTTTTTTCCTGAAAGAAATTTCTCTAGCTGCTCTCTTATCTCAAAAACCCTGGCTAGGGCTCTCCCCCTTGATAGCCACCTGACTTCAGTGTGTAAGGGAAGGCGTTTGTGCTCTGCATCCATTTCCTCACAAAGCTGCTCAAACAGACACGAGTTAAGGGCTTTTGATTTGATGTGATTGATAACTTCAACAACGTCACTCAATACACTGTTAAGATCAGCCGACATTTTTCGGCTAGCCAGCATTTCCCAGTGTGTGACACAGTGTGTAGAGTGGCATTCAGGAGCAACCTCTTTGACTCAGGTAGTGAAACCAGACTCGTTAAGCCGTTCCAACAGCTGTGCTTCGATATCCTCCGCTATGTCATCGATTCTCCTTGAAACTGTGGTAGCTGAAAGAGAAACCTGTGCCATCTTGTTAGCTGCAGCTTCTCCCAACAGTTCACGGCACATGTCCTTGGCAGCAGGCAGAATCAATTCTTCACCAATGGTGAAAGACTTCTTAGCCTTAGCAATACGGCTAGCCACCAAGTACGATGCTCTCAGAGCAGCAGCATTTGTGGAGATGGTTGCTCTCAGCAGTTGCTTCTGTCCCACTTGCTCACGTTTTTTTCTGCTCAAAACACTCAACGGTTTGTCTTTAAGTGCAGGGTGCTTGGACTCAAGGTTCCAAAGCAGTTTTGAGGGCTTCATTGCCTCATTAGACAGCTTGTCTCCACATAGCACACACAGGGGGCTTGGAGCATGCCAGTCACCGGTTGCAATAAAGCCATATTTTATGTACGACTCGTCGTATATTCTGTTGAAGGAAGCTTTCTTTTTTTTGCAGTCTCGGCCTCAGCTGTCTCTGCGTATCATCATCGTTAAGCCTTTTATGTCCCCTACCATCTCTTCCAAAGAAACTCTCAAGCGACGTTTTTTTTTTACTCATTGAGTAGTTGTTGGTTAATGACCGACTGATGTCCTCGCGTGGGTAATGACCTCGCGTGCATTCAAGTTCAACAGTGGGCGTGACAGGGTATGAGGAAAAGTGCAGTTGACTCGTATCGTTTCCTCGCGGCCCTGTATTACATGCTTTGCGGCCCGGTGGTTGGGGGCCACTGGTTTACGCCATAGCATTAGTCTGATGGCCAAAAAGCTCAATTTTGCTTTCATCAGACCAGAAAACCTTCTTCCAGCTGACTTCAGAGTCCCCCACATGTCTTCTGGCAAATTCTAGCTGAGATTTCATGTGAGTTTTTTTCAAACAGTGGCTTTCTCTTTGCCACTCTCCCATGAAGCTGTAACTGGTGAAGCACATGGGCAACAGTTGTTGTATGCGCAGTCTCGCCCATCTCAGCCACTGAAGCTTTTAACTCCTCCAGACTTGTCATAGGCCTCTTGATGGCGTCCCTCACTATTCCCCTTCTTGCACGGTCATTCAGTTTTTGAGGACTGCCTGCTCTAGGAGGATTTACAACTGTGCCACATTCTTTCCATTTCTTGATGATTGACTGAACTATATTCCAAGGGATATTCAGTGGCTCAGAAATTGTCTTGTATCCATCTCCTGACTTGTGCTTTCCAAAAACCTTTTCACGGAGTTGCTTAGAGTGTTCTTTTGTCTTCATGGTGTAGTTTTTGTCAGGATACTGACTCACCAGCAGTTACACCTTCCAGACACAGGTGTATTTTTACTAGAATCAATTGAAATACCTTGACTGCATATGGTGATCTCAATTTAACTAATTATGTGACTTCTCAAACCAATTGGCTGCACCAGTGATGATCTTTAGCGTGTCATGTTAAGGGGGGAGGGTGAATTCTTATGCAATTAATTATTTTAAGTTTTATATTTGTAATTAATTTAGATCACTTTCTAGAGATCTGTTTTCACTTTGACATGAAAGAGCTTTTTTCTGTTGATCAGTGTCAAAAAAGCCAAATTAAATCCACTGTGATTCAATGCTGTAAAACAGTAAAACACAAAATCTTCCAAGTGGGAGGTAAATACTTTTTATAGGCACCCTATATCACTATCAAGAAAACTTACTGTGTCATCCCATGCTCACACTTTGGAAAGTCCGATCACCTGGCTGTACTTCGACTCCCGGATAGAGGCAGAGACTAAAGACTGCAGCACCAGTGGTGAGGACCAAGAAGCTATGGTCAAGGGAGGTATAGGAGCACTTACAGGACTGCTGTGAGTCGGTGGACTGGACAATATTCAGGGATTCATCTTCTGATCTGAATGAATATGCTACAGCTCTTTCCGGCTTTATCAAGACCTGTGTGGATGAACGTGTGCCTTCGAGAACATACTGGACATACCCAAAACAAAATCCGTGGATGAACCAAGAGATTTGCAGTCTGCTGAGGGCTAGATCTGTGGCATTCAAGACTGGTGATCCAGAACTATACAAGTAGTCCAGGTATGACCTATTGAATGTTATTTTAAGGGTGGAAAAAACAATTTCGATTCAGGTTAAAGAAAGAATCGGATGCACGTCAGCTCTGGCAGGGTTTGCAGGCCATTATTTCCAACAAGGTGAAATCTAACTTCATGATTGGCTGTGATATGTTACTTGCAGATGAGTTTAACACCTTTTATGCATGCATTGCAAGGGATAATAAAACTACATCTGTGCAAATCCCTGCAGCATGTGGTGACCCTGTGATCTCTATCCTGGAAGCCGAGGTCAAAATATCTTTCGAGAAGGTGAACCATCGCAAGGTGTTCGTTCCTGACAGTGTACCTGCTAGGGCTCTGAAAAACTATGCCAACCAGGAGTATTCAAGGACATCTTCAATCTCTCACTGCTGCAGTTGGGAGTTCCCACCTGATTCAAAAGAATGATCATTATACCAGTGCCCAAGAAGAGCAGGGTGAGCTGCCTCAATGACTATCATCCAGATGCAATTCATCACAGTAGACATGAGTGCTTTGAGAGGTTGGTTACAGCCAGAATCAACTCCTGCCTAAGCAAGGACCTGGACCTGCTGCAGTTTGCCTATCAGCACACTAGGTCTACAGTGGATGCCATCTCACTGATTCTCCACTCTGCCTTGGATCACCTGGTCAACAGCAATACCTACGTCAGGTAGTGTATACAGCTCAGTGTTCAACACAATCATACCTCAGTTCTAGTCAACAAGCTCCAAAACCTGAGCTTCAGTACCTCCCTCTGCAACTGGATTCGTGAATTTCTCGTTGGGAAACCACAGTCAGTGCAGATCGGTAATAATATCTCCTTGCTGTCAATCAACACTGCTGCACCTCCAAGATATGTGCTTAATCCACTGCTCTACTCTCTTTAACCATGACTGTGTGGCTAGGCATAGCTCAAATGCCATCTATAAATTTGTCAATGACACTACTATTGTTGGCAGAATTTCAGATGGTGATGAGGTGATGTTCGGGAGAAGGTTGAGTGGTGTCACAGCAACAACTTAGCACTCAACATCACTAAGACCACAGAATTGATAGTGGACTACAGGAAGGGGAAGCTGAGGGATCAAGCAGTGGAAAAGGTGAGACAACAAATTTCACCACACATACCAGTGATATGTTGATTCTAATTCTATGGATTTGGAGCCCAAGATCCCTCAATACCTTAATGCTATTAAGCGACCTACAATTAACAATATACTTTTTCCTTTTATTTGACCTCCCAAAGTGCAACAACTTACATTTGCCCTTCACTCCTTCTCAGACTACCAATCCCCTACTGGCCTTCATCTAATCTGTCCCCGCTCTCCTTATACCAGCTACCTTCCTTCTTCACTCAGTCCTAATGCTTACTACTCTGTGTGAAGTTAAGTAGATATGAACTTCACCTTCCTAAAGCAGAGATCAATCCTTTCCTTCATGCAGGGGTGTGCTCCAAACCGAAATGATACAAGTCTAATATACCATAACGGAAAGACATAAAAAAAGCATGCAGCTTGAGAGATAATGTGACTTTACGGCTGCTGGGAATCGGATTCTAAATTGTTTAAGTTAAAAAGAAATGAAAATCTGTGACCTTACTGAATAATTCCCACCGCTGCCTGTAAGGAGTTTGTACGTTATCCCCGTGAACGCGTAGGTTTCTTCCCACAGTCCAAAGGCATACCGGTTGGTAAGTTAATTAGACATCGTAAATTGTCCCATGATTAAACTAGTATTAAATCAGGGGATTGCTGGGCAGCATGGCTCAAAGGGGGTGTAAGAGCCTAATCTGCACTGTATTTCAAGAAATAAATAAAACACCAATGATATACCTTTTTAATCAAGATCAAGGACTGCAAAAGAGCCGTAGAGGGTGAATTAATCAGAAAAGCAGAGAAAAAAATTACCAAGTCTGAACCAAGAAAGAAAGAGGAAAAATCCAAATAAAATGTGATTTAACAATGTAAAAGTGATTTAGTA
Source organism: Mobula hypostoma (assembly GCF_963921235.1). Taxonomy (NCBI): domain Eukaryota; kingdom Metazoa; phylum Chordata; class Chondrichthyes; order Myliobatiformes; family Myliobatidae; genus Mobula; species Mobula hypostoma. Next base: position 609,882 of record NC_086128.1, read on the forward strand.
AATCCAAGAGAGATAAAGATAACATTTTCAGGTCAGTGACCTTTCAAAGATACTTGATTCACACATTCAATCTACTTTCACACATCAGCTCCACAGTATTTGCTTTACACCTTAGCTTGCCCATGAAAAGGATTCTTACGCAGTTAATTATATATGCTAACGTGCATCAATTTAATGATCAAGTGAATGGCAATTCCACAGATTCTAAAAATAATAGTTAGGCTTAGGCCAAGATTGCATAGAGCAAGTACCAAAGTGATATTCACAACACACTGGAGGAACTCAGCAGGTCGGGCAGCATCCGTGGAAAAGATCAGTCGATGTTTTGGGCCGGAACCCTTCGTCAGGACTGTAGAGGGAAGGGGCAGAGGCCCAATAAAGAAGGTGGGGGGAGAGGGTGGGAAGGAGAAGGCTGGTAGGTTCCAGGTGCAAAACCAGTAAGGGGAAAGATAAAGGGGTGGGGGAGGGGAAGCAGGGAGGTGATAAGCCTCCCACCCTCACCATCAAACCCACTGACAAAGGTGGTGCTGTAGTAGTCTGGCGGATGGACCTCTACCTCACTGAGGCCAAACGGCAGCTCTCTGACACCTCCTCTTACTTACCCCCAGAACAGGACCCCACCAAAAAACATCAAACCATTGTCTCCCGTACCATCACCGCCCTTATCAACTCCGGAGACCTTCCATCCTCAGCCACTAAACTCATCCCACACTCTATACCGCTCGATTTTACCTCCTCCCCAAGATCCACAAGCCTGACACTCCCAGTAGACCCATAGTTTCTGCCTGCTCCTGCCCCACTGAACTTGTATCTGCCTACCTGGACTCCATTTTGTCACCCATAGTTCAGTCCCTCCCCACCTACATCCGGGATACATCCCATGCCCTCCACATCTTCAATAACTTCCAGTTCCCCGGTCCCAACTGCTTCATTTTCACTATGGGTGTCCAATCCCTATGCACCTCCATTCCCCATCAAGAAGGCCTCAAAGCCCTCTGCTACTTTCTGGATAATAGACCTCACCACTACCCTCCTCCGGTTGGCGGAACTGGTTCTCACACTCAATAATTCTCTTTTGGCTCTTCCCACTTTCTTCAGACTAAGGGTGTAGCCATGGGAACTCGCATGGGCCCCACCTATGCCTGCCTCTTCGTTGGTTATGTGGAACAGTCTGTGCTCCAAACCTATTCCGGTACTGCTCCCCAACTTTTCCTTCGCTACATTGACGACTACATTGGTGCTGCTTCCTGCACCCATGCTGAGCTCGTCAATTTCATCGACTTTACTTCAAACTTCCACCCAGCCCTCAAATTCACTTGGTCTATCTTGCACACTTCTCTCCCCTTTCTTGATCTCTTGGTCTCCATCTCTGGAGACTACTCCCAGGATGAGGCTTTCCGTTCCAGGACATCTCAAATGTCCTCTTTCTTTAAGGATCGTGGTTTCCCTTCTGCCGTCATCAATGTTGCCCTCACCTGTATCTCCTCCATTTCCCGCACTTCAGCCCTCACCCCATCCTCCCGCCACCACAACAGGGACAGAGTTCCCCTTGTCCTCACCTATCACCCCACCAGCCTCCGGATCCAGCACATTATCCTCCGCAACTTCCACCAACTTCAACAGGACCCCACCACTAAGCACATCTTTCCCTCTCCACCCCTCTCCGCTTTCCGCAGGGATCGGTCCCTCCGCGACTCCCTGGTCCACACGTCCCTCCCCACGGATCTCCCACCTGGCACTTATCCCTGTAAGCGCAAGTGCTACACCTGTCCCTACACCACCTCTCTTGCCACTATTCAGGGCCCCAAACAGTCCTTCCATGTGAGGCAACACTTCACTTGTGAGACTCACAACGCGCTGGAGGAACTCAGCAGGTCGGGCAGCATCCGTGGAAAAGATCGGTCAACGTTTCGGGCCGGAACCCTTTGTCAGGACTGTAGAAGGAAGGGGCAGAGGCCCTATAAAGAAGGTGGGGAAGGGTGGGAAGGAGAAGGCTGGTAGGTTCCAGGTGAAAAACCAGTAAGGGCAAAGATAAAGGGGTGGGGGAGGGGAGGCAGGGAGGGGATAGGCAGGAAAGGTGAAGAAAGAATAGGGGAAAACACAATGGGTAGTAGAAGGAGGCGGAACCATGAGGGAGGTGATAGGCAGCTGGGGGAGGGAGCAGAGTGATGTAGGGATAGAGGAAGGGAGGGGGAGGGAATTACCGGAAGTTGGAGAATTCTATGTTCATACCAAGGGACTGGAGACTACCTAGATGGTATATGAGGTGTTGCTCCTCCAACCTGACTCCCTTATCCACACGTCCCTCCCCACAGATCTCCCACCCGGCACTTATCCCTGTAAGCATAAGTGCTGCACCTGTCCCTATACCTCCTCTCTTGCCACCATTCAGGGCCCCAAACAGTCCTTCCAGGTGAGGCAACACTTCACTTGTGAGTCTGCTGGGGTCATCTGGTGCTCCCGGTGCGGCCTTCTCTACATCGGTGAAACCCGATACAGATTGGGGGACCGCTTCGTCGAGCAACTCCGCTCCGTCCGCCACAACAGACAGGATCTCCCAGTGGTCTCCCACTTCAACTCTGCTTCCCACTCCCATTCAGATATGTCCATACATGGCCTCCTCTACTGCCATGACGAGGCTAAACTCAGGTTGGAGGAGCAACACCTCATATACCGTCTAGGTAGTCTCCAGCCCCTTGGTATGAACATAGAATTCTCCAACTTCCGGTAATTCCCTTCCCCTCCCTTCCTCTATCCCTATTTCACTCTGCCCCCTCCCCCAGCTGCCTATCACCTCCCTCATGGTTCCGCCTCCTTCCACTACCCATTGTGTTTTCCCCTATTCCTTCTCCACCTTTCCTGCCTATCCCCTCCCTGCTTCCCTTCCCCCACCCCTTTATCTTTCCCCTTACTGGTTTTTCACCTGGAACCTACCAGCCTTCTCCTTCCCACCCTCTCCCCACCTTCTTTATAGGGCCTCTGCCCCTTCCTTCTACAGTCCTGACAAAGGGTTCCGGCCCGAAACGTTGACCGATCTTTTCCACAGATGCTGCCCGACCTGCTGAGTTCCTCCAGCATGTTGTGAGTGTTGCTTTGACCCCAGCACCTGCAGATTATTTTGTGTTTACCAAAGTGATATGATTCAACCAGCAATTTCTGGATATTTGCACTTTTTAAAGTTCAAAATAAATACATTATTAAAGTACATATATCACCACATACAACCCTGAGGTTCATTTTGTTGTGGGCATACACAGTAAATCCAAGAAACACAACAGAATTAAAGAAAGACTGCACCCAACAGGATGGACAATCAATGGTGCAAAAGACAACAAATCATGCACATACAAAAATATATATTAATATTTGGGTTCCTTAAGGTTGTTAGGAGCTGGGGGTGGTCAAGTTCCCATTATCTATTAAATGGTCTCAATGGCGTGCATCTCAAATAACTCCTGGCCTTCACATGTGGCTTAGCTACTAAGCCTGGTGGAACCGTTTCTACTGACAGAAGAAGGGGCAAAGGCAGATTACTGGCACCTTACCAGTCACTTTGGGCAGATGGGGATCATCAGCCGTGGTTGGCAGCTCATCTAGAAGTAAAACTCTGATCTCAAACCTCCGTTGCCTTGTGGCTATACCCATTCATGGCGAAGGTTTTGAGAGTGCAGCCAGATGGAAAAGTCCAGAGCCGGTGTCCCTAAGGCAGCCCTACATTGAGTTCAATGCAGATTGGCAACTACTGCGTGCTGTTGGTGTCAAACTGTGTGGTCCTTGCCGTTCCTTTGGATTCACCAGCTGCATGGAGAGAGGGAGCTTGCTACATGGGCAATAGCCTGCTCTCCATGTCGTACTGCCCAGGCTTGTGTATGCAGACAGCTAGGACACAATATTCATGGTCAACTCTGACTGATGGAGGCTTCAGACCACTAATATTTTAATTAAAATATATTAATAAATAGATAAGCAATAGATATTCAGAACATGAGATGAAGAGTTCTTGAAAATGAGTCCAGTTCAGAGGGAACAGTTCAATGATGGGGCAAGTAAAGTTATTCCCATTGGTTCAAGAGCCTTCTAGTTGAGAGGTAATAACTATTCCTGAACCTGATGGTGTGGGTCCAGAGGCTCCCTGATGGCAGCAGTGAGAAGAGAGCATGACCTGGGTGGTGGGGGTCCCTGATGATGGATGCTGCTTTCCTGTGACAACACTCCATGTAGATGTGCTCAATGGTGGGGAGAGACTGGGAAATATCCACTACTTTTTATAGGATCTTCTGTCTCACCAACTTATCGCCATCCCCTGGGACCCACCTCCTTTTCTTTCTCCTATGGTCCAATCTCCCATCAGATTCCTTCCTCTCTAGCCCTTTATTTTTCCTACCCACCGAGCTTCACATCACCTTCTTGCTGTCCTCCTTCTGCTCCCCAAACCTTTTTATTCTGTCATCTTTCCCCTTTCCCCCGCTTCCTTTCCAGCCCTGAAGACCCTTCTAGAGAAGAAGGATGCTTATGTGAGAATGTTGTAACATAGAAAACCTACAGCACAATACAGGCCCTTCGGCCCATGCTGCTGTGCCAAACATGTGATTACTTTAGAAATTACCTAGGGTTACCCAGAGCCCTCTATCTTTCTAAGTTCCATGTACCTGTCCACGAGTCTCTTAAAAGACCCTGTCGTATCTGCCTCCACCACCATGGCCAGCAGCCCATTCCATGCACTCACCACTCTCTGCGTAAAAAAACTTGTCCCTGACATCTCCTCTGTATCTACTTCCAAGCACCTTAAACCTGTGCCCTCTTGTGTTATCCATTTCAGCCCTGGGAAAAAGCCTCTAACTATCCACACGATCAATGCTTCTCATTATCTTGTACACCTCTATCAGGTCACCTCTCATCCTTCATCACTTCAAGGAGAAAAGGCAGAGTTCACTCAACCAATTCTCATAAGGCATGCTCCCCAATCCAGGCAACATCCTCGTAAAACTCCTCTGCACACTTTCTATAGTTTCTACATCCTTCCTGTAGTGAGGTGACCAGAACTGAGCACAGTACTCCAAGTGGGGCCTGACCAGGGTCCTATATAGCTGTAACATTACCTCTCGGCTCTTAAACTCAATCCCATGGTTGATGAAGCCCAATGCACCATATGCCTTCTTAACCACAGAGTCAACCTGCGCGGCTGTTTTGAGTGTCCTATAGACTCGGACCCCAAGATCCCTCCACACTGCCGAGAGACTTACCATTAATACTATATTCTGCCATCATATTTGACCTACCAAAATGGACCACTTCACACTTCTCTGGGTTGAACTCCATCTACCATTTCTCAGCCCAGTTTTGCATCCTATCAATGTCCCGCTGTAACCTCTGACAGCCCTCCACGCTAGCCACAACACCCCCAACCTTTGTGTCATCTGCAAATTTACTAACCCATCCCTCCACTTCCTCATCCAGGTCATTTATAAAAATAACAGAGGAAGGGTCCCAGAACAGATCCCTGAGGCACACCACTGGTCACTGACCTCCATGCAGAATATGACCCATCTACAACCACTCTGTCTTCTATGGGCAAACCAGTTCTGGATCCACAAAGCAATTTCCCCTTGGATCCCATGCCTCCTTACTTTCTCAATAAACCTTGCATGGGTGGGGTACCTTATCAAATGCCTTGCTGAAATCCAGATCCACTACATCTACTGCTGTACCTTCATCAATGTATTTAGTCACATCCTCAAAAAATTCCATCAGGCTCGTAAGGCACAATCTGCCTTTGACAAAGCCATGCCTACTATCCCTAATCATATTATGTTTCTCCAAATGTTCATAAATCCTGCCTCTCAGGAGCTTCTCCATCAGGTTACCAACTACTGAAGTAAGACTCACTGGTCTATAATTTCCTAGGCTATCTCTACTCCCTTCCTTGAATTATGGAACAACATCCGCAACCCTCCAATCCTCCGGAACCTCTCCCGTCCCCATTGACGATGCAAAGATCATCACCAGAGGCTCAGCAATATCCTCCCTCGCCTCCTACACTAGCCTGGGGTACATCTCATCCGGTCCCGGTGACTTACCCAACTTGATGCTTTCCAAAAGCTCCAGCACATCCTCTTTCTTAATATCTACATGCTCAAGCTTTTCAGTCCGCTGTAAGTCATCCCTACAATCGCCAAGATCCTCTTCCACAGTGAATACTGAAGCAAAGTATTCATTAAGTACCTCTGCTTTCTCCTCCGGTTCCATACACACTTTTCCATTGTCACACTTGATTGGTCCTATTCTCTCACGTCTTATCCTCTTGCTCCTCACATACCTGTAGAATGCCTTGGGGTTTTCCTTAATCCTGTCCACCAAGGCCTTCTCATTGCCCCTTCTGGCTCTCTTAATTTCATTCTTAAGCTCCTTCCCGCTAGCCTTATAATTTTCTCGATCTCCATCATTACCTAGTTTTTTGAACCTTTCATAAGCTCTTCTTTTCTTCTTGACTAGATTTACAACAGCCTTTGGACACCACGGTTCCTGTACCTTACCATCCTTTCTGTGTTTCATTGGAATGTACCTATGCAGAATTCCACGCAAATATCCCCTGAATATTTGCCATATTTCTTCCGTACATTTCCCTGAGAACATCTGTTCCTAATTTATGCTTCCAAGTTCCTGCCTGATCACCTCATATTTCACCTTACTCCAATTAAATGCTTTCCTAACTTGTCTGTTCCTATCCCTCTCCAATGCTATGGTAAAGGAGATAGAATTGTGATCACTATCTCCAAAATGCTCTCCCAGTGAAAGATCTGACACCTGACCAGGTTCATTTCCCAATACCGGATCAAGTACAACCTCTCCTCTTGTAACCTTATCTACATATTGTGTCAAGAAACCTTCTTGAACACACCTAACAATCTCCACCCCATCTAAACCTCTTGCTCTAGGGACATGCCAATTGATATTTGGAAAATTGTTCTTGGACTACAGTTAAGCATTCATCCAGGCTCGACAAGAAGCCCAGAGACCTCGGCCTTGACCCTGCCTTGTGCAGCTGGATCCTGGACTTCCTGTCAGAGCACCAGCAGGTTGTAAGAGTGGGCTCCCTCACCTCCACCCCTCTGACTCTCAATACAGGAGCCCCTCAGGGTTGCGTACTGAGTCCTCTCCTTTACTCCCTGTATACCCATGACTGTATTGCCACCCACAGCTCCAACCTGCTAATTAAATTTGCTGATGACACTGCATTGATTGGCCTTATCTCAAACAATAACAAGGTGGCCTACAGGGAAGAAGTCATCTCTCTGACACAGTGGTGTCAAGAAAACAACCTCTCGCTCAATGTCGCAAAAACAAAGGAGCTGGTTGTGGATTACAGGAGGAACGGAGACGGCCTAACCCCTATTGACATCAATGAATCTGGGGTTGAGAGGGTAAACAGCTTTAAGTTCCTCAGCATCCACGTCACTGAGGACCTCATGTGGTCTGTACACACCAGCTGTGTGGTGAAAAAGGCAAAACAGCGCCTCTTTCACCTCAGACGGTTGAGAAAGTTTGGCATAGGCCCCCAAATCCGAAGAATTTTCTTCAGGGGCACAATTGAGAGCATCCTGACTGGCTGCATCACTGCCTGGTATGGGAACTGTACCTCCCTTTATCGCAGGACTCTGCAGAGAGTGGTGCGGCCAGCCCAGTGTATCTGTAGTTGTGAACTTCCCATGATTCAGGACATTTCCAAGAACAGGTGTGTAAAAGGGGCCCGTAGGATCATTGGGGACCTGAGTCACCCCAACCACAATCAATTCTAGCTGCTACCATCTGGGAAATAGTACCGCAGCATAAAAGCCAGGACCAACAGGCTCCAGGTCAGCCGGGTCATCAGACTGATTAACCCATGGTAGTTTGAGTGTACTCTATCTCACATTGACTGTTCTATTTATTATAAATTATTATAAATTAGTATGATTGCACATTTAGACGGAGACGTAACGTAAAGATTTTTACTCATGTATGTGAAGGATATAAGAAATAAAGTCAATTCAATTCAAATGTTGACTGTTTATTCATTTCCATAGATGCTGCCTGACCAGCATTTTGGGTGTTGCATTTGTATTTCCATACCAAGCCATGATGCAACCAGTCAATATACTCTCTCCACCAGATCTGTAGAAGTTTGTCAAAGTTTTAGATATCATGCAGAATCTTCACAAAACTCTAAGGAAATAGAGGAGCTGCTATGCTTTCTTTGTAATGGCACTTGCCTGCTGGACCTAGGACAGATCCTCTGAAATGATAACACTGAGTAATTTAAAGTCGTGACCTTATTGAAATCAGTTGTTTTTTTGTTATTAATAAAGGATTAATTTGATTAAGTTTTTAGCAAGATTGAATTTGTAGGTTTTACAATTTGCATTTTTAACCTGTATTTTTCACAATATGTGGTGTTAGACTCCATCTACTGGTGGCAAAGCAATATACCAGTTATATAATCGTTAATCATTTCAATTTTTATTGGTAGGTGTAACACAGGTTACACCTTTGCTTATCTTAGAAATGTGGCTCTATTTAGGTATAAAGCTGTTGGTTTCTGTAAAAAAAAAGTGCCATTTTGTCTTTGTTCTTAGTATTGTCTTTGTTTGCCCCCACTCCCAGGTTCTTTCCTTTAGTTTCATATGCTCTGTGCATGTTTTTGCTTATACTTTCGATCAACAATCATGAAGCAATAAATTTTCACTCATTCTTGGACTCTTAAAAGAACCAGTGGATCAAAAAATTACCAGACCCGAAAATTTTGGCAACAAGGATGGGATGGTAATGAAAAACAGTTTGAAGATTCCTATAACAAAGAAGGAACTTTTAGTGTGAAGGAACTTTTAGAACTTTTAGAACTAACAAGAGGCAAGAGCATCCTCCATTCCTGAAATGTTAGAGAAATTGTCTGATTTTGCTTCAGTACCCCACCTGAATGAAGTTTAGGAGTGAGAAGAAAACTCTGTTTTACTTTGTTATTTATGGCGGATCCATGCTAAATATTCTGGGTTACAGCTGTATTCCAGGCACAGCTCTACTAGGCATAGAGTCATAGGAAAGTACAGCACAGAAACAGGCTATTCAATCCATCTAGTCAGTGCCATACCATTTAAACTACCCAGTCTCATTGACCTGCATGGGGTCCATACCATTCCACACCCCTACCATCCACAAAGCTATCCAAACAACTCACAAATGCTAAAATCGAGCTCACATGGACCACTTGTGCTGGCAGCTCATTCCACACTCTCATGGCCCTCAGTGAAGTTTCCCCTCATGTTCCCCTTAAACTTTTCATCTTTCACCCTTAAGCCATGATCTCTGATTGTAGTCCAATCCAGTGGAAAAAGCCTGCTTGGATTTACACTGTCTATACTCCTCATAATTTTGTATACCTCTATCAAATCTCCTCTCAATCTTCTACGTTCTAAAGAATACAGTCTTAACCTATGCAATCTTTCCTTATAACTCAGGTCCTCCAGACCCAGCAACATCTTTGTAAATTTTCTCTGTACTCTTTCAACCTTATTTACATCTTTCCTGTAGGTAGGTGACCAAAACTGCACACAATAATCCAACCCATCCAATCTGTACCTGAACTCAAGGGGGAGCAATATCCTTGCAGGTAGGTTTGCTAGCGTGGTTCGGGAGGGTTTAAACTAATTTGCAAGGAGGATGGGACCCAGAGCGATACAGCAGTGAAAGAAGTAATGTAAAAGAGAGGCAAAAGTGGATATCAGACCACTGGAAAGTGATGCTGGAGAGGTAGTAACAGGGACAGCAAAATGGCAGACAAACTGATTAAGTATTTTGCATCAGTCTTCACTGAAAGACACTAGCAGTATGGTGGAACTTCCATGTGTCGAGGGTCATGAAGTACGTGAAGTTTACTAGGGAGAAGGTTCTGGGAAACCGAATGATCTGAAGGTAGATAAGTCACCTGGACTAGATGGTGTACACACCAGGGTTCTGAAAAAGGTGGCTGAAGAGATTGTGGAGGCATTAGTAATGATCTTTCAAGAATCATTAGATTCTGGAATGGTTCCAGAGACAGGAAAGTTACAAATTTCATGCCACTCTTCAAGAAGGGAGAGAGGCAGAAAAAAGGAAACTATAGGCCGGTTAGTCTCACCTCAGTGGTTGGGAAGTTGTTGTAGTTCAGTGTTAAGGATGAGGTCTCAGGGTACTTGGAGGCACATGATAAATAGGCCATAGCCAGCATGGTTTCCTCAAGGGAAAATCTTGCCTGACAAATCTGTTGGAATTCTTCAAAGAAATTAAAAAGCAGGATAGAAAAAAGGAGAGTCAGTTGATGTTGTGTACTTGGATTTTCAGAAGGCACTTGAAAAGGTGCCACACACGAGGCTACTTAACAAGCTACAAGACCATAGTACTACAGGAAAGACTCCAACATGAATAAAGTACGGGCTGATTGGCAGGAGGCAAAGAGTGGGAATAAAGGGAGCCTTTTCTGGTTGGCTAAAGTGACTAGTGGTGTTCCACAGGGTCTGTGTTGGGTCCGAATCATTTTGTCAATGATTCTAATGAAGGAATTGATGGCTTTGTTGCAAAGTTTGTAGACAATATGAAGATAGGCAAAGGGTCAGGTAGTTTTGAGGAAATCGAAAGGCTACAGGAGGACTTCGACAGATTAGGAAAATGGACAAAGAAATGGCAGATGGAATACAGTATCAGGAAGTGTATGGTCATGCAGCTTGGAAGAAATGAAAAGGTTGACTATTTCTAAATGGAGAGAAAATACAAAAAAGAGACGCAAAGAGAGTGCTTGTGCAGAATTCCCTTAAGGTTAATTTTCAGGTTGAGTCTGTGGTTTGGAAGGCAAATGTAATGTTAGCATTCATTTCAAGAGGACTAGAATATAAAAGCAAGGATGTAATGTGGAGACCTTATAAAGCACTGGTGAGGCCTCACTTGGAATATTGTGAGCAGTTTTGGCCCCTTATCTTAGAAACGATGTGTCCAAACTGGAGAGGATTCAAAGGAGGTTCACGAATGATTCCAGGATTGAATAGCTTGTCATATAAAGAGTGTTTGATGGCTCTGGGCCTGTATTCATGAGAATTCAGAAGAATGAGCCTGAAGGGATACAGAAAGCAGGAGATTGGGGCTGAGAGGAAAACTGGATCAGCCATGATGAAATGGCAAACCAGACTCAATGAGTCAAATGACCTACTTCTGCTCCTATATCTTACGGTCTTATTATGGATTTTTTTTGATGTTTGTTGTTATAATTTTTCTTGCTTCCTCTACTCACGATGTGCTGGTTGAAATGACTCAAAGTATACTTATGGGTATCACACAAATATGCAGATGCTGTTAATGACTCAAATTGTTGGGTATGTCAATACATACGTTAGGCATTCCTGCAGATCCATTGTAAGTATATTTCCTTGTCATTAAACATTCCTGCAATGGTGATGTAGTTACTTTACCTGTGGTTCATCATTCTGACAAAAAGTCGTAAGTATACAATGGTCATACCACACCCTCCCCCCGTCCACATAGTGCCTCAAACTCAGTTATTTGTGAATACAATCAACCCATGATTTGAGAAATGACACATCTAACCCTATTCATGTTATAGCCTCAAACACAACCATCTCTGTTCATGGCAAAGTTATCCAACCTTATCACATATTTACCATAAAAGCTGATTTTTGCCGGAGTTCAGAAGGTACCATTCCAATAGGGCACAGCTCTTCTCCTAGCAGTCAAGGAGGGAACATGTGCAGTCATAGGTGAGGAATGTTGCACCTACATACCTGACAACACTGAAGGTAACTAATTTAGCTGACTACATTTATAAAGAAGCTGTCATCAAACTGATGGATGGGATTTCTTTAATTGGGTTCATTTCAGTCTTGGAAGCTGGGGTTACTCAATATTAAGTCATAATGTTCATATTAATATGTATTATTATAATCTACTTTTTTTGTGTATGTTTAAAGGCGATCATCATCAGAATCCAAACTCGTATAAGTGTCCCTGATGTATCCAATCATGGCATAATACTATACTTTTAAGAACATGTATATTCTTTGATATTACACAACTGAAGTAGTTTTTGATCATTCTGTAATGGAGATAGTTTATACATCAAGGAGTAATAAATCAAGGTAACTGGACTTGCTATGTTGTCTAGAATACGTTTTGCCACTCATCCCAGAGGCTTCTTCAGTTCTGATTCATAGAAACATAGAAACATAGAAAATAGGTGCAGGAGTAGGCCATTCGGCCCTTCGAGCCTGAACCGCCATTTATTATGATCATGGCTGATCATCCAACTCAGAACCCCGCCCCAGCCTTCCCTCCATACCCCCGACCCCTGTAGCCACAAGGGCCATATCTAACTCCCTCTTAAACATAGCCAATGAACTGGCCTCAACAGTTTGCTGTGGCAGAGAATTCCACAGATTCACCACTCTCTGTGTGAAGAAGTTTTTCCTAATCTCGGTCCTAAAAGGCTTCCCCTCTATCCTCAAACTGTGACCCCTCGTTCTGGACTTCCCCAACATCGGGAACAATCTTCCTGCATCTAGCCTGTCCAATCCCTTTAGGATCTTATACGTTTCAATCAGATCAATCTTCTAAATTCCAACAAGTACAAGCCCAGTTCATCCAGTCTTTCTTCATATGAAAGTCCTGCCATCCCAGGAATCAATCTGGTGAACCTTCTTTGTACTCCCTCTATGGCAAAGATGTCTTTCCTCAGATTAGGGGACCAAAACTGCACACAATACTCCAGGTGTGGTCTCACCAAGGACTTGTACAACTGCAGTAGTACCTCCCTGCTCCTGTACTCGAATCCTCTCGCTATAAATGCCAGCATACCATTCTCCTTTTTCACCGTCTGCTGTACCTGCATGCCCACTTTCAATGACTGGTGTATAATGACACCCAGGTCTCGTTGCACCTCCCCTTTTCCTAATCGGCCACCATTCAGATAATAATCTGTTTTCCTATTTTTGCCACCAAAGTGGATAACTTCACATTTATCCACATTAAATTGCATCTGCCATGAGTTTGCCCACTCACCCAACCTATCCAAGTCACCCTGCATCCTCTTAGCATCCTCCTCACTGCTAACACTGCCACCCAGCTTCGTGTCATCCGCAAACTTGGAGATGCTGCATTTAATTCCCTCATCCAAGTCATTAATATATATTGTAAACAACTGGGGTCCCAGCACTGAGCCTTGCGGTACCCCACTAGTCACCGCCTGCCATTCCGAAAAGGTCCCGTTTATTCCCACTCTTTGCTTCCTGTCTGCTAACCAATTCTCCACCCACACCAATACCTTACCCCCAATACCGTTTGCTTTAAGTTTCCACACTAATCTCCTGTGTGGGACCTTGTCAAAAGCCTTTTGAAAATCCAAATATACCACATCCACTGGTTCTCCCCTATCCACTCTACCAGTTACATCCTCAAAAAATTCTATGAGATTCGTCAGACATGACTTTCCTTTCACAAATCCATGCTGACTTTGTCCGATCATTTCACCGCTTTCCAAATGTGCTGTTATCACATCCTTGATAACTGACTCCAGCAGTTTCCCCACCACCGACGTTAGGCTAACCGGTCTATAATTCCCCGGTTTCTCTCTCCCTCCTTTTTTAAAAAGTGGGGTTACATTAGCCACCCTCCAATCCTCAGGAACTAGTCCAGAATCTAACGAGCTTTGAAAAATTATCACTAATGCATCCACTATTTCTTGGGCTACTTCCTTAAGCACTCTAGGATGCAGACCATCTGGCCTTGGGGATTTATCTGCCTTCAATCCCTTCAATTTACCTAACACCACTTCCCTACTAACATGTATTTCACTCAGTTCCTCCATCTCACTGGACCCTCTGTCCCTTACTATTTCTGGAAGATTATTTATGTCCTCCTTAGTGAAGACAGAACCAAAGTAATTATTCAATTGGTCTGCCATGTCCTTGCTCCCCATAATCAATTCACCTGTTTCTGTCTGCAGGGGACCTACATTTGTCTTTACCAGTCTTTTCCTTTTTACATATCCATAAAAGCTTTTACAGTCCGTTTTTATGTTCCCCGCCAGTTTTCTCTCATAATCTTTTTTCCCCTTCCTAATTAAGCCCTTTGTCCTCCTCTGCTGAACTCTGAATTTCTCCCAGTCCTCAGGTGAGCCACTTTCTCTGGCTAATTTGTATGCTTCTTCTTTGGAATTGATACTATCCCTAATTTCTCTTGTCAGCCACGGGTGCACTACCTTCCTTGATTTATTCTTTTGCCAAACTGGGATGAACAATTGTTGTAGTTCATCCATGCAACCTTTAAATGCTTGCCATTGCATATCCACCGTCAATCCTTTAAGTGTCATTTGCCAGTCTATCTTAGCTAATTCACATCTCATACCTTCAAAGTTACCCCTCTTTAAGTTCAGAACCTTTGTTTCTGAATTAACTATGTCACTCTCCATATTAATGAAGAATTCCACCATATTATGGTCACTCTTACCCAAGGGGCCTCTCACGACAAGATCGCTAATTAACCCTTCCTCATTGCTCAAAACCCAGTCCAGAATAGCCTGCTCTCTAGTCGGTTCCTCGATATGTTGGTTCAAAAAACCATCCCCCATACATTCCAAGAAATCCTCTTCCTCAGCACCTTTACCAATTTGGTTCACCCAGTCTACATGTAGATTGAAGTCACCCATTATAACTGCTGTTCCTTTATTGCACACCCATTTCTAATTTCCTGTTTAATACCATCTTTGACCTCACTACTACTGTTAGGTGGCCTGTACACAACTCCCACCAGCGTCTTCTGCCCCTTAGTGTTACGCAGCTCTACCCATATCGATTCCACATCTTCCCGGCTTATGTCCTTCCTTTCTATTGCGTTAATCTCTTCTTTAACCAGCAACGCCACCCCACCTCCCCTTCCTTCATGTCTATCCCTCATGAATATTGAATATCCCTGAACGTTGAGCTCCCATCCCTGGTCACCCTGGAGCCATGTCTCTGTGATCCCAACTATATCATAATCATTAATAACAATCTGCACTTTCAATTCATCCACCTTATTACGAATGCTCCTTGCATTGACACATAAAGCCTTCAGGCGCTCTTTTACAACTCTCTTAGCCCTTATACAATTATGTTGAAAAGTGGCCCTTTTTAATGCTTGCCCTGGATTTGTCGGCCTGCCACTTTCACTTTTCTCCTTAGTACTTTTTGCTTCTACCCTCACTTTACACCCCTCTGTCTCTCTGCACTGGTTCCCATCCCTCTGTTGTGAACGAACCTCCTCACGCCTAGCTTCTTTAATTTGATTCCCACCCCCCAACCATTCTAGTTTAAAGTCACCTCAGTAGCCCCCGCTAATCTCCCTGCCAGGATATTGGTCCCCCTGGGATTCAAGTGTAACCCATCCGTTTTGTACAGGTCACGCTTGTGCCAAAAGAGGTCCCAATGATCCAAAAACTTGAATCCCTGCCCCCTGCTCCAATCCCTCAGCCACGCATTTATCCTCCACCTCATCGCATTCCTACTCTCACTGTCGCGTGGCACAGGCAGTAATCCCCAGATTACTACCTTTGCGGTCCTTTTTCTCAACTCCCTTCCTAGCTCCCTATATTCTCCTTTCAGGACCTCATCCCTTTTCCTACCTATGTCATTGGTACCTATATGTACCACGACCTCTGGCTCCTCACCCTCCCACTTCAGGATATCTTGGACACGATCAGAAATATCCCGGACCCTGGCACCAGGGAGGCAAACTACCATCCGGGTCTCTGGACCGTGTCCACAGAATCGCCTATAGTGCGTAGTTTTCCGGTTTATAAAGTTGATAAGTTGTTTAAAAGGTATGGCAAGCACATGAGGGTCGTTAAGAGTCGTAGAGGTAATGAGGGGGTCATTAGTCTTATATTTGCATGAATGGAGGTGTGAACTTTTGTGGAGACCCCAGGGTAGAGATGTTAGGACTGCTATTAGTTACTTACAATGCAGTCCTAACATCTCGACGCCGGCATCTGAATTTTTTCTGCCTCCGAATTTTCAGATGTAATGATTCTAAATATGTGCTTTAGAATTAAACGGGGGATTGTTGGAATCTGTTGTCTCTTTTTTTTAAATGTTTTTAAATAAGGTAGTAATTGGATTAATAAGTTTTTAAGCAAGGTTGAATATGTACTTTTCACTAACATATAAGTTGTATTTATAACTTTGTATTTTTCCCACAGTATTTGGTGCTAGCCTCCACCTACTGGTGGCAAAGCAATATAACTGTTACACAATGGTTTTATCACCTTTCATTTTTCATTGGCCAAATGTTAAACAGGCCATGCCTGTGCACCTTCTGTAGGGCCTTTTGCTTAACTCAGGAACGTGGCTTTATCAAGGTTTAAAAGTGTTAGTTTCTGCAAAAGAAATGCCATCTTCATTCTTAGCATCTTGTCTTTGTTTTTTTCCCTGAGGTTCTTTCCTTTAGTTTCATATGCTCTGAACCTATTTTGTCCTTTAAACTTAAAATAGATGATTTTTAAGCTACAGGTTTTCACTCATTCTTGGACTCCTGAAAGAACCTGAGGATCGAAGTCACCAGATCTGACACCCTGTCCACCTCTGATTCCCTGATAAGAACTGGCTCATGGACTTCTGGTTTCCTCCTCCTGCAGTCAGTAATCAGCTTCATGGTCTTGCTGACATTGAGTGAGAGCTTGCTGACGTGGCACCACTCAGCCAGATTTTCAATATGTTGATTCGCCACCACCTTTAATTCAGCCAACAAACAGAGGTGTCGTCAGCAAACTTAAATACAGCATTGGAGCTGTGCTTAGCTTCAGAATCATAAGTGTAAAGCGAGAAGAGCAGGGGGCTAAGCACACAGCCTTCCTGGTGCACCTGTGTTGATGGAGATTAGACCATAAGACCATAAGACAAAGGAGCAGAAGTTGGCCATTCAGCCCATCGAGTCTGCTCCGCCATTTTATCATGAGCTGATCCATTCTCCCATTTATTCCCACTCCCCCGCCTTCTCATCATAACCTTTGATGCCCTGGCTACTCAGATACCTATCAATCTCTGCCTTAAATACACCCAATGACTTGGCCTTCACTGCTGCCCATGGCAACAAATTCCATAGATTCACCACCCTCTGGCTAAAAAAATTTCTTCGCATTTCTGTTCTGAATGGGCGCCCTTCAATCCTTAAGTCATGCCCTCTCGTACTAGACTCCCCCATCATGGGAAACAACTTTGCCACATCCGCTCTGTCCATGCCTTTCAACATTCAAAATGTTTCTATGAGGTCCCCCCTCATTCTTCTAAACTCCAAGGAATACAGTCCAAGAGCGGACAAACGTTCCTCATATGTTAACCTTCTCATTCCCAGAATCATTCTAGTTAATCTTCTCTGTACCCTCTCCAACATTAGCACATCCTTTCTTAAATAAGGAGACCAAAACTGCCCACAGTACTCCAAGTGAGGTCTCACCAGCGCTTTATAGAGCCTCAACATCACATCCCTGCTCCTATACTCTATTCCTCTAGAAATGAATGCCAAGATTGCATTCGCCTTCTTCACTACCGACTCAACCTGGAGGTTAACCTTAAGGGTATCCTGTACGAGGACTCCCAAGTCCCGTTGCATCTCAGAACTTTGAATTCTTTCCCCATTTAAATAATAGTATGCCCATTTATTTTTTCTGCCAAAGTGCATAACCATACACTTTCCAACATTGTATTTCATTTGTGTGATTGTGGAGATGTTTTTTGCCAATTCAAATCTGAATATACTAGCATTTTTCTACATTAATATTGAGTTATAACTTTGCCATTATTACTTTTCCCAAATAAATTTTGTTCATTATTTTGACTTGAATTCTAATTAGGTTATATAACCAACCTTAAATGACACTTTGCAAACAAAAGATACAAGAATCATATTCTAAGAGAAATTTAGAAACAATTTTTACCTGTACTTTATAAGGACTGAAGAATGAATTACAATTGACCAAAGCATCACCAAATACATCTGATGATCTGCTGTTAGCATCAATACCATTGCAGAAATGATTCACACTTTTCCAAACTGTTCTGGGCTAAAAAAAAAACAACAACAACAACTTTATTTTCTAATCAATACAATTAGTAATTCTTCTTAAGAGTATAATGAAAAAATACAGTGGGTCTGGTTAATGGGGACATCGGTTAACAAGGCAACTGCGTATTTAGGACAACTCTTTTTTAAAAAACTAATCAAGAAAATTGCTGTGATTTGCTTAATTGGAGCAAGAGACCATTGCTGAAGTTTCTAACTAGCGTCAGTCGTGTGCACTGTTAAACACTACAGCGTGCTTAGAGCGAACATGTTTTTAAATAGCATTATTTGCATACGTTTGTGAGTCACTGATAGATTCAGAAACAGGTTTATCACCAGCATGTGTCATAAAATTTGTTAACTGAGCAGCAGCAGTTGAATGCAATACATGATAATACAGAAAGAAAAAATAAATCAGTTACAGTAAGTACTTATGTATATTGAATAAATTTAAAATAGTGCTAAAACAAATAATAGCTTTTCAAAAGTGAGGTAGTGTTCATGGGTTCAATGAACATTTAGGAATCATATGGCATACGAGTAGAAACTGTTTCTGAATTGCTGAGTGTGTGCCTTCAGGCTTCCGTACCTTCTCCTGGACAGCGACGGCCCTGGGTGATGGGGGTCCTTAATAATGGACATCACCTTTCTGAGACACTGCTCCTTGAAAATGTCTTGGGTACTATGGGGGCTGGTACCCAAGATGGAGCTGACTAATTTTACGACTTTCTGTAGCTTCTTTCGATCCTGTGCAGTAGCCCCACCATACCAGACAGTGATGTAGCCTGTCAGAATGCTCTTCATAGTACTTCTATAAGAAGTTTGAGTATTTTAGTTGACAACCCGAATCTCTTCAAGCTCCTAATATATCCACTGTGATGCCTTTACAGGTGCATCCACATGTTGGACCAGTTTAGATCCTCAGAGATCTTGACACCCAGAAATTTGAAATTGCTCACTCTCTCCACTTCTGATCCCTCAATCAGGATCGGTTTGTGTTCCCTCGTCTTGCCCTTCCTTCATCTCAATGACATTGAGAGTAAGGTTGTTTCTGCAACACCACTCAACTAGCTGGTACATCTCACCCCTATACGCTCTCTCATCTCCATCTGAGATTCTACCAACAATGGTTGTATCGTCAGCAAATTTACAGATGGTATTTGAACTATACCGAGCCACACAGTCATGGGTACAGAGAGAGTAGAACATAGAATAGTACAACACAGTACAGGCCCTTCGGCCCACAATGTTGTGCTGACCCTCAAACCCTGCCTCCCATATAAGGTCCCACCTTAAATTCCTCCATATACCTGTCTAGTAGTCTCTTAAACTTCACTAGTGTATCTGCCTCCACCACTGACTCAGGCAGTGCATTCCACGCACCAACCACTCTGAGTAAAAAACCTTCCTCTAATATCCCCCTTGAACTTCCCACCCTTTACCTTAAAGCCATGTCCTCTTGTATTAAGCAGTGGTGCCCTGGGGAAGAGGCGCTAGCTATCCACTCTATCTATTCCTCTTATTATCTTATACACCTCTATCATGTCTCCTCTCATCCTCCTTCTCTCCAAAGAGTAAAGCCCTAGCTCCCTTAATCTCTGATCATAATGCATACTCTCTAAACCAGGCAGCATCCTGGTATATCTCCACTGTACCCTTTCCAATGCTTCCACATCCTTCCTATAGTGAGGCGACCAGAACTGGACACAGTACTCCAAGTGTGACCTAACCAGAGTTTTATAGAGCTGCATCATTACATTGCGACTCTTAAACTCTATCCCTCGACTTATGAAAGCTAACACCCCATAAGCTTTCTTAACTACCCTATCCACCCGTGAGGCAACTTTCAGGGATCTGTGGACATGTACCCCCAAATCCATCTGCTCCTCCACACTACCAAGTATCCTGCCATTTACTTTGTACTCTGCCTTGGAGTTTGTCCTTCCAAAGTGTACCACCTCACACTTCTCCGGGTTGAACTCCATCTGCCACTTCTCAGCCCACTTCTGCATCCTATCAATGTCTCTCTGCAATCTTTGACATCCTCTACACTATCTACAACACCACCAACCTTTGTGTCGTCTGCAAACTTGCCAATCCACCCTTCTACCCCCACATCCAGGTCGTTAATAAAAATCACGAAAAGTAGAGGTCCCAGAACAGATCCTTATGGGACACCACTAGTCACAATCCTCCAATCTGAATGTACTCCCTCCACCACAACCCTCTGCCTTCTGCAGACAAGTCAATTCTGAATCCACCTGGCCAAACTTCCCCGGATCCAATGCCTTCTGACTTTCTGAATAAGCCTACCGTGTGGAACCTTGTCAAATGCCTTACTAAAATCCATACAGATCACATCTACTGCACTACCCTCATCTATATGCCTGGTCACCTCCTCAAAGAACTCTATCAGGCTTGTTAGACACGATCTTCCCTTCACAAAGCCATGCTGACTGTCCCTGATCAGACCGTAATTCTCTAAATGCCCAGAGATCCTATCTCTAAGAATCTTTTCCAATAGCTTTCCCACCACAGACGTAAGGCTCACTGGTCTATAATTACCCGGACTATCCCTACTACCTTTTTTGAACAAGGAGAAAACATTCGCCTCCCTCCAGTCCTCCGGTACCATTCCTGTGGGCAACGAGGGCATAAAGATCCTAGCCAGAGGCTCAGCGATCCTCTTCCCTCGCCTCATGGAGCAGCCTGAGGAATATTCCGTCAGGCCCCGGGGACTTATCCATCCTAATGTATTTTAACAACTCCAACACCTCCTCTCCCTTAATATCAACATGCTCCAGAACATCAACCTCACTCATATTGTCCTCACCATCATCAAGTTCCCTCTCATTGGTGAATACCAAAGAGAAGTATTCATTGAGGACCTCGCTCACTTCCACAGCCTCCAGGCACATCTTCCCACCTTTATCTCTAATCTGTCCTACCTTCACTCCCGTCATCCTTTTTTTCTTCACATAATTGAAGAATGCATTGGGGTTTTCCTTTACCCTACTCGCCAAGGCCTTCTCATGTCCCCTCCTTGCTCTTCTCAGCCCCTTCTTAAGCTCCTTTCTTGCTTCCCTATATTCTTCAATGGACCCATCTGATCCCTGCTTCCTAAACCTCATGTATGCTGCCTTCTTCCACCTGACTAGATTTTCCACCTCACTTGTCACCCATGGTTCCTTCACCCTACCATTCTTTATCTTCCTCACCGGGACAAATTTATCCCTTACATCTTGCAAGAGATCTCTAAACATCAACCACATGTCCATAGTACATTTCCCTGCAAAAACATCATCCCAATTCACACCCGCAAGTTCTAGCCTTATAGCCTCATAATTTGCCCTTCCCCAATTAAAAATTTTCCTGTCCTCTCTGTTTCTATCCTTTTCCATGATAATGCTAAAGGCCAGGGAGCAGTGGTCACTGTCCCCCAGATGCTCACCCACTGAGAGATCTGTGACCTGACCCGGTTCATTAGCTAGTACTAGATCTAGTATGGCATTCCCCCAGTCGGCCTGTCCACATACTGTGACAGGAATCCGTCCTGGACACACTTAACAAACTCTGCCCCATCTAAACCCTTGGAACTAATCAGGTGCCAATCAATATTAGCGAAGTTAAAGTCATTCATGATAACAACCCTGTTATTTTTGCACCTTTCCAAAATCTGCCTCCCAATCTGCTCCTCTGTATCTCTGCTGCTACCAGGGGGCCTATAGAATACCCCCAAGAACAGTGGACTAAGCACACACCTCTGAGGTGTACCAGTGTTGATTGTCAGTGAGGATGAGATATTGTCACCAATCTGCACAGACTGTAGTCTTCTGGTTAGGAAGTTGAGGATCCAATTGCAGAGGAGGGTACAGAGGTCCAGGTTCTGTAACTTATCGATCAGGATTGTGGGGATGATGGTGTTAAATGCTGATCTACAGTCAATGAACAGCATCCTGATATAGATGTTTGTATCGTCCAGGCGACCTAAGGCTGTGTGAAGAGCCATTGTGTCTGCCATGGACCTATTGTGGCGATAGGCAATTTGCAGTGGGTCCAGGTCCTTGTTGAGGCAGGAGTCCATTCCAGCCATGACCAACCACTCGAAGCATTTCATCACCTTAGATGTGAGTGCTACTGGGCAATAGACATTAAGACAGCTCACACCACTCTTCTTAGGCGCTGGTATAACTGTTGCCTTTTTGAGTTGGTGAAAAATAAGCAGGAAAACAATTCAGAACCGTTTTGCTCACTGCAGTTTCACACATTCAGGATGGGAAATGCTAGAACTGGCCGGGAGTGAAAATTAAATAATTTCACTACCTCAACAAGTCAGGAACTTCCCTCCCGTGAGAGTTGGGCCTACAATAAGGGATGCAAACATGCTTGAAATTTGTGATATTAAAATAAAAACACTCAGCATCTTCGGCAGGATCTCCCAAGACAGAAACAAAGTTGATGTTTTTAGGTTAGTGACTTTTCAAAGATACTAATTGGTTTGGTTGACAATTACTGTCACATGTACTGCAGTACAGCGAGAAGCTTGTCTTACAGATCAAATCATTACACAGTGCATTAATAGTACAAGGTAAAATAACAGGAAGCAGAATAAAGTGCACCAGCTACAGAGCAAATGCAGCACAGGTAGACTAATTTTTTGTCATTGCTCAAGACAACAAGATTGCACTCCTACTCCAGTCCATGCAAAACAGATATTTACAATGCATGGGGTACAGCATCAAGAGTTGTAGATCATCTCCAGGTCTTGTAGTTGAGTCCCAATGATGCACTGAGCCATCCTAATCACCCACTGAAGTACTTTGTGATCTGTCCTACTGTCATTCTGTATGTCAGTATGCTTTCTATTGCATATCAATAAAAGTTGGCCAGCAATTTTTGGGGCAGATTAGCTCTGCTTAAGCACCTCAGGCTGTTGTGCCTTCCCCACTATTGAGGTCGTGTTGATGGACCAAGAGTGCTCCTCGGTGATCCAAGAAACTTGAAACTGGAGACCCCTTCCACTACCTCTTGCTTTCCTGAAGTAATTATCATTTCTTTCAGGCTTTTGCATCATCTGCCCAATAGGAAAGGGGAGGGATATTTGATTATGATATCATTTTACTGAAGCAGTGAGAAGCGTAGACAAAGTCCATGGAAGGGAGGCTAGTTTCTGTGATGTGTTGAGCTATGTGCACAAAGCTCTGCTATTTGTTGTGATGACAACAAAGCAAGATGCCATATCAAAATGTGATGCATCAATTTTGGTGGTAGGCAAATTGCAATGAGTCAAAATTGTCTGGGAAGTTGATGTATGCCATGACCAGCCTCTTGAAGCACTTCATGATTGATGTCAGAGTCACTGGGTGGCAGTAGTAGTTAGGCACGTTACCTTGTTTTTCTTGGGATGACGGTGGTCTTCTTAAAGCAGGTGGGAACTTCAGACTGAAGCAGGGAGAAGTTAAAAATGTCTGCAAATATCTCTACCAGTTGATCTGTGCATGATCTATGCCAGGGACACCATCCGGACCAGATGTTTTACGTAGCTTCAATCTCCAGAAGCCTGATCTTACTACTTGACTAATCATAATACATCAGCCACATAATGTTGGGAAATGAAATTAACTCTTAAAATTCAATTAAATGACCTCCTTCAGCTCCATAAGACATTGCATTCCAGATCACAGCTACTATATGGATGAAAATCTCATCACCTCTAATCCTTTAACACATCCCCACCCGATTTTGATTTTAGACATTTCTGCTCCTTCTACTATCTGGACAACTATGCACTTTATATTTTTGGTATCAAGTCCTACTTTGGCTTTGTGCTCCACAGAAAACAAACTGTATTCTTCTGGTTTAAATTCTATTTGTGCTTTATATCACTACATCCTTTTGGTAATATTGATTACTACCTTGTAGTAATTGAATATATTGAACAATATCCTAGTTCTCTTTACAACATTACATTATGTCTAGGTGTTTTTCATCTCTAACTATTTCACTTCCAGTGTGTCATCTCTAGTTAGTAAGGTAGAGACATCTTGCCCGTCAATCTAGTCTCTCGAAGTTACCAAATGCTGGAAAAGGGATTACATTGGCACAGACATAGTGGGTAAAGAGCCTGATCCTAACCTGCACTAGTCTGTATTCTGTCATTGAAGTCACAAGAAACTGCAGGTTCTGAAATACGAAGCTGAAAATCCCAATCTAGACGGAGGGCCTTGACTCAAAACGTCGACCGTTTCCGCCCTCCCCCCCGAATACGTCGACCGTTTCCGCCCCCCCCCCCGAATTATTCGGCACAGAAACCACAGGGAAATTCCTGAAATTTGACCCTCAAACCGTCCAGCCCAACCTCGAACTGTACCCTTCAAAACCAGTAAAACCCACAGGAGAATTTTTTCCCACCCAGCCCAAAACACAATTTAGCAAATGAAATAACGAACCCAACCAACGTTTTGGTCTCCCTACGTTATTATTGTTATATTTAATTAATTTTTAAATGCATTTCTACAAGAAACTACAGAGAGAAAACCCAACAAAATGGAGGTTTATACAGTGCGAAACAAACAAATCCAATATGTAATTCATAACAATAAGAAGAAAAAGCACCCAAAAGAGAATTATGTAAAATTAGTATCCACCCCAACCACCCACTAAAAAAGAAAAACCCAGGCCAACAATTTTGCATATAAAAGAAAAAAAATCAATCGGAGCATTCAACCCCAGAGAACTGTAAATATATATATATATATATATATATATATATATATAGAAAAAAAGAAAGTATAATGCCGACTACCAAAAGTATAGTGTATTTCACAACAAAAAACCGTATAACTTACAAAAAAAAAGCTGAAAGTAAGGGATTGTCGCATACAAAAAAAGGGTAAACTTACCCTAAAGAAGAATTATGAAAATATTCAAGAAAAGGTCCCCACACCTTATGAAACTTTATGTCCGAATTAAAAACTGAATAATTATCTTTTCGAGATCTAAACAGGCCATAATAGCACTAAGCCATTGAGTGTGAGTGGGTGGGGCAGCATCTTTCCACCTAAGAAGAACCAACCGTCTAGCCAAGAGAGAGGCAAAAGTAGCAAAAGTTTTGCAACTTTTAAACAATTGTCTGTAAAGTTTAATCTACCTAATACTCATTTCTTTAGATATCTTCAGATTAGACATTTCACTAACCCTTTGATATCAAACTTTCCTGAGGTGCCCCAGAAAAATATTCTGGACTTGTTTCTTTGTATCAATCCATTGGGCAAGGTTTAATTTCTGCTATTTGGGATAAGTTAGTGATTTTGAGGCATGCCCCTTTCGATAAAATTAGAACTGAGAAGAAGATCTAAGTATCTCCTTATCTGATGCGGTTTGGGATTTAATTCTTAAGTCAGTCAACTCAACCTCTCTATGTGCTTGCCACTGCCTTTTGCAGTTTAAGGTTGTACACAGGGCTCACATGTCCAAAACTAAATTATCACGGCTTTATCCTGACATTAGTCCTGTCTGTGATAAGTGTAAAGGGGCTGAGGCTTCCATTATTCATATGTATTGGACCTGTCCTAGTCCAGAGAAATTCTGGAGAGAAGTCTTTTCAACCCCATCTCATATTCTTTTTTGCCATTTAGAACCTAACATAGTCATAGTCATACTTTATTGATCCCGGGAGAAATTGGTTTTCGTTACAGTTGCACCATAAATAATTAAATAGTAATAAAACCATAAATAGTTAAATAGTAATATGTAAATTATGCCAGGAAATAAGTCCAGGACCAGCCTATTGGCTCAGGGTGTCTGACCCTCCAAGGGAGGAGTTGTAAAGTTTGATGGCCACAGGCAGGAATGACTTCCTATGACACTCTGTGTTGCATCTCGGTGGAATGAGTCTCTGGCTGAATGTACTCCTGTGCCCGCCCAGTACATTATGTAGTGGATGGGAGACATTGACCACGATGGCATGCAACTTGGACAGCGTCCTCTTTTCAGACACCACCCTCTGGTTGCTCTTTTTGGCACCTTGGGTGATGTAAATTTGCACTTGAGTTTGACTGAGTGCCGAACGTTATAATTGTACATATAATGGTAAATTAGAAGGGACCATGTCTATTGAATACCATTTGCTGGGGACCATTAAAATTGTGAACTGGAGTTTGAAATGGATAGTCGTTTGAAATGCAGTTCTGGGTAATGAACCTGGTCAGGTGGCAGACCTCTTGGTGGGGGAGCATTTAGGTGACAGTGACCACAACTCCCTAGCTTCAGCATAGCTCTGGAAAAGGATAAAAACAGATAAAATGTGAAAGTGCTTCACTGGGGAAGGGCTAACTATGAAGGAATGAGGCAGGAACTAGTGTGAGTAAATCGGAAACAGATGTTCAAGGGTGAAAGCACAGAGGTAATGTGGCGGAAGTTTAGGGACCACTTGTGCTGGGTTCAGGATAGGTTTGTCCCACTGAGACAAGGAAAAAATGGTAGGAAAAGGGAACCGTGGCTGACAAAACACATGAGGCAACTCTTCAAGAGAAAGAAGGAAGCATATGTTAGATATAAGAAGCAGGAAGCAGGAGGGGCTCATGAGAAATATAGGGTAGCCAGGAAGGAGCTTAAGAAAGGACTTAGGAGAGCTCGAAGGGGGCATGAGAAGGCCTTGGCATGTAGGATTAAGGAGAACCCCAAGGCGTTCTATGCGTATGTGAAGAACAGAAGGATGACGAGAATGAAGGTGGGGCCATTAAAGGATAAAGAAGGCAACATATGCCTGGAGGCGGAGGAGATTGGGGAGGTCCTAAATGAATACTTTGCTTCAGTATTCACAAGTGAAAACGACCTTGATCAGGGTGAGGTTGAAATAGAACAGGCCTGTGTGCTGGACAATGTGGAGAGTAAGGAAGAAGTGTTGGATCTTCTTAAAAACATCAAGATTGATAAGTTCCCAGGGCCGGACGTGATATACCCCAGGTTGCTGTGGGAAGTGAGAGAAGAGATCGCTGGCGCAGTAGCTATGATCTTTGAATCCTCTTTGGCTGCAGGGGAGATGCCGGAGGATTAGAGAATGGCAAATGTAGTTCCCTTGTTTAAAAAAGGTAATAGGGAGAATCCTGGGAACTATAGACCAGTGAGTCTTACATCGCTGGTCTGCAAACTATTGGAAAGGATTCCTAAGAATAGGATCTACGAGCACATGGCAAAGTACAGTCTACTCAAGGATAGTCAACGTGGCTTTGTGAAGGGAAGGACATGCCTCACAAGCCTAATTGAGTTTTTTGAAGTGGTAACAAGAGAAATTGATGAGGGTAGGGTGGTAGATGTGGTCTACATGGATTTTAGCAAGGCATTTGACAAGGTCACCCACGAGAGACTCATCCAGAAAGTCATGAGGCATGGGATCAGTGGAACCTTGGCTGTTTGGATAAAAAATTGGCTTACAGGAAGAAAGCAGAGGGTAGTAGTGGAAGGAAAGTATTCTACCTGGAGGTCGGTGACTAGTGGAGTGCCGCAAGGATCTGTCCTGGGACCCCTGCTCTTTCTGATTTTTATAAATGACCTGGATGAAGAGGTGGAAGGATGGGTGAGTAAGTTTGCGGATGACACAAAGATTGGAGGAGTTGTGGACGGAGCTGTAGGTTATCAAAGGTTACAAGAGGATATAGACAGGATGCAGAGTTGGGCAGAAAAGTGGCAGATGGAGTTCAATCCAGATAAGTGTGAGGTGATGCATTTTGGAAGAACAAACCAGAAGGCTGAGTACAGGGTTGATGGTCGGTTATTTAAGAGTGTGGATGAACAGAGGGACCTTGGGGTTCAAATCCATACATCCCTCAAGGTCGCTGCACAGGTTGATAGGATAGTTAAGAAGGCCTATGGGATGCTAGGTTTCATTAATAGGGGATTGAGTTCAAGAGTAGAGAGGACATGTTGCTACTCTACAAATCTCTGGTGAGACCACACTTAAGACTATTGTGTTCAGTTCTGGTCAGCTCATTATAGGAAGGATGTGGAAGCTATGGAGAGGGTGCAGAGGAGATTTACCAGGATGTTGCCTGGATTGGAAAAGAAGTCTTATGAGGCAAGGTTAGCAGAGCCTGGACTTCTCTCTTTGGAGTGTAGACGGATGAGAGGATTTGATAGAGGTCTACAAGATTATGAGAGGCACAGATAGGGTGGATAGCCAGTACCCGTTTCCCAGAGCACGAACAGCAAACACCAGAGGGCATATATACAAAGTTAAGGGGGGGAAGTTTAGGGGAGATATCAGGGGTATGTTTTCTACACAGAAGGTTATTGGTGCCTGGAATGACTTGCCAGGGATGGTGGTGGAGGCTAAAACATTAGGGGTATTTAAGAGCCTCTTGGACAGGCACATGGATGAAAGAAAAATAGAGGGTTACGGGGTAGAGTGGGTTTAGTACTTTTTTTGAAAGGAATATATGGGTCGGCACAACATCGCGAGCCGAAGGGACTGTATTCTAGGGTCTAGTGACTTTATTCGCCAGTAGTGACGGTCTCACCTCCATACACCTTCAAACGGCCTTCACTGACGAAGAGAACAGGGTGGCGAGACCGCTGAGGAGTTTTTTTGTCGGGCGAGGAACAGGGTCAGCTGTGGATCACCTGGCTCTATTTCTGCTCCGTTCTCGCTACCTACGGGCACGACCGTTGGAAAGTCCGCAAGCTCACGATCTCACAGCCTCTCGCGCTCAAAGAATTGGTCACCCGCAGTTCTTGTGGTGGAGGAGGAGGACAACAACTTGCCGCCACTTGGCGCGAACTGCCAGCTACGAAATGACTTCGAAGTCCCGCACGTTCGCGCTCCTCCTCCTCCTCGATTGGGTGAAAGGACTGCGAAGCCTCAATTATGATTGGATGAAACTCAGGCGAGGGAATCTCCACACCGGCCTATTGGTTGAGCCTACCCTCCCACTGTAAGAGTCCCGCCACGGCCTAGCCCCATTAGTCAAAGCTTCTCGTTCGAGGTATTAAAGGGCTTCGAATTTTTAAAAGAGAACTAACTTTATTACCCAGTGTAATTTGCTCCAATTGTTTTCACGCTACTCTTGTCAAATTATATTTTACTGACAGAAAATCCGTTCAGTGAAAAAACACCGCAATGCTTCTAAATTCGAGATAAAGATTGCGCTTTTGTGGTTGAGTTATGATGTCAGTTTGACCTTTGCTCCTTCTTGAGGGAAATTTCCTAACCCTACATTTTCCGGGAATATATGTTTACATCTTCATCAGTCTCCAACCAGGCTCTGTCACTAGGGTACGCATTAACCAAGGTTCCTTGCTAACGTCTTTACATAAATCAATATTCTAATCTACTGGAGTGTCTCGTTTATCAAAGGAAGACGGGGAAGATTTGTATTTCGCATATACAGTATACGTTTTTAATAGACATTGTCACATTAATCTCAAATGCTGGAGCCGTGTCTACTTTTTGTTTAACTGGATATTTTCTTTTCCAGTGAAACTTGTTCTATAACAGCCAAATGATCCCAGCCGTTTGTTGTCCAGAGGTGAAGATTTCATATCTCCAGTACTTTATATTTGAAACCATAAAACCATAGAAACTATAGCACAGAAACAGGCCTTTTGGCCCTTCTTGGCTGTGCCGAACCATTTTCTGCCTAGTCCCACTGACCTACACACGGACCATATCCCTCCATACACCTCCCATCCATGTATCTGTCCAATTTATTCTTAAATGTTAAAAAAGAACCCGCATTTACCACCTCGTCTGGCAGCTCATTCCATACTCCCACCGCCCTCTGTGTGAAGAAGCCCCCGCTAATGTTCCCTTTAATCCTTTCCCCCCTCACCCTTAACCCATGTCCTCTGTTTTTTTTCTCCCCTTGCCTCAGTGGAAAAAGCCTGCTTGCATTCACTCTATCTATACCCATCATAATTTTATATACCTCTATCAAATCTCCCCTCATTCTTCTATGCTCCAGGGAATAAAGTCCCAACCTATTCAACCTTTCTCTGTAACTGAGTTTCTCAAGTCCCGGCAACATCCTTGTAAACCTTCTCTGCACTCTTTCAACCTCATTTATATCCTTCCTGTAATTTGGTGACCAAAACTGAACACGATACTCCAGATTCGGCCTCACCAATGCCTTATACAACCTCATCATAACATTACAGCTCTTATACTCAATACTTTGATTAATAAAGGCCAATGTGCCAAAAGCTCTCTTTACAACCCTATCTACCTGTGACGCCACTTTTAGGGAATTTTGCATCTGTATTCCCAGATGCCTCTGTTCCACTGCACTCCTCAGTGCCTTACCATTAACCCTGTATGTTCTACATTGGTTTGTCCTTCCAATATGCAATACTTCACGCTTGTCTGTATTAAACTCCATCTGCCATTTTTCAGCCCATTTTTCCAGCTGGTCCAAGTCCCTCTGCAGGCTCTGAAAACCTTCCTCACTGTCTACTACACCTCCAATCCTTGTATCATCAGCAAACTTGCTGATCCAATTTACCACATTATCATCCAGACCATTGATATAGATGACAAATAACAATGGACCCAGCACTGATCCCTGTGGCACACCATTAGTCACAGGCCTCCACTCAGAGAAGCAATTCTCTACTACCACTCTTTGGCTTCTTCCATTGAGCCAATGTCTAATCCAATTTACCACCTCTCCATGTATACCTAGCAACTGAATTTTCCTAACTAACATCCCATGCGGGATCTTGTCAAAGGCCTTACTGAAGTCCACGTAGACAATATCCACTGCCTTCCCTTCATCCACTTTCCTGGTAACCTCCTCGAAAAACTCCAATAGATTGGTCAAACATGACCTACCACGCACAAAGCCATGTTGACTCTCCCTAATAAGTCCCAGTCTATCCAAATGCTTGTAGATTCTGTCTCTTAGTACTCCCTCCAATAATTTACCTACTACCGACGTTAAACTTACTGGCCTATAATTTCCCGGATTACTTTTCGATCCTTTTTTAAACAACGGAACAACATGAGCCACTCTCCAATCCTCCTGCACCTCACCTGTAGACAGCAACATTTTAAATATTTCAGCCAGGGCCCCTGCAATTTCAACACTAGTCTCCTTCAAGGTCCGAGGGAACACTTTGTCAGGTCCAGGGGATTTATCCACTTTAATTTTCCTCAAGACAGCAAGGACCTCCTCCTTTTCGATCTGTACAGTTTCCATGATCTCACTACTTGTTTCCCTTAATTCCATAGACTTCATGCCAGTTTCCTTAGTAAACACAGACGCAAAAAACCTCTTTAAGATCTCCCCCATTTCCTTTGGTTCTGCACATAGCCGACCACGCTGATCTTCAAGAGGACCAATTTTATCCCTTACAATCCTTTTGCTCTTAATATACCTGTAAAAGCTCTTTGGATTATCCTTCACTTTGACTGCCAAGGCAACCTCATGTCTTCTTTTAGCCCTCCTGATTTCTTTCTTAGGTATTTTCTTGCACTTCTTATACTCCTCAAGCACCTTATTTACTTTGGTTCTGTGAAAGCATAACTAAAATATAACACCTTGTAGCATGTATTTGTGCTTGTATTGTTTGTAATAATAATAAGTACTTTATTGATCCTGAATGGGAAACACACTTAGCAATAAAAATAAATAAATAATAGTAACTAACAATATATAGGCATCTGTTAGTCTCGTGAGACCATGGATTTGCGCCTTGGAAGTTTTCCAGGGCACAGGCCTGGGCAAGATTGTATGGAAGACTGGCAGTTGCCCATGCTGCAAGTCTCCCCTCTCCACGCCACCGATGTTGTCCAAGGGAAGGGCACTAGGGCCGATACAGCTTGGCACCGGTGTCGTCACAGAGCAATGTGTGGTTAAGTGCCTTGCTCAAGGACACAACACGCTGCCTCAGCTGAGGCTCGAACTAGCGACCTTCAGATCACTACACGAACGCCTTAACCACTTGTCCATGCACCAACTAACTAACTAATAATAAAGGACAGAATAATATACACAATAATAATTTACCAATGTGCAATAATAATGTATGGAATAACAAAACATTGTACTATGATGGGTGTTCCCCTGCCGCACGGAGATGAACTGTTCTATATGCTTATTACATTTGGTAGGAAAGATTTTCTGTAACAATCCTTGTGACAGAGGAGCTGAATGAGTCTGTTCAAAAGGGTGCTTCACTGCTTATTCAGTAAGTCATGGAGAGGACGTGCCTGATTGTCCATAATGGATTACAGTTTGTTCAGTGACCTCCTCTCCACCATTAATTCAAAAGAGTCCAGGTTGTAGCCAGGAACAGATCCAGCCTTTTTGATGAGTTTATTTAGTCTTTTTGCATCACCAGCACTGATGCTGCTCCCCCAACATAAAGCCGCAAAGAAGACTGCACTCGCTACGGTAGACTGGTAAACGGTCTCCAACATCCAGCTGCACACATTGAAGGATCTCGGCTTCCTTAGAAAATAGAGTCTGCTCATCCCCTTCTTGTAAACAGCCTTGGTGTTGGTTTTCTAGCCAAGTCTGTTGTCGAGGTGAACACCCAAGTATTTGTACTCCTTCACCACTGCAACTTCTTTTGGTTTACTATCTATCCTAAAGAAAGGATGTACTTACTACAGAAGGAATGCAATGAAGACTGATTAATTTGGTTCCAGGAATGGTGGATGGACCAGGCCGACATTCTGTAAATTTGAGAAGAATGAGACGCTTCTTGAAATTCATACAATTCTTACAGGGCTCAACAGAGTGAATATAGAGAAGATTTTCTTTTGGCTGTGGAGTCCAGAATAAAAGGTAGGCCATTTAGGATTGAGAGAAGGAGAAATATCTTCAGAAGATGGTGAATCTTTTAAATTAACTACCATGGCACACCATGGGAGCTCTTTCAATGAGTTCATTCGAAACAGAAGTCAATAGATCTCTTAGTGTTAAGGAAATTGACAGATACTGAGACAGTGAAGGAAAATGGAGCTGAAGTAGATCAGTCATGACCTTGGTGAATCCAAAACAGGCTCAATGAGCCAAATAACCTTTATGATTAAACATACAAACTTGCACCAAGACCTAATACTGGATAACATTTTAAGTGACTGGCTCAAATAATTGAATACTAATAGCAAGTGATAGCATCACCTTCTTCTACACTAAATTACTTCTCTAATTAAATTATCATTGTTCATTACGATGATGAAACACCAAGGTGAACATCTCAGAATATCTTGGAAATAGATAGGCTTCGCTCTTGTGATGTCCTCTTCATTGAGTATAGGAGTAAAAATTCTTAGCAGCCAAATAAGCATTATATATGTTCGGGAAAAGTCTAGGTACAAAAAAATATCCCTACATACAGAATAATGATATCAAAGAATCATGAATGCCTATGTGACTGAGCAGAAGGCAAAGAGGTGCAATGTAATAATCCACCTATGATTATTTGTCAGAATTTTTTTTAAATGGTCTATTTTAACATATTGTTAAAAATTTTGAAGTACTTTCTTGTTACAAACAGTGCCAGGATTGAACATTGCAAAACTAAATTATGATTTTACTCTTTAACATTTATCTGCACTGTACTTTTTGGTAGCATTTACACTTTATTCTGCATTGTTATTGTTTTATCTTATTCTTGCACTGTGTAATGATTTGATCTGTATGAACAGTATCCAAGACAAGTTTTTCCACTGTAACCTGGCACATGTGACAATAATAAACCAATACCAAAAGCTGTTTAACTTTGAAGGTATATTGAAATGGAATTTATTTTCTTCTATTGAAAACGTGGAAGTTGAAGATGTTAATTATTGTAAGCCAATGGAATACAAGTAAATCTATTATTGATAAATGCAACAATTTTTTAACCTATCTTAAGTAATCACGCTTTGTGTTGAACAGCATGTGATCTACGTTTTAGGGCAAAGTAATAGAAATGTTTGGTTGCAGTATTCATATTACTTAAGAAATATTCTCTTCAGTTTTGATTCTCAGATCAGCCATAATCTTGAGGGTGCACATAGCCTGCTCCTGGTCCTATTATTGCTCCAAATGGTGGTCGTTTTTTGAATAATTACAAAGTGCAGTGTGATTTAATTCTGTCACGATGCACTCAAGAAGGACTGGACTGCAGAGGAATAGCAGGATCCCCAGGAAGAGACAGAAACAAGAGGTTAGGCCTCGGAATATCTACAGAGCCTCAGAGGAGCGACTGAGTGACACCACAAGATAATTCATTCTCTCAAACACAATGCCCTTCATCCCCCCTCCCTCCCACCTCCCTCCACCTCCTTCCCCCTCCTGCTCTCCTTTCCCTCTCCCCTCCTCCTCGCCCTCCCCTCCTCCTTCCCTTTCCCCTTCTCCTTCCCTCGCTCCTTCCCCTTCCCCCCTCCTCCCCTTCCTCTTCTTCACCTTCACCTTCCCCTTCACCCTTCCTCCTCCCCTTCTTCTTACCCCGCCCCTCCTTCCACCTCCTCTTTCCCCCTCACTCTCTCCCCTCCTCCTCCCCTCCTCCTCCCCTCCTTCCTCCATTCCTCCTTACCCCTCCCCTCCTTCCCTCTCCTCTTTTCCCCTCGCTCTCCCCTCCTCCTCCTCCACTCCTTCTTCCCTCCTCCCCTCCCTCCTCCACTCTTCCTTCCCCCTCCACCTTGCCCATCCCCTCCTTCTCTCTCCTCTTTACCCCTCACTCTTCCTCCGCCTCTCCTTCTTACCTCCTTCCCCCTCCTCCATTTCTCCTTCCCCCTCCCTTCCCCCTCCCCCTCCTCCTTCCTTCCCCCTGCCAGTAGCAGGTCCTGCTATTCTTTCCCAAATTTGTTCCTAACTGAATGGACATCAGGCTTGGGCTGATAAGTGGCAATAACATTAGCCAACTCCAACCAGAAAGAGTCTAACCACTTACCATTGATACTCAATAGCATTACCATTGCTTAGTTTCCTATCATTATTAGTCTGTAGTCGCCATTGACCTGAATATCAACTGGGCTGTTCAAATAAATACTGACTACATGGGTCAGAGACTGAGTATATTCATGAGAGTGACTCACTTCCTGATATCCTAAAGCCTTTCCATCATCCACAAGGCACAGGGCAAGAATGTGATGGTTGGAGTTCAGTACAAAGCAGCCTGCTTGATTAGAAACACAGAAAATCTACAGCACAATACAGGCTCTTCGGTTCACAAAGCTGTGCTGAACATATCCCTACCTTAGAACTACCTAGGCTTACCCATAGTCCTCTATTTTTCTAAGCTCCATGTAGCCATCCAGGAGTCTCTTAAAAGATCCGATCGTATCCGCCTCCAGCATCGTCGCCAGCAGCCCATTCCACACACTCACCACTCTCTGCGTAAGAAACTTACCCCTGACATCTCCTCTGTACCTACTTCCAAGCACCTTAAAACTGTGTCCTCTCGTGGGAACCATTTCAGCCCTGGGAAAAAGCCTCTGACTATCCACATGATCAATGCCTCTCATCATCTTATACACCTCTATCAGGTCACCTCTCATCCTCTGTCGCTCCAAGGAGAAAAGGCCGCGTTCACTCAACCTATTCTCATAAGGCATGCTCCCCAATCCAGGCAATATCCTTGTAAATCTC
Source organism: Mobula hypostoma (assembly GCF_963921235.1). Taxonomy (NCBI): domain Eukaryota; kingdom Metazoa; phylum Chordata; class Chondrichthyes; order Myliobatiformes; family Myliobatidae; genus Mobula; species Mobula hypostoma. The sequence goes on from NC_086128.1 coordinate 645,569, forward strand.
CTCAGCTCCCTTTCTATGGTTTCCACATGATTAGTACTCATTCCGCATCCATTTCCACCACTGGTGGAGTAGAGTGGCTACAGTGTGTACCATCCACAAAATATGCTGAAATTAGTTGCATACTAGTAGCATGATCGCTTGAGTCGAGTAAGATGCTCTCCTAAGGGGTTGTCTAATGATTGGTCCACAGGTAGCTGCAGAAGCTGATCCGGATCCACATATTCTGGTGCAGTGTAGACACTAGCAAATAATGGCTGTGGTTAGTGGTTGGGTCTTTTGGTTGTTCAGTCTCTCCTTTCACAGCTGCTATTTGTTCTCTATAGCACAGCAGAGGTTGCTCACATGTAGTGCAGCTCACTTTTGAACAGATTTCTTCCGGGTGTATCTATTGAGTGGGATGGGATGGGATCCCCAATGGGATGTGCGATTTCACCCATCCTTTTTGTGTTAGCCAGGGAGGTCATTGTGAGGGCTGCAGAATTAGTGGGACCAGGTGTCGCACTTGATGGCGGAGAGGAATTACCACCAATACGAGCATTCATGGATTACCTTACCCTTTTGGGTCCCAGCACAGAGGCAGTGGAAAATGTACTATCTAGACTCAAGGAGCTAATGGATTGGGGAAAAATGAAGTTCAAGACCAAGAAGTCAAGGAGCCTTGTTCTTAGGAGAGGAAAGCTGGTTGACTGTCATTACACCCTTTGCGGAGAGGAGATTCCATCCATTCAGGACCAACCAGTTAAGAGCCTCGGGCGATGGTACACAGAGGAGCTGAGAGACACCAAGAGGGTTCAAGAGACAGGAGAACAGATCAGCAGAGGTCTGATGTCTGTTGACGAGTGTGGCTTGCCTGGCAAGTTGAAGTTGTGGTGCTGGCAGTACGGACTGATGCCACGGATAATGTGGCCACTAACTGTCTATGAAGTGGCAATGTCCCATGTTGAGGCAATGGAACGGAAGATCAACAAGTATGTGAAGAAGTGGCTTGGAGTACCGAGCAGCCTCACCAATGTTGCAATCCACAGTAGCCAGACAAAGCTTACCATCCCAGTGCAATCCCTTGTTGAGGAGGTCAAGTTAGCCAAGGTAAGATCATTCTTGATGCTTCAAGACTCAAAAGACCCTGTCATCAAGAACACCCAGCCAGATGTGAGATCAGGCAGGAAGTGGTCAGCCCGTGTAGCAGTTGATGAGGCAGAGTCTACATTGAAGCACAAGGAGACGGTTGGGGCTATCCAGCTAGGCCGCCAGGGACTTGGATGGACAACCCACAGGTGGTGGTCATCTTCTACAGGTAAGGAGCGCCGTGAGCTTGTAACGCAAGAAATACGAGAGGTAAAAGAGAAGAAGAGGTTAGCTAAAACAGCTGGCCTGGCCAAACAAGGGGCTTGGACCCGGTGGGAAAGTGTTGAACAACGACACCTATCTTGGAATTTTCTGTGGCAGATGGAACCGCTCCGTATTTCTTTTCCATGCAGAGCAGCGTACGATTTGCTCCCAACACCTGCCAACCTCAGCACCTGGTATGAAGGTAAGACAGACAGGTGTGCTGCTTGTGGCGAGAAGGGAACACTTCAACATATCTTGAGTGCATGCAGAGTCAATCTTTCCAGCGACATGTACACTTGGAGACATAACAACGTTCTCAAAGTTGTAACAGAAGTGGTTGAGCAGAGAGTACTGCAGCACAACTTATCTCATGCCCCATGCTGCACAGAACATCGCATATCATTTGTGAAAGAAGGCTCCAAGTCAAGGGTGTACAGCGCAGGCTCACGATCAAGCATACTTTCTTCAGCCAATGATTGGTGTGTCAAGGCTGACCTGGACGGGAAAGGCAGTTTCCCGGAGCAAATAGCTTTCACAACATTGCATCCAGATATAATCGTATGGTCTGACACCAGTAGAGAAGCGGTTATTGGTGAACTCACAGTCCCCTGGGAAGACAACATCGATGAAGCCCATGAGCGCAAGTTAACCAAGTATGCAGAGTTGAGATCAGAGTGCAGAGACAGAGGGTGGAAGGTCTCATGCTATCCATTCGAAGTAGGCTGCCATGGGTTTATTGCGTTCACTTTCCAGAAGTGGCTGTGTGACCTTGGCTTCACTAGAAGAGAGATCAAGTCAACCAGCAGGGCTGTAGCTGAGGCAGCAGAGAAGGGATCAGCATGGGTGTGGACCAAGTATGTCCAGAGGGGCAGATAGTCAGACAGTGTATACATATCTTGCAAACCCTTCAGTAGTTGTATAGACACCTGAAGAGTAGACTATCTGTTGGATGGAAGTGACCAACAACTCTGATAGAGGCAGATGCCAAGTTTTTAAGCTCACCAGTGGGAGGTGGTGCTTTAGCACTGCTGGCCCACCACCTCGAGGGAATCTTGATCATAAGCGGGCCGAAACTCCTGAAGACAGATGGCAGATCAACTGATGATCCCACTGGTGATAGCACAGGACAGTTAACATCTTAGTCCATGTGTATTTTGTAACTCTTGAGTGGAATGTCTTCCTAGTTTTTAGATATCATGTTGAACTTCTTCTGGCTAATTTAGATGTTATCTTTGAAGTGTTTCCTTTGCCCACCGGGGGCTCACTGGTGTTCCTTCAACTGGGAGTAAAGCATCTGTTTGGAGAGACAAAAGTTAAGCATTCAAAGGACATAACATAGCCATCGGAGTTCGTGTTGCTTTATCATGATGGCTAAGACCTGCCACAGGGAATCCCAATCGTATATAGAATGGACAACAGGCTTTTCAACCTCAACTGGTTCAAGGTCAACACCACCGCTATCATGGAGCTTCAGTGTGTAGATGACAACACCATCACAACACACTCTGAAAAAGACCCCCAGTGTGAATACCTTTGCCAAGGCATATAAGGACCTGGTTTGTTTTGAATATGTAAAAGAACTCGGGTCCAATATCAGCCACCGCCCAACCAGCCATTGATCCATGAAAGTTGACAATATCACCCTTGAAAACGTAGACCATTTTCCCTACCTTGACAGCACTCTCTCCTCAAGAGCAGACAGACAATGCCTCCGAGATCAACCACTGCCTGAGTAGTGCTTGTGGAGCCTATGTAATTTGAAGGAAAAGAGTCTTTGAAGACTGCAGCCTACAGGTCCAAACAAAACTTTTGGGCTACAGAGCAGTCGTCTTTCCTACATTACCATATGGACCACCTACACCAGGCACCTGAAAGCCCTGGAACAATAACACCAGACAACCTTATGAAAGATTTTGAGGATCAGCTGGAAGGACACACACACTAACACAAGCATACTGGAGGAAGCCACATGAGTTGCATACAAGTAGGTTATACCAAAATCCATAGCTTTGAAAAGTATAATGGATAAGGGCTTCAGATGCATGGGAATACTGTTCTCTGTAAGTTTCCCTCAAATCTGTATACCATTCTGTCTTGGAAGTATATTGACGTTGTTTCTTGTTGCTTTGTCTGTATCCTATGCAACACCATTCTAAGAGTCATTTCACTAGAAGGACACAGAGGTTCAAGAGGGACCACCACTTTCAAGGGATAAATGATAAATGCTAGCCTTGCTTGTGAGTATAGATTGAGAAAAATGTATACCTAAATCATAACCTCCTGCTCAGCTTTAACTCAAACCATCTTCCTAAATCTGCCATCATCTATACACCAGAGAAAACATCCTTTCCAGCTGCATCACTGTTTGTTCGCTCTGCCTGTAACCACAAGAAATTGCAGAGAGTTGTGAACACAGCTCAGCACATCATAAACCAGCTTCCCCTCCATGGATTCTGTACATACTTCTTGCTATGTTGGACAGCATAACCAAAGATCCCACTCCACCCTGGAATTCTCTTTCCTTCCTCGTCTTCCTTGAAAAGGAAGATACAAAGCCTGAAAGCCTGTCCCACTATGCTCAAGGACGGCTTCTATCCTCCTGCTGACTATTGGAACGGCTTCTACCGCACTGTTGACTATTGAACAGTCCCCTAGTACAATAAGGTGGACTCTTGACCTCACAATCTATCTTGTTATGGCCTTACACCTTATTGTCTGCCTGCACTTCACTTTCTCTGTACCACCTTATTCTGCATTGCTATTCTTCCTTTGTACTACCTCAATGCACTGATGAATGAAATCATCTGTGTGGATGGCATGCAAAATAAAGCTTTTTATTGCCCCTTGGTACATGTAAAATTGTAAACCAATTTATTACTTCATTGCTCATTGACTTCTATGAACACACTCTTGATTGTGTGACCTCCCTCAATTTGCCTTCTCAATTTCTTGAACATGTTGTTGCTTCCAAGTAGTTGTATAACTACTGATGAGACCCTGGAGATAGAACAAATCTGGAACACAGAATAAACCTTTATTCATCAAACCACACAGCCAAAAAATCAACAGTGCGACCAGAGCACAACTATTTTAACAGGCGTGAAGAACATTCAAGACATTGTAGGAAACAATGACCAATGAGAGAAAGTCAGCCTGGGATTGATTGAAAGACGAGGATTGATTTGGATTGGAACAACCAGCTTGCACTGGCAATCAGTCCAAATTTGGTCGCAGGCTGTCAACTTCTCATCACGATGAGATGAAGGTCCAGCTCTGTGTTTGATAATTAACTTGTTATGCCTTCTGGAACACGTGGCTGCAACTGATTGACGTGGCAACACCAGCAATGTCCCTCTACGATAACTTCATAGAACACTTATGCATTTTACAATCTGACCTGGTATCTAGGGGTCCTGCCTATCGTAGTACAGTACTCTCTGGCCCACACTGCAGCTCTGGGCTTGAATAACTTTATCCATCACCCATGGTCTGTGTGGCTGTCTTTGTGCACCTGACCATCTGCTGTATTGGATGTTGGATGCTGTGGCAGCATTGTATCCAATGTAGTGTATAGTTTCCTTCCAAAAGCTCTTAAACGAGAGACTTCCCCTCAAGGCCTGGATGTGGTTTAAGTTGACATGTTAGCAGAAATGTATTGAGCGCCTCAGCCAATGCTCCTTCCCCTCTTGATTTCAGAAGCAACCGTTTGAAGGTATCTACGAGCCTCTCTGCTTGGCTATTGGACTATAGATGGTATGTGGGTGGAGAGTGGATATAGATAATTCCGCTGTTCTAGCAGAATGCAGCAAACTGCTGTGAACTGAATTGAGTGTCGCTATCAGAAACAAGCATCCCAAAGTGACTGAAGATCCACAGCAGCTATTGAATGGGAACCTCTGTCATTGTTGACAATAGTTAATAGCTCTGGCCATTTGGAATAGATGTCAACCAGGACAAGGTAGGTGCACCCATTGACTGGTCCAGTAAAGTCATTATGTACTGGACTCCAAGGTCTGATAGCCTGAGGCCATGGTTGTGGATTAGCTCTAACTGGATTATTTGTTGCCATTGAGCACTGAGTACGCTGCTTGCATGCAGATGTGATATATTTGTCTATGCCTGGCCAGTACACAAAGCTTCTCAACAGGCCTTTCATTTGATTGATGCCCAGGTGAAATTGTTTCAGTAGTTGAAGTGTTTGTGGAATTAGTATTCTGTCTCCAAACATTAGGCAGGAGTCCACAGATGACAGCAATGTATGATGTCGATAGAAGGGTGTGACATCTCCTCAACCGTGACCGGCCATTCATCAATGAGATATCTGGAGATATGCCTAAGAAGAGGATCTTGAGCTGTTTCTGTTCTGATTTTGTTGACCATGACCAGAAGACCTTTGGCAGCATCCCATACAATCTGATGGACTTTGCAATCAACTATAATTGCAGCCATGACCTTAGGTTGGTTTCAGTAACCTGTTGATTTGTAAGCCTGGGCTGTAAGATGGCAGGATAGTGATGGTGGCAAATATTTTAACACTGGTGGTAGCTAACATTGGGATGCCTGCTGCTGATGTCAATGACACTACTGGGGCTAAAACTCTCAAAATTTTCTGTTTTTTTTTATTTACAAGCAGCAAAATGCTTAAGCCTGCAATTCTTAGTCCCTCTTATTCCCCCTACCACAACCTTACCCATGTACCTTATTTATTTCAGGTATCCAAGAACTAGGTTCCTTAAGGTTGTTATAGCTGGGGCTGGGGGGGTGGGGGTTGGTAATGGGGACAAGCTCCCACTACCACGTTTGCAATGGTGTACATCTCAAATAGCCTCCGACAAACAAGTCCAGCTCCTGGCCTTCATGCAAAGCTTAGGTACTAAGCCCAGCGGAACTGTTTCTATTGACAGGAGAAGCGGCAAATGCATGCTACTGGCACCTTAAAAATAGTTGCTTTTGGCAGATGGGTCAGCCGTGGTTGGCAGCTCACCTAGATGAAAGGAAACTCTGATCTCAAACCTCCACTGCCTTGTGGCTACACCCACTAATGGGAAAGATTTCGGGTGAAACCCTGAAGGAAAAATCCGGAGCTACAGTTTCTAAGACAGTCCTACATTGAGTTTAATGTTGATTGGCAACTCCTGCGATGCTGCTGGTGCCAAACTGTATCTGTCTCTGCCGTTCCTTTGGCTTCATGAGATTCATGGAGAGAGGGAACTTGCCATATGGGAACAGCTTGCTCTCTATATTGTACTGCCCAAGCTTGTATGTCCAGACAGCTAGGATGCAATATCCATGGTCGACCCTAACTGACGGAGGCCGCGTTCATTCATTCCAAGAACTGCAGTCTGATCAGGAAGTGATGATTAACATATTTATTCCTCAGTTTCTCACATAATACCAGCAGCTGAGATATTATTTTGGAAAATGCAAAAGGCAGGATTTCCATGTGGTAGGATTCTGGGTATGAGTGGCTTACAGTCAATATATGGCCAGCTTTACCTCAGACCCAGCTCATTGAAAGGTGTGCTTCCACTTTAAATTAGCTATAGCAAGCCAATATGAAGATTTTGATTGAGCTGTTATAGACCAATGCTAATGGTTGTCAATTTGGTAAGGATTTTGGAGCTCATACCTTGCAGCCTGTAAGTGGTACCCAATTTTATTACATGGGAAATTAACAATGTTGCATCATAGCTGTAACCAATCAACATTGCCATCATGACTCTGCATTATTGTTTTTTTTGTAATTTATTTTTTATTGAATTTCATCAAACATTTCCATAAGATGTATTTCAGGTACTGTACATATATATCATATAATATTTATCTGAGGTATACACTTATAGAAAGGAGAGGAAAGAAAGAACAAGCAAAAGGAGAAAACTATGTACAAAGTAAGGAGTGATTTTTTTTTACACTACATATTCATTGAATCGTGAGAATAAATTCAGGCCTATGAGGTGTTATGTAGTTAAACCATTTTCCCTGTTACGTACCCCGTAACTGGGTTGCCAAACCAGCAGAAATGGATCACTCAGTTGGAGTCTGGATTACTAGAACCAGGAAAGTTTTATTAAAGAAACAAGCTACACAGTAATCGAAAGGATAATAAATGCAACAGTTCAGCAATGATAAACACACATGTGCACAGAATTAAGATAACAGCATCAATCAAGCTCTATCGTTGTCTAGGGGTAAATGACCAATTTCAAAGTGACACAAAAGTCCAGTTCAATTTAGTTCAGTTCGCAGTAATCGTTGCCATGGCGATGGACAACGTGGGGGAAGAGAGACAGAGAACAGGAACAACTGATCATTCAGACACAGCTTCACTCACAGACCGGCGAGATGGCTCACAAGCAGCTTTTGGGCGGGTCCTTGGTGATGTCACCTGAGGTCACCGACTGTGACCCCTCCTCCGGATGCGGTCGATCCTCTGCAGTGAACCCGGCACCCAAGCGAGGGTGGACACACACCGGGTTCCCGCTGATCGTACCTTTCCACCCTGTGCGTTTATGGCCAGGTACTTCCCACTGACTTGTGAGAGGTGCACTGCTTCCAGGGTCTCGTTACCTCGGGTGTCGTGTGTATCCTGCCTTAGCGAACCTGTCCCTTTTTATCCCCCTGCTGGGGTATCGCCTGTCCATCACTTCAAACAGTTCAGGGTTCAAAGGGGGAGCCGCTCCAGACAGCTCTCTCCTGTCCCTTCATTACACATCTCCAGATGCTGCTTCATTGTTCCTTATCTCTCCTTCCCCTGAGGACAGGTGGCAGACCAACTGCTGATGCCACTGATGCTAACCCAGGCCAGCAAACATCTTAATTTTATGTGTATTCTCATCACACTTCCCACCTTTAAGGATTTTTACCGGGAGGTAAAAATTACAAACATGAATACATTATTTGATACACACACAAATATACATCTTTATCAGCTATTTGGCTAATACAGAGAATTTGAAGTTGTCAACACCTTGACAGACAGTCATCACATTTTCTGTTCCTTTTATATGTGTTATTAATAATCCCTTAGACCAGGCTCCAACTCAGCAAACTTCATAGTGGCCAAAAACACTGATGAATTGCGATCAATGTAACCTCTCATTTGGTTTTGTCCCGGACCACAATAACAAGGGTCGTCCCATTCCGACTTAGTTTTCTCTCGCAAGGGCTTAGTAGGAGGGGGAGGGGTAGTGACCGCAGAGTTATTGCAAAACTTCCTACAGTACCCCACCATCTCCAAGAGCCTTCTGAAGGCCCTCTTGTCTGTCGGGGTTGGGATGTCAGCGATAGCCTGCACTTTAGCTTGCATCACTGCCAGCTGCCCGTGTCACCACAATTCCCAGGTAAGTGACCTTCGTGTGGCCGAACTCATTTTTTTCAAGGTTCACTATCAAGCTGGCTTCAGACAGCCGTATTAAATTGCCAATACACACCTCTGTGTTCGTCAGCCCTTTAATCACTGAATTACTCATTATATATGAATGTTGTTTACTAGGCTGTCCTATTGTAACAGACATCACCCAACGTCCCAGTTCTTTGCATTGCCTCGGGACAATCAAACACACGGGTGTGAGTCGTTTAATTACTTCTGCTAAAGATTCGCTTTGTTCGGGGATTAAGGGAGAGACCTTATCAGTAGACCTGGCCAAAACAATAGCCTTCTCCCATCTGATCGATCCCATACTAATCTTTTCAAGATGGTTTTTTTCTCTTATCGGGGGGACCCAGCTTCATTGATGTCCATGCTAACCCCGACTAGGTTTGTTAGCATATCAAAAGCCTGTGACCGTCTCAGTTCACGTCGGTCATGATCAATAACATTCTTCCCCCTGGGCACCCGGTAAATCTCTTTCATGATTCCACCAACTGTTTCCTCCAGCACCGCAAAATGTCCACCGGGGGGTACCTCGTGGGCCATGTTAAAAACCTCATCCCCATAACCCTTTTGCACCACCCCCCATTCCTCATCTGCGGCTACTGTATTTGATGTCCCTCTCTTCCTTAGCACTTCCTCCTCCGCACAATAGCCTACTAGTTCCCTTGTTAAGGCTGTGTGTGAGAGAGAGCTGTCTCTGCGGAAACCATCAGCCCCTCGTCTCGCTCCCGCGTCTGCACAAATTCTTTCCTGGCTACTGCTACGTCTGTCCCAGCTCCCTCACGACCTCTTGTCTCACTACACTCCTTCTTTTCATTTTCTACCCCCGTCTCGTACAAAGTTGGCAGAAAGGTTTCAGCTAAATTTACCGCCGCAGCTAAATTCACTACCGCAGCCCCATGATGAACCTGTGAGTCCATGGGCGGGGCCTCACTGCTGGCAGGCTGACCAGTCAATCTCACGATTGGGAACACGATTCCCCCGGCGACGTCATTACCGAGCAAGACTTCCACGCCTTTCATCGGTAATTCGGACCTCACCCCGATCGTGACTAGTCCAGAGACCAGGTTGCTTTGTAGGTGTATCTAGTGCAAAGGGACTGACTCTGTCCCTTCCCCAACACCTTTGACCTCTACCTCCCCAGTCTGGGTCTCTGAGCTAAACTCTAAAACACTCTTCAGCATTAGTGACTGACACGCTCCCGTGTCTCTCCAGATCCGCACTGGAACTGGTTTTAACCCCTCCTTCACTGACACCAATCCGGCCGAGATAAACCTCTCGCGCCCTTCCTGAACTTTGGCAGACCTGTCCTTCCCTAGCGGTTCGCTTAACAGCTCAATACAGCCATTCAGAACCCCCGTTTTTCCTTTTCCCGTCTCCTTCCTTGGGGCAAAGCACCTGGACGCAAAGTATCCGACTTTCCCGCAGTTATAACAGATGACCCCAGGAGACTTCCTGCCAGACTGCTCCCGGTCTACCTTATCCTTCTCACTAGTCCCCGGCTTACTTTCTGACTTTTCCGGCGGACTCTCCCCGCCGTCCTGACTACCCTTCTGGTAGCCTTTACTCGGGGCAAACTTCATTTTATGCGTCAACGCATACTCATCCGCTAACTTAGCAGTTGCGGCTAACGTGGCTGCCTCTTTCTCATCGAGGTAGGGTCTCATACCCTCAGGGACACAACCTTTAAACTGCTCAATCAGGATCAGCTGTAGCAGTCTATCATAATCCCCCTCTACCTCCTTCGAGGTGCACCAACGCTCACAATATGTCTGCATCTCACGGGCAAACTCCAAATACGTGTGGCCCCACTGCTTCCTCGCATTCCGGAACCTCTGCCGGTATGCCTCCGGGACCAACTCATAAATCCTGAGGATGGCCTCCTTCACCACCTCATACCTCTGGGCATCTTCCGTGGACAAAGCAGAGTAAGCTTCTTGGGCTTTCCCTTTCAGTATACGCTGAAGTAAAACAGCCCACTTATCCCTCGGCCATTCCTGACTTATAGCCACTTTTTCGAAATGGAGAAAGTACCGATCCACATTGGTATCGTCAAATGGGGGAACCAGCCTAACCTCCTGGGTCACCCGGAACCCTCCACCTTGGTTCGGCACGAGCCCCTGCTCGGCCCTTATCTTTAACTTCTCCAGCTCAAATTCCCTTTCCCTCTGCTTCTCCAACTGCTGCAACTGTCTTTCTCTCTCTCCAACTGTCTCTCTCTCTCTCCCCTGTCTTTCTAACTCTTTCTCTTCTCGCTCCAACTGTCGTACCCGGAACTCGTGCTCGAGTCTCAGTTTTTCAAGCTGCACCTGTACCGCGTCTCCAGCAGGTTTTTCAATAGACACCACCTCCAGCTCGCCTTGGGGAAACACACCCTTAGATACATAGTGCTCTACAATAGCTCTGTGTATCTCCTCTCTCCTCATTGTCGACTTCCCCTTAGCAAGATTCAACCGTTTGGCCACTGCTACCAATTCCGATTTCCTGGCATTCTCTAATGCCTCCAAGGTCGGCGCCTTTATAAATTCCTCAGCCTCCATTTCTGCTGTTTGTCTTTTCTTTCTTTCAGGAATTTTAACCCAATCAATTTACTCCGTCCCAAATTTAGCGTTCAAAATCGCGGACGAGAACCCCATTTATGTTACGTACCCCGTAAATGGGTTGCCAAACCAGCAGAAATGGATCACTCAGTTGGAGTCTGGATTACTAGAACTAAGAAAGTTTTATTAAAGAAACAAGCAACACAGTAATCGAAAGAATAATAAATGCAACAGTTCAGCAATGATAAACACACATGTGCACAGAATTAAGATAACAGCATCAATCAAGCTCTATCGTAGTCTAGGGGTAAATGACCAATTTCAAATTGACACAAAAGTCCAGTTCAATTTAGTTCAGTTCACAGTAATCGTTGCCATGGCGATGGACAACGTGGGGGGAGGGAGAGAGAGAGAGAGAGAGAGAGGGAGAGAGAGAGAGATAGAACAGGAACAACTGATCATTCAGACACGGCTTCACTCACAGACCGGCGAGATGGCTCACAAGCAGCTTTTGGGCGGGTCCTTGGTGATGTCACCTGAGGTCACCGACTGTGACCCCTCCTCCAGATGCGGTTGATCCTCTGCAGTGAACCCGGCACCCAAGCGAGGGTGGACACACACCGGGTTCCCGCTGATCGTACCTTTCCACCCTGTGCGTTTATGGCCAGGTACTTCCCAGCGACTCGTGAGAGGCGCACTGCTTCCAGGGTCTCGTTACCTCGGGTGTCGTGTGTCCTGCCTTAGCGAATCTGTCCCTTTTTATCCCGCTGCTGGGGTATCGTCTGTCCATCACTTCAAACAGTTCAGGGTTCAAAGGGGGAGCCGCTCCAGACAGCTCTCTCTCCCGTCCCTTCATTACACATCTCCAGATCGCCTGTCCATCACTTCAAACAGTTCAGGGTTCAAAGGGGGAGCCGCTCCAGACAGCTCTCTCCCGTCCCTTCATTACACATCTCCAGATGCTGCTTCATTGTTCCTTATCTCTCCTTCCCCTGAGGACAGGTGGCAGACCAACTGCTGATGCCACTGATGCTAACCCAGGCCAGCAAACATCTTAATTTTATGTGTATTCTTGTCACATCCCCAGTATGAATCAAATTGTTCTAACTTATGATTAACAAATGCTGTTATCTTCTCCATTTTGTAAATGTCCATTGTAATTTCCATCCATACATTTAAAGTTGGGCTCTCCTGTGATAACCATTTCCTGGTAAGAGTCTTTTTACCAGCCACCAGCAGTACATTCATTAAATATTTACCTCTTTTCAACCATTCTTGAGATATATACCCAAAATATATGGTCTTACTTTCTAAGGGTATTTCACATTTAAAAATGTCTTGTAGGGCATTGTACGTCCCACTCCAATAGTCTTTGATAACGGGGCATTCCCAGAAAATATCCAGCAAACAGGGAGGTTACTATCAAGTTTACCTGGTCCATTTCCAACACCTCCCTCCCCTTTCTAGATCTTTCTGTCTCTGTCTCTGGAGACAGCTTATCCACTGATGTCTACTATAAGCCTACTGACTCTCACAGCTATCTGAACTATTCCTCTTCTCACCCTGTCTCTTGCAAAAACGCCATCCCCTTCTCGCAATTCCTCCATCTCCGCCGCATCTGCTCTCAGGATGAGGCTTTTCATTCTAGGACGAGGGAGATGTCTTCCTATTTTAAAAAAAAAGGGGCTCCCCTTCCTCCACTATCAACTCTGCTCTTAAACGCATCTCCCCCATTTCACGTACATCTGCTCTCACTCCATCCTCCCACCACCCCACTAGGAATAGGGTTCCCCTGGTCCTCACCTACCACCCCACCAGCCTCCGGGTCCAACATATTATTCTCCGTAACTTCCGCCACCTCCAACGGGATCCCACCACGAAGCACATCTTTCCCTCCCCCCCTCTCTCTGCATTCCACAGGGATCGCTCCCTACACAACTCCCTTGTCCATTCGTCCCCCCCATCCCTCCCCACTGATCTCCCTCCTGGCACTTATCCGTGTAAGCGGAACAAGTGCTACACATGCCCTTACACTTCCTCCCTTACCACCATTCAGGGCCCCAAACAGTCCTTCCAGGTGAGGCATCACTTCACCTGTGAGTCGACTGGGGTGATATACTGCGTCCAGTGCTCCCGATGTGGCCTTTTATATATTGGCAAGACCCGACACAGACTGGGAGACCGCTTTGCTGAACATCTACGCTCTGTCCGCCAGAGAAAGCAGGATCTCCCAGTGGCCACACATTTTAATTCCACATCCCACTCCCATTCTGACATGTCTATCCACAGCCTCCTCTACTGTAAAGATGAAGCCACACTCAGGTTGGAGGAACAACACCTTATATTCCGTCTGGGTAGCCTCCAACCTGATGGCATGAACATCGACTTCTCTAACTTCCGCTAAGGCCCCACCTCCCCCTCGTACCCCATCTGTTACTTATTTTATGCACACATTCTTTCTCTCACTCTCCTTTTTCTCCCTCTGTCCCTCTGAATATACCCCTTGCCCATCCTCTGGGTCACCCCCCCCTTGTCTTTCTTCCCGGACCTCTCTGTCCCATGATCCTCTCGTATCCCCTTTTGCCTATCACCTGTCCAGCTCTCGGCTCTATCCCTCCCCCTCCTGTCTTCTCCTATCATTTTGGATCTCCCCCTCCCCCTCCAGCTTTCAAATCCCTTACTCACTCTTCCTTCAGTTAGTCCTGACGAAGGGTCTCAGACTGAAACGTCGACTGCACCTCTTCCTACAGATGCTGCCTGGCCTGCTGCGTTCACCAGCAACTTTGATGTATGTTGCTTGAATTTCCAGCATCTGCAGAATTCCTGTTGTTTAGGTTACTATCATAATGGGATTTCTGAGAAGGTGCAATAAAATATCTTATCAAGTTTTTCCATCCAAACTCCCTCCATTTCTGTGAACTGGTACACTTCCATTGATACCTCCATATTATTGTCCATTCTTCCCAAGATATAATTATCCCTCCTTCCTTCTCCCATTTTGTTTTAATGTATGTGTCACAATGGGGGTGCTGGGAACAGACCCAAATGCAAGACACAGACACTGAAGTACAAGGAACAGGACTTGACTACAGTAGGGACATGACAGGATACAGACAAGGAGCAGGGACAAGAATGCAGACTGGGCTAGGACATGGACTAGACAGGGAACCCAGACAAGGAACTATGAACTAGGAGCCTGGGCTTGGACTCCGAGCCAGAGACTGGACAAGGACCCAGAACCTGGGTCTTGCCTCGGGCTCGGGCCTAAGAACCAGCAAGGACATGACATGACTACAGGACTGGAGGCTAGGGTCTTGAGGCTTGAGCTGGGAGACAGGCTGGGGTCTTGAGGCTTGAGCTGGGAGACAGGCTGGGGTCTTGAGGCTTGAGGCTGCAGGCTGGGAGCTGGAGTCTTGAAATGTGGAGGCTGATTACTTGGAGGCTGGGGCTCGGAGACAGACTGAGAACTGTACATCAACATAGAGCCAGGACTTATCCTTCGAAAAGCTGGGACTCATCTTTAACACAACACCAACATGAGACTGGACAGAACATTGACATAGAGCCGGGACTTATACTTAGATAAGCCACGACTCAACTTCATCTTCACACCAAGGTGGGAAAGGTCCCTCTGTCGGGTAACGGCAGAATGGCCTGACGTACCCCACAGAGGCAAGGACAAGACAAGACAGATCCCCCCACCCCGCAGGGCAACAGCAGAACAGCTTGACTTACCCCACAGAACTGAAGGCAAGAAGAGACAAACATCGAAGAATGACAGACAGTTCCATCTCTGCTTCGGGATTGTTCCAAGTTGCTACGGCCAGTGACCTCGGCTGGCTGCAGAAACAGCTGGATCCCTTCCTAGCTCGGAGTGGCTGACGGCCACTCAGCTGGCCTGGAAAACCATTGAATTCATACCGCAAAGACAGCTCTGACTACTGACAGCAAGGCTCCATGAGGCGATGGTTCATCAACGCAGCCTAAAGATGGCAAGTGGCCGTTTTAGCCTTCCACCGGCAGGATGCTCCCAGGGCATCTTGACAAGACAAACCAGCAGCCCACACTCGACCCCAAAGCCACTTATATTCCAAGCCTCAAGATGGGAATCAGGTGCCTATGATTAACTTAACCAAAACAAGGGACAGCTGGAAGACCTGGAGTCCTGAGTCCACGGACCAGACCGTGAACCGGACTTCATGGACCGGACCATGACAGTGTGAAGTCGAATGTGTTTTAAGATTTGACAAACCCTTATACATGCTTGAAATGATTCTACTACCGTTATCTGAATTATATGCTTTTCTAGATCATCATCATCATCATCAGGTGCCGTGCCCAGTTTGAGCTTTGACTGCCATGGCCCACACACTCCTGTTTCGGGTCAAGTAGATCAAATCATTGGTACTCATTTCCAGTTCTCTGGTTGCTGTCTCCATCATCATTTGTCTTCGTCTTCCTCTTGCTTTCTTCCCTTCAATCTTTCCCATAATTACCATGCATTCTAACTCCTCTTTCCTAATCACATGTCCAATGAAGTTACGTTGCCTTTTCATGATCTCATACATTTCTCTTTTTGTGTTTGCTCTGTTCATGACATCCTCGTTAGATATTCGTTTCGTCCATGATATTCTTTGCATCCTCCTCAAAAACCACATCTCTGCTGCTACAATTCATTTCCTCATGTTACTAGATATTGTCCAACATTCTGAGCCATATAACATAACTGGATAAACGTAACATTTCAGTACTCTGAGGCGGGTTGTCATGCCTAGTTTAGTATTGGTTAGTATACTCTTCATTCTCGTAAAGGTGTTTTTTGCCATCCCTAATCTTCTTTTGATGTCCAAGTCGCACCTGCCATCTGATGTCACCCAGCTTCCTAAGTAGCAAAAGTTCTGTACTTGTTTTATGTCTTCCCCATTTATTCTCAGCCTGCAGATAGGATTCTCCTCCTTTTTGGATATCACCATACATTCTGTCATTTTACAATTGATAGATAGACCCATTTTTGCACTTTCTTCAACAACTATATCAATTAAGTTTTGTTGTTCTTCCTCCGTACTTGCAATTAACACAGTGTCATCTGCACATGTGAAATTATTGATGTTTTCACCGCCAACTTTGAGTCCCAAGATGGCTCTTATTTTTTGTAATATTGTTTCACTGTACACATTAAATAAATCAGGGGAGAAAACACACCCTTGTCTAACGCCTCTCTTGATTTTCGTAAACTGACTCACTTCTCCATCTATTCTTACAGCGGCAGTTTGTTCCCAGTACAGATTTCTGATTAGGCGGAGGTCTTTCGAATCTAGATCTAGAGTTTTCTGTAACATTTCAAATAACTTATTGTGCTTCACTTTATCAAATGCTTTTGTATAGTCAATAAAACAAACAAATCTTTTTGCACTTGAATAGTTCGTTCTGATAGTATCCTTAACATCAATATTGCATTTCTTATACCTCTGTCTTTCACAAAACCACATTGTTATTTACCTATTTCAGCTTGTATCTTACTTCTAACTCTTGTCATCAAAATTCTTAGAAGTATCTTGGTGATATGACTCATTAAACTTATGGTCCTATGTAACTCACATTCTATTGCTCCAGCTTTCTTAGGAAGAGTGATAAATACTGATTCTTTCATCTCTTCTGGTATTATTCCAGTCTCATAAATGTCATTGATTAAATCAGTAAGTTTTTCAATTCCATAATCTTCAAGGGCGATAATTTGTTCTATTACTAATTCATCAGGACCTGCTGCCTTTCCTTTCTTCATCCTATTTATTGCATTACGAACTTCAGATTTTAAAATACTTGGACCTTCAATCTTTTTCTTAATTTCTGGTTTTTCACCTCGATCATCTTCAAACAATTCCTGAATATACTCAGTCCATCTGTTCATAATCTCATCTTTTTCCATGATAATGGTACCGTCCTTTGCTTTCAGACATCCACCTGAAGAACAGAAGAGCTTTTTACCAGTGATATTCTTGATTTGCTGATGTAACCTTTTTGGATCAGTAATAGGGATTCTTTCTCTTTGCTCACATTCCTGGTTTAACCATTCTTCTTTGGCTTTTTGACATAAGCTTTTAACTTTTCTAAATAGCTCTATCAAACAGAATATCATTAGAGTATAGAAGAATGAGAGGGGATCTCATAAAAACATTTCGAATGTTGAAAGGGTTGGACAGAGTAGATGTGGAAAGGTTGTTTCCCTTGGTGGGTGAGTCCAGGACAAGAGGCCATAGTCTTAGAATTAGAGGGTACCCAGTTAAAACAGAGATGAGGAGAAATTTTTTTAGCCAGAGGGTCGTGGATTTGTGGAATTTGTTGCTACATACAGCTGTGGAGGCCCGATCATTAAGGGTGTTTAAGGAGGAGATTGACAGGTATCTAATTAGTCAGGGTATCAAGGGATATGGGGAAAAAGCCGGAAATTGGAACTAGATGGGTGAATAGTTTAGCTCATGGGGGAGCTGCGGAGAAGACTCGATGGGCCAAATGGCCTGCTTCTGCTCCTTTGTCTTGTGATCTTGTGAAACATGTACTTGCCTTAGTTACATTTTTAACCATCCTGTTAACATACTGTCACATCTGCAAATACTGATAAAAGTAGTTTTTCTAATAAGTGTTTCTCTTTGAGCATTTCAAAACTGACCAGTGCTCCTTCTTTCATTATATTGCAAAGAACTGTTATTCCTTTAGCTGTCCAGTCCTTAAATCTAGCATCCAGTTTATTTGGCGTAAAGTCCGAGTCATACGCTCACCATTTAAGAATTGCAATATCTCCCTCTAGTTTATATTCTTTCATAATAGTGTAAGGGTTTCTTCTTTTATGTTACTGCTAAGGTGAATAAAATGGCTTCTCTGTACTGTTACCTGCTGAGACAGTGGCTCTCTATAGCAATATGTTTGAGTTATAATTAGTGACAACGGGGCTTGTATTCATTTGCTCAGCAATTGGGATGTTATTCTTTCTGTCTGTGTGAAAGCTGTTAGTTTGCGCAGGCTTCGGGGAGAAGGCGCGAAGAGGATGAAGAGAGAAGACGTGGCTTGAGGAGACGGTTGCCGGACCTGCTGGGCCTGGGCTCGGGGCGGGAGCCCAGGGGTCAACGACGAGCAAAGGAGGATCAGCGACAGGGAATCCGTGAGCTCCAATGTTTGTGCACTGGACATATTGATGAGATTATTGGCACCTTTTATTTGTTTTCCTTTTCTTTTGTTTCTCTACTAACCCCACACTTAAATATAAAATCTTAACCATTTAACCGCACATTGTGGACTGAATGTTATTTCGGGGTACTGATGTTACACAGGAGACACAACACGCAGCATTCACCCAAACAAGAGTGCTAAAGTTTGGTTGGGTAGGGGGCACCACCCCCGAGATCATGCCACTAGATGCAACGAGTCTTACAATAGTTTTCCATATTTTAAGAGCCCATTTCACCCATAGATTATCAATATTATTTATGTAACTTTGTAGATTGTTATCAGCCAAAATTGCCTGTATGGGGACGGAGAGAATCCTCTCCTCAATGTTTTTCCATTGAGTGCCGCATGATGGGTTGCACCAGCATATCACAGCTCTCAACTGTGCTGCAAAATAACAATCTCTAAGAGAAGGTAGGTCCCATCCCCACTTTTCCTTGGCTAATTGCAAAGTTTTGAGACGAACCCTCGGCCTTTTACCTTGCCATATATATCTTGATAACATTTTGTTCCATTCATTGAATTGATTTTGGTTAATCTCTATTGGTAGGGTCTGAAAGAGATATAGTAGTCTGGGCAGTATATTCACTTTAATAGATTCAATCCTTGAAATGAGACTAAAAAAGGAATTAGGTTCCATCCTGTTAAATCTTCCTTAATTTTTTATATATAGGTGGATAATTGCATTCTGATAATTTTGCCAAATCTTTTGGCATAATGATGCCCAAATATTTGAAAGACTCTGAAGGATATCTACTTTCAATTTCTCTTGGTGGGCTATAGTTATATGAAAGTAATTGGGTTTTATCTATGTTGATCTTGTATCCTGATAATTGGCCATATTGTTCAAAGGATTGCATCAATTTAGGTAAAGAGTATGTTGGTTGTCCTAGATAGATCAAAATGTCATCTGCGTAACAGGCCAATTTATGCTCTGTCCCTTTAATAGTAATTCCCCTGATATCTTCATTTTGTCTGATGTGTTGAGCTAATGGTTTCAGATATAATGCGAAGAGTAGCGGTGACCATGCACAACCCTGTCTCGTGCCCCTTTCTAGGGTAAAACTATTAGATAAATATCCATTGAATTTAATCCTGGCAGTAGGATTGTCATATAGTGCTTGTATAGTTTTAATAATTGTGTCATGTAGACCAAATCTATGTAAAACTCTGTAAAGAAAATTCCAATTAACCAAATCAAATGCCTTTTCAGCATCCACGCTTATCACTATTGCTTCAATTTCATTTTTTTATATGACCCATAATGTGAAGTGTGGTTTGTATATTGTCTTGTGTTTGGCGTTGTATAAAACCTGTCTGATCATTAAGTATCGGTGTGGGTAGAAACTCTTCTAATCGTTTGGCCATGATGGAGGTAAATATTCTATAATCCACATTAAGAACAGATATTGGTCTAAATGACCCACATTCCATTTTATCCTGCCTTCTTTTGGTATAGCTGAGATTATCGCTTCCTTCCAGCTGGGTGGAATTTGCGCCTTTTTGATAGCCCAGTTCAGTGTGGGGAGTAAAACAGGAATTAACTCATTTCTAAACTCTTTATACCACTCTGCCGTATATCCAACTGATCCTGGCGACTTGTTTAATTTAAGCCTACTAATTGCAGTTTTTAGTTCAGCTTCAGTTGTGTCAGCAGTCATCGTTCAATTTTGTTCTTCGCTTAAAGTGGGTAACTCTAAAGAATTCAGCAAGGTGTCAATTTGGGTTATGCTTCCTCCTGGAACTTTGGAATATGTAATCTAATGGCTCCGTCTGTCTAAGTAGACAATGGATGCGCCCTGTTTTCCGGGGCGCAGACCTGGGCGATGAATATGGAGATCCTGGGCTGCCCAGACGTCAAGATCCTCCTCTCAGCCTCGCGGATGTGGCCCAAAGGAATGCGAAGCAGTACATTTGGCATCAGCTTGGCTGCAGGAGCTGCCGGGAGGTGACGTGATACGTCATCCAACCGCCTTAGGGGCTCCACTCCGGATTTGTGTAGGGTTTACTCCTTAGCCTTCTCTTCTCCCGAAGATACCCACAAGGCAGTGGGATCCGTAACCCTGGATAAAGCTTCTTGAATTTCATTTAGCTTATTTTTTTATCACTTTTGTTCTTGGATCCCTAATTCTATGAATCATATTTTCTGCTATCTTTTTTTCAGTTTCCATGCCAGTATTTTCATAGATTTTGATCTACTTTCATAGTGTCTCTGTTTCAGAAACATTAAATTTTTCCTGATTTCTTGTGTAGCCAAACTATTAATTTCATTCCTATTTTTTTTAAATTTCCTCCAATGTATCCTGTGCCAAACTCAATTTGTGTTTTTTTTCTAGTTCCTTCAGCTTATTTTGTAATTCCTCTAATATTTTCTTCCTTTTTTTTTCTTATGTGAAGATATCGCTATAATTTTCCCTCTTAAGACGGCCTTCAGAGTATCCCATAGAATGGGAGGTGAAACCTCTCCATTATCATTGAATTCTAAGTAAAGACAAATTTCTTTTTTAATTTGTTCCTTAAAATAGGGATCATTGAGTAGAGTTGAATTTAGTTTCCAAATAGTATTCTTTGGTTGTAGGTCAAAATCAACAGATAAATATATAGGTGCATGGTCACTTACATCTATTGTCCCAATTCCACAGGTGTTTATTTTGTGTCTATATATTCCACATGCTATGAAATAGTCTATTTTTCTATATATAGAATGCGGGGCAGAATAATGAGTGTAATCCCTTCTGTCGGGGAAAAGGTCCCTCTATATATCAATTAGACCAACATCCTCAAAAAATGTGTTAACTTTCTTATGGAAGGATTTTGTTTCATAGGTTTTTCTATTGGAAGTGTCTAACTTTGGTTGTAATTGTAAATTTAAGTCTCCCCCACATATCAAGAGACCTTCTGTTTCCGTTACCAAAATATTAGTAATTTTCTGGAAGAAACTAATATCACTTCCTGGGGGTGCGTATACATTCAATAAAGTAACTGGATTTCAATCTATATTCCCCCTTACCAGAATATATCTGCCCGCCTTATCTCCCATTTCGAATACTTTTTCAAAATTTAGCTTACTTGAGATGAGAATAGCAACTCCTCTTTTATGTCCTGATTTATATGAGGAGAAAAACAAATTAGTGAAGCCCATTCTCTTTAATTTTCCATGCTCATTATCACTTAAGTGAGTTTCCTGCAAATGTACTACATGGGCTTGTTCTTTTTCATTTTTGATAGAATTTTACTGCGTTTGATTGGATTTAACAGCCCATTGACATTAAAAGAAATGAATTTTACTTTGTCCTTAACCATGTGTATTTATCTGTCAGTATATCATTGAAATTTGCAGAATATAACTTAATCGATCTACTCCCTGAACAAATAAGAGCCAAGAAACGCGAATAATTTAAAAAAAAAAGGTAACTAAGGTGGGATTCCACGGCTGGGGTCTCTAGATGACCCTGAGTTGAGCTGGAAGAAACATCTAGCCGTGGGGGATAGCCCCTCCTATCTGTGAGTTGAGGGCCCCTGCTGCAGTACCTATAAAAGTAAGTAAAAAAATCTATGTCCATTACACAGAAATGATTTCCCTGTGTATTCCTCCCATGTATATATTCTCACTTAGGTGGGGAAAAAGGGAATGAATGAATGAATTTTTAAAAATTGAGTAATATAAAATCCACATCATAATACGTATTTCTCGAGATAGGTATATCACCATCTATTTTTTGCTTCCGTTTAGTTTATCAGCACTTTTAAAGTTAGCCAAACTTTGACCACGCTAATGGGCAGTCCTCTGTTCTTCATGTCTTAGTCGCCTCTTCCACCATCTGATATAGTCGTATCCCTTCTTGGTAAAATACCCTCAGTTGAGCAGGGTACAGGGTTTGGAATTTAATCTTTTCTTGCTTTGATATTCGTTTTGCTTCGGAATATTCCTTCCGTTTCTGTAGTACCGCTGGGGGGGTAATCATGATCGAAGTATATTAACTTCCCGTTCCAAAACACCCTCTTCTTACCTCAGGCTCTTCATAGAATCTCCTTCTTGCTCTTGAATCGAAGGAATCTAAGTACCATTGAGCGCGGTTTACTTTCTCTGTCTCCAGAAGGCCTCGGGACGAGTGAACGATGTGCGCTCTCAATTTCAATCACCATGGTCTGGGGAATCTCCAGCACTTCCCGCAGCAGCTTGTCTACAAAGTCCATCATCGACAATCCCTCCGCTCCTTCGGGAACATTATAAATCTTGATATTTTTCCGTCGCGATCTTCCCTCCTGGTCAAGCAATTTACTGTCCTGTTGATTTAATATTTTTATCGTCTTACTTAGTATCTGTTCCACATTTTGCACGCGATCTTCCACCTTCTCAATTCGAGTCTCTGCCACTGCTATTTTCTAATTGACATTGGCGAGCTCTGACTTTATATCATTAAGTTGCTGCTTTATATCTTTTTGGACTTCCCTTATTTCTTCCAAAATCCTTATCATATTTGCCGTTTCACCTGCGTGAGGCCCATCATCAGCTTCACCGCCACGAGCACGTGTAGGAGAGCTGCGTGCTGCACCTCGCTCTTCCATAGGCTCCGCAGTGCTGCTTTTTAAATCTCCATTCTTTTTCCCCATTCTTGCCCCCCTTATCAATTCAGATATTTTTGAAAGATCTTATATTTGATGGATTAATGGGGCAAAATATGCGTTTTTCCGGAGGAGCTGTTGATTTAAGCTGCCATTCTGAATGATGACATCTCCGGAACCCACTTTTCCTTCCTATGTCGTTGGTACCGCTATGGACCAAAACATCTGATTGTTCCCCTTCCCTCTCCAAAATGTTATGGATGTGATCTGATATGTTCCTGACCCTGGCAGCTGGGAGGCAACCTACTGCTTTTGTAACTTTCAGCAATAGTATCTCAAAAGATATGGAGTGTACCAGCTCATTGAAAACCTGTACAAGTTAAACATATACTCGTAGAGTCTTTGAGTTGTATAGCACAGAAATGTGTCCTTTGGCCCATCACATCTATGTTAATCTTCTTGCTCATTTACACGTATCCCATTTGTCTGCATCAGGACCATATCCCTTCCGATTTAAGTGTTGGTCTAAATGCCTCTTGGACATTGTCATTTTATCTGATTCCACCACGTCCTTTGGCAGTGCATTCTAGATATTAATCACACTGTGTAAAAATACTTACCCCTTATATCTTTTTTAAAACTCATACCATTCTCCTTAAAACTTCACCTATTTGTTTTCAATACAACTACTACTGGAAAAAGATTATGGCTACCTATCCTATATGTGCTTCTTAAAGTCCTATATACCTCTATCTGATCAACCTTCAGCTTCCTTTGCTCCAGGAAAAATAAATTCCAGCCTATCCAAATTCTCCTGGTGACTGTCCTCAAATCCAGGCAACATCCTGGTGAAACCTTCTGCATTCTCTTAGTGCAATCACATCCTTCCTATTGTGTTGTGATCGGAGTTGCACACAATACTCCAAAATGTGTTTGTACAGCTTCAACATAGCATCCCATCTCTCATATTCTGTGCCTGACCTATGAAGGCAAGCATGTTAGTTGCCTTCTTCACCATCTTTTTGACCTGTTTTGGAAATATAGACTCGAACTGCAAAGTCTCTCTCGTTATCAGCATACCTTGATCTTGTACTTAAGATGTAAAGCCAACAGATTCTTTTCAAGGGCCTATTTACAGTACATTGTCTGTCATCTTTAATCATGTAAATTATTTAAGGAAAACATTTTTTCTGCTCCTACTTCTAGAATATACTACTTTACACTTCTCAACAGACCATCTGTCTTTGCTTTCTCATTGACCATGTTATTCCTCCTGCTCGTTTTTGCTGTTCTGGTCACAATGCATTCAGACTCTCCCTTTCTAATACTTTCATCAGCAAATTTCAGTATGTCCCTTAAATTCCTTACTCTAGATATTTTATCCACTTTGTCAACTGCATATTCTCCATACTGCCACATTGAACATGATTCAACATGGCATTATATTTATTGCATGCAAATACAAACATTTTTGGAATACTAGAATATTGCTCAGGATTTGTATTGCTCTCTTCACTGTTAAATCTTCAAGGATGTGGATAAATCTATTACATTGATTGTGAGTGTCACTGTGACATAATCAATAAAGTTGCTGCTTTGTAGTTCAAGCAATCTGGGTTCAATTCTGACGGTATGAAGTTTGCACGTCCTCCTTGTAACCATCTATTTATACGTTGAAGGATAATTATGGTTTGACAGGTTAAGAAGTGCTTGAAAGGATCAGACTTGGAGAAGTCAGCAACTTTAAATTCCTTGGTGCTAGTATTATGGGCTCAGCACATAAGTGTAATGATGTCTTGTAGGGCATTATGTATCCCACTCCAATAGTCTTTAATAACGGGGCATTCCTGGAAAATATGATAATGGTTTGCATTTTGATTTCCACAATTTCTCCAGCAAACAGGGGAGTTACTATCATAATGGGATTTCCGAGAGGGTGTAATAAAATATCTTATCAAGTTTTTCCATCCAAACTCCCTCCATTTCTGTGAACTGGTACACTTCCATTGATACCTCCATATTATTGTCCATTCTTCCTCAGATATAATTATTCCTCCTTCCTTCTCCCATTTTGTTTTAATGTATGAAGTCGAATGTGTTTTAAGACTTGACAAACCATTATACATGCTTGAAATTATTCTACTACCATTGTCTGAATTATATGCTTTTCTAAATAGCTCTATCAGACATGCACTTGCCTTGGTTACATTTTTAACCCTCCTATTAACATACTGTCGCATCTGTAAATACCGATAAAAGTCTTGTTTTTCTATTAAGTGTTTCTCTTTGAGCATTTCAAGACTGAACAGTGTTCCTTCTTTCATTATATTGCAAAGAACTGTTATTCCTTTAGCTGTCCAGTCCTTAAATCTAGCATCCAGTTTATTCAGCGTAAAATCCGAGTCATATGCACACCATCTAGTTTATAATCTTTTATAATAGTTTTCCATATTTTAAGAGTCCATTTCACCTCATGGGTTATCAAGAGTATTTATGTAACTTTGTAGATTGTTATCAGCCAAAATTGCCTGTATGGGGACGGAGAGAATCCTCTCCTCAATGTTTTTCCATTGAGCGTCGTATGATGGATTGCACCAGCATATCACAGCTCTCAACTGTGCTGCAAAATAATAATCTCTAAGAGAAGGTAGGTCCCATCCCCACTTTTCCTTGGCTAATTGCAAAGTTTTGAGACGAACTCCAGGCCTTTTACCTTGCCATATATATCTTGATAACATTTTGTTCCATTCATTGAATTGATTTTGGTTAATCTCTATTGGTAGGGTCTGAAAGAGATATAGTAGTCTGGGCAGTATATTCATTTTAATAGATTCAATCCTTGAACTGAGACCAAGAAAAGGAATTAGGTTCCATCTTGTGATATCTTCCTTACTTTTTTAATATATAGGCTGATAATTGCATTCTGATAACTTTGCCGAATCTTTTGGTATAATGATGCCCAAATATTTGAAAGACTGTTTGCCATGCCCAAGGATATCTACTTTCAATTTCTCTTGGTGGGCTATAGTTATATGAAAGTAATTGGGTTTTATCTATGTTGATCTTGTATCCTGATAATTGACCATTTTATTCAAAGGATTGCATCAATTTAGGTAAAGAGTATGTTAGTTGCCCTAGATAGATCAAAATGTCATCCACATGACAGGCCAATTTATGCTCTGTCCCTTTAATAGTAATTCCCCTGATATTTTCATTTTGTCTGATGTGTTGAGCTAATGGTTCCGGATATAACACAAAGAGTAGCGGTGACCATGCACAACCCTGTCTCGTGCCCCTTTCTAGGGTAAAACTATTAGATAAATATCCATTGAATTTAATCCTAGCAGTAGGATTGTCATATAGTGCCTGTATAGTTTTAATAATTGTGTCATGGAAACCAAATCTATGTAAAACTCTGTAAAGAAAATTAACCGAATCAGATGCCTTATCAGTATCCACGCTTATCACTATTGCTCCGATTTTATTTTTTGTATATGATCCATAATGTGAAGTGTCCTTCGTATATTGTCTGTGTTTGGCGTTGTTGAGTAAAACCTGTCTGATCGTTATGGTCAGTATGGGCGATATGGAAGACCGTGTAAGGAATCTGGAGCAGCAGCTGGATGTCCTTCGACTCATAAGGGAGAATGAGGCAGTCATAGATGAGAGCTACAGGGAGGTAGTCACACCTAGGCTGTCGGAAGCAGGTCGTTGGGTGACAGTCAGAGGGGGGAAAGTGAAGGTGAGCAGACAGGTCGTGCAGAGCACCCCTGTAGCCATTCCCCTGAATAATAAGTTTACCGTCCTGGATACTGTTGGCGGGGACGACTGACCAGGTGTGAGCCATGGTGGCAGGGCCTCCGGCACTGAGTCTGACCCTGTGGTGCAGAAGCGTGGGACGGAGAAGAGGAGAGCTGTTGTCATTGGAGACTCTATAGTCAGGGGAGCAGACAGGAGATTTTGTGGACGTGAGAAGGACACCTGCATGGTTTGTTGCCTCCTGGGTGCCAGGGTCCGGGATGTCTCTGACCAGATGCACGACATCCTGGTACGAGGGGGAAAGCAACCAGAAGTCGTGATACATGTTGGGACCAACGACATAGGCAGAAAGAGGGATGAGGTCCTGAAGTGTGAGTTTCGGGAACTAGGCAGAAGGCTGAAGAACAAGACCTCAAGGGTGGCATTCTCAGGATTGCTGCCAGTGCTACGTGACAGTGATGGTAAGAATTGGAGGAGATGGCAGTTGAATGCGTGGCTGAGGAGTTGGTGCAGGGAGCAGGGTTTTGGATTTTTGGATCATTGGGATCTCCTCTGGGGAAGGTGGGAACTGTACAGATTGGATGGGTTGCACCTGAACTCGAGGAGGAGCAATATCCTTGCAGGTAGGTTTGTTAGCATTGTTCGGGAGGGTTTAAACTAATTTGCAAGGGGGATGGGACCCAGATAGTTTGTTAAGTGTGTCCAGGATGGATTCCTGTCACAGTATGTTGACAGGCCAACAAGGGGGAATGCCATACTAGATCTAGTATTAGGTAACGAACCGGGTCAGGTCACAGATCTCTCAGTGGGTGAGCATCTGGGGGACAGTGACCACCGCTCCCTGGCCTTTAGCATTATCATGGAAAAGGATAGAATCAGAGAGGACAGGAAAAATTTTAATTGGGGAAGGGCAAATTATGAGGCTATAAGGCTAGAACTTGTGGGTGTGAATTGGGATGATGTTTTTGCAGGGAAATGTACTATGGACATGTGGTTGATGTTTAGAGATCTCTTGCAGGATGTTAGGGATAAATTTGTCCCGGTGAGGAAGATAAAGAATGGTAGGGTGAAGGAACCATGGGTGACAAGTGAGGTGGAAAATCTAGTCAGGTGGAAGACGACAGCATACATGAGGTTTAGGAAGCAGGGATCAGATAGGTCTATTGAGGAATATAGGGAAGCAAGAAAGGAGCTTAAGAAGGGGCTGAGAAGAGCAAGAAGGGGGCATGAGAAGGCCTTGGCGAGGAGGGTAAAAGAAAACCCCAAGGCATTCTTCAATTATGTGAAGAAAAAAAGGATGACAGGAGTGAATGTAGGACTGATTAGAGATAAAGGTGGGAAGATGTGCCTGGAGGCTGTGGAAGTGAGCGAGGTCCTCAGTGAATACTTCTCTTCGGTATTCACCAATGAGAGGGAACTTGATGATGGTAAGGACAATATGAGTGAGGTTGATGTTCTGGAGCATGTTGATATTAAGGGAGAGGAGGTGTTGGAGTTATTAAAATACATTAGGACAGATAAGTCCCCGGGGCCTGACGGAATATTCCCCAGGCTGCTCCACGAGGCGAGGGAAGAGATTGCTGAGCCTCTGGCTAGGATCTTTATGTCCTCGTTGTTCGGGGAATGGTACCGGATGATTGGAGTGAGGTGAATGTTGTCCCCTTGTTCAAAAAAGGTAGAAGGGATAGTCCGGGTAATTATAGACCAGTGAGCCTTACATCTGTGGTGGGAAAGCTGTTGGAAAAGATTCTTAGAGATAGGATCTCTGGGCATTTAGAGAATCATGGTCTGATCAGGGACAGTCAGCATGGCTTTGTGAAGGGCAGATCGTGTCTAACAAGCCTGATAGAGTTCTTTGAGGAGGTGACCAGGCATATAGATGAGGGTAGTGCAGTGGATGTGATCTATATGAATTTTAGTAAGGCATTTGACAAGGTTCCACATGGTAGGCTTATTCAGAAAGTCAGAAGGCATGAGATCCAGGGAAGCTTGGCCAGGTGGATTCAGAATTGGCTTGCTCGCAGAAGGCAGAGGGTGGTGGTGGAGGGAGTACATTCAGATTGGAGGATTGTGACAAGTGGTGTCCCACAAGGATCTGTTCTGGGACCTCTACTTTTCGTGATTTTTATTAACGACCTGGATGTGGGGGTAGAAGGGTGGGTTGGCAAGATTGCAGATGACACAAAGGTTGGTGGTGTTGTAGATAGTGTAGAGGATTGTCAAAGATTGCAGAGAGACATTGATAGGATGCAGAAGTGGGCTGAGAAGTGGCAGATGGAGTTCAACCCGGAGAAGTGTGAGGTGGTACACTTTGGAAGGACAAACTCCAAGGCAGAGTACAAAGTAAATAGCAGGATACTTGGTAGTGTGGAGGAGCAGACGGATCTGGGGGTACATGTCCTTAGATCCCTGAAAGTTGCCTCACAGGTGGATAGGGTAGTTAAGAAAGCTTACGGGGTGTTAGCTTTCATAAGTCGAGGGATAGAGTTTAAGAGTCGCGATGTAATGATGCAGCTCTATAAAACTCTGGTGAGGTCACACTTGGAGTACTGTGTCCAGTTCTGGTCGCCTCACTATAGGAAGGATGTGGAAGCATTGGAAAGGGTACAGAGGAGATTTACCAGAATGCTGCCTGGTTTAGAGAGTATGCATTATGATCAGGGATTAAGGGAGCTCAGGCTTTACACTTTGGAGAGAAGGAGGATGAGAGGAGACGTGATAGAGGTGTACAAGATAATAAGAGGAATAGATAGAGTGGATAGCCAGCGCCTCTTCCCCAGGGCATCACTGCTCAATACAAGAGGACATGGCTTTAAGGTAAAGGGTAGGAAGTTCAAGGAGGATATTAGAGGAGGTTTTTTACTCAGAGAGTGGTTGGTGCGTGGAATGCACTGCCTGAGTCAGTGGTGGAGGCAGATACACTAGTGAAGTTTAAGAGACTACTAGACAGGTATATGGAGGAATTTAAGGTGAGGGCTTATATGGGAGGCAGGGTTTGAGGGTCAGCACAGCATTGTGGGCTGAAGGCCCTGTACTGTGCTGTACTGTTCTATGTTCTAAACTCTTATAATCGTTTGGCCATACTACTACCACCATACTAACTCTTCTAATCGTTTGGCCATGATGGAGGTAAATAACCTAATCTACATTAAGAACAGATATTGGTCTAAATGACCCATATTCCATTTCACCCTTGCCGTCTTTCGGTATAGCTGAGATTATCGCTTCCTTCCAGCTGGGTGGCATTTGTGCCTTTTTTAAGAGCCCAGTTCAGCGTGGGGGGTAAGACAGGTATTAACTCATTTTTAAATTCTTTGTACCACTCTATCATATGCCCATCTGATCCTGGTGAATCACTTAATTTAAGCCTACTAATTGCAGCTTTTAGTTCAACTTCAGTTATGTTAACAGTCATCATTCTATTTTGTTCTTCACTTAAAGTGGGTAACTCTAGAGAATTCAGCAAGGTGTTATTTTGGGTTATGCTTCCCCCTGGAACTTTGGAATATAGAGTTTTGTAAAACACTTCAAAACCTTCTTGAATTTCACTTAGCTTATTTTTTTTTAATCATTTTTGTTCTTGGATCCCTAATTCTATGAATTGTATTTTCTGCTATTTTTTTTTTCAGTTTCCACGCCAGTATTTTCATAGATTTAGATCCACTTTCATAGTGTCTCTGTTTCAGAAACATTTAATTTTTCCCGATTTCTTGCGTAGCCAAACTATTAATTTCATTCCTAATCTTAAAAATTTCCTCTAATGTATCCTGTGCTAAATTCAATGTGTTTTTTTTCTAGTTCCTTCATCCTATTTTGTAATTCCTCTGATGTTTTATTCCTTATTTTTTTCTTATATGAAGATATCGCTATAACTTTCCCTCTTAAGACGACCTTCAGAGTATCCCATTGAATAGGAGGTGAAACCTCTCCATTATCATTGAATTCTAAGTAGAGACCAATTTCTTTTTTAATTTGTTCCTTAAAATAGGGATCATTGAGTAGACTTGAATTTAGTTTCCAAATAGTATTCTTTAGTTGTAGGTCAAAATCAACAGATAAATATATAGGTGCATGGTCACTTACATCTATTGTCCCAATTCCACAGGTGTTTATTTTATCTTCGTCTTTTCCAAATGTTATCAAATAGTCTATTCTTGTATATACAGAATGGGGGGCAGAATAATGTGTAATAATGAGCCAGTAAGACGAAAGAATTGGTTGTTGATTTCAGAAGGAGTAGTGGACCGCACGACCCAATTTACATTGGTGGTGCACAAGTGGAACAGGTCAAAAGCTTTAAGTTCCTCAGGGTCAATATCACAAATGACCTGACTTGGTCCAACCAAGCAGAGTTCGCAGCCAAGAAGACCCACCAGTGCCTTTACTTCCTGAGAAAACTAAAGAAATTTGACCTGTCCCCTAAAACCCTCACTAATTTTTATAGATGCACCGTAGAAAGCATTCCTCTAGGGTGCATCACAACCTGGTATGGAAGTTGTCCCGTCCAAGACCGGAAGAAGCTGCAGAAGATCGTGAACACGGCCCAGCACATCACACAAACCAATCTTCCGTCCTTGGACTCACTTTACACTGCACGCTGTTGGAGCAGTGCTGCCAGGATAATCAAGGACACGACCCACCCAGCCAACACACTTTTTGTCCCTCTTCCCTCTGGGAGAAGGTTCAGGAGCTTGAAGACTCATACGGCCAGATTTGGGAACAGCTTCTTTCCAACTGTGATAAGACTGCTGAACAGATCCTGACCCGGATCTGGGCCGTACCCTCCAAATATCCGGACCTGCCTCTCGGTTTTTTTGCACTACCTTACTTCCCATTTTTCTATTATCTATTTATGATTTATAATTAAAATTTTTAATTTACTAATTTAAACTATTTTTAATATTTATAATATTTAATATTTGTAATCCAGGGAGTGTGAAGCGCAGAATCAAATATTGCTCTGATGATTGTACATTCTAGTACCAATTGTTTGGTGCCAATAAAGTATAAAGTAATTCCTTCTATCGGGGAAAAGGTCCCTCTATATATCAATTAGACCAACATCCTCAAAAAATGTGCTAACTTTCTTATGTAAGGATTTTGTTTCATAGGTTTTTCTATTGGAGGAGTCCAACTTTGGTTGTAATTGTAAATTTAAGTCTCCCTCACATATCAAGAGACCTTCTGTTTTCATTATCATAATATTAGTAATTTTCTGAAAGAAACTAATATCACTTCCTGGGGGTGCATATATATTCAATAGATTAACTGAATTTCTGTCTATATTCCCCCTTACCAGAATATATTTGCCCTTATCTTCCACTTCGAATACTTATTCAAAATTTAGCTTGATTGAGATAAGAATAGCAACTCCTCTCCCATGTCCTGATTTATATGAGGAGAAAAACAAATTAGTGAAGCACATTCTCTAGTTTTCCATGCTCATTATCACTTGAGTTTCCTGTAAATATACTACATGGGCTTGTTTTTTTCATTTTGGATAGAATTTTACTGCGTTTGATTGGAATTAACAGCCCATTGACATTAAAAGAAATGAATTTTACTTTGTCCTTAACCATGTGTATTTATCTGTCAATATATCATTGAAATTTGCAGAATAAAACTTAATCAATCTACTCCCTGAACAAATAAGAGCCAAGAAACGTGAATAATTTAAAAAAGGTAACAAAGGTGTGATTCCAAGGCTGAGGTGTCTGGTAGATGACCCTGGGTTGAGCTAGAAGAAAAGTCTAGCCGTGGGGGATAGCCCCTCCTACCTGTGAGTTGAGGGCTCCGCTGCAGTACCTATAAAAGTAAAAAAATCTATGTCCATTACACAGAAATGATTTCCCTGTGTATTCCTCCCATATATATATTCTCATTTAGGTGGGGAAAAAGGAGTGAATGAATGAATAAAAAAATTGAGTAATATAAAATCCACATTATAAGTATTTCTTGAGATAGGCATAGCACCGTCTATTTTTGCTTCTGTTTAGCTTATCAACACTTAAAATTAGCCAAACCTTATGGCTCTTCTGGAGGGGGTGAGGGCCATCTTCGGAAAACTCAGTCTCTTCCTGATATTCTTCTCTCGTCTGCCTCCCACTCCCTGCTTCCTCGGTTCTCTTACTATTTCCCCAGCAGATCGGGATAACTGCTCAGCCAGACTTTCCCTTGGTTTGACCACGCTAATGGGCAATCCTCTGTTCTTCATGTCTGTAGTCGCCACTTCCCGTGTCTGATAGAGTTACGTCCCATCTTCATAAAACACTCACAGTTTAGCAGGGTACGGAGTTTCGAACCTAATCTTTCCTTGCTTTAATATTTACTTTAGAGTATTCCTTACGTTTCTGTAGGACCACCGGGGGATAATCATGATCAAAATATATTAACTTCCCGTTCCAAAACACCCTCTTCTTACCCCAGGCCCTTAGTAGAATCTCCAGCTTGCTCTTCAATCGAAGGAATCTAATTACTATTGAGCGCGGTTTACTTTCGCTGTCTCCGGCAGGCCTCGGGACGAGCGCACGATGCACCCTCTCAATTTCAAGCTCTATAGTTGAGGGAATCTGCAGCAACTTTCCTACAAACTCCATCATAGATAAACCCTCCACTCCTTCGGGAACATTGTATATCCTGATATTTTTCCGTCATGATCTTCCCTCCTGGTCAATCAGTTTACTTTATTGTTGATTTCATATTTTTATCGTCTTACTAAGTATCCATTCCACGTTTTGAATGCGATCTTCCACCTTCTCAATTCGTGCCTCTGCCACCGCTATTTTCTGATTGATGTTGGTGAGCTCTGACTTGATATCATTCAGTTGCTGCTTTACATCTTTTTGGAATCCCCGTACCTCTTCCAGAACTTTTATCATATTTGCTACTTCGCCTGAACGAGGCCCATCGTCAGCCTCGCTACCACGTACTCGTGTAGGAGGGCCGCTCGTTGCACCTCCCTCATCCACAGGCTCTGAAGTGATCTTTTTTTATTTTTAAATCTCCATTCTTTTTCCTCATTCTTGCCCACCCCCCCCCCATTATCAATTCAGATATTTTCAAAAGATCTTGTATTTGATGGATTAACGGGGCAAAATATGCGTTTTTCCAGAGGAGCTATTGATTTAAGCTGCTGTTCTGGACGATGACATCACCGGAAACCCCTCTCTGCATTACTCTGTGAAGGGGGATTTGTACAGTCTCCCAACAATCTAGTAATTGGTCTTCAAGTAATGGCAATGAGTCCATGATGCATACACCTGCTGTCTTTTCAGGAAGATGATAGTTGCCCTCTCCAGGAAACCAGCAAATGCCCTTCCTTGCACTTTTGCCCATGTTCAAATGATACAGTCTTGCTACTGAGCCTTCCAAGTTGAGGGCTAATCAGTTCATCCTCAAAACCCCGGCTATTAAAAATAAGCAGTCCCAACAAAGAGAGGGAATAAAGGGAGCCTTTTTTGATTGGCGGCTGCTGTTCCGCAGGGATCTGTGTTGGGACCACTTATTTTTATGTTAATGATCTGGATGATGGAGTTGATAGCTTTCTGGCCAAGTTTGCAGACAATACAAAGATAGGTGGAGGGGTAGGTAGTGTCGAGGAAGCAGGGAGACTGCAGAAGGACTGAGATAGATTAGGAGAATTGGCAAATAAGTGGCAGATAGAATACAGTGTCAGAAAGTGTACGGCCATGAACTTTGGCAGAGAAAGACAGACATAAAATATTTTCTAAATGGGGAACAAGTTCAGAAATCAAAGGTGCAAAGGGATTTGGGAGTCCTTGTGCAGGATTCCCTCAAGGTTAAGTTACAGGTATTTACAGCAGAGAAAATACATACTTATTTTGCCAGAGGATGGTAAGTCTGTGGGTTTCATTGCCACAGACAGCTGTGGAAGCCATGTCTGTATGTATATTTAAAGCAGAGGTTAATAGGTTCCTAATTAATCAGGGTGCCAAAGTTTACAGGAAGAGTGGGGTTGAGAGGGATAATAAATCAGCCATGATGGGATGGTGGAACAGATTTGATGGGCCAAATGGCTTAATTCTGCTCCTACATCTTATTATCAGGCCACTGAAGCAGGGACCCAATCACAGACCAAGTACTGTGTGCACTGTGATACTTACTGAGTAGCAAATCCAGGGGGCAACAAAGTCAACATCAAAGTTCAGGCAGAGATCAAAACATCCAGAGAAATCCAACAACCAGAATCCAGAAACAGGAAAAGTCAACATTGGGGTACAGATACAAATGCTGGAAAGGCTCAGGAAAACTCACTGGCACAATCTGGTAACAAACAGGTGAAAACACAGGACTGAAATACACTGACAATAAACAGAGAGGCAGATGATAGGTGGAGCACAATGAGACACAGGTGGCAGCAATACAGGTAATAATGAGAAACAGGTGAGAGACGGAGTACTCAGTAATACAGTGGCTGGAGTAGAGCAGGAGTGGGGACAGGAGCACATGGTAATACAAAACCACAGGCTGATAGCTAGGGGGAAACACACAAAATGAGTTCAACTGGAGGTACTGACAGATGTAGTCTTATGTCAATTTTAATTGAGGAAAACATTGACTACATATTGTTTAATCGCTGGTTGATTTCTCACGCTTTTGTTGCTTATCTGCAAGTGCCTTGAAAAGTCTGTTCTGGTTGTTTATCTAGAGCCATATGACCAGTAATATCAGGGTAGAAAAATGACTGCAGGATGATCCCACCCAACAAACTGCCTTTTCTGAAAGTTCCTTCCAGAAAG
Organism: Mobula hypostoma; assembly: GCF_963921235.1. Classification (NCBI taxonomy): domain Eukaryota; kingdom Metazoa; phylum Chordata; class Chondrichthyes; order Myliobatiformes; family Myliobatidae; genus Mobula; species Mobula hypostoma. The sequence goes on from NC_086128.1 coordinate 681,118, forward strand.
TGCTATAGGGCTATTTAAACTAAAACTTCGTAGTACTGCATCGTCAAAGTTTCTTCCTCTGGCAGTTAATCTGATACACTTCTAGGAAGTTCCCCTCAATCTATTACCACAATCATTGCACTGTAAACACTTTAATCCACCTTTTTATAATGCTTTTTACATTGTAAAACATACTGATATTTATGTATTTATGCACATATTAAACTAGAATGGTTGGGGGGTGGGAATCAAATTAATGAGGCTAGGCGTGAGGTTAGTTCACAACAGAGGGATGGGAACCAGTGCAGAGAGACAGAGGGGTGTAAAGTGAGGGTAGAAGCAAAAAGTACTAAGGAGAAAAGTGAAAGTGGCAGGCCGACAAATCCAGGGCAACCATCAAAAAGGGCCACTTTTCAACATAATTGTATAAGGACTAAGAGAGTTGTAAAAGAGCGCCTGAAGGTTTTGTGTGTCAATGCAAGGAGCATTCGTAATAAGGTGGATGAATTGAAAGTGAAGATTGTTATTAATGATTATGATATTGTTGGGATCACAGAGACATGGCTCCAGGGTGACCAAGGATGGGAGCTCAACATTCAGGGATATTCAATATTCAGGAGGGATAGACATGAAGGAAGGGGAGGTGGGGTGGCGTTGCTGGTTAAAGAAGAGATTAATGCAATAGAAAGGAAGGACATAGGCCGGGAAGATGTGGAATCGATATGGGTAGAGCTGCGTAACACTAAGGGGCAGAAGACGCTGGTGGGAGTTGTGTACAGGCCACCTAACAGTAGTAGTGAGGTCAAAGATGGTATTAAACAGGAAATTAGAAATGTGTGCAATAAAGGAACAGTAGTTATAATGGGTGACTTCAATCTACATGTAGATTCGGTGAACCAAATTGGTAAAGGTGCTGAGGAAGAGGATTTCTTGGAATGTATGCAGGATGGTTTTTTGAACCAACATGTCGTGGAACCAACTAGAGAGCAGGCTATTCTGGACTGGGTTTTGAGCAATGAGGAAGGGTTAATTAGCAATCTTGTCGTGAGAGGCCCCTTGGGTAAGAGTGACCATAATATGGTGGAATTCTTCATTAAGATGGAGAGTGAGATAGTTAATTCAGAAACAAAGGTTCTGAACTTAAAGAGGGGTAACTTTGAAGGTAGAGACGTGAATTAGCTAAGATAGACTGGCAAATGACACTTAAAGGATTGACGGTAGATATGCAATGGCAAGCATTTAAAGGTTGCATGGATGAACTACAACAATTGTTCATCCCAGTTTGGCAAAAGAATAAATCAAGGAAGGTAGTGCACCCGTGGCTGACAAGAGAAATTAGGGATAGTATCAATTCCAAAGAAGAAGCATACAAATTAGCCAGAGAAAGTGGCTCACCTGAGGACTGGGAGAAATTCAGAGTTCAGCAGAGGAGGACAAAGGGCTTAATTAGGAAGGAGAAAAAAGATTATGAAAGAAAACTGGCAGGGAACATAAAAACTGACTGTAAAAGCTTTTATAGATATGTAAAAAGGAAAAGACTGGTAAAGACAAATGTAGGTCCCCTGCAGACAGAAACAGGTGAATTGATTATGGGGAGCAAGGACATGGCAGACCAATTGAATAATTACTTTGGTTCTGTCTTCACTAAGGAGGACATAAATAATCTTCCAGAAATAGTAGGGGACAGAGGGTCCAGTGAGATGGAGGGACTGAGCGAAATACATGTTAGTAGGGAAGTGGTGTTAGGTAAATTGAAGGGATTGAAGGCAGATAAATCCCCAGGGCCAGATGGTCTGCATCCTAGAGTGCTTAAGGAAGTAGCCCAAGAAATAGTGGATGCATTAGTGATAATTTTTCAAAACTCGTTAGATTCTGGACTAGTTCCTGAGGATTGGAGGGTGGCTAATGTAACCCCACTTTTTAAAAAAGGAGGGAGAGAGAAACCGGGGAATTATAGACCGGTTAGCCTAACGTCGGTGGTGGGGAAACTGCTGGAGTCAGTTATCAAAGATGTGATAACAACACATTTGGAAAGCGGTGAAATCATCGGACAAAGTCAGCATGGATTTGTGAAAGGAAAATCATGTCTGACGAAACTCATAGAATTTTTTGAGGATGTAACTAGTAGAGTGGATAGGGGAGAACCAGTGGATGTGGTATATTTGGATTTTCAAAAGGCTTTTGACAAGGTCCCACACAGGAGATTAGCGTGGAAACTTAAAGCAAACGGTATTGGGGGTAAGGTATTGATGTGGATAGAGAATTGGTTAGCAGACAGGAAGAAAAGAGTGGGAATAAACGGGACCTTTTCAGAATGGCAGGCGGTGACTAGTGGGGTACCGCAAAGCTCAGTGCTGGGACCTTAGTTGTTTACAATATATATCAATGACTTGGATGAGGGAATTAAATGCAGCATCTCCAAGTTTGTGGATGACACGAAGCTGGGTGGCAGTGTTAGCTGTGAGGAGGATGCTAAGAGGATGCAGAGTGACTTGGATAGGTTGGGTGAGTGGGCAAATTCATGGCAGATGCAATTTAATGTGGATAAGTGTGAAGTTATCCACTTTGGTGGCAAAAATAGGAAAACAGATTATTATTTGAATGGTGGCCAATTAGGAAAAGGGGAGGTGCAACGAGACCTGGGTGTCATTATACACCAGTCATTGTAAGTGGGCATGCAGGTACAGCAGGCGGTGAAAAAGGCGAATGGTATGCTGGCATTTATAGCAAGAGGATTCGAGTACAGGAGCAGGGAGGTACTACTGCAGTTGTACAAGTCCTTGGTGAGACCACACCTGGAGTATTGTGTGCAGTTTTGGTCCCCTAATCTGAGGAAAGACATCCTTGCCATAGAGGGAGTACAAAGAAGGTTCACCAGATTGATTCCTGGGATGGCAGGACTTTCATATGAAGAAAGACTGGATGAACTGGGCTTGTACTCGTTGGAATTTAGAAGATTGAGGGGGGATCTGATTGAAACGTATAAAATCCTAAAGGGATTGGACAGGCTAGATGCAGGAAGATTGTTCCCGATGTTGGGGAAGTCCAGAACGAGGGGTCACAGTTTGAGGATAAAGGGGAAGCCTTTTAGGACCAAGATTAGGAAAAACTTCTTCACACAGAGAGTGGTGAATCTGTGGAATTCTCTGCCACAGGAAACTGTTGAGGCCAGTTCATTGGCTATATTTAAGAGGAAGTTAGATATGGCCCTTGTGGCTACGGGGATCAGGGGGTATGGAGGGAAGGCTGGTACAGGGTTCTGAGTTGGATGATCAGCCATGATCACAGTGAATGGCGGTGCAGGCTTGAAGGGCCGAATGGCCTACTCCTGCACCTATTTTCTATGTTTCTATATTATTCCATATCCATATTTCTAACATTATTTTTCTGTAATTTATTCTTTATAATTGTCAATTTCTTTTGTTGCATGCCATACCAACAGACCAAAGCAAATTCCAAATACATCAGATTAGATTCAACTTTATTGTCATTGTGCCGAGGACAGATACAAAACCAATGAAATGCAGTTAGCATCTAACCAGAAATGCAAAGAATAGTGTTATTTACAAACTAACTGCAAATAAAAATGTAAATGTATATAATGAATAAAGTTGATCCTTGATCCTTGATGACATTTTGCTCATCTCAATCCACCACTCTTGCACTGACTCCTAATCGAGTAATGTCTGCATTGTAAAAACTCTTACCTTATTTCAATCCTCCCCTGTGGCCTTGCTCTTTAGCTTCTCTGATATCGCTCTGGACTTACAAGCCTTACACCTATGCATTCATCTAATTACAATGTTTTGCATATACAGTACTTCGTATTTGTTGCTTAATTACTGACAAGCATTTTGGACCTAAGCGCTGAAAAGCTTTCTCTATATTTGTCCATATCCCTAAGCCTTTTTTTAAACATTTCCATTAGAAACTGTTTATTAAACTTACTCTTGGACTTCTGTCCTGATAATTTATTCTATCCCTTGACCTCATTTAATTTGATACATCCCTTCTTGTAGTTCCTATGCTATGTTGAATATGCTTTTTGTTGTTTAAGTGCATTATATTTTCATCTAGGATTCCACAAAATAAAATGATAGCTTAGAAAACTCTTGCCTATCATTCACAATAAAGAAGAGCCAGGATATGAGAGCTGAAAACAAAGCAAAAGCATTTGAATCTGTATTTGGCCAGAAGCACTGAGTGGATGTTACGTTTCAGCACCATCAGTGCTATCAAACTGATATCACTCATCAATAGCCACTTCACAGATGGAACACAGATGTTGTGTCTCTTTCTCTTTCCACAGATGTTGTCTGACCTACTGAGCATTTCCAACATTTTTCTGTTTTTACTTTCACTGATGCCTACTTTGACCTTTGCCTGGATACCTCAGCACCAGGCCTTATCATAGCGTTGGTTCAAACATGGACTAAAGAACAGAGTTGCAGAGATGAACGAAGACCACCCTTCACTTCAAGCCAGCATGCCAGCATTTGACCGAGCAGAATCAGGGATCAGAATCAAGTTTAATATCACCGGCACATGTTGTGAAATTCGTTAACTTTGCAGCAATAGTTTAATGTGATACAAGGTAAATATAGGGAAAAAAATGAATTACGGTAAGTATATATATGTTAATTAAACAGTTAAATTAAGATAAGTAGTGCAAAAAACAGAAATAAAAAGTAATGAGATATTGCTCATGGGTTCAGTGTGCATTCAGAAATCGAATGGCAGAGGGGAAGAAACTGTTCCTGATTCACTGAGTGTGTGCCTTCAAGATACTGTACCTCCTTCCTGACGCTAACAGTGGGAAAAGGGCATGCCCTGGGTGCTGGGAGTCCTTGATGATGGAAGCCACTTTTCTGAGGCACTGCTCCAAAAAGATGTCTTGGATACTATGGAGGCTAGTACCCATGAAGGAACTGACATGACTAATTTTACAACTTTTTACAACTTTTTGCAGCTTACTTCAATCCTGTGCAGTAGCTACCCCCCCCCCATTCCAAATGTTGATGCAGCCAGTGAGAATGCTCTCTATGGTAGAAGCTTTCTGTAGAAGTTTTCGAGTGTTTTAGGTGACAAACCAAATCTCCTCAAACTCCTGATGAAATATAGTCACTGTCTTGCCTTCTTTGTGATAACTGCATTGATATCACAAATTCCGCTTCATGGCAATATACTATAATGGGGAAAATAGATGCAATCGTACACTGCATAAAGGAAGTTTAGCCTCACATTGGCAGTGAAGGTGATCGAGGCCTTTTAATTTCCCATTGTCACATCGACCTGACTGTTGTCTGCCTTCTTTACAATTAAAGTGAGACCAGATGTAAACTAGAGGAATACCCTTCACATTCCACCTGTGTAGTCTATAATCCAACACCACAGGCACTGAATTCTTCAATTTCAGGTAACCTGCTCCTCCTCTGTTCCTGGTCTACCCAGTTCCTCCCACACACACACCAAACCCTCAGATTCTATCACCCAGTTTCATTCCCTTCTTCCACCTACTCGATCATCCACACACTCCTCCCACTGGGTTCTCTCCCTTCACTGTTCTTATCTGCTTATCCTACCTTCCCTATTTATTTCAAAGGTTTCAAAAGTACATTTAATGTCAGAGAAATGTATACAACATACAGAAATTCTTTTTCTTCACAACCATCCACAAAAAGAGACGTGCCCCAAAGAATGAATGACAATTAAATGTTAGAACCCCAAAGTCCCCCTCCCTCCCACGCGTAAGTGGCAGCAAGCAATGATCCCCCCTCCCCTCACCAGCAAAAAAAAGCATCAGCACCCACCATCGAGCACTCAAGCACGCAGCAAAGCAACAGCAAAGACACAGACTTGCAGTACTCCAAAGACCACTTGTTCACCCGGTATTCGTCATACCATGGGCTCTCTCTTTTCGTAATAAGGAGAAAGAGGTGTCTCTGTTTTCACATGGAGAGGGAAAGCATAACAAACAACTTGCTGGTTTATGATGGTAAAAGTCCGATGTGTCACTTTTTCTGAGCTCTGTGCCCAAAGATCTCGGGTCTCTGGGCACACAGCCGTAAGTCTTCCGACTCCCCCGACAACACAGCCATCTCCTGCTGTGACACCGACCTTCGATCTACCCGTCTCCAGAGCCATGAGATCTCTGTCCTCTGAAGGCTAGCTGAGCTCTTAGGCCGAGCCCTTGGCATGTCGAGTAACGGCCAGTTGTGAAACCCCGAGAGCGGGTCCCATTCCCGCAGAGAACTGTAGTCAATGTGTAACTCCAGGTCAGTGTCTTCAAAAGAGCCCTGAAAGGGAAAAATAGAGATATTAAAGATGGAAATAGAGCTGTTTCCGAAAATGCAAGTAAAGGAGTCGCCATTAGGCACCATTACTCCTCCTAAGCTCCTCCTTCCTGGCACCACCTGCCTTTCCTCCGCAGCCCTTTGTTGCCCTCAACTATCATGCCCAATCTCTGGATATTTCTATCCACAGAGTACTAGAGACCTGTGCTGATCAACTGGCTGGAGTGTTCACCGATATCTGAAACTTCCCTCCCCTGCTTCAAGCAGGCTTCAATTATAAGAAGAACGTGATAACCTGCTTCAATCCACTGTGATGAAATGTTTTGAGAGGTTAATGATGAAACATATCAACTACTGCTTGAGAAGCGACTAAACAATAAGCTTCAAGATCTAGGCCTGAATATCTCCTTGTGCAATTGGATTCTTGATTTCCTCACTTGCAAACCCAAGTCAGTTCCGATTGGCAATAACATCTCCTCCACAATCTCCATCAGCACAGGTGCACCACAAGGCTGTGTGCTTAGCCCCTGCTCTACTCACCTTATGCTTATGACTGTGAGGCTAAACACAGCTCCAATACCATTTTCAAGTCTGCTGATAACACCACTGTCGTTGGCCCAATCAAAGGTGGTGATGAGTCAGCGTATAGGAGGGAGATTGTAAATCTGTCTGGGTGGTGTCATAACAACAACCTCTCATTCAATGTTAGCAAAACCAAGGAGCTGATTATTGACTGCAGGAGAAGGAAATTGGAGATCCATGAGCCAGTCCTCATCAGGGATCAGAGATGAAGAGGGTCAGCAACTTTAAATACCTTGGTGTTATCATTTCAGAGGATCTGTCTTAGGTCCAGCATGTAAGCAAAATTACAAAGAAAGCACAGCAGTGTCTCTACTTCCTTAGACCTTTGGGCAGACTTGGCATGACAAACTTCTATAGATGTGTGGTGCAGAGTATATTAATTAGTTGCATCACACCTGGTATGGAAACACCAATGCCCTCAAATGGAAAATCCGACAAAAAGTAGTAGATACAGCTCAGTCCATGCTGGGTAAAGCCCTCCTACCATTGAACACATCTACTTGGAGCACTGTCACAAGAAAGCAACGTTTATTGTCAAGGGCTCCCACCACCCAGGCCATGCTCTCTTCTTGCTGCTGCCATCTGGAAGAAGGTACAGGAGCCTCAGGACTCCCACCACCAGGTTGAGGAAAAGTTATTACCTCTCAACCATCAGGCTCTTGAACCAGTGGGGATAACTTCACTCAACTTCACTTACCTCATTATTGAAATGACTCACTTCTGGAGTCTGGAAGTGCCTCAGCCCTTGAAAACCAATGGACTCACTTTCAAGGATTCTTCATTTCATGTTCTCTGTATTTATTGCTTATTTATATATTTTTTATTTTGTATTTGCACAGTTTGTTGTCTCTTCCTCATTGGTTGTTTGTCCGTCCTGTTGGGTGTGGTCTTTCATTGATTCTACATGTATTTTGTTTCTTGGATTTACTGTGTATGCCCACAAGAAAACAAACTTCAGGGCTGTTTATGATGACAAATATGTAGTTTGATAATAAACTTAATTTGAGCTTTATCCTTCCCTATTCCGTCTGTCCAACACCTCTCCTCACTTGTATCAAACTATCACTTGCCAACTCTTGCCCTTACTATATTCCCTCTCCTCTCTGCTCTTACAATCCAGATAAAGAGTCTGCTGCCTCACCTGTTGACTTCCTTCTGCTGTTCCTTTGGCTCCTGAAAAGTGCTTTCTTTTTTAAAATCCAATAGGAGGGTTTCCAAAAAAATGGCTCAAATGAAACCAACATTGAGTTTAGGTTACATGAATTTAAGATTGAAAAATGTGTTTTTTTTGTGAGCACAGTTTGTACATATGAATTTAACAATGGTTAGCCTTTTTTTCCTAATGCTTATGTTCAAACATCTTTTTTTTAGATTCATTCCAAGTGTCCAGTGAAAAGTTCTTTTAAGTAGCTTTTTGCTGGTTCATGATAGGCACAATGGCAGGGAACAAAATGGCCCCTCAATTGCCACTCTCAGTGAGACTACAGGATGCTTGAATAGTAAGTTAGAATGATGCAAAAAGAGTTCTTCAGAATTTTAGGAGTCATAGAGAAGTGCAGCATAAAAACAGACCCTTCCACTCATCTAGTCCATGCCGAAACCATTTAAACCGCCCACTCCCATTGAACTGCACCTGGACCATAGCCCTCTATATCCCTACTATCCAGGTACATATCCAAACATCATATCCCTACCACCCATGTACCTATCCAAACATCTCTTAAATTTTGAAATCGAGCTTGCATGCACCACTTGTGCTGGCAGCTCATTCCACACTCTCAGGACCTTGCGTTACTAGGTAAGCAGCAAGTAAGGCTTTTGTAGTGGTTGAATAAATTACAGCTAATTAAATAAAGTAGGGATGACGCAGGATCGGGTGATGTGCTGTAGCTGCATGATGTGGGAGCTGGTGGACCCCATTGTGGTTCCTGGTGACCACATCTGCAGCAAGTGTTGGCTGCTCGAGGAACTCAGGCTCAGAGTTGATGACCTGGAATCTGAGCTTCAAACAGTGCAGCACGTCAGGGAGGGGGAGAGTTCCCTGGATTCTCTGTTTCAGGAGGTAGTCACACCCATTAGATGAGCTGCCTCAAATTCAGTCTGTGGTGAGGGACAAGAGGGTGTGACTGCCACTGAGACGGGTAGTGGGATCCAAGAGACAGTGCTGGAGGAGCCTCAGCCCTTGAGCTTGTCCAGCAGGTCTGAGATTCTTGCTCCCTCTGTGGATGAGAGTGGGGGCTGTAGGAAGGATGAGTAACCGAACTGTGGCACCGTAGTTCAGGGAGCCATTCGGGGTGGGGGCGGGTGGAAGAGATGAGAAGTATTGGGGTAATTGGGGGTAGTATAGTCAGGGGAATAGACAGAGTTTTCTGTCACAAGGATAGAGCATCCCGAAGGCTGTGTTGCCTGCCTGGTGCCTGGGTTTGGGACATCTTATCTGACCTGCAGAGGAATTTGCAGTGGGAGGGGAAAGATCCAGTTGTCATGGTCCATGTGGGTACCAACGACATGGGTAGAACAAGGAAAGAGGTTCTGCTGAGGGAATTTGAGCAGCGAGGGACTAAATTAAAAAGCAGAACCAAAAAGGTGGTAATCTCTGGGTTACTACCTGAGCCACATGGCAATTGGCATAGGGTCAAGAAGATTAGAGAGTAAAGTGGCTCTAGAATTGGTGTTGGAGAAGTGGGTGTGAATTCATGGGAAATTGGCACCAGTATTGGGGAGGGAGGGAGCTGTACCAGTGGGACGAGCTCCACCTGAACCGTGATGGGACCTGGATCCTAGTGAATCACATAACTAGGGCTGTGGATAGGCCTTTAAACTAAGTAGTGTTGGGGGGGGGGCGGGGTTTTAACAGATTGGAGAAGTATGGATAAAGTAAAAAAGAAAAGTGTGGATAAAGATAAAGAAAGACAAAAGAAAGAAGCGAAAAGTAAGGGTGGAGTGAGGAGAAGTCATGTGCAAAAGAGTAAAAGATGACAAGATCTTAAAAGCTCAATCGTGTAAGGGCACTTTATCTGAATGTCTGTAGTATTCGAAATAAGGTCAGTGAACTTGTGGCACAAATCAGCATAAGGAAAGAAAGGGTATGTCGCATCCGGAGTTTCTCCGGTTAGCGGACAATTTCCCTCCACGCTTCTCTGACGTAGTGGGGAACGCGTACGAGGCAAGTTACAGCAGTGGTTTGCCATTGCCTTCTGCCGGGTGATTTAGTGGCCATTACAGAGACGTGGTTGCAGGGTGCAGAGGATTGGGAATTAAATATCCAAGGATATCAGGTAATACGGAAGGATAGGCAGGAAGATAAGGGAGGTGGGGTAGTGCTCTTAATTAAGGATGCGATCAGGGCGTTAGTAAGAGATGATAAAAGATCTAAGGAGGAGAATGTTGAATCCATCTGGGTAGAGATTGGGAATAGTAAAGGGGAAAAAATCACTGATAAGAGTTGTCTATAGGCCACTGAATAAAAACATGTAGGTTCAGTAACATGCTGTTCAGGAAAGCCATCACGGATGCATTCTATGAAGTCCTCCTCAAGACTGCCTCAACCAACTTGATTCACCCAACCCATGATAAGTTAAAGTACCCCACAATAACTGCTATTCCATTCTTACATGCCTCAGATATTTCTCTTCTTATTGCCTGTGCCACTACAATGTTTTTATTACAGGGACAGTGGTATCTTAGATCTGGTCCTGTGCAATGAGACAGGTAAAATTAGTGATCTCGCAGTTAGGGATCCTCTTGGAAAGAGTGATCATAGTATGACTGAGTTTTTCATACAAGTGGAGGGTGCAATAGTTTGATTTAAAACCAGTGTATTATGCCTAAACAATGGAGACTAGAATGGGATGCAGGAGGATTTGACTGGGAACACAGTCTATATGGTGGGACGGTTGAGGAACAATGGAAGACATTCAAGGAAATTTTTCACAGTGCTCAACAAAAGTATATTCCAGTTAAAAGCAAGGACAGTAAGGGTAGGGAGAACCAGCCTTGGATAACTAAGGAAATAAAAGAAGACATCAAACTAAAATCTGGTGCATACAAAGTCACTGAGAGTAGTGAGAAACTGGAAGACTGGGAAAACTTCTAAGAAGCAACAAAGTACCACTAAGTGAGCAATAAAGAAAGGGAAGCTAGATTATGAAAATAAGCTAGCATAAAATATAAAAACAGATAGTACAAGTTTTTACAATTACATAAAGCAGAAAAGGATGGCTAAAGTGAATGTAGGTCCCTTGGAGGAGGAGAAGGGGGATCTGATTTTGGGTAATGAGGAAATGGCAGAAGCTTTGAATGACTATTTTGTGTTAGTCTCACATCAGAAGACACGTCTAACATGCCAAAGAGATGTTATGGATGCAATGGGAGGTGAGGACCTCGATACAATAGCTATCACTAAAGAGGTAGTGCTGAGCAAACTTGTGGGCCTGAAGATAGACAAGTCCCCTGGTCCTGATGGAATGCACCCCAGGCTACTGAAAGAAATGGCAGAAGTTATAGTAGAGGCTTTGGTGATGATTTACCAAAATTCTCTGGGCAGGTCCCGACAGATTGGAAGACGGCAATTGTCATGCCACTGTTCAAAAAAGGATGTAGGCCAAAGGCAGGTGACTATAGGCCAGTTAGTTTAACACCTGTAGTTGGGAAAAAAGCTTGAATCTATCATTAAAGAAGAAATAGCGAGACATCTGGAAAGAAATAGACCCATCAGGCAGATGCAGCATGGATTCAGCAAAGGCAGGTCCTGTTTGACAAACTTACTGGAGTTATTTGAGGATATCACAAGAGCAGTGGATGGAGGGGAACAGATGGATGTTATTTTCTTGGATTTCCAAAAGGCTTCTGATAAGGTGCCACATAAAAGATTTATCCATAGAACTTATCCATAAAAGACTTATCCATAAGATAAGGATGCATAGAGTTGGGGGTGATGTATTAGCGTGGATAGAGAATTGCTTAACCAACAGAAAGCAGAGAATTACGGGTGTTACTCTAGTTGGCAATCAGTGGAGAGCGGTGTACTGCAGGGATGTGTGCTGGGCCTGCAACTGTTCACGATATACATTAATGATCTAGAAGAGGGGGCCGAGTGTAGTTTGCTAATGATACTAAATTGAGTAGAAAAGCAAATTGTGCAGAAGATATGGAGAATTTGCAGAGAGATATAGATAGGTTAAGTGAGTGGGCAAGGCTCTGGCAGATGGAGTACAATGTTGGTAAATGCAAGGTCATCCATTTTGGAAGGAAAAATGGAAGAGCAGATTCTTATTTAAATGGTAAAAAAAATGCAGCATGTGGAGTTAAGATGGCGCTAAATGTCGACTGCTTTGCTTGCATCTTCAGAAACAGCTCTATTTCCATCTTTAATATCTCTATTTTTCCCTTTCAGGGTTCTTTTGAAGACCCTGATCTGAAGTTACGTGCTGACTTCGGTTCTTTGCGAGAATGGGACCCGCTCTTGGGGTTTCAGGACCGACCGTTGTTCGGCACACCAAGGGTTCGGCCTGAGAGGTGGTCTAGTGTTTGGAAGCCTAAGATCTCGGGGCTCTGGAGACGGGCGAATTGAGGGTTGGTGCCATGGCAGAAGACTCGTGTGTCATCGGGGAGGCCAGAAAATCTTTCGCTGTGGGCCTGAAGACCCGAGGTCTTTGCGATCTTCAGACACAGTGCTCGAAAAAAGTGATGAAATGGACTTTTTAACATCGTAAACCAGCGGGTTGTTGTTATGTCTCCTGCTCGCTGTGAAAATGGGGGATACCTCCCTCTCCCTTATTAGGGTTGTGGGTTGCCAAATGCCAGATGAATTGCGATAGTCTTTGGGGCAACTGCAAGATCTGTGTCTTTGCTATCGCTTAGCTCACACTTGTGCTCGGTAGCGGGTGCGCTTATTATGCCAGTGGGGGGAGGGGAGATTGTTACTCGCTGCTCCTTACGTGCGGGGGGGGGAAGCTGGGAGGGGGGGACTTTGGGGTTCTCATGTTTGACTGCCGTTCATTCTTTGGGGCACTTCTCTGTTTTCGTGGCTGTTTTGCAAAGAAAAAGCATCTCAGGATGTATATTGTATACATTTCTCCACATTAAATTGAACCTTTGAGCCTTTGAACCTTTGCAGAGGGACTTGGGAGTGTTTGTGCATGAATCACAAAAGGTTGGTTTCAAGGAACAGCAGGCTATCAAGAGGGCAAAAGGGATGTTGGCCTTCATTTCTAGAGGGATGGAATTTAAGAGCAGGGAGGTTATTTAGCAACTGTACAGGGTACTGGTGAGACCGCACCTGGAGTACTGTGTGCAGTTCTGGTCTCCTTACTTGGAGAAGGATATACTGGCTTTGGAGGCAGTGGAGAGGAGGTTCACCAGGTTGATTCCAGAGATGAAGGGGTTAGACTATGAGGAGAGATTGAGTCACCTGGGACTGTACTCAATGGAATTCAGAAGAATGAGAGGGGATCTTAGAGAAACATATAAAATTATGAAAGGGATAGGTAAGTTAGAGGTAGGAAAATTGTTTCTACTGGTAGGCGAGACTAGAACTAGGGGAAATAGTCTCAAGATTTGGGGGAGTAGATTTAGGATGGAGATGAGGAGGAACTACTTTTCCCAGAGAGTGGTGAATCTGTGTAATTCTCTGCCCAATGAAGCAGTGGAGGCTACCTCAGTAAATATATTTAAGACAAGGTTGGATAGATTTTTGAATAGTAAGGGAATTAAGGGTTATGGGGAAAAGGCAGGTAGGTGGAGATGAGTCCATGGCCAGATCAGTCATGATCTTATTGAATGGCAGAGCAGGCTTGATGGGCCAGATGGCCTACTCTTGCTCCTATTTCTTATGCTCTTCAGACCCTCTTGAGCGAAGAAATTCCCACTCATATTTCCCTTAAACCTGTTTGCTAGGGCCCCGGGAATTTCTACACTTGCCTCCCATAGGGCCCAAGGACCACTTTGTCAGGCCCTGGGGATTTATCCATCCTGATTTGCATCAGGGTAGCAAATATCTCCTCCTCTATAATCTATATACGGTACATGAAGTTGATGCCTCTTTGCCTCGTATTCTATAGGCCCTGTATCTGTCTCCTGAGTAAATACAGATGCAAAGAATGCATTTAAGATCTCCCCTATCTATTTGTCTCCACACATAGATTGCCACTCTGGTCTTCTAGAGGACCAATTTTGCCCCTTGCAATCTTTTTGCTCTTAATATATCCGTAAAATCCCTCAGGATTCCCCTTCACCTCGTCTGTTAAAGGAACTTCATTTCTTCTTTTAGCCTTCCTGCTTTCTTTAAGTGTTCTCTTGCATTTCTTGTACTCTATAAGCACCTCATTTGTTCCTACTTGCTCTACCTGCTACGGACCTCCTTTTTTTCTCTTAACCAGGACATCAATACCTCTTGAAAATCAAGGTTCCTTACACTTGTTACCTTTACCTTTTATTTTGACAGGCACACACAAGCTTTGTATTCTCAAAATTTCACGTTTGAAGGCCTCCCACTTTCCAAGTGCACCCTTGCCAGGGAATATCCAGTCCCAATCCACACTTGCCAGATCATTTCTGATACCATCAAAATAGGCCTCTCTCCAATTTAGAATCTCAACCCACAGACCAGACCTATCTTTTGACATATTTACTTTGAAACTAATGGCATTGGGATCACTGTATGCAAAGTTCTCCCAAGCACAAACATCTGTCACCTGCCCTGACTCTTTCCCTAGTAGCAGATCCAATATCACACACTCCCTCTTTGGGACTTCTATGCACTGATGAACGAAACTTTCTTGAATACATTTGACAAACTTTACCTAGTCTTTTTACAGTATGGGATTCCCAGTCAATATATGGAAAATTTAAATCACCAACTATAACAACCCTATGTTTCTTGCAACAGTCTGTGACCTCTTTACAAATTTGTTCCTCTAAATCCCTAGGACTGTTGGGCATTCTGTAAGAAAGCCCCGTTAACATGGTTATACCTTTTCCACACATAATGCCTCATTAGTCGAGTTCTCCAGTCTGTCCAGACGAAGCACTGCTGTGACATTTTCTTTTCTCTTTTAATCTCTCCTACCCTGTCACATCTAAAACAACAGAGCTGTGGAATATTGAGCTGCCAGTCCTGCCTCCTGCAACCAAGTCTCACTAATGGTTACAACATCATAATTCCAGGTGTTGATCCATGCCCTAAGCTTATCCATCTTTCCTACGATATTTCTTGCATTGAAATATATGTGGGTCATGACTTCTGGCTGCTCACCCTCTCACTTAAGAATGCTGAGGACTCGATCCGAGATGTCCCAGACTCTGGCACCTGGAGGCAACATATCATCCGGGAATCTCATTCTCCCCACAGTACCTCCTATCTGTTCTCCTACCTATCAAATCTCTTGTCACCACAGTGTGCCTCTTCTCCCCTTCCCTTCTGAGTCACAGAGGCAGACTCAGCACCAGAGACCCAACCACTGTGACACTCCTCTGTTAGGTCAACCCTCTCCACCCCCCAGACAGTACCCAAGTGATTTACCTGTTGTTGAGGGGGGTGGCCACAGGAATACTCTGCGCTGGTTCCTTAACCCCTTTCCCCTTCCTGACTGTCACCCAATTTCCTATGTTCTGCACCTTGGGTGTAACTTCCTCTCTATATCAGACCATAAGATGCAGGAGCAGAAGTAGGCCATTCAGCCCATCGAGTCTGCTCTGCCATTCAATCATGGGCTGATCCAATTCTTCCAGTCATCCCCACTCCCCTGTTTTCACCCCATACCCTTTGATGCCCTGGCTATTCAAGAACCTATCTATCTCTGCCTTAAATGCACCCAATGACTTGGCCTCCACAGCCGCTCGTGGCAACAAATTCCACAGACTTACCACCCTCTGACTAAAGAAATTTCTCCATATCTCTGTTCTAAATGGACATCCTTCAATCGTGAAGTCATACCCTCTTGTCCTAGACTCCCCTACCATGAGAAATAACGTTGCCATATCTAATCTGTTCAGGCCTTTTAACATTCGGAATGTTTCCATGAGATCCCCCCTCATTCTCCTGAACCCCAGGGAATACAGCCCAAGAGCTGCCAGACCTCATACAGTACCTCACACAGTTCCTCATATGGTAACCCTTTCATTCCTATCTATCAGCCCTTCAGCCTCCCGAATGATTCAGAGTATCTAGTTCCATCTCTAGCTCCAACTGCTTAACGTGGATTGTTCAAAACTGCAAAAAGTGCATCCAGCTGCAGTTGTACTAGAATCCTGCGCTTGTTCCTGCCTTCCTTTAAATTGCTCTTGCTAATCAATTGGTTGCTCAATTATGCTGCCACGATCCACCATGGTCTTTTTCTACTTGGGCAGTGGATTTGAGGAAGATCAAACCATGTCAACACAATGTGCCAGTATTATCACTTTGAAATAAACATTTCATTACCCAGCATTAACACTGTTGCCAAAGAGAGGAACCCCTCTATTTTTGAACTGAATGCATTCTTGCTACCTTATTTTTTTTTGCACAGCCTGATATTGAACTGCAGGGAATTTGCTTGAAGGAGTATTTCCAAGATATTCTTATTGGTGGCTTGCAAATATACTGTTCTTTTTCTTTTCTTAAGTCATTTTCCAATGCAATGTGAGCAATATGATGCAGTACTGCTGCAGTTTTAAGTCATGTGGTACAATTGCAGGCACCTGCCATCTGGGAATTCACATAACTTTCCTATATGATTTTATATATCAGTAACTTTTAAAAATCTCTGCACATTTCAGAACTATCCTTGTCATGAAACGTGCTGATAAATTGTTAAAATTTTTTCGGTGTTCTGGTCTTGTCATACATTTAGATATGTTTGAGTCAGTATAAACAAAACAATTGTCGGAATATGACACAAACGTTCATATTGTTTCAATAATATTTTATTTTTTATAGAATTCCTCATGTACATAAAGATATTGTAATGAAGAAAATAAGTTCTTTGATTTAAGATAAAGGTTAAATGAATTAAAATGACAGCTGCATCTCTACGATATTTTCTGGAAATTTTCTTTATTATCTAGCAAAAATATGTAGCCCCCCTGCCCAGCTTCAGGGTCGCTCGGCTCGCTGCCATCTAGGGAAACAGCCTCGGCCCCGCCAAACTGGGTAATAGTTTGAGTGGATGTTGTGTGATGTACCCCACCCCGCCCAAATAACAGACAGTACACCAGATACGATTAAATGATTTACAGTTTATAGATATTACTGGAACTATATAATTAATAGAGAATAAAATATAAAAGGATAATAAAAGGCGCCACACTTATCGAAGTTCAATCTCTTCGTACACAAACATTTGGAGCTCAGGAACCTTCTTCTTCACCCTGCGACCCCTCGGACCACCTCGACCGGCCACCTGGGACCAACAACGGTGGTTGACCAGACGCTCCACACGAGTCTGTCTCTGTCTCCTCTCCTCGCCGAACGCTCTGCTCGGCGTCCAACCCCATTAGCGGACTCATGGCACCTGGTCCATCTGCTGTCTCTCTCTCTCGCCTTCTGCCCCCAAACCCCACGCATACAATATCTTCAGACACACCAGAAGCATAACAACTATCCCAATTGGTTCGTAACACCTTCCTTACCAGTAACGTGATCCAAACAAACTGCTAGTGGGAGGACGTTCTCAGCAGTTAACATAACAAAGAAGCCCTATCAATTATAACATAACAAAGAAGCCATTTTAATTAGACTATGCAGTGACATAAAAAAAAGAAACCCCCTTACACTCTCCCCCCACCAAATAAAGTCATGTCCTCATGACTTCTAAATAACTCGCCAACCAGTCCTACAGACACAGAAACCCATCCAACTACACACAATGACATCGCTCCCCAAACAGTGGACCTTCCGCCCGTCCACGGGCGCTACATAGGCCAACCTATCTGAGAGCTTCCTAATCCTCTGAGACCTCCGTACCCCCTCACCTAAACCCTAAAGGCTCAGACACTACTAGGAATACCTCGGGCCTGCTTGCCAACTCCTCTCTCACTCAGGCCACCACTACAACTCAGAGCCCCCTGTCCCGTGTCTGGGGCCCCGCTTCTTATCTTTCCTGGTCCTGCCGTAACTCAGACTGCCCACAGCTAGCCCTCCCCACTACACCTGACTCAGTGGGAGAAGGGCTAAAGGTCTCTTCCTCAATCACAGGGAAGTTAGCGAAAGGCAGCCTGTACCACATGTCCAGCACATCATCCTTTGAATCCGTATTCTTCCTCATTCCCTCGATCGGCAGCTGCTGTTTGAGTTTCTCCAAACTGAAACATTTAGCCGGGGCTACCCCTTCAGCCTCCTGCAGTCGAGACGTCAGCTTCTTCTGGGACTCCTCCGACTCTCGCCACAGCCTCAGCAGTTCTGAATCAGGGTTCCTGGCCATCTCAATCTGGGACACAGTTACCCCACCAGCTTCTTCCACCCTGACCTGAAAAGCAGCAGTTAAAGAATGTTCAGCCTCCGGTTGTTTCCTCCTGATGACGTCTTCCAGGTCAACGTTCAGTTTTTCCACTTCATTTAAACTGTCGATAGTCATCTTCAGGTTCCTTTCAAGCGTCCGCCTCCCTTTTCGGAGATCTGTTCTCCATTTCTTCACCTCCTCGGGAGCATAGTCAAACTCCCCTCCCTGGGCTCTCAGTTTTCTGTTGATCTTAGTCAGAACACTTCCTTGATCTTCCCCAACTTGTAAGTCTTCCAATCTTTTCTGAATCAACGTCTTGAGTTTCTGCTGATCCCTTCGAAGGTGTGTCATTGTTTCTTCTCGCTGGATTAATTCATCAGTACATGACCGCAGTGTCGGCTCGGAATTCTGTTGCTCCTTCTCCACGTTGACGAGCGTGAATTCCAAGTCTGCAACGGTCGTCCCACAAGTGCGCCACTCAGTCTCTGGCTGGCATTTCTGAGCACTCAGTTCAGCGGTGCAAATCCCCTCTCTCCCCTGTGTCTCATTCAGATTGACGACCTGGGTTTCCATCCCCAGGTCCACCACCGTCTGTTCCAACACCAGGAAGTTCAAGTGGTATGTCAGGTCATTTTTCTCACATTTCACCAAACTCCTCCGGCCAAAAACTCCTTCACATGTGACACTTTGTTTCTGTCGCCCAGGCTCAGCCACTCGCCTCACCTCATAGTCCCCCCAGGCGAATCCAAGCTCTAGGCGGTCATCCACATACGCCAAAACTCCACACACCTTCACTTCCCCCATGGTCTTCCTCATGCCCCTGGGGAAGGATGCAGGGGCTCTGGATATGCCCTTGGGCATCTCTTCGGATCGGAAGAATCCTAGGGAAATAATAACGGCCGTCTTCGGCTCAACAGCCGCACTCCTCAGGATCTGGCAACGTCCACTCCTCAGATGCAGCACATTAAACCACGTTGCATAATCCACACACACGCTGCCTTCATCTTCCACGCTGCTAGGGTACATTTGCCGTGACCTCGCTCTCACTGAGGTGTCTTCAGTGGTCAACTCCCCTCCCTCGTGGTAGTTCAGAGCATCTACTAAGAGGGTCTCACCCTCAGCTACTTTCCCCAAGCCGTACTACCGCTGGGTCTCGTTTAATTTCGGTACCGGCTCAAGGCTGCTACACACGTCCTCAGAAGCAACTCGACACACTGGGTGCCCAGAAAATGCCTCCATGAACTCCAGGGTCATTAACCAATCATCGTCTTCTGGATAATTACTGGCACCGATACCCAAAATCTCCGGTGCCCTTGCGGTTGTCAAGGATAAATGCTTCAGACACCGGTTGTAAAACGAACTGTACAACAACTTGACCTGCGCCCCGGGGTCGAGGATGGCTTTAACTTTGTTTCCCTCTATCCATAGTGACACCCTGGGGCGTGGTCCCTCTAAGCCTTCAGGAATAGGGTCTTTTCCTTTCGGAAGTTCATCGGTACATTGCTGGGAACGTGCTTCCCTAGAGACCCCAAGCCGTTCCCCCACTGGGCCTCCACTAAGTTTCCGGACACCTCTCTGAGCAGCTGAACAACTGATCCCCTGAAATGATCCCCCTGGCACTGCAAGCAATTTAGCCGCCCTCCTAGCCAGAGAAGACACACTGAAAACTTTCCCCCCTCTTTCAAATAACTGACAGCTGTCACTACGGTGTAAGTGAACTTGACAGCTCTAACACCGTCACCAGCCCGCCTACTCAAACTTTCAACCAATCCCTGTCGCTCTCCCTCAACCGAGCACTGCCACTCATCTAACAACTGAGAGATCTGCTCCACCCACGTCTCACACGCCTCCGCCCCTCTTGGGGTGGACACTATCCCAAACGCCAGGCGGAGCCTGCCAGAGCTAGAACATTTATTCGCAGACACTACCTCCGAATGAGACCACTCTTTCCTCTCTCTCCCAACTGCATGGGCAGCCCCGAGTAACTTGTCAATGCTAGTCTGAACTCGAACAAAGACCTCACCCACCACGCATGCAGCAATAACCAGCAAATAACCCACAGATACACACATTACTGATTAAAACAGGGCCACCACACAGCATACCAGTAGATCCTATCCCAGACAAGCCCACACAATGTAGCCCCCCTGGCCAGCTTCAGGGTCGCTCGGCTCGCTGTCGTCTAGGGAAACAGCCTCGGTCCCGCCAAACTGGGTAATTAGCTTGTGTGGATGCTGTGTGATGTACCCCACCCCGCCCAAATAACAGACAATACACCAGATACGATTAAATGATTTACAGTTTATAGATATTACTGGAACTATATAATTAATAGAGAATAAAATATAAAAGGATAATAAAAGGCGCCACACTTATCGAAGTTCAATCTCTTCGTGCACCAACAGTTGGAGCTCAAGACGCTTCTTCTTCACCCTGCAACCCCTCGGACCACCTCGACCGGCCGCCTGGGATCAACAACGGTGGTCGACCAGACGCTCCACACGAGTCCGTCTCCGTTTCCTCTCCTCACCGAACGCCCCGCTCGGGGTCCAACCCCGTTAGCGGACTCACAGCACCTGGTCCATCCGCTGTCTCTCTCTCCCGCCTTCTGCCCTAAAACCCCACACATACAATATCTTCAGACACACCAGAAGCATAACAACTATCCCAATTGGTTTGTAACACCTTTCTTAACAGTAACGTGATCCAAACAAACTGCTAGCGGGAGGACGTTCTCAGTAGTTAACATAACAAAGAAGCCCTTTCAATTATAACATAACAAAGAAGCCATTTTAATTAGACTACGCAGTGACATAAAAAAAAGAAACCCCCTTACAAATAATATGTAGCTGGGCAGTGCACATGTATTGTAAAGATGCTTGTTAAATTATTCAACAAGAAAAGCATCCTAAATTGGAGTTATTTGTTGTTTTAATCCATGTCCACCCTCACATTGTTTGTGACCATGAGCATTCCTACTGTGCCATTTTATCTGACCCAGAGGGAATCATTTTCGTGAACCTTCTTTGAACTTTTTCCAGCTTCAGCATATCTTTTCTAAGATAAGGGGCTCAAAACTGCTCATAATACTCCAAGTGAGGCCTCACCAGTGTGTTATGAAGTCTCAGCATCACATCCTTCTTTTATATTCTAGTCCTCTTGAAATGAGTGCCAACATTGCATTTGCCTTCAAACCACAGACTCAAGCTGCAAATTAAGCTTTTGGGAATCCTGCAGAAGGACTCTGAAGTCCCTTTGCACCTCAGTTTTTTGTATTTTCTCTCCATTTAGAAAGTGGTCAACCATTTCTTCCCCCAAAGTGCCTGACCATACTTTTCCTGACACTGTATTCAATTTGCCATTCATTTGCTCATTCTCCTAATCTACCCAAGTCCTTCTGTAGCCTCTACACTTCCTCAAAACTACCTTCCCCTCCACCGATCTTCATATTGTCTGCAAACTTTTCAACAAAGCCATCAATTTCTACATCCAAATCATTAACAAATAAAGGAAAAAGAATCGGTCCTAACACCACAGAGGGTCCAACATCCTTGTGGGCAGTTTGGCTCAAGTTGCTCATGAGTGTTTAAACTAATTTGGCAGGGGGATGGGAACCCTAATGATAGTGCAGAAGATGAGGTAGCTGGTTTGCAAACAGAGGCAATGTGGAATGAGGAGAGGCTATTTTGAAAAGGGAGAGTGAGCAGCCAGAAGTCATGGTACATGTTGGTATCAACAATATAGGTAGAGAAAGGGGGGAAGTCCTGGAAACAGAATATATGGGGTTAGAAATAGAATGAGCTGGCAGATAAATGTGTGGCTGAAGAATTGGAGCAGGGGACAGGGATTCAGATTTCTGAATAATTGGGACCTTTTCTGGGACAGGGGGGACCTATACAAAAGAGACGGGTTGCACTTGAATCCGAGATGGAACAATATTCTTCTGGGCAGATTTACTAGATCTGTTGGGAGAGGTTTAAACAAATGAAAGCCCGCTGGATTCCTTGGCTGCGTAACTCTAGGGAAGACACACTCTGGTCCCGCCAAACCCATGAGATTGAGACGGCTCTCCCATCCCAAACCCCGGACTGGGTAGATGTTGTGTGATTTGCAACCCTGTTGCAACTCAGTGCCAAGAAACAACCGACAACACACTGCACACGATTAAAGGAATTATATTTATGAATCTTAACTAAAGCATTTGTAAGGAAAAGAAAGAAAAAACAAAATGAGCCCATTGTAATTAAACAGTCTCGTGGGATAGTTTTGCTCAGAGGGTGCAGACTCTGGCTGACAAATGTGACAGGTCTTAACCCTGTGCCCTGATCCTGATACAGAACAGCCCCTAAGCCCTCTCTGCTGGCATTGTATTGTTGGCCAGAAAGGATAACAGTCTACAAATCAGTGGATTCAAATGAATCAAGGACAGTGGAAGCAGACAGACTAATTGTCTTTGTTCTTGTCGCATGCTTGGGGATGGAGGCTGCCATTTTGTGAAGATGCTCTATTCTCCATTTTATGAGCTTGACATGCTTGGTTTGATAAATGTTTCAAAGAAGGTACAGGGATACTTCAGGTAATCTGCTGGACTGGAGATCATTTCTGAATAAGAAGTTATTTGTGAGATGTTCTTTGGTTGGCTATAACATGCAAGTTTGTAAATCTTGGGGCTGATGCCTGCCTGAAGTGATTCAAGCTCATTGCTGATTGTGAACAAAGAACCATAAATTATTGACTGTCACTTGATGGGAAGAGGGCAATAAATGGATGCTGGCAGAGCCAATAACAAGGGTTAAATGGCAGGCACATGACCTGTGGCTAATGACACTGGAATGCAATATTTGAATTGATAAGGAATGGCTATAAAAGTGGATGCTTTGTGTGTGCTGGCAGCGGTAACTTCAAAGAATAATCATCACAGATACAAGCGTGAGCAACCCTGCATGAAATACATGGCGAGTGAATCGGGACTACAAGGAAAACCCGGCCAGCATAAACTTCTTTGCCTGGGTAATACCTTTGCTATTCTTTGATTATTCAGGAGAGTTGGGGATACTTAGCAGGTATGCACACACAAGGTATTTAGTGTATGAATTCATGTACTTGTTTGTTTAAACAATAAAGGTACTTGTCAGTAAATACAGATCTTTCTGTGCCTCACTAATCATCGTTATAGAAAGTATTTTTTACAACAGTATGCAATACATATGGCAACTGGGGGTCTGCAAAAGCCTGCACAGGTGCTTTTGTCAGCAACTGCTTCAACAACTGAAAGGCCTCTTCACATTTCACATCCCATCTCACTCCAAAAGGCTCTGAAGGGTTACGATAATCTTTACTATCCTCTCCTTTTGTCCTCCCTTTCTTTCCCAAGAGAGAGTAACCACACAGAAGCTGATTTAAAGGGTGACTCACTTTAATAGTACCCACAGAATCCAAGGAACAAGCGCAAAGCACTCAGAGTCTGGGGCCTTGGCCACATGGTCACCGCCTCTATCTTAGATGAATCTATAGCTACTTCATTCTGTGAGACTATGTGCCCAATGTAGTTGACAGACGTCTTACAGGACTGGCACCAGGGAAAGTTTTAACCCTTCAGCTTCAGGTGGCCCACCACCTTCAGTAGCCTTTCTCCAAGGGGGACCCAAACACTATGGGATCATCCAGGTACACCAATACCTCAAGCAAGTTCATATTCCCCACTGTTTTCTCCATGGCACACTGGAAAGTCACTGGGAATCCTGTTAGGTCCCGGGACATCCTTTCAACTGGAAGAATCCCAGTGGACATATGAATACTGTCTTCTCCTTGTCAGCCCCACTCACGGGGATCTGATAATACCCACTCCTCAATTTCAGCACACTGAACCACTTCGCACCATTCAGGCAGGCCAGTGCGTCCTCAATTCTTCGAACCGTATACTGGTTGGGGACTGTAACCCTGTTCAGAGTCTGATAGTCCACACACGTCTGTACTTTCTCATTGTTCTTCCTGGCCACCACTACTGGAGATGTGCAAGGGCTTCTGGACTCAGTGATGACCCCAGCTTCCTTCAGCTTCCACAGATGCTGCCGAACGTCTTCCATCTCTGCCGCCGTCGCAATCTTTCTCTGAACGGGGTGTCCTCTGTCAACCGTACTAAAACCCCAGACCTCTAGTGGCGTCAATGTTAAATGCATCAAATACCGGTTGTAAAACGAATGGTTTCAGCAAAGTAACCTGAGAGCCGGTGTCAAGTATGGCTCTGGCATAATTACCCTCAATCTGTAGCAATACACTGGAGATTGGCCCCACTAAGCCCTCAGGAATAGGGTTTTTTGCCTTAGGATGTTCCTTGATATATTGCTGGGAATATGTTCCCCCGGGATGCCAAGCCGTTCTCTCACTGAGTCTAATGTGCTTAGGTACCCAGGGGCACACCGAGGGTTCTCCCGTCCTTCACACTCCCGTCTGAAGTGTCCTTCTTCACCTCAGTTATAACAGACAGTACTGGTCCCCCCCTTCTTGCGTGACCCTGTTCACTTGCAGCCCGCTGCTTAGTCCGTCCTCTCTGGGGGTCCAACTCCCAGTCGGCTTTATCATGCGGGGTGGTCACACTTGCTGATAACAACCGGGACATCTCAGACCTAAACTCTGCCATGAGCTCCCTTACCACACCCTAGGGTGGGCGATCAGTGGTCACGTCAGCAAAGGGGGCTACTACCGAGGACGGTACCCTGCTGACAGAGGCCTCCATCGCATTCTCCTCCTCTCTTACTTCTCTGATCAGCTCGACAAAGAAGGGAGGGGATGCATCTTACGAGACATTTGGAGACCCCAAGGGATCAGGACCAGTGACCGGGTGCCTTTTGCCACTTGGTCCATTCCTAACTGATTCATCTCAGCCGTTTGAATGCCACCCCCCCCCCCCGCCACCCCCACGCTGCAAGCAACTCAGCTGCCTCTCTGGCTGAAAAATGTAGGGGGAAAGCTTCTCCCCCTTCTCCTGAAACATGTTCCAAAACCCTGTCATAAGCTCCAGTGGGCTTCTGTGCACTGAAAACATTTTCTAGAGCTTGCATGCAGCCTGCAGAGGTAGCAAAGGGGTTCTGTGTCTTAAGGGATGTCACTCCACTCTTTAAGGATGGAGGAAATTATAGGCTAGTTAGCCTAACCTCAGTGGTTGGGGAAGTGTTGGGAGTCCATAATTCAAGATGAGGTTTCGGGTACATGGAGACTAATGATAAAAAAAAGTCAAAGTCAGCATGGTTTCTGTAAAGGGAAATCTTGCCTGACAAATCTGATTGCAGTTAACAGGATGAGTTGCAAGGTAAAAGACAGACCAAATTGAAAAGGGTGAATACAGGACTGAAGATATTATATGCGAATGCATGCAGAATATGGAATAAGGTCAATGAACTTGTAGCACTGTTACAGATTGGCATGTATGTTGAAGGTGTTACTGAATTATAGCTGAAAGAAGATTATAGCTGGGAGCTTAATGTTCAAGGGTTCACATTGTATTGAAAGGACAGGCAGGAAGGCAGTAGGGGGAGTATTGCTCTGTTGGTGAAAAATGAAAGCAAATCATGAGAAAGAGGTGACGTGGGTTTGGAAGGTGTTGAATCATTGTGGATAGGGCTGAGGAACTGCAAGGGTAAAAAGACCCTGACGGGAGTTGTGTACAGACCCCCAAACAGTAGTAAGGATGTGGTCTACAAATTACAATGGAGGATAGAAAATGCATGCCAAAAGGGCAATGTTACAATAGTCATGGTGGATTTCAACATGGAGGTAGATTGGGAAAATCAGGCTGATAAGGTAAAAGAACCCTTTGGCGCAATTAACTATAATATGATTGAATTCACCCTGAAATTCGAGAAGGAGAAGCTAAAGTCAGATGTATCAGTATTCCAGTGGAGTGAAGGGAATTACAGAGGCATGAGAGAGGAGTTGGCCAGCTTTAATTGGAAAAGAACACTGGCAGGGATGATGGCAGAGCAGTAATGGCTGTAATTTCTGGAAGCAATTCGGAAGGCTCAGGATATATACATCCCAAAGAGTAAGAAGTATTACCTAAAGGCAAGATGACACCCCCGTGGCTAAGTCAAACCAACATAAAAGCCAAAGAGAGAGCACATAATAGAGCAAAAATTAGTGGGGAGTTAGAGGATTGGGAAACTTTTAAAACCCAAAAAGGCAACTAAAAAAATCATTAAGAAGGTCAAGAAGGAATACAAAATAGGTTCACTAATAATATTAAAGATGATACCAAAAGTTTCCTCAGATACATAAAGTGTAAAAGAGAGGTGAGAGTGGATATCAGACCGCTGGAAAACGATGCTGGAGAGGTAGTAATGGGGGACAAGGAAACAGTGGACAAACGGAATAAGTATTTTGCATTAGTCTTCACTGTGGAAGACACTAGCAGTATGGTGGAAGTTCCAGGTGTCAGGGGTCATGAAGAGTACGAAGTTAGCATTACTAGGGAGAAGGTTCTTGGGAAACTGAAAGGTCTTAAGGTAGATAAGTCAGCTGGACCAGATGGCGTACAGGATTCCGAAAGAGGGGGCTAAAGATATTGTGGAGGCATTAGTAATGATCTTTCAAGAACCACTAGATTTTGGAAGACTGGAAAATTGCAAATGTCACTCGTCAATAATAAGCGAATGCTTTGAGAGGCTGGTCAAGGACTACATCTGCAGCTTTCTACCACCCACATTGGACCCTCTACAATTCACCTACCAACACAACCAATCGACAAATGATGCATAGCCACAGCTCTATATACTGTCCTTACACATCTGGAGAAGAACAATGCTTATGTGAGAATGTTGTTCTTGGACTACAGTTCAGCATTCAACACCATAATTCCCTCCAGGCTTGACAAGAAGCTCAGAGACCTCAGCCTTCACTCTGCCTTGTGTAGCTGGATCCTGGACTTCCTGTCAGATCACTGGCAGGAGGTAAGAGTGAACTCCCTCACCTCTGCCCCTCTGACTCTCAACACAGGTGCCCCTCAGGAATATATACCAAGTCATCTCCTTTACTCTGCGTATACCCATGACTGTGTCACCACCCACAGCTCCAATCTGCTAATTAAATTAGCTGACGACATTACACTGATTGGCCTAATCTCAAATAATAATAAGGCAACCTGCAGAGAAGAGGTCATCACCCTGACACAAAGGAGCTGGTTATGGACTACAGGAGGAATGGAGACAGGCTAGTCCATGTTGTCATCGATGGATCTGGGGTTGAGAGGGTGAACAGCTTTAAGTTCCTCGGCATAAACATCACCGAGGATCTCACGTGGTCTGCGCATACTGGCTGTGTGGTGAAAAAGGCACAACAGCACCTCCTTCACCTCAGACGGTTGAAGAAGTTTGGTATGGGCCCCTAAATTCTAAAAATTGTCTGCAGGAGCACAATTGAGAGCATCCTGACTGGCTGCATCACTGCCTGGTATGGGAACTGTACCTCCCTCAATCGCAGGACTCTGCAGAGAGTGGTGCGGACAGCCCAGTGTATCTGTAGACGTGAACTTCCCACTATTCAGGACATTTACAAAGACAGGTGTGTAAAAAGGGCCTGAAGGATCATTGGGGACCCGAGTCACCTCAACCACAAACTGTGGGAAGATGAGAAGATGCTGTTCCTGAATCGCTGAGTCGGTACTGTACATCCTTCCTGACGGTAACAATAAGAAGAGGATATGCCCAAGGTGACGGGGAACTTGATAGAGTACGTCGCCTTTCTGAGGCACCGTTCCTTGAAGGTGTCTTGGGTACTACGGAGGCTAGTACCCAAGATGGAACAGACTAATTTTACAACTTTCTGTAGCTTCTTTCGGATGTAATGTTGAGACTTTATAAAGCACTGCTGAGGCCTCACTTGTGGGTATTGTGAGCAGCTTTGGGCCCTTTATCTTAGAAAGGACGTGCTGAGACCTAAGAAGGTTCAAATGAGGTTCACGAAAATGATTCCAGGATTGAATGGCTTGTCATATGAAGAGCATTTGATGGCTCTAGGTCTGTATTCACTGGAATTCAAAGAATGTGTGGGGACCAAATTGAAACTAATCAAATGGTGAAAGGCCTTGATAGAGTCGATGTGGAGGGGATGTTTTCTATCACAAACAAGAGAAAATCTGCAGATGCTGGAAATCTGAGCAACACACACAAAATGCTGGAGGAACTCATCAGGCCAGGCAGCATCTGTGGGAAAGAGTACAGTCAATGTTTCGGGCCGAAACCCTTCAGCACAAGACTTTGGGAATGTTTCCTATGGTGAGAGAGTCTAGGCCAGATGGACACAGCCTCAGAATAGACGGGTATCCTTTAAAAACAGAGATGAGGAGGAATTTCTTCAGACAGAGAGTGTTGATAATATGGAATTCATTACCACAGGCAGCTGTGGAGGCCAAGTCTTTTTGTATATTTAACGCAGAGGGTGATAGGTTCCTGGCTGGTCAGGAAATGAAGAGATACGGAGAGAATGCAGGAAATTGGGGCTGAGGGGAACAATGAACCGTGATGAAATGGTGGAGCAGACTCAATGGGCCAAATGGCCGAATTCTGCTCCTATACCTATGGTCTTATGGTTTTTTTCCCAGCATTTGCAGATCTATTATGTTTCTAATAGAAACAATTAAAAAAAAAATTAAAACATCCAGGCCTTGCAAACACACAGAAAATAAATAATTGCAAACTCCCTGTAATTCTGAAGTAAAACATAACATGCTGAAATACTCAACAAGAATGGCACTGTCAGAGAAGAAAGTTATGGAAGTATTCATTCTTTGGTACTAATGTTTGTTCTTACTGCAGACATTGCTTGATCTTAGTGTTACCAGTAAAAATGTATTGTTTGCTGTGTAGCAATAAATTTGTAATTCATGAGCTGTACCAGACGCTAGAAAAAAGAGAAAAATAGAAACATAGAAAACCTACAGCGCATTACAGGCCCTTTAGCCCACAAAGCGGTGCCTTAGAAATTACCTAGGGTTACCCATAGCCCTCTATTTTTCTAAGCTCCATGTACCTGTCCAGGAGTCTCTTAAAAGACCCTATCATTTCCACCTCCATCACCGTCGCCGGCAGCCCATTCCACGCACTCACCACTTTTGTGTAAAAAACTTACCCTTGACATCTCCTCTGTATCTACTTCCAAGCACCTTAAAACTGTGCCCTCTCATGCTAGCCATTTCAGCCCTGGGAAAAAGCCTCTGACTATCCACACGACCAATGCCTCTCATTATCTTATACACCTCTATCAAGTCACCTCTCATCCTCCATCACTCCAAGGAGAAAAGGCAGAGTTCACTCAACCTATTCTCATAAGGCATGCTTCCCAATCCAGGCAACATCCTTGTAAATCTCCTCTGCACCCTTTCTATGGTTTCCACATCCTTCCTGTAATGAGGCAACCAGAACTGAGCACAGTACTCCAAGTGGGGCCTGACCAGGGTCCTATAAAACTGTAACATTACCTCTCGACTCCTAAACTCAATCCCACGATTGATGAAAGGCCAATGCACTGTATGCCTTCTTAACCACAGAGTCAACCTGTGCAGCAGCTTTCTTTCTTTTCTTTTTAAATCTTTTTATTAATTTTTCCAGCTTTCTTAACCACAGAGTCAACCTGCGCTGCTGTTTTGAGTGTCCTATGAACTCAGACCCCAAGACCCCTCTGATCCTCCACACTGCCAAGAGTCTTACCATTAATGCTATATTCTGCCATCATATTTGACCTACCAAAATGAACCACTTCACACTTATCTGGATTGATCTCCATCTGCCACTTCTCAGCCCAGTCTTGCATCCTATCAGTGTCCCACTGTAACCTCTGACAGTCCTCCACACTATCCACAACACCCTCCATAGATGGGGAACAAGAATAAATACAGAAACAGAGGTGAGATGCAGTTGAGAGCACAGATGAAGAAGTGCAATGATATTTTTAGAGAAAGAGAAGTGAGACAATGAAGGGATATAACCTACTGTTTGTATCTGCTACTAGCTTTCATCTCAAAGCACCACAGAAGTACCACCAATGCTCTACGTGAAATTGTCCAGATCAATTTCAACAATAAGTACTCTATTTTGAGTGCTGTTGGGGGTGGGATGACCCACCTGGGGGAAGCAATAATGGCCGTGCCTCTGGCACAGAGTCTGGCCCTGTGGCTCAGAAGGGTAGGGAACTGTAGAGGATGGCGGCAGTAATAGGGGATTCTGTAGTCGGGGGACAGATAGGTGATTCAGTGGACACGAATAGGAAACACGGATGATAGTTTGCCTCCCAGGTGCCAGGGACCGAGATGTTTCTGGATGCATCCACAGTATCCTGAAAAGGGAGGGGAACAGCCAGAAGTCGTGGTACCAATGACACAGAGAGGAGGTCCTGAAAACAGAATACGGAAAGTTTGGAAGGAAGCTTAGAAGCAGGACCTCAAGGGTAGTAATCTTGGGATTGCTGCCTGTGCCATGTGACAGTGAGGATAGGAATAGAATGAGGTGGCAGGTAAATCTGTGGCTATAGAATTGACGAAGGGCGCAGGGATTCAAATTTTTTTAGATTAGATTATGAGGACGCGCAGTCCTCTTTTATTGTCATTTAGTAATGCATGCATTAAGAAATGATACAATATTCCTCCGGTGTGATATCATAGAAACACAGGACAGACCAAGACTGAAAAACTAACAAAAACCACATAATTATAACATAGAGTTACAACAGTGCAACAATACCATAACTTGATGAGGAACAGGCCATTGGCACAGTAAAAAAAAGTTCAAAGTCTCTCGAATGTCCCACATCTCACGCAGACAGGAGAAGGAAGAAAACTCTCCCTGCCATGCCCGACCACAGTCCGACTCTGAGTTGTCCGAAAACTTCGAGCCTCCGATCAACCCTCCGACACCAAGTACCGAGCACCATCTCTGCCGAATGCTTCGACCCCAGCCTCGGTCGCCAGCAGCAGGCAAAGCCGGGGATTTTGGGCCTTCCCTCCGGAGATTCTTGATTGCACAGTAGCAGCGGCAGCGAACCGGGCATTTCAGAAGTTACTCCAGATGTTCCTCTGCTTCTCAAGTCTATCTCCATCAAATCAGAATTGTATACGGCACCCTATTTAACAAATATGATATCATTTCACTGGAGAGCTGCGCACGCTGCATCGCGCCCATCTTCTCCTCCTGCCTTCTGGATTATTGGGACCGCTTCTGGGGCAGGTAGGACCTGTACCAAAGAGATGGGTTGCACTTGAATCCAAGGGGGACCAATATCCTTGTGGGCAGATTTACTAAAGCTATTGGGAGTGGTTTAAACCAATGTAGCAGGGGGAATGGAACCAGTATGATGGAGCTGAGGATGAGCCAGCAGGTTTACAAGCAGATGCAGGTGTAACATGAATGTGAGGAAGGACAAGCCAACGACTGGGTACAAATGCAGACAGAGTAAAGAGTAAAATTGTACCACAGAAGCAAAATTCAAAAGGGTGAAGAGTGCAGGACCGAAGGTGCTCATTTAAATGTGTGTAGCATTCGGAAAAAGGTGGACAAACTTGTGGCGCAAATAGAGATTGGTTGGTATAGAACATAGAACATAGAATATTACAGCACAGTACAGGCCCTTCGGCCCACAATGTTGTGCCGACCCTCAAACCCTGCCTCCCATATAAGCCCCCACCTTAAATTCCTCCATATACCTGTCTAGTAGACTCTTAAACTTCACTAGTGTATCTGCCTCCACCACTGACTCAGGCAGTGCATTCCATGCACCAACCACTCTCTGAGTAAAAAACCTTCCTCTAATATCCCCCTTGAACTTCCCACCCCTTACTTTAAAGCCATGTCCCCTTGTATTGAGCAGTGGTGCCCTGGGGAAGGGGCGCTGGCTGTCCACTCTATCTATTCCTCTTATTATCTTGTACACCTCTATCATGTCTCCTCTCATCCTCCTTCTCTCCAAAGAGTAAAGCCCTAACTCCCTTAATCCCTGATCATAATGCATACTTTCTAAACCAGGCAGCATCCTGGTAAATCTCCTCTGTACCCTTTCCAATGCTTCCACATCCTTCCTATAATGAGGTGACCAGAACTGGACACAGTTCTCCAAGTGTGGCCTAACCAGAGTTTTATAGAGCTGCATCACTACATCGCGACTCTTAAACTCTATCCCTCAACTTATGAAAGCTAACACCGCATAAGCTTTCTTAACTACCCTATCCACCTGTGAGGCAACTTTCAGGGATCTGTGGACATGTACCCCCAGATCCCTCTGCTCCTCCACACTACCAAGTATCCTGCCATTTACTTTGTACTCTGCCTTGGAGTTTGTCCTTCCAAAGTGTACCACCTCACACTTCTCCGGGTTGAACTCCATCTGCCACTTCTCAGCCCACTTCTGCATCCTATCAATGTCTCTCCGCAATCTTTGACAATCCTCTACACTATCTACAACACCACCAACCATTGTGTCGTCTGCAAACTTGCCAACCCACCCTTCTACTCCCACCTCCATGTCTTTAATAAAAATCATGAAAAGTAGAGGTCCCAGAACAGATCCTTGTGGGACACCACTAGTCACAATCCTCCAATCTGAATGTACTCCCTCCACTATGACCCTCTACCTTCTGCAGGCAAGCCAATTCTGAATCCACCTGGCCAAACTTCCCTGGATCCTATGCCCTCTGACTTTCTGAATAAGCCTACCATGTGGAACCTTGTCAAATGCCTTACTAAAATCCATACAGATCACATCTACTGCACTACCCTCATCTATATGCCTGGTCACCTCCTCAAAGAACTCTATCAGGCTTGTTAGACACGATCTGCCCTTCACAAAGCCATGCTGACTGTCCCTGATCAGACCATGATTCTCTAAATGCCTATAGATCCTATCTCTAAGAATCTTTTCCAACAGCTTTCCCACCACAGACGTAAGGCTCACTGGTCTATAATTACCCGGACTATCCCTTCTACCTTTTTTGAACAAGGGGACAACATTTGCCTCACTCCAATCATCCGGTACCATTCCCCGAACAACGAGGACATAAAGATCCTAGCCAGAGGCTCAGCAATCTCTTCCCTCGCCTCGTGGAGCAGTCTGGGGAATATTCCGTCAGGCCCCAGGGACTTATCTGTCCTAATGTATTTTAATAACTCCAACACCTCCTCTCCCTTAATATCAACATGCTCCAGAACATCAACCTCACTCATATTGTCCTCACCATCATCAAGTTCCCTCTCATTGGTGAATAGCGAAGAGAAGTATTCATTGAGGACCTCGCTCACTTCCACAGCCTCCAGGCACATTTTCCCACCTTTATCTCTAATCGGTCCTACCTTCACTCCTGTCATCCTTTTTTTCTTCACATAATTGAAGAATGCCTTGGGATTTTCCTTTACCCTACTCGCCAAGGCCTTCTCATGCCCCCTTCTTGCTCTTCTCAGCCCCTTCTTAAGCTCCTTTCTTGCTTCCCTATATTCCTCAATAGTCCCATCTGATCCCTGCTTCCTAAACCTCATGTATGCTGCCTTCTTCCACCAGACTAGATTTTCCACCTCACTTGTCACCCATGGTTCCTTCACCCTACCATTCTTCACCTTCCTCACCAGGACAAATTTATCCCTAACATCCTGCAAGAGATCTCTAAACATCGACCACATGTCCATAGTACATTTCCCTGCAAAAACATCATCCCAATTCACACCCGCAAGTTCTAGCCTTATAGCCTCATAATTTGCCTTTCCCCAATTAAAAATTTTCCTGTCCTCTCTGATTCTATCCTTTTCCATGATAATGCTAAAGGCCAGGGAGCGGTGGTCACTGTCCCCCAGATGCTCACCCACTGAGAGATCTGTGACCTGACCCAGTTCATTACACGGTATGACATTGTGGGCATCACTGAACTGTGGCTGAAAGGTCAGAGTTGGGAGCTTAAAATCAAAGGATATATTTTGTATCGGAAGGACAGGCAGGAAGGCACAGGTGGTGGTGGTGTGGCTCTGTTGGCAACAGAATTACATCTTTAGAAAGAGGTCACGTAGGGTCAGAGAATGTCAAATCTTTGTGGGTGGAGTTAAGAAACTGCAAGAGTGAAAAACAACATTATGGAATCATATAGGCCTCCAAGATGTGGGGTTGCGATTACAAAGGGAGCTGGAAACAGCATGCAATAAAGGTAATGTCACAATTGTAAAGGGGGACTTCAATATGCAAGGGGATAGGGAAAAATCAGGTTGATGTCAGATCATGAGAGAAGGAATTTGTTGAATGCCTACGAGATGGCTTTTTAGAGCAGCTTGTGCTAGAGCCTGCTCGGGGAAAGGCTATCTTAGATTGGGTGTTGTGTAACAACCCAGATCTTATTAGGGAGCTTAACATAATGGAACTCTTAGGAGGCAGTGATCATAATATGGCTGAATTCATACTGCAGTTGGAGAGGGATCAACACAAGTCACATGTATCAGTATCGCAATGGAATAAAGGAAATTACAGGAGCATGACAGAGGAGCTTGCCCATGTGGATTGCAGGAGGATACTGGTGGGGATGACGACAGAACAGAGATGGTTGAAGTTTCTGCGAATAGTTCACAAGGCGCAGGATGGAGTTGTCCCACAGAAGAAGAAGTTCTCAAAGGGTAGAGCTAGGCAACCGTGGCTGTTAAGGGAAGTTAAGGGCTACATAAAAGCCAAGGAAAGGGCATACAGGTAGCAAAAGAAGGTGGAAAATTGGATAATTGGGAAACTTTTAAAATCCAACAAAAGGCAACTTAACAGCTGCAAGAAGGAAAGAGATGAAATATGACGGCAAACTAGCCTATAATATAAAGCAGGATACTAAAGGTTCTTTCTTCAGTTATAGAAAGAGATAAGAGGGAGGTAAGAGTTGATACTGGACCACTGCAAAGTGATGCTGTTGAAATGGCAGTTGATCTTAATAAGTGCTTTGCCTCATTCTTCACTGTGGAAGACACTAGCAGTATGCCAGAGGACTGTGAGTGCCATTGCTTTAACAAAGGAAAAAGTGCTTGGCAAACTTAAAGATCTTAAGATGGATAAGTCACCTGGACCAGATAGGCTACATCCCAGAGTCCTGAGAGAGGTTGCTGAAGAGATAATTGATGCATTGGTCATGATCTTTCAAGAATCACCTGATTCTGGCATGATCCCAGAGGTCTAGATAAGGTGGATGTGGAGAGAACGTTTCCTCTGTTGGGGATATCCAGAACTAGGGGACACAGCCTCAAAATTGAGGGGTGGCATTTTAGAACAGAAGTAATGAGAATTTTTTTTAGCCAAAGGGTGGTGAATCTGTGGAATGCTCTGCCACAGACTGCGGTGGAGGCCAAGCCTGTGGGTATATTCAAAGTGGAAGTTGATAGATTCCTGATTGGTCAGGGCATCAAAGAATATAGTGAGAAGGCAGATGTATGGGATTGAATGGGGTCTGGGGTCAGCCATGATGGAATGACAGAGTGGCTCAATGGGCTGAATGGCCTAATTCTGCTCCTATTTCTTGTGTTCTTATTTGTGGGATAAACCACAATTTGTTCCCACTTAGGCTATCATACGCTGCATTGAGGCTTAATCACACTCAGTTAGCCAAGATGGACAAGTCATGTCTTACCCGTGCTGAATGTTACTCTCCTGAAAGAGACATTCCAAGCTTCATCAGAGGACATTGACAGGTTAACAAAGAAAACAAGTTTGCAATACACAAAATATTGTAACATCGCACCAACTCATTGGAATCCCTGAACAATGATTGCTGGAAATGGAGAAAAAGCATCTGGGATGGCGTTGATGACCTTGAGTGCATTTGACAGGAGTACACACATGCCAAGCAAAACCCATGGAAGGAGTGCACCACCTCCCAAACTATTCACTTACTTGCCCTACTATTTTGCAGCTAGTCACTCTGGAACTGGATTTTTTTTCCATTGATGGCCAACTATGGTCCACAGAAACCCAAGGTTAAAACATGGTGCACAGTATTGCTAGGAATTTTGTGAATATTATAATAACAGTTTTCACAGACATCCATACTCAAATCAATCTAAGTGTTTCTATTCTTCTAGTTTCTCAAAGATATAACCAGGAGTTTGTATTTTTGATGGGAGCGGATTATGGACTGGTGTGAATCAACAAGTTGAGTCTCAATGTGGACAAGACTAAAAAGATAATTGTGGACTTCAGGAAGATGCTGGCTACCTACTTCCTACCACATATCAACGGCTCCTCCATGGAGCCAGAAGCATCAAATTTCCTGGAGTGCACATCACGGATGATCCCAAATAGTTCCTCAACACCACCAACAAAACACAGCTGCACCTCTACTTCCTGAGCAAAGCTCCCTCATCCCCATTCTACCATATTACCACTGAGAGTGTCCTGACCAGCTGTATCACCGTCTGGTATAGGAGTTGCAAGGTATCTGACCACAAAACCCTGGAATGGATTGTGAGGACTGCTGAAGAATCATTAGGGTCTTCCCCCCCCCATCTAGGACACACACTAGAAGTGCTGCCTTCACAAAGCCCTCAGCATTCTCACAGACCCCTCACATCTGTTCCACAGTCTCTTTGACCTCCTACCATTAGGTAGAAGGTACCACAGTATTGGAACAAGGACTGTTAGACTAGCTAACAGTTTCTTCTCCCAGGCTGTGCGACTTTTGAACACTTTGATACCACCCAGTACACATTATTGATGACAGCACCAATAGCAGTAATATTGTTGTATATTTAACTATATGTCATATATGCATCTTATGTCAACTCGTACATCTACAGATTATTTTTTATCGGTTAATATTACTGTGTTAATATTCTATTAGGTGCTGTATGGGATATATATGTTGTATTTTGCAGTTTGGTCCCAGAGGAACGTTGCTTCATTGAGCTGTATATACATTTGTATGGTGAATGACAATAAACTTCAACTTCCACCCAAAATGTTAACGCTTTCTCTTTTCAGATACAGCCTGACCTACTAAACATTTGCAATATTTTCCATTTCTTTTTTCATACAAAAAGGACATTATTTTTCCAAATTAAAATCCAGCATCACAAAATTATTCAGATATATTAATTTTGGCTATCTTGAACTCAACTGAGTAATTTAGAAAGTAACAGGCCAAAACTACTTCCTGTTTTGCTTAAGGTGAAACATAGCTCAGCATCATCAAAACTAAACTTGTCAGAACACCATAATTTTGGCAACTGTAATATTTCTATGCATGCAAGGCAGCAGTGTGGATGAGCTGGATAGCATGTCAAAACAGACATGGCTTTTCAAATTCAAGGAACGACTGAAAGGTCCCAAATTTTATCTACTACATAACTACGTCACAGCTCACCAATATACATTTCACCACACCCTCCAAAAGAACCACAGGCTAATAAATCCTAAATATACATCACTTTTAATATACTTAAAACACATAGCTTTAGAAAATAGTATTAGATAAAGGTTTTGTATAACTTTCAGAATCAGAATCAGGTTTATTATCACCGGCTTGTGACATGAATTTTGTTAACTTAGCAGCAGCAGTTCAATGCAATACATAATATAGCAGAGAGAGAAAAAATAATAATAAATAACATTTTAAAAATAATAAATAAACAGGTAAATCAATTATGTATATTGAATAGATTTTAAAAACGTGCAAAAACAGAAATACTGTATATTAAAAAAAGCGAGGTAGTGTCCAAAGCTTCAATGTCCATTTAGGAATCGGATGGCAGAGGGGAAGAAGCTGTTCCTGAATCACCGAGTGTGTGCCTTCAGGCTTCTGTACCTCCTACCTGATGGTAACAGTGAGAAAGGGGCATGTCCTGGGTGCTGGAGGTCCGTAATAATGGACGCTGCCTTTCTGAGACACCACTACCTAAAGATGTTCTTTGTAGGCTAGTACCCAAGATGGAGCTGACTAGATTTACAACCTTCTGCAGCTTCTTTCGGTCCTGTGCAGTAGCCCCTCCATACCAGACAGTGACGCAGCCTGTCAGAATGTTCTCCACAGTACAACTATAGAAGTTTTTGAGTGTACTTGCTGACATGCCAAATCTCTTCAAACTCCTAATAAAGTATAGTCACCGTCTCGCCTTCTTTATAACTACATCGATATGTTGGGACCAGGTTAGATCCTCAGAGATCTTGACACCCAGGAACTTGAAGCTGCTCACTCTCTCCACTTCTGATCCCTCTATGAGGATTGGTATGTGTTCCTTCGTCTTACTGTTCCTGAAGTCCACAATCAGCTCTTTT
Organism: Mobula hypostoma; assembly: GCF_963921235.1. Lineage (NCBI taxonomy): Eukaryota > Metazoa > Chordata > Chondrichthyes > Myliobatiformes > Myliobatidae > Mobula > Mobula hypostoma. The sequence goes on from NC_086128.1 coordinate 719,645, forward strand.
GTCTTACTGACGTTGAGTGCCAGGTTGTTGCTGTGACACTACTCCACTTCACTCCTGTACGCCCTCTCATCACCAACAATGGTTATATCGTCAGCAAATTTATAGATGGTATTTGAGCTATGCCTAGCCACACAGTCGTGGGTATAGAGAGAGTAGAGCAGTGGGCTAAGCACACACCCCTGAGGTGTGCCAGTGTTGATCGTCAGTGAGGAGGAGATGTTATCACCAATTGGCACAGATTGTGGTCTTCCGGTTATGAAATCGAAGATCCAATTGTAGAGGGAGGTACAGAGGCCCAGGTTCTGCAACTTCTCAATCAGGATTGTGGGAATGATGGTTTTAAATGCTGAGCTATAGTCGATGAAGAGCATCCTGACAAAGGTGTTCTAAAACCATGTGGATAGCCATTGAGGTTGCATCTGCCATTGACCTATTGTGGCGATAGGCAAATTGCAATGGGTCCAGGTCCTTGCTGAGGCAGGAGTTCAGTCTAGTGATAACCAGCCTCTTAAAGCATTTCATCACTGTAGGCACAAGGAATTCTGCAGATGCTGGAAATTCAAGCAACACACATCAAAGTTGCTGGTGAACGCAGCAGGTCAGGCAGCATCTCTAGGAAGAGGTACAGTCGACGTTTCGGGCCGAGACCCTTCGTCAGGACTAACTAGTGTGTTGCTTGTCATCACTGTAGATGTGAGTGCTATCGGATGATAGTCATTAAGGCAGCCCACATTATTCTTCTTAGACACTGGTATAATTGTTGCCTTTTTGAAGTAAGTGGGAACTTCCGGCTGTAGCAGTGAGAGGTTGAAAATGTCCTTGAATACTCCCGCTAGTTGGTTGGCACAGGTTTCACTGGACAACAAATTTTTTCCAGAGTGTTATTTCCTCAGAATTTTTTTTATTTATGATAGACTGCTTGAAGGTGAACACACATATAACTTTGACTTGTTCACGTAGGAATTTCAAGAAACAAGAAATTAACTTTTATTGAATATAATGTGTTTAATTGCATAACAGTACTGACGCTTTGCAATAGTTCGTCTAAGCTAAAAATGTTTTGTGGGTGATTTTCATTTGTACTCAGTGTCTGAGACTTCTTGCTTAAGTGTCCAACGATAATAATCAGCCTGCATCGATGGATTCCAGTTGCCCTCATACCATTTCTCCACGACCACAATATCCTGGTGAAATCTTTCACCATGTTCGTCACTGACAGTGGCAACATTTGCAAGGGAAGAAGTCTAAATGGGAATGCAGAAAATGAATCTTTAGTGACATGTTGCACTTCATGGCTTTGTATGCTTGAAGCATGTTGTCAACCAGCTGCACGTAGTTTGGTGTTCTGTAGTTGCCAAGAAAATTTCCAACAACATCCTTCCATGTGATTTTCTCCAACCCCACTAGAAGTTCTTCAAATTGCCTGTCATTGATGACCTGTCTGATTTGTGGATGCCTTTGATTTGTGAAAAATGCCTTCCTTAATCTTGGCATCACCTATTCTGGGAAACATGCATCTCAAATATCGAAATCCTTCACTGAAATTTATAGCCTTTCTAAAACCATGCAGCATCCACCCTGCTGTAGCATGCCCAAGCATGTCAGGACAAGATAGAACTTTTTTGAGCTTGCACTGGGGGCAACATTTTAATTGACTTGAATTATGAATTGAAATAACAAATACAGGCAATTTTTTTAAAAACGGTGCACGAGAGGGAAATTTAATGGCGATTTTCATGATCAGCAGCCCAAAGTACACAAGGTACACCCAAAAGTATTCAAAAAGCAAAATCTTTGTTGTCCAGTGTTTTCAGAGCTTTACCAGGTACTTCATCGGGACCTTTCACCTTGTGAGGGTTTACTCTCTTTAAAGACAGCCTAACATTGGCCTCTAAGACAGAGATCACAGGGTCATCAGATGCAGCAGATCTTCACAGCTGTAGTTATATTCTCCCTTTCAAAGCGGGCATAGAAGGTGTTGAGTTCATCTGGTAGTGAAACATCGCTGCCATTCATGCTGTTGGGTTTCGCTTTGTAGGAAGTAATGTCTTACAACCCCTGCCAGAATTGTCGTACATCTGATGTTGCCTCCAACCTTGTTCGAAATTGTCTTTTCGCCCTATTATACAATATCTTTTTCTCATAAAATCTGATTCAATTTAAGTCATTCTTCTTCACCTTCACAGATGTGTATTTGTTCAAAAGCTATAGCATATGTAAAATACAATTCAGTTCAATCAGTTCTGATACGAGACTGGTTTCCCCACTTAGTGGTTGTTTCCTGATCTGCTGCAATTTCCCCTCAAAGCTTCCCACACAAATTTTGATCGGCTGCCCCTTTCCCACTGTAAATATCTTTTCTATAGTTAGATATCCTACAAACCAAACTGGGGAATGGAATATGCTTTCTTCTATACCACAAAAAAGAAAAACAATGTCCTTTCCAAGTTGATACATGTACAGTATACCTATCCAGACCACATGACAAATTGGGAAGTTGTTGGAGTCAATTGTCAAGGATGAGGTTACAGAGTACCTGGAGGCATATGACAAGATAGGCAGAACTCAGCATAGATTCCTTAAAGGAAAATCCTGCCTGACAAACCTATTACAATTTTTTGAGGAAATTACAAGTAGGCTAGACAAGGGATGTTGCATATTTGGATTTTCAGAAGGCCTTTGACAAGGTGCCACACATGAGGCTGCTTAACAAGATAAGAGCCCATGGAATTACAGGAAAGTTACATACGTGGATAGGGCATTGGCTGATTGGCAGGAAACAGAGAGTGGGAATAAAGGGATCCTATTCTGGTTGGCTGCTGGTTACCAGTGGTATTCCACAGGGGTCCGTGTTGGGGCCGCTTCTTTTTACATTGTACATCAACAATTTGGATTATGGAATAGTTGGCTTTGTGGCTAAGTTTGCTGATGATACGAAGATAGGTGGAGGAGCTGGTAGTGCTGAGGAAACGGAGAGTCTGCAGAGAGACTTGGATAGATTGGAAGAATGGGCAAAGAAGTGGCAGAGGGTGGTGAATCTATGGAATTTGTTGCCACGGGCAGCAGTGGAGGCCAAGTCATTGGGTGTATTTAAGGCAGAGATTGATAGGTATCTGAGTAGCCAGGGCATCAAAGGTTATGGTGAGAAGGCGGGGGAGGGGGACTAAATGGGTGAATGGATCAGCTCATAAAATGGCAGAGCAGACTTGATGGGCCGAATGGCCGACTTCTCTGCTTTGTCTTATGGTCTTATGATAACTTAATGAAATGTGTAAAATCAAGATACTAGATGTTGGAACATGCAAAAAAAAAAATTGTGTTGTTAGTACTCAGTAGATCAGGCAGCATTGCACATCTGAAATACTTCTGGTACACAGATACTGTCTGTCCTCCGGAGTATTTTCTGTTTTCAATTAAGGGAGAAGCCTTTGATTAAACCGGAACAAGTCAGTACTTTCAGCCTTTCAAGCACATCCCTCAGTTCTTTGTGTGAAGTGATTTTTCCATTTTGTTGCATCTGATAATTGTAGGATGAAGAATGCACCGGAACTAATGACCCATGCTGCACCAGCCGCCGCGCTTTGATAAATACCATCAGCGTGTGGGGAGTCGGTATACTACAAGTTCCAGAGTGCTTTGAATTATTGCGTCATGCGTTGGCGTTTGTACTACGACGTGACGCACAGGACGTACTTTACTGTGCTTGGTTGTGCGCAAAAGTGGCCGGTGAGGAGTGTTGATATTTACAGGAGGTCGGATTCCTGCTTCGGTTGATCTGCTCAGCATTGAGATGTCCGATCAGGTGGGGATTTACTGTATTTTTAAACAAACATTGGATTCACTAGTCGTTGAGTGAAAGCTTGGCACCGGTGTGCATCCAAACACTCGGTTCAAATGGAGGCGGAAGGGAAGGAAGCCGAACGAGGGCTTGAGCGCGCATCGGGAAGCGCCCTGTCTGATTTAAATGTTAGATACGATGTGAATTTTATTTTAAAAGTGTACATTTAAGTGGTTTGGTAATGATTTAAAGATTATGAAGTGTAGTAATAGGAGACGGAGTTGAATCGCAATTCCATTTTGCTCCATGTTATTTGCCATCCAAGTATGTTGTTATTGAAATCTTTGATGGAGTTTTGTTTTTCGAACACAATATAGGATATTAATGAATCGCACAGTCTGATCCACGTAATCGAGTGTACACATATCATGTCCTTGAGGATAAACCAAAAAATGACGATTTTTGATAAAAGTTATTATGTTATTTCCATATTATGGTTTTCAAAATGAGATCAACCGGTATTCAATTTTGAAATTTATCAAAATTATATTGCAAGTTTGAATATGTTTCAGAGAATTATTGAAAGTGTGAAGTTTCAGTGTTCAGGAGTATGTACTCATAAGTACATTAACCACTGGAATGTGATTGTATTTTTGATTTAAAAATTCCACCAGTATATTCTGCCATCTTTATTAACTAATTGTGGTTTACTTGTCAACACGAATGGCTTTGCCACCAATAGTATTTAGACAGCTGTAATTTTACATTTTTTTTAGTTGTTAAGACCACAAGACGTAGGAGCAGAATTAGGCCATCTGGTCCATCGAGTCTGCTCTGTCATTCAATTATGGATGATCCTTTTTTCCATTTCCTCCTCAACCCCAGTTCTCGGCCTTCTCCCCGTAACCTTTGATGCCATGTCCAATCAAGAACCTATCAATCTCTGCCTTAAATATACCCAACAACCTGGCCTCCAAAGCTGCATGTGGCAACAAATTCCACAAACTCGCCACCCTTTGGCTAAAGAAATTTCTCCACATCTCTGTTTTGAAAGGGCACCCCTCTAGCTTGAGACTGTGCCCTCTTGTTAAAATACTTGAATCTACAGAGAGCAAGCACTGGATGTGATTGGCATAAATCAAAAATAAAATAATCTAAAACCTGAAATGAAATTTGAAAATGTTCGCAGTTCATAACAGGTCAAGCAGAATCTGCAGAGATGTAACAATTTTTTTTAGATTATGAGGACACGCAGTCCTCGTTTATTGTCATTTAGTAATGCCTGCATTAAGAAGTGATACATTGTTCCTCCAGTGTGATAGCACAGAAACACAGGACAGACCAACACTGAAAAACTGACAAAAACCACATAATTATAACATATAGTTACAACAGTGCAAACAATACCATAATTTGATAAAGAGCAGACCATGGGTACGGTAAAAGTCTCAAAGTCTCTCGAAAGTCCCATCATCTCACGCAGACGGGAGAAGGAAGAAAACTCTTCCTGCATGAGCTTCCAGCACCGCAAACTTGCCGATGCAGCATCCTGGAAGCACCCCGACCATAGTCTGACTCTGAGTCTGACCGAAAACTTTGAGTCTCCGACACTGAGCACCATCTCTGCCGAGCGCTTCGACCCCAGACCCGGCCGCCAGCAACAGGCAAAGCCGAGGATTTGGGGCCTTTGCCTCTGGAGATTCTCGATGGCACAGTAGCAGCGGTAGTGAGCCGGGCATTTCAGAAGTTTCTCCAGATGTTCCTCTGTGCTTCTCGCGTCTGTCTCCATCAAATCAGAATTGTGCACGGCATCCTACTTACAAATACGATATAATTCACTGGAGAAGCCGTGTCACACCGCCATCTTCTTCTCCCTCCAATTCATTCAGAATTGTGGAAAAGTTAGAGAATTTTTAAGATGCAAAGAAAAGAGATTGAGAGAACATAGGTTTGTGGTGGGTCAAATGCAGGAGAGGGCAAAAAGCATGGAATCATAGGCTGAAAAAGGATAACAATGCAATGGAATAAAGATTGGTTCAGAGCGCTCAGTGCCTGTAGAAGAATTACAGTGGACAACAAAGATTTTGCTTTTTGAATACTTTTGGGTGTACCTTGTGTACTTTGGGCTGCTGATCATGAAAATCGCCATTAAATTTCCCTCTCGTGCACCGTTTTTAAAAAAATTGCCTGTATTTGTTATTTCAATTCATAATTCAAGTCAATTAAAATGTTGCCCCCAGTGCAAGCTCAAAAAAGTTCTATCTTGTCCTGACATGCTTGGGCATGCTACAGCAGGGTGGATGCTGCATGGTTTTAGAAAGGCTATAAATTTCAGTGAAGGATTTCGATATTTGAGATGCATGTTTCCCAGAATAGGTGATGCCAAGATTAAGGAAGGCATTTTTCACAAATCAAAGGCATCCACAAATCAAACAGGTCATCAATGACAGGCAATTTGAAGAACTTCTAGTGGGGTTGGAGAAAATCACATGGAAGGATGTTGTTGGAAATTTTCTTGGCAACTACAGAACACCAAACTACGTGCAGCTGGTTGACAACATGCTTCAAGCATACAAAGCCATGAAGTGCAACATGTCACTAAAGATTCATTTTCTGCATTCCCATTTAGACTTCTTCCCTTGCAAATGTTGCCACTGTCAGTGACGAACATGGTGAAAGATTTCACCAGGACATTTGCGGTCATGGAGAAATGGTATCAGGGCAACTGGAATCCATCGATGCAGGCTGATTATTGTTGGACACTTGAGCAAGAAGCCTCAGACACTGAGTACAAATGAAAATCACCCACAAAACATTTTTAGCTTAGTTGAACTATTGCAGAGCGTCAGTACTGTTATGCAATTAAACACATTATATTCAATAAAAGTTAATTTCTTGTTTCTCGAAATTCCTACGTGATACAAGTAGTTGAAATTATATTTGTGTTCACCTTCAAGCAGTCTATCATAAATAAAAAAAAATTCTGAGGAAGCAAGACTTTCGAAAAAATTTGTTGTCCAGTGTTATCTAAAATAGGTTTTCTCTTTGTTGCCTTCAGAAACTTTTATTATGCTTGGTTGAAAGGTGAAGTGCTGTTCCCCAAGTTGACGTGAAGCTCCTTTGCAAGAATGTAGGAGTTTAAAAACCAGGAAGTTTGGGTGAAGTTGAACAACAAATTAAAATGCCAAACAAGTGAAAATCTGCAGATGCTGGAAATCCAGGGAACGCACACAAAATGCTGGAGGAACTCAGCAGGCCAGGCAGCATCTATGGAAAAGAGTACAGTCGGTGTTTTGGGCCAAGACCCTTAAAATGCCAGAGGACTGGAATCATAAGTGTGGACTGAATAGAGGTGCTTTGCAAAGCAGTAATTTAATCTGTGTGATTTAACATATAAGCATGAATATAATATGTCAAGTTGGAGAAAGTATGTGCAAGTTGTTTAACCTGGAGACAGTGTTTGGGTTCTGGACAGTGGGAAGACGAGATTAAAAAGTAGGTGCTACATTCCTTGGAGTAGGATGGAAATGTGCCATAGGAAGAGAATAATTGGTGATAATGGAAGAGTGAACCAGTATGTCCTAGACTCATAGACTGTTTGAAATTCAGAAGAAGAGGCTAAGGGAGGATGTTGGAATTGGAGTATGATCTGTTGATGATGGTGGGGTGGAATGTGAGCGCAAGAGAAATGTTGTGGTTCTGCAGAATGAGACAGGAAAGGTGCAAGTAGAAGTTGAAAGAATGAAATATGGATATGATCCAGAGCAACATAAATTAGTTTAAGTTTAGCGTCATTCAATGTGTATATAGTTAGAATGAAGTTAGAAGATGTATTAGGCATATTGGTATGAGATGATGTGATAAAGGTTGAAAAACAGGAAGTATGGAAAAGTGTATTTGTGTGATATAGAGCGGGAGGAATTGAAAGTTGTGCTATCTTGGAAGCATCTTGCCAGATGGCTCCATTATAACTTTCAGGAACGTCCTATCAGTAGGACAGAGCCACCAGCGATAGCAGTAAAGTGGAATATAGATGGGAGGGAGTAGCCTGAGACTCCTCATCATTGATTGCAGACCTGATGAAGTCTCAAGCATCAGGTCAGACCTGGTTCTCCCTTGGTTGACGAATCCAACATCCTCCATATTGAGCAACATTTAGAATGTACTTTAGGTGGGAACTTCAATGTCTATCACCAGAAATGGCTCATAATACCATCATTGACTGCCCTGATTGAGTTTTGAAAGACATACTGTAGCTGCCAGACTAAGTCTGCAGCGTTTGCTTATTTGACCTCTCCTTAGCTGTTATACTGTAGCAGATAGGTCTGTTCTTTACAGCATTGGTAGTAGTGACTACTGCACAGTCCTTGTGTATATCTTCACACAGTCGACAGTTATCAGCTTCTTTAGCACAGCAATTGTGATGATGCATGGGATAGACTCAGAACAGATCTTGCAGCCCAAAACTGGATATCCTTGAAGGGTCATGGGCCATCAGTAGCAGCAGCATAAAATATACACCAACAGCATCTCATTACAACAATGGCTAAAGTTGCCTAGGTTCACTCAAGGTAAATCAAGTTCTATATTAGCTAGTGCCTAAGCAGTCTACTCTTAAACATTATCAAAGTGGTATAAGATCATAAGACACGAGCAGAATTAGGCCGTTTGGCCCATCGAGTCTGTTCTGCCATTCAATCATGGCTGATCCTTTTTTTCTATCTCCTCCTCAACCCCAAGTTCCCAGTCTTCTCCCCGTAACCTTTGATGCCATGTTCAATCAAGAACCTATCAGTCTCTGCCTTAAATACACCCAATGACCTGGTCTCCACAGCTGTATGTGGCAACAAATTCACCACCCTTTGGCTGAAGAAATTTCTCCGCATCTATCCTGAGGCTGTGCCCTCTTGTCCTAGACTCTCCCACCATGGGAAGCATCCTTTCCACATCTACCCTGTCTAGGCCTTTCAACATTCAGAAGGTTTCAATGCGATCTCCCCACTTCCTTCTGAATTCCAGCGAGTACAGACCCAGAGCCATCAAACGTTCCTCGTATGATAACCTTCTCATTCCCAGAATCATCCTTCTGAACCTCCTCTGAGCCCCCTCCAATGTCAGCACATCTTTTCTAAGACGGGGGGCTCAAAACTGTTCACAGTACTCAAGGTGAGGCCTCACCAGTGTCTTATCATCACATCCCAGCTCTTGCATTCTAGACCTCTTGAAATGAGTACTAACATGGCATTTGCCTTCCTCACTACCGACGCTGCCTGGACATTAACCTTTAGGGTGTTCTGCACAAAGACTCCCAGGTCACTCTGCAGCTCAGATTTTTGGATTTTCTCCCCATTTCTCAATGGTACTATCGCTTAACTTTCAATAACCAGCTCATAGATGCTCAGTTTGGATTGCACTAGGACCATTAGGCTTAAAATCTCATCTAAGTTTTGTTTTTAAGCAGGGGTTGAAAAGTTGAGAGGTGAGGTGAAAGTGATTGCACTTGTTATCAAGATGGTATTTGACCAAGTATGTTATTAAGGAGCCCTGATAGTCATTGGATATCAAAGATTTTAATGGCTGAACTCATACATTGCACAAATGAAGATGATTGTAGTTTGGTATTGTGACAGGAATGTGTCGGGCCGGTATGTTGAGCTGATTGAGATGAACTTTCCTTCCATTGCTGACTCTGCATTGTTTAATTCCATTCATGACTTCATGGTGCAGACAATATCTGAGTGGCAAGTAATATTTGTAGCACAGAAAGTACCAGACAATCAGTATCTTTAATATGACAAAAGTTAGTGGGAAGTTGGATAATTGGGAAACTTTTAAAATTCAACCAAAGGCAACTAAAAAATCTGTAAGAAGGGAAAAGATGAAATATGAGGGAAAACTAGCCAATAATATAAAGCAGGATGCTCAAAGTGTTTTCAGTTATATGAAGAGTAAAAGAAAAATGAGAATTGATATTGGACCACTGGAAAATGATGCTGGTGAGGTAGTAATGGGGGACAAAGAAATGGCAGATGTACTTAATGGGTACTTTGCATCTGTTTTTCACTGTGGAAACATTAGCAGTGTGCCAGAGGTCTGTGAGTGTCAGGGAGCAGAGTGAGTGCCATTGCTATTGCAAAGGAAAAAGTGCTAGGCAAACTTAAAGGTGAAGACATAACATTTAATATCCTGCTTTATATTATTGCCTAGTTTGCCCTCATATTTCATCGTTTCCCTTCTTATAGCTTTTTTAGATGCCTTTTGTTGGATTTTAAAAGCTTTCCAATCATCCAACTTCCCACTCACTTAAGCCCTTTCCTTGGCTGTTATGCAGTCCTTAACTTCCTTTGTCAGCCCCTGCCACTGGAGAACTTCTTCCTCTGTGGGACATATCTATCCTGCACCTTGTGAACTATTCCCAGAAACTTCAACCATCTCTGTTCTGTCGTCATCCCTGTCAGTATCCTCCTGCAATCCGCCTGGGCAAGCTCCTCTCTCACGCTTCTGTAGTTCCCCCTTTATTCCATTGCAATACTGATACATGTGACTTGTGTTGATCCCTCTCCAATTGTAGTATGATTCAATCATATTATGATCACTGCCTCCTACGGGTTCCTTTATGTTAAGCTCCCAAATAAAATCTGAGTTACAACACAACACACAATCTAAGATAGCCTTTCCCTGAGTAGGCTTAAGCACAAGCTGCTCTAAAAAGCCATCTCGTAGGCATTCAAATTCCCTCTCTTGCGATCTGACATCAACCTGATTTTCCCTATCCCCTTGCATATTGAAGTCCCCCGTTACAATTGTGACATTACCCTTGTATGCCTTTTCCAGCTCCCTTTGCAATTTCAGCCCCACATCTTGGCTACTATTTGGAGGCCTATATATGATTCCATAATGTTTTTTTACCCTTGCAATTTCTTAACTCCACCCACAAAGATTTAACATTCTCTGACCCCACGTGACCTCTTTCTAAAGATGTAATTCTGTTGCCAACAGAACCACGCCACCACCACCTGTGCCTTCCTGCCTGTCCTTTCGATACAAAATATATCCTTTGATTTTAAGCTCCCAACTCTGACCTTCTTTCATCCACGGTTCAGTGATGCCCACAATGTCATACCGATCAATCTCTAATTACGCCACGAGTTCATCCACCTTATTCCAAGTGCTATGCGCATTTAGGTGCAGCACCTTCAGTCCTGCATTCTTCGCCTTTTTAAAAAAAGGATGAACACTCTTGGGTGAACATTCCTTTTAAAAAGAAAAGTTTGCCATTCCTGGTTATACTATTTTTCTCTAATTATTGCTGATGGGGAAGATAACACCATCAGTAATCCATTAGATAAACTGAAAAGCATGAGCAATAAATGCATGATATCAAGGAAGTTTCATACACTATCTCATAGAAACATAGAAACATAGAAAATAGGTGCAGGAGTAGGCCATTCGGCCCTTCGAGCCTGCACCGCCATTTATTATGATCATGGCTGATCATCCAACTCAGAACCCAGCCTTCCCTCCATACCCCCTGACCCCTGTAGCCACAAGGGCCATATCTAACTTCCTTTTAAACATAGCTAATGAACTGGCCTCAACAGTTTGCTGTGGCAGAGAATTCCACAGATTCACCACTCTCTGTGTGAAGAAGTTTTTCCTAACCTCGGTCCTAAAAGGCTTCCCCTCTATCCTCAAACTGTGACCCCTCGTTCTAGACCTCCCCAACATCGGGAACAATCTTCCCGCATCTAGCCTGTCCAATCCCTTTAGGATCTTATACGTTTCAATCAGATCCCCCCTCAATCTTCTAAATTCCAACGAGTACAAGCCCAGTTCATCCAGTCTTTCTTCATATGAAAGACCTGCCATCCCAGGAATCAATCTGGTGAACCTTCTTTGTACTCCCTCTATGGCAAAGATGTCTTTCCTCAGATTAGGGGACCAAAACTGCACACAATACTCCAGGTGTGGTCTCACCAAGGCCTTGTACAACTGCAGTAGTACCTCCCTGCTCCTGTACTCGAATCCTCTCGCTATAAATGCCAGCATACCGTTCGCCTTTTTCACTGCCTGCTGTACCTGCATGCCCACTTTCAATGACTGGTGTATAATGACACCCAGGTCTCGTTGCACCTCCCCTTTTCCTAATCGGCCACCATTCAGATAATAATCTGTTTTCCTATTTTTGCCACCAAAGTGGATAACTTCACATTTATCCACATTAAATTGCATCTGCCATGAGTTTGCCCACTCACCCAACCTATCCAAGTCACCCTGCATCCTCTTAGCATCCTCCTCACTGCTAACACTGCCACCCAGCTTCGTGTCATCCGCAAACTTGGAGATGCTGCATTTAATTCCCTCATCCAAGTCATTAATATATATTGTAAACAACTGGGGTCCCAGCACTGAGGCTTGCGGTACCCCACTAGTCACCGCCTGCCATTCTGAAAAGGTCCCGTTTATTCCCACTCTTTGCTTCCTGTCTGCTAACCAATTCTCCACCCACACCAATACCTTACCCCCAATACCGTGTGCTTTAAGTTTGCACACTAATCTCCTATGTGGGACCTTGTCAAAAGCCTTTTGAAAATCAAAATATACCACATCCACTGGTTCTCCCCTATCCACTCTACTAGTTACATCCTCAAAAAATTCTATGAGATTCGTCAGACATGATTTTCCTTTCACAAATCCATGCTGACTTTGTCCGATCATTTCACCGCTTTCCAAATGTGCTGTTATCACATCCTTGATAACTGACTCCAGCAGTTTCCCCACCACCGACGTTAGGCTAACCGGCCTATAATTCCCCGGTTTCTCTCTCCCTCCTTTTTTAAAAAGTGGGGTTACATTAGCCACCCTCCAATCCTCAGGAACTAGTCCAGAATCTAACGAGTTTTGAAAAATTATCTCATGGTTGGGTAGACTAAATTCAGGTAACTGTACAGTACCAAGATCGTTGAATGTCCTACTCTGGAAACTTTTTGGAGAGACATTTTTAATATTATCTCCAAGGTATTGAATATAGATATCTCTCCTCACCCTATTACTGCTATCTTTGGACTACCTAAAATTTCCACTAACCTTTCCCCTTCAGCCCATAGAATGATTGCATTTCTTACTTTAATGGCGAAAAGATGTATCTTACAACATTAGAAAGAGCTTAATGCTCCAACTACCTTTTTTTGGTTTTCTCAGACGATATTATGCTTGAATTTGGAGAAAATTAGAAGCAATCTTTATGATTCCTCACTTAAATTTGAACAGATCTGGAGATTTTTTATTCAATATTTTCATTTAATGTAATTTTTTTCTCCTCTTTTTTTGCTCCATATTTATATACCCTTCTTGTTTTTTTTACTGTTTTTAATGGAGGTCGGGATTGAGGACGTGATTTTAAGTTTTTTAACTTTGCTTGGTTCCAAGTTAGCCCATTGCTTTGCTTTGCTTTTAGTTGGTTACACGGTGGTTTTTTTTTGGGGGTTTTTTTCCCTTTTCTCCATTGATATATATATATATATAAAAATTAGTATACTATTATGTTACCTTAGTATATTATGTTTAAATTACATTGTTTGTATTTTTTTTGTATTAATATCTCCTGTAATTTTATTATATTCTAACAGTGTATTAGTGCCTTTATGGCTTACCTTTTTGTATACTTATTCAATAAAAAGATTTAAAAAGAAAAAGAAAGATCGTTGAATGTACCTCAGCCTCCTTTCCTTCATTTTCCCCTATAATACCATGCTCTTCCTCTACCCCCTCCCAATCTGAATATAGATTTATTATATTTCATGGATTAATAGAGAATATAATAGGAGATATTTAGCCTTTATCTTTGACAAAAAAGAGCTACCCAGGTTATTTCCAACATTCAGCACTTGCTCTGTAGCCCTGCAGGTCACATACGAGTACTTTTTAAATAAAATAACTGTTTCTGGTACTGCACGCAGGTCTGGTAACCTATCTACATTCAAAGTTGCTCAACATCTACCCTCCGTGTGGGAGAGAAAAAGGCTCACTATTACCTCCTATCCTTAAAAACATATACTTGTTAATTAGACATAATAAAGGTACCTTGGAATTCAAGTCCATTATTACACAAGAGTTTGTTGCAAGTAGATATGGTAGTGATGGAGGTATATTACATGCTTGTTTTCATAGTCTAGGGTGATGAATATTCGTTGGGGTGTTGCAACTTAACAAAGCACTGCTTACTGCATTGGAGTATTGCGCACCACCACACTGCAGGAAGGATGTGGTTTTGCTGGAGAAAATGCAGAGGAGATTCAATAGAATGTTGTCTGGATTGTAGGACTTTAGATTAGTTATGGGGAGAGATTGGTTGGGTTAGTTTTGTTTTCCCTGAAGCAAAGAAGGCTGCAGGGTGACCTGATTAAAAACATTTAACATTTTAAAAAAGCCATAAATAGGGTAATTTGTCAGAATTTATTCTCTCAAGGTGGAGGTAACAAAATCAATAGGACATAGTTTTAAATACAGTCATCTTGTATGGGCAAATGAGGTTAGTGTCGATAGACATAGAGAAAGGTGGCAATAGATGAGGTGAGCTGAAAAGCCTGTTTTAGTCTTGTATAACTCTATGACTCTACGATCCTAGAACAGTAGGGATGACAGGCAGGATAGTGAAATGCTTCTCTTAACGAGATGTGGGAAGGCAGTGAAACCTCCAGTGTCCCTGGTCAGTACAACTACGAGAAGTGCATCCAGGTGCAGTTTCTAATAACCTGCATTAAGGAGTTGGAGCTGGAAATGGATGAACTCTGGATCATTCGAGAGGCTGAGGGGGTGCTAGATAGGACATATAGAGAGGTAGTTACACCTGAGGTGCTGGACACAGGAAACTGGATGACAGTCAGGAAAAGGAAAGGGGTTAAGGAGCCGGTGAAGAGTACTTCTGTGGCCATCCCCCTCAATAACTGGGGGTGGGGGGGTGGGGGGGGGTGAAAGGACCTAACAGAGGAAAGTCACAGTGGCACAGAGTCTGGCTCTGTAACTCAGTAGGGAAGTGGGACGGGGGAAGAAGAGGCACACTGTGGTGACAGGGGATTCGTTAGTTAGGGGAATGGACAGAAGGTTCTGTGGGCAAGAATGAGATTTCCAGATGGTCTGTTGCCTCCCGGGTGTCAGGATCTGGGACATTTTGGATCAAGCCTTCAGCGTTCTTGGGTGGGAGGGTGAACAGCCAGAGGTCGTGGTCCATGTAGGTACAAATGACGTGGGCAGGATGAGTGACAAGCTTCTGCATTGGGAGTTCAGGGAGTTAGGTGCTAGGTTAAAAGGGCTGGACCTCCAGGTTATGATCTCAGGATTGCTACCCATGCCACGTGCTAGTGAGGTCAGAACTAGGAAGATTATACAGTTTAATACATGGCTAAGGATCTGGTGTAGGAGGGAGAGAAAAAGATTTTTGTATCATTGGTCTCTCTTCCAGGGAAGGTGGGACCTGTACAGAAGGGATGGTTTGTAGCTGAACTGGAGGGGCTTGGTAGAATGGGCAAAGAATTGGCAGATGGGATATGGTGTTGGGAAGTCTATGGTCATGCACTTTGGTAGAAGGAGTAAAGGTGTACGCAATTTTCTAATTGGGGATTAAATTCAAAAATCTACAAAAAAATACAAAAGGGTGTGGAAGTCCTTGTGCTGATTTCCCTGAATGTTTCCCTTGCATGTTGAGAACTTCTTCCTCTGTGGGACATATCTATCCTGCGCCTTGTGAACTATTCCCAGAAACTTCAGCCATCTCTGCTCTATTGTCATCCCTGCCAGTATCCTCCTGCAATCCACCTGGTCAAGCTCCTCTCTCATGCCTCTGTAATTCCCTTTATTCCATTGCGATATTGATACAGCTGACTTGTGCTGATCCCTCTCCAATTGTAGTATGATTCGATCATATTATGATAACTGCCTTCTTCGGGTTCCTTTACGTTAAGCTCCCAAATAAAATCTGAGTTATAACACAACACAATCTAAGATAGCCTTTCCCTGAGTAGGCTTAAGCACAAGCTGCTCTAAAAAGCCATCTCGTAGGCATTCAACAAATTCCTTCTCTTGCGATTTGACACCAACCTGATTTTCCCTACCCTTTGCATATTGAAGTCCCCCGTTACAATTGTGACATTATCCTTATATGCCTTTTCCAGCTCCCTTTGCAATCTCAGCCCCACATCTTGGCTACTAGTTGGAGGCCTATATATGATTCCATAATGTTTTTTTACCCTTGCAATTTCTTAACTCCACCCACAAAGATTCAACATTCTCTGACCCTACGTGACCTCTTTCTAAAGATGTAATTCTGTTGCCAACAGAACCACGCCACCACCACCTGTGCCTTCCTGCCTGTCCTTTCGATACAAAATATATCCTTTGATTTTAAGCTCCCAACTCTGACCTTCTTTCATCCACGGTTCAGTGATGCCCACAATGTCATACCGATCAATCTCTAATTACGCCACGAGTTCATCCACCTTATTCCAAGTGCTATGCGCATTTAGATACAGCACCTTCAGTCCTGCATTCTTCGCCTTTTTAAAAAAAAAAGATGAGTAGAGTTAAAAGGTGGGGGAGGGGAGGGAGAAACACAAGGTGGTAGGTGAAATCAGGAGTGGGAGGGATGAAATAAAGAGCTGGAAAGTTGACTGGTGAAGGAGATACAGGGCTGGAGAAGAGGGAACCTAATAAGAGAGGACAGAAGGCCATGGAAGAAAGACAATTGGGCTGGAGCACCAGAGGGAGGCGATAGGTGAAGGAGGGGAAGAGCGTTCCCGGACGTTAGAGAAGTCAATGTTCATGCCATCAGGTTGGAGGCTACCCAGATGGAATATAAGGTGTTGTTCCTCCAACCTGAGTGTGGCTTCACCTTTGCAGTAGATGAAGTTATGGATAAGCATTTGCAGATTTTCTCTTGTTTGTGATTGGATTGGCATAAAAAAGTTGCTTTTCCAGAGTTCAGTCTTAGTCTAATTGTGTAGGTTATTAATTTTTACAAGAGCAACATGAGTAGGCCAGTCAGCCACTTTAACTCATGTTATGACATAACTAATTGCATCATATTTTGTATTCCATTGTTCTCAATCCTTCTCAATGAAATAGTTTTTTTCCTGTCCATCCTATCAAATTTGCTTAATGTTAGAGTTTTTCACTTAGGTTATTCTTCTACAGTAAAGTCAAGTTTATTTATCATTTCCTCATAACTTAATCCTAAAATTTATCATGGGGAACAGTTACTTCCTAAACTGCAGTGCTCAAAACTGTCCACAGGGCTCTTGAGTGAAGGCTGACCAAGGTTTTCTGCAACTGGAGCAAATTTCTCATTTTTAATTTAGCTTCCTTGAGGTAAAGATTAATACAAGTTTCCCCCGCCATCTGAAGGTAGAGCGTTCCAATGAAACGGTTTGTAAGCCGAAATGTCGTAAAGTGAAGAAGCAGTTACCATTTATTTATATGGGAAAAATTTGTGAGCGTTTCCAGACCCAAAAAATAACCTACCAAATCATGCCAAATAACACATAAAACCTAAAGTAACAGTAACATATAGTAAAAGCAGGAATGATATGATAAACACATAGCCTATAGAAAGTAGAAATACTTTTTGCAATCATTGAAGTACTGTCTAGTGCAGCGAAAATCTCACGCAAGCGCTCTCGGCAGAAGCACTCTCTCCAGTAACCTTTAAGCTATGAAGCTGCCAAATCGTACCAAATAACAAATCATATTAAATAACACAAAAATACACAGCCCATATAAAGTAGAAATACTTCTTGCAATCATTGAAGCACAGTCTAGCGCAGTGAAAATCTCACGCATGCGCTCTCGGCGGAAGCACTGTGGGTGCAGGCGCTGTTGGCGGAAGCACTCTCTCCAGTAACCTTTAAGCTATAAGGCTGACAAATCATACCAAATAACACAAAAATACACAGCCCATATAAAGTAGAAATAATGTATGTACAGTGTAGTTTCACTTACGGGAATCTGGATGGTGTGTGAGGCTGAGTCGTCGGAAATTGGGGTGGTGGGAGGTAGAGGAGACTGGGGTGTCATCTCATTGTAGCCTATTTCCAATAGGGCAGCCAGGTCCTCTTCTTCCATGTCTGCCTGCCTCGATGTCGAAGGTCGAGGTTCGTCGCCTGCTGTGGCTGATGTGCAAGGCTTGAAAAACGACAGTATACTTGACTGCTGAGCCTTGCGCATTTTTAGATCATACAGTTCTTTGTAAGCACTCAAAATATCCTGCAAACCTGCCCTAAACCTACGTGCCCTTTCAAAATTAAAGTCAGACTTTTCTGCAATCATTGCAGCGCTGTCAATCGCAGCGAAAATCTCACACAACTGCTTCACGTCAGTCCCTGGACGACTTCATTTTGGCTACTGCGTTCGGTTTCAATTGTTATCTTTTCCTCTTGCAATTGCATCAGCTCTTCATCTGTCAATTCTTGGTCATGGGATGCCAAAACCTCTTCAACGTCATCTTCGTCAACTTCCACAAACCCAGCCTCCTTAGCCAAGCTCACTATTGTTGTATTTATTGTTGATGGTTCGAAGCCTTTAAAATAGTTCACTGCTTCGGGACATTGTTTCCTCCAAATGCCACTTCTCATCGAGACTGTTAGCCTATTGAGAGCATCTCCAATGTTGGTGATCGCCAGTTTTATATTGTAGTCTTTCCAGATCTCTCGCAAAGATGCTTCGGAGTTGTCCTCTCTGTCAATAGCACTTACAATAAAACCCATCACATTTTGCGTATAGTAAGCCTTAATTGTGGCTATTAGGCCTTGGTCACACGGCTGCAGCAACGATGTCGTATTCGGCGGTAAGAACGCCACAGGAATGTTACTGCCATACTCGGTAATGCCAGGCGGATGAGCAGCACAATTATCGACAATCACAAGACACCTATTATCGGGGTTATTTTCTCTACAGTATTTTTCAACAAAAGGACTAACGTATCTGCTCATGTACTCAGAAAAAAACACTTGGGTGTTCCAACTGCTTGGATGTGAAAGGAACACAACGGGAAGTGTTTTCTTATCCGCTCCTTTAAGTGCCCTCGGATTTTCTGAATGGTACACTAGTAGAAGCTTAGTGGCGTTAGTAATAGGCATTAGGGTAAACCTGTCCTTCGATGCCTTGTGTCCCTTAGCCTGCTTTTCTTCTTTTGAAATAAATGTCTTACTCGGCAATTTTTTCCAATAAACTGCAGTTTCGTCACAGTTAAACATTTGCTTATACGAATAACCACCTTCTGTAATTATTTTCTTCAGTTCTGCTGGGAACCTTTCAGCAGCTTCAGTATCAGCCGAAGCACTCTCTCCAGTAAACGTTGAACTATGAAGCTGCCCTTGCCTCAGAAACTGATCAAACCACCCGTGACTACCTTTAAATTCCACTTTCGCAATACTTTCATCACCATTGGCCAGTGCTTTGTGTTTCAGCTTATTAAAAAGACTGACTGATTTCTCCTTAAGTATAAGAAAACTTAACGGAACACCACGCTTTGTACACCCATCAGTTCACTCAAGCAATAGACTTTCCATTTTATCCATTACTGGATGCCGAGTAAGAGAGACCACTTTGCTACGAGCAGAACTAACAGTAACATCGGCAGCTTTCAAGCTTTTTTCTCTCTGCGTATAAATAGTGCGAATGGTGGATGCAGGCAAGTTCAGCGCGCAGACAATGTCCTTACTTCGTTCACCACGATCGAAATGCTTAATTATGTCTAGTTTTACGCTAAGTGTAACATCCTTACGAGTTCTTTTAGGCTTTTCCGATACCTTCGAACTCATCTTGCTGACGGATGCACAAAATGAATCGAGATAAAGCACGTGTTTAAGCAATGCCGACTAGAATGCAGTTCCAGGGGAGGAACTTGGCTGTTCGGGCATGCGCGGCTTTTTTTTTTGCACGTCGGCAACTTTTTTTCACACGCCGCCATTTTTCGCGCGCTGCTTTTTTCGTAACAGTGAAAAAACCTTCTGTGAGCGAAAACAGGGTAGTAATGTAGGTCTTTTGTAACAGTGAGGTTTCGTAAAGCGAACGTCTGAAAAGCGGGGGACACCTGTATCACATTAGTACTTTTATATTTTTCTGCGGAAGAAGGTAGGAGAATGGGATTGAGAGGGGTAGTAAATCAGCCACGATGGAATGGCTGAACAGATTTGATGGGCTGAATGGCCTAATTCTGTTCTTCTGTCTTGTGGTCTTTTCTGCTGTAGCTATTCTCTGTTATTCCAGTTTCCATTTCTATGTTGCATCTATTGTCAAGGTAACTGAAGCTCTTGTTGACAGTGTTATCAAATGTTGCCTGTTCACCAGTAACTTACTTACCGATGCTATGTTACCAAGAAAAACGATTAATTTTGCCTCCGCTTTAATTTCAATTCATTCTGACTAAGTTTTGTTTTAAATTAAAGGAAAAGTAAATGACATGTGTACATTAATTTAACAACGATCACACCTGAATGTATGTGATTAATCAGTATTAGGCACTCTTGATTACACCTTTTCCAACCCCAGATCAAATAAATGCTCCTTCCTTTTCACATACAAGATGGTTTCCTCCTTGGCATGTTCAGTGGTGGTCCTGCCTCCACCTCCTTATTAACTCAGTTGTCTTTATCTGAAAGCCTGATTGTCAGTAAACATCTTCTGCTTCATCATGAATATAGATGGATGATTAGCTCTCAATTTGAAAATATACTGTTTTTTTTTAATATCCACTTGTATCACTGGCGTCTTGTGCCAAAGATATTGTTGCAACAAGTCAAATTTCTGTTAAGTTGTGCATAATATTTACTCATACAAACATTTTGCAGCTACAGCAAGTTCTGGTTCGAGAGCCAGATCTTGTTTTTGTGCATCATAGCCTCCTGCCTGATGGTAGAAAGTCAAAGAAGATGCTGGATGGATGGGTGGGATACATAATAATACTAAGGGCCTTGCATATGCTGCACTCCTGATAGACATCCCTGATGGATGGTAGGGAGACCCCTATGGTCCTCTCAGCTGTTTCCATAATCCTTTGTAGAGACTTCTGGTCTGATGCTCGACTGCTCCCATACCAGATGGAGATGCAACTTGTCAGGACACTCTCAATGGTGCTCCTGTAAAAAGCAATTAAGATGGAAGGACGCGGGGTGAGAGCCTTGTTTGCTTCAATCTTAGGAAGTGGAGGTGCTGCTGTGCTGTCTTGTTCAGGGAGGTGATATTAAGGGACCAGGTGAGGTCATCTGTGATGTGAACTTGCAGGATTTTGTTGCCTTAGCTCTCGCTATGGAGGAGCCATGTATTTGCAGACAGGGATGGTTTGTTTGCGCCTTCCTGAAATCCACAATGATTTCCTTTGTTTTCTCCACGTTCTGGCTTGAGTTGTTCTTCTCACACCAATCCACCAACCACTCCAGTTCCTCACTATACTCTATCTCGTCATCGTTCTTGATAAGGCCAACCACTGTTGTGTCATCCGCAAACTGAATGACACTGTTTTGAGCTGGATCCTGCGACACAGTCATGCATCAGCAGTGTGAACAGCAGTGGGCTGAGCACACAGACCTGGGGAGTGGCCGTGCTCAGTGTAATGGGACGAGAGATGTTCCTGCCCACACAGACTGATTGTGGCCTTACTATTCAGAAGTCTAGTATCTAATTAGTGAGGGTGATGTTGAGACCCAGAAAGGACAGTTTTCCCCCCACCACTTTCAAAGATTCATTTTGCCTTCCTGATGGAGCAGGAAAGCACAGTTCTTTCTTCCCTGAGAGCTGTCTTATCTCTCGATCCTGGCATGGATCTCTGCAGTAAGCCATGGCTTCTGATTTGCCCTCACTTGGATGTGTTTCATGATAGTAACATCCTCAGTACACTTCCCTACGTAGCTGGTCACAGAATCCACGCAATCCTTGATGTTAACATGGTTGCCATAAGTTGCAGCCTCCTTGAACATTCTCCAGTTCATATTATCAAAGCAGTTGTGCAGTGCAGAGATTGCACCCCCAGGACAGGTTTCCACCACCTTTAGAACTGGTTTGACCTGTTTGATCACTGGTTTGTATGCTGGAATTAACATTACAGAAAAGTGATTTGAGAGTCCAATGTGGGGTCGAGAGACTGATTTATAAGCACCTGGTATGTTAAGCGTAAACCAGGTTTCATGTATTTTCACCTCTGGTTGCAAAATCAACATGCTGGTAGAATTTAGGCAGAACTGTCTTTAGGTTTGCATGGTTAAAATCATCTATGATAATGAAGAGACCATCAGAATGTTTGGTTTGAAAGTCACAGATGCTGCCATAGAGCTCATGGAGGGCCTGGCCAGCATTGGTGGGGGTGGGGGTGGTTGGTGAGGATATATACAGCTACCAACACAATTGTGGTGAACTCTCTCGGTGCCACTGTGGTACAAGTTCACCAAATACCACAACCAGATCTTGCACATTTTCAGTTGAAGGTTGTTAAGGCCATTGGTAACATTGGAAGATCATTTTGGGCTTTGGCTGTGGTTGTTAGAATCAAGCATTTGGTGGTGTAATTGGGATCAGGGACTGCCTTTGTTCTGTGGTGTGGGGATTATTCAAGAGATGGTCTGTTGCTCTGTTTTTAGGTGTGGGAAATCAGAAAAAGAAACTGGCTTATTTATGTGTTTGAAGAGAGTGGGGGTGAGAAGAGAAGTAATTGGAGCAGGGACTGACATGTCCTTGTTCCTCTAGAGAGGAAAGGGAATGTTGTCGCTGGAGGAGATAGGTATTCAGAGGTTTGAGTGTGGATGAGCAGGAGAATTATAAGGTTGGAAGAGGCAATTTGAATATTGTAAACTGTGGGAAAGATTTTAGGTGTATAAGAATGTAGGAAGTAATTTTGCTGCAGATGGAATCTACACCAGGATTGAAAGGACGATGGACACGAGGAAATGATGGTTGTCATGTTGTGCTTAAAATAATTTGCGGTTGTGTGGTACTGAAGAAGAACAGCATTATACAGTTATATTTCTTATCTACTGCAAAATATCTGTGGATATAAAATAATGTATTAAATAATTTTGTAATATGCTCCCTTCCTCCATATTCAACAGATGGAAAGATTGACATTCCTATATTCAAGCAAATTCTAATGTGACTTGTTTACAAATACAATATCACAAGTGCAGGTAGCATCCACCTGAGCAACTGTGTTATTTTTCTAACCTAAGTTATCCTTCCTATTGTGATTAGGAGGCAAAGCCTTCCAGCCAGTCGGGAGAAAAGAAGGATGGAGAATATATTAAATTAAAAGTTATAGGCCAAGTAAGTGTCATAACTCAATAACTTTATCTTATTCAGTTTTGATTAAGAATGAATTTATTTCAGATAAATAAAACTAAAGGACATGAAATACACTTTATTTTTGAAAGGACAACAGTGAGATCCATTTCAAAGTGAAAATGACCACACAGCTAAGAAAGCTGAAGGAGTCCTACTGTCAGCGGCAGGTAAGACCACAAAGTCCGATATCATCCTCCTTGCAAGGGAAAAATTGTTTCAGATGGAATTAATTATAATAAGATATTCAGTAATGTTTTCAAGAGCTTGTGTTTTTCTTCAGTGCTAAGGTAGGGAAACCATATGTGGACTAATATACATTTAAGTCATGATAATACTCTTGATGTGATTTAAAATAAAATTGTCACATCAAATTGCTGCGAGCTGCCAACAATAGCAAAGCTTTAAATTGTAATTCACTCAAAACGTTCCCTGTGAGCATAACTATAATTTAAAAAAACAGCACTTATAAAGGTAACGCTGCAACACACATCAAAGTTGCTGGTGAACGCAGCAGGCCAGGCAGCATCTCTAGGAAGAGGTACAGTCGACGTTTCGGGCTGAGACCCTTCGTCCTGATGTGTGTTGCTTGAATTTCCAGCATCTGCAGAATTCCTCGTGTAAAGGTAACGCTGGGTGTTTTTCACAGTTGAAGGTGATGTGGCAGAGAAAATTCCCATGCCTTGAATTGTACTTTGCTGCAGAGCAATGCAATACTCAAATCCAAATATCTGAAGTTAGACTAAAATTACAATTTTAAAAGAAAAGATGTGCACTTAAATTTTAAGACCATAAGATTTAGGAGTAGAATTAAACCAATTGGCACATCGAGTATGCTCTACCATTTCATCATGGCTGATCCAATTTTCTTCTCAGCTCCTGTCTCCTGCCACCTTTCTATATTCCTTCATGTCCTGATCAATCAAGAATCTTATCAAACTCTGCCTTAAGTATACATAAAGTCTTGTCTTCCACAGCTGCCTGTGGCAAAGAATTCCAAAGATTCACTATTCTCTGACTAAAGAAATTCCTCATCAGCTCTGTTCAAAAAGGACACCCCTTTATTCTAAAGCTGTGTCCTCTGGTCTTCGACTCTCCCATCGAAGGACACACCTTCTCCACATCCACTCTATTAAGGCTGTTCACCCATTCTGTAGGATTCAATGAGGTCACCTCTCGTTCTTCTGAATTCCAGTGAATACAGGCCCAGGGCTATCAAACATTTTTCATAAGACAAGTCATTCAATCATGGAATCATTTTCATGAAACTTCTTTGAATCCTCTCCAGATTCATCACATTCTTTCTAAGAAAGACCATAAGATATAGGAGCAGGAGTAGGCCATTTGGCCCATCGAGTCTGCTCCGCCATTCAGTCATGGGCTGATCCAATTCTTCCAGTCATCCCCACTCCCCTGCCTTCTCCTCATACCCTTTGATGCCCCGGCTAATCAAGAACCTACATACATTTCCCAATACTGTATTCCGTCTGCCACTTTTTTGCCTGTTCTTCCAATTTGTCTGGTCCTGCTCAATCACATTGCTTCTTCAGTACTAGTTGCCCCTCCACCTATCTTTGTATCATCCACAAACTTTGCCACAAAGCTATCAATTCTATTATCTAGATCATTGACAAGCGATGTGAAAAACAGCAGTCTCAATACTGACCCCTGAGGAACACCACTAGTCACTGGAAGCCAACGAAAAATACCTGTCAGTCATTCCTCTATGCATGCCAGTATCTTTCCTGTAACACCATAGGATTTTATCTTGGTAAGCAGCCTAATGTGTGACACCTTATCAAATGCCTTCTGAAAATCCAAGTAAATGACATCCACTGCCTCTCCTTTGTCCACCCTGCTTATTATTTCCTCGAAACACTCTAAGAGATTTGTCAGGCAAGATTTCCTTTTATAGAAACCATGCTGACTTTGACTTATTTTATCATTAGTCTCCAAGTACCCTGAAACCTCATCATGTATAATGGACTCCAACACCTTCCCAACCACTGAAGTTAGGCAAACCTGCCTATAATTTCCTTTCTTTTGCCTTCATCCCTTCTTAAAGAATGGAATGTCATTTGCAATTTCTCAATCCTCTGGAACCACGCCAGAATCAAGTGATTCTTGTAAGATCATAACCAATGCATCTGTTATCTCTTCAGCATCCTTTCTCCGAACTCCGGGATGTAGTCTATCTGGTCCATGTGACTTATCCACTTTAAGACCATTCTGTTTGCTGAGCATATTTTCCTTTGTAATAGCAAAGGCATTCACTCCCACTCTCTAACACTCACAGACATCTGGCATACAGCTTGTGTCTTCCACAGTGAAGAAAGATGCAAACTTTCCATTAAATTAATCTGCTGTTTCTTTGTTTCTCAATTACTACCTCACCAGCACCATTTTCCAGTGGTCCAATATCAACTCTCACTTCCCTTTTATTGTTTATAATAACTGAAAAATACTTTTAGTATCCTGCTTTATATTATTGGCTAGTTTGCCCTCGTATTTCTTTTCCCTTCTTAATTGCTTTTTGGTTGCTTTTTGTTGGATTTGAAAAGTTTCCCAACCATCCAACTTTCCACTTACTTTTGCTACTTTATATGCCCTTTCCTTGGCTATTATGCAGTCCTTAACATCCTTTGTCAGCCAGGGTTGCCTACCCGTGCCATTTGAGAACAACTTCCTCTGTAGGACATATCTATCCTTTACCTTGTGAACTATTCCCAGTAACTTCAGAATCTCTGCTCTGCCATCATCTCCGCCAGTATTCCCTTCCAATCTACCTGGGCAAGTTCCTCTCTCATGCCTCTGTCATTCCCTTTATTCCATTGCGATACTGATACATGTGACTTATGTTTTTCCCTCTCAAATTGCAGTATGAATTCAGTCATATTATGATCACTGCCTCTTAAGAGTTCCTTTACATTAAGATCCCTGATAAGATCAGGGTTATTACACAACACCCAATCTAAGATATCCTTTTCCTGATTAGGCTCAAGCAAAAGCTGCTCTAAAAAGCCATCTCGTAGACATTCAACAAGTTCCTTCTCTCACGATCCGACACCAACCTGATTTTCCTAATCCCCTTGCATATTGAAGTTTGCCATTACAATTCTGTCTTTACATTTATTACATGCCTTTTCCAGCTCCCTTTGCAATCTCAACCCCATATCTTGGCTACTATTTGGAGGCTTGTATGTGATTCCCATAATGTTTTTTCACCCTTGCAGTTTCTTAAGTCCACCCACAAAGATTCAACATTCTCTGACCCTGTGTCACCTCTTTCTAAAGATGTAATTCCATCTCTTGCCAACAGAGCCACACCACTGCCTGTCCCTTCCTGACTGTCCTTTCAATACAAAGTATTTCCTTTGATAGTCTTCCTCACTGTCCACTACACCCGCAATCTTGGTGTCATTCGCAATTTTGCTGATCCGGTGAGCCACGTTATCATCCAGATAATTGGTATAGATGGCAAACAACAACGGACCCAGCACTGATCCCTGTGGCATACCACTCGTCACTGGTCTCCAGTCAGAGAGGCAACGATTTACTCCCACTCTGGCTTCTCCAAGAAAGCTAATGTCTAATTTACTCCCTCATCTGGAATGCCGAGCGACTGAACCTTCTTGACTAACCTCCCATGTGGGACCTTGTCAAATGCCTTGCTAAAATCCATGTACACAACATCCACTGCCTTAGTTTCATCCACTTTCTTGGTAACTTCCACAAAAAATTCTACAAAAGATTGGTTAGACATGATCTACCATGCACAAAGCCATGTTGACACTCCTTAATTAGTCCATGTCTATCCAAATACTTGTATATTCAGTCCCTTAGAATACCTTCCAATAACTTCCCCACTACTCACATTAGGCTCACCATCCTACAATTTCCTGGTTTGTTTTCAGAGCCTTTCTTGAACAATGGAACAACATTGGGTATCCTTCAATCCTCTGGTACTTTAGCTGTTGCTAAGGATAATGTAAATATATCTACTAGGGCTCCGGCAATTTCTGCACTTGCCTCCCGTAGGGTCCAAGGGGCACCTTGTCAGACCCTGGGGATTTATCCAGCCTGATTTGCCTCAGGACAGCAAACACCTCTTTCTCTGTAATTGGTTTCGGGTCTATGAAGTTAATGCCACTTAGCCTCACTTCTATAGACTTTATGCCTGTCTCCTGACTAAAAAAAAAAAAAAAAATTATTTAAGATCTCCCCAATCTCTTTTGGTTTCATATATGAATTACCATTCTGATCTTCCAGGGGACCAACTTTGTCTCTTGCAATCCTTTTGTAGAATTTCTTAGGATTTTCCTTTACCTTGTCTGCTTGCACAACCTTGTGCCTTCTTTTAGCCCTCCTGAATTTTTTAAGTGTTCTCTTGAATTTCCTATTCTCCATAGGAACCCCATTTGTTCCTACCTTCCTATACCTTTTTTCCTTAACTGAAGCCTAAATATCTTTTGAAAACCAAGGTTCAATAGAAACATCAAAAACCTACAGCACAATACAGGCCCTTCAGCCCACAATGCTGTGCCAAACATGTCTTACCTTAGAAATTACCTCAGGTTACCCATAGCCCTCTATTTTTCTGAGCTCCATGTACCTATCCAGGAGGTTCTTAAAAGACCCAATTGTATCCGTTCAATAGTGCCATTTAATATAAGAGAAATACATATGCACTATACATCCTGAAATTCTTTTTCTTCACAGCCATCACAAAAACAGAAGTGTCCCAAAGAATGAGTGACAGTTAAAACATTAGAACCCCAAAGCCCCTCTACTTCCCTCTCCCACACACAAACAGCACCAAAGCAACTACCCTCTCTTGCCTCCACCCACTTCCACAAAAAAGCATCAGCACTCTCCACCTACTAAACATGCAATAGCAAAGCCTCCAATAAAGACCATGATCTGCAGCTCAACAAAAGTATCAACAAGTATGAAACTTCCCGTGTTACTTGTGTAGCCCCCCGGCAAGCCTCAGGGTCGCTCAGCTCGCTGTTGTCTAGGGAGACAGCGCTCGGCCCCGCCAAACTAGGTAATTAGTTTGTGTGGATGCTGTGTGATGTACCCCACCCCGCCCAAATAACAGACAATACACCAGATGCAATTAAATGAATTACAGTTTATAGATATTACTGGAACTATATAATTAATAGAGAATAAAATATAAAAGGAAAATAAAAGACGCCACACTTATCAAAGTTCAATCTCTGTGCACAAACAGTTGGAGCTCGGGACCTTCCTTCTTCACCCTGCGATCCCCTCGGACCACCTTGACCTGCCGCCTGGGACCAACAACAGTGGTCGACCAGACGCTCCACATGAGTCCGTCTCCGTCTCCTCTCCTCGCCGACCACCCTGGACCTCGGACTCCTGATCGGGGTCTGACCCTGTTAGCCAACTCACAGCACCTTGTCCATCCTCACTCTCTCTCTCGTGCCTTCTCCCCAAAAACCCGCGCATCACAATAACTTACAGACACACAGAAAGAATATCATCTATTCCAATTGGTTTGTAACGCCCTCTTATCAATAACATAATCCAAACAAACTGCCAGCTGGAGGACTTTCTCAGCAGTTAACATAACAGAGAAGCCATTCCAATTATAACATAACAAAGAAGCCATTTTAATTAGCCTACGTAGTAACATAAAAGAAGAAACCCCTTACACTTGTGTTTATCTAATCCTGTACCATGTATTCTGGAATTCTTCTGTATGGATTTGGAGAACCGAATGGAAAGAGCATCCATTTTATATCTTTCATTTCATCTGAATGTGGCTCTTTTGAGCGATGAACTTTTGAAATATATCATGTTGTAGAGAAATTTGACAACTACTTGCAACATAGCAAGGTTCCCTGAAGAGCAATCAAGTCCAAGATATAGTCTTGATGGTTCAATCTTAACCAATTAACGTGGAGAACTTCCCTGCTGTCCTATGAGAGTTAGCAGAGAATTTTTATAATCATCTGAGGATATGCAGGATCTCAGCTTAACAGTCCGTGTGAATGACTGTCTTTGTATTAGGTTATTACTCTTCTGACAGTGCATTGGGTGTCAACCTGAATTATGTGCTTAAGTTTCTGGAGTGTTGTTTGAACCTTCAGCCTTCAGACACAAAAGGCAAGATTGAAATATACCTGTATTTTTCAAATGGCAGGAATTGCTTTTGAAAGTTAACCACAAAGGAAGTTACTTTGTCACTTTGGTGCAGAAATTAAAGGAAAAAATAGCATTAATATGCATTTCTCAAAAAGATTAATGTATATACTACTACAGATTATATATAAAAAAAATCACAAGGATGATGAGATTTACAGTTTTGTTTTATTTAAACATTGTGTGAATAATATAATCAGTAAAGCCAGCTGGGAGTAATTGTTGAAACCGCTTTGCCAGAGAACTGAATTATTGGTAATTTAATAGATGATGAATTGGTTTCATAGTGTTGGCTGTGTACATTGATTGGACACTATTTCATTAATAGGCTAGGAAGCTTTTTTTTCATGGCCATTTAGCTTGATTATATTGTCAAAAGTTAATTGTAATATAAAAAATTAAGGCAAAGGATTAAGGGTTCATCACAATCCATTGTAATTTTTTAAGGAAAACTTCCCAAAGTGAAATGTACAAATCAGAGTTGTGCTAGGTACAGCCTGTGCCAAATGCAGTCTGTGGGCCTTGGTAATCCAGCAACAAAGCTCAGGCAACTCTGTTCTATTTGCACTTCTTATTTTCTAGTTTCCATTTATAATTTTGTGAGCTTGGCGTTTTGGAAGAGCTCTTGATGTTGCATCGTTGATGGATATTTACTAAATCGGAAGACCAAGGTCTGTTAGTATCAACGACTTGAGATATAGGCAACTTAAAGGGAACATTGAATTCAATGGTATGTTATACTCCTTTATATGCACTTAAGCAGGCTAAAAGCACAAAAATCTTAATGGATGCACCTCTGCTAAACAGTGGTTAGTTCAATATCAATTTTCTTTTCTTGCAATAAAGCAGTGTATTTCACAAATTTATTACACAAGGCCATTTTTCACACAACCCCAAACATAATGAACAAATATCTGAAAGTGCAGCTTTGGAACTGACCATTTACGAGAAAATATGGAATGTCTGACCTCCTGTTTTTAAATTTTCCTGCTGAGAAAATCTTCGACTTGGGATGAATCATGGCACAATTTCATATGATCATTTTATGAACTTTCAACAGATTAAAGAATAAAAGCTTGCAAGTACAATTTTCTTAATTAAGCACCTTGTCTAATTTTTTTTTGATGCAGGATGTTCCCGCAAATTCACTTCGATTTTTGTTTGAAGGTCAACGCATTACAGATCAGCAAACACCTAAAGAGGTATGGGGGCATTTGATTTGAATGTTCGATTCATAACTTAGATGTACCCTTGAGGAGCTATTGCTTCTCAGTTAGAACTACTGTATGTATTTAGCCCTTATTGTAATAGTTCTGCAATATTTTTAAAAATTGATAATTTTAGTGAGGGATTTTGATGCTGCCGACTGGTAAGTCCTCTGTCTGCTATAAAGTATCTGTAGTACCAAGTTTCGTGCACTCCGGGCTAGGTATTACGAAGTATTATTTCCTCCTCTTTATTCTAAATATTCTTTACTCAAGTATCGCTAAAAGACTTTACACCAAATTAATATGAAAATGCTTTCTTAGCACAGCAAGTTTCTTTCTAGTTCATCCAAGTCACTCCTGAAGCTGAGTTGAAGATGCGTAAAACTATTCTCAGCTCCCGTAATCAAACAAATTAGGGATAAAATTTTAATCCTATTGATTTGATTGTGCAGTTCTTTCTTTTACTTCAGTCTTCACTCTCCAGGGCGCAGGCATGGGCAAGGTTGTATGGAAGACCAGCAGTTGCCCATGCTTCAAGTCTCCCCTCTCCACGACACCAATGTTGTCCAAGGGAAGGGCATTAGGACCCATACAGCTTGCCACCAGTGTCATCGCAGAGCAATGTGCGATTAAGTGCCTTGCTCAAGGACACAACACGTTCCCTCGGCTGGGGCTCGAACTCACGGCCTTCAGGTCGCTAGTCCAATGCCTTAACCACTTGGCCATGTGCAATACTACAGATCGTGCAGTATTTCTTTGATTAAACACATTTGATGTACAAATTTTCATTATAATGTAATTGGCTTTAGTTTACAAGGCTATTCTTCACTACTGTAAGCATTATAGGCTTTCAATTTGTGAAATGTTGTTTCATTTAAGGTTTTCAACCAGTATATGCCTTTCACAAATTGAGGAATTACTGCATTCAAATTTTGTTTAGGGCACAACCTCTGAAGATTTTCCTACTTTGCCTGTATTAATTTGTAGAATTCTCTCTACTTTTGTCCTTTGCTAAGGTAGTTTTGTTCAGTTATCGGACCCTTGGTATCTTACTGTATGGCATTTATGTTGGAATTTTGAAAAGAAAACTACCATTTTTCCAATTACGTTAGTGACTTGTCAAATCTTTTTTCAAATTTCACCTGATATGTATGCATGCAGATGCATAGTCTATATATTTATGAGTTTTATAAAGACCCCCAAGCAGTAGTAAGGATATGGTCTACAAATTACAACGGTAGGTAGAAAATACATGCCAAAAGGTCAATGTTACAATGATTTCAATATGCAGATAAATTGGGAAAATCAAGATGGTGCTGGATAAAATAGGCTGTAGTCAGCATGGTTTCCTCAAGGGAAAATCTTGCCTGACAAATCTGTCAGCATTCTTTGAAGAAATAACAAGCAGGATAGACAAAGGAGAATTGGTTGATGTTGTGTACTTGGATTTTCAGAAGGCCTTTGACAAGGTACCACACATGAGGCTGCTCCATAAGTTACTCATGGTATTACAGGAAAGATTCTAACATGGATAAAGCAGTGGCTGATTGGCAGGAGGAAAAGAGTGGGAATAAAGGGAGTCTTTTCTAGTTGGTTGCCATTGTAGGGATGTTCTACAGGGGGTCTGCATTGGGACTGATTCTTTTTACATTATATGTCAATGATTTGGATGGTGGAATTGATGACTTTGTTGCAAAGTTTGCACACGATATAAAGTTGTATGAAGGGGCAGGTAGTTTTGAGGAAGTAGAGAGACTATAGAAGGACTTAGACAGATTGGGTTGAACCAAAAAGAATAACTTCTCTCAACTTCACTCACTCCATCACTAAAATATTCCCACAACCTATGGACTCACTTTCAAGGAATCTTCATCTCATGTTCTCAATACTTGCTGTTATTATTTCTTTCTCTTTGTATTTGCACATTTTGTTGTCATTTGCACACTGTTTGAACGGGCAAGTTGGTGCGGTCTTTGATTCTGTTATGGTTATTATTCTATTATGGATTTATTGAGTATGCCTGCAAGAAAATGAATCTCAAGATGATATATGGTGACATATAGTTGCAAGAAAAAGTTTGTGAATCCTTTGCAATTTCCTGGTTTTCTGCATTAATTACTGATAAAATGTGGTCTGGTCTTTATACATCACAATAAAGACTAACACAATCTGCCTAAATGAATAAACCCACAGACTTTTCATGTCTTTATTGAACACATTGTTTAATCATTCACAGTCCAGGCTGGAAAAAGTATGTGAACTTAGTAACTGGTAGAAACTCCTTTAGCTGCAATAACCTCCATCAGACTTTTCCTGTAGTTGCAAATTAGACTTGCACAACAGTGAGGAGAAATTTTAGACCATTCCTCCATACAAAACAGTGTCAGTTCATCAATATTCTGCGATAACTTGCATGAACAGCTCTCTTCAAGTCATGCCACAGCATCTCATTTGGGTTAAGGTCTAGGCTAGATGCAAAGTGTCCCTCTACACAAACTTCTGTCACCTTTTGCCTTTGTTACATCAAGCCTTGATTTTTTTTTTCTCAAATCACTTCACAACCTCTCCCACTTTTCATAAAATCTGCTGCCTATTTTGTTTACCAATTTTTGTTCATCCAGTGTTCCATAAACTATAGCGGGTTATAATTGAGCAGTGCCCCAATTTTTGAATTCATATCCTTTTCAAGTTCTATCTTTATCGATGGAATCTGCTGTGTACATACATCTATTGATGCTTCTGGACACATCTTCAGTGATGTTCCTGGAATCATCGGGTGTTTCAGGTCTTTCAACATCATACAACCTCCTCCAGGTGACCCAGCCGGGGCTGATCAGACCCCAGCTTGTGTCCGGATGGCTAGCTACTTATGACTCCATGGCTCCCCTCTTTTGAGCCACAGCCATCTTGAGGCCCTCTCTGCCGCATCGGCGGTACTGCGGATGGCTCTCCTCTTCCTCTCTCCCTCGATGCCCAAAGTGCTGAAGGCTCTAACTAAGGAACGGGCTACGAATCCCCTACAACCAACCTCCACTGGGAGACACCTCGCTCTCCATCCAGCCTGCTGACAGTTGCTGACCAGTCCTGCGTACTTGGAGAGCTTCCTGAAAACTATGCCCCGAGATATTTTTACTTATCGAATTCTGACTTCTTGAGTATCCAATTTTAATTTCTCCACCATTATCAAGCTGTTCTTTTAACTGTGAATACCATAATTTCTGGCATTTCCTGCCTAAATATCTGCATCTATTCACCCAAACTTGTTCCTTACAGCCTATTCTGGTATCTGTCCCCCACTTTTCCTTCGCTACATCGACGACTGCATTGGCGCTGCTTCCTGCACGCATGCAGAACTCGTTGACTTTATTAACTTTGCCTCCAACTTTCACCCTGCCCTCAAGTTTACCTGGTCCATTTCCGACACCTCCCTCCCCTTTCTAGATCTTTCTGTCTCTGTCTCTGGAGACAGCTTATCCACTGATGTCTACTATAAGCCTACTGACTCTCACAGCTATCTGGACTATTCCTCTTCTCACCCTGTCTCTTGCAAAAACGCCATCCCCTTCTCGCAATTCCTCCGTCTCCGCCGCATCTGCTCTCAGGATGAGGCTTTTCATTCTAGGACGAGGGAGATGTCTTCCTTTTTTAAAGAAAGGGGCTTCCCTTCCTCCACTATCAACTCTGCTCTTAAACGCATCTCCCCCATTTCACGTACATCTGCTCTCACTCCATCCTCCCACCACCCCACTAGGAATAGGGTTCCCCTGGTCCTCACCTACCACCCCACCAGCCTCCGGGTCCAACATATTATTCTCTGTAACTTCCGCCACCTCCAACGGGATCCCACCACTAAGCATATCTTTCCCTCCCCCCCTCTCTGCATTCCGCAGGGATCGCTCCCTACACAACTCCCTTGTCCATTCGTCCCCCCCATCCCTCCCCACTGATCTCCCTCCTGGCACTTATCCGTGTAAACGGAACAAGTGCTACACATGCCCTTACACTTCCTCCCTTACCACCATTCAGGGCCCCAAACAGTCCTTCCAGGTGAGGCATCACTTCACCTGTGAGTCGACTGGGGTGATATACTGCGTCCGGTGCTCCCGATGTGGCCTTTTATATATTGGTGAGACCCGACGCAGACTGGGAGACTGCTTTGCTGAACATCTACGCTCTGTCCGCCAGAGAAAGCAGGATCTCCCAGTGGCCACACATTTTAATTCCACATCCCATTCCCATTCTGACATGTCTATCCACGGCCTCCTCTACTGTAAAGATGAAGCCACACTCAGGTTGGAGGAACAACACCTTATATTCCGTATGGGTAGCCTCCAACCTGATGGCATGAACATTGACTTCTCTAACTTCCGCTAGGCCCCACCTCCCCCTCGTACCCCATCTGTTACTCTTTTTTATGCACACATTCTTTCTCTCACTCTCCTTTTTCTCCCTCTGTCCCTCTGAATATACCTCTTGCCCATCCTCTGGGTCCCCCCCCCTGTCTTTCTTCCCGGACCTCCTGTCCCATGAT
The DNA here is from genome assembly GCF_963921235.1 of Mobula hypostoma. NCBI lineage: Eukaryota > Metazoa > Chordata > Chondrichthyes > Myliobatiformes > Myliobatidae > Mobula > Mobula hypostoma. The sequence continues at coordinate 754,650 of NC_086128.1, forward strand.
CCTCTCGTATCCCCTTCTGCCTATCACCTGTCCAGCTCTCGGCTCCATCCCTCCCCCTCCTGTCTTCTCCTATCATTTTGCATCTCCCCCTCCCCCTCCAGCTTTCAAATCCCTTACTCACTCTTCCTTCAGTTAGTCCTGACGAAGGGTCTCGGCCTGAAACGTCGACTGCGCCTCTTCCTATAGATTCTGCTTGGCCTGCTGCGTTCACCAGCAACTTTGATGTATGTTGCTTGAATTTCCAGCATCTGCAGAATTCCTGTTGTTTGCGTTTAAATTCACTACTGCGAAGCCTCTTCCGGTGATGCCTACACCGAAGAAGTTTAGATCCTCTCTTCGACGGGAGTTTGGTGAAACCATCTCTCACTGCTCCCCATCTGTGATTTCTTCGGCTCTTCAACTTTTCGACCAGACTTTGACTCAAACTCGCTATCACAGCCATGTATCCTTTCTTGGAACGTGCCTCCGTCGCCAACTTACTCCAGTTGGCTTTAGGATTCGTTTCCAAGCCTCTCAATTTGGACCTTCTGAGGATCCCAGGTACTCACATTTCATTGACTCTGCCTCTCGCCGCTTCTCCCGTCAAGCTCTGAAGGCGACGCTCTCCGCCATGAGGAGGTACTTGGTGTCCCTATCGCAGACCCTTCCACACCTTCGGGACACTTTCTTCGCCGTCTGTAATGGTCCTACCCGCTATTTCATCCTCCGTCGGATCCACACCTGCAATCGCCGTTTCTTTGACTTTGTCATGTTAGGCAAAGATCGCAAGATCTTACATCTACGGACTCCAGAGCCTGCCGGCCCCGACGCTAGCAGGCATGAACTTTCAATTGCGGCGCCTGCCATTGATCTCGGCGGCTCCAACACCTCAGGGCATATTCAAAACCCGGACTCCAGCAACGACCATGGAGACATTCAAAGCGATTGCGCAACCACCAACTGCGACTCCAGCCTTGAACTCCAGGCCGGGTCTTTATGTGCTGCTGTTGTGACTCCCGTCTCCCCTTCCCCCACCACCACTCCGCAGCCCCGTCTTCCTCAGATCCCACCGTCAACTCCTGGGCCCTCAGAAGCTCCATCTTCCTCTCACCCCAACCCTCCCTTCTCCATTGACACCCCCAGCCTCCCCCCTCCCCCTTCTGATCCCAGCTCTCATCCGTGCCGGGTCTTTACCATCCCCTCCGACCTTCAACTGTCGGAGGCAGAGCGCTCTGTTCTCAGTAAGGGCCTCACGTTTGTCCCCCTTCGCCCACACCTCAGCGAGTTCCGTGTTCGCCATGATGCGGAACTTTTCTTCCGCCGTCTCCGTCTCCGAGCCTACTTCTTCGGCAAGGACTCTTCCACCCCCACCGATGACCCCTTCTCCCGTCTTCAACCCTCCTCTTCTTCATGGACACCCCGCTCTGGTCTTCTGCCTGCTCTGGATCTCTTTATTGCCAACTGCCGACGGGACATCAACCGTCTCGACTTCACCGCACCTTGTCCCCATTCCAACCTCACTCCTTCGGAACGCTCTGCTCTCCACTCCCTCCGCACTAATCCTAACATTATTATTAAACCCGCTGATAAAGGGGGTGCTGTTGTAGTCTGGCGTACTGACCTCTACCTTGCCGAGGCACAGCGACAACTCGCGGATACCTCCTCTTATTTACCCCTCGATCGTGACCCCACTAAGGAGCACCAGGCCATTGTCTCCCACACTATCAACGACTTTATCCGCTCAGGGGATCTCCCATCCACTGCTACCAACCTTATAGTTCCCACACCCCGCACTTCCCGTTTCTACCTCCTACCCAAGATCCACAAACCTGCCTGTCCTGGCCGACCTATTGTCTCAGCTTGCTCCTGCCCCACCGAACTCGTTTCTGCATACCTCGACACTGTTTTATCACCCCTTGTTCAATCCCTTCCGACCTATGTTCGTGACACTTCTCACGCTCTTAAACTTTTCGATGATTTTAAGTTCCCTGGCCCCCACCGCTTTATTTTCACCTTGGATGTCCAGTCCCTATATACTTCCATCCCCCATCAGGAAGGTCTCAAAGCTCTACGCTTCTTTTTGGATTCCAGACCTAATCAGTTCCCCTCTACCACCACTCTGCTCCGTCTAGCAGAATTAGTCCTTACTCTTAATAATTTCTCCTTTTGCTCCTCCCATTTCCTCCAAACTAAAGGTGTAGCTATGGGCACCCGTATGGGTCCTAGCTATGCCTGCCTTTTTGTTGGGTTTGTGGAACAATCTATGTTCCGTGCCTATTCTGGTATCTGTCCCCCACTTTTCCTTCGCTACATCGACGACTGCATTGGCGCTGCTTCCTGCACGCATGCAGAACTCGTTGACTTTATTAACTTTGCCTCCAACTTTCACCCTGCCCTCAAGTTTACCTGGTCCATTTCCGACACCTCCCTCCCCTTTCTAGATCTTTCTGTCTCTGTCTCTGGAGACAGCTTATCCACTGATGTCTACTATAAGCCTACTGACTCTCACAGCTATCTGGACTATTCCTCTTCTCACCCTGTCTCTTGCAAAAACGCCATCCCCTTCTCGCAATTCCTCCGTCTCCGCCGCATCTGCTCTCAGGATGAGGCTTTTCATTCTAGGACGAGGGAGATGTCTTCCTTTTTTAAAGAAAGGGGCTTCCCTTCCTCCACTATCAACTCTGCTCTTAAATGCATCTCCCCCATTTCACGTACATCTGCTCTCACTCCATCCTCCCACCACCCCACTAGGAATAGGGTTCCCCTGGTCCTCACCTACCACCCCACCAGCCTCCGGGTCCAACATATTATTCTCCGTAACTTCCGCCACCTGCAACGGGATCCCACCACTAAGCATATCTTTCCCTCCCCCCCCTCTCTGCATTCCGCAGGGATCGCTCCCTACACAACTCCCTTGTCCATTCGTCCCCCCCATCCCTCCCCACTGATCTCCCTCCTGGCACTTATCCGTGTAAGCGGAACAAGTGCTACACATGCCCTTACCACCATTCAGGGCCCCAAACAGTCCTTCCAGGTGAGGCATCACTTCACCTGTGAGTCGACTGGGGTGATATACTGCGTCCGGTGCTCCCGATGTGGCCTTTTATATATTGGTGAGACCCGACGCAGACTGGGAGACCGCTTTGCTGAACATCTACGCTCTGTCCGCCAGAGAAAGCAGGATCTCCCAGTGGCCACACATTTTAATTCCACATCCCATTCCCATTCTGACATGTCTATCCACGGCCTCCTCTACTGTAAAGATGAAGCCACACTCAGGTTGGAGAAACAACACCTTATATTCCGTCTGGGTAGCCTCCAACCTGATGGCATGAACATTGACTTCTCTAACTTCCGCTAGGCCCCACCTCCCCCTCGTACCCCATCTGTTACTCTCTTTTATGCACACATTCTTTCTCTCACTCTCCTTTTTCTCCCTCTGTCCCTCTGAATATACCTCTTGCCCATCCTCTGGGTCACCCCCCCCCCTTGTCTTTCTTCCCGGACCTCCTGTCCCATGATCCTCTCGTATCCCCTTTTGCCTATCACCTGTCCAGCTCTCGGCTCTATCCCTCCCCCTCCTGTCTTCTCCTATCATTTTGCATCTCCCCCTCCCCCTCCAGCTTTCAAATCCCTTACTCACTCTTCCTTCAGTTAGTCCTGACGAAGGGTCTCGGCCTGAAACGTCGACTGCGCCTCTTCCTATAGATGCTGCTTGGCCTGCTGCGTTCACCAGCAACTTTGATGTATGTTGCTTACAGCCTGCCTCTTTGACAAGTGCTTGGTTATTTTCTATAACGGGCCAGATATTTCTGGCAAGGATTGCTGGTGTGAACTGTATTGGATTCATAGGGTGGATCTGAGCAACAGCAGGGCTTCCAAAGCTGTGATCAAAAGACTATGAAAGCTTTTGATGATTGGAAGATTCCACGTACTTCTGTATAGTTATTTTTAATTTTTTTCATCTTTATCATTTCTGATTTGTCCCTTCAGTTTAGTTGTCATCTTTTGGTGAAGAAATTTCTTACTGTGCTTGTCTGCAAGACAGACTCCTTATTTTGAGACTGTGACCCCTTGTCCACATCCACTACCCTTAATATAGGTTTCATTAATATGACCCCACATTCTTCCAAACTCTAGAGCAGTCTTTTTATCTCTCTTTACATAATAGCCCATCTTCGTAGGAATCAAAAAGATGAGCATTCCCTCCATTGGATAGATTGGGAGAATGGGCAAAGAAGTGGCAAATGAAATACAATGTTGGAAAATGTATGGTTATGCACTTTGGTAGAAGAAATGAACGGGCAGACTATTATTTAAGTGGGGAGAGAATTCAAAGTTTTGAGATGCAACGGGACTTGGGAGTCCTCGTGCAGGATACCTTTAAGGTTAACCTCCAGGTTGAGTCAGTAGTGAAGAAGGCGAATGCAATGTTGGCATTCATTTCTAGAGGAATAGAGTATAGGAGCAGGGATGTGATGTTGATGCTCTATAAGGCGCTGGTGAGACCTCACTTGGAGTACTGTGGGCAGTTTTGGTCTCCTTATTTAAGAAAGGATGTGCTGACGTTGGAGGTGGTACAGGGAAGATTCACTAGAATGATTCCGGGAATGAGAGGGTTAACATATGAGGAGCGTTTATCCGCTCTTGGACTGTATTCCTTGGAGTTTAGAAGAATGAGGGGAGACCTCATAGAAACATTTCGAATGTTGAAAGGCATGGACAGAGTGGATGTGGCAAAGTTGTTTCCCATGGTGGGGGAGTCTAGTACGAGAGGGCACGACTTAAGGATTGAAAGGCACCCATTCAGAATAGAGATGCGAAGAAATTTTTTTAGCCAGAGGGTGGTGAATCTATGGAATTTGTTGCCATGGGCGGCAGTGGAGGCCAAGTCATTGGGCGTATTTAAGGCAGAGATTGATAGGTATCTGAGTAGCCAGGGCATCAAAGGTTATGGTGAGAAGGCAGGGGAGTGGGACTAAATAGGAGAAAATGGATCAGCTCATGATAAAATGGTGGAGCAGACTCGATGGGCCGAATGGCCGACTTCTGCTCCTTTGTCTTATGGTCTTTATTATAAGTTTCTCTCATAAACGGTAATGAGCTCTCCCTGCCATACCTATTTGGGACAATTCCCAAATACTTCACAAATGTGAGGAAAAGAAATACATCCCATGCCATGAAGAAATTTCTGGGATGGTGGTGGTGGGGAACTAGTAAAGAATTTTGCATCTGTGTGGTGACTTTCATGACCTCTGGTCATCTTGAGTACTCATGTTGAATCATTTTGAAGTGCAGTTAATATTTTAGTTTGAGGTAAAATAGCAGCCAGTTAGTTCAGAGCAAGCTCCCACAAACAGCAGGTGATAGTAAACAATGAAACTGGTTCCTAGTTGAGCTCATTTTAAAAGACCAACACAAAAGAAAATTCCTGTTCTTTAGATGAGTGCAAAGGGCTCTTTTGCATTGACTTGAGTGGGCAGATGGGGTTTTGGAGTAGTAATAGGGTAATATTGCACAGAAAGAGGCCCCTTTGGCCTAGCTTGTCCATGCTGACCAAGATGCTGATCTAAACTAGTCCTGTGTTCCCACATTTGACCCATATTGCTATAAACCTTTTCTATCTGTGTAGCTGTCTAAATGTATTTTAAATGTTGTTATTGTGTCTGCCTCAACCACCTCCTCTGGCAACTTGTTCCATATGTACACCATGCTCTGTTTGAAGAAGTTTCTCCTCTGGTCCCTTTTAAATCTTTCCCTTCTCACCTTAAAGCTATGCATTTCAGTTTTTAATTCCCTTTCCCTGAGAAAAGGATTGCATTAACCATATGAACTTCATCATTTTATACACTTCTATAAGGCCACTCCTCAATGTTCTAGACTGCCCAACTTCTTCTTGTAACTCACACCCTCGAGTCCTAGCGGTATCCTTGTAAATCTTTGTGCTACTTTTTCCAGCTTGTCTTTCTTATAGTAGGATAACCAAATCTGTACACAACAGTCCAGGTGCAAACTAACCAATGCGTGTACAACTAACAAAATGTCCCAACACTTGTACTCTGTGGCCTGACTAATTAAGGCCAGTGTGCCAGACACATTCTGTACCACCCTGTCTTCCACTTTCGTGGAAGTATGTACTTGTACTCTTAGATACGTCTGTTTTATAGCAATCTCCAGGGCCTTATCATCTCCTGTGAAAGTCCTACTTCCCAAAGTGCAAACTTCATTATTACAAGATCCCCTTGTAAGTTTTGATAGCCTTCTTCATTGTCTGTGATAACACCTCTTTTAGTATCATCTGTCGTGGATAAATGGCTTGTCTATAAGATGGTATGTCGGTACTGCACTTGAGGGTCACCCTAATTTTTGTACTAGACTTATCAAGGTATTGCCTGGGATGGAATATTTTGAGTATGAGGAGAGATCAGTCTATTTTCTTTTGAAGCAGAGGAGGATGGGGATGCACCCGACTGAGGTGTACAAAATTATAACAGGTATAAGTGGATAATAGGAACTTTTCTCCATAGAAGAGGTTCCTAAACTAGAGAGATTTAGAGAGCATTTGAGGAAGAATGTTTTCACTTAGAGGATGGTTAGAATCTGCCTGAGTGTGGTTGGAGTTGGGTTTTGCCACATTTTAGAAATTTATGGACAAGCACTAGAATTGCTAAGACATAGAAGACTATAGAGCAACTGCTGGTAAGTGGGATTAGTAAAGATATGTAACTTCTGATTAGCATGGGCGTAGTGTGCTATAGACAATAGATGCAGGAGTAGGCCATTCGGCCCTTCGAGCCAGCACCGCCATTCACTGTGATCATGGCTGATCATCCACTATTAGTATCCAGTTCCTGCCTTATCCCTATAACCTTTGATTCCACTATCTTTAAGAGCTCTATCCATCTCTTTTTTGAAAGCATCCAGAGACTTGCCTCCACAGCCTTCTGGGGCAGAGCATTCCATATATCCACCACTCTCTGGGTGAAAAAGTTTTTCCTCAACTCCGTTCTAAATTGCCTACCCCTTATTCTTAAACTGTGGCCTCTGGTTCTGGACTCACCCATCAGCGGGAACATGCTTCCTGCCTCCAGCGTGTCCAATCCCTTAATAATCTTATATGTTTCAATAAGATCCCCTCTCAGCCTTCTAAATTCCAGAGTATACAAGCCTAGTCGCTCCAATCTTTTGACATATGACAGTCTCGCCATCCCAGGAATTAACCTTGTGAACCTACGCTGCACTCCCTCGATAGCAAGAATGTCCTTCCTCAAATTTGGAGACCAAAACTGCACACAGTTCTCCAGGTGTGGTCTCACCAGGGCCCCGAACAGCTGCAGAAGGACCTCTTTGCTCTTATACTCAATTCCCTTTGTTATGAAGGCCAGCATGCCATTAGCTTTCTTCACAGCCTTCTGTACTTGCATGCTTGCTTTCAGTGACTGATGTACAAGAACACCTAGATCTCATAGTACTTCCCCTTTTCCTAACTTGACTCCATTTAGATAATAATCTGCCTTCCTGTTCTTACCACCAAAGTGGATAACCTCACATTTATCCACGTTAAACTGCATCTGCCATGCATCTGCCCATTCACCCAGCCTATCCAAGTCACCCTGCATTCTTATAACATCCTCCTCACATTTCACTCATCTAAATCATTAATATATATTGTAAACAGCTGTGGTTCCAGCACTGAACCCTGCGGTACCCCACTGGTCACCGCCTGCCATTCCGAAAGGGACCCGTTAATCGCTACTCTTTGTGTGCTGTAGGGGTTGTTACTATACTGCATGACTCGATGACCCTGTAATGTCCACTCCTTTACCATTCTTTATAGACAGGTGTCATTCAATCTTGTGGTGGAAACAAGCGCGCAGCCTGAATTTGAGACCTGTAAAATTTGTTCAATCAGTTGGGAGCAGTTTAAACGCCAATGACATCTTTCTGAGGATTGGGCCGGATTAAGTTAGTGCGGGGCCTGTAACATATATTATAAAGGGGCCCTAAATTTAAAAAATGCACGTAAGTATTAAAACATAAATTATTTACTAGCATAGTAAATTAATTCAATGTTTTTATTTGCTATACAGCCAGATAATATGACAAATTGATACATGTAGGTATCAATTTAAAATGTCAAAAGTAACAAAACCACAATTTAAAAGTTAGATTTTCTAGATTCAGCATGAGCAAATTTGTTGATGATACTGGAACCAATATCCTTTCAGGGAGGTTTGTTAATGCTATTGGGGAGGCTTTAAACTAGATTTGCAGGGGGATGGGAACCAGAGTGCCAGAGCTGACCGTGTGGCTGGGGTGAAAATAAATGATGTTAAAAGTTCAAGCAAATCCACTAATAGGAAGGTTGTGAGTGGTGGTAAAAATCTTCTGAGGTGTATATATTTCAATGCTAGGAGTATTGCGGGGAAGGCAGATGAGTTGAGGACGTGGATTGACACGTGGAATTATGACGTTATAGCAATTAGTGAAACTTAGCTACAGGAGGGGCAGGACTGGCAGCTTAATATTCCAGGGTTCCGATGTTTCAGATGTGATCGAGGCAGAGGAATGAAAGGTGGGGGAGTAGCATTGCTTGTTAGGGAAAATATTACAGCAGTGCTCAGGCAGGACAGATTAGAGGGCTTGTCTACTGAGTCCTTATGGGTGGAGCTGAGAAACAGGAAAGGTATGGCCACATTAGTGGGATTGTATTACAGACCACCCAATAGTCTTTCTTTCTTTTTAAATCTTTTTATTGAATGTATACAAAAAGGTAAACCATATAGGCACTAATACACTGTTAGAATATAATAAAATTACAGAAGATATTAATACAAAAAAATACAAACAATGTAATTTAAACATAACGTACCAAGGTAACATAATAGTATACTAATTTTTATATATATATCAATAGAGAAAAGGAAAAAAAAACCCCCCAAAAAAAACCCACCGTGCAACTAACTAAAAGCAAAGCAAGACCACCCAATAGTCAACGAGAATTGGAAGAGCAAATCTGCAGAGAGATAGCAGGCAACTGCAGGAAACATAAAGTTGTGGTGGTAGGGGATTTTAATTTTCCATATATTGATTGGGTCTCCCATACTGTTAGGGGTCTAGATGGTTTAGAGTTTGTAAAATGTGTTCAGGAAAGTTTTCCAAATCAATATATAGAGGGACCAACTAGAGGGGATGCAATATTGGATCTCCTGTTAGGAAACGAGTTAGGACAAGTGACAGAAGTCTGTGTAGGGGAGGACTTTGGTTCCAGTGATCATAACACCATTAGTTTCAATTTGATCATGGACAAGGATAGCTCTGGTCCTAGGGTTGAGGTTCTTAATTGGAAGAAGGCCAAATTAGAAGAAATGAGAAAGGATCAAAAGAGCATGGATTGGGACAGGTTGTTCTCTGGCAAGGATGTGATTGGTAGGTGGGAAGCCTTCAAAGGAAAAATTTTGAGAGTGCAGAATTTGTATGTTCCTGTTCGGATTAAAGGCAAAGTGAATAGGAATAAGGAACCTTGGTTCTCAAGGGATATTGCAACTCTGATAAAGAAGAAGAGGGAGTTGTATGAAATGTATAGGAAGCAGGGAGTAAATAAGGTGCTTGAGGAGTATAAGAAGTACAAGAAAATACTTAAGAAAGAAATCAGGAGGGCTAAAAGAAGACATGAGGTTGCCTTGGCAGTCAAAGTGAAGGATAATCCAAAGAGCTTTTACAGGTATATTAAGAGCAAAAGGACTGTAGGGGATAAAATTGGTCCTCTTGAAGATCAGAGTGGTCGGTTATGTGCAGAACCAAAGGAAATGGGGGAGATCTTAAATAGGTTTTTTGCATCTGTATTTACTAAGGAAACTGGCATGAAGTCTATGGAATTAAGGGAATCAAGTACTGAGATCATGGAAACTGTACAGATCGAAAAGGAGGAGGTGCTTGCTGTCTTGAGGAAAATTAAAGTGGATAAATCCCCGGGACCTGACAGGGTGTTCCCTCAGACCTTGAAGGAGACTAGTGTTGAAATTGCAGGGGCCCTGGCAGAAATATTTAAAATGTCGCTGTCTACAGGTGAGGTGCCGGAGGATTGGAGAGTGGCTCATGTTGTTCTGTTGTTTAAAAAAGGATTGAAAAGTAATCCGGGAAATTATCGGCCAGTAAGTTTAACGTCGGTAGTAGGTAAGTTATTGGAGGGAGTACTAAGAGACAGAATCTACAAGCATTTGGATAGACAGGGACTTATTAGGGAGAGTCAACATGGCTTGGTGTGTGGTAGGTCATGTTTGACCAATCTGTTGGAGTTTTTCGAGGAGGTTACCAGGAAAGTGGATGAAGGGAAGGCAGTGGATATGGTCTACATGGACTTCAGTAAGGCCTTTGACAAGGTTTCGCATGGGAGGTTAGTTAGGAAAATTCAGTCGCTAGGTATACATGGAGAGGTGGTAAATTGGATTAGACATTGGCTCAATGGAAGAAGCCAAAGAGTGGTAGTAGAGAATTGCTTCTCTGAGTGGAGGCCTGTGACTAGTGGTGTGGCACAGGGATCAGTGCTGGGTCCATTGTTATTTGTCATCTATATCAATGATCTGGATGATAATGTGGTAAATTGGATCAGCAAATTTGCTGATGATACAAAGATTGGAGGTGTAGTAGACAGTGAGGAAGGTTTTCAGAGCCTGCAGAGGGACTTGGACCAGCTGGAAAAATGGGCTGAAAAATGGCAGATGGAGTTTAATACAGACAAGTGTGAGGTATTGCATGTTAGAAGAACAAACCAAGGTAGAACATACAGGGTTAATGGTAAGGCACTGAGGAGTGCAGTAGAACAGAGAGATCTGGGAATACAGATACAGAATTCCCTAAAAGTGGCGTCACAGGTAGATAGGGTCGTAAAGAGAGCTTTTGGTACATTGGCCTTTATTAATCAAAGTATTGAGTATATTCTGGTATCTGTCCCCCACTTTTCCTTCGCTACATCGACGACTGCATTGGCGCTGCTTCCTGCACGCATGCAGAACTCGTTGACTTTATTAACTTTGCCTCCAACTTTCACCCTGCCCTCAAGTTTACCTGGTCCATTTCCGACACCTCCCTCCCCTTTCTAGATCTTTCTGTCTCTGTCTCTGGAGACAGCTTATCCACTGATGTCTACTATAAGCCTACTGACTCTCACAGCTATCTGGACTATTCCTCTTCTCACCCTGTCTCTTGCAAAAACGCCATCCCCTTCTCGCAATTCCTCCGTCTCCGCCGCATCTGCTCTCAGGATGAGGCTTTTCATTCTAGGACGAGGGAGATGTCTTCCTTTTTTAAAGAAAGGGGCTTCCCTTCCTCCACTATCAACTCTGCTCTTAAACGCATCTCCCCCATTTCACGTACATCTGCTCTCACTCCATCCTCCCACCACCCCACTAGGAATAGGGTTCCCCTGGTCCTCACCTACCACCCCACCAGCCTCCGGGTCCAACATATTATTCTCCGTAACTTCCGCCACCTCCAACGGGATCCCACCACGAAGCACATCTTTCCCTTCCCCCCCCCTCTGCATTCCGCAGGGATCGCTCCCTACACAACTCCCTTGTCCATTCGTCCCCACCATCCCTCCCCACTGATCTCCCTCCTGGCACTTATCCGTGTAAGCGGAACAAGTGCTACACATGCCCTTACACTTCCTCCCTTACCACCATTCAGGGCCCCAAACAGTCCTTCCAGGTGAGGCATCACTTCACCTGTGAGTCGACTGGGGTGATATACTGCGTCCGGTGCTCCCGATGTGGCCTTTTATATATTGGTGAGACCCAACGCAGATTGGGAGACCGCTTTGCTGAACATCTATGCTCTGTCCGCCAGAGAAAGCAGGATCTCCCAGTGGCCACACATTTTAATTCCACATCCCATTCCCATTCTGACATGTCTATCCACGGCCTCCTCTACTGTAAAGATGAAGCCACACTCAGGTTGGAGGAACAACACCTTGTATTCCGTCTGGGTAGCCTCCAACCTGATGGCATGAACATCGACTTCTCTAACTTCCGCTAAGGCCCCACCTCCCCCTCGTACCCCATCTGTTACTCATTTTTATGCACACATTCTTTCTCTCACTCTCCTTTTTCTCCCTCTGTCCCTCTGAATATACCTCTTGCCCATCCTCTGTGTCACCCCCCCCCCTGTCTTTCTTCCCGGACCTCCTGTCCCATGATCCTCTCGTATCCCCTTTTGCCTATCACCTGTCCAGCTCTCGGCTCTATCCCTCCCCCTCCTGTCTTCTCCTATCATTTTGGATCTCCCCCTCCCCTCCAGCTTTCAAATCCCTTACTCCTCTTCCTTCAGTTAGTCCTGACGAAGGGTCTCGGCCTGAAACGTCGACTGCACCTCTTCCTATAGATGCTGCTTGGCCTGTTGTGTTCACCAGCAACTTTGATGTATGTTTATTGAGTATAAGAGCTGGAATGTTATGATGAGGTTGTATAAGGCATTGGTGAGGTCGAATCTGGAGTATTGTGTGTAGTTTTGGTCACCAAATTACAGGAAAGATATAACTAAGGTTGAAAGAGTGCAGAGAAGATTTACAAGGATGTTGCCAGGACTTGAGAAACTGAGTTACAGAGAAAGGTTGAATAGGTTAGGACTTTATTCCCTGGAGCGTAGAAGAATGAGGGGAGATTTGATAGAGGTATATAAAATTATGATGGGTATAGATAGAGTGAATGCAAGCAGACTTTTTCCACTGAGGCAAGGGGAGAAAAAAACCAGAGGACATGGGTTAAGGGTGAGGGGGGAAAGGATTAAAGGGAACATTAGGGGGGGCTTCTTCACACAGAGAGTGGTGGGAGTATGGAATGAGCTGCCAGATGAGGTGGTAAATGTGGGTTCTTTTTTAACATTTAAGAATAAATTGGAGAGATACATGGATGGGAGGTGTATGGAGGGATATGGTCCGTGTGCAGGTCAGTGGGACTAGGCAGAAAATGGTTCGGCACAGCCAAGAAGGGCCAAAAGGCTTGTTTCTGTGCTGTAGTTTCTATGGTTCTATGGAAATGTCTATTTCACGCAGAAGTTCATGTTCAATGCTCATTAAAGTGAGATTGTTCAATCTGTTTTGACCCATGGTGCTCCTTAGTTCATTTTTAATCCTTTTCAGTTTTGAAAATGAGCATTTTCCACTGCAGTTGGGAACCATGAGTGACAAATAGATGGGCAAGGCATTTTCTACATTTGGAAAATATGACTCCAAAGAATTGTCAGTTATCAAACGGTACAACTGTAACTCTACAAGGTCTTGTTTGGCGCCAATATGAGAAGCAAGATCAGTTTTCAGCAGTTCAGTAAACAGCACAAATTCTTCATTAAAACTTTCTTCAGAACTTGTGGATATGATTTAATAAGATTTGATGACCTCCTTACGATTTCTTCAGGTGTAAACGACTGTAACTGATGAAGGAATCCACAAACACCATTCACATTTAGATAAGATTTCTGCCTTTTTGACAGGGCAGAAAGCAAGCTGTCAATAATGGCAAGAAATGTTTGGCTTTTAAACTTCTGAGAGGGCATTTGAGATTCAACAAGTGGATCAGGAGTGTTAAAACCACTGAAATCATCATGCGCACGATTTTGCTTGTGTTTTCTTCGAGTTTGCTGCTGATAATCTTCACACTTAGTCAGATCCTTGGCTTTTTGCTCAATGTCTGGAAAAAGTAGACTGCATAGCTTGAATATATCCATGCAAGGATTCATAGAGTGCACAAGCTGTGTTCAAGTCTTGACCAGAAGATTGGAAAGAAGCACTGGTCATTTGAAAACGCTGTAATGCTTGATCCCACAATATGACTATTATTTCTGTTTCCAACTTTATCATGGTTGAGAGTAGTCCACGAGCCTGTTGTCGACACTCTGCCTTCTGATCATTGTTATTTGAAATGTCATCCAAGACTTGTTTTATTGCAGAAAAGCTGTGTAAAAGTGTTTTTGTTCCATCTGCACGAGCTGACCACCTGGTATCTGACATTCTTTTCACAATGGGCAAATGAGCACCACCATCAGATAATGCAGCAGAAAGGAGATCCCACTGATAAGTAGAAGCAGAAAAAAATGTGTACAGGCTTTCTACAAATTGAAAGAAAAATAATGCTTCTTGACAACATTCAGCAGCACATTTTCCAACCAAATTTAGTGAATGTGCAAAACATGGAATGTAATCCGCAAACTATTCAGCTCTTTAATTCATGCTTGTAAGCCACTATACTTGCCACTCATGTTGCTGGCATTGTTATAATTTTGACCACAGCAGTCTTTTATATCATTGTCACTTTCCTTTAAAAAGTCAAGTAAACTTTGAGCGAGCTGTTCAGCACTATGACCATATATATGAAAAATAACATGAGTACATCGAAGTAACAACACTTACAATGCCTCAAAAAAAACTCATCATCTTAAAGATTGAAGACAAAATTTTGTGATAACAAAAAAAACCTACTAAGCAGGAAAGTGAGAAAAAAAAGAGAACCCATTAGGTGTACAACCCCGGAACCATGGCGTCTTACAAAAAGCTTCTAAAAATAAACATCAAACCGCCAGCAAGAAAAGAAAATATACTAAAAGAGTTTACAATTAGATCGTGGAAAAATTATATCAATTAACTCAAATGATAATAACGAGCAAATGAGCCCCATCTTTTCTCAAAATCAAATAAAGGTTCAAAGGTTCGACTTCTAATTTTCTCCAAACTAAGACATAGCATCACTTGAGAGAACCATTGTGACAAAGTGGGAGCTGATGTATCCTTCCACTTCAACAAAATGGCCCTCCTAGCTATCAGTGTAACAAATGCAATAACATGTTGGTCAGACACAGAAATACCATGAATATTTTGAGGAACTATTCCAAAAAGCACAGTTAATTTATTAGGTTGTAAATTAATTTTAAATGCTTTTGAAATTGTTGAGAAAACCGACTTCCAGAACTGTTCCAGTATAGAACAAGACCAAAACATATGTGTCAGTGTAGCTATCTCAGTTTTACATCTATCCCAATGACTATCAACATTAGGAAAAATTTTAGAAAGTCTCTCCTTTGTCAAATGATAACGATGTACAATTTTAAATTGAATCAATGAATGGCTAGCACAAATTGAAGAAGAGTTAACCAACTTCAATATCTGCATCCAATCTTCCGTCATAAAAGTCAAATTAAGTTCCTTTTCCCAATCCTGTTTAATCTTAGACAAAGGACGCTTATCCCATTGTAACAGTAAATTATAAATTCTTCCAATAGAACCCCTAATCAATGGATTCATACTCATAATAGTATCTAACAGGTCAGCCTCCAATATGTAAGGGAAATTACTTAAATATTTTTGTAAAAAATGTCTAACTTGAAGGTATTGCAGAAAGTGTGAGTATGAAACAGAATATTTATCAGTTAATTATTCAAAGGACATCAATCTATCTTCTTTAAATAAATCCAAAAAAGAATTAATACCTTTATTTTCCCAAAGTAGAAAAATTGGATCACTCAAAGAAGGCTTAAAAAAGTAATTTCAGTAAATTAAACTACAAAGTTTAAATTTTTTAAGTTTAAAAGAATTGCAGAACTGGAGCCAAATTTGTAAAGAATACTTAATCACAGGATATAAGTTTAAGTTAACAACTTTACCTAATTGCACAGGTAAAGGAGCCCCCAATAACGAAGTTAAATAAAACTGTTTTACACCTTTTAGTTCCAGGTCTACCCAAATTAGCCGATCACTCTTATCAACCCAGCATAACCCAAAAGACACATATCGCACATTAACAGCCCAATAATACATTCTAAAATTAGGCAAAGCAAGACCTCCATCCTTTTTCAATTTTTGTAAATGATATTTATTAATTCTTGGTCTTTTATTATTCCAAATAAAAGATAAAATAATAGAATCAATCCGATCAAAAAACTTCCTAGTCAAAAAAACAGGAATATTCTGAAATAAATATAAAAATTTCGGTAGAATCATCATTTTAACTATATGAATACGACCAACAAGTGAAAATGTAAGTGGACTCCATCTACTAAAGAAATACTTCATAGTATAGAAACAGAATCATTTAAAGGAAATAATTCACTTTTACTAAAATTAATTTTATATCCTGAAAAACTTCCGAATTCATTAAATAATTTTAACAGGGCAGGAATGGATTCGTCAGGGTTAGATATATAAACCAATAAATTATCAGCATAAAGAGAGACCTTATGCATGGTCTCATTCACAAATATCTCATGGATATTTTTAGCCTCACGAAGAGCAATAGCAAGGGGTTCTAATATTAAATTAAGCAACAAAGGACTTAATGGACAGCCTTGCCTTGTCCCCCGTGAAAGCTGAAAAAAAGGAGACCTACAATTGTTAGTAACAACAGTAGCAATAGGGGCTTTATATATAATTTTAATCCAATTATTAAAATTAACACCAAAGCCAAATTTCTCTAAAACATTGAATAAATATTTCTCAAACAACAGGAATTCTGCAGATGCTGGAAATTCAAGCAACACACATAAAAGTTGCCGGTGAACGCAACAGGCCAGGCAGCATCTCTAGGAAGAGGTGCAGTCGACGTTTCAGGCCGAGACCCTTCGTCAGGACTTCCTTCAGTTAGTCCTGACTAAGGGTCTCGGCCTGAAACGTCGACTGCACCTCTTCCTAGAGATGCTGCCTGGCCTGCTGCTTTCGTAAAAAGCATTCATTTTAGAGGAATCTAACGGACATTGAGATTTATATAGCTCAGCATAAAAGTCTTGAAAAATCTTATTAATTTCCTCATACTCCTGAGCTAAGGTACCATCTTCCCTACGAATTTTCATGATTTGCCTTTTGGCTGCAGCCATTTTTAATTGAGATGCAAGCAGTTTATTATTTTTATCTCCAGACATATAAAGTTGGCTCTTTAACTTAAGCAAATAACCTTCAATGGGATGAGTTAATAGCAGGTTATATTGTGATTGAAGTTCCACCCTTTGTTTAAATAAATCAGTATTGGGGGAAATTGCATAAATATTATCTAAATCTTTAATTTGTTTTGAAATTCTATCTAATTCTGCTTTAGTTTGTTTTTTAAGTTTAGCTGAATAAGAAATAATCTGACCGCGTAAAAATGCTTTAAATGTATCCCATATAACTAATTTAGACATACCCCCTATATCATTAAAAAGAGAAAATTCCTTTATTTGGGTTTCAATGAAAGTGACAAAGTCAGAGTTTTGCAATAATGTCTGAGACATGCGCCAAGGTGGGCGGGCAAGAGTGACATCATCAAATTCAAAAGACAAACTCAGAGGCGCATGATCAGATATAGCAATAGTGTCATATTCGCAGGTTTTAACACTCGGCAAGAAGTGGGGATCGATTATAATATAATCGATCCTCGAATATTTTTTATAAACGCGTGAGAAGAAAGAATATTCTCTATTGTCGGGATAAAGATACCTCCACAAATCAATCAACCCAAAATCAATCAAAAAGGAATTAATAAACGATGCGGATCGATTTGGAAGTCGCTGATTGGTTGAGCTCTTAACAATCATAGGATTTAAACAACAATTAAAATTCCCACCCATTATGAGCATATATTCATTTAAGTCAGGCAGTAAAGCGAATACCTTTTTAAAAAAAGAAGGATCATCTAAGTTAGGACCATACAAATTAACCAAAACAACTTTTCTATTACAGATTGTTCCTTTAACCATTAAAAATCTACCATTAGAATCTGATTCAATATCCTCTTGAATAAATATATTAGGTTTAATGAAAATAGACACGCCTTTTGTTTTACTCTGAGAAGTGGAGTGGAATTGCAAACCATTCCACCACTAAAAAATCTATTTTGATCTCCCGCCCTGATATGTGTCTCTTGAGCAAAAATTATATCAGGTTGGAATCAGTTAATAATTTTAAAAGTCTTCCTTCGTTTAATAGGATGATTCCAACCACGTACATTCCAACTTATTATATTAATCCGTTCGAACAGTATACTATAATTTCATTCTACTTTATATGTGCACAAAGCACAGACCAATGCAGGATGATCAAAGATGGCGGCGATGAAGAATACAACCAAATTAAAAACACGCATGCTCTGGAACCACCCAATGGGAAAAAACTAACTCTAAACCCACCCACCCATACCCCGAAACCCGAAAAAGGCAAGCGATCTACGATAGAATTCAAAGCTGCTGACTGCTCTGTCTGTGTTTTCTTTCCCTCCCCCCAGTTAAAAACTTCACAAATCTTTCAGCTGGTCCAGACGGCAAAACATAGTGCACAGTTAAAGTCAGCTGGTCCACATTAGATATATCTGGAGTAGAATCCAATGAAACAAAATAATACTTGTATTTCTTCACTTCACCGATAATGTGATCCAGTATGCTGAATCCAATCAGATTGATAAATTCCTCGCATGTTGTTTTAGATAGGTATAATTTATGTCCCTTTCCTTGGTTTGCATGAGCATTTATACCATGACACAGCAAGGAGCCAACACAAGCTTGCACACACATACTGTACCATGCAGCATGCAGCTCCCCCGACATGAAAACAACAGCGTTGCCAGATCATCATTGTTGTGGCATGGATGAAATCACAGTGTGTTGCGTTACCGATAGGTACAAGGCAGTTTCTTTATTCGACAAAACAAGGTTACAGCATGCAGAGACCCCTGGCAGAACAGGTCTAACCACCTTGTGATTGAGGCTCGATATTTATTTGCTAAACACAAAGGACAGTTCATAGTTACAAGTATAGACAATTCTTTGAAGTGTTCACATCTTTTGATTAAATTCATTCTACTGGCGCCAGTATGCCTAAGCTGGCATTCGTAGCCTTTAGGAATACAAGCTAAAATCCAGAATACATTATTTGGTATGTTACGTGCTATCATAGAGGACAATTCATATTCAAAAAGCATAGATATGGTGTCTTCGCAGCTACCTGTAAACTTAGCATTCTTGTCTCAGAGGTGCCAGAGATGCATTGTTACAAATGAAACTGGGTTCACAGCTTTTAGGAAATGCATTGTTATGAACTCAATCCACAGTACTTTGTCAAAGAACAGAAGACTGATGGCTGAAGTCATTTATTCAAGTGTAAATGAATCGTCTACCCAAAACTCACTCCAGCAGTTGTGAGAATACGGTGAGATGCCGATTTCACCAGACTGCAGCTTGCAAGCATTTAGTGTGTGCGGGGCCCTGGAAAATGTGGGGCCCGTAGCAAATGCTACTTTTGCTACTAACCATATAACCATATAACAATTACAGCACGGAAACAGGCCATCTCGGCCCTTCTAGTCTGTGCCGAACTCTTACTCTCACCTAGTCCTACCAACCTGCACTCAGCCCATAACCCTCCATTCCTTTCCTGTCCATATATCTATCCAATTTAACTTTAAACAACATCGAACCTGCCTCAACCACTTCTGCTGGAAGCTTATTTTACACAGCTACCACTCTCTGAGTAAAGAAGTTCCCCCTCATGTTACCCCTAAACTTTTGCCCTTTAACTCTCAACTCATGTCCTCTTGTTTGAATCTTCCCCCATTCTCAATGGAAAAAGCCTATCCACGTCAACTCTATCAATCCCCCCTCATAATTTTAAACCTCTTTCAAGTCCCCCCTCAACCTTCTATGCTCCAAAGAATAAATACCTAACTTGTTCAACCTTTCTCTGTAACTTAGGAGATGAAACCCAGGCAACACTTTAGTAAATCTCCTCTGTACTGTCTCAATTTTATTGACATCTTTCCTATAATTCGGTGACCAGAACTGTACACAATACTCCAAATTTGGCCTTACCAATGCCTTATACAATTTCAACATTATATCCCAACTCTGATACTCAATGCTTTGATTAATAAAGGCCAGCATACCAAAAGCCTTCTTCACTACCCTATCCACATGGGATTCCACCTTCAGGGAACTATGCACCATTATTCCTAGATCCCTCTGTCCTACAGCATTCTTCAATGCCCTACCATTTACCATGTATGTCCTATTTTGATTAGTCCTACCAAAATGTAGCACCTCACATTTTTCAGCATTAAACTCCATCTGCCATCTTTCAGCCCACTCTTCTAACTGGCCTCAATCTCTCTGCAAGCTTTGAAGACCACCTTCATTATCCACAACGCCACCTATCTTAGTGTCATCTGCATACTTACTCATCCAATTTACCACCCCATCATCCAGATCATTAATATATATGACAAACAACATTGGACCCAGTACAGATTCCTGAGGCACACCGCTACACACCGTCCTCCAATCTGACACACAGTTATCTACCACTACTCTCTGGCGTCTCCCATCCAGCCACTGCTGAATCCATTTTACTACTTCGATATTAATGCGTAACGATTGAACCTTCCTAACTAACTTTCCGTGTGGAACCTTGTCAAAGGCCTTACTGAAGTCCATATAGACAACATCCACCGCTTTACCCTCGTCAACTTTCCTAGTAACCTCATCAAAAAATACAATAAGATTTGTCAAACATGACCTTCCACGCACAAATCCATGTTTACTGTTCCTAATCAGACCCTGTCTATCCACATAATTATATATACTATCTCTAAGAATACTTTCCATCAATTTACCCACCACTGACATCAAACTCACAGGCCGATAATTGCTAGGTTTACTCTTAGAACCCTTTTTAAACAATGGAACCACATGAGCAATACGCCAATCCTCTGGCACCATCCCTGTTTCTAATGACATTTGAAATATTTCTGTCAGAACTCCTGCTATTTCCACACTAACTTCCCTCAAGGTCCTAGGGAATATCTTGTCGGGACCCGGAGACTTATCCACTTTTATATTCCTTAAAAGCGCCAGTACTTCCTCTTCTTTAATCGTCATACTTTCCATAACTACCCTTCTTGTTTCCTTTACATTACACAATTCAATATCCTTCTCCTTAGTGAATACCGAAGAAAAGAAATTGCTCAAAATCTCCCCCATCTCTTTTGGCTCCGCATATAGCCATCCGTTCTGATTCTCTAAGGGACCAATTTTATCCCTCACTATCTTTTTGCTATTAATATAACTGCAGAAACCCTTTGGATTTATTTTCACCTTACTTGCAAAAGCAGCCTCGTATCTTCTTTTAGCTTTTCTAATTTCTTTCTTAAGATTCTTTTTACATTCTTTATATTCCTCAAGCACCTCATTTACTCCAAGCTGCCTATATTTATTGCAGATCCCTCTCTTTTTCCGAACTAAGTTTCCTATATCCCTTGAAAACCATGGCTCTCTCAAACTCTTAACCTTTCCTTTCAACCTAACAGGAACATAAAGATCCTGTATCCTCAAAATTTCACCTTTAAATGACCTCCATTTCTCTATTACATCCTTCCCATAAAACAAATTGTCCCAATCCACTCCTTCTAAATCCTTTTGCATCTCCTCAGAGTTAGCCTTTCTCCAATCAAAAATCTCAACCCTGGGTCCAGTCCTATCCTTCTCCATAATTATATTGAAACTAATGGCATTGTGATCACTGGACCCAAAGTGCTCCCCAACACATACCTCCGTCACCTGACCTATCTCATTCCCTAACAGGAAATCGAACACTGCCCTTCTCTTGTTGGTACCTCTATGTATTGCTGCAAAAAACTATCTTGCACACATTTGTCAAACTCCAAACCATCCAGCCCTTTTACAGAATGGGCTTCCCAGTCTATGTGTGGAAAATTAAAATCTCCTACAATCACAACCTTCTGCTTACTACAAATATCTGCTATCTCCTCACAAATTTGCTCCTCCAGTTCTCGGTCCCCATTAGGTGGTCTATAATACACCCCTATAAGCGTCACTACACCTTTCCCATTCCTCAATTCCACCCAAATAGCCTCCCTAGACAAGTCCATTCATCTATCATGCCAGAGCACCGCTGTTATATTTTCTCTGACAAGCAATGCAACACCTCCCTCTCTTGCCCCTCCTATTCTATCACACCTGAAGCAACAAAATCCTGGAAACTTAGTTGCCAATCACACCCCTCCTGCAACCACGTTTCACTAATAGCTGCAACATCATATTTCCAGGTATCAATCCATAGAAACCATAGAAACTACAGCACAGAAACAGGCCTTTTGGCCCTTCTTGGCTGTGCCGAACCATTTTCTGCCTAGTCCCAATGACCTGCACACGGACCATATCCCTCCATACACCTCCCATCCATGTATCTGTCTAATTTATTCTTAAATGTTAAAAAAGAACCCGCATTTACCACTTCATCTGGCAGCTCATTCCACACTCCCACCACTCGCTGTGTGAAGCAGCCCCCCCCCCAATGTTCCCTTTAAACTTTTCCCCCTTCACCCTTAACCCATGTCCTCTGGTTTTTTTTTCTCCCCTTGCCTCAGTGGAAAAAGCCTGCTTGCATTCACTCTATCCATACCCATCATATTTTATATACCTCTATCAAATCTCCCCTCATTCTTCTACGCTCCAGGGAATAAAGTCCCAACCTATTCAACCTTTCTCTGTAACTGAGTTTCTCAAGTCCTGGCAACATCCTTGTAAACCTTCTCTGCACTCTTTCAACCTTATTTATATCCTTCCTGTAATTTGGTGACCAAAACTGAACACAATACTCCAGATTCGGCCTCACCAATGCCTTATACAACCTCATCATAACATTACAGCTCTTATACTCAATACTTTGATTAATAAAGGCCAATGTACCAAAAGCTCTCTTTACGACCCTATCTACCTGTGACGCCACTTTTAGGGAATTTTGTGTCTGTATTCCCAGATCCCTCTGTTCCACTGCACTCCTCAGTGCCCTACCATTAACCCTGTATGTTCTACCTTGGTTTGTCCTTCCAAAGTGCAATACCTCACACTTGTCTGTATTAAACTCCATCTGCCATTTTTCAACCCATTTTTTTTCCCCCTCCTAATCCATGCTCTAAGCTCATCCACCTTTCTTACAATGCTCCTAGCATTAAAATAGATGCATTTAAGAAACTCTCCACCTCTTACTCTCTTTTTATCCCTAATGGAGCAAACAACTTTGTTATCTCTTTCTTTCTTGTCCCCTACATCTTTGGTCTGAGTGCTCCTGATCTCTGTCCCCTGCCAATCCTCCCTCACACACTGGTTACCTGCTTTCTCTATTTGTGAGCTAACCTCCTCTCTCCTAGTCTCTTTAATTTGATTCCCACCCCCCAACCATTCTAGTTTAAAGTCACCTCAGTAGCCCTCGCAAATCTCCCTGCCAGGATATTGGTCCCCCTGGGATTCAAGTGTAACCCGTCCTTTTTGTACAGGTCACGCCTGCGCCAAAAGAGGTCCCAATGATCCAAAAACTTGAATCCCTGCCCTCTGCTCCAATCCCTCAGCCACGCATTTATCCTCCACCTCATTCCATTCCTACTCTCACTGTCGCGTGGCACAGGCAGTAATCCCCAGATTACTACCTTTGTGGTCCTTTTTCTCAACTCCCTTCCTAACTCCCTATATTTTCCTTTCAGGACCTCTCCCCTTTTCCTACCTATGTCATTGGTACCTATATGTACCACGACCTCTGGCTCCTCTCCCTCCCACTTTAGGATATCTTGGACGCGATCAAAAACATCCCGGACCCTGGCACCAGGGAGGCAAACTACCATCCGGTTCTCCGGGCTGGGTCCACAGAATAGCCTATCTGACCCCCTAACTATCGAGTCCCCTATTACTACTGCCCTCCTCTTCCTTTCCCTACCCTTCTGAGCTACAGGGCCGGACTCTGCCGGAGGCAGGCCACTGTCGCTTCCCCCGGGTAAGCTGTCCCCCACAACAGTACTCAAACAGGAGTACCTGTTGTCAAGGGGCACAGCCACCGGGGTACTCTCTATTACCTGACTCTTCCCCTTCACCCTCCTAACCGTGACCCACTTGTCTGCCTCCCGTGGCCCCGGTGTGACCACCTCCTCTCTATCAACTCCTCACTCTCCCTGACCAGATGAAGGTCATCGAGCTGCAGCTCCAGTTCCCTAACGCGGTCTCTTAGGAGCTGCATCTCAGTGCACCTGACGCAGATGTGGATGTACGGGAGGCTGGGAGACTCCACGACCTCCCATATCCGGCACCGAGAACAACAAGCTGCCCTCACAGTTGTACTTCCCCCTCTCCTCAAATAACAACAAAAAATGAATACCAAACCTTCCTCGCCTCATCCATTTCCGCCTAAGCCTATTGAGCCAAAGCCCTTAAGCCTTCACGCTGCTCCCGGCTCACTCCTCTGCCTGCAAAACGACGCTGCCCGCTTTATAAGGCTCTGTTCCTTTTAAATCTTCTGCACTTCACTGCCTGACGTCACACGCCTGCGCAGTCTGGCCTCTCTGAACGCCGATGGGAAAAAAAAACGAAAAATTCAAAATGACTTCCTCCGCACTCCCGCTCTGATTCTCAGACTTCCTTCTCCGAATTAAACCCAAATCAGGATTTCTGTCCTTTTAAATCTTCCGCGCATCTTCCGGATTACTAAGTTAATCCAGCCCTGTCTGGGGGCATTTGGAAATAATTTACAATTCCCTTACAAAAGCATTCCTCCATGAAGATGCAGTGACCATATGTAAATTCCACATAAACAAAAAACTTCAAAAATTGCTAATGAGTAATAATAATTAAGAAAGCCTATGATAGGGAAATCTAGCTATGACCCTGCTGATTGATGCACTCTTTTACTAGCTACTGCCCATACACTGCAAAAGAATTCTGGAATTTATAACATGGCATACAGATGTATGGTAACTGAGCATTGATTGATAATGTTCTATATTGGCACTACGATTTCTTCCATTTAAATTATAAAGTGAAACATTTATTATTGGCAGAGGTTGCACCACTGTTGTTGCACCATGCTTAATGTTATATTCTTTGTATGGCATAGTATTTCTTCAGACATCCCACCTCTCCCGGAAGTTCCGGGAGTCTCCCGTATATTAATAGTGGCTCCCTGATGCCCGCAAATTATATACAATATCACAGAAATCAATTTTTTTGAGAGAGAGCAAGAGAGCAAGCGCGAGTGAGAGCGACCATGAGAGAGAGTGTGAGAACGCGCAAGAAAGCAAGAGCGAGCGCGAGTGAGAGTGGCTACGAGAGAGAGAGCAACTGCGAGCGAGAGAGAGAGAGAAAGCAAGCTGGAGCAAGAGTGGGAGAGTTCCAAAAAAAGTCAGAGTGGCAGAGTGTTCCAAAAAAAGAAAATATAAAACGTACGTCACCCCAGACTACACTGAAGTGTACCCCTGCCTAATAGGGGTTAAAATAATGACAGTGTTGCTCACTGCACTGTTTGCAACAGTGACTTTTCTATTGCCCATGGTGTGTTAAAATGTAAGAGACATGTTGAGGTGAGTTTAACAGGTGTCATTCGTTCATTAGCATAGCTAACATTATTTAAACTAGCTGGCTGGTTGCTCAGGAGCTACTGTATTACACACATCGCACCTCTCCCGGAAGTCTCCAGCAAATTGATGGTGCTACCTCCCTCAAATGAGTTTTTGCAGGGTGGGATGTCTGTTTCTTACTTGGTTGAAGGAGAAGAATATTTGTAAGCAGCTTTGCTTGCTAAACCCAAAGCCTCTCAGAGTTTGGTTAAGCTGTATTCATTATTGGTTTGAATGAACTGTTTGTTCCTGTTTTGTGATCTATTTTAAGAAAGTTATCGCTACAAAAATATAACTTTGTAACCTTGTCTGAGTAATCATTTTTTTGGGGAACTCTGGTGCATTTGGAATTTGAAAACTTTCGAAGTACTCAACCTATAATGCATTTCTCACTTGTTGTGGCCTCCATTATTCAAGTCCTGCTCTAGAATTTATACACGTTATTGAGGAGTTCAGCAATACACCACAGCTAGATTTAAATCATGTTTCTATGTATGTATATATTTTTAATTCATCTGATTGTCACATGCTAGTTACAACTGTGGTAGTGTAGTTGTTTTCTGTATTCTCAGTGTGTGATTACGTTGGTAATGTTGAAATAATTGAAACGTAACAGTGCCTGAGAAAAGAAGTTTCACAAGAGACAGCTCTGCATTATAGATTAGAGTAGCTAAATATAGCGTTAATAAGCACACTTCCTTAACCCATTAGCTATCAAGGAGCATGCAAAACTATAAATAGATGTTGCTGTTGCTATTTTTGGTATTACATTAATATTGGTCAGAGAACAGTTATTTTATGCTAAAATCAAAGAGAAGATTATTATCTAAATGGAAAGAGACTGCAAATAAGTAAATACAGAAGGTCAAAGGTTCATGAATCTCAGAAGGTTAGCGAGCAAGTGCAGCAAAAAGTTAATGACAGAATGGCCTTTATTATAAAGAGGTCGGAGTTTAGAAATAAGAAAGTATTGTTAAAGAGTATTTGTGAGGCCATATCTGAAGAACTGTGCATAGTTTGTAATAAAGGATAAATTAACTTTGGAGAAACATTTAGGCTAATTTCTGGTCTGAAAGTGCTGTCCTATCAAAAGAGGCTGAACAGGTTGGTTTTGTATTCTGTGTACTTTACAAAAATGAGGGGTGATCTTTTTGAAACACATACGGTCCTGAGGAGGCATGATGACGTAACTGTCAAGATGTTTTCACGAATGGGAAAGTTGTGAATCAGGGATCATTCACTTAGTGGCTTCTTTATTAGGTACACCTGTACACCTTGTTTTATGCAAATATCTAATTGGCAATCATGTGGCAGCAACTCAGTGCATAAAAGCATGCAGACATGGTCAAGAGTTTCACTTGTTGTTCAGACCAAACTTCGGAATAGGGAAGAAATGTGATCTAAGTGACTTTGACCATGGAATGATTGTTGGTGACAGATAGGGTGATTTGAGTATCTCAGAAACTGCTGATCTCCTGGGATTTTCACACACGACAGTCTCTAGAGTTTATGGAGAATGGTGTGAAAATGAAAACACATCCAATGAGCAGCAGTTCTGTGGGTGAAAACACCTTGTTACTGAGAGAGGTCAGAGGAGAATGGCCAGACTAGTTCAAGCTGACAGGAAGGTGCAGAAGACCATGAACATACATTGAATGGCCACTTGATTAGGTAAAGGAGATACCTAATAAAGTGGTCCTGAGTGTTGTTTCAAAATAAGGGGCCAGTTATTTAAAGAGAGGTACTTAGGAATTTCTTTTCAATGATAATAGTGAATCTATATAATTCTCTACTTTTGGACTAGCTCTTAAGAAGTATATAAAATAGGTTTAGATTTTTTTTAAAAGATTGAGGGTGAGGCTTTGGGGATCTAGCTCAGAGAAGGGGTTGATCAGCCATGGACATATTGAATAGTGGGCCAGGCTCGAGGAGCCAGGTGGACCACTCCTATTTAGTTGTGTTTTTGAGTTTTATAGAATCTAGAACAGTACAGCACAGGAACACAATGTTGTGCCGAACCAATTCAATTACAGGTTGACCTTCACTAATCCGGCGCCATTGGGACCTGAGGAGTGCTGGATTAGTGAAAATGCCGAATTACAGAAGGATCACATTAAGCAATAGCTAACCGCCTCATCATACCTTTACAATATCATGTAAATCAGTACAAGTTAGATAATAATGAAACAGAAATATTAAATGAGTAGCAAGTGAAGTTTTAATTAAGTAATATACTGTACAGGCACAGATAAAATAAAGGGTACAGGTAAATAAATGTACAGGAATTATACAGAACAGTTGAGCACTTCTGCTTCTAAAGTGAGACGTTTAACATACCTTCAGGCAAAGTTACATGTCTGCGTGTGGGGTTGTCAGGATCATCAACATCTTCATCTTGAAAAATGGGTGAAGCATCAGGAACTGGTGCTGAAACTGGCACAACAGTTTCTTCAAAACTCTTGATGTTGGAGGCAGCACATCTG
The DNA here is from genome assembly GCF_963921235.1 of Mobula hypostoma. Classification (NCBI taxonomy): domain Eukaryota; kingdom Metazoa; phylum Chordata; class Chondrichthyes; order Myliobatiformes; family Myliobatidae; genus Mobula; species Mobula hypostoma. Next base: position 782,515 of record NC_086128.1, read on the forward strand.
GGTGAGCAGAAGTTGATGGCACTGGATTTTGAAGTGTTAGCTCCCCTGTTGCACCTTTTCCAGCAATTTTTTTTTGAACATATCTTCCAAGGTAAGCTGTTTCATGTACTTTGGTCTCTCTCTGATGAGCTTATCCTGCAGCATATAAACACTCATTATTTCTTGCTCAGTTATAAAACATCGTTGCTCTAATCCTTTCAGCAATTCACCTGTCAACTTAATTAGCTTGTTAATAGAAAGTGTCTCTGCTACAACTTCCTCATCTTCATCACTGCTTTTTCCTCCAATATCTTCCCTCTCTGGATGTACAACCATCTGCACAATTTCCGAGCCAGTATAATGATGAACAGTAGGTTCATCCTCATCTATATTCATCCATTCTTCAACATTGTCATCATTGAACCTTGATGCAGGATCCTTGGTAGCAGGAATAATTAGCTCTTGAGCAAAAGAAAGCAGTTCACATATCATCTGTTTTTCCTTGGAAACTCTAAAGCCTGTAAGACCATTTCCAGTGTCTTCACCAGGTGCAGACTCAAATATTGAACCTGGCCATAATTTATTGCCAACCATTCTTCAGTGTGGATGACTCTACAGACCTCCAAGCATTAGCAGCATAGTAAATCATCTCTTTCATATTAAAATCCTTTATAAATTCCTTTACTGGTCTGCCAGCATTAACTGCACTCAAAAGGCACCTCATAAACAGGGAACAATACTTTGACTTGAGAGAACGTAATATGCCATTGTACAGGGGTTGAATTAATGACGTACAGTTAGGTGTACATCTCCAATACAAAACAGTTTCATCAGCATTGTACACCTGCTCGGAGCTTAATTTTTCATCAGAGACTAACTTGGCGAACTGTCAACAAACTCTGCTGCTGCTTCCTTGTCTGCTGAATGTTTTTCACCACACACTGCACGGAACTGTAAGCCATGACACTGCTTGAACCGATGAAGCCAGTCTTCACTATAGTCACACTTATAATCTAGGTCTAGTTCTTCATGAAACACTTTCGCTTGTTCCTTCACCAGACCTCCAGACAGTTCAACACTTCCACTTACACAAAGATTAAACCACGTTATCAGCACTTTACCTAGTTCCGAACTTCCGTCTTTCATTGTTTTCCTTACGCACATCTGTTTCTTTGAGCCACCATCAGCAAAAAAATGTATCAGTTTTTTTTTCTGTTTCTTTATATCGTACACTGTGGAAGAGCCAATGTTGTAACACTCGCACAAGCATTTCGCCGATACACCACTGTCCAGTTTTTTCAAGAGTTCAACCTTATCTTTAATGGATAATGTGCAGTGTTTTTGCTTCACAGCACGAGGTGCATTTCCTTTACTCACTGGGGCCATAATTGGGGCTAAAAAAGAGCCAATGATATTAATAAATGCAGGAAAATGCAGGAATCACCTGTCTGTGCTTATAAGAGCACGCCAACACGTGAACAGATCTAGTGCAACCAAAACAATGCGCAGCAAATTAGTACGGCGGCCCGGGAAATTTGAAATAACAGTTGCGCGGAAAACTTGAAATCAGTGCCGGATTATCAAAGGAACTGGATTACAGGTAATCGGATTAGTGAAGATCGACTGTAGTAATCAAATGGCCAACTAAACTAGTCCCTTCTGCCTACACAATGTCTACGTCCCTCCGTTTTAAGCAACATATGCAAAATGCTGGGGGAACTCAGCAGGCCAGGCAGAATCTATGGAAAAGATTACAGTTGATGTTTCGGGCCAAGGCCCTTCAGCAGGACTAGAGAAAGAAAGATGAGGAGTAAATTTAAAGGGTGGAGGGAGGGGGAGGGGTGGAGTAAAAAGGTTGATTGCTGAAAGAGATACAGATCTGCAGAAGGGGAAAATCTAATAGGAGAGAACAGAAGGCCATTGAAGAAAGAAAAGCACCAGAGGGAGGCGATGGGCAGGCAAGAAGATGTGGTGAGTAAGGGAAAAGGAGATGAGGAATGGTGAAAGGGGGGTATTACTGGAAGTTCGAGGAATCAATGATCATGCCATCATTTTGGAGGCTACCCAAACAGAATACAAGGTGTTTGTTCCTCCAACCCTGAGTGTGGCCTCATCGCAACAGTAGAGGAGGCCATGGATGGACATGTGGGAATGGGAAGTGGAATTAAAATGGGTGGCCACTGGGAGATCTCGCTTCTTCTGGCAGACAGAGTGTAGGTGGTTGGCAAAATGGTCTCCCAACCTACGTCGGGCCTCACTGATGTACAGGAGGTCGCACCAGGAGCACTGGCTACAGTATATGACCCAACAGACTCACAGGAGAAAAGTTGCCTCACCTGGAAGGACTGTTTAGGGCCCTGAATGGTAGTGAGTGAGGAGGTGTGGGGGCAGGTTTAGCAGTTGTTCTGCTTGCAAGGATAAGTTCCAGGAGGGAGATCAGTAGGCAGGGACGAATGGACAAGGGAGTTGTGTAGGGAGCACCCAGGACATGCCCTTCTCTTACTGTTACCATCAGGTAGGAACAGAAGCTTGAAGGCACACACTCAGCGATTCAGGAACAGCTTCTTCCCCTCTGCCCTCCGATTCTTAAATGAACATTGAATCCTTAGACACTACCTCACTTTTTTTTAATGTATATTATTTCTGTTTTTGCACGATTTTTAATCTATTCAATATATGTATACTGTAATTTATTTATTATTACTTTCTTCTTCGATATTGTGTATTTCATTATCAACTGCTGCTAAGTTAACAAATTTCACGACACATGCCAGTGATTATAAACTGATTCTGATTCTGAAATGGACCTCCATTTTCCTCACGTTCATGTCAGTATTTAGTGACAGTTTATCGGTGGTTAAATTAGTGATAATTGGAGACTTAAGGAATCAGTTCCACATGTCTGGACAGATGTTCTTGAGCAGTGATTAAAGGCAAAAAGATTTTACATCATATCAAAATATTTGTTCTAGTTGAGAGATTTCAGGCAAACCATGGTGATTTCATTTATGTAATGTTCAGGCATCACTGAACCGTGGCTGAAAGAAGGCCATAGGTGGAGTTTAACATCAAAGGATATACTTTGTATTCAAAGGACAGGCAGGAAGGCAGAGGTGATGGTGTGGCTCAGTTGGTAAGAGATGGAATTACGTCTTTAGAAAGAGGTAACATAAAGTCAGAGAATGTTGAATCTTTGTGGGTGGAGTGAAGAAATTGCAAGGATAAAAAATTCCATTGTGGGAATCATATATAGGCCTCCAAATAGTAGCCAAGATGTGGGGTTGAGATTGCAAAGGGAGCTGGAGCCTGCTTGGGGAAAGGCCGTCTTAGATTGGGTGTTGTGTAGTAATTCAGATTTTATGAGGGAGCTTAGGGTAGAAGAACCTTCAGGAGACAGTGATCAAAATATGATTGAATTTATATTGCAACTTGAGAGGAAGAAGCATAAGTCAGATGTATCAGTATCGCAATAGAATAAAGGGAATTACAGAGGCATGAGAGAGGAGCTGCCCAGGTGGATGAGAGGGGGATACTGGCGGGGATGACAGCAGAACAGAGATGGCTGAAGTTTCCTGGAATAGTTCACAATGCGCAGGATAGGTATATCCCACAGAAGACGTTGTTCTCAAACGTCAGGGCTAGGCAACCGTGGCTGACAATATAAGTTAAGGATTGCATAAAAGCCAAAGAAAGGGCATATAACGTAGTAAAAGTGAGTGGAAAGTTGGATGATTGGGAAGTTTTTAAAACCAAACAAAGGGTAGCGGAAAGGATGAAATATGCGGGCAAGCTAGGCAATAATATAACGTAGGATACTATAAGTTCTTTTTCAATTATATGAAGAGTAAAAGGGAGGTGAGAGTTGATATTGGACCATTGGAAAATGACGCTGGTGAGTTAGTAATTGGGGACAAACCAATGGCGGATGAACTTAATAAGTACTTTGCATCTGTTCTTCACTGTTGAAGACACTAGCAGTGTGCCAGAGGTCCGTGAGTGTCAGGAACAGGAGTGAGTGCCATTGTTATTACAAAGGGAAAAAGTGCTAGGCTAACAGAGAGGTCGTGAGGTGGATAAGTCACCTGGGCCACATGGACTACATCCCAGAGTTCTAAGAGAGATTGCTGAAGAGATAGCAGATGCATTGGTTATGATCTTTCAAAAATCACTTGATTCTGGCATGGTCCCAGAGGACTGGAAAATTGCAAATGTCACTCCACTCTTCAAGAAGGAAGGATGGCAAAAGAAAGGAAATTGTAAGCCAGTTCGTCTAACCTCAGTAGTTGGGAAAGTGTTGGAGTCTATTATTAAGGATGAGGTTTCAGGGTACTTGGAGACTAATGATAAAATAAGTCAAAGTCAGCATGGTTTCAGTAAAGGGAAATCTTGCCTGACAAATCTGTTAGAGTTCTTTGAGGACATAATAAGCAGGGTGGACAAAGGAGAGGCAGTGGATGTCATTGACTTGGATTTTCAGAAGACATTTGATAAGGTGCCATATCATGAGGCTACTTAACAAGATAAAATCCTATGGTGTTACAGGAAAGATACTGGTATAGATAGAGGAATGGCTGACAGGAAGGAGGCAGCGAGTGGGAATAAAAGGGGTCCTTTTTGGTTGGCTGCCGGTGACTAGTGGTGCTCCACAGGGGTCAGTATTGGGACCGCTACTTTTCATACTGTCAGTCATTCAGATAATGGAATTAATGACTTTGTGGCAAAGTTTACAGATGATGTTAAGATAGGTGGAGGGGTAGTTAGTGCTGAGGACTTAGACAAGTTCGAAGAATTGCAAAAAGGTGACAGATGGAATACAGCGTCAGGAAATGTATGATAATGCATTTTGGTAGAAGGAACAATAGTGCGCACTATTATTAAAATAGGGCAAAAGAAAGAAAATTATAGGCCAGTTAGCCTAACCTCGGTAGTTTCCAGCATCTGCAGAATTCCTCGTGTTTACTCAGTAGGTGGGAAAGTGTTGGAGTCTATTATTAAGGATGAGGTTTCAGGGTACTTGGAGACTAATGGTAAAATAAGTCAAAGTCAGTTGGTTTTTGTGAAGGGGAATCTTCCCTGAAGGTTAATTTGCAGGTTGAGTCTGTGGTGAGGAAGGCAAATGTAATGTTAGCAATAATTTCAAGAGGATCAGAATATAAGTGCAAGGATGTAATGGTGAGTCTTTATAAAACACCGATGGAAAGGATGTGCTGAAACCAGAGAGAGTTCAAAGGAGGTTCACAAAAATGTTTCCAGGATTGAATGGCTTGTAATATGAAGAGTGTTTGATGGCTCTGGGCCTGTGTTCACTGGAATTCAGAAGAATGAGGGGTGAGGGGTGACCTCATTGCAACTTATCCAATGGTGAAAGGCCTTGACAAAGTGGATATGGAGAGGATGTTTCCTCTGGTGGGAGTGTGTCAGGGCAGAGGACACAGCCTCAGGATAGAGGGGTGTCCTTTTTGCAAGGAGATAAAGAATTTCTTTAGCCAGAGTGGTGAATCTGTGGAATTCTTTGCCACGGGCAGCTGTGAAGGCCAACTCTTTATGTATATGACTTACAATGGACTGAAACTCGAGTATATAGACATGCAGAAAGAGGAGGTGCTGGAGCTATGGAAAAGTATTGAGTTAGATGAGTCATCAGGACCAGATGAAATATAACTCCAGGCTACTGTGGGAAGTGAGGGAGGAGATTGCTGAGCCTCTGGCGATGATCTTTGCGCCATCAATGGGGATGGGAGAAGTACCAGAGGATGGAAGGCTGCAAGTGTTGTCCCCTTGTTCAAGAAAGGGAGTAGGGATAACCCATGAAATTATAGACCAGCAAGTCTTATTTTAGTGGTGGGCAAGTTGTTGAAGATCCTGAGAGGCAGGATTTATGAGCATTTGGAGAGACATAATCTGATTGGGGATAGTCAGCATGGCTTTGTCAAGGGCAGGTCATGCCTTACGAGCCTGATTGAATTCTTTGAGGATGTGACTAAACATATTGATGATGGTAGAGCCGTAGATGTAGTGTATATGGATTTCAGCAAGGCATTTGATAAGGTAACCCATGCAAGGCTTATTGAGAAAGTAAGGAGGCATGGGATCCAAGGGGACATTACTTCATGGATCCAGAACTGGCTTGCCCACAGAAGACAGAGTGGTTGTAGACAGGTCATATTCTGCATGGAGGTCAGTGACCAGTGGTGTGCCTCAGGGATCTGTTCTGGGACCCTTCCTCTGTTATTTTTATAAATGACCTGGATAAGGAAGTAGAAGGGTGGTTTTGTAAGTTTGCTGATGACACAAAAGTTGGGAGTGTTATTTCCTAATGGCCCAAAACCTTTTCACTATCCCCAAAGCAAAAGTCAGAGCATTCCTAGCTTCCCTGAATGAGTGAGTGTGAACAAGTCTTGAGCAACTTGAAACCATTGCAGGACAGCAGCCTGCTGACTACCCCAAACACTCATTCTATCAATAGCCAGCTGACAGTGGCTGCAACATTTAGAATCCACAAGATGTTCTGTGGTTAGTTGCTTCAGCTATTTTGTCAGTAGCTTGATCCATATTTTTTGTCACCAAGGAATACAAGGGCATCATAATCTCTGTATACCCCAGGTATAAATGGGTATGGTAGAGGCTACTATCAGCTGTTCATCTGACCTCACCAGCTCTATAATCTGGTCAGCAGCCAAATTGGAAAGAGAGGACCCTGCTGTGGATTCTGTCTACTTTGATGAGTGATTCTCACACTGTGCTCTCCATCTATGGCCTGAGAAGCTGTAGCTGTAACAAATCATCTCCCGAACGGTCAGTAACCAATCTTTGCAACTGGTAGTCCTGTCTCAACAAATTAACACAAAAGTATCTTGTCTCCTACATAAACACACATGCATACGTACACGCCACACTACTTTCTTATCCACCAGTTCAACTCTCCGCTGTGTTCATGATACTTTGTGATCCCATGGTTACTGATCTGAACAGAACCAAGTGTGAGTGCTAATTTTAAAAATACTCACCCACTTAGACTGCTGAAATTGCTGGTCACACGATGGGCCATGAACATACCCTGGACGAAAGCCCCCGAACGCTGTAACATGATCAAAGACTGGAGAGATACTGAAGGTAGTGGATATAGAAGTGTTTTATTGAACAAAACCGAGCAGCAGGTATCATATTGAGACACTATTAGAGAAAGAGGCCTCCTAACCCAACATTACACACACCTCCTTCTTCGTGCCCACACGCCGGTCTCACAAAATGAATGTTAATCAGCATTGTCTGGTTTGTAATCAACTCCAATCTACAGCTCCAGGAAAGCTATTGTTCAGGGCTGCGTTTTAAATTCAATCTACAATCCGCATTCATGTTTGAAGGTTGGTTGTTGGTGAAATTGATAATTGCTACATACCCTAATTCCAGAATATACACCAACACTACGCCTTCCGAATTGCTCCCGCTGCTGCTCTTCCTTCAACTTTGGCCAGCTCCTCTCTCATACATACCTCTGTAATTGCTTTTACTTTCTCTGTCTTCCGTTGTCCATCAAAATCCAATGACAACATCCACTCCTTTAACGGTGAGATCTTTGATGACTATACAGTCCTATTCTGGACCCACAAGCTCTTTTGCAGGTGGGACATGTATATGTGGTAGTGGTGGCAACCATGGCTGCATTTCTCCTGGCTCTCTTCTGCTGTCTTCTTGTTGTTCTTTCCATCTCCAGAATATGAACCTCGTCCCTACCTGTAATACTGATAAATTTGACTTTAGCTGATCCTCTCAAATTTCAGGGTGAGTTCTAGCATTTTATGACCACTGCCTTCTAAGGGTTTCTTTACCTTAAGCTTCCGAATCAAATCTGGTGCATTACATAACACCCAATCAAGAGTAGCTGATCCCCTGGTCAGCTCAACCACAAGCTGCTCCAAAAAGCTATCTTGGCAGCATTCCAAAAATTCTGTCTCTTGGGATTGAAGTTCGGCACCAAACTGATTTTCCCAATCTACCTGCATATTGAAATCCACTATTCTCATAGGCCAAATGAAAGGTGGTGACGAATCAGCATACAAGAGGGAGATTGAGTGAGTGAGAGGTTGTTGCTGTGGTACCACTCAGCCAGATGTTCAATGTCAGCAAGATCAAGGAGCTGATTATTGACTTCAGAAGGAGGCAATTTGAGGTCCATGAGCTAGTTCTCACAAGAGGATCAGAGGTGGAGAGGGTCAGAAACTTCAAATTACTTGGTGTTATTATTTCGGAAGACCTTTTCTGGGCCCAGCACTTAAATACATTTACAAATAAAACATGGCAGAGCCTCTACCTCCTGAGGAGTTTGCGAAGATTCATCATAACTTGAACAAACTTCTATAGAGGTGTGGTAGAGAGTATATTGACTGGCCACATCACAGACTGGTATTGAAACACCTTTGGAAACAATGCCTTTGAACGGAAAGTCCTACAAAAAGTAGTGGATATGGCTTAGTCCATCACGGGTAAAGCCCTCCCCACCATTGAGCACATCTACATGGAGTGTTGTTGCAGGAAAGCAGCATCCATCATCAGGGACCCCCACCACCCAGGTCATGCTCTCTTTTACTGCTGCCATCAGGAGGTACAGGAGCCTCAGGACTCACACCACCTGGTTCAAGAACAGTTATTACCTCTCAGGCTCTTGAACTGAAGGAGGATAACATCACTAAACTTCAATTGCCCCATCATTAAAATGCTCCCACAATCTATGGGCTCACTTTCAAGGACTCTGTATCTCATATTCTCAATATTTATGGCTTATCTATTTGTTGTTATTATCTTTCTTTTTATGTTTTCTCAGTTTGTTGTCTTTTGAGCACTGGTTGAATGCTTAAGTTAGTGCGATCCTCCATTGATCTTATTCTACTTATTATTCTGTTGTGGATTTATTGAGTATGTCTGCAGAAATGAATCTCAGGGTTGTATCTGGTGACATATTTGTATTTGATAATAAATTTACTTTGAACTGTGAAAGCCTCCATGATTACAGCAACATTACCCTTTTTACATGTCTTCTTTCTTAGAAACATAGAAAACCTACAGCACAATACAGGCCCTTCGGCCCACAGAGTTGTGCCAAACATGTCCCTACCTTCGAAATTACAAGGCTTACCTATAGCCCTCTATTTTTCTAAGCTCCATGTACCTCTCCAAAAGTCTCTTAAAAGACCCTATCGTATCCACCTCCACCACCGTTGCTGGCAGCCCATTCCATGCACTCACTACTCTGAGTAAAAAACTTACCCCTGACACCTCCTCTGTACCTGCTGCCCAGCATCTTAAACCTGTGTCCTCTTATGGCAACCATTTCAGCCCTGGGAAAAAACTTCTAACTATCCACACGATCAATGCCTCTCATCATCTTATACACCTCTGTCGGGTCACCTCTCATCCTTCGTTGCTCCAAGGAGAAAAGGCTGAGTTCACTCAACCTATTCTCATAAGGCATGCTCCCCAATCCAGGCAACATCCTTGTAAATCTCCTCTGCACCCTTTCTATGGCTTCCACATCCTTCCTGTAGTGAGGTGACCAGAACTGAGCACAGTACTCCAAGTGGGGTCTGACCACGGTCCTATATAGCTGTAACATTACCTCTCGGCTCCTGAATTCAGTTCCACGATTGATGAGGGCCAATACACCGTATGCCTTCTTAACCACAGAGCCAACCTGCGCAGCTGCTTTGAGTGTCCTATAGACTCGGACCCCAAGATCCCTCCACACTGCCGAGAGATTTACCATTAATACTATATTCTGCCATCATATCTGACCTACCAAAATGAACCACCTCACACTTATCTGGGTTGAACTCCATCTGCCACTTCTCAGCCCAGTTTTGCATCCTATCAATGTCCCGCTGTAACCTCTGACAGCCCTCCACACTATCCACAACACCTCCAACCTTTCTGTCATCAGTGAACTTACTAACCCATCCCTCCACTTCCTCATCCAGGTCATTTATAAAAATCACGAAGAGTAAGGGTACCAGAACAGATCCCTGAGGCACACCACCGGTCACCGACCTCCATGCAGAATATGACCCATCTACAACCACTCTGTCTTCTGTGGGCAAGCCAGTTCTGGATCCACAAAGCAATTTCGCCTTGGATCATATGCCTCCTTACTTTCTCAATAAGCCTTGCATGGGTACCTTGTCAAATGCCTTGCTGAAATCTATATACACCACATCTACTGCTCTTCCTTCATCAATGTGTTTAGTCACATCCTCAAAAAAATTCAATCAGGCTCGTAAGGCATGACCTGCCTTTGACAAAGTCATGCTGACTATTCCTAATCATATTATGCCTCTCCAAATGTTCATAAATCCTGCCTCTCAGGATCTTCTCCATCAGCTTACCAACCACTGAAGTAAGACTCACTGGTCTATAATTTCCTGGGCTATCTCTACTCCCTGTCTTGAATAAAGGAACAACATCCGCAACCCTCCAATCCTCCGGAACCTCTCCCGTCCCCATTGACGATGCAAAGGTCATCGCCAGAGGCTCAGCAATATCCTCCCTCGCTTCCCATGGTAGCCTGGCCTACATCTCATCCAGTCCCGGTGACTTATCCAACTTGATGCTTTCCAAAAGCTCCAGCACATCGCTTAATATCTACATGCTCAAGCTTTTCAGTCTGTTGCAAGTCATCACTACAATCACCAGGATCCTTTTCCATAGTGAATACTGAAGTAAAGTATTCATTAAGTACCTCTGCTATTTCCTCTGGTTCCATACATACTTTCCCACTGTCACACTTGATTGGTCCTATTCTTTCACGTCTTATCCTCTTGCTCTTCACATACTTGAAGGACGCCTTGGGGTTTTGCTTAATCCTGCTTGCCAAGCCCTTCTCATGGCCCCTTCTGGCTCTCCTGATTTCCTTCTTAAGCTCCTTCCTATTAGCCTTATAATCTTCTAGGTCTCTAACATTACCTAGCTCTCTGAACATTTTGTAAGCTTTTCTTTTCTTCTTGACTAGATTTATTACAGGCTTTGTACACCACGGTTCCTGTACCCTACCATAACTTCCCTGTCTGATTGGAACGTACCTATGCAAAACTCCACACAAGTATGCCCTGAATGTTTGCCACATTTCTTCCGTACTTTTCCCTGATAACATCTGTTTCCAATTTCCTGCCTGATAGCCTCATAATTCCCCTTACTCCAATTAAACGCTTTTCTAACTTGTCTGTTCCTATCCCTCTCCAATTCTATTGTAAAGGAGATGGAACTATGCTCACTATCTCCAAAATGCTCTCCCACTGAGATTCTAACACCTGACCAGGTTCGTTTCCCAATACCAAATCAAGTACAGCCCCTCCTCTTGTAGGGTTATCTACATATTGTGTCAAGAAACTTTCCTGATCACACCTAACAAACTCCACCCCATCTAAACCCCTTGCTCTAGGGAGATGCCATTCAATATTTGAGAAATTAAAATCTCCCATCACGGCAACTCTGTTATTATTATACCTTTCCAGGATCTGTTTCCCTATCTGCTCCTCGATATCCCTGTTACTATTGGGCAGCCTATTAAAAACACCCAGTCAAGTTATTGACCCTTTCCTGTTCCTAACCTCCACCCACAGAGACTCCGTAGACAATCCCTCCATGGCATCCACCTTTTCTGCAGCTGTGACACTATCTCTGATCAACAGTTCCACGCCCCCACCTCTTTTGCCTCCCTCCCTATCCTTTCTGAAACATCTAAAACCCAGCACTTGAAGTAACCATTCCTGTCCCTGAGCCATCCAAGTCTCTGTAATGGCCACCACATCATATCTCCAAGTACTGATCCATGCTCTAAGCTCATCTGTTCTGTTTACAACACTTCTTGCGTTAAAATAGACACATCTCAAACCTTTGGTCTGATCCTGTCCCTTCTCTATCACCTGCCTATCCTCCCTCTCGCACTGTCTACAAGCTTTCTCTATTTGTGAGCCAACCGCCTCTTCCCCAGTCTCTTCAGTTCAGTTCTCACCCCCCAACAATTGTAGTTTCCCGCCAGGATATTGGTCCCCCTGGGATTCAAGTGCAACCCGTCCTTTTTGTACAGGTCACACCTGCCCCAAAAGAGGTCCCAATGATCCAGAAATCTGATGCCCTGTCCCTTGCTCCAATCCCTCAGTCACGCATTTATCCTCCACCTCATGCTATTCCTATACTCACTGTCACGTGGCACAGACAGTAATCCCGAGATTACTACCTTTGTGGTCCTGGTTCTCAACCTCCTACCTAACTCCCTGTAGTCTTTTTCAAAGATTCAAGATTCAAAAAATGTGAAGGTCATCTGTTGTAATTTATAGCTCACATCCTGGCTACTGTTTGGAGACCTGTATATAACTACCATCAGGGTCTTTTTACACTTGTAGTTTCGTAACTCAACCCACAACGATTCTACATCTTCCAATCCTATGTCACCTGTTTCTAAGGATTTGATTTCATTTTTTTAACCAACAGAGCCACTCCAACCTCTCTGCTTTCTTGCCTGTCCTTTGGATCCTTGGATGTTAAAGGCATCTGCTAGTCTTGCGAGACCATGGATCTGCGCCTGGAAAGTCTTCACTCTCCAGGGCGCAGGCCTGGGCAAGGTTGTATGGAAGACCAGCAGTTGCCCATGCTGCAAGTCTCCCCTCTCCACGACACCAATGTTGTCCAAGGGAAGGGCATTAGGGCCCACACAGCTTGGCACCAGTGTCATCGCAGAGCAATGTGTGATTAAGTGCCTTGCTCAAGGACACAACACGTTTCCTTGGCTGGGGCTCGAACTCACGACCTTCAGGTCGCTAGTCCAATGCCTTAACCACTCGGCCACGTGCCCACGCCCTTGGATGTTAAGCTCCCAACTATAATAATCTTTCCGCCACGATTCAGTGACGCTCACAACGTCATACCTGGCATTCACTAACTATGCTACAATATCATCTCCCTTATTCCATATACGCCGTGCGTTCAAATATAACACCTTCAGTCCTGTATTTATCACCCTTTTCAGTTTTGCCCCCCCCCCCCCATTACACTGCAACTCATCCTTTTGACTGCAATTTTGCTCTGTCATCTGCCTGTCTTTCCGGAATGTCTCAGTTCGCGCTGCCTCTGCTTGTAGACCAACTGCCCGATCCTCAGCTTCCCATCCCCTATCAAATTAGTTTAACCCATCCCCAATCACTAGATTTTGGAATGGTTCCAGATTACTGGAAAATTGCAAATGTCACTCTATTCTTTAAGAAGGGAGGGAGGCTGAAGAAGGGAAATTATAGACCAGTTAGCCTGACTTCAATGGTTGGGAAAACGTTAGAGTCTATTATTAAGGGTGAGGCTTCGGGGTACTTCGGGGCGTGCGATAAAGTATGCCATAGTCAGCATGGTTTCTTTAAGGGGAAATCTTGCCTGACACATCTGTTGGAATTCTTTGAAGAAATAACAAGCAGGATAGACAAGGGAGATTTGGATATTGTTTACCTGGATTTTCAGAAAGCTTTTGATAAGGTGCCATACATGAGGTTGTTTAACAAGATAAGAGGCCATGGCATTGCAAGAAAGGTGCTTGCATGGATAAAAAATTGGCTGACTGGCAGGAGGCAAAGAGTCAGAATAAAGGGGCCTATTCTGGTTGGCTGCCAGTTACTAATGTTGGAACCACTTCTTTTCATGTTATATGTCAGTGTTTTAGATGATGGAATTGATAGCTTTGTGACCAAGTTTGTGGACAATACGAAGATAGCTGGAGGGAGTCCGTGGAAGTGCTTAGACAGATTGGGAGAATGGGCAAAGAAGTGGTGGGTGAAATGTAGTGCAGGGAAGTGTATGGTCATGCACTTTGGTAGAAGAAATATAGGCATAGACTATTTTCTAAATGGGGAGAACATTTACAAATCTGAGGTGCAAAGAGACTTGGGTGTCCTTGTGCAGGATTCCCTGAAGGTTAACTTGCTGGTTGAGTCAATGGAAAGGAAGACAAATGCAATGTTTATTTATATGCATTTTGAGAGGACTAGAATATATGAACAAGGATGTAATGCTAAGTTTATAAGGCATTTATAGCACTACACAGGACTTGGAGTATTGTGTGCCGTTTTGGGCCCCTTATGTAAGAAAGGGTGTAGGTATTGGAGAGAGTCCAGAGGAGGTTGATGAAAATGACTCCTGGAATGAAAGGGTTAAGATATGAGCATTGGATGGCTCTGGGCCTGTACTTGCTGAAGTTTAGAAGAATGGGGGGGATCTCATTGAAACCTTTAAAATATTGAATAGCTTAGACATACTAGATGTGAGGAGGATGTTTCCTGTAATGGGGGAGTGTAGGACCAGTGGGCACAACCTCACAATATAGAGACATCCATTTAGATCAGAGATGTGGACTAGAAGGGCCGAGATGGCCTGTTTCTGTGCTGTAATTGTTATATGGTTGTATGCGAAGGAATTTCGTTAGGCAGAGGGTGGTGAGTCTGTGGAATTCATTGTCACAGACAGCTGTAGAGGCCAAGTCATTGAGTATATTTAAAGCAGAGGTTGAAAGGTTCTTGATTAATCAGGTCATTAACGGTTACAGGGAGAAGGCAGGAGAATAGGATTGAAAGGGACAATAAAACAGCCATAATGTAATGGCAGAGCAGACTCATTGGGCCGAATCAGCTAATTATGCTCTTATGCCTTATGGCTTTGTATGCCAATTTCTTGTGTTTGTTTCTTCATACAGTTAAACAGAAGCCATTTTGTCTATTCAGCATCTTGAAGAAAAACTGGTTTGAATTTCAGAAAAAGAATCCAAATGTCCAGATTTCCAAGCAGACTTAATTATGCATATCTTTGTAGAATTTAAAAGACGACCGGGAAAAAAGTATGATAGGGCTCACTAAAGTGAGATGATTAAATAATTATGATATATTTTTGACAATTTAGTTTGTCAATGCTAATTTATTATTACTAATGTGATGTTATCTGGGAAAATGTTGATGAATAGCAGCTGCAGAGGCTGGAGAAACATAAATTCAACACGAATCCTTAGAGTATTCAGTCATGAACTAGAAGAAGTTTATCCCCAAGAAGCTTTAGATTATTTTGAACAAAAGAATGCAGAAAATGAGAGTATGAATTGTGTTAAAAAATTGTCTGCTTTTGTGGTATATGAAAAGTAACTATTTCTGTTTTTGTTTCTGCAGCTGGGTATGGAGGACGAAGATGTGGTTGAAGTTTATCAGGAACAGACAGGAGGGTGGTTGAGAGCCTAATTGCTTGTCACTGTATAAGAATCCTGATCACCTGTATAATTTCTTTATTATTTCTTGTTGGCTGTAATCACTGAATTTATATAAAAAAAAAGAAGAAAAAAAATTAAACAACTTTCTTTCATATGGTTTCTACAATATGTTGATGCCCAGCTTGAAGTTCTTATTTTCAGTATATTCTGTAATACAACCAATTCCATATATTTAGCATTAATGAAAAATTGCCACCTAAGATATTCTGAAATGAAATATGTGATCTGAGTATCTTCATATTTTTCATTGCGTAAGTAAAAGCATTTTGGATTTGCTTTTATTAAAATTATAGGAATAAATGAATTATTCCTATAAATGAATTTAAGATCGTTGTATAAAGAATTCACGCATTTAAGGGCATATCTTGAAACATGCATTCCCAATTATTTTTGAAACCAAAAGTTAAGAGCAAAAATCAGAATGCTTTACATCTGCTTAAGCTCTATTTTTTGGCCAAAATGTTAACAATTCTTGTACCAAAACTTCTTTGAAATTGCTTAAAGAGGAAGAAACACTGCTTCCTATGTAAGGTGAGTATGAACTTATCAATACAAGAGAGACCGCAGATGCTGCAAATCCATAGTAACACACACAAAATGTTGGAGGAACTCAGCAGGTCAGGCAGCATCTATGGAAAGTCATAAACAGTTGAGGATTCAGGCCAAGACCCTTCATCAGAACCAGAAAGGAAGGGGGAAGAAGACAGAATAACAAGGTTGAAGGAGGGGAAGGAGTTCTGTCTGGGTAGCCTCTATTCTGATAGCATAAACATCAATTCCTCTAACTTGTGGTAATTATTCCCCCTCCTCCTTCCCTTTTCTTCTATTCCCCACTCTGGCCTCTTGCATCTTCTCACCTGCCTTTCCCCTCCCTCTGATGCCCCTCCTCCTTCCCTTTCTCCCATGGTTCACTCACCTCTCCTATCAGATTCCTTGTTATTTAGCTCTTTGCCTTTTCCAGCTATCACCTCAAGCTTCGCATTTCATCCCCTCTTGCCCACTTACTTGGTTTCACCTATAATCTTCCAGTTTGTACTCCTTCCTTACCCCCCACTTTTTTATTCTGTCATCGTCCCCTTTCCTGTCCAGTCTTGAAGCAGAGTCTCAGCCCGAAACATTGATTGTTTATTCCTCTCCATAGACGCTGCCTGACCTGCTGAGTTCTTCCAGCATTTTGTGTGTGTTGCTGTAAATTCACAGACATTATAAGGATGGAGTGCAAGTTCAGTAATTATACCACAGCACTGTGCTTGTATTGCTTGCAAACACTCTTGTGATAAGTAGAATGATAGATGGTACAAGACTAATGTTTGTTATTGTGCTTTCTGTTAGTTAGACTGTTAAAACATTTTTAATTGAAGTAAAATGTTTCCAAAGCACTGAAAACTTGCAGTTAGTGTTGTGCAAGGAGTTTTGATTTTCCATCACTTCTTTATGTAATAGACCAAAATAGTTATCCTTTGAACTAATGCTTCAAGGCAGAGTATGACTGACTTTACTGCCAAGCTCAGCTTTTCAGTGAAATTAGTCAGTAAAGGGTTAAGTGCAGATTACTTGCAGAGACAGTGGCAGGAAACAATTCAGATCAGTTTGTTCGTGTTCATTGCAGATAACAATTGATTTAGTTTAACATTAAGAAATTTTCTTGTAATTAAATATTTCCTAATTGCAATTAACTGCTTTATTTTTATGGTATAACTCATGGTAGATACAACTTGGGGGAGAAAAAGGAATTGTTTTGCACTTCATATGCATTAGAGATTTAACCTCACTTATACTTTGGAATGAAATAGCATTCAAAATCTTTCAAGAAAACTGATGTCAAAAGCTGTAAATGGATTTGAGAACACTGTATTCGGGAAAATGTGAGAAATGTATTTGACTACTCCTACAACAGTGTGATTTAGTCAGACTGAACCAACCTGACAAAATGCTAACTCCTGATTATAAGTCTGCAGACTACAACACCTGCCATGATAACAATTCCAGCAAAATCAAACAAAAGTGTGTTGTTTATTCCGTATCAATAGATACATGTTTTAAGAGCAATCTTAGTGAAAAATAACTGTTGAATTAGTGGTTTGTTCTAAGCCTTTAAGATTTCCGATTTTTTGCTTTATTTCACAATAGTCCTAAAATTTCCTTTACAGATCTTAAAAAGATATGATTGAGGGTTGTTCAACTTTGTACATAATCTTACATTAAAAAGCTGAATAAAAACATGTTGAGGAAATAAGTGACTGGAACACTTTCTGAGAAACTGTTAGTTTTTTATGTGTTTTACAGCCATCTCACAATGAAACCTATTGTTCTCCAAGGGCTCTGCATTTCTTCAGTTTAGTCCCCTTGTCCTACAGATTATAATTGTTCCACAACTGGCATTTGCGATGTCATCTACTTGGGCCTCAAATTTTCTGCTGCTTTCTTTCTCCATTTAAAGGATCTTTAAAATCTCACTGACCAGGTTTTTGTTCACCTATTATTTTTCATGTGTCTTGGCATCAATTTTTCATTTGATAAAGCTTGTTTAGAATATTTTACTTAGTAGAGTATGTGGCATTAAAACAGTTTACTGTGGATAATACAAGACATTTTGTTTTAGATAGTACTAAATACTACGTGTATTTTACTCATCAGAGTACAAGGAGATGAATACTCTTATTATTATCGTTGCACTTCATCCAGGCAAAATGTGGCGAAACATTCTACTCATTGGCAAATCCTCCCTTCATCCAATTATCCAGTAAATGCTATGATAATACACTGCTTATTTCACTCTTAACTGAAAATTTTATGCTTTTGATACTTAAACAGATTATTTCAGACACATGATGTAAATAAAATAATGACAAATTAGTGTTCAAGGGAAGTATCCAAGAATTATAAAAGAGATTATAAAATCTGTTTAAGGATATTTGTGACTTAATTTTTGAAGGTAGGCATTCACCTAGGTCTTAATAAATATGATGGATCTTTGGACATCTTCAGTCTTTAGCGATGTTGTATTGGCAGATCCTTAGTAGATGAGATGATTCCAGTGTTGAACAATCTAGACGCACAACACGCTGGAGAAGCTCAGCAGGTCAGGCAGCATCCGTGGAAACGAACAGACAACATTGACTGTTCGTCTCCACGGATGCTGCCCGATCTGAGTTCCTCCAGCGTGTTGTGCGTGTTGCTTTGACCCCAGCATCTGCAGAGTATTTTGTGGAAACAAACTGGAACCAGGTGTCATTGTTTAAAAATAAGAGATGGCCTTTTGATATCTAAGTTGAAGCAATGTTTTTTTTCTCAGTGTTGCTTTGAATCTCTCTCCTTCTGCTTTTAATTTGTATGCTCATATGCCTTAAATAGTGGAATCTGGATTCTTTTTTACTCTTGAAGTAATCTTGGAGAACACATCAGGAAAATAAAATATCGAAGTGCATGATTTAACACTGTCCACAGATCTCTGTTGAAAGTGGGTGAGGTCAAGATTATGTAGGTCAATTCTTATGCCTCATGAAATGTGTTGAAATCTGCAGGACTGCATCTTTTATGCAAAGAAGGAATCTACCATTTTGTCTAAGAAGCAACCTTACTTTTAAATGTTGCAGTGCATTATACGATAAATATTTGAAGTTAGTCCAGGGAAGTGTAATGTTACAATATAACAACTGCGTTTGGACATGCATTCTTTAAACATTTGTCCTTTCACGGACTTAACAAAGCTGCCCATATGTCACACGTCACACATTGTGCCATGAAATCTCCACTTATAGAGACAAGGAAAGCCTATTTGGCCAAAAGGATATGAGAAATGTATACTAAATGTGCTAATAAGACATGGGGAATGGAATGGTTCCAAATGAAGTCCATTTTTGTTATTGTTGGAGAAGCACTCATTCATGTCATTGGAAAGTATTCTGTGACATTCATGACTGGTGGCTTACAGATAGTGCAAAAAATGTTTACAAAGCCAGGAAGTGTGTCACCTATCAAAGGATATTCAATCTGTGATTTGTTTTTGTAGCCACAGTATTTGCGTAATTAGTAGAGACAACTGTCAATGCTGACCTCCTTCTCCACCTCATCCTTAGAATAATGATTGGACTTGAGAGATAATGATACTTTTTAAATATTAAGAGTGGGTGTTTTTATTGGAATTTGCTTCTGTATTCACTAGTCGGAGAGACCTTGAGGACAGCACAGAACAAGCTGGAACATGTCAAAAGTTAAGAAAGAACATGTGTTTGAACTTTTGAAGAACAGAATTGATATGTCTATGAAGGTTCTCAGTCATCCAGGACATTGTATATCAAGCAACAGTAAATCAAGGCAACTGCACTTGTGTTACTTAGAATATGTTTCGCCTCTCATCCAAGAGGTTTATTCAGTTCTGATCTCTGGTGGGTAGTTTTCCGGTTTATGAACTCTGTGAGTTGTTCAAAGGTATAGCAATCACATGAGGGTTGATAAGAGTCATAGAGGTAATGAATACCCATCAGCTACTTACAATACAGCCCTAACATCGCTACCCTAGCGTCTCCACGACAGTTCACATCTCCATTCATGCAAAGATAAGAATAATGGCCCTCTCATTGGTAAGAGATGGAACTACATCTTTAGAAAGAGGTGACATAAGGTCAGGGAATGTTGAATCTTTTTAGGTGGAGTTAAAGAACTGCAATGGTGAAAAAAAATACGGAAATCATATATAGGCCTCCAAATAGTAGCCCAGATGTGGGGTTTAGATTGCAAAGGGAGCTTGAAAGGGCGTGGAATAAGAGCAATGTCACAATTTTAATGGGAACTTCAATGTACGAGGGGATTGGGAAAATCAGCTTGGTGTTGGATTGCAAGAGAGGGAATTTGTTGAATGCCTACAAGATGGCTTTTTAGAGCAGCTTGTGCTCGAGCCCACTCGGAAAGTCTATCTTAGATTGGGTGTTGTGTAATTACCCAGATTTTATTAGCTTAACGTAAAGGAACCCTGAGGAAACAGTTATCATAATATGACTGAATTCATACTGCAATTTGAGAGGGAGAAACATAAGTCACATGTATCAGTATTGCAATGGAATAAAGGAAATTACAGAAGCATGCGAGAGGAGCTTGACCAGGTGGATTGCAGGAGGACACCTGAACCCAAAGGGGTACAATATCTTAGCAGGCAGGTTTAAAAGAGCTGTCAGGGAGAGTTTAAAACTTATTTGGCAGGGGGTTGGGAACTGGAATGATAGGGCTGAGGAAGGGGAAGACAGAAATAAATCAAAGATTGTGTGCAACAGAGATGATAGGACAGGCAGGAGATGAGGCATAATCACAGCCAGTGGGATGAGTTACAGGGCAATGGGGGCATGGTGCAGTTAAAACAGGAAGCAACCAATACTGGACTGAGAGTGTTATATTTGAATGCAATCAGCATAAAAAATAAAATGGATGATCTTGAAATTTAGCTACAATTGGCAAGTATGATGTTGTGGCCATCTCTGAAACTTGGCTAAAGGATGGCTGCCATTGGGAGCTGAACATCCAAGGATATACGGTGCATCGGAAAAATAAGTTAGTAGGCAGAGGGGGTGGTGTGGCCCTGTGTATAAGAAATAATATTAAATCATTAGAAAGGGATGACATAGGAATGGAAGGTGTAGTGTCTTTATGGGTTGAGTTAAGAAATGGCAAGAGTCAAAGGACCCTAATGGCAGTTGTATTAATTAAAGATTGAAGTCTATCACGAGCCTTGTGGCCCATCAGGCTGGTGCTTATGCCAGTTTCCGTGGCGTGAAGCGACTGAGAGTACGAGACTCCTTCCCCCGCCCCCCCCGATTGGATGCCAGTCTATTACAAAGTTAACCCCCAACATTTTTGCTATTACCCACTCTCAGCTGCGTAGACTGGAGCATTGTGTGGTTAAGTGCCTTGCTCAAGGACACACGCTGCCTTGGCGGTGGCTTGAACTCACGACCTTCAGATCGCTAGTCCAATGCCCTAACCACTTGGCCACACGCCACACAATGGCAGTTGTATACAGGCCTGCAAACAAGGATGTGGATTACAAATTACAGCAGAAGATAGAAAAGGCGTGTCAGAAGGGCAACGTCATGATAATCGTTGGGAATTTTAACATGGAAGTGGATTGGGAAAACCAGACCAGTACTGGACCTCGAGAGAGAATTTGTAGAATGTTCAAGGGATGTCTTTTTAGAACAGCTTGTTGTTGAGCCTACTAGGGGATCGGCTGTACCGGATTGGGTATTGTGCAATGATCCGGAGGTGATAAGAGAGCTTAAGGTTAAGGAACCCTTGGGAAACTGTGAGCGAGTTCACTTTGAAATTTGAGGAGAAACTAAATTTCAATGTGGCGCTATTTCACTGGAATAAAGGAAATTACAATGGCATGAGAGGGGAACTGGCTAAAGTTGACTGGAAAGAGACACTAGCAGGAAGGACAGCATGGGCAGATCCAATTCTTCCAACCATCCCCACTCCCCTGTCTTCTCCTCATACCCTTTGATGCCCTGGCCAATCAAGAACTGTTCTATCTCTGCCTTAAATACACCCAGTGACTTGGCCTCCACAGCCGCTCATGGCAACAAATTCCACAGATTTACCATCCTCTGATTCAAGTAATTTCTCCGCATCTCAGTTCTAAATGGACATCCTTCAATTCTGAGGTTGTGCCCTCTTGTCCTAGAATCCCCTACCATGGGAAATAACTTTGCCATATCTAATCTGTTCAGGCCTTTTAACATTCAGAATGTTTCTATGAGATCCCCCCCTCATTCTCCTGAACTCCAGGGAATACAGCCCAAGAGCTGCCAGACGTTCCTCATACGGTAACCCTTTCATTCCTGGAATCATTCTTGTGAATCTTCCCTGAACCCTCAACAATATCAGTATATCTTTTCTAAAATAAAGTGCCCAAAACTGCACACAATACTCCAAGTGTGGTCTCACGAGTGCCTTATAGAGCCTCAACATCACATCCCTGCTCTTATATTCTATACCTCTAGAAATGAATGCCAACATTGCATTCGCCTTCTTCACCATCGACTCAACCTGGAGGTTAACCTTTAAGGTATCCTGCACAAGGACTCCCGAGTCCCTTTGCATCCCTGCATTTTGAATTCTCTCTCCATCTAAATAATAGTCTGCCCGTTTATTTCTTCCACCAAAGTGCATGAGCATACACTTTCCAACATGGTATTTCATTTGCCACTTCTTTGCCTATTTCCCTAAACTATCTAACTCTCTCTGCAGGCTCGCTGTTTCCTCAACACTGCCTGCTCCTCCAACTATCTTTATATCATTGGCAATTTATGAAATTGAAATTGTAATATCTTTATTGTCATTGCATAGTACAATTTGTCAGGCACCAATACAGCGAAAATGAGTTTGCAACTGTCGTACTCAATGCTATAAAACAACAAATAAAATAAATAAACAATAAATAAAATCAAGTAACCAGCCAGTACAAGCAATGTCCAGCAGTACAAAAGCGCAACTCAGATGCATGACAGCCATAAAACCGGTATTAAAGTAGCAATAACAAATTTATGGATGATGCTTGATCGATTGGTTCAGAGCAATTATAGCTCCGGGGAAAAAGCTATTTTTCAGTCAAGAAGTGCGAGCATAGGAAATCTTATAACGTCTGCCAGATGGAAGAAGTTCAAACAGATGATTGCATGGGTGTGTATTGTCCTTACAGCTGCTTGTAGCTTTCCTTAGGCAGCGAGAGCTGTAGGTGTCCTCCAGGGCTGGGAGCTGTGTCCAGATGATCTTCTGTGCGCTAGAGATGACCTGCTGAAGTGTTTTCTTGTCAGCTGCTGTAAAACTGAGATACCACACAGAGATGCAGTATGTTAAGATGCTCTCTATGGTGTAGCGGTAAAAGGTCACCAGCATCTGTTCAGGTAGACCAGCTTTCTTCAGCGTCCTGAGGGAAAACAAGTGTTACTGTGCTATTGTTGAGGTGTCAGTAGGCCATGTAAGTTCTTCTGAGATATGTATTCCCAGAAACCTGAAACTGGGCACTGTCTCTCCACTATGTATCTGTTAATGTAGACTGGAGCGTACTCGTCATCCTGTGACTTTCCAAAGTTGATAACTAGCTCCTTAGTCTTTGCTGTATTAAGAGACAGGTCGTTCTCTGAGCACTAGCTCACTAAGTTCTGTACCTCGGCTCTGTACGCTGATTCATCTCTGTTGGAGATCAACCCGATCGCTGTTGTGTCGTCTGCGAATTTGACGATGGTATTGGTGTTAAATGCAGGTACACAGTCGTAAGTGAAGAGGGAGTAGAGTATGGGACTCAATACACAACCTTGTGGTGTACCAGTGTTCAGGATAGTAGTGGAGGACAGATGAGGGCCCAGTCTCACTGCCTGTGAACGCTCTGACAAGAAATTCAGGACCCTGTGATGAGTTGAGGCCTAGCTGGTGGAGTTTGGAGATGAGATTTAGCCACAAGTCCATTAATCCCAGAGTCCAAATCATTGCCATACAATGTAAAAAGCAGCCGTCCCAACTCCAACCCCTATGGAACTCCACTGGTAACCATCAGCCAGCCAGAATAGGATCCTTTTATTCCCATTCTCTGTTTTCTGCAGATCAGTCAATGCTCCACCCATGCTAGTAACTCCCCTGTAATTCCATGGGCTCTTATCAGCCTCATGTGTGGCACTTTGTCAAAGGCCTTCTGAAAATCCAAGTACACCACATCTACTGCATCTCCTTTGTCTACCCTGCTTATAATTTCCTCAAAAAATTGCAGTAGGTTAGTCAGGCAGGATTTTCCTTTCAGGAAACCATGCTGGCTTCGGCCTATCTTGTCATGTGCCTCCAGGTACTCCGTAATCTCATCCCTAACAATCGATCCCAACAACTTCCCAACCACTGATGTCAGGCTAACAGGTCTATAGTTTCCTTTCTGCTGCCTCCCACCCTTCTTAAATAGCGGAGTAACATTTGCAATTTTCCAGTCATCCAGTACAATGCCAGAATCAATTGATTCTTGAAAGATTATTGTAAATGTCTCCACAATCTCTCCAGCTACTTCCTTCAGAACCCAAGAGTGCATTCCATCAGGTCCAGGAGATTTATCCACCTTCAGACCATTAAGTTTCCTGAGCACCTTCTCAGTCGTAATTTTCACTGCACATACTTCACTTCCCTGACACTCTTGAATGTACGGTATACTGCAGATGTCTTCCACTGTGAAGACTGATGCAAAATACGCATTCAGTTCCTCTGACATCTCTGCCTCTCTCATTACAACATCTCTAGCATCATTTTGTATTGGTCCTATATCTCTCCTCAAATCTCTTTTACCCTTCAGATACTTAAAAAAGCTTTCAGTATCTTCTTTGATATTAGTCGCCAGCTTCCTTTGATAATTCACCTTTTCCTTCCTAATGAGCTTCCTAGTTTCCTTCTGCAAAGTTTTAAAAGATTCCCAATCCTCTATCTTTCTACTAGTTTTGGTTTCCTTATGCCCTCTCATTTGCTTTTACTTTGACTTCCTTTGTCGGCCATAGTAGGTCCTTCTTCCCTTTGAAAATTTCTTCTTATTTGGATTATATCTGTCTTACACTTCCCTCATTTTTTCACAGAAACTCCAGCCATTGCTGCTCTGCTGTCCTTCCTGCTAGTGTCTCTTTCCAAGTTCCCCTCTCATGCCATTGTAATTTCCTTTATTCCACTGAATTGACCTGGATTTTCAGAAGGCATTTTATAAGGTGCCACATATGAGGCTGTATAGGACACTAGCCAGGCTGGACATTGAGTATTGTCAACAGTTTTAGGCCACTTATCTCAGAAAGGATGTATTGTCATTGGAGAAGATCCAGAGGAGGTTCACGAGGATAATTCCAAGAATGAAGGGGTTAACATAGGAGTGCTTGGCAGCTTTGGGCCTGTATTCACTGGAATTTAGGAAAACGTGGCAAGATCTCATTGAGTGAACTCGGCCTTTTCTCCTTGGAGTGATGGAGGATGAGATGTGACCTGATAGAGGTGTACAAGATAATGAGAGGCATTGATTGTGTGGATAGTCAGAGGCTTTTTCCCAGGGCTGAAATGGCTAACACGAGAGGTCATAGGTTTAAGGTGCTTGGAAGTAAGTACAGAGGAGATGTCAGGGGTACGTTTTTTATGCCGAGAGTGGTGAGTGCGTGAAATGGGCTGCCGGCGACGATGGTAGAGGCGGATATGATAGGGTCTTTTAAGAGACTTTTGGATAGATACATGGAGCTTAGTAAAATAGAGGACTAGAGGTAACCCTAGTAATTTCTAAGGTAGGGACATGTTCGGCACAACTTTGTAGGCCGAGGGGCCTGTATTGTGCTGTAGGTTTTCTATGTTTCTATGAAACCTACCGAATGTTGAACAAAAGAAAATTTGCAGATGCTGGAAATCCGAGCAACACGTACAAAATGCTAGAGGAACTCAGCAGGCCAGACAGCACCTATGGAAAAAAGTACAGTTGAAGTTTCAGACTGAAATCTTTCGGCAGGACTAGAGAAGAAACGCTGAGAAGTAGATTTGAAAGATGGGGGAGGGAAGAGAGAAAGGTCAGGTGGTAGGTGAAACTTGGGCGGGCACAGAGATAACATGAGAGAGGGACAAGGGGATGGGAAATGGTGAAGGGGTGGGGTAGGGGAGGCTTGCTGGAAGTTTGAGAAATCGATGTTCATGCCATCAGGTTGGAGGCTACCTAAGCGGAATATAAGTCGTTGTTCCTCCAACCTAAATGTGACCTTATCCCAACAGTGGAGGAGGCCGTTAATGGACATATCGGAATGGAAATGGGAAGTAGAATTAAAATGGGTGGTGATTGTTCTGGCGGACAGAGTGTAGATCCTTGGTCTCCCAATCTATGTCGGGTCACAGGAGGCCACACTGAGAGCACCAAACACAGTATATGACAGCAAAAGACTCACAGATGAAGTGTCACCTCACCTGGAAGGACTGTTTAGGGCCTTGAATGGTAGTGAGGGAGGAGGTGTAGGGGCAGGTGTAGCACTTGTTCTACTTGCAAGGAGAAGTACTAGGAGGGAGATCAGTAGGTAGGGACAAATGGACAAGTGAGTTACATAGGGAGTGATCCCTGCGGAAAGCAGAAATCGGGGGGAGGAGGGAGGAAAAGATGTGTTCAGTGGTGGGATCCAGTTGGAGGTGGCGGAGTGGCGGAGGTTTCGGAGAATTATGTGCTGGACCTGGAGGCTGGTGGCCTACGGAATGTTGAAATGTCTAGATACGGTTGATGTGGAGAGGATGTTTCCTCTGGTGGGGTATCCAGAACTAGAAGGTACAATCTGAAAAATGAGGGTTGACCTTTTAGAACAGAAGTAAGGAGAATTTTTTTTACCCAAAGAATGGTGAATCTGGAATGCTCTGCCACAGACTGTGATGGAGGCCAAGTCTGTGGGTATATTTAAGGCAGAAGTTGATAGATTCCGATTAGTCAGGGCTTCACTGGATATGGAGAGTGGGCCGTATGGGTCTGGGGTTAGCTATGATGGAATGGCAGAGCAGACTCGATGGACTGAATGGCCTAATTATGCTCCTATTTCTTATGGTCTTATGATCTGACCAATGGTCTCACTTTAAGGACTCTTTCTCTCAATAGCTCATGTTCTCATTATTTATTGCTATTTATTTATATTTTCATTTGTACAGGTTGTTGACTTTTGCACTCTGGTTTTTCTGGATGACACAAAGTTGTGAATAGTGCAGAAGGTAGTTATATAATATAATAGGACATTGATAGGATGCAGAGCTGGGGTGAGAAGAGGCAGATGAAGTTCAATCCAGAAAACTGTGAAGGCCAAAATTGAAGATATAACTGGGTTAATGGTGGGATTCTCAGCAGTGGGGAGGACAGGAGGATCTTGGGGTCTACGTCCATAAAATTGATTCTGTGGAATGCTCTGCCTCAGACTGCGGTGGGGGCCAAGTCCATGGGCATATTCAAAGCAGAAATTCATAGATTCTTCATCGGTTGGGACATCAAGGGATGTGGTGAAAGGACAGATGTATGGGGTTGAATGGGATCTTGGATTAGCCATGAACATAGAATTTAGAACATAGAAATCTACAGCATATTACAGGCCCTTTAGCCCACAATATTGTGTTGACCATGGAACCTACTCTGGAAACTGCCCAGAATTTCCCTAGCGCATAGCCCTCTATTTTCCTGAGCTCCATGTACCTATCCAAGAGGCTCTTAAAAGACCCTATCGATTCTGCCTTTACCACTGCCGCTGGCAATACATTCCACGCACCCACCACTCTCTGTGTGAATTTCCTCCTGATATCCCCTCAGTACCTACATCCAAGCACCTTAAAGCTATGCCCTCTCTTGCTAGTCATTTCAGCCCTGGGAAAAAGCCTCTGGCAATCCACATGATCAATGCCTCTCACCATCTTATGTACCTGTATCAGGTCACCTCTCATCCTCCGTCGCTCCAAGAAAAGGCTGAGTTCACTCAACCTATTCTCATAAGGTATGCTCCCCAATCCAGGCAACATCCTTGTAAATCTCCTCTGCACCCTTTCTATGGTTTCCACATCCTTCTTGTAGTGAGGTGAACAGAACTGAGCACAGTACTCCAAGTGGGGTCTGACCAGGGTCCTATAAAACTGTAACATTACCTCTCAGTTTTTGAACTCAATCCCATGGTTGATGAAGGCCAATGCACTGTATGCCTTATTAACCACAGAGTCAACCTGCGCAGCAGCTTTGAGTGTCCTATGGACTCGGACCCCAAGATCCCTCTGATCCTCCACACTGTCAAGAGTCTTGCCATTAATGCTATATTCTGTCTTGAAATTTGACCAAAAATGAACCACCTCACACTTATCTGGGTCGAACTTCATCTGCCACTTCTCAGCCCAGTTTTGCATCCTATCAAAGTCCTGCTGTAACCTCTGACAGCCCTCCACACTATCCACTACACCCCCAACCTTTGTGTCATCAGCAAATTTACTAACCCATCCCTCCACTTCCTCATCCAGGTCATTTATAAAAATCATGAAGAGAAGGGGACCCAGAGCAGATCCCTGAGGCACACCACTGGTCACCGACCTCCATGCAGAATATGACCCATCTACAACCACCCTTTGCCTTCTGTGGGTAAGCCAGTTCTGGATCCACAAAGCAATGTCACCATGGATCCCATGTCTCCTTACTTTCTCAATAAGCCTTGCATGGGGTACTTTATCAAATGCCTTGCTGAAATCCACATATCAGTGTAGGAGTGAGGAGAAGATGGCGGCGCGACGCAGCGCGTGTGGCTGTTCTGAATGATATCAATATGTGTAACTAGGGGTGCCGTGCACAGTCCTGATTTGATGGAGACAGCTGTGAGAAGCGCAGAGGAACATCTGGAGTAACTTCTGAAATGCCTGCTTTGCTGCCGCTGCTACTGTGCGATCGAGAATCTCTGGGGATGAAGGCCCCAAATCCTCGGCTTTGCATATCGCCTGTTGCCAGGGCTGGGGTTGAAGCGCTTGGCAGAGATGGTGCTCAGTGCTTGGTGTCGGGACGTGGTCGGAGGCTCGGAGTTTTTTGACGGACTCGGAGTCGGACTGTGGTTGGATGCTTCCAGGATGCTGCATCGGCAAGTTGGCGGCGCTGGAGGTTTACCGTCTGCGTGAGTTGATGGGACTTTCGAGGGACTTTGAGACTTTTACTGTGCCATGGTCTGTTCTTATCAAATTACCGTATTGCTTTGAACTGTTGTAACTATATGTTATAATTATGTGGTTTTTGTTAGTTTTTCAGTCGGTTTGTCATGTGTTTCTGTGATATCATTCTGGAAAAAACATTTTATCATTTCCTAATGCATGCATTATTAAATGACAATAAAAGGAGACTGCGTGTCCTCATAATCATCATCATCATAATAACATCTACTGCTCTACCTTCATCAATGTGTTTAGTCACATCCTCAAAAATTTCAATCAGGCTTATAAGGCACGACCTGCCTTTGAGAAAGCCATGCTGACTATTCCTGATCATATTATATCTCTCCAAATGTTCATAAATCTTGCCTCTCAGGATCTTCTCCATCAACTTACCAACCACTGAAGTAAGACTCACTGGTCTATAATTTCCTGGGCGATCTCTACTACCTTTCTTGAATAAAGGAACAACATCCACAACCCTCCAATCCTCCGGAACCTCTCCCGTCCCCATTGATGACGCAAAGATCATCACCAGAGGCCCAGCAATCTCCTCCCTCGCCTCCTACAGTAGCCTGGGATATATCTTCTCTGGACCTGGGAACTTACCTAACTTAATGCTTTCCAAAAGCTCGAGCACATTCTCTTTATTAATGTCAATGTGCTGAAGCATTCCAGTCCGCTGTAAGTCACCCCTACAATCGCCAAGATCCGTTTCCATAGTGAATACTGAAGCAAAGTACTCATTAAGTACCTCTGCTATCTCCTCTGGTTCCATACACACTTTTCCACTGTCACACTTGATTGGTCCTATTCTCTCACGTCTTATCCTCTTACTCCTCACATACCTGTAGAATGCCTTGGGGTTTTCCTTAATCCCGCTCGGAGTGGACTTGAATTGGCGGAGTAGATTCAATGGGCTGAATGACCTAATTCTGCTCCTATGTCTTATGGTCTAGATCTCTCAAAGTTGCCATGCAAATTGACAGGGTAGTTAAGAAGGTTTCTGGTGTGTTGGTCTTCATTAGTCAGGGGATTGATTTCAAGAGCTGCAAAGTAGTGCTCCAACTCTGTAAGACTGTTCATACCGCACTTGAAATATTGTATTCAGTTCTGGTTGCCTCATTATAGGAAGGGCGTGGAAGCTTTAAGAGAGGGTGCAGAGGATGTTGCCTGGATTAGAGAGCATGTCTTATGAGGACAGGTTGAACAAGCTAGGGTTTGATCGAAGTATATCAGATGATAAGAGTCAGAGAAGTACAGCACAGAAACAGGCCCTTTGATTCATCTATCCATGCTGAAAGCATTTAAACTGCCCACTCCCATCGACCTGCACCAGAACCATAGCCCTCCATACCCCTACTGTCCATGTACCTATCTGAACTTCTCATAAACATTCAAATCGAGCTCACATGGACCACTTGTGCTGGCAGCTCATTCCACACTCTCACCACCCAGGGCCTGACAAAATATTCCCTGGGACCCTATGGGAAGCAAGTGCAGAAATTGCCAGGGCCCCAGAGGAGATGCTTAAAACATCCTTATCAACAGGAAAGGTAACAGAGGATTGGAGGATAGCCAATATTCCGCCATTTAAAAAAGGCTCCAAACAGCCCCATTAACGTGGTCATACATTTCTTATTTCTCAGTTCCAACCATAACACCTTACTACTCGAGTCATCCAGTCTGTCCTGACTGAGCACTGCCGTGACATTTTCCCAGACTAGTAACACCACCCCTCCACCTTTAACCCCTCCCGTTCTGTGGCATCCAAAACGATAGAAGCCTGGAATATTGTGCCAGTCCTGCCCCTCTTGCAACCAAGTCTCACTAATGGCTACAACATCATAATTCCCTTTGTTGATCCATGCCCTAAGCTCTTCAGCTTTTCCTATGTTACTTCTTTCATTGAAATAAATGCAACTCAGGACACTAGTTGCACGATGCTCAACCTTTTGATCGACAACTTTGTCTGAGGTCTTACCAACATCTGCCTCCACAACCTCTCCACTATCCGTTCTGGCATTCTGGTTCCCATCCCACTGTGCAGCATTAACAAACCTTCCTGCTATGATGTTAGTCACCCTTCAGTTCAGGTGGAAACTGTCCCTTCTGTACAGGTCCCACCTTCCCTGGAAGAGAGCTTAATGATCCAAAAATCTTTTGCCCTCCCTCCTGCACCAACTCCTTAGCCACATGTTAAACTTCCTAGTTCTGGCCTCACTAGCATGTGACTCAGGTAGCAATCCTGAGATCACAACCCTGGAGGCCCTGCTCTTTAACTTGGCACCTAACTCCCTGAACTCTGCATGCAGAACATCATCACTCATCCTATCTATTCCTCAAACTAATGTTTCTCCTGTCACCACAGTATGCCTCTTCTTCCCCCTTCCCTTCTGAGTCAGAGAGGCAGACTCCTTGCCAGGGACCCGACACTGTGACTTTCCTCTGTTAGGTCACACCCTCCCCAAAAGTATCCAAAGTGATATACCACTTGTTCAGGAGGATGGCTACAAGGGTACTCTGCACCGGCTCCTTAACCCCTTTCCTCTTCCTGACAGTCACCCAGTTTCCTGTGTCCTGCACCTTGGGTGTAACTACCTCTCTATCTGTCCTATCTAGCACCCCCTCAGCCTCTCGAATTATCTGGAATCTATCCAGTTTCAGCTTCAATTCCTTAATGTGGATTGTTCGAAACTGCAGCTGGATGCACTTCTCGCAGTTGTAGTCGTCATGGGCACTGGTGATCTTCCTGCCTTCCCACATCCCAGAAGAGGAGCATTCCTCTCTACTGTCCTAGCCGAGCAGAATAAAGAAGGGAAGAGGAAAAAAACTTAATCTAGAGCTTTTCTTTACTTTCTTTTGTTGCATAGATGAGTGGCAGCCAGTCTATTTTTGCTTTGATTGTCTTTCACTGCTTATTTTTCCATCTTGCAACCATTTGTTGCAAGAGCCCTCAATGTGTCTGGAGATAATGAGGGATCTACCCATAGAGTAATTTTGCATTTTTGAGTAGTCCACTGTTAGCCATAGACAGATACAAGGGGCAATTTACCATGGCCAATTGACTTCCCAACCTCCACATTTTGGGGAGTGCTGGGAGACCAGAGCATTGGGAAAAGGATCATGTGGTTATGGGGAAAATGTGTAAACTCCATGCAGCACCCAAGGTCAAGTGTGAACCTAGGCTCTGGGCTGTTAAGTAACAGCTTTATTTGTTGCAACACTCACCCCATTTGTCTGGATAATCTGGCTTGTCTGGGCATTCATTATTTATGAACTTGGAAAACATTGTACAAGATGATTAAATTATAACAGCAGAACTTATAGAAGGCAAAACTAGTGGCATTCTGTTATTGATTAATATTGTGATGAAATGGCCAATTAACATTTTTAATCAACAGCCCTAGCCTGTGATATTGCTTAATATACACTCTTCCTATAGAGTCGTAAAAAAGTACAGTACAGAAGCAGGCCTTTGGCCCATCTAGTCCATGCTGAACCATTTAAACTGCCCACTCCCATCGACCTGCACCGGCACCATAGCCCTCCGTACCCCTACCATCCATGTGCCTATCCAAACTACTCTCAAATGTTGAAATCAAATTTGCATGCACTACTTACACTGGCAGCTCATTCCACACTCTCACATCCCTCTGAGTGAAGAAGTTTCCTCTCATATTCCCTTTAAACATCTCACCTTTCACCCTTAACCCATGATTTCTGGTTGCATTCCCACCCAACTTCAGTGGAAAAAGCCTGATTGTATTGACCCTATCTGTACCTTTCATAATTTAGTATACAACTATCAAATCTCCTCTCAGTCCTCTACATTCCAAGGAATAAAGTTCTAACTTTTTCAATGTTTCATTATAACTCAGATCTCAGCAACATCCTTGTAAATTTTCTCTATACTCTTTCAACCTTATTTACATAGAAATATAGAAAATAGGTGCAGGAGTAGGCCATTCGGTCCTTCGAGCCTGCACCGCCATTCAGTACGATCATGGCTGATCATCCAACTCAGAACCCTGTACTTGCCTTCCCTCCATACCCCCTGATCCCTACAGCCACAAGGGCCCGTAGGTAGGTGACCAAAACTGCACACAATACTCCAAATGAGGCCTTACCAATGTGTTATACAACTTCGACATAAAATCCTATCTTCTGTGCTCAATACTTTGATTTATGAAGGCTAAAGTGCCAAAAGCTTTCTTTACGAACCTATCTACCAGGGACACCACTTTCAATGAATTAAGGACCTGTATTCCCGGATCCCTTTGTTCTACCACAGTCCTCCGTGCTCTACTATTCACTGTGTAAGACCTACCTTGGTTGGTCCTACCGAAGTGCAAAACCTTACACTTCTCTGCATTAAATTCCATCTGCTATTTTTCAGCCCATTTTTCCAGCTGGTCCAGATCGTGCTGCAAGCCATGATAGCCTTCCTAGCTGTCCACCAAGCTCCCAGTCTTGGTGTCATCCACAAATTCGCTGATCCAGTTAACCATATTATAATCCAGATTGTTGATATAGATGACAAACAACAACCGACCCAGCATCGATCCCTGCAGCACTCCACTGGTCACAGACCTCCAGTCAGAGAGGCAACCATCTACTACCACTCTCTGGCTCATCCAACAAAGCCAAAATCTAATCCAGTTTATGACCTCATCTTGAATGCTCAGCAGCTGAACCTTCTTGACCAGCATCTCATGCGTGACCTTGTCAAATGCCTTACTAAAGTCCATGTACACAACATCCACTGTCTTGCCTTCAACCACTTTCCTGGTAACTTCCTCAAAAAACGCTATAAGATTGGTTAGACATGTCCTACTACGCAAGACATGTCTATCCCAAATACTCATACATCCGGTTCATTGGAATACCTTCCAGTAACTTTTCCACTACTGACGTCAGGCTCACCAGCATATACTTTCTTGGTTTATTTTTAAGAGTCTTTCTTAAACAGTGGAATACCACTGGCTATCCTTCAACCCTGCGGTACCTCATCTATTGTTAAGGATTATTTAAACGTCTCTGCTAGGGCCCCGGTATGAAATCTGTAATTCATCATGCATCATGAGCAGAATCATGTGACAGTGACTAACTATAAAGACAAAAAAAGGATTTATTATCTACTTCTGGTATTTATGGGAATTCCCAGTGCTGATTAGAATCATTGAATTTATTTCTAATTCACAAATAGAATAAGTGAAATATTCAACTGTAATGTTATTCAGAATACAACAGAGGGTGCTATATTTCAATTTATCCGGTATGGTAATTATACATTTGACACAATATTTTATTCTGTATTTTGAAATACCCTTTGCCATATTGAAAATGTTTCTCTTATAGTGCTACAGCTGAGAATTGTGTTTTTACATAAATGTTATATTGCTGCATAGATTATTGTCTTCTGAGATGATAATCTGGTCATGCTTGATATAAAATAAACAACAAAGGTGAATTGAAAACAATCTAAAGCTTCAAATTGAGCTTTACAATTTGAATTCAATAAATTTGAGTAACACCCGACAGAGGCTTCCAAATATTTTTAAAAATCTGCATCTCTAATTTTCTTCAACCTTTCACCTTTACTTGGTCTAATCCATGTTTAATTTCAGCCTCACATTAGCCATAAATTGTAGTCAACCAATACTCTGGTACATGTATACTCACTAAATCTCATCCAACAAAAACTAGAGCAGACTCCTCGAAACCAGGTATGAACAGCTCAGAGGAATACATCCGTTACTAGGGGACTGAGTGAAATACTCACAATAGCTGGAATCAAACCTTGTACCTGAAAAGGATATGATTTCTAAAAATCAATCAATGTAGGTCTGTAGCAGTATGGTTCATCCTTATCTG
Source organism: Mobula hypostoma (assembly GCF_963921235.1). Taxonomy (NCBI): domain Eukaryota; kingdom Metazoa; phylum Chordata; class Chondrichthyes; order Myliobatiformes; family Myliobatidae; genus Mobula; species Mobula hypostoma. The sequence continues at coordinate 817,322 of NC_086128.1, forward strand.
TACCAATGAGCCACTCAATTCTAGGGCAATGAAGAGTTAATGAGCACCATTGAGCACGTCAACATGAAGCATTGTCACAGGAAAGCAGCATCCATCATCAGAGACCCCACCACCCAGGCCATGCTCTCTTCTCGCTGCTGCCATCAGGAAGGAGGTACAGGAGCCTCAGGACTCACACCACCAGGTTCAGGAACAGTCATTACCCCTCAACCATCAGGCTCTTGAACCAAAGTGGATAACTTCACTCAACTTCATTCACCCCATCTTTGAAATGTTCCCACAACCTATGGACTCACTTTCAAGGAATCTTCATCTCAAGACTGAGTTAGGATGGCAGAGATCCTTTTCTAAAGGACACTGGGCAAAAAAGTCTCACCTTTTGTAACTGCTCCTACATCCTGTGAATAGATAAACATACATCCTATCTGGCCTGAGTACAACCGCCACAAAGCTAGGAGGGATTCAAATTCAGACCAATAATGTATGGAAAACAGGCCCTTCTGTCCAAATGAACACCATTCTGGGGTGCTGTCTCTCGAGTGCTAGGGTCCATGATGTATTCGAGCAGCTGCAGGACAGTCTCAAGGGGGAGGGTGAACAGTCAGAGGTCATGGTGCATATTGGCACCAATGACATTTCCAGAACAGGAGAAGAGATCCGATGCAGTGAGTATATAGAGTTAGGAAAGAGGCTGAAGAGTAGGACCTCCGAGGTTGTAATCTCTGGATTATTCCCTATGCCACGGGCTAGTGCAGGTAGGAATGGGATGATGGCACAGATTAATGAGTGGCTGAGGAGATGGTGCAGGGACTGGGTTTCAAGATCTTGGATCATTGAAACCTTTTCTGGGGAAGGGGTGACTTGTACTAGAGGGACATGTTGCACCCGAACTGGAGAGGAACCAATATCCTGGCCGGGAGGTTTGCTAGCACTACTTGGGGGGGTTTAAACTAGTTTTGCAGGGGATTGGGAACCAGAGCACCAGGTCTGTATGTGAAGGTCTGGACAGGAAAGGTCGTCGTGGCTATCCCTCGAGGTCGAGGATGATGGTCTTCGTTCTGTTGATCTACTTATGGGCTCTCAAGTGGCTTATGAGTCCAACCTTGGCTTTGAAAGTTCTTCTGCATTCAGGACAGGTGATTCCAGATGGCAGATTGGGCTTTGGTTGTTGCTGCCTCGCTTTCCATTTTCTTCTCTTTTCTTCTAATTCTGCACATCTGTTGGCTTCGAAAGTTGCTGTTCCTTCTCGGATGATGGCTTGCCTGAGTTTCCTGTCCTTGGCCTTGGTTTCCCAGTTGTTGATGTCGATGTTACATTTCTTCATGTTGGCTTTTAAGACGTCTTTGAATCTCTTCTGTTGTCCACCTCTTTTACGTTTGCCTTCTTTAAGCTGGGAGTAGAAGATTTGTTTCGGCAGACGTTCGTCTTTCATCCGAACAACATGACTGCTCCATCTTAGTTGGTTCGTGATGACGTAGGCTTCTATGCTTATTGTTTTTGCTTCATTTAGCACACTGACGTTGGTTCTTCTATCTTCCCAGCTGATATTTAAGATGTTTTGAAGACAGTGTTGATGGAACTTTTCGAGTGCCTTCAGCTGTCGTCGGTATGTTGTCCAGGTTTCTGATACGTACAGGAGCATTGGGATTACCACTGCTTTGTACACTAACATTTTGGTGTCTATTCGGATGTCACGATCATGAAAGACTCTTGTTTGGAGACATCCAAAAAGTATTGAAAGGCAAAATGAAAAGAACAGGTATGTTGGGATGGAAAGTTTGAAGTGTATTTTAATGCCGGGAGTATTATGGGTAAAGGTGTTGAGACATGGATCAGTACATAGAACTGCAAAGTTGTAGCCATTACTGGAACTTGGTTGAGAGAGGAACAGGAATGGTTGATTAATGTACCAGGTTTTTGAAGTTTCAGAAGAGATAGAGGAGGAGGTAAATGGGGGTGTAGTTGAATTACTAATCAGGGACAATATTACAGCTGCACTCAGGGGAGACGTAATGGAGGGGTCAGACACTGAGACCATTTGGGTGGAACTCAGCGATAGGAAGGGGGCGATCACACTGATGGGATTGTACTACAGACCCCCGAATAGCCACCGGGACATTGAGGAGCAGGTATGTCATCAGGTTAAGAAAATGTGTAAAAATAGTGGGTTTGTCCTGGGAGTCCAAGGCAAGGGGGCACAACTTCAAGAATGAAGGATGTCCATTTAGAACAGAGATGGAGAGAAATTACTTGAGGAAGAGGGTGATAAATCTGTGGAATTTGTTGCCACGAGTGGCTGTGGAGGCCAAGTCATTGGGTGCATTTAAGGCAGAGATAGATAGGTTCTTTATTAGCCAGGGCATCAAAGGGTATGGGGTGAAAGCAGGGGAGTGGAGGTGACTGGAAGAATTGGATCAGCCCATGATTGAATGGCGGCGAAGATTCGATGGGTTGAATGGCCTACTTCTGCTCCTATCTTTTATGGTCTTATTGCTGTCATGGGGGATTTCAACTTCCCTAATACAAACTGGGAACTTATTAGCAAATGGGGCAGAGTTTGTTAAGTGTATTGAATTTTTTGAGGATGTGACTCTGATTGAATTTTCTTGAGACTGTGACTAAACATATTGATGAAGGTAAAGCGGTAGATGTAGTGCATATGGATTTCAGCAAGGCATTTGATAAGGTATCCCATGCAAGGCTTATTGAGAAAGTAAGGAGGCATGGGATCCAAGGGGAAATTGCTTTGTGGATCCAGAACTGGCTTGCCTACAGAAGGCAAAGAGTGGTTGTAGATGGGTCATATTCTGCATCGAGGTCAGTGACCAGTGGTGTGCCTCAGGGATCTGTTCTGGGACCCTTACTCTTCGTGATTTTTATAAATGACCTGGATGAGGAAGTGGAGGGATGGGTTAGTAAATTTGCTGATGACACAAGGGTGGGGGTGTTGTGGATAATTTGGAGGGCTGTCAGAGGTTACAGCAGGACATTGATAGGATGCAAAACTGGGCTGAGAAGTGGCAGATGAAGTTCAACCCAGATAAGTGTGAGGTGGTTCATTTTGGTAGATCAAATATGATGGCAGAATATAGTATTAATGGCAAGACTCTTGACAGTGTGGAGGATCAGAGGGATCCTGGGGTCCGAGTCCATAGGACACTCAAAGCTGCTGTACAGGTTGACTGCGTGGTTAAGAAGGCATACGATACATTGGCCTTCATCAACTATGGGACTGAGTTCAAAAACTGAGAGGTAATGTTATAGTTTTATAGGACCCTGGTCAGACCCCACTTGGAGTACTGTGCTCAGTTCTGGTTGCCTCACTACAGGAAGGATGTGGAAACCATAGAAAGGGTGCAGAGGAGATTTACAAGGATGTTGCCTGGATTGGGGAGCATGCCTTATGAGAATTGATTGAGTGTACTTGGCCTTTTCTCCTTGGAGTGACGGAGGACGAGAGGTGACCTGATAGAGGCCTATAAGATGATGAAAGGCATTGATTGTGTGGATAGTCAGAGGCATTTTCCCAGGCTGAAATGGCTAGCACGAGAGGGAACAGTTTTAAGGTGCTTGGAAGTAGGTACAGAGGCGATGTCAGGAGTAAGTTTTTTATGCAGAGTGGTGATTGTGTGGAATGGGCTGCCAGTGACGGTGGTGGAGGCGGACACAATAGGGTCTTTTAAGAGACTCCTGGAGAATTACATGGAGCTTGGAAAAATAGAGGGCTATGGGTAACACTAGGTAATTTCTAAGATAAGGACATGTTTGGCACAGCTTTGTGGGCTGAAGGGCCTATATTGTGCTGTAGGTTTTCTATGTTTCTATGTTTGTATCCAGTAAGGTTTCTTAAATCAATAAGTCGACAGTCTTACGAGAGGAGGGGCCATGCTGGACCTGGCGTTGGGTAATGAGCCTGGCCAGGTGACTGATGTTTCAGTGGACAAACAGTTTGGGAACAGTCACCACAAGTTCGCAACTTTCAGGATAGCTAAAGATAAGGATAGGTATTGCCCTCATGGGAGAGTTTTAAATTGGAGTTGGGCAAATTACAAGGGCATTAGGCAGGAATTAAGGAGAGTTAATTGGGAACACCTTTTCTCTGGCAAGTCCACATCAGCCATGTGGACGGTGTTTAAAGATCAATTGCACAGAGTACAGGAAAGCTATGTTCCTGATGGCAGGGATGGAGAGATAAGAGAACCTTGGATGTCCGCTCTCTCTCTCTCTCTCTGGCTATCCATCCCAGAGGATGATGATAGTTCCTTTCAGTCAGTTAGTGGGGTGGTACCCCACTCCTCAGAAAGGAACAGCGTGTGCGTGAGTGGATTTTAGGTGAGTAGGGGGGTTGCACAGGTCCAGACCCACCCTCTCGACATCCCCTCCTGGATCCAGCGGCATGGTGGAGTCCAAGACAGCTGGGGAAAGTTCTGTTGCAGTGAATGGTCAGACCAAGCTTCGATGCAAGGGATGCCCTTTCCACGCTTCACGGCACGTGTTTGCTAGATGGCTGTTGACCCTATGAGAGGGTTCATCCGCCCTTTGACAGGTCTTGTTTTTCATCCTGCAGGGTGTCTAGCCACCCTCCTCACCAGGCAAGCCTGGTGGGGGAGCCGGTTTAGTCGCTGACCACCCAACCATGCGACAGGTAGTACTGGGTTACATGGTACCAGTAACACTCAGGTGAGTGACCTGACCAGGATGTCCAGAGAGATGATGAATTTAGTCAAGAAGGAAAAGGAGAAGTATATAAAGCTTTGGAAGGTCAAAGGTTCTAACGAAGCAGATGAGGATCTTAAAGAAGCCAGAAAAGAACTGAAGAAGGGAATTCGGAAAGCCAGGAGGGGCCATGAAAAGTCTTTGGCAAGTAGGATTAAAGTGAATCCCAAGGTGTTCTGTACATACATCAAAAGCAAGAGGATAAGTAGAGAGATAAAGTGGGTAACATTTGCTTGGATGTACAGAATGTGAGTGAGGTCCTTAATGAGTACTTTGTTTTGGTATTTACCAAGGAATAGGATATGAAGAACCAGGCAATCAGTGCTGAGTGTATAAATACGTTCGGGCATTTAGGGGTCAAGGAGGAGGAAGTGTTGGGCCTCCTAATGAGTTTTAAGGTGGATAATTTCATAGGGCCTGATGGAGGTCTGTAATTAGTGGAGTTCCACAGGGATCTGTACTGGGACCACTGCTGTTTGTAATGTATATAAATGACCTGGATGAAAGTGTAGATGGGTGAGTTAGTAAGTTTGTGGATGATACCAAAATTGGTGGAGTTGTGGATAGTGTTGAAGACTGGCAAAAAATACAGCATGATATAGATCAGTTGCCGATATGGGCAGAGAAATGGCAGATAGGGTTTAATCGAGATAAATGTGAGATATTGCACCTTGGTAGGGCAAATGCAAGCAGATAGTACACTGCTAAGGGCAAAACCCCCTTAGCAAAAAGGAACAGGGGCAAATCCTGAGAACTATAGACTGGTGAGTCTTATGTCCATTGCAGGGAAATTGCTGGAGCAAATTCCAGGGGATAGGATATATGAGCATTTGGAATCCCATGGCCTAATTAAGGAGAGCCAGCATGGCTTTGTTTCTCAGGTCATGCCTTACCAACTTGATTGAGTTTTTTGTAAAGGTGACGAGAGAGATTGTTGAGGATAGAGCAGTGGATGTCCATATGGATTTTAGTAAGCTGTTTGTCAAAGTCCCTCATGGGAGACTAATCCAGAAGATGCATGGGGTCCATGGTGAATTGGCTGTTTAGGTTCTGAACTAGCTTGTACATTGAAGACAGAGGGAAGTGATTGGTTGAGATGGAGGTCTATACTTAGTGGTGTTCCACAGGGATCTGTGCTGGGACCTCTGCTGTTTGTGATGTATATAAATGACCTGGATGAAAATATAGATGGGTGGGTGAGTAAATTTGTGGATGATACCAAGATTGGTGGAGCTGCAGACGGTGTAGAAGACTATCAATGAATACAGCATGATATAGATCAGTTGCAGATGTGGGCTGAGAAATGGCAAATAGAGTTTAACCCAGATAAATGTGAGCTGTTGCACTTCGGTAGGGCAAATGCAAGGAGACAGTGCACTGTTAAAGGCTAGATCCTTAAGTGTTGTTGAGAAGAGAATTCTTGGGATCCAAGTTCATGGCTCCTTGAAAGTGGCTACACAGGTTGATAAGATGGTTAATAAGGGTTTTGGAATGCTTTCTTTTATTAGTCAGGACTGAGTTCAAAAGTCAAGAGGTTATGCTGCAACTCTTTAAAAAAATTCTGGTTAGGCCACATCTGGACTATTGCATAAAGTTCCAGTCTCCCCACTCTAGGAAGGTTGTTGATGCTTTGGGAGAGTGCAGAAGAAGTTTATGAGAATGTTGCCTGGTTTGGAGGGCATGTGCTGTTACGAGAGGTTGGACAAACCTGGGTTGTTTTCTCTGCAGCATCAGAGACTGAGAGGAGATCTGATGAAGGTTTACAAGATTATGAGAAGCACAGACAGAGTGGACAGGGAGTAGCTGTTTCCCAAAGTTGAAAATACCAGAAGGCGTGTATTGAAAGTGAGAGGGGGTAGGTTTAAAGGGGATGCGAGGATAAGTTTTTCACACAGAGTTGTGGATGTCGGGAATGTGCCGCCTGGTATGGTGGTAGAGGCAGAAACAATGGCTTTTAAGAGATGCTTGGATAGGAACATGAATGTAATGAAGATGGAAGGATATAGACATGGTTTAGGTAAGAGGGATTAGTGTTTGGGTGTTTTTTGCTCTTCAGCTGGTTCAGCACAACATTGTGGGCCAAATGACCTGCTCCTGTGCTGTACTCTTCTGTCTTCTGTGTTCTGAGTATTGCTGAGCAGCGAGATCTTGGGCTCCAGGTTCATCGCTCCTTAAAAGTGGCTACACAGGTTAAGAAGGCTGATGAAATGCTTGCTTTTATTAGACGAGGCATTGAGTTGAAAAATTAAGAGGTTAGGTTGCAACTTTATAAAACTCTGTTAGGCCACATCTGGAGTATTGCATACAGTTCTGGTCACTCCACTATCGGAAGGACGTTGAGGCTTTGGAGAGGGTGCAGAAGAGGTTTACCAGGATGCTGTCTGGTTTAGAGGGCATGTGCTATTGGGAGAGGCTGGGTAAACTTGGGTTGTTTTCTCTGGAGAAGCAAAGGCTAGGGGGAGATCGAATAGAGGGTTGGAAGATTATGGGAGACATAGATAGAGTAGACAGATAATATCTTTTTCCTCAGGTAGAAATATCTAATACCAGAGGGCATGCATTGAAGGCGAGAGAGGGTAGGTTCAGAGGAGATGTGAGGGGTACGTGTTTTACTCAGAGAGTTATGGATGTCTGCAATGCGCTGCCTGGTATGGTGGTAGAGGCTAATGTACTAGAAGCTTTTAAGAGATGTTTTGATAGGCATATGAATATGAAGAAGATGGAAAGATGTGGGCATTGTGTGGATAGGAGGTATTAGTTTTTGTTTTTTTTTTATTTACTCTATAGCTGGTTTGGTGCAACACTGTGGGCCAAAGGACCTGTTCCTGTTCTGTAGTGTTCTGTGTTCTGACTTCTATGTTTGTCCACTCTGATCAAGTTGCCTAGCTGAGGTAATCCCATTTGCCAGCATTAGGCACACATCCCTCTGAACCAGGGGTTCCCAACCTGGAGTTCACGGACTCCCCTGTTAATATTAGGGGCCCATGGCATAAAAAATGTTGGGAACCCTTGCTCTAAACCTTTCCTATCCATGCTTCAGTAGCCTTCCTCATAAGGGGCATAGTGGACAGTGAGGAAGGCTATCAAAGATTGCAGCAGGATCTGGACTTGCTGGAAAAAATTGGCTGAAAAATGGAAGATCGAATTTAATATCGACAAGTATGAGGTATTACACTTTGGGAGGACAATTGCACTACGGTAGGACTTGCATGGTGAGTGGTTGCGTACAGAGGAGTGTGGTAGAACAAAGGAATCTGGGAATAAAGATCCTTAATTCATTGAAAGTGACATCATGGATAGATAGGGTTGTAAAGAAAGCCTTTGGCACATTGGCCTTCATAAATTAAGGTATTGAGTACAGGAGATGGGATGTTATTTTGAAATTGTATAAGACATTGTTGAGGCCTAATTTGGAGTATTGTGTGCATTTCTGGTCACCTACCTACAGGAAAGATGTCAATAAGGTTGAAAGAGTACAGAGAAAATTTACAAGGATGATGCCTGGACTTGCGTGCCTGAGTTATAGGGAAAGGTTGAATAGGTTAGGACTTTATTCCTTAGAGTGTAGGAGAATAAGGAGAGATTTGATAGAGGTATATAAAATTGTGAGTGCAAGCAGGCTTTTTCCACTGAGGTTGTGTGAGATTACAACTAGAGGTTATAGCTTTAAGGTGAAAAATGAAATATTTAAGGTGAACATGAGGTGGAACTTCTTCACTCAGAGGGTGGTGAGAGTGTGGAACAAGCGGCCAGCACAAATGATGGATGTGGGTTTGATTGCAACATTTAAAAGAAATTTGGGTAAGTACATGGATGGGAGGGATATGGAGAGTTGTGGTCCAGGTGAAGGTTAATGGGAGTAGGCAGATTAGTAGCTTGACACGGACTAGATGGGTCAAAGCGTCTGTTTCTGTAGTGTTCTATGACTCTACCACGGAGGCACAAGAGGCCTGTCTGAATGTTTTTTAATGGTACCCACTTCTACCATTTCCTCGAGGAGCTTATTCCATGTACACAACACCATTATGGAAATAGTTGCCTTCAGATCCCTTTTTACCCTTTCCCCTACTTTAAACATATGCCGTTTCATTTTGGAATGTCCTGCTTTGTGGCTATTCATAATCTCTATGTCCCATTCACCGCACAAACTTCTATGTTTCAGAGAAAAAAGTTCTAGCCAACCTAACCTCTCCTTGTAATTCAAAGTCTCTAGTCCCAGTAACATTCTTGTAAATCTTTTTGTACTCTTTCCAGTTTAATGATGTCCTATAGAAGGGCAATTAGAGCTTACACAATATTCCAAATACGGGCTTAACAACAGACATCCCACCTCTTCCGGAACTTCCAGGAGTCTCCCGTATATGAATAGTGGCTCCCTGATGCCCGCAAATTATATACAATATCACGGAAATCAATTTTTTTGAGAGCGAGCGAGAGAAAAGCAAGAGAGAGAGTGAGAGCAACCATGAGAGAGAGAGCGCGTGCGAGCGAGAGCGAAGGCAAGCGAGCGCACGAGCGAGAGAGAGAGACAGCACGAGCGAGAGTGCGCCATGGCAGAGTGTTCCAAAAATATATAAAACGTACGTCACCCCAGACTACACTAAAGTGTACCCCTGCCTAATAGGGGTTAAAATAATGACAGTGTTGCTCACTACACTGTTTGCAACAGTGACTTTTCTATTGCCCATGGTGGGTTAAGACTGTAAAAGACATGTTGAGTTGAGTTTAACAGGTGTCATTCGTTCATTAGCATAGCTGACGTTATTTAAACTAGCTGGCTAGCGGCTAAGGAGCTACTCTATTGCAGACATCCCACCTCTCCCAGAAGTCTCCCGCAAATTGATGGTGCTACTTCCCTGAAATCAGTTTTTGCAGGGTGGGATGTCTGTAACAATGTCTTCTAAAGTTGTAAAATTTCATCCCAACTCCTGTGCTCATTATCCTGACCAATGAAGGCAAGCATGCCAAATGCCTTCTTCACTTGCCTATCTAACTGTATTGCAGCTTTCAAGGAACTGTGTACCTGCACACCTGGGCCTCTCTGTTCAACAACAGGGCTCACCATTTACTGTGAATGTCATGCACTGGATTGTCTTACCGAAAAGCAACACCTCACATTTATCGTTAACAAAGGTCTTGCCAGATTTTCCTTCATCACCCTAACAAATCAAAAATAGAATTTCACTTTTTGCAAATGTCCTACACCTGATTATTTTTTCCTGTGATCCTTTGCAGAAGTACAGTGGGACACTTAAGGCTTATCTTTATTAACCCAAGCAAATTAGACATCTTCAATCTAATGATAATTTAAGTTATTGAATAACAAAATCCACGAGATCGAATAATTAAGTGCTGCCTTATTAAGGTTTCTACTGATTATGTATGAATTTCCCATTTCATTACTATGAAGTTTTTATAAATGAATGACAATTCACATAAATGCTAACGTACTGTTGATATTATGAGGACCTCATTCTATTTGTTCGTCAGTCAATGATGTGTTTTCAGTTTTCCCCATTTTTCCACTTAGATGTTATTGTCTCAGCTTCGACTCGCTTGACATGTGACCCATTCTATCACTCTCCTGGGAATCAGAATTTTAGCTGGAAATCTGTTCTTTGCAACTTTAGTTCCTTAAAATGTACAATATTCTACTCCATCTTGGCTAATTCTATAACCTTTCATTGCTGATCACTTCTTATCTTAGTATAAAAAATGCTTCCTGGTCAATGGATTTCACAAGAATTCAAACCTACATTTATGTACCTTTTAGCGATTTAGTGCCGAGTAGGCCTTCTAGCCTTTGAGCCATGTTAGCCCAGAAACACCCGGCAAACCTGATTTAACCCTAATGTAATTGTGGGGCAATGTTCAATAACCAATTATCCTATCCGGTACGTCTTTGGACTGTAGGAGGAAACCAGAGCACCCGGAGAAAACACACACATTCCATGGGGAGGACGTGCAGAGACTCATTACAGAACAATGTCAGAACCTATCAAGTTTTTAAAAGCCATACGGAACAATGTGGTGGGGAAGATGCTGGAATCAATTATAAGAGATGAAATAGTGGCATATTTGGATAGCAGTAGCAGGATTGGTCTGAGTCAGCATGGATTTACAAAGGGAAATCATGCTTGACTAATCTTCTGGAATTTTTTGAGGATGTAACTATGAAAATGGACAAGGGAGAGCCAGTGGATGTAGTGTACCCGGACTTTCAGAAAGCCTTTGATAAAGTCCCACATAGGAGGTTAGTCTGCAAAATTAGAGCAAATGGTATTGAGGGTAGGGTACTGACATGGATAGAAAATTGGTTGGCAGACAGGAAAAAAGAGTAGAGATTAATGGGTCCTTTTCAGAATGGCAGGCAGTGACTAGTGGGGTACCACAAGGCTCGGTGCTGGGACCACAGCTATTTACAATATACATTAATGATTTAGATGAGGGGATTAAAAGTAACATTAGCAAATTTGCAGATGACACAAAGCTGGGAGGCAGTGTGAAATGTGAGGAGGATGTTATGAGAATGCGGGGTGACTTGGACAGGTTGGGTGAGTGGGCAGATGCATGGCAGATGCAGATTAATGTGGATAAATGTGAGGTTATCCACTTTGGTGGCAAGAACAGGAAGGCAGATTACTATCTGAATGGTGTCAAGTTAGGAAAAGGGGAAGTACAACGAGATCTAGGTGTCCTTGTACATCAGTCGCTGAAAGTAAGCATGCAGGTACAGCAGGCAGTGAAGAAAGCTAATGGCATGTTGGCCTTCATAACAAGGGGAGTTGAGTATAGGAGCAAAGAGGTCCTTCTGCAGCTGTACAGGGCCCTGGTGAGACCACACCTGGAATATTGTGTACAGTTTTGGTCTCCAAATTTGAGGAAGGACATTCTTGCTATTGAGGGAGTGCAGCGTAGGTTCACGAGGTTAATTCCCAGGATGGCGGGACTGTCATATGTTGAAAGATTGAAGCAACTGGGCTTGTATACACTGGAATTTAGAAGGATGAGAGGAGATCTGATTGAAACATATAAGATTATTAAGGGATTGGACACGCTAGAGGCAGGAAACATGTTCCTGATGTTGGGGGAGTCCAGAACGAGAGGCCACAGTTTAAGAATAAGGGGTAGACAATTTAGAACAGAGTTGAGGAAAAACTTTTTCACACAGAGGGTTGTGGTTCTGTGGAATGCTCTGCCTCAGAAGGCAGTGGAGGCCAATTCTCTGGATTCTTTCAAGAAAGAGTTAGATAGAGCTCTTAAAGATAGCGGAGTGAAGGGATATGGGGAGAAGGCAGGAAAAGGGTACTGATTGTGGATGATCAGCCATGATCACAGTGAATGGTGGTGCTGGCTCGAAGGGCTGAATGGCCTACTCCTGCACCTATTGTCTATTGTCTATTGTCAATTAGATCAGATTAGATTTGAGTAGATTAGATTATAAAGACACTCAGTCCTCGTTTATTGTCATTTAGTAATGCATGTATTAAGGAATGATACAATGTTCCTCCAGTATGATGTCACAAAAACACAAGACAGACCAAGACTAAAACTGACAAAAAACACATAATTATAACATATAGTTACAACAGTGCAAAGCAATACCGTAATTTGATAAAGAGCAGACCATGGGCACGGTAAAAAGAGTCTCAAAGTCCCGATAGCCCCATCATCTCACACAGATGGTAGAAGGAAGAAAAACTCTCCCTGCCATGAACCTCCAACACTGCAAACTTGCCGATGTAGCACCCTGGAACCACCTGACCACAGCCAACTCTGAGTCCATCCGAAAACTTTGAGCCTCCAACCAGCCCTCCGACACCAAGCACCGAGCACCATCTCTGCTGAGCACTTTGATCCCGGCCGCCAAGCGACAAGCAAAGCCGAGGACTCAGGGCCTTCCCCTCCAGAGATTCTGGATCGCACAGTAGCAGTGGCAGCGAAACAGGCATTTCATAAGTTTCACCAGATGTTCCTCCATGCTTCTCACGTCTGTCTCCATGAAATCAGGATTGTGCATGGCATCCTACTTGACAGTTTACAGATATTCATTCCGGAGTGGTCGCTGTGCGCTGCGTCGCGCCGCCATCTTTTCTTATAATATCGATAATATCACTTCAACGTTAGTTTGTTACCTGTCTTGTGAGCATGATGTAATTATCTTGTGAGCATGATGTCATTATCTCATGATGGGCATGATGTAATTGTCTCATGACAGCGGGGTGATGTGATGTCACATGATGGCAGGTTCTAACCAGTATAAAAGGGAAACCGCAGTTTGTTGCATAGGTTTTTTTTGTTGGGAGTCAGTCGGTGGTTATGTAATCGAGGAAAGAGACAGAGCGAGAGTGAAGAATTTGCCAGCTTCGTACGAACCTAAGAAGTCAATGGTATTCAATGGCGTTTTGGTTAACCCTTGCATGGCCTCGGGTGTTGTGTGTGTTGACCACCTACTGCGAAAGGTCAGTTACTGTGAGAAATCTTATTCTTCGTGTTTTCTTCGGACAAGGCATTTCTCAGCTGGGATCTGCGTCAGAAGTTTCGTCTTTTCTTCATCGCTGGTTCGGGAAGTCTCTCCTGTCACTTATTTCATAAATCACTTGGACAGTTTAAACTACCACCTTAAGACTGTGCTTAAGTAACATCGGTTAAGAATATTCTTTAAGTTTGACTGTTTGATAGCTATAGATGCATAACACTGTTAACTTCCATTTAAGTTAGTCGTTTGTTTACTTTTTGATGCTTTTGAGTAGAGGTTAATACAACTTTTGTTGTTTATTTATAAAAATCTGACTCAATTTCATATCTATTGCTGCTGATGTGTAACATATGTGGGGGCTTGTCCAGATTTGAACAAATTTAGAGCTTAATTGGTTGTTTGATTATCGATCTGATTGGAAAAGGGGAAATAGTCGATCCCTTTTGCTTGATTGGTTTGTGTGTAGTAATCAGCAGCAATGGATGTTGGGGACTTTCTGGAATCACCAACTCCTGCGGCATTAGTGAATGTGAAAACGAGTGAGGTGCGGGAAATTGCTGAAAATCTGATGCTTACAGGGATAACTACGGTTACTACTAAGCCACAGATTCAGAGAAAAATAGCTGAGTATTATGTAGCTACGAAAGTGTTTGATGAAGAGGTGTTAGAGAAGTTTCCTATAAGTAAAGATGTGATCTGGTTACGGCCAGAACAAATAGCGTTAGATAAACTTAAAATAGAGGCTGAGATGGAACAAAATCAATTAGAAGCTGCAGAAAAACAGAGGCAGTATGATGCTAGAGGAGCAGACAAACAGAGGGAGTTTGAGCTAGAAAAGATAGAGAAAGTGAAGCAAGCTGGTTCGAGGAAACTGATTATACCATTTGTTGCTAGTCAGGAAGTTAAATTAATTCCTCCATTTAATGAGGCAAATGTTGATAGATACTTTCAGCATTTTGAGAAGGTTGCTCAGAGTTCACAGTGGCCGAGAAAGGGCTGGCTTGTTCTTTTACAAAGTGTATTTAGAGGCAAAGCACAACAGGTTTATATGGCCTTAACCAGTGAATAGGCAGCTGATTATGATACTGTGACGCAGGCTATACTTAAAGCTTATGAATTGGTTCTGGAAGCTTATAGACAGAGGTCTAGGAGTCTGAAGAAACCTGTGAACCAGACTTACGTGGAATTTGCCTATGACAAATCTGTGTGTTTTGAGAGATGGTGCACATCTAAAAATTGAATGAAGATTATGACAACTTAAAGGAGTTGGTTCCGATTGAGGAATTTAAAAGGTGCGTCCCTGATGGCATAAAAGAATATTTGAATGAAAAGGAGCCTGCCACGTTGCTAGAGTCTGCTAAATTAGCGGATGAGTATGCTCTAACCCATAAGAGTAAGTTTACTCTGAGTAAAACTTTCCAAAAGAGTAGCCTGGATAGTCAAGGTCAATGAGAAATTAAAGCGGAAGCTAGTGATAAAGGTAAGGATGAAGGGAAGCAAGTGAAGGAAAAACATTTCGGTCCTACTTGTCACTATTGTAGGAAACCTGGTCATGTTCTGGCTAACTGTTTCTGTCTGAAGAAGAAGGAAAAGGAGGCAGTTCCAGATGCCTGTGTCCAGCATTTTGAAATACCCATAAACCCACAGGATTCGGGACATTCAAAGGAAGCTCTGACAAGGTCTGACCGAGTTAGGAAAGGATTCGATCCTTTTATGTCAGATGGATTTGTTTTGGTGAATGAAGGGTCCACTCAAGTACCAATAAAAATTCCTGGGATACTGGGGCTTCTCAGTCACTTATGTTAGACAGTGTTTTAGAGCTTAGTGATAAGACTGACTGAAGTAAATCTCATGCTAGGTATTGAGGGCAACCTAATGCCTGTACCTCTGCACAAAGTGGTTTTAAAGTCAGGCATAGTTTCAGGACCCGTTAAAATTGGACTACGACCCAGTTTACCGGTGGAAGGTATTTCTTTATTGTTAGGGAATGACCTAGCAGATGGAAAAGTTGTTCCTGCAGTGCAGCTGACAACTAAACCAATCACTGATGATCCAATGATGGATTGTAACATGTATCCTTCCTATGCAGTAACCCGAGCTATGGCCAAAAGGTTTGCCCAGGCAGATGGTTCTGTGCAGCATGGGTCTACTCCCCATGATAGCTCAATTCGGGATTCAGATTCTGATGATTTATCAGGAGCTTTCCTACCTTCTTTGTTTGATCAAAATCCTTGTAGTGAGTCTGACCATAAAGACTTGTCTCTGTCTAGGAAGGAGATGATAGCGGAGCAGAGCAGAGATCCTGAGATTGCCACCTTGAGAGAGAATGCTCTCCGAGATAATGAGATTGGGAAGGTGCCAGTAGAGTTTTATTTTAAGAGTAGAGTGTTAATGAGGAAGTGGAGACCACCTGAGAGTCCTGTAAGTGAGGAAAGGGCAGTTGTTCACCAGGTAGTCGTTCCTAAAGTCTATAGAAATGAGATTTTAACTTTGGCCCATAGTAAACCCTTGGGTGACCATGTAGGTGTGAATAAAACTGTGAACAAAGTTATGAAACACTCTTTCTGGCCTGGTTTGAGGAAAGATGTGGCGACATTTTGCCAAACTTGTCACACTTGTCATGTTATGGGTAAACCTAATCAAGTCAACCCAGTGGCCCCATTACAACCTATTCCTGCATTTGGTGAACCGTTTTCTAAAGTTATTGTATATTGTGTTGGCCCATGGCCAAAAACTAAAGCTGGCCATCAATATTTGCTGACCATCATGTGTACAGCATCTAGGTTTCCCGAAGCAATACCTCTCAGGAATATAACAGCCATAACTGTGACAAAGGCTCTCATAAAGTTCTTTATTTTATTTGGGTTGCCTATAGAAATTCAGTCCGATCAAGAAAGTAATTTTTTGTCTGGACTATTCCACAAGGTAGTTTATAAACTGGGAGCCAAATAGATTACATCGTCTGCATACCATCTAGAATCACAAGGAGCCTTAGAAAGGTTCCATTCTACCTTCAAAACCATGATTAGGACATTTTGTGTTGAAAATGAGAAGGATTGGGATGAGGGAGTTCATTTGCTTTTGTTTGTAGTAAGGGAGTCAGTGCAGGAGTCCCTAGGCTTTAGCCCCTTTGAACTTGTGTTTGGGCATAGAGTCAGAGGACCTTTGGCATTGTTAAAAGAACAGTAGGTTAACAAAGAACTACATACTAATTTGATGGATTATGTCTTAAAATTTAAGGAGCGATTGCAAAAAGCTTGCAGCTTAGCAAGGGAAAATTTAAAATCTGCTCAGGAAAGAATGAAAACTTGGTATGACAAGGAAGCTAGAACGAGGTCATTTAAGCTGGGAGATAAGGTGTTGGTTCTTTTCCCGGTGCAAACGAACCTTTTACAAGCTAAATTTCATGGTCCTTACAAGGTTATATCTAGTGTTAATGATGTGGACTATGCGGTAAAGATACCAGATTGACAAAGGCCAACACAATTTTGTCATGTAAACATGATAAAACCATATTATGAAAAACAGTCTGTCACTATGACTGTTGTTGTCAACAACAATGAGTCTGATCTCATTGGGGACTTGGTAGTCGATCCATTTGAGGCTTATTTTAAACCGAACATTATTTCTGCCAGACTAACAAATTCAACAATTTTGGAAAATATTGATGAGAAATTGGCTCATCTACAGCCACAGCAGTGGCGGCAAATGAAGCAGTTAATTATGAAATTTAGGGATTTATTTCCAAACATTCCAAGAAGAACCACAGTAGCCTCACATGATGTAGATGTTGGAAATGCTAAACCTATAAAGCAATATCCATATCGAATGAATGTGGAAAAATGTACACTGGCCGAACAAGAAATTAAGTATATGTTAGAAAATGATATTATTGGACCTTCTACTTCAGATTGGAGTTCACGTTGTGTCATGGTGCCTAAACCAGATGGTAGTATTCGGTTTTGTACTGATTACAGGAAGATGAATGCTTGACAAAAACTGATGCGTATCCAATCCCCAGGGTAGATGATTGTGTGGACAAGGTTGGAAAAGCTAAGTTTCTTACAAAGATTGATCTATTGAAGGGTATTGGTGTGTTCCATTGATGGGTAAAGGTAGAGAAGTTTCTGCATTTGTAATGCCATCTGGGTTATATGAATACAATGTTCTGCTATTTGGAATGAAGAATGCTCCAGGAACATTCCAGAGAATGATTAATTCTGTAATTTGAGGGTTAAAACATACAGATGCCTATATTGATGATTTAGTCACAGGGAATGACATTTGGGAAGCACATATATTTGCAGTGAAAAAGCTGTTTGAAAGATTTTCACAAGCCAACCAACCTGCTAATCTAGCTAAAAGTGAGTTTGGCCATGCCACTGTGACCTATCTTGGTTACGTTGTGGGTCAAAGCAGGTTG
The DNA here is from genome assembly GCF_963921235.1 of Mobula hypostoma. Classification (NCBI taxonomy): domain Eukaryota; kingdom Metazoa; phylum Chordata; class Chondrichthyes; order Myliobatiformes; family Myliobatidae; genus Mobula; species Mobula hypostoma. Next base: position 834,940 of record NC_086128.1, read on the forward strand.
GCTCCTGTTCAGGCAAAAGTTCAGGCAATTTCGGAAGTTCCCACTCCAACCGGTAAAAAAGCTCTGAGAAGATCCTTGGGAATGGTAGGATATTACCGTAAGTTCTGTAAAAATTTTGCCGATATTGCCCTTCCATTGACTAACCTTCTGAAGAAAGGTGAAAAGCTTATTTGGAAAGATACTTGTCAGGAAGCATTTGATTGGAAGCATTGTCAGGCCGCGCCCCAGCGGCCTCAATGACTACAGACTGGTGGCATTGACCTCCCACATCATGAAGACCCTGGAGAGACTTGTTCTGGAGCTGCTCCGGCCTATGGTCAGGCCACACTTAGATCCCCTCCAGTTCGCCTACCAGCCCCGACTAGGAGTTGAGGATGCCATCGTCTACCTGCTGAACCGTATCTACGCCCACCTGGACAAGTCAGCAAGCACTGTGAGGGTCATGTTTTTTGACTTCTCCAGTGCGTTCAACACCATCCGCCCTGCTCTGCTGGGGGAGAAGCTGACAGCGATGCAGGTGGATGCTTCTCTGGTATCATGGATTCTTGATTACCTGACTGGCAGACCACAGTATGTGTGCTTGCAACACTGTGTGTCCGACAGAGTAATCAGCAGCACTAAGGCTCCACAGGGGACTGTCTTGTCTCCCTTTCTCTTCACCATTTACACCTCGGACTTCAACTACTGCACAGAGTCTTGTCATCTTCAGAAGTTTTCTAATGACTCTGCCATAGTTGGATGCATCAGCAAGGGAGATGAGGCTGAGTACAGGGCTATGGTAGGAAACTTTGTCACATGGTGTGAGCAGAATTATCTGCAGCTTAATGTGAAAAAGACTAAGGAGCTGGTGGTAGACCTGAGGAGAGCTAAGGTACCAGTGACCCCTGTTTCCATCCAGGGGGTCAGTGTGGACACGGTGGAGGATTACAAATACCTGGGGATACGAATTGACAATAAACTGGACTGGTCAAAGAACACTGAGGCTGTCTACAAGAAGGGTCAGAACCGTCTCTATTTCCTGAGGAATGAGGTCCTTTAACATCTGCCAGACGATGCTGAGGATGTTCTACGAGTCTGTGGTGGCCAGTGCGATCATGTTTGCTGTTGTGTGCTGGGGCAGCAAGCTGAGGGTAGCAGACACCAACAGAAACAACAAACTCACTCATAAGGCCAGTGATGTTGTGGGGATGGAACTGGACTCTCTGACGGTGGTGTCTGAAAAGAGGATGCTGTCCAAGTTGCATGCCATCTTGGACAATGTCTCCCATCCACTACATAATGTACTGGGTGGGCACAGGAGTACATTCAGCCAGAGACTCATTCCACTGAGATGCAGCACAGAGCGTCATAGGAAGTCATTCCTGCCTGTGGCCATCAAACTTTACAACTCCTCCCTTGGAGGGTCAGACACCCTGAGCCAATAGACTGGTCCTGGACTTATTTCATAATTTACTGGCATAATTTACATATTACTATTTAACTATTTATGGTTCTATTACTATTTATTATTTATGATGCAACTGTAACGAAAACCAATTTCCCCCAGGATCAATAAAGTATGACTATGACTCTGACTATGACTATAAATTGAAAGCTATCCTATGTCACCAACCTGTGCTCAGGTCAACTGACTTTGAAAAACCATTTTCCCTAGCTGTGGATGCCAGTGACGAGGCTGCAGGAGCAGTGTTACTACAAAGGGATAATTATGATGATGTTGACCATCCTGTGGCTTATTTTTCCAAGAAATTTAATGAGCATCAAAGAAATTATTCAACCATAGAAAAGGAATTATTATCTCTTATTTTAGCTCTGCCACATTTTGATGTGTATGTTGGCGCAACTCAGAAACTACTTGTGGTTTAAACCGATCATAACCCATTGGTATTTTTGAATAAGCTGAAAAACAAAAATAGAAGATTGCTAAATTGGAGTTTGATTTTACAAGAATATGATCTCTTAATAACTCACATTAAAGGCAAAGATAATGTAATTACCGACTGTCTGTCCAGATGTTGAACTCGCTATGTAAATTTTTTTTGAGTGAAATTTTGATATTTATATACACTCCTGCAATATGTTATATTAGTACTGTATGATGACTGATATGTATGGTGCATTTTTATAATTTTATACATTTGTATATTTTTTGGGGGGAAGGTGTTACCTGTCTTGTGAGCATGATGTCATTATCTTGTGATGGGCATGATGTAATTGTCTCATGACAGCGGGGTGATGTGATGTCACGTGATGGCAGGTTCTAACCAGTATAAAAGGGAAACCGCAGTTTGTTGCATAGGTTTTTTTTTGTTGGGAGTCACAGTCGGTGGTTACGTAATTGAGGAAAGAGAGAGAGCGAGAGTGAAGAATTTGCCAGCTTCGTACGAACCTAAGAATCAACGGTGGTCTGTGTGCCTTGAATGTGACTGACATTTGGTACGGTCCATAGGAACATTGTGGCACACACTTTTGGTTAACCCCTGCATGGTCTCGGGTGTTTTGTGTGTTGACCACCTGCTGCGAAAGGTCAGTTACTGTGAGAAATCTTATTTTTCGTGTTTTCTTCGGACAAGGCATTTCTCGGCTGGGATCTGCGTCAAAATTTTCGTTTTTTCTTCATCACTGGTTCGGGAAGTCTGTCCTCTCATTTATTTCATAAATCACTTGGACTGTTTAAACTACCACCTTAAGACTGTGCTTAAATAAGACCTGTTAAGAATTGTCTTTAAGTTTGATTGTTTGATAACTATAGATGCATAACACTGTTAACTTCCGTTTAAGTTAGTCGTTCGTTTACTTTTCGATGTTTTTGAGTAGAGGTTAATAAATTTCGTTGTTTATTTATAAAAGCCTGACTCAATTTCATATCTATTGCTGCTGATGTGTAACAAGTTTTTTTAAATAATTCTTGATTTCAAACACTTCCTGAGTCACCATCATCCATGTTACTCCATGACGATCATGAATGGAGTTAATGCTGATATCAATCAACTCAATTGTCCTCAGTTTTCATTGCAAACTATTTTAACATATCACCTTCAATCTTTGAGGTGTTTGGTGTTATTCTAGCTATTTCATAAATTTCTAAGAACTCACTGATGCTATCACTCCATATATTGTATACATGTTTGAAGCTTTTGAAAGATGGTCCCCACACAACGCTGAACCATCTATGGAAAAAAGTAGAGTTGACATTTTGGGCCGAGACCCTTTAGCAGTGTGCATTGCTCAGATTTCCAGCATCTATAGATTTTTTCTTGTTTGTGAAAGATGGTCCACATCTTTTTCATATTTCTAATATTTTCATGAATCTGTTTCAGAATCATCTATGTGATAAAAACTGCAAAGATAAATCCATAAATTCATATGGTGGCTCAGTATATGTTTCTTAATGTAAGTATCTTGGTTCAACTAAAGTATATGGGGTTAATTTTTTGATGATCTTATTTGATTTATTGATGAAGTGACATCAGGTTATCCATAAAGGAAAAATGGCCTGTCAACATTATGACTCAAAAAATAATTATTGCCAAGTCTATGTGTATTCCTCTGTAACTGTAGTTCTGCCTGAATTCAATTGAACCCTTCACTGAAAATGTCATCGAGTGAATTTCAGGAATGCTTCTTATTTTATCTGCACTTGAGAATAAAGAATGGCACCATCAATTTGCTTGTTCAACATTTGGTTTAATAAAACATTGATTAGTTACCATTGTTAGAAATAAGCAAAGTTACTCTGAAAATTTACATTGATGTATTACTCACTGAATCTTGTTGACTTGTTTATTGTATACTAACATGTTGGCAAGAGAACATTTTCTATTATATTCTTTCAGTATCAGCTACATTTTCTCCCATATCAACTACAATATAGATTTTATATTGCATACAATTTCTCCTGGTATCTACCAACAATATGCCTAGCAAACACATTTAAGAGATTGCACAATACTCGCAGTTTAAAGATGATATGATTTCAATTGTACCACAAACAAAAATATGAATAGTCTAAAATGTGTTGTATGTATTTGCAGGGAAAAAGGCTTTCATCAGCCTGGACTGAATTCAAGTCCCAGAGGTCAATGGACAGAACTCTTAACTATGTCAGAATCAGAATCAGGTATATTGTCACCGGCATGTGTCATGAAATTTGTTAACTTAGCTACAGTCGTTCAATGCATTACATAATATAGAAGGAAAAAAATAAAATAAAATAATAATAATAATAATACATAAATAAGTAACACACTTACAGTTTACATATATTGAATAGATTAAAATCATGCAAAAACCAAAATAATATATATTAAAAAAGTAAGATGGTGTTTACGGGCTCAATGTCCATTTAGGAATCGGATGGCAGAGGGGAAGAAGCTGTTCCTGAATCGCTGAGAGTGTGCCTTCAGGCTTCTGTATCTCCTACCTGATGGTAACAGTGAGAAAAGGGCATGTCCTGGGTGCTGGAGGTCCTTAATAATGGACGCTGCCTTTCTGAGACACCGCTCCCTGAAGATGCCCTGGGTACTTTGTAGGCTAGTACCCAAGATAGAGGATAGTCACTGTCCTGCCTTCTTTATAGCTGCATTGATATGTTTGGACCAGGTTAGATCCTCAGAGATCCTGACACCCAGGAACTTGAGACTGCTCACTCTCCCCACTTCTCATCTCTGTATGAGGATTGGTATGTGTTCCTTAGTCTTACCCTTCCTGTGATACTGCATATTTACAGATAATTATAAAGACAAAGGCAAACGTAATTGTAACACCATCAAAACTTACTGCACTTCCATATAAAAACATACTAATTAGAATTTACCAAATCACATTAGAAAATAATAAGATTTTCAAAAAAAAATCCACCTGAATATTAATTTCATTTGCCAGCAGAAGTGGGGATTATCTTGCAGTCACACCAGTTACTACCTCAGAGGATGAAAATTCTAATTGAATTATTAATAAGTTAAAGAACAGTTCACAGATAATACAATCAGATGGAAGTCATGATTTACATTAAAAATACTACTGAACTGGAGACGATCAACGTTCTAATTAAAGTCATTGGTATGTATGCTCATTCTTTCACTCCCTCATTAATATTAATCAACATGAATAAGTTTTACTGCACTCAAATCTATATGCTTTTGTGATCTCCATATGCCTGAAAGCAAATTTTAAATTGTTGTCAAAAAAAGGCCACGAGAGTTCAGCATAACTTTCAGTGTTTCCTTGGATACAAATTACTCCACCACAAGGTGGTGCTCAAAGCTCTTAGGATGCAGTAAAGTTGCAAGATGAGAAAATGCCTATGATGGCATGACAGCATTATTTGCAGATACTATGTATATTGACAAACCATATGCAGCCAGTTCATAATGAGGAAATATGACACAAACCTGAGCTAATTATTAACCTTGTAAACTTAGAGAAATGATTTCCTTTGTATTTTCTTTGGTTATCCATATTTTTAACTCAGCAAAATTATTTTGTCTCTTTTATTCCACTTTGATGCCTTTGTTTCTCTCCTGAGTGAATATTATTGGGAGATCTTTATTTACAAAGCCTAACCTATTTATTTTACCCTATTTAAGCTAGTTTTATTCTTGAAGGTGAAATAAAACTCCAGTATTATTTTTGTAAACCATAAATATTTACAACAAAGCAGAAATAAACATCCATGAATGATAAGGGTTTAGAATGGGTAGTGAATGGTAGAAGAAGTATCTATAATCAGAGTGCATAGATTTAAGATAAGGAGTAACACGCTTAGAGGAGTTATGGAGAATTTTCTTTTCATTTCAAGAGTAACTGGAGTTTTGAGTATATGTACTCTCATAACAATGCTAGACAAAACATGGAGATTATTGATCAAGTGTGGGTAAATATGATTAGTTCAGATGAGTAATTAATATGTTAGACTGAAAATCTGTTTCTATGTTGTAGGACTATTTAAAAAAAAGAATGAATAATAGTCCAGGTACAGGAGTAATGATTGTACAACAAGGACAGCCCGCAAGTGTCACCACACATTCCTGCGTGCCCACTGTTATATTTTGCAAGGAGCACTGAACATCAGAATTTGGTGGCTGAAGGCATAATTTACCAGCTGAATGAATAAATGAGCATTCAGGCCACCACTTTTTGCCTATGGCTACTCATTGTCCAGTGGAAGGTCTCCAAACAATACTTGGAAGTGCACTGGGCTGGTCTTGCAAACCCTTGCCAGTTGATCTTTAACTATGTCAATTTGAGGATGTGTTTATGTCTTTCGATGATTCCACAGAACATTTAACCTGAAAATAAAAGATGATTAGCTGAAAGAAACTACATTATAAATGGGCTGTGTAATTAGGCTGATTCAAAAGAGGGATTGATTTTAAAGTAGAGCAGTGATTAATAGAAGTTGCATTTTTCTTAATATTATTTCTATATTTTGCTTCTTGGTGTAGTTTTTAAGAGAAAAGCCATATTTGTTGCTAATTCCTAGCTGTACTGGGAAAATGTGATGAAAATTTTTCTTAAACTCCAGTAGGATATATAGTGATAATGTTTTTGTCATTGTGGTAGAAATCATATTCCAGAATTGTAATCTGTGATAGTGAAAAAATATTGATAATGCTCCAAGTTAGTGTATGACTTTTAAGGCGATTCAGTGGGGGTATCCATGATGTTGTGGTCCATGCTCTTTCTCCTGATAGATATTCAGGGATTTTGACAGGGACATCAATCAAGATGGCTACTCTGTCAGTGCGGATCTTGAGCTTTCTGAATTTTGTTGTAGCTGCAACTCTTCAGGACCCTCACACTCCTGAAATGTCTTGTGAGTGATGCAGAAGTTTTGAGTGGAAAACAGTTGATGCACTTGTAACAGAATACCCAGTTTCTGCCTGATTTTCACTGTCTTGGTGTTTATGACTCACTCACTTCAATCACCAGTCAGTGACCACCCTGAATGCTGTTTTTTTTTACAGTGGATTCAACAATGGTTCAACCATGAGAGGTGTCGGGGAGATGGTTGGAATTTGTCTTACTTGTCTCCTGCAAATTTCTATAGATGTACTGTGGAGAGTGTTTTGATTAGTGACATCATTGTCTGGTATGGGGGCACCAATGTACAGGATCAGAAAGAGCTGCAGAGGGTTGTAAATTCAGCCAACTCCATCATGGGCACTAGCCTCCCCACCGTTGAGGACACCTTCAAAAGGTGATGCCACAAGAAGGCAGCATTCATCATTGAAGACCCTCACCGTCCAGGACATGCTCTCTTCTCATTACAACCATTAGAGAGCAGTTACAGGAGCTCGAAGAAACTTTTAGGAACAGATTCTTCCTCTCCACCATCAGTTTTCTGAACAGTCCGTGAACCCATGAACACTAACTCACTATTTACTCACTTCTTGCACTGTTTATATTCCTTGTTGTAAGTTATAACCTGATAATAAACCTGATTCCGATTCTGATTTTATGACCATAACATCATAAGACATAGGAGCAAAATTAGACCATTCGGATCACCCAGTCTGCTCCACCATTTCATCATGGCTGATCCATTTCCCCCTAAACCCCATTCTTCTGCTTTCCCCTAGTGTAACCTTTCACACCCCAACATATCAAAAAACTATCAAATTTTCCGTGTAATGCCCCCAATGACTTGGCCTCCATAGCTACCTGTGGCAATGAATTCCACAGATTCACCACTCTCTGGCTAAAGAAATTCCCCCTCATCTCCGTTCTAAAAGGATGCCCCTCCATTCAGAGGCTGTGCTCTCTGGTCCTACACTTCCCCACTGTATGAAACATCCTATTCATATTCACTCAATGAGATCCTCTCTCATCCTTCTAAATTCCAGCGACTTCAGGCCCTGAGCCACCAAATGTTGCTCATATGATACACCTTTAATTCCTGGGATCATCTTTGTAAACGTCCTCTGAGCCCCTCCAATGTCAGCACATCCTTTCTGAGTTAAGAGGCCCAAAACTGCTCTTAATACTCCAAGTGAGGCCTCAGCAGTGCCTTATAAAGCTTCAGCATTATATCTTTGTTTTGATATTCTAGTTCTTTCAAAATGAATGCTAGTACTGCATTTGCCTTCCTCATCACTGACTCAACCTGCAAGTTAACCTTTAGGGAATCCTGCATGAGGACTGCCAAGTACCTTTGCACCTTGGATTTTTGAACTCAACGCCTCCTATGCCCGCTTTGAAAGGGAGAGTATAACCACAGCTGTGAAGATCCCTGATGCACCTGATGACCCTGTGCTTTCTGTCTCAGAGGCCAATGTTAGGCTGTTTTTAAAGAGATTGAACCCTCACAAGGCAGAAGGTCCCGATGGAGTACCTGGTAAGGCTCTGAAAACCTGTGCCAACCAACTAGCAGGAGTATTCAAGGATATTTTCAACCTCTCACTGCTACAGGCGGAAGTTCCCACTTGCTTCAAGAAGGCAACAACTATACCAATGCCCAAGAAGAATAATGTGAGCTGTCTTAATGGCTATCGCCCAGTAGCACTCACATCTACAGTGATGAAATGCTTTGAGAGATTGGTCATGACTAGACTGAACTCCTGCCTCAGCAAGGACCTGGATCCATTGTAATTTGCCTATCACCATAATAGGTCAACAGCAGATGCAATCTCAATGGCTCTTCACACGGCTTTCGACCACCTGGACAACACAAACACCTATGTCAGGATGCTGTTCATCGACTGTCCTAGATGGACAGTGATGGCATTTAATACCATGATTCCCACAATCCTGATTGAGGAGTTTCAGAACCTGGGCCTCTGTACCTCCCTCTGCAATTGGATCCTCAACTTCCTAACTGGAAGACCACAATCTGTGTGGATTGGTGATAAAATATCCTCCTCGCTGACGATCAACACTGGCACACCTCAGGGGTGTGTGCTTAGCCCACTGCTCTACTCTGTATATACCCATGACTGCGTGGCTAGGCAGAGCTCAAATATCATCTATAAATTTGCTGCTGATACAACCATTGTTGGTAGAATCTCAGATGGAGACGAGAGAGTGTACAGGAGTGAGATATGCCAACTAGTGGAGTGGTGTCACAGCAACAACTCAACGTCAGTAAGACGAAAGAGCTGGTTGTGGACTTCAGGAAGGGTAAGACGAAGGAACACATACCAATCCTCATAGAGGGATCAGAAGTGGAGAGAGTGAGCAGCTTCAAGTTCCTGGGTGTCAAGGTCTCTGAGGATCTAACCTGGTCCCAACATATCGATGCAGTAAAAAAGAAGGCAAGACAGTGGCTATACTTTATTAAGAGTTTGAAGAGATTTGGTATGTCAACAAATACACTCAAAAACTTCTATAGATGTACCTTGGAGAGCATTCTGACAGGCTGTATCACTGTCTGGTATGGGGCTGGGGGGCTACTACACAGGACTGAAAGAAGCTGCAGAAGGTTGTAAATCTAGTCAGCTCCATCTTGGGTACTAGCCTACAAAGTACCCAGGACATCTTCAGGGAGCGGTGTCTCAGAAAGGCAGCGTCCATTATTAAGGACCTCCAGCACCCAGGACATGCCCTTTTCTCACTGTTACCATCAGGTAGGAGGTACAGAAGCCTGAAGGCACACACTCAGCGATTCAGGAACAGCTTTTTCCCCTCTGCCATCCGATTCCTAAATGGACATTGAACCCTTGGACACTGCCTCACTTTTCTTAATATACAGTATTTCTGTTTTTTGCACACTTTTTAAAATCTATTCAATATACGTATACTGTAATTTATTTATTTATTTATTTATTTTTTATTATTTTCGTCTATATTATATATTGCATTGAACTGCTGCTGCTAAGTAAACAAATTTCACGACTCTTGCCGGTGATAATAAACCTGATTCTGATCCTGACTTTTCTCCCAGTTCAGAAATTAGACTATGCCTTTATTCCTTTAAACAAAGTGCATGACTATACACTTCCCGACACTGTATCCCATCTGCCACTTCTTTGCCCATTCTCCTGATCTGTCTAAGTCCTTCTGTAGCCCCCCTTCTGCCATCTACACTCCCTGTCCCTCCACCGATCTCTGTATCATCCACAAACTTGGCCACAAAGCCATCAATTCTGTCATCTGAATCACTGACATAAGAATAAGTTGAACGTGTCACCCCTTGTTCAAGAAGTGTAGCTGAGACAGGACAATAGCACAGAAGTACACAAATGCATAGACTTATCTCCCCCCCCCCCACTCATAATGGCCAATGTGATGCTGGTAATGGCTGAAAGGAGATTGTGCTTTTAAGGCTTATGATATTTCTAAGTGCTGTGCATCAAAGTTGTGGAAGCCATGTTACAATTATTATGCTCTTGTCACAAAAAGATTAATGCAAATTTTGAGGGAGAAACCAAATTGATACTGTTGTACACTTGCTTCTAGCTGGTTTAATGATTTGATTTGGAGTTCTGATTTAACTCTGACCATCATGTGCAGCAGTATTAGAGCACACTAAAAAGGTCAAATCCAATTTTTGAGGCAAAGGTACCATGTGAAAACAGGGGCTTGTCACCTGCTGGAAATTCCTCTTCAAGGATGTTTTATTCTGAGACCTTATAAAAATAAGTTCAAATGTCAGTCTATTTAAAAAATCATTAGTTCAAGGTACAGCAAATAAATTTTAAAAAATATATTTTCCCAAATATGGCACACATTGAGAGGAAGGATATGAGTTAAGTGAGATTTATGTTTATATTTATGCCTTACATTTGTACCACTCTTGTCAACAAAGACACGCCTATACAGATGTTCCTGAGCAGACCTGCCTTTATTGGATTTGGCCACAGAGAAATGCAATGTCTTCTAATTTGATCTTCAGACAACTTCCTTAAATAGGCTTTAGTTGCATAATAGATAGCTTTAAAGTGGTTGGCAGGTTGATCACAGCTTCAAGCATCTATGGTCCTATTAAAATTACATCTGTAGCAAATAAAAGTTATACTTTCCGTGTTTGGATGAAGAGCTAACCTGTTCTCTCTGAAGATGCTAACTAACCTGCTAAGTGTTATTGATTTTTACTGCTTTTAGACCCTGAGCTGATTCTGCACCATAGATGAGGAGCAAGAGAAGGTGCTGGTGTAAAGGTAACTAGCAACAGCCGAGTATCCTTGGAGAAAGGTCCAGTTTTGTAGAAGAAAATAGATTGCTTTTCCTCTCCTCGTAAATAAAGAACATGAGTTGAATGTTGCAATTTTTTTCATTTTCCTGCCTCAGTCATATTAAAGTCCTTTTGCAATAAATGGAGCAGATTTTTCGTAACCGCTTGTGTGACAACATTTATACCTTTATTTGTGTTTTTTTTTGGGAAAAAATACAGTATTGTAACTATGGTTTAGAACAGATCCAACCTGCAAATGAAACAGAATAGTACCTTCACTTACATATGCTTAAAACAATAAATATTTCTTCCCAAAATCTTAAGTCAACAGGATGAAGAGTCAAACAGGTGACATAGAGATAAAACTTGCCTACGTATGTTCATATCCATGTTACACATTTTTGAGAAGCATTTAAAATATAACATATGATCAGACTCTCAATTTTTAATTAGATTCACCAAATTTGCTATTAGAATAAATATTTCTTAAACGTGTAAATACTTCTCAAAGTGAAACTTCTTGCAGTTCTTCTGTGGTAAAAAACATGTGGCTAATCACCCATTGTCCCAAGGAAACTTTCTAGCTCAAAAATAAACTTCATGACCCTTTGTTCCGATGAAACAGCTGCTTTGAGTAGAGATTGTTTTAAGTAAAATCAAGTTAAATGATCTGTTAAAAGAGGTTCCTTGGAATTTTGTCACTGCATTGATTAGGAAAATCTGTTTTCCCATGCCGAAGGCAGTCATCTGTCAGTAAAGCATATCAGAATTCATGTACACAAATACACAAGAAATGATGAATTTCCTTTCCTCTGAACAAGACGGATAATTGAACGCAGATTGAAGCATTCAGTATGTATAGATTGTGACTGGACGAATCCCTAGGCCATTTTGGATTCTGTTATTTGCCCAGTTTTAGGATGTAATATTCACCGAGGAGGAAAAATACATATGTTTGCTGTTTTTGTTCCTAGAGAGATTTGGGGATTGCTTTTGTTCATTTTTGTCTTTGGTGCCTTTGCTAAACGCTGCTGGAATGTACTGGTTTACCGATTACAGTATTATATTGGAACTACAAATCCCTGCTTTCAATATTCCTGCATTCAGTGAAATCACAACTGAACTCCAATTTTACTCAGTTTTATGTACAATATTCTGATCTGTGATAAGCAAAATCTGAACTTCAATAAATTGGTAAAGGGTGAAATTAAGTTCCCATTTATATCCACTTCCTTACACAAAGTAAGTATTCTTGTGATTTACACCCAAAAAATGCTGGAGGAACTCAGCAGGTCAGGCAGCATCTATGGAAATAAGTACAGTCGACGTTTTGGGCCGAGACCCTTCATCAGGACTGAAACGTAAACTGCACTCTTTTCCATAGATGCTGCCTGGCCTGTTGAGTTCCTCCAGCATTTTGTGTGTGTCGCTCAGATTTCCAGCATCTACAGATTTTCTCTTGTTTGTGACTCTTGTGATTTAGGCAATGTTGTGAGACAGGAAACACAGTAACTAATTTAAGTGCTGCAATGTTCCATTCAATCTGGTTTATTGAGGCCTATCATAAATAATCAGTTCTTTAAGCTTTCAAAAGACAATAACAATACCTGTGTTCAACATTATCCATATATCTATATCCCTTGTAGATTGATAAACATGGAACATAGAACAGTACAGCACAGGAACAGGCCCTTCAGCTGAAACCAATTAAGCTAATAACACCTAATCTTTTCTGCCTGCACATAGTCCATATCCCTCCATTCTCCACATAGTTATGTGCCTGTTCAGGAACCTCCAAAATGCCTCTTTGTATCTGCACCCACCAGTCTTTCTCTGCGTAAAAACAAACAGCATCTCTCTTAATCTCAGAAATCTCACCTACAGTCACCCTTAAGGCCCCCTACAATCAGTGTATTTGCACAGTATGAGAATGCTGACAGAACTATGTACAGTGAAGGATTGGGAAGTGAGTGTTGTGTCAAATAAAAGCACGCATGCAAGAGATGGCTTGAATTGTTGTATTCACATTGCAGTGAGAGGGACAACAGAGCATGCACAGACAACAGATCAGTGCCTAGTGCTGGGGGTGTGGGGGTCATTGCTCTAAAAGAAATAGATCTATACTTTACACTTCCTCCCCTTCAGAGTAATGCAGCATAAAACTGTAAGTATAACAAAACATTCAATTTCCCTTTCATAAATCCATATTCCAAATAAACTTGCTTTCACAAAGACAGTCCATCACTAACTTCACAGTTCTAAAGGTTCAGTCTTCTGGGTGGTGCTCTGTTTCTTTCAGGATAGCGTCTCTGGACCTGTGGAGTGGCATCAGGTTTGGCAGGTGTCTTGTCAACGATAACGTTCTCTGTTTCCAGTGTCACATTGCTATAGTGAGAGGTAAGTCATCACTGAGAGGTAAGTCCGGTGGATGTAATGTGTCTGTCTTGTTGGATGCAATCGACTCAGGTGTGTTCTTCAGTTGAGCATCCAGTATCTGGTCCACATGACGTCTCCATGCCTGATCTCCAACATCCACTGTGTACATCAGTGGTCCAGTTCTTGTAGATATCCCACCGGGTGTCCACTTCTCTTCTCAGTATTCACGCGCTAGGATTTCCTGTCCAATCTCGAAGCTCCTTGCTGCTTCACTTGGCAACTGCTGAACTGTTAATTCTGTACTTCCCTCTGTAGATCTGGTTTCAGGAGGTCTATGTGAGATCTCAGATTCCTGTTCATGAGCAGTATTGCAGGTGTTTGATTTGTTGTCATATGAACAGAGTTCTGATACACAAAAAGGAAAAGTTGTCCATCCTGTGCTGTCGAGGAATGTCCTCCTTGTCCATCACTTTAATGGACTTCTTGAATAAACCTTTCAGCTAACCCATTCGTTGCTGGGTGGTGAGGAGCTGACTTGAAATGACTTGATGCCATTTTTCTTCATGAACAGTCAGAATTCTTCAGACGTGTATTGTGGTCTGTTGTCATTCACAATTTGTTCAGGTAAACCATTTCTGGCGAAAATAGTCCTCAGAGTGGAGACAGTCTTTGCTGATGTGGTGACTTCATTGGTATGACCTCCGGCCACTTGGAATGAGCATCCACAGCAATCAGAAACGTGGAGTCCATGAATAGAATCAGAATCAGGTTTATTATCACACATGACGTGAAACTTGTTAACTGAGTAGCAGCAGTTCAATGCAATACATAATATAGAAGAAAAAAACTAAATAATAATAGTAATAATAAATAAATAAATCTTACTCAGTATACTATATACAGTATAAATAGATTAAAAACCATGCAAAGAACAGAAATACTATATATTAAAAAAAGTGAGGTAATAACCCAGCAAGGTCAATATGTACTCATTGCCAAGGTGTTAACAGCCACTCCCACGAGTGTAATGGTGCCTGTGGTGATGCATTTGGCAGCCCGAACAGCTTTTAAACATAAACATAAACATAAAATAGTACAGCACAGTACAGGCCCTTCAGCCCACAATGTTGTGCCGACCCTCAAACCCTGCCTCCCATGTAAGCCCCCACCTTAAATTCCTCCATATACCTGTCTAGTAGACTCTTAAACTTCACTAGTGTATCTGCCTCCACCACTGACTCAGGCAGTGCATTCCACGCACCAACCACTCTCTGAGTAAAAAACCTTCCTCTAATATCCCCCTTGAACTTCCCATCACTTACCTTAAAGCCATGTCCTCTTGTATTGAGCAGTGGTGCCCTGGGGAAGAGGTGCTGGCTATCCACTCTATCTATTCCTCTTATTATCTTGTACACCTCTATCATGTCTCCTCTCATCCTCCTTCTCTCCAAAGAGTAAAGCCCTAGCTCCCTTAATCTCTGATCATAATGCATACTCTCTAAACCAGGCAGCATCCTGGTAAATCTCCTCTGTACCCTTTCGAATGCTTCCACATCCTTCCTATAGTGAGGTGACCAGAACTGGACACAGTACTCCAAGTGTGGCCTAACCAAAGTTTTATAGAGCTGCATCATTACATCGCGACTCTTAAGCTCTATCCCTTGACTTATGAAAGCTAACACCCCATAAGCTTTCTTAACTACCCTATCCACCTGTGAGGCAACTTTCAGGGATCTGTGGACATGTACCCCCAGATCCCTCTGCTCCTCCACACTACCAAGTATCCTGCTGTTTACTTTGTACCCTGTCTTGGAGTTTGTCCTTCCAAGGTATACCACCTCACACTTCTCCGGGTTGAACTCCATCTGCCACTTCTCAGCCCACTTCTGCATCCTATCAATGTCTCTCTGCAATCTTTGACAATCCTCTACACTATCTACAACACCACCAACCTTTGTGTCATCTGCAAACTTGCCAACCCACCCTTCTACCCCCATACCTAGGTCATTAATAAAAATCACAAAAAGTAGAGGTCCCAGAACAGATCCTTGTGGGGCACGATTAGTCACAATCCTCCACTCTGAATGTACTCCCTCCACCATGACCCTCTACCTTCTGCAGGCAAGCCAATTCTGAATCCACCTGGCCAAACCTCCCTGGATCCCAAGCCTTCAATCTGGTTATCTATTCCTGACCACCACACATAGTTCGGGGCCAGACTCTTCATCTTGACTGCGCCCAGGTGTCCATGCAGATTCTCTAACACTCTGGTGTGGAGTTTAGAGGGAACCGGAACACGAAATCCACACATCAGCGTCCTTTGACATATGGACAGTTGGTCTCATCTCACTGAGAACTTTGGGAACATAGAGTTACCATGAGCTGGCCATCCTTGCATGGTGATTTCATAGACTTTTAACAACGTGGGGTTATTCCTTATTCCGCTTTGTATTTCTGATTTTGTTATCGACAACTGGTCCACCAATGCTGTGTGGATCACCTCTGCTGGGTCACAGAATGAAGACTTTTCTTCTTCAGTGGCCATTAGTGGAAGACGAGACAAACAATAAGCGTTGCTGTGTTGGTTGTTGCAGTTGAATCCTTGGGAGAAACTGGTGGTAGTAGTTTACAAGATCCAAGTATGACCTGAGTTGTGACATATTTTCTGGTTTGGGTGCCTGTAGCACTGCTTCAGTCTTCTCTTGTGACTTATGTAAGCCCTTGTCACATGTTCAAAATATGAGATTTAATTCTTGAAAAACTCACATTTCTCTCTCTTTATGCGCAGACTATACTCACTCAGCCTGGTCAGCACTTTACCAAGCTTCTACAGGTGCTCTTCATCATTCTTGCCAGTCACAATGATATCATCAAGGTAACATTGTGTTCCTGGGTTATCTTGGAGCACTTGGCCCATTGCTCTTTGCCAAATTGCTGGGGTTGATGCAATGCCAAAGATGAGGCGATTATACTGGAACAGTCCTTTGTGAGTGTTGATTGCGAGGAACTTCCTGCTTGACTCCTTAATCTCCATTTGCAGATAGGCTTGTGACAAATCAGTCTTTGAAAACCTCTCCCCATCAGCCAAAGGTGCAAAACTGTCTTCTATTCGTGGCAGGGAATACTGAACAGTACTCAGTACTGGGTTGCTGCTCACCTTGAAATCCCCACATATGCGAATGGGTCCAGCCTTCCCTTTCTGAATCACCAGGACAATGAGCATGGCCCAATCACTCCACTCAACTTGGAGAGAATTCCAGATGCCTCCAAGCTGTACTTTCAGCATCTACTTTAGGACGTTATGCATGAGGTACTGGACGCGCTTTGTGGAATCTTGGTGTTGCTGTTTCATCCAGTTCAATTCTGGCCTTCATGCCTTTGAGTTTATCATTCCGTTTCTCATTAGCACTAAGCAGCTGTGACAGACTCTGGTTACTGCTGACATTTGGGCTGTCATTGCCTGTTGATGTCACACTGAGAGCTTTGATTGAGTGCCAGTCTAGTTGGATTTTTCTCAATCACTCCCACCCGAAAAGTGCTGCAGTTCAATACATAAAACCCTAACTGTTGTGTCTGGCCTCCATATGTCACATTTACTTTCAGTTTTCCTTTGGGAGACACTTTTTTGCCTTTTTAAGTCTTTAACGTCACTGAGGTCTTCTCTAATGGTATCTTAGAAAACAGTCTGTTGTTGTCTGCCTCTGGAATTATGGGCAAAATTGACCCTGTATCCAACTCCATTTTCAGTTTTACACTGGACACAGGAAAGCTATGTTACAGATGTTGTTACAGGAGAGATATTGGCATGGACAGAGACTGACAGGCAGGAGGCAGCAAGTGGGAATAAAAGGGGCCATTTCTGATTGGCTGCCAGTGACTAATGGTGTTCCTCAGGGGTCTGTATTAGGACTGCTACATTTCACATTGTTTGTCAATAATTTGGATCATGGAATTGATGGCTTTGTGGCAAAGTTTGTGGATGATACGAAGATAGGTGGAGGGGTAGGTAGTGCTGAGGAAGCAATGTGATTGCAGCAGGACTTAGACAAGTTGAAAGAATGGGCAAAAATGTGGCAGATGGAATACAGTGTTGGGAAATGTATGATAATGCATTTTGGTAAAAGGAACAATAGTGCAGACTATTATCTAAATGGAGAGATGGTTCAAACATCAAAGATACAGAGGGACTTGGGAGTCCTTGTGCAAGACTCCCCCCAGAAGGTTATTTTACAGGTTGAGTCTGTGGTAAAGAAGGCAAATGCAATGATGGCATTTATTTCAAGGGGAGTAGAATATAAAAACAAGGAGATAAACAAAGAGTCGAAGCAAGCAGCTGAGAAGAAGGGAGTGAAGAAATCGGGTAGAAAAAGTCGTTTTTTTTTTAAACACTGCTCGGGGAGAAGGGTCTGCACTGCACAGGCGTGTGACGTAGCGTGCTAAGGTTTAAAAACAGACCTCCATATACAGTGGCCATCGTCGGAGTGGACTGAGTCAGAGTGGGACAGCTTTGGCTCAACAGGCTTCGGCGAGAACAGGCAGAGGCCAGGGTAGGTTCCGGTAAGTTTTTTGTTCAGATTGTTTAGTGCAGTGAGAATGCCAGGCAGGATGTTGGAATGCTCCTCTTGCAGGATGTGGGAAGTCAGGGAGCCCGCCGGTGTCCCTGACAACGACACCTGCAAGAAGTGCATCCAGCTGCAGCTCCTGACAAACCGCGTTAGGGAACTGGAGCAGGAGTTGGATGACCTGCGGATCATTCGGGAGAGTGAGATTATAGATAGTAGCTACAGGGAGGTAGTTACGCCAAAGGAACAGAGCACAGGAAATTGGGTCACTGTCAGGCGAGGGAAGAGGAAAGGACAGGCAGAGCAGGGTTCCCCTGTGGCCATTCCCCTCAACAACAAGTATACCGCATTGGATACTGTTGTGGGGGATGACTTACCTGGGTCAAGCTGCAGTAGCCGGATCTCTGGCACTGGGTCTGGCTCTGCAGTGCAGAAGGGAGGGTGGAAGAAGAAGAGAGCAGTAGTGATAAGGGACTCGATAGTTAGAGGTACAGACAGGAGGTTCTGTAGTCGTGACAGAGAATCCAGGATGGTTTGTTGCCTCCCGGGTACCAGGGTCAAGGATGTCTCTGATCGATTGCATGACATTCTGAAGTGGGAGGGTGATCAGCCAGACATCGTGGTGCACATCGATACCAATGACATAGCAAGGAAGAGTGAGGAGGTCCTGCAGAGTGAGTATAGAGAGCTTGGTAGGAAGTTGAAAAGCAGGACCTCGAGGGTGGTAATCTCAGGATTGCTACCTGTGCTAGGTGCCAGTGAGGGTAGGAATAGGATGCTCTGGAGAATGAACAAGTGGCCTCTTCTGGGGCAGGTGGGACCTGTACAAGAGAGACGGGTTACACTTGAACTACAGGGGGACCAATATCCTTTCAGGGAGGTTTGTTAGTGCTATTGGGGAGGCTTTAAACTAGATTTGCAGGGGTATGGGAACCAGAGTGCCAGAGCTGACAGTGTGGCTGGGGTGAAAATAAATGATGTTAAAAGTTTAAGCAAGTCCGCTGATAGAAAGGTTGTGAGTGGTGGTAAAAATCTTCTGAGGTGTATATATTTCAATGCTAGGAGTATTGCGGGGAAGGTGGATGAGTTGAGGACGTGGATTGACACGTGGGTTCCGATGTTTCAGATGTGATAGAGGCAGAGGAATGAAAGGTGGGGGAGTAGCATTGCTTGTTAGGGAAAATATTACAGCACTGCTCAGGTAGGACAGATTAGAGGGCTTGTCTACTGAGTCCTTATGGGTGGAGCTGAGAAACAGGAAAGGTATGGCCACATTAGTGGGATTGTATTACAGACCACCCAACAATCAACGAGACTTGGAGGAGCAAATCTGCAGAGAGATAGCAGGCAACTGCAGGAAACATAAAGTTGTGGTGGTAGGGGATTTTAATTTTCCATACATTGATTGGGACTCCCATACCATTAGGGGTCTAGATGGTTTAGAGTTTGTAAAATGTGTTCTGGAAAGTATTCTAAATCAATATATAGAGGGACCAACTAGAGGGGATGCAATATTGGATCTCCTGTTAGGAAACGAGTTAGGACAAGTGACGGAAGTCTGTGTAGGGGAGCACTTTGGTTCCAGTGATCATAACACCATTAGTTTCAATTTGATCATGGACAAGAATAGATCTGGTCCTAGGGTTGAGGTTCTGAACTGGAAGAAGGCCAAATTAGAAGAAATGAGAAAGGATCTAAAAAGCGTGGATTGGGACAGGTTGTTCTCTGGCAAAGACGTGATTGGTAGGTGGGAAGCCTTCAAAGGGGAAATTTTGAGAGTGCAGAGTTTGTATGTTCCTGTCAGGATTAAAGGCAAATTGAATAGGAATAAGGAACCTTGGTTCTCAAGGGATATTGCAACTCTGATAAAGAAGAAGAGGGAGTTGTATGAAATGTATAGGAAACAGGGAGTAAATCAGGTGCTTGAGGAGTATAAGAAGTGCAAGAAAATACTTAAGAAAGTGATCAGGAAGGCTAAAAGAAGACATGAGGTTGCTTTGGCAGTCAAAGTGAAGGATAATCCAAAGAGCTTTTACAGGTATATTAAGAGCAAAAGGATTGTAAGGGATAAAATTGGTCCTCTTGAAGATCAGAGTGGTCGGCTTTGTGCAGAACCAAAGGAAATGGGGGAGATCTTAAATAGGTTTTTTGCGTCTGTATTTACTAAGGAAACTGGCATGAAGTCTATGGAATTGAGGGAATCAAGTAGTGAGACCATGGAAACTGTACAGATTGAAAAGGAGGAGGTGCTTGCTGTCTTGAGGAAAATTAAAGTGGATAAATCCCCGGGACCTGACAAGGTGTTCCCTCAGACCTTGAAGGAGACTAGTGTTGAAATTGCGGGGGCCCTGGCAGAAATATTTAAAATGTCGCTGTCTACGGGTGAGGTGCCGGAGGATTGGAGAGTGGCTCATGTTGTTCCGTTGTTTAAAAAAGGATCAAAAAGTAATCCGGGAAATTATAGGCTGGTGAGTTTAATGTCGGTAGTAGGTAAGTTATTGGAGGGAGTACTAAGAGACAGAATCTACAAGTATTTGGATAGACAGGGACTTATTAGGGAGAGTCAACATGGCTTTGTGCGTGGTAGGTCATGTTTGACCAATCTATTGGAGTTTTTCGAGGAGGTTACCAGGAAAGTGGATGAAGGGAAGGCAGTGGATATTGTCTACATGGACTTCAGTAAGGCCTTTGACAAGGTCCCGCATGGGAGGTTAGTTAGGAAAATTCAGTCGCTAGGTATACATGGAGAGGTGGTAAATTGGATTAGACATTGGCTCAATGGAAGAAGCCAAAGAGTGGTAGTAGAGAATTGCTTCTCTGAGTGGAGGCCTGTGACTAGTGGTGTGCCACAGGGATCAGTGCTGGGTCCATTGTTATTTGTCATCTATATCAATGATCTGGATGATAATGTGGTAAATTGGATCAGCAAATTTGCTGATGATACAAAGATTGGAGGTGTAGTAGACAGTGAGGAAGGTTTTCAGAGCCTGCAGAGGGACTTGGACCAGCTGGAAAAATGGGCTGAAAAATGGCAGGTGGAGTTTAATACAGACAAGCGTGAAGTATTGCACGTTGGAAGGACAAACCAAGGTAGAACATACAGGGTTAATGGTAAGGCACTGAGGAGTGCAGTAGAACAGAGAGATCTGGGAATACAGATACAGAATTCCCTAAAAGTGGCGTCACAGGTAGATAGGGTCGTAAAGAGAGCTTTTGGTACATTGGCCTTTATTAATCAAAGTATTGAGTATAAGAGCTGTAATGTTATGATGAGGTTGTATAAGGCATTGGTGAGGCCGAATCTGGAGTATTGTGTTCAGTTTTGGTCACCAAATTACAGGAAAGATTAAATAAGGTTGAAAGAGTGCAGAGAAGGTTTACAAGGATGTTGCCAGGACTTGAGAAACTCAGTTACAGAGAAAGGTTGAATAGGTTAGGACTTTATTCCCTGGAGCGTAGAAGAATGAGGGGAGATATGATAGAGGTATATAAAATTATGATGGGTATAGATAGAGTGAATGCAAGCAGGCTTTTTCCACTGAGGCAAGGGGAGAAAAAAACCAGAGGACCCTTTAGAACAGAGGTAAGGAGGATTTTTTTTCAGCCTGAGAGCAGTGAATCTGTGGAATGCTCTGCCACAGTCTGCAGTGGAGGCCAAATCCATGGATATATTTAAGGCAGAAGTTTATAGTTTCTAGGGCATCAAAGGACATGGCAAGAAGGCAGGTGCATGGAGTTGAATGGGATCTGGGATCAGCCATAATTGAATAGCGGAGCAGACTTGACAGGCTGAATGGCCTAATTCTGCTCCTATGTCTTATGGTCTTGTCTATTGTGATTCAGATAATTTTGTGATTTGCAGTTCTAGACATGACAGTTCACCTTTGTCAGACTCTATGTTGTCTGATTCTGTTTTACATTCGGTAACTTTATGCATTTGCTTAGTTTTGTGTTTGAAACAAAATCATCAACTTTCCAGACTGAAGCCATGGGCACATTATTTTCACTTGAAATTCAATGTGTCTTTCACTGTTACTCATGGGTCCTTCAACATTCTTGTGCTGTTTAACTTCCACTGTTTGTCCTGTAACTGTTCGTGCAGTTAGTGATATTTTCTGACATTCTGGTTTGTATTTGTCGCCAATTTATTGTGTCTGTGCACAACTACATGTATATTAGATAAAAACGCACATGAGGGAGATGGCTTTAACTGGTGTATTCACATTGCAGTGAGAGAGAGAACAATGTGCACACATGGACAACAGTGCATGTGAAGACAACGGATCAATACGTAATGCTAAGCAGAGGGGGTTGTTATTGGACTAAAAGAAATGGATCTATACTTTATAATGAGAGTGGAACAAAATGAACATGATACCAGATGTAGCTGCGTGTTACTGAAGACTTTGGAATAGACAGGAGAATGGACACAGGTTGAGCTGGAAATCAGCCCTTCAGCCCACTGACCATCAGCCACCCATTTGCACTAATTTTACATCAATCCTATTTTTTTTGAGATGCAGTAGAGTTTGTTATAACTAACCCTACCTTTGACCCACCCAGCTCAACTTCAGAAGAAGCCTAAGGTATTGTGAGTGTATTTCTCCAAAATCAAGAAGATACAATGTCTTGGTTAAACTCGGTAACTACAACCAGATCTCCATCTCCAAGTTCTCTATGGACATCCAGTATGATATTAATGTCCAATAGATAGAGGATGTATTGCATCATCCAATGGGTGGTGGAAACTCCGAGCAGTTTCCTTTGTAAAATGTCTCTCATTAGATTTATAATAAATATATAGCTAACTAGGTTCCTTAAGGTTGTTATAGCTAGGAGTAGTAATGGGACAAGCTCCCAGTGCCTATGAAATGCTCCCAATGGTGTTTGCCTCAAATAGCCTCTGACAACCAAGACCAGCTCCCGGCCTTCATATGTGGTTGAGCTACTAAGCCCGGCAGAACTGTTTCTACTGACAGGAGAAGGGGCAAAAGCGGGTTACTGGTGCCTTATTACCAGTCGCTTTGGGTAGATGGGGTTCATTAGCCATGGTTGGCAGCTCATCTAGGAGAAGGAAAACTCTGATCTCAAACGTCCACTCATGGTAAAGGCTTTGGGATCAAACCCAGAAGGAAAAATCCAGAGCTGGAGTCTCTATGGCAGTCCAATGTTGAGTTCAATGTTAACTGGCAACTCCTGCAATACTGCTGGATTCAAAATGTAATAATCTCTGCTGTTCCTTTGGCTTCATCAGATGTATGGAGAGGGTCAGCCTGCTGTATAGGCAACATGAGGAAATCTGCAGATGCTGGAATTTCAAGCAACACACATCAAAGTTGCTGGTGAACGCAGCAGGCCAGGCAGCATCTATAGGAAGAGGTACAGTTGACGTTTCGGGTCAAGACCCTTCGTCAGGACTAACTGAAACATAGAAATATAGAAAATAGGTGCAGGAGTAGGCCATTTGGCCCTTCGAGCCTGCACCGACATTCAGTATGATCATGGCTGATCATCCAACTCAGAACCCCGTACCAGCCTTCCCTCCATACCCACTGATCCCTTTAGCCACTTAGCCAGAAGAGCTAAGTGACTAAAGAAGAGCAAGTAAGAGATTTGAAAGTGGGAGGGGGAGGGGGAGATCCAAAATGATGGGAGAAGACAGGAGGGGGAGGGATGGAGCCAAGAGCTGGACAGGTGATTGGCAAAAGGGATATGAGAGGATCATGGGACAGGAGGCCCAGGGAGAAAGAAAAGGGGGAGGGGGAAAAACCAGAGGATGGGCAAAGGGTATAGTGAGAGGGACAGAGAGAGAAAAAGGAGAGAGAGAAAAAGAATGTGTGTATAAATAATTAACGGATGGGGTACGAGGGGGAGGTGGGGCATTAGCGGAAGTTAGAGAAGTTGATGTTCATGCCATCAGGTTGGAGGCTACCCAGACGGAATATAAGGTGTTGTTCCTCCAACCTGAGTGTGGCTTCATCTTTACAGTAGAGGAGGCCGTGGATAGACATATCAGAATGAGAATGGGATGTGGAGTTAAGATGTGTGGCCACTGGGAGATATTTATATATTGGTGAGACCCGACGCAGACTGGGAGACCGCTTTGCTGAACATCTACGCTCTGTCCGCCAGAGAAAGCAGGATCTCCCAGTGGCCACACATTTTAATTCCACATCCCA
Source organism: Mobula hypostoma (assembly GCF_963921235.1). Taxonomy (NCBI): domain Eukaryota; kingdom Metazoa; phylum Chordata; class Chondrichthyes; order Myliobatiformes; family Myliobatidae; genus Mobula; species Mobula hypostoma. Next base: position 859,170 of record NC_086128.1, read on the forward strand.
TTCCCATTCTGACATGTCTATCCACGGCCTCCTCTACTGTAAAGATGAAGCCACACTCAGGTTGGAGGAACAACACCTTATATTCCGTATGGGTAGCCTCCAACCTGATGGCATGAACATTGACTTCTCTAACTTCCACTAGGCCCCACCTCCCCCTCGTACCCCATCTGTTACTCTTTTTAATGCACACATTCTTTCTCTCACTCTCCTTTTTCTCCCTCTGTCCCTCTGAATATACCTCTTGCCCATCCTCTGGGTCACTCCCCCCCCCCCCGTCTTTCTTCCCGGACCTCCTGTCCCATGATCCTCTCGTATCCCCTTCTGCCTATCACCTGTCCAGCTCTCGGCTCCATCCCTCCCCCTCCTGTCTTCTCCTATCATTTTGCATCTCCCCCTCCCCCTCCAGCTTTCAAATCCCTTACTCACTCTTCCTTCAGTTAGTCCTGACGAAGGGTCTCGGCCTGAAACGTCGACTGCGCCTCTTCCTATAGATGCTGCCTGGCCTGCTGCGTTCACCAGCAACTTTGATGTGTGTGGCCACTGGGAGATCCTGCTTTCTCTGGAGGACAGAGCATAGGTGTTCAGCGAAATGATCTCCCCGTCTGCGTCGGGTCTCGCCAATATATAGAAGGCCACATTGGGAGCACCGGACGCAGTATATCACCCCAGTCGACTCACAGGTGAAGTGTCGCCTCACCTGGAAGATGAGGTGCCACACTCAGGTTGGAGGAACAACACCTTATATTCCGTCTGGGGCCACACTCAGGTTGAGTCGGATGGGGTGATATAGTGCGTCCGGTACTCCGACTGTAAAGATGAAGCCAATCCAGGCAATATCCTGTAAATCCCCTCTGCACCCTTTCTATGGCTTCCACATCCTTCCTGTAGTGAGGTGACCAGAACTGAGCACAGTACTCCAAATGGGGTCTGACCAGGGTCCTATATAGCTGTAACATTACCTCTCGGCTCTTAAACTCAATCCCACAATTGATGAAGGCCAATGCACTCTATGCCTTCTTAACCACAGAGTCAACCTGTGCAGCTGCTTTGAGTGTCCTATGGACTGGGACCCCAAGATCCCTCTGATCCTCCACACTGCCAAGAGTTTTACCAGTAATACTATATTCTGCCATCATATTTGACCTACCAAAATGAACCACTTCACACTTATCTGGATTGAACTCCATCTGCCACTTCTCAGCCCAGTTTTGCATCTTATCAATGTCCCGCTGTAACCTCTGACAGCCCTCCACACTATCCACAACACCTCCAACATTTGTGTCATCAGCAAACTTACTAACGCATCCCTCCACTTCCTCATCCAGGTCATTTATAAAAATCACGAACAGTAAGGGTCCCAGAACAGATCCCTGAGGCACACCACTGGTCACCGACCTCCATGCAGAATATGACCCATCTACAACCACTCTTTGCCTTCTGTGGGCAAGCCAGTTCTGGATCCACAAAGCAATGCTCCATTGGATCCCATGCCTCCTTACTTTCTCAATAAGCCTGGCATGGGGTACCTTATCAAATGCCTTGCTGAAATCCATATACACTACATCTACTGCTCTTCCTTCATCAATGTGTTTAGTCACATGTTCAAAAAATTCAATCAGGATCGTAAGGCACGACTTGCCCTTGACAAAGCCATGCTGACTGTTCCTAATCATATTATGCCTCTCCAAATGTTCATAAATCCTGCCTCTCAGGATGTTCTCTATCAACTTACCTACAACTGAAGTAAGACTCACTGGTTTATAATTTCCTGGGCTATCTCTACTCCCTTTCTTGAATAAAGGAACAACATCCGCAACCCTCCAATCCTCTGGAACCTCTCCCGTCCCCATTGATGATGCAAAGATCATCGCCAGAGACTCAGCAATCTCTTCCCATGCCTCCCACAGTAGCCTTGGGTACATCTCATCCAGTCCTGGTGACTTATCCAACTTGATGCTTTCCAAAAGCTCCAGCACATCCCTTAATATCTACATGCTCAAGCTTTTCAGTCTGCTGCAAGTCATCACTACAATCACCAAGATCCTTTTCCATGCTGAATACTGAAGTAAAGTATTCATTAAGTACCTCTGCTATTTCCTCTGGTTCCATACACACTTTCCCACTGTCACACTTGATAGCTCCTATTCTTTCACGTCTTATCCTCTTGCTCTTCACATACTTGTAGAATGCCTTGGGGTTTTCCTTAATCCTGTCTGCCAAGGCCTTCTCATGGCCCCTTCTGGCTCTCCTAATTTCCTTCTTAAGCTCCTTCCTGTTAGTCTTATAATCTTCTAAATCTCTAACATTACCTAGCTCTCTGAACCTTTTGTAAGCTTTTCTTTTCTTCTTGACTAGATTTATTACAGCTTTTGTACACCACGGTTCCTGTACCCTACTATAACTTCCCTGTCTCATTGGAACGTACCTATGCAGAACTCCACGCAAGTATCCCCTGAACATTTGCCACATTTCTTCTGTACTTTTTCCTGAGAACATCTGGTCCCAATTTAAGCTTCCAATTTCCTGCCTGATAGCCTCATACTCCCCCTTTCTCCAATTAAACGCTTTTCTAACTTGTCTGTTCCTATCTCTCTTCAATGTGATTGTAAAGGAGATAGAATTATGCTCACTATCTCCAAAATGCTCTCCCACTGAGAGATCTGACACCTGACCAGGTTCATTTCCCAATGCCAGATCAAGTACAGCCTTGCTTATCTACATATTGTGTCAAGAAACCTTCCTGAACACACCTAACAAAGTCCACCCCATCTAAACCCCTTGCTCTGGGGAGATGCCAATCAATATTCTCTGGCTAGGATCTTTATGTCCTCGTTGTTCACGGGAATGGTACCGGAGGATTGGAGGGAGGCGAATGTTGTCCCTTTGTTCAAAAAAGGTAGTAGGATAGTCCGGGTAATTATAGACCAGTGAGCCTTACGTCTGTGGTGGGAAAGCTGTTGGAAAAGATTCTTAGAGATAGGATCTCTGGACATTTAGAGAATCATGGTCTGATCAGGGACAGTCAGCATGGCTTTATGAAGGGCAGACCGTGTCTTACAAGCCTGATAGAGTTCTTTGAGGTGACCAGGCATATAGATGAGGGAAGTGTAGCGGATGTGATCTACATGGATTTTAGTAAGGCATTTGACAAGGTTCCACACGGTAGGCTTATTCAGAAAGTTAGAAGGCATGGGATCCAGGGAAGTTTGGCCAGGTGGATTCAGAATTGGCTTGCCTGCAGAAGGCAGAGGGTCGTGGTGGAGGGAGTACATTTGGATTGGAGGGTTGTGACTAGTTGTGTCCCACAAGGATTGATTCTGGGATCTCTATTTTTCGTGGTTTTTATTAATGACCTGGATGTTGGGGTAGAAGGGTGGGTTGGCAAGTTTGCAGATGACACAAAGGTTGGTGGTGTTGTAGATAGTGTAGACGATTGTCAAAGATTGCAGAGAGACATTGATAGGATGCAGAAGTGGGCTGAGAAGTGGCAGATGGAGTTCAACCCAGAGAAATGTGAGGTGGTACACTTTGGAAGGACAAACTCCAAGGCAGAGTACAGGTAAATGGCAGGATACTTGGTAGTGTGGAGGAGTAACGGATCTGGGGATACATGTCCACAGATCCCTGAAAGTTTCCTCACAGGTAGATAGGGTAGTTAAGAAAGCGTATGGAGCGTTAGCTTTCATAAGTCGAGGGGTAGAGTTTAAGAGTTGTGAGGTAATGATGCAGCTATATAAAACTCTGGTTAGGCCACACTTGGAGTACTGTGTCCAGTTCTGGTCACTTCACTATAGGAAGGATGTGGAAGCATTGGAAAGGGTACAGAGGAGACTCACCAGGATGCTGCCTGGTTTAGAAAGTATGGATTATGATCAGAGATTAAGGGAGCTAGGGCTTTACTCTTTGGAGAGAAGAAGGATGAGAGGAGACATGATAGAGTTTGATAAGATATTAGGAAGAATAGATAGAGTGGATAGCCAGCGCCTCTTCCCCAGGGCACCACTGCTCAATACAAGGGGACATGGCTTTAAGGTAAGGGGTAGGAAGTTCAAGGGGGGTATTAGAGGAAGGTTTTTTACTCAGAGAGTGGTTGGTGCGTGGAATGCACTGCCTGAGTCAGTGGTGGAGGCAGATACACTCGTGAAGTTTAAGAGACTACTAGACAGGTATATGGAGGAATTTAAGGTGGGGGCTTATATGGGAGGCAGGGTTTGAGGGTCGGCATAACATTGTGGGCCGAAGGGCCTGTACTGTGCTGTACTATTCTATGTTCTAATATTTGGGAAATTAATATCTCCCACCACAACAACCCTGTTATTATTACACATTTCCAGAATCTTTCTCCCTATCTGCTCCTCAATGTCCCTGTTACTACTGGGTGGTCTATAAAAAAACACCCTGCTCCTGAGCCATCCAAGTCTCTGTAATGGGCACAACACCATAGCTCCAAGTACTGATCCATGCTCTAAGCTCATCCGCTTTGTTCATGATGCTTCTTGCGTTGAAATAGACACATCTCAAACCATCAGTCTGAGCGCATCCCTTCTCTCTCACCTGCCTATCCTCCCTCTCACACTGTCTAGAAGCTTTCTCTATTTGTGAGCCAACTGCCCCTTCCTCCGTCTCTTCAGTTCGGTTCCCACCCCCCAGTAATTCTGGTTTAAACTCTCCCCAAAAGCCTTAGCAAACCTCCCCACCAGGATATTGGTCCCCCTCAGATTCAAGTGGAACCCGTCCTTTTTATACAGGTCACACCTGCCCCAAAAGAGGTCCCAGTGATCCAGAAATCTGAATCCCTGCCCCCTGCTCCAACCCCTCAGCCACTGTTGCTTCCCCTAGGTAGGCCCCCCCCCCAACAGTACTCACAGGAGTACTTATTGTTAAGGGGGACAGCCACTGGGGTACTCTCTAGTTTCTGACTCTTGCCCTTCCCTCTCCTGACTGTTACCCACTTATCTGTCTCCCGAGGCCCCGGTGTGACTACCTGCCTGTAGCCCCTCTCTATCACCTCCTCAGTTTCCCTGACCAGATGAAGGTCATCGAGCTACATCTCCAGTTCCCTAACATGCTCCCCAAGGAGCCACAGCTTGACGCACCTGGTGCAGATGTGTCTGTCTGGGAAGCTGGGAGTCTCCTGGACATCCCACATCTGACACCCAGTATAGAACACCGGCCTGACAGACATACTTCCTATTCCTATTCTTCCTCACAGGTAACATACCTTGCCTCGATCCATAATCGCCGAAGCCCGAATGAGCCAAAGCCCTAGCACTCTGCCTCAGATGACTCCGTTGATGACTGCTCTGCTTGGCAGTGTCTACCTTTTGTGCCTGAGCCTTTCCTGGATCTAACTCACGATTGGTGCTCTGGTTATAGCCACTGATAGGCCATATAGAATGGACAAACGCTCTCGAAGCTCCCTTTCTAAATAACCGCGCCGACCTGTGAGAAATCACTCTCAGTAAAGCTCTGATAGGCCATGTACTTAGTGCTGGTGACTCTTGTGTTCTAAACACCATTCCTATTTCCCTCCTTTTCATAATTCTCTTGATCCTCATTTTTTGAGTTCATGTGAATATATTCAAAGCATTGCACATTGTCATTAAATCTAACAGAAATTGAGGGGCTAAAACAACAGTGTGCGAAATTTCAGCACAATGTTCAGAGGGAAAAATGGAGACTTACTTTGCAATGGTGCTAAGCGCGGGGACTTGTAGCAGGCTGTTTTCTACAGTATGGGCCACAAAGCTGTGATCAGCTGTGGAAACTCAGTCTTCCCTCAGAATGCACGCTGAGAGCAGTTGTAGCACCTATCACCAGTGCAGCAATGAGCTCACATCTCTTCTCTAAGTGTATGGGTGACTTGCCATCAATTCTGCATTGCAGCTTTTAGCTTATGTCCTTTAACATTATTGAATCTAATAAATTCAGGTTTAAAATTAACAATTAACTAGCCATTACTCTCATTTATAGAAGTGTTCCAAACTTCTATTTTGAGTGTGTAAAGAGTTCCTCCTGTTTTCTGTGGACAGCTTTATCCAAATATAGTAGTTTAAATGTTTTATATTTCTCGTTTTCAAAATCATGCAATTACTGTAACTTTTCATATATCGTTGATCTGTCAGCCAAGCCTTGCAAATTCTTTGTTATTAAAGCAAACCTGGCCTGCTCTTGAAGCTCCTGAAAGTACATATTAGATATGACTTAGGAACCATCTGAAGCTGTTTTTAAACTTCAACTACATCAGAGCTATTTATAATAAAACTAGTTATAGAGGAAGTGCAAAGTCTATCTGGAAAAAATAATTCAAACATAATTCCATTAATTAAATGTTCCAAATGAATAAAGAGAATCTTTTAATATACAGTATGTTGTGAGAGTTGAAGTTGATGTGAATGTAGGTCTTTAACAGCCTTGGGGAGCTGGATTACATCTTGGCCAGGCCCCACAGAAGAGACTGTTTAATAAAGTTGCAGCACAAGAAATAGGGAATAATACCCTAGTCTGGATTGCAAATTGGTCAACAGGTAGGAAACAGAATATTGGTATAAACAGGCCCTTCTCAAGTTGGCAAGATGCGATGAGTGGGATCTACAGGGATCAATTCGGATGACCCAACTATTTATAGTCTGTATATCAATGATTTGGCTTGAAGTAATATTTCCAAGTTTGTAAATGATGTGAAACTCAGTGGGAGCTTGAGGATGCCAAGAAGCTTCATGGGGATGTAGACAAGGTAATTGAATGAGCACAAAGATGAGAGGGTGGATGAGGTGGGAAATGTAAACCCATATCTTTGCTTATGGACCAGCAAGACCAGGACCACCAGGCTCCCTTTGGTGTAACAGGGTCTCACCTTACATGACTTCTATTCAGCCTAGGACTGGAGCACACAAACACAACATTCACAGGCATCAAGGTAAACTGGAGATCAGAAGAAATATTCGCACTTTCACAGAACAATAGATACAGGAAACTGACTGCAGAAACGGAATCAGTCAATTGACAATGCATGTCATTAACTTTTGAGAAAGAATGAAATAGTATGATTTTCTTTAGGGAGCAATATAGGAAAGGATATACAAGTTCATTTTAACAGGTGTCCGACCCTGCAAGGTTCTTTAAAATGTGGATATGGGATTAATGGGAGATGAAGAGAGGGTGACCTGTATTGGAATACTCATGAGTGATCTTTCTCTGGAGTTTGCACTGATTTGAGCTCAATACTTATTTGGTAAATCAGAAATGAAAAGGAATTATGCATTCCCTTTTCAAGTAAATATTTGGACATACAGTCCTTTAACAAATGCTATAACCTTAATCTGTATTTATTGCCTGTGACTCTATTTTTGTTGTGCGTTAGTTATTGATAACGTGTTTTGAGACAAAACTGAACTCTGGATCTCATCTGCTCTTCAGCTGAACAATAATATCAACAGATGGCTTGCTGAAATCACAATGGAAACACAATGTATTGCACTCATCCAGAGCTGAAAAAACAGCTATTTCATTGGAAGAATGCACGGAATGCTCAGTATTAGTTACTGAAATGTGGCCCCTTATAGGGTTGAATTCCATCTGTCAGACTGCCTATAGGATAGCATTTTAAAACATTACTCAGGTATACATACCCATTAACCCACTTAATGCCATGGCATTTTGACACTTATCTCGAATAAAACCTTAATCAAAATTAACACTAACATCTCAATTGATTGGCCACTTGTAGTAGTGATATATGTATGGTATTAATTTCAATGATCAATAATATCATTTGGAATAAGGACAACTATCAAATAGAATCTTCATGATTATCTGAGTTTAAAATTCATTTCTGCACCAGCAGACTCCAAATGATTTGTACCAGTATTTTGAATTGACTTGAATTGACTTGAATTGAATTGACTTTATTACATACATCCTTCATATACATGATGAGTAAAAATCTTTACGTTAGGTCTCCGTCTAAATGTACAACGTGCAATTTATAATAAATATTATTTGCAAGAGGATAGTCAACATAACATAGAATTACAATTGTATCAGTGCAAATTAATCAGTCTGATGGCCTGGTGGAAGAAGCTGTCCTGGAGCCTGTTGGTCCTGGCTTTTATGCTGTGGTACCGTTTCCCGGATGGTAGCAGCTGGAACAGTTTGTGGTTGGGGTGACTTGGGTCCCCAATGATCCTTTGGGGCTTTTTTACACACCTGTCCTTGTAAATGTCCTGAATCATGGGAAGTTCGCAACTACAGATACGCTGGGCTGTCCACACCACTCTCTGCAGAGTCCTGCGATTGAGGGAGGTACAGTTCCCATACCAGGCAGTGATGCAGCCAGTCAGGATGCTCTCAATTGTGTCCTGTAGAAAGTTCTTAGAATTTGGGGGCCCATACCAAACTTCCTCAACCGTCTGAGGTGAAAGAGGCGCTGTTGTGTCTTTTTCACCACACAGCTGGTATGTACAGACCACTTGAGGTTCTCGGTGATGTTTATGCTGAGGAACTTAAAGCTGTTTACCCTCTCAACCCCAGATCCATTGATGTCAATAGGGGTTAGGCCGTCTCCATTCCTCCTGTAATCCACAACCAGCTCCTTTGTTTTTGCGACATTGAGGGAGAGGTTGTCTTCTTGACTCCACTGTGTCAGGGTGATGACTTCTTCCCTGTAGGCTGTCTCATTATTATTTGAGGTAAGGCCGATCAATGTAGTATCATCTGCAAATTTAATTAGCAGATTGGAGCTGTGGGTGGCAACACACGTCGTGGGTATACAGAGAGTAAAGGAGGGGGCTTAGTACACAGCCTTAAGGGTCAGAGGGGTGGAGGTGAGGGAGCCCACTCTTACCACCTGCTGGCAATCTCACAGGAAGTCCAGGATCCAGCTACACAAGGCAGGGTGAAGGCCGAGGTCTCTGAGCTTCTTGTCGAGCCTGAAGGGAATTATGGTGTTGAATGCTGAACTGTAGTCCAAGAACAACATTCTCACATAAGCATCCTTCTCTAGGTGTGTAAGGACGGTGTGTAGAGCTGTGGCTATTGTGTCATCTGTCGATCGGTTGTGTCAGTAGGCGAATTGTAGGGGGTCCAGTTTGGGTGGTAGCAAGCTGCAGATGTAGTTCTTGACAAGCCTCTCAAAGTACTTGCTTACTATTGAGGTGAGTGTGACAGGACGCCAGTCGTTCAGATGTGCTACCTTGTTTTATTGTTGGTCATTGGGATTATTGATGCAGCGATGCTGTATTTCTTGGAACTGAAAAATTAACTGATATAATTTTGGAAATTTGATCGTTACACTTTTGATCACATTATTGCAAATTGCTTACAGGACATATTCAAAGTTCAACATTCAAATTAAATTTATTATCATAGTACATATATGTCACCATATACAAGCCTAAGATTCACAATGCATGGGCTTAGTTCATATTTGGCCCACAACAATAAGTTTACTAGCTTCACAGAAATTTTACATATCCTCAAAAGTATGTGGTGTGTGTAATTCTAACCACACACGAAAAGGATGTGAGTCTGTCTAAACTTAGATAAGATTTCTGATTACAGAAATAAACATTTTATTTAGTTGCTTGAATTTCCAGCATCTGCAGAATTCCTGCTGTTTACCATAGTCAAGAATGCTTCTTTTTACAATGACATTTATAAAGTAGAGAAAGGACTGATTATTACTGCTGGAGGAAAGCTAAATCAAGAGAATAACCATGATATGCAGGGAAGTGTTAATGGAAGTTATTATTTTGGGCAGTAGGTGAGAGCTGAACGGTGAGTGAGAAGTGAACAAGTTCTTGCCCTGTCGCTTTTGTTGGAGACCTGGGAGAGCACCGTTGCTCCTGTCAGGCCAGTTCATACACTGTTACCGAAAGCCCTCAGATGTTCTGATATCTGATCATCTCATTTATAGCTCATCAGAAATGAAGCAACAGGATCAGGTCAACATTCAAGCAGGATCTGATATAGAAAATACATCAGGACCAGCTGCATAAATGCAGTAGTACAAGAGCAAATTGTAGAGTTGTGCAGCCTCCAGCAGATAACTCTTCTATTGATGTCCAGCATCATTCCCATCATTTACAAGGTACAAGTGTTAACACGTGCTCTCCACTTGATAGATTAGTGCAGCTCTAACAACACAGAAGAAGATCATTAAACCACAAGATATAGGAGTAGAATGAGGCCATTCAGCCCATCAAGCCTACTCTGCCATTCCTTCAAGGCTGATTTATTATTGCTCTCCATCCCATTCTCCTGCCTTCTCCCCATAACCTTTCATGCCCTGACTAATCAAGAACCTATCAACCTCTGCTTTAAATATACTCAATGACTTGACCTCCACAGCCATCTGTGGCAACAAAATCCACAGGTTCACCACCCTCTGGTTAAAATATTCCTCCTCATCTCTGTTCTAAATAGACATCCCTCTATTCTGAGGCTGTGACCTCTGCTCTAGACTTAGCCACTATAGGAAGCGTCCTTCCTACATTCACTCTATCTAGGCCTTTCAATATTCAATACGTTTCAAGGAGATACCCCCCTCCTTCTTCTAAACTCTATTGAGTACAGGCCCAGAGCCATCAAACACTCCACATACGTTAACTCTTTTATTCCCAGGATAATTTTTGTGAACCTCCTCTGGACCCTCTCCAATGCCAGCACATTGTTTTTTTAGATAAGGGGCCCAAAACTACTCACAGTACTCCAAGTGCAGTCTGACCAATGCCTTACAAAGCCTTAGCATTACATCCTTGCTTTTATATTCTAGTCCTCTCAAAATGAATAGTAACATTGCATTTGCCTCCCTTTCAACCTGCAAGTTAACCTTTAGGGAATCCTGCACAAGGACTCCCAAATCCCTTTGCAACTCAGATGTTTGGAGTACACAATTTTCAATGACCAATTAACCTACCCAGTACGTCTTTGCACTGTGGGAGGAAACTAGAAGATCCGGAGAAAACCCATGTATTCCAGGGGGAACACATACAGAGACTGATCTGTTCTGACCGTGGCCTCCTGATGAGTCAGAGATCCAGTTTCAGATGGAGACACAGAAGTCTAGGTTGAGAAGGTTGGTGATTAATACTGAGAGGATGATAGCATTGAACACTGAGCTGAAATCGAGAATACTTTGCTGTTGACTAGATGCTCCAAGACAGAGTGGAGAGCCAGCTTCTGCTGTAGGCCTTCTGCAATAAGTGAATTGTAGCAAATCCAGGTCCTTGCTAAGACAGGAGTTAATTCTAGCCTTCACTACCTCTTGAAGTGCCCACTTGATGTTTGTTAGGAGTGGATTGTACACTGCTAGCAGGATGATATCCTGCAGAAATCTCTTCCTAAGCTGTCTCCTTCACAATCAACTCCCAGATGTCCAATTGCTAGCAGTTTAAAAGCCATAAATTTTGAATCTTTGTTCTCTTGAGAGATAACTAGGACTAGAGTAGCATTCTGGTAACATATCTCCATTTGGATCTATATCCGCTCAAATATCTTCTGTTAATTTTCCAGCAGAGGCATCAAGGCCTACAATATAGCATTATCAAAGTGCTTGTAATGATAAAACTGAATTATGGTGCATTTTCAGGAAGATTGACTTCCTCCTGCCATTTGGTTTCAGGGACTGAGTTGTACAAAGAAACAGAAGTTGACATTGGTAGTACAGTGCCAGTGAAAATTTAGCAGGTTAATTAGTAATTAAACGTTATGGCCAAGTAGCTGAACTTATGGTATTGTTTCCTATCTTACTGAAAGCAGGCCTAGGAGCAGGAGTATTCTTTGGTTTCATAGCTTTCCAAATCCAATGACTTGTTCCTTCTTTGAAGTCATATTTTACCATCAGCTATCCTTTACAGTTCCTCTTCATCACCTTTATAATTTCCCCTTAACATTCTTCCAGTGGTTACTGCAGATAAAAATTACCATTTATCTTTGAACACTTTGGCTATCATCTACAAATGTGCACACTGTAAGTTATTCCACCAAAAGGGAATTAAACCAAATCAAATTTCAAAAGCTAATTTAGTTATGGGAAAATCCCAGTGTTGTCTAACCTGTGACAACCAGCTAATCCTCACCATGCCTCATCCAATTAACCAGAGTTTCTAGTTGAATGAATTTGCCACCTACTGATCATCAGTAGCAGACGAGGTCATATCACAAACCCTTGCATGTGCTGATGATGTCAGCGTGAAGGTCAAGCCACCTCTAAAACTTTCTTTCAATTTCACAGACAAGGCTCGACATAAGTTCGTGCCCGAAGGTAGAAGGAGTCAATTTTAGAAAACCTAGCACATTTATTTTTCAACATAGTCCCCTCCTACATTTACACACTTAGTCCAGCGGTCGTGGAGCATATGGATCTTGGACCTCCAGAAAGTTCCCACAGCAGGGGTGATTGATAAGTTCGTGGCCTACGGTAGAAGGAGATGAGTTATACAGCTCTTGTTACGTGCACATGTAGTTCAACTCTCTGAGTGATTTTGCAGAAAGTTTGAAGTTAATAACTCATCAGGGGTTGATTGATAAGTTCGTGGCCTAAGGTAGAAGGAGATGAGAGCTGTATAACTTATCAATCACCCCTCATATGTGGGAATAAGAAAATGTCAAGGTTAATCAAGAGAAAAATTTATCTTAATTGATTGGGGTCTTGGACACTGAATCCTAAAATAACATAATAGTGAAAAGTAGTCAATGTAATCTCAGTCCTGAAGAGGGGTCTTGGTCCGAAATATCGACTGTTTACTCTTTTCCATAGATGCTGCCTAGCCTGCTGAGTTCCTCCAGCAGTTTGTGTGTGTTACTTGGATTTCCAGCACGTGCAGATTTTCTCTTGTCGATGTAATTTATGTTTTGAAATAAAACAGATTTTAAGTTTTATTTTATCTTTCTTTTTGTTTAAGTTCTTGAGATGCATATAATTAAGTTCTGTTCTGCTATTTTCTTGTAGGTTTTGCTGGCACCTGGAATTGTTATAGAACAAAGGAATACATTTTCAATAGGATGGTCAGAGGTCTAAAGTTAAATTCCTGTTTGTGTTTGTATGTCAATGGGGGAAAACAAACCATGCTTTGTTAACTGCTTTGCAGCTTTCAATCCAATAATGCAGCAGTCTTACCCCTGTTTTTGCCTAAACTTTAGTGACATTAAGGTTAAAATGGTGGGATATTGTGGTGTATGAGGGTTCAAGAGGAGCCGCTCCCTCTGAAACGATTGGAGGAGAAAAATCGAAGTTTAACTATTGTTTTAGGACACTTCTGTTACATTGAGCAGATGATTCAGTGTAAATTTACTCTTCTGCCTGACCATCCAGTCAGATGAGGGGTGTTATCTTGTGCAGGGCATGCTTAGTAAATCATTTACTATATAGATGACATGTAATTGTATTTAAATAATCTGCAACAAAATAGACATTATTGAAATGCTCAGCCAGGAAATATAATGGACAGTTTATGGAGCAAAAATATTATCTTGACCATTCTTGTTGCTGTAAATGATGGTCTTCTGGCTTGAATCTAGTATTCTAGTATTCATCGCACGATGTAGTATTTAGGGGTTCCCAACCTTTTTATGCCATGAACCCCTACCATTAACCAGGGTGTCCGTGGAGCCCAGGTTGGGAACTGATTGCCTTCAGAACTGGGTTGGCTCCTCTGGTAGTGCCCTTAATTGGCTTTGTTCATATAACTTTAACAGAATTTTTTTTGTCTGCCTTGAACATAGAACAAAGAAATCTACAATACATTACAGGCCCTTCAGCCTACAATGTTGTGCCGACATGTAATCTACTCTAAAAACTGCCGAGAATTACATTACCGCACAGTTCTCTATTTTTCTAAGCTCCATGCACCTATCTGAGAGATAATTGTATCCTATTGTATCTGCCTCCACCACTGTCGCCGGCAGCCCATTCCACGCACCCACCACTCTCTGAGTGAAAAACTTACCTCTAACATCTCCTCTGTACCTACTTCCAAGCACCTTAAAACTGTGCCCATTCGTGCTAGCCATTTCAGCCCTGGGAAAAAGCCTCTGACTGTCCACACGATCAATGCCTCTCATCATCTTATACACCTCTATCAGGTCACCTCCCATCCTCCATTGCTTCAAAGGCCAAGTTCACTCAACCTATTCTCATAGGGCAGGCTCCCCAATCCAGGCATCATCCTTGTAAATCTCCTCTGCACCCTTTCTACGGTTTCCACATCCTTCCTGCAGTGAGGCAACCAGAACTGAGCACAGTACTCCAAGTGGGGTCTGACCAAGTTCTTATATAGCTGTAACATTACTTCATGGCTCTTGAACTCAATCCCACGGTTGATGAATGCCAACACACCATACGCCTTCTTAACAACACCGTCAACCTGCGCAGCATCTTTGAGTGTCCTATGGCCTTGGACCTCAAGATCTCACTGATCCTCCACACAACCAAGAGTCTCACCATTAATATCATATTCTATCTTCAAATTTCACCTCCCAAAATGAACCACTTCACACTTATCTTGGTTGAAGTCCATCTGCCACTTTTCAGTCCAGTTCTGCATCCTATTGATGTCCTGCTGTAACTTCTTATAACCCTCCAGACGATCCACAACACCCCCAACCTTTGTGTCATCAGCAAACTTACTAACCCATCCCTCTACTTCCTCATCCAGGTCATTTATAAAAATCACAAAGAGTAGGGGTCCCAGAACGGATCCCTGAGGCACACCACTGGTCACCGACCTCCATGCAGAATATGACCCAGCTACAACCACTCTTTGCCTTCTGTGGGCAAGCCAATTCTGGATCCACAAAGCAATGTCCCCTTGGATCCCATGCCTCCTTACTTTCTCAATAAGTCTTGCATGGGGAACGTAATCAAATGCTTTACTGAAATCCATATACACTACATCCACTGCTCTACCTTCATCAATGTGTTTTGTTATATCCTCAAAGAATTCAATTAGGCTCGTAAGGCACGACCTGCCTTTGACAAAGCCATGCTGACTATCCCTAATCAGATTACGTCTCTCCAAATGTTCATAAATCCTGCCTCTCAGGATCTTCTCCAACAACTTGCCCACCACTGAAGTAAGACTCACTGGTTTATAATTTCCTGGGTTATCTCTACTCCCTTTTTTGAACAGGGGAACAACATTTGTAACCCTCCAATCCTCCAGTACTTCTCTCATCCCTATTAATGATGCAAAGATCATTGCTAGAGAAACATAGAAACATAGAAAACCTACAGCACAATACAGGCCCTTCAGCCCACAAAGCTGTGCCAAACATGAACTTACTTTAGATATTACCTAGGGTTACCCGTAGCCCTCGATTTTTCTAAGCTCCATCTACCTATCCAGGAGTCTTTTAAAAGACCCCATTGTATCCGCCTCCACCACAGTCGCCGGCAGCACATACCATGCACTCACCACTCTTTACATAAAAAGCATACCCCTGATGTCCCCTCTGTACCTCAGCAATTTTGTCCCTTGCTTCCTGCAGTAGCCTAGGGTATATTTCATCCAGTCCCAGCAACTTATCTAACTTAATGCTTTTCAAAAGCTCCAACACATCCTTTTTCTTAATGTCTGTATGCTCAAGCATTTCAGTCCTCTGTAAGCCATCCCCACAATTGCCAAGGTCCTTTTCCCTGGTGAATACTGAAGCAAAGTATTCAATAGGTACTTCCGCTACCTCTTCCGACTCCAGGCACACGTTTCCACTATCGCACCTGGTTGGTCCTATTCTCACATGGCTCATCCTCTTGCTCTTCACATACCTTGGGGTTTTCCTTAATCCTGCTTGCCAATGCCTTATCATGGTCCCTTCTAGCTCTCCGCATTTCATTTTTAAGCTCTTTCCTGGCAACCTTGTAATTTTTCGAGCTTTAACAGCATCTAGTTTCTTGATCCCTTTGTAAGCTTTTCTTTTCTTCTTAACTAGATTTTCTACGTCCTTTGTACACCATGGTTCTTTTATCCTACCATCCTTTCCCTGCCCCCTACCAATCAGCCAATGCTCTAACCATGTTAGCAACATACCTTTTCAGAACTCCATGTAAACGTTCCCTGAACATTTGTCACATTTCTGCTATGTCCGGTCCAACCGCCTTACCGGTGGGAAATGCTTTGATGGCATCCTGTAACTCAGACAGCGAAAAATCCAAATCCAAATTCTCCATGAAAGCTGCATCTAATTGTGGGAAGTGAAGCGGATCAAAAAACTTATTAAAATCTTCCTGTGTAGCTGTTGATTTGGAGGTGTAAATTTCTGACTAGATCTCACTAAATCGTTTGTTAATATCCTTTAAGTATGTAAGCATCAGGCCAGATTTGGATTTTATTTTGTAAATGGCTCGTTTTTCTTGTTCTCCTTTTAACTGCTTTGCCAATAACTTCTGTGGTTTGTCCCCAAACTCAAAATGTCGCTGTTTAAGTTTAAGTAGTATGTTGCCAATTTGTTCCCCTAGAATGGAGTTGTATTTGTATTTTAATTTGAGAATGTTATTATAATCTGATTGGAGCAAAGAGTTTTTGTAAGCCTGTTCAGCCGCTCAATCACTTCCAATCGACCTCGCTTAGCCCTTTTCAGTGTTGCTTCATAAGAAACAGGTACTCCTGTTTGAGTACTGTTGGGGGGGACAGCTTACCCGGGGGAAGCGACAGTGGCCCTGCCTCCGGCACAGAGTCTGGCCCTGTAGCTCAGAAGGGTAGGGCAAGGAAGAGGAGGGCAGTTGTGATAGGGGACTCGATAGTAAGGGGGTCAGATAGGCGATTCTGTGGACGCAGTCCAGAGACTCGGATGGTAGTTTGCCTCCCTGGTGCCAGGGTCCGGGATATTTCTGATCGTGTCCAAGATATCCTGAAGTGGGAGGGTGAAGAGCCAGAGGTCCTGGTACATATAGGTACCAATGACATAGGTAGGAAAAGGGATGAGGTCCTGAAAGAAGAATATAGGGAGCTAGGAAGGGAGTTGAGAAAAAGGACCGCAAAGGTAGTAATCTCGGGATTACTGCCTGTGCCACGCGACAGTGAGAGTAGGAATGCGATGAGGTGGAGGATAAATGCGTGGCTGAGGGATTGGAGCAGGGGGCAGGGATTCAAGTTTTTGGATCATTGGGACCTCTTTTGGCGCAGGTGTGACCTGTACAAAAAGGACGGGTTACACTTAAATCCTCGGGGGACCAATATCCTGGCAGGGAGATTAGCGGGGGCTACTGAGGAGACTTTAAACTAGAATGGTTGGGGGGTGGGAATCAAATTAAAGCGGCTAGGTGTGAGGAGGTTAGTTCACAACAGAGGGATGGGAACCAGTGCAGAGAGACAGAGGGGTGTAAAGTGAGCGTAGAAGCAAAAAGTACAAAGGGGAAAAGTAAAAGTGGCAGGCCGACAAATCCAGGGCAAGCATTAAAAAGGGCTAAGAGAGTTGTAAAAGAGTGCCTGAAGGCTTTATGTGTCAATGCAAGGAGCATTCGTAATAAGGTGGATGAATTGAAAGTGCAGATTGTTATTAATGATTATGATATAGTTGGGATCACAGAGACATGGCTCCAGGGTGACCAGGGATGGGAGCTCAACGTTCAGGGATATTCAATATTCAGGAGGGATAGACACGAAGGAAGGGGAGGTGGGGTGGCGTTGCTGGTTAAAAAAGAGATTAACGCAATAGAAAGGAAGGACATAAGCCGGGAAGATGTGGAATCGATATGGGTAGAGCTGCGTAACACTAAGGGGCAGAAGACGCTGGTGGGAGTTGTGTACAGGCCACCTAACAGTAGTAGTGAGGTCGGAGATGGTATTAAACAGGAAATTAGAAATGTGTGCAATAAAGGAACAGCAGTTATAATGGGTGACTTCAATCTACATGTAGACTGGGTGAACCAAATTGGTAAAGGTGCTGAGGAAGAGGATTTCTTGGAATGTATGCGGGATGGTTTTTTGAACCAACATGTCGAGGAACCGACTAGAGAGCAGGCTATTCTGGACTGGGTTTTGAGCAATGAGGAAGGGTTAATTAGCGATCTTGTCGTGAGAGGCCCCTTGGGTAAGAGTGACCATAATATGGTGGAATTCTTCATTAACATGGAGAGTGACGTAGTTAATTCAGAAACAAAGGTTCTGAACTTAAAGAGGGGTAACTTTGAAGGTATGAGACATGAATTAGCTAAGATAGACTGGCAAATGACACTTCAAGGATTGACGGTGGATATGCAATGGCAGGCATTTAAAGGTTGCATGGATGAACTACAACAATTGTTCATCCCAGTTTGGCAAAAGAATAAATCAAGGAAGGTAGTGCACCCGTGGCTGACAAGAGAAATTAGGGATAGTATCAATTCCAAAGAAGTAGCATACAAATTAGCCAGAGAAAGTGGCTCACCTGAGGACTGGGAGAAATTCAGAGTTCAGCAGAGGAGGACAAAGGGCTTAATTAGGAAGGGGAAAAAAGATTATGAGAGAAAACTGGCAGAGAACATAAAAACGGACTGTAAAAGCTTTTATAGATATGTAAAAAGGAAAAGACTGATAAAGACAAATGTAGGTCCCCTGCAAACAGAAACAGGTGAATTGATTATGGGGAGCAAGGACATGGCAGACCAATTGAATAATTACTTTGGTTCTGTCTTCACTAAGGAGGACATAAATAATCTTCCAGAAATAGTAAGGGACAGAGGGTCCAGTGAGATGGAGGAACTGAGCGAAATACATGTTAGTAGGGAAGTGGTGTTAGGTAAATTGAAGGGATTGAAGGCAGATAAATCCCCAGGGCCAGATGGTCTGCATCCCAGAGTGCTTAAGGAAGTGGCCCAAGAAATAGTGGATGCATTAGTGATAATTTTTCAAAACTCGTTAGATTCTGGACTAGTTCCTGAGGATTGGAGGGTGGCTAATGTAACCCCACTTTTTAAAAAAGGAGGGAGAGAGAAACCGGGGAATTATAGGCCGGTTAGCCTAACGTCGGTGGTGGGGAAACTGCTGGAGTCAGTTATCAAGGATGTGATAACAGCACATTTGGAAAGCGGTGAAATGATCGGACAAAGTCAGCATGGATTTGTGAAAGGAAAATCATGTCTGACGAATCTCATAGAATTTTTTGAGGATGTAACTAGTAGAGTGGATAGGGGAGAACCAGTGGATGTGGTATATTTGGATTTTCAAAAGGCTTTTGACAAGGTCCCACATAGGAGATTAGTGTGCAAACTTAAAGCACACGGTATTGGGGGTAAGGTATTGGTGTGGGTGGAGAATTGGTTAGCAGACAGGAAGCAAAGAGTGGGAATAAACGGGACCTTTTCAGAATGGCAGGCGGTGACTAGTGGGGTACTGCAAGGCTCAGTGCTAGGACCCCAGTTGTTTACAATATATATTAATGACTTGGATGAGGGAATTAAATGCAGCATCTCCAAGTTTGCGGATGACACGAAGCTGGGTGGCAGTGTTAGCAGTGAGGAGGATGCTAAGAGGATGCAGGGTGACTTGGATAGGTTGGGTGAGTGGGCAAACTCATGGCAGATGCAATTTAATGTGGATAAATGTGAAGTTATCCACTTTGGTGGCAAAAATAGGAAAACAGATTATTATCTGAATGGTGGCCGATTAGGAAAAGGGGAGGTGCAACGAGACCTGGGTGTCATTATACACCAGTCATTGAAAGTGGGCATGCAGGTACAGCAGGCGGTGAAAAAGGCGAACGGTATGCTGGCATTTATAGCGAGAGGATTCGAGTACAGGAGCAGGGAGGTACTACTGCAGTTGTACAAGGCCTTGGTGAGACCACACCTGGAGTATTGTGTGCAGTTTTGGTCCCCTAATCTGAGGAAAGACATCTTTGCCATAGAGGGAGTACAAAGAAGGTTCACCAGATTGATTCCTGGGATGGCAGGTCTTTCATATGAAGAAAGACTGGATGAACTGGGCTTGTACTCGTTGGAATTTAGAAGATTGAGGGGGGATCTGATTGAAACGTATAAGATCCTAAAGGGATTGGACAGGCTAGATGCAGGAAGATTGTTCCCGATGTTGGGGAGGTCTAGAACGAGGGGTCACAGTTTGAGGATAGAGGGGAAGCCTTTTAGGACCGAGGTTAGGAAAAACTTCTTCACACAGAGAGTGGTGAATCTGTGGAATTCTCTGCCACAGCAAACTGTTGAGGCCAGTTCATTAGCTATGTTTAAAAGGAAGTTAGATATGGCCCTTGTGGCTACAGGGGTCAGGGGGTATGGAGGGAAGGCTGGGTTCTGAGTTGGATGATCAGCCATGATCATAATAAATGGCGGTGCAGGCTCGAAGGGCCGAATGGCCTACTCCTGCACCTATTTTCTATGTTTCTATGTTTCTAAATAATTTGTCCTCTGATATACACTTTAAGCGTTTCCCACAGTGTTGAGTCATTCACCTCGCCATTGTCGTTGGTCTCAAGGAACTGCGAGATGTGCGTCGTAATGTATTCTTTAAATGCCCAATCCTTGAGCAAAAAGGGATTAAAGCGCCAGTTATAGGTTTGCTTAGGGAGGGACAGTTGAAGATTGAGATTGACAGGACTATGGTTAGATATTATTATACTGTGATATTTGGTGTGATAAGTATTAGAGATTAATCTGGAGTCGACTAAAAAATAATCGATCCGTGTATATGATCTGTGTACATGAGAATAAAAAGAATAATCACGGTCAGATGGATGCTGTAGTCTCCAAATATCCAGCACCTTCTTCGACTTCATCAAATTGTTAAGAGTTTGCACAGCAAGAATATTGGGTGGAGGGGGGGCAGAGGAGAACCTATCTAAATATGGGTCCAGGTAGCAATTAAAGTCACCCCTGATCAATATGTGGCTTGAATCGTTATCTGGGATCAAGTCAAACACCTTACGGAAAAAACCTGGATTGTCCAAGTTCGGCCCGTAAACATCTACCAGTGTAATGGGAAGTAAATTGACACGCCCAGTTAAAATTATAAATCTGCCATTTGGATCAATTGTGGATGAGTGAAAACGAAAAGGCATAGTCTTACGGAAGAGAATGGCAATGCAATGGCAATAACATAAACAGTTAACAAATATGGGAACAAAACCCCCACCCATTGCTTCTTCAAACGAAGCAGAGTTGCCCTCATCCTAATCTGGGACCGCCGAACAAAAGCGGAGAAAAACACCTCCAACTAACAGCCCCTCATTAGCACACATAGTAAGGAACAAACTGAGGATAGAAAAAAGAACTGCCATGATTAAAGTCTGCTCAGAGCACGTTTAGACTCTCTTCATTTATGTTGTGAAAAATAGCCTTTCAAAGTTTTTGATCCACAAAAGTCTTGGCTTCATCTGGGTTGCTGAATACTTGCCCTTGGTGATGAACATGGCGCCTGGCCGGGAAACGTAGCGAATGCCGGACCTCCTTCTCCCTCAGCAGTTGCAGCACCTCACGGAAACTCCGCCGTTGCTCCATAACCTCCACGATGTAGTCGGGGAAGATTAAGATTCAATGACGTCCGTAATCCATCGAGAGTTGCCTCCCGAGCGCAGAATCTTTTCTTTCTCCTGTGTGAAATGCACCCATGCAATGATTGTGCGGGGCCTTGAGCCTTTCGGTGGTTTAGGCTGTTGTGTGCGGTGTGCTCTATCGATAACGACCGGCTTGGTGAAGTTGTCATCCCCCAGCAGATTGGGGATCAGGTTAGCAACAAATTCAGTCGGCCTCCCTTTCTCTTCGCCTTCTGGGACGCCAACAATCTTTATGTTATTGTGTCTGGATCTCCCTTGCAGATCTGAAAGTTTGGCCCACAGCCTTTTATTTTCTTGCTGCAGCTCAGCGACTGAAGTTTCCACGGTGTGGATTCGCTGCTCGTGGCTGGCGGTCTGATTTTCGGTGCTCGACAGTCTCTCAGTGAGTGATTGCTAGATGGACAACAGACTCTGGAAACTGTGCTCAAACTTGTCAAACTGCTCGTTTAAAGGACTGCAAGAGTTTGTTTGGCATTTTCTGCCAAATAAGAGGAAGCTCGTCTTCCTCTTCGGCTGACGACGTGCCTGGAGGGTTCTTGCTAGTTTGGTCCCGGCTAACGTTAGCTGCAGCATCGGCTAGCAGGCGAGCGGCTCCCTTTCTGCCTCATGCTGTTTTACTGGAGATGTTCACGTTACACTTTTTGGTGGCGTAAAAGAGAAACAAACAACGGAGATCTTGCAACAAAAATTGAGGGTCAAGTGTTCAAAAAGGCAGTTTTATCTGGTAAAGTTTGGTGTGCCATAAGGAGCTCGAGAAAAACACGTCTATACTGCACTCATCTCACTAGAGCCCTCCCCCAAAAAATGTTTTTACCTTAGAAATTACCCAGGGTTACCCTTAGCCCTCTATTTTCTACGCTCCATGTACCTGTCCAGGAGTCTCTTAAAAGACCCTATTGTATCCACCTCCACCACCATCGCTGGCAGCCCATTCCACGCACTCACCACTCTCTGTATAAAAGCTTAGCTCTGACATCTCCTCTGTACCTACTCCCCAGCACCTTAAACCTGTGTCCTCTCGTGCTAGCCATTTCAGCCCTGGGAAAAAGCCTCTGACTATCCACACGATCAATGCCTGTCATTATCTTATACACCTCTATCAGGTCACCTCTCATCCTCCGTCGTTCCAAGGAGAAAAGGCCGAGTTCACTCAACCTATTCTCATAAGGCATGCTCTCCAATTCAGGCAACATCCTTGTAAATCACCTTTGCACCCTTTCTATGGTTTCCACATCCTTCCTGTAGTGAGACAACCAGAACTGAGCACAGTACTCCAAGTGGGGTCTGACCAGGGCCCTATATAGCTGCAACATTACCTCTCGGCTCTTAAACTCAATCCCATGGTTGATGAAAGGCCAATGCACTGTATGCCTTCTTAACCACAGAGTCAACCTCTGCAGCAGCTTTGAGTGTCCTATGGACTCGGACCCCAAAATCCCTCTGATCCTCCACACTGCTAAGAGTCTTACCATTAATACTATATTCTGCCATCATATTTGACCTACCAAAATGAACTACTTCACACTTATCTGGATTGAACTCCATCTGCCACTTCTCAGCCCAGTTTTGCATCCTATCAATGTCCTGCTGTAACCTCTGACAGTCCTCCACACTATCCGCAACACCCCCAACCTTTGTGTCATCAGTAAATTTACTAACACATACTTCCACTTCTTCATCCAGGTCATTTATAAACATCATGAAGAGCAGGGGTCCCAGAACAGATCCCTGAGGCACACCACTGGTCACTGACCTCCATGCAGAATATGACCCGTCTACAACCACTCTTTGCCTTCTGTGGGCAAGCCAGTTCTGGATCCACAAAGCAATGTCCCCTTGGATCCCATGCCTCGTTACTTTCTCAATAAGCCTTGCATGGGGTACCTTATCAAATGCCTTGCTGAAATCCATATACACTACATCTACTGCTCTACCTCCATCAAAGTGTTTAGTCACATCCTCAAAAAATTCAATCAGGCTTATAAGGCATGACACATCAAAGTCGCTGGTGAACGCAGCAGGCCAGGCAGCATCTCTAGGAAGAGGTACAGTCGACGTTTCAGGCCAAGACCCTTCGTCAGGACTAACTGACCTGCCTTTGACAAAGCCATGCTGACTACTCCTAATCATATTATGCCTCTCCAAATGTTCATTCATCCTGCCTTTAAGGATCTTCTCCATCAACTTACCAACCACTGAAGTAAGACTCACTGGTCTATAATTTCCTGGGCGATCTCTACTCCCTTTCTTGAATAAGGGAACAACATCCGCAACCCTCCAATCCTCCGGAACCTCTCCCGTCCCCATTGGTGATGCAAAAATCATCGCCAGAGGCTCAGCAATCTCCTCCCTCACTTCCCACAGCAGCCTGGGGTATATTTCGTTCAGTCCAGGTTCAAACTGATGTTTTCCAAAAGCTCCAGCACATCCTCTTTCTTAATATCTACATGCTGAAGCTTTTCAGTCCACTGTAAGTCATCCCTAGGATCGGCAAGGTCCTTTTCCCTATTGAATACTGAAGCAAAGTACTCATTAAGTACCTCTGCTACCTCCTCCGGTTCCATACACACTTTTCCACTGTCACACTTGATTGATCCTATTCTCTCACAATTTATCCTCTTGCTGTTCACATCTTGTAGAATCCCTTGGGGTTTTCCTTAATCCTGTCTGGCAAGGCCTTCTCATGGCCCCTGCTGGCTCTCCTAATTTCAGTTGTAATGGGTTTCTTCTTTTATGTTACTGCTAAGGCTAATAAAATGGCTTCTTTTATTTTTATGTTAAAAATAAAATGGCTTCTTTTATTTTTATGTTAAAAATAAAATGGCTTCTTTGTTTTGTTAACTGCTGAGAAACTGCTTTTCTCTAGCAGCTTGTTTGGGTTATAATTACTGATAAAGAGAATTGTATTCATTTGATAACCAATTGGGATAGATGTCATTCTTTCTTGTGTGTCTGTAAGCTATTGTTTTTGTGAGCTTTGGGGCAGAAGGCATGATGGGGACAGAGAGAGGAGACGCAATGCTGTAATCTGGGCGACGGAATGGACCCTGAGCAAGCGTCCGAGGCCCAGGGTCTTCGGC
This sequence comes from Mobula hypostoma, assembly GCF_963921235.1. Taxonomy (NCBI): domain Eukaryota; kingdom Metazoa; phylum Chordata; class Chondrichthyes; order Myliobatiformes; family Myliobatidae; genus Mobula; species Mobula hypostoma. The sequence goes on from NC_086128.1 coordinate 883,733, forward strand.
GAGGAGAGGAGACGAGGACAGACTCGTGTGGAGCGTCTGGTCGACCACCATGGTTGGTCCCAGGCGGTAGGTCGAGGAATTGGGAGGGGATCGAATGGTGGAAAGAAGACTGAGTTAATTGAGCTCCAACGGTTGTGCACGAAGTGGTTGACCTTTGATAAGTTTGATGCCTTTTACTTTCCTTTTATATTGTATCTCTATTAATTACATATTTCCAGTAATATCTATAAAGTGTAATCTATAAATCGTACATTGTGTGCTGTCTGTTATTTGGCGGTGTGGGGTACATCACACGGCATCCACACAAACTTGATTACCCAGTTTGGTGGGGCCAAAGGCTGCTCCCCCTAGACGAAAGTGAGCTGAGCGAGCCTGAAGCTTACCAGGGGGCTACACATTGTTAAGCTCCTTCCTGCCAGCCTTATAATCTTCTAGATCTCTGTTATTACCTAGTATTTTGAACCTTTCGTAACCTTTTCTTTTCTTCTTGACTAGATTTTACAACAGCCTTTGTACACCACGGTTCTTGTACCCTACCATCCTTTCCCTGTCTCATTGGAACGTACCTATGCAGAACTCCACACAAATATCCCTTGAACATTTATCACATTTCTTCCGTACATTTCCCTGAGAACATCTGTTCCCAATTTATGCTTCCAAGTTCCTGCCTGATAGCATCATATTTCCCCTAACTCCAATTAAACGCTTTCTTAACTTGTCTGTTCCTATCGCTCTCCAATGCTGTGGTAAAGGAGATAGAATTGTGATCACTATCTCCAAAATGCTCTTCCACTGAGAGATCTGACACCTGAGCAGGTTCATTTCCCAATACCATATCAAGTACCCCCTCTCCTCTTGTAGGCTTATCTACATATTGTGTCAAGAATCCTTCCTGAACACACCTAACAAACTCCACCCCATCTAAACCCCTTGCTCTAGGGAGATGCCAAACAATATTTGGGAAATTATAATCTCCCACCACAGCAACCCTGTTATTATTACTCCTTTCCAGAATCTGTCTCCCTATCTGCTACTCGATATCCCTGTTGCTATTGGGTGGTCTATAAAAAACACCCAGTAGAGATATTGACCCCTTCCTCTTCCTAACTTCCACCGACAGAGACTCAGTAGACAATCCCTCCATAACTTCCTCCCTTTCTGCAGCCGTGACACTATCTCTGATCAATGGTGCAACACCCCCACCTCTTTTGCCTCCCTCCCTGTCCTTTCTGAAACATCTAAAGCCTGGCACTCTAAGTAGCCATTCTTGCCCCTGAGCCATCAAAGTCTCTGTAATGGTCACAACATCACAGGTCCAAGTACTGATCCACGCACTAAGCTCATCCGTTTTGTTCGTAATACTCCTTGCATTAAAATAGACACATCTCAAACCATCGGTCTGAGCGTGTCCCTTCTCTATCACCTGCCTATCTTTCCTTTCGCACTGTCTCCAAGCTTTCTCTATTTGTGAGCCAACAGCCCCTTCCTCCGTCTCTTCAGTTCGATTCCCACACCCCAGCAATTCTAGTTTAAACTCTCCCCAATACCCTTAGCAAACCTCCCCACCAGGATATTGATCCCCCGGGATTCAAGTGCAACCCGTCCTTTTTGTACAGGTCACACCTGCCCCAGAAGTGGTCCCAATGATCCAGAAACCTGAATCCCTGCCCCCTGCTCCAATCCCTCAGCCACGCATTTATCCTCCACCTCATTCTATTCCTATACTCACTGTCACGTGGCACAGGCAGTAATCCCGAGGTGACTACCATTGTGGTCCTGCTTCTCAGCTTCCTTCCTAACTCCCTGTAGTCTGCTTTCAGGACCTCCTCCTTTTTCCTACCTATGTCGTTGGTACCAATATGTACCACGACCTCTGGCTGTTCTCCTTCCCACTTCAGGATATTGTGGACGCGATCAGAAACATCCTGGACCCTGGCACCTGGGAGGCAAGCTACCATCCGTGTTTCTTTCCTGTCTGGCCCCCTAACTTTAGAGTCCCCTGTCACTGCTGCCATCTTCTTCCTTTCCCTACCCTTCTGAACCACAGGGCCAGACTCTGTGCCAGAGACGCGACCACTGTTGCTTCCCCCAGGTAGGCCGTCTCCCCCAACAGTACTCAAACAGGAGTACTTATTGTTAAGGGGGACAGCCACTGGGGTACTCTCTACCATCTGACTCCTGCTCTTCCCTCCTGATGGAAAAGATCCAGACAGGCAGGATTTATGAACATTTGGAGAGGCATAATATGATTAGTCAGCATGGCTTTGTCAAAGATGTGAAGGACCACTGTAACCAGGGTAACACATTGAGGGATTGAGCAAAGCAGCAGCAACATATTGTCGATCAGAGAGAGACAGAGGGAGAGAAGACAGTCCTCCCACAGACAGGTGACCAAGTCATGGTCAGGGAGCTGGCTGAAAAGACAGCTTTCACTCCCAAGTGGATAGAACCACAGGTGGTGCTCCAGATGAATGACACCTGTATTGGTGTGCAGTCCTGATGAGGCAGTCAGTGGAAATATTGGACTCAGGTTAAACTGTATGACTCACCTTCTTGTTGCCCCCACAATCAGAGTGAGAGATCAAGTGTGCTCCATTACAGTGTCGTTGCAGAGAACTTAAGTGATGAACACCAGCCGGCTGCATCAGATCTGACCACAGCCGATGGAAACAGACCCACAACAAACACAAATGCAGAGCACACTGAGAGAGCAGACAGCAAGCTGTGAATAGCATGTTTAAGTTTGACGGTTAGTAATGAAACATAGAAACATAGAAACATAGAAAATAGGTGCAGGAGTAGGCCATTCGGCCCTTCGAGCCTGCACCGCCATTTATTATGATCATGGCTGATCATCCAACTCAGAACCCCGCCCCAGCCTTCCCTCCATACCCCCTGACCCCCGTAGCCACAAGGGCCATATCTAACTCCCTCTTAAATATAGCCAATGAACTGGCCTCAACAGTTTCCTGTGGCAGAGAATTCCACAGATTCACCACTCTCTGTGTGAAGAAGTTTTTCCTAATCTCGGTCCTAAAAGGCTTCCCCTTTATCCTCAAACTGTGGCTCCTCGTTCTGGACTTCCCCAACATCGGGAACAATCTTCCTGCATCTAGCCTGTCCAATCCCTTTAGGATCTTATATGTTTCAATCAGATCCCCCCTCAATCTTCTAAATTCCAACGAGTACAAGCCCAGTTCATCCAGTCTTTCTTCATATGAAAGTCCTGCCATCCCAGGAATCAATCTGGTGAACCTTCTTTGTACTCCCTCTATGGCAAAGATGTCTTTCCTCAGATTAGGGGACCAAAACTGCACACAATACTCCAGATGTGGTCTCACCAAGGCCTTGTACAACTGCAGTAGTACCTCCCTGCTCCTGTACTCGAATCCTCTCGCTATAAATGCCAGCATACCATTCGCCTTTTTCACCGCCTGCTGTACCTGCATGCCCACTTTCAATGACTGGTGTATAATGACACCCAGGTCTTGTTGCACCTCCCCTTTTCCTAATCGGCCACCATTCAGATAATAATCTGTTTTCCTATTTTTGCCACCAAGGTGGATAACTTCACATTTATCCACATTAAATTGCATCTGCCATGAATTTGCCCACTCACCCAACCTATCCAAGTCACCCTGCATCCTCTTAGCATCCTCCTCGCTGCTAACACTGCCACCCAGCTTCGTGTCATCCGCAAACTTGGAGATGCTGCATTTAATTCCCTCATCCAAGTCATTAATATATATTGTAAACAACTGGGGTCCCAGCACTGAGCCTTGCGGTACCCCACTAGTCACCGCCTGCCATTCTGAAAAGGTCCCGTTTATTCCCACTCTTTGCTTCCTGTCTGCTAACCAATTCTCCACCCACACCGATACCTTACCCCCAATACCGTGTGCTTTAAGTTTGCACACTAATCTCCTGTGTGGGACCTTGTCAAAAGCCTTTTGAAAATCCAAATATACCACATCCACTGGTTCTCCCCTATCCACTCTACTAGTTACATCCTCAAAAAATTCTATGAGATTTGTCAGATATGATTTTCCTTTCACAAATCCATGCTGACTTTGTCCGATGATTTCACCGCTTTCCAAATGTGCTGTTATCACATCCTTGATAACTGACTCCAGCAGTTTCCCCACCACCAACGTTAGGCTAACCGGTCTATAATTCCCCATTTCTCTCTCCCTCCTTTTTAAAAAAGTGGGGTTACATTAGCCACCCTCCAATCCTCAGGAACTAGTCCAGAATCTAACGAGTTTTGAAAAATTATCACTAATGCATCCACTATTTCTTGGGCTACTTCCTTAAGCACTCTAGGATGCAGACCATCTGGCCCTGGGGATTTATCTGCCTTCAATCCCTTCAATTTACCTAACACCACTTCCCTACTAACATGTATTTCGCTCAGTTCCTCCATCTCACTGGACCCTCTGTCCCTTACTATTTCTGGAAGATTATTTATGTCCTCCTTAGTGAAGACAGAACCAAAGTAATTATTCAATTGGTCTGCCATGTCCTTGCTCCCCATAATCAATTCACCTGTTTCTGTCTGGAGGGGACCTACATTTGTCTTTACCAGTCTTTTCCTTTTTACATATCTATAAAAGCTTTTACAGTCCGTTTTTATGTTCCCTGCCAGTTTTCTCTCATAATTTTTTTTCCCCTTTCTAATTAAGCCCTTTGTCCTCCTCTGCTGAACTCTGAATTTCTCCCAGTCCTCAGGTGAGCCACTTTCTCTGGCTAATTTGTATGCTTCTTCTTTGGAATTGATACTATCCCTAATTTCTCTTGTCAGCCACGGGTGCACTACCTTCCTTGATTTATTCTTTTGCCAAACTGGGATGAACAATTGTTGTAGTTCATCCATGCAACCTTTAAATGCTTGCCATTGCATATCCACCGTCAATCCTTTAAGTGTCATTTGCCAGTCTATCTTAGCTAATTCACGTCTCATACCTTCAAAGTTACCCCTCTTTAAGTTCAGAACCTTTGTTTCTGAATTAACTATCTCACTCTCCATCTTAATGAAGAATTCCACCATATTATGGTCACTCTTACCCAAGGGGCCTCTCACGACAAGATCGCTAATTAACCCTTCCTCATTGCTCAAAACCCAGTCCAGAATAGCCTGCTCTCTAGTTGGTTCCTCGACATGTTGGTTCAAAAAACCATCCCGCATACATTCCAAGAAATCCTCTTCCTCAGCACCTTTACCAATTTGGTTCACCCAATCTACATGTAGATTAAAGTCACCCATTATAACTGCTGTTCCTTTATTGCACACATTTCTAATTTCCTGTTTATTACCATCTCCGACCTCACTACTACTGTTAGGTGGCCTGTACACAACTCCCACCAGCGTCTTCTGCCCCTTAGTGTTAAGCAGCTCTACCCATATCGATTCCACATCTTCCCGGCTTATGTCCTTCCTTTCTATTGCGTTAATCTCTTCTTTAACCAGCAACGCCACCCCACCTCCCCTTCCTTCATGTCTATCCCTCCTGAATATTGAATATCCCTGAACGTTGAGCTCCCATCCCTGGTCACCCTGGAGCCATGTCTCTGTGATCCCAACTATATCATAATCATTAATAACAATCTGCACTTTCAATTCATCCACCTTGTTACGAATGCTCCTTGCATTGACACACAAAGCCTTCAGGCGCTCTTTTACAACTTTCTTAGCCCTTATACAATTATGTTGAAAAGTGGCCCTTTTTAATGCTTGCCCTGGATTTGTCAGCCTGCCACTTTTACTTTTCTCCTTTGTACTTTTTGCTTCTACCCTCACTTTACACCCCTCTGTCTCTCTGCACTGGTTCCCATCCCCCTGTTGTGAACTAACCTCCTCACGCCTAGCCTCTTTAATTTGATTCCCACCCCCCAACCATTCTAGTTTAAAGTCACCTCAGTAGCCCCTGCTAATCTCCCTGCCAGGATATTGGTCCCCCTGGGATTCAAGTGTAACCCGTCCTTTTTGTACAGGTCACGCCTGCGCCAAAAGAGGTCCCAATGATCCAAAAACTTGAATCCCTGCCCCCTGCTCCAATCCCTCAGCCACGCATTTATCCTCCACCTCATCGCATTCCTACTCTCACTGTCGCGTGGCACAGGCAGTAATCCCCAGATTACTACCTTTGCGGTCCTTTTTCTTAACTCCCTTCCTAGCTCCCTATATTCTCCTTTCAGGACCTCATCCCTTTTATGGGTTATTGGGTTATTGTACGGGGAACGTTTGAGGCTCTGGGTCTGTACTTGCTGGAATTCAGAAGGATGAGGGGGGATCTCATTGAAATCTTTTGAATGTTGAAAGGCCTAGAGAGAGTAGAAGTGGAAAGGATGCTTCCCATGGTGGGGGAGTCTAGGACAAGAGGGCACAGCCTCAGGATAGAGCGGCACCCTTTCAAAACAGAGATGCGGAGAAATTTCTTTAGCCAAAGGGTGGTGAATTTGTGGAATTTATTTATTGTTTAAGTGTGATGGTAACTGTATTCTGTAATTAAGGCTGGTTGCTGAAGGTTGATGATTAGTTGTATAGCTCAGAACAGAAACATTATTGGGGAAAGTGGATGGGAAAGAATCTGAGTTATAGCGGCAATATCAGGTTCCACAACTTCGATGACTGAGAAAGAGAATACTCACAGTGCCTGAAGGCAGTCACCACAGCCTGAAGGGGTAATGAATACAAATGAGCTGGGCCCTCTCAGTCGTTGGGCCAGCAATCGAATGGACAGTCTGGAGGGGGTGCCACCGGGGTGAAGTCTTTGTGGTCATTCAAATAGCAACTACCCCAGGCTCTCCTGTACGTCAATGAGAGGGCCTGTGAGCCTGATACATTTACTCTGCAGCTTCCCTGACCAGAGAGTAACCACTGATAGCCACTGCAGAGTTTTATCTACTGTATCAGAGAATAAAGGGGTGAAGATAAAGAATGTGATTAAATTGCAGTCGGCAGGCAGAGAAGGAAACAACAAGCATGAATGACGAATCTGTATTTTAAAGACTGTTGGTCAAATTTCAGGAACAATCTCTGCTCAGTCTTGCAGTTAGCCAATAGAGATGACAGCATAGAGGTAGATGTACATAGCGATATGATAGATAATTGTGGAAGGGTGTTCTGAAGTACAGGGCATTTTTTGCTGCCCAATTTGAATAGATCCTCCTTCAGGTTTTGCCTTTTTTGGAATTAACTTATTTTTGTCTAAGAGGGGCAAGAGGAGGAACTGTTGGGGCATATTTTGGAGTTAGGTTGTACTGCAAATACTTATTTCAACAGCAACCAATCTTCAGTCATGAACATAGATCGTCGATTGAATTTAATTGCCTTGAACACTAGTTTTCCTGGAGCTGATTGTAAGCAAGACAATACTGATTGACATTCATTTTGGGTCTTTGGAGTGTCTGAAAACAATATGTAATTCAGAATCAGAATCAGGTTCAATATTACTGGCATATGTCGTGAAGTTTATCGACATTATGCCAGCAGTACAATGCAATACATGATAACAGAAAAAATAACTATGAGTTACTGTAAGTGTATATATATATATATTATATATGAAATTGTTAAATTAAATAAGTAGTGCAAAAATAGAAATAAAAAAATTAGTTAGGTAGTGTTCATGGATTCAATGTCCTTTCAGAAATTGGATGTCAGGCGGGAAGAAACTATTCCTGAGTCATTGAGTGTGTGCCTTTAGGTTCTTGTACCTCTTTCTTGATGGTAACAATGAGAGTCAGGCATGACCTGGGTGGTGAGGGTCCTTATAATGGACGCCGCCTTTCTGAGGCATTGCTCGAAGATGTCCTGTAGGCTACAGAGGCTCATGCCTATGAAGGAGCTGATAAAGTTTACAACTCTCTGCAGCTTATTTCAACCCTGTGCAGTAGTCCACACCCCACCCCACGCCAGAGAGTGATGTAGCCAGTTAGAATGCTCTCCATAGTACATCTTCATAAATTTTCGAGTGCTTTTGGTGACACACCAAATCTTCTCAAATTCCTAATGAAATATATTCTAAGGAAGCATTGTTGATACTGCATACTGTAACTGTAGAATTTTCCTGCTATTACATTTGATCTTTAGCATATAAAAATGTCATGTAGTATGCCTGCTGCTAGTCTTTGTTGAATAAAACACTTCTAAATTCACTAGCTTGAGTGTCTCTCAGGTGACTTTGTTCACGTTTTAACAGCAGGATAGATATATACCAAAGAAGTAGTATTCTAAAGAGAGGATGAGGCAACTGAGGCTGACAAGGTAAGTCAAAGCCAACATAAAAGCAAAGTAGAGGGCACATAATAGAGCAAAAATAAATGGGAAGTCAGATGATTGGGATGCTTTTAAAAATCAACAGAAGGCAGCTAAAAAGTCATAAGGAGAGAAAAGATGAAATATGAAGGTACTGTAAGCTAGCCAATAATATTTGATTTAAAGTAATTTATTATCAAAGTACATATGCCGTATATAACCCTGAGATTCATCTTCCCCCATACAGCCATGAAACAAAGAAACACCATGGAATCTGCTGGCTGCTGGTGACTAGTGATGTTCCACAGGGGTCTGTGTTGGGACCACTTCTTTTTATGTTATATGTTGATGATTTGGATAATGGAACTGATGGCTTTGCGGCCAAGTTTTCAGATGATAAGAAGATAGGTGCAGGAGCAGGTAGCTTTGAGGAAGTAGAGAGGCTACAGAAGGACTTAGACAGATTAGGAGAATGAGCAAAGAAGTGGCAGATGGAATACAGTGTTGGGAAGTGTATGGTCATGCACTTTGGTAGAAGAAATGAAAGGGTTGTCCATTTTCTAAATGAAGAGAAAATACAAAAAAAATCTGAGACACAAAGGGACTTGGGAGTCCTTGTGCAGGATTCCCTAAAGGTTAATTTGCAGGTTGAGTCTGTGGTGAGGAAGGCAAATGTGATGTTAGCATTCACTTCAAGGGGACTAGAATATAAAAGCAAGGATGAAATGTTGAGAATTTATAAAGCACTGGTGAGGCCTCACTTGGAGCACTGTGAGCAGTGTAGGGCCCCTTATCTTAGAAAGAATGTGCTGAAACTGGCAAGGGTTCAAAGGAAGTTCATGAAAATGACTCCAGGTTTGAACTACTTGTCATATGAAGAGTGTCTGATGGCTCTGGGCCTGTATTCACTGGAATTCAGAAGAATGACGAGTAACCTCATTGAAACCTATTGAATGGTGAAAGACCTTGACAGAGTGGATGTGGAAAGGATGTTTCCCATGGTGGGAGAGTCTGGGACAAGAGGGCACAGCCTCAGGATAGAGGGGCACCCTTTTAAAATGGAGATTAGTAGGAATTGCTTTAGCCAGAGAGTGGTGAATCTGTGGAATTCTTTACCACAAGCAGCTGTGGAGGCCAAGTCTTTCTGTACAGTATATTTAAGGCTGAGGTTGATATATTCTTGACTGGTCAGGACTTGAAGGGATATGGGGAGAAGGCAGGAGATTGGGTCTGAGAGGGAAATTGGATCAGCCATGATGAAATGGCAGAGCAGACTATGGGCCAAATGGCCTAATTCTTCTCCTATATCTTATGGTCTTATACAAGCAATCACTTTTTCCTTCATATTTTATTTTATTCGCTATGGCAACATACTGCTTCATGCTGTAATAATATAACAAATATTACAATAGGTAATATTATAATATCAATACTTTCTAAATATGTTTTTAATTACAGAAAATGCTGCCTATCATTGGAAAGTTTTTGGACAGGAACCAAATGTCTATCATATTCACAAACCAGGCACAATTTGGAATGTTCACAGCATGTGGCAGTAAGCTATATCATTTGTCAGTAGACCACAATAATTCGAAATGTAGGCAATCCCATAATGAGTGCATTAAGGGCTGTTTGCATGTCATATGCCCGTCACACTTAATCAAATCCCTTGATCTGTGTAAAATATTGTAATGTGAAATTCTTAAGATAACAACTTGAATTATAACAACTTGAGTATGGGAGGCCGAGATTTGTCAACTTGATAATCCTTTCGAGAACTGAAAGCACAGACAGCTTTCGAAATATAAACCTGCTTGCTTTCACAAGTGGATTTTTAACATTCTCATCTACAAAGTATAATGAGACAAGTGTATCGAATCAAAGAATGTTTATTAATTCAGGGTATTCTTGAAATTACTGAAAAAAATGTCTTTTATTGCACTTTTTCCATTTGAATGTAGTGATAGATCTTTGTCCCACATTGTTTCCTGACATCAGAGTTTTGCATTCTTAATTACAATATTATCTCTCTTGAACCATCTGTTCCCTTTCTCTTTACTCAAGCATGTTGTAAGATTAACAAATAACAGCTGGCAAGGCATATGCCAGGTGCTCACCATTCTTTACTTAAAGTTACTCATTGTCCAAGTACCACTTTAAAAATGACATCCCATCCCATCAGAATTCCATGAGGCTGTAGTGGTGATTTTATTAAACTGAGCTCAATTCACACTATGGCGATTCTAAAAATCTGAAGACTGACCATGAAGTTACTGGTTTGTTGTATAATTCCACTTTATTCACTAATTAGCTAAGATAGACTGGCAAATGACACTTAAAGGATTGACGGTGGATATGCAATGGCAAGCATTTAAAGGTTGCATGGATGAACTACAACAATTGTTCATCCCAGTTTGGCAAAAGAATAAATCAAGGAAGGTAGTGCACCCGTGGCTGACAAGAGAAATTAGGGATAGTATCAATTCCAAAGAAGTAGCATACAAATTAGCCAGAGAAAGTGGCTCACCTGAGGACTGGGAGAAATTCAGAGTTCAGCAGAGGAGGACAAAGGGCTTAATTAGGAAGGGGAAAAAAGATTATGAGAGAAAACTGGCAGAGAACATAAAAACGGACTGTAAAAGCTTTTATAGATATGTAAAAAGGAAAAGACTGATAAAGACAAATGTAGGTCCCCTGCATTTGTTGTATAATTCCACTTTATTCACTAATTAGCTAAGATAGACTGGCAAATGACACTTCAAGGATTGACGGTGGATATGCAATGGCAAGCATTTAAAGGTTGCATGGATGAACTACAACAATTGTTCATCCCAGTTTGGCAAAAGAATAAATCAAGGAAGGTAGTGCACCCGTGGCTGACAAGAGAAATTAGGGATAGTATCAATTCCAAAGAAGTAGCATACAAATTAGCCAGAGAAAGTGGCTCACCTGAGGACTGGGAGAAATTCAGAGTTCAGCAGAGGAGGACAAAGGGCTTAATTAGGAAGGGGAAAAAAGATTATGAGAGAAAACTGGCAGAGAACATAAAAACGGACTGTAAAAGCTTTTATAGATATGTAAAAAGGAAAAGACTGATAAAGACAAATGTAGGTCCCCTGCAAACAGAAACAGGTGAATTGATTATGGGGAGCAAGGACATGGCAGACCAATTGAATAATTACTTTGGTTCTGTCTTCACTAAGGAGGACATAAATAATCTTCCAGAAATAGTAAGGGACAGAGGGTCCAGTGAGATGGAGGAACTGAGCGAAATACATGTTAGTAGGGAAGTGGTGTTAGGTAAATTGAAGGGATTGAAGGCAGATAAATCCCCAGGGCCAGATGGTCTGCATCCCAGAGTGCTTAAGGAAGTGGCCCAAGAAATAGTGGATGCATTAGTGATAATTTTTCAAAACTCGTTAGATTCTGGACTAGTTCCTGAGGATTGGAGGGTGGCTAATGTAACCCCACTTTTTAAAAAAGGAGGGAGAGAGAAACCGGGGAATTATAGGCCGGTTAGCCTAACGTCGGTGGTGGGGAAACTGCTGGAGTCAGTTATCAAGGATGTGATAACAGCACATTTGGAAAGTGGTGAAATGATCGGACAAAGTCAGCATGGATTTGTGAAAGGAAAATCATGTCTGACGAATCTCATAGAATTTTTTGAGGATGTAACTAGTAGAGTGGATAGGGGAGAACCAGTGGATGTGGTATATTTGGATTTTCAAAAGGCTTTTGACAAGGTCCCACACAGGAGATTAGTGTGCAAACTTAAAGCACATGGTATTGGGGGTAAGGTATTGGTGTGGGTGGAGAATTGGTTAGCAGACAGGAAGCAAAGAGTGGGAATAAACGGGACCTTTTCAGAATGGCAGGCGGTGACTAGTGGGGTACCGCAAGGCTCAGTGCTGGGACCCCAGTTGTTTACAATATATATTAATGACTTGGATGAGGGAATTAAATGCAGCATCTCCAAGTTTGCGGATGACACGAAGCTGGGTGGCAGTGTTAGCAGTGAGGAGGATGCTAAGAGGATGCAGGGTGACTTGGATAGGTTGGGTGAGTGGGCAAACTCATGGCAGATGCAATTTAATGTGGATAAATGTGAAGTTATCCACTTTGGTGGCAAAAATAGGAAAACAGATTATTATCTGAATGGTGGCCGATTAGGAAAAGGGGAGGTGCAACGAGACCTGGGTGTCATTATACACCAGTCATTGAAAGTGGGCATGCAGGTACAGCAGGCGGTGAAAAAGGCGAACGGTATGCTGGCATTTATAGCGAGAGGATTCGAGTACAGGAGCAGGGAGGTACTACTGCAGTTGTACAAGGCCTTGGTGAGACCACACCTGGAGTATTGTGTGCAGTTTTGGTCCCCTAATCTGAGGAAAGACATCCTTGCCATAGAGGGAGTACAAAGAAGGTTCACCAGATTGATTCCTGGGATGGCAGGTCTTTCATATGAAGAAAGACTGGATGAACTGGGCTTGTACTCGTTGGAATTTAGAAGATTGAGGGGGGATCTGATTGAAACGTATAAGATCCTAAAGGGATTGGACAGGCTAGATGCGGGAAGATTGTTCCCGATGTTGGGGAGGTCTAGAACGAGGGGTCACAGTTTGAGGATAGAGGGGAAGCCTTTTAGGACCGAGGTTAGGAAAAACTTCTTCACACAGAGAGTGGTGAATCTGTGGAATTCTCTGCCACAGCAAACTGTTGAGGCCAGTTCATTAGCTATGTTTAAAAGGAAGTTAGATATGGCCCTTGTGGCTACAGGGGTCAGGGGGTATGGAGGGAAGGCTGGGTTCTGAGTTGGATGATCAGCCATGATCATAATAAATGGCGGTGCAGGCTCGAAGGGCCGAATGGCCTACTCCTGCACCTATTTTCTATGTTTCTATGTTTCTATGTCTAAAAATGCAAAAGAAGCTTTACTTGGTCACTTTGTCCTACAATGATGTAGTTCTAAACTGTCCACTGATGTAACTTAGTAGCCTATCAGTTCTTAAAAGAAGGGGAGTCAGGATGAGCAAGTTCAGGTCCTTCAAATAGTATTTACACCTCCAAAATTAGTAAAGGGAAAGAGGTTTATCCAATATATTCACAAAGGTTTGTAATAATTCCAAACTTGACAGTTTTAATCCTCCCTTCTTCTGAAATCACAAGAGATAAAGCCATTTCAACAGAGAATGCTTTTAGTGTGATGTTATGGAGCACAATGAATTGATCATTACATGACCTTCCAAATCTAAACTCTCCTACTTACAATCTTTCCACCAATAGCAATGAGGAAATGATCACTTTGCTATGGCTAAATACTCTGATTTATAGAAGAGGACAAGTAAAGTAGAGACTGAGCAAAGTCTCCAAATGTTGGTGAACCTTTATTCACTATGCATAGGACCAGGAAAAATTTGGAATGTAAACATGGAACTGGTCATTAGATTGGATGCCAACAATTCCAATTTATCAATTTATTTGTAAATGCTTGTCTATAAGTTGTTGGCACAAATTTGTACAGTCAACCTCTGCTGAATGGTAATCACTCTGAAAAGTTCGCACTGTTTCTTCCTCCACTGATGTTACCTGATTTGTTGACCATTTCCAGGATCTTCTGCCTTGGTTGCACAGTCATTTTTCTGCTCCATACAGATGTGGCTACCATTCCTCCCTTGTTAACTTTTTTGATTTATTTCTGTGAAGTACAGTAGCTCTGTTCACTTTGGCTCCAGTTCAGATTTCCATCGACACTAATTGCTCAATTGTCAAAAAGTCAGTGTATCTGCCTGGAGCCTGAGGGAGGAAATTAGTTTGAGTTCAACTTTTGATTTAGAGTCCATTTTGTGCAGTGGGGTTGCCTAACACTGGGTCTTCAGACTCATTTCTATAATCAGGTGAACTGTCAGCACTTGGTACCTCCCAGAGCAGCCCACTGTAGTCCATAGCTGCACACCTGTTTCCACTGCCTATCATTGCATCAGCTCTGAGGTAAGTGCTCGGAGCTGGGGGGGGTGGGGGGCACTCTCAGCCACCAGTGGCCCTCCGAATTGTCACAGAACTAGGAGAAGCCCTTTCGTTTCTCGTAGCTGTGAATACACTTTTAATCAAGACACCGTCACCCATTTAAAAATATCACATGAGGACAAGCATTTCTGGTAAGAGTTGCAATGTTCAGAGGAGATGTATGGGTCAGGTTTTTATACACAGAGTGGTGGTTTCTAGGAATGGTGCAGATATGATACTGGTGTTTAGATAGACACATGACTGTGCAGGGAGTGGAGAATTATGGATGATGTACTGACAGAAGACCTTTAATTTAATTTGGCACAGATATCATGGGTCAAAGGAACTGTCTCTCTTCTATGCAACACACACAAAATACTGGAGAAATTCAGCAGGCCAGGCAAGATCTATCGAAAAGAGCACAGTTGACGTTTCAGGCAGAGACCCTACATCAGGACTGGAGGAAAAAGGATGAGAAGTAACGTCAACAGCTGGGAAGCCGATTAGTGAAAGACGCACAGGGCTGGAGAAGCTAACTTAAAGTGTGTGTATATATATATATATATATATATACATGAAATGCTGCCATAAGAAAGCAACATCCATCATCATTTTATTTGTATGCACTAATTATTTAATTTAACTATTTAATATTCAGTATATATATGTAGCCTGGGGAAAAGTACACACTCAGGACAACAAATACTTTTTCGCGTTTTAATTCCTTTATCTGTTTTAGATGTTTAAGTGCCAGAAGAGGGTCGCAAAACAAAATGAACGAATTTACAACCAGTTCTTGCCGTTACAATCTCAGTTTAACTTTTGATCCATACCCTTGTGTATGGACCGAATTGCATATGCAGTTTAAAAAATACCAGAACTAATATGGTACTAATACGGTAGTGGCAATTCTGTCCTTACCATGCCCAGCACACTCTGGGAGGACCCAATTCCAACACCTTACCACGTCTTCAGCAGAAAACAAAAATGGTCTCCCCACTGTCCCGCGTGTGCGTAATGACATCACTGTCTCCCTTAAAGGCACAGGCAACTTTTCAGCATTACCCGGATGGATGCCTATGTACACTTTTAACGATACTGAATAAGATCCGACGGTCACCGGTACTTACACGGTACTTACTGTAATCCACAGATATTTTCTTTATTATTATGTGTTTTATTGTACTGCTGCCGCAAAGACAACAAATTTCACAACATGCTGGAGGAACAACACCTTATATTCCGTCTGGGTAGCATCCAACCTGATGGCATGAACATTGATTTCTCAAACTTCCGGTAATGTACCCCTCTTTTCTCTCTCTCACCTCATCTCCTTGCCCACCCATCACCTCCCTCTGATGCTCCTCCCCCTTTTCTTTCTTCCATGGCCTTCTGTCCTCTCCTATCAGACTTCCCCTTCTCCAGACCTGTACCAATCAACTTTCCATCTCTTTACTTCATCCCTCCTCCTCCTCCCAGTTTCATCTTCTGTTTCTCTCTCCCCTCCCCCACCTTTTAACTCTATTCCTCATCTTTTTTAATCCAGTCCTGCTGAAGGGTCTCGGCCTGAAACTTACTCTTTTCATAGAAGCTGCCTGGCCTGCTGAATTCCTCCAACATTTTGTGTGTTTTCCTTGGATTTCCAGCACCTGCAGATTCGCCTGTTTGTCTCTCTTCTATGTTCTGTATACTCAGTTCTCTTACTGGGTGTAATTTTTATATCTAAATAAGCTTTATTCATAATACAAAATATTGACAAGAAAAAACCATGCAACGCCTTTTTAGTCTTACATTCATAGACAATGTGCTCAGTACTGTTCTATTGCATTTCTTAAAACCAGTCTGACTGTTTCCACTCATGTGGCCGCCTGGGGTGATACACAATTACAGTAATTGAGAAGCTTCCTCACCCAGCCCAGCCCCTCGCTCTCCAGCAGAAGAAGACCCCTATTCTGTGGTCCTTCCCCACTGGGTCCTTGCGGTGGCTGCACCAAGCTTCAGTGCGTCCCTCAGCATGTACTCCTGCAGCCGGGAACGTGCCAATGGGCAGCATTCCTCTACGGACACCTCGATGTGCCGGCAGACCAGCAGGTTTCAGGCAGACTGAAGGACATCTGTCACTTGATGCTTGTCTCCGTGTGTGTCCCCGGGAACAGCCCATAGATCAAAGAGTCCTCCGTCACACAACTACTTGGGATGAACCACAACACTTGCCCCTGCATCTTTCTCCAAAACTTCTTTACAAACCCACAGTCCGCAAAGTGGTGAGCAACCTCCTCATCCCCACTACAGTCATCCTTTGGACAGTGTGTGGTGGGAGTAATGGTCATGCAGGGAGGATCTTACTGAGAGGACCCCAGAATAACTTCTCCATGAAGGATAGATATAGAAGGGGCAAAGGTGGGTTACTTGTGTCTTAAAACCAGTCACTTCAGGCAGATGGGGCTCATCAGCTATGGTTGACAGTTCATCCAATAAAGGAAAACTCTGATCTCAAACCTCCACTACTTTGCAGCTATACCCACTCATCGGGAAGGCTTTGGGAGTAAATCCCAAGGAAAAGTCCTGAGCTGGAGTCCATGACTGGCAACTCCCGTACTGCTGCTGGTACTGAACTGTATCAGTCTGTGCTGTTCCTTTGGATTCATCAGATGTGTGGAGAGTGGGAGCTTGCTGCACGGGCAACAGCTTACTCTCCACATCGTACTGTCCTAGGAAGAACAAGCATGAGCATGACTCATCTTGTTCCACGATACTTACCCTGGATTGGAAGATGATCTTGGTCTTGGAGGATTTGACAGTAAAATGATGGGCTTGCCGGCTTTTTACCTTGCTACAACTCTGTCTGGAGATTCCCTCTGACCCTGCTTTACTTTCTGAACTCCTTTGTGGGTGAAGAACTTCTTGATGTTCTCCTTGGTAACTTCCCACCAGTGACCGGGGGATTAAAGAAGGATTTCAAGGCTCTCCGATCAGCCTATTCCCTCTCTGGTTCCTTAAGATTCTTTGGGGTCAACAGCTTAACTTCCACATCACCATGCCTGCTTTCTGGTCCTCTCCCAGTGGTCAGAAAAGAACACCAGCATCAGATGTCAGTGCATCTAGCCTTGATGGGCCTTAACATGAAGGGGAAATTGATTCAGCAGTGAACCGAGCCATCTGATTGTGGCCAGGTGGGTTATAAAACCATAAGACCATATGATAGAGGAGCAGAATTAGGCCATTTGGCCCCTCAAGTCTGCTGCACCATTTCACCATGGCTGATCCAATTTTCTTCTCAGCCCCAATGTACTGCCTTAAACCATTAGATCATAAGACATAGGAGCAGGATTCGGCCATTTGGCCCATCGAGTCTGCTCCACCATTCAATCATTGCTGGTCCATTTTCCCCTTCCTCAGATACACTCTCCGGCCTTCTCCCCGTAACCTTTGATGCCATGTCCAATCAAGGACCTATCAATCTCTGCCTTAAATACACCTAACACTCTGGCCTCCACAGCTGCCTGTGGTAACAAATTCCACAAATTCACCACATTCTGGCTAAAGAAATTTATCTACATCTGTTTTAAATGGATGCCCCTCTATCTTGAGGCTGTGCCCACTTGTCTCAGACTTCCCAACCATGGGAAACATCCTTTCAGCATCGACTCTGTTGAGAAACATCTAGTGAGTGGATTTAACAAGATGTTTTCGCTCACAGAATAGCCACTCGCTGGACTTTTTTTGTTTTCGGCACCATTCTTTGTAAACTCCAGAGTCTGTTGTACGTAAAAATCCCAGGAGATCAGCAGTTTCTGAGATATTCAAGTCACCCTGGGGGGCACCTAATTAATTAGCTTGTTTATTTTGGCTTTTTGCTTAGAGAGGTGCCGGAATCGCTCCGGTGAGGTCCGGCTAGCACTGCACCCCTGCCTGAAGGAAACCTTGCTGAATTTGTCCTATCTCTTTCTGTGTCACCAAGTATTCCATAACCTCATCCTTAACATCCTTGACTCTAACATTTTCCCAAACACTGATGTCAGGTTAACGGGTCTATAATTTCCTTTCTGCTGCCTTCCACTTTTCTTAAAGAGTTGAGTGACATTTGCAATTTTCCCGTCCTCTGGCACCATGCCAGAGTCCAATAATTTTGAAAGATCATTTCTAATGCCACCACAATCTCTAACAGAACACTAGGGTGCAGTTCATCTGGTCCAGGTGACTTTTGTACCCTTAGGTCTTTCAGCTTCTCCCTTGTAATAGTAACTGCACTCGTTTGTCTTCCCTCACAACCTTCAACATCTGGCACGCTGCTGGTGTCTTCTACAGTGAAGATTGACGCAAAATACTCATTTCGTTCATCTTCCATCTCCTTGATCCCGTTATTATTTCTCCGGTCTCATTTTCTAGTTGTCCTATATTCACCCTCACCTCTCTTTTATTTTTTATGTACTTGAAAAGTTTTTTTTCTATCCACTTTGATATTGTTTGTTAGCTTGCTTGCATATTTCATCTTTTCTCTCCAAATGATTCTTTCAGTTTCTCTCTGTAGGTTTTTAAAAGCTTTCCAATCCTCTGTCTTCCTGCTAATTTTTGCTTTGTTGTATGCCCTCTCGAGAGGGTTAAACTGTATTGTAATGTGAATGACATGGATGAGGAAGAAAAAGTCTCTACACTTCTTAGCTTAATAGATGCTAAAATATACAGGCTTTTATGCAACTTAGTAACTGCTGAAAAGCCAGCAAGCAAGACATTTGATGAAATTTTACAATTTTATAAAATCACTTGCCCTAAACTACTAGTAATAGCTGAGAGTTTAGATTGTACCAGTCAAAGGATGAAAGCATTTCTGAATACAGTGCAGAACTGTGCAAACTTTTGTCATAGTAGGGGGCATTGGGAATGGACCCAAGTGCAAGACACAGATACTGAAGTACGAGGAACAGGACTTGACAAGTGAGCTGGGGCAAGAGCACAGACTTGGGATAGGACTTGACTAGGAAAGCAGGACCTGGACGAGGAACGAGGAACAGGACTAGGAACCATGAACTCGGAGCCTGTGCTTGGACTCCAAGCCAGAGACTGGTCAAGGACCCAGAACTTGGGTCTTGCCTCAGGCTCGGACCCCAAAACTAAGCAAGGATATGACATGGCTACAGGACAGGACGTGGCTGGGGTCTGGGGGCTGGGGTCTCGGGGGCTCAGGGCCGGGGTCTTGAGGCTTGAGGCTGCAGGCTGGGATCTTGGAATGCAGAGGCTGATAACTTGGAGGCTGGAGCTTGGAGACAGTCTGGGAACTGTGCATCAACATAGAGCAGGGACTTATCCTTCTAAAAGCTGGGACTCATCTTTTACACGACACTAACATGAGACTGGACATAGAGCCGGGACTTATCCTTAGACAAGCCGGGACTCAACTTATCTCCACACCAAGGTGGGACAGGTCCATCTGTCGGGTAACGGCAGAACGGCCTGACTTACCCCATGGAGGCAAGGACAAGAAGAGACAAACACCAAAGAACGACAGACAGTTCCATCTCTGCATCAGGGTTGCTCCGAGTCTCAGTTCAGCCAGCAACCTCAGCTGACTACGGAAACAGCCGGATCCCTACCTAGCTCGGAGTGGCTGACAGCCATTCAGCTGACCCAGGAAACAGCCGAATCCATACCGCAAAGACAGCTCCGATTACCGACATCAAGGCTCCATGAAGCGATGGTTCCCCAATGCAGTCTAAAGATGGCAAGTGGCCACTCTAGCCTTCGACCAGCAGGTTGCTCCCAGGGGATCTTAACAAGGCAAACCAGCAGCCCACAGTCATCTCCAAGGCTACTTATAGTCCAAGCCCCAAGAGATTAACTTAACCACAACAAGGGACAGCTGGAAGACCCAGAGTCCTGAGTCCACGGACCGGACCGTGAACCAGAATGCGGACTTCACGGACCGGACCATGGCAACTTTCCCAATGCTGTGACTTTAGAGGTGGACTTTCTGATGCATCTGGCAAGCATAGTCTAAGCTCTCAAAAGAGGCTCCTGTCAGAAAGGACCTAAACTTAGAACAGGCATTGATCTTTGCAATATCATTAGAGACTGCAACAAAGAATAGGAAAAGGAGTTTAGAATATGGAACATTCAAAATGTTCCTGAATGTTGCAAAAAGCCAAAAACGTTATTGATGTGGCTAATCCTCCCATGATGCAAATGACTGCTGGTTCAAAGGGAAAATTTAGAGAAAGTGTCACAGTCAAGGTCACATTTGGAGAATGCGCAAGTCAGACAAAAAACACAACCAAAGAGAAAAAATGCACAGAGTGAAAAGTTTTGAACGCAAGTCTAAACAAATGCATAAAGTGACACACATCAAAGTTGCTGGTGAACGCAGCAGGCCAGGCAGCATCTCTAGGAAGAGGTACAGTTGATGTTTCGGGCCGAGACCCTTCATCAGGACTAACTGAAAGAAGAGATAGTAAGAGATTTGAAAGTGGGGGGGGGGAGGGAGAGATCCAAAATGATAGGAGAAGACAGGAGGGGGAGGGATGGAGCCAAGAGCTGGACAGGTGATTGGCAAAAGGGATATGAGAGGATCATGGGACAGGAGGCCCAGGGAGATGGAAAAGGGGGAGGGGGGGGAAAAACCAGAGGATGGGCAAGGGGTGTAGTGAGGGGGCATCCGTTAGTCTTGCGAGACCATGGATCTGCGCCTGGAAAGTCTTCACTCTCCAGGGCGCAGGCCTGGGCAAGGTTGTACGGAAGACCAGCAGTTGCCCATGCTGGTCTCCCCTCTCCACGACACCAATGTTGTCCAAGGGAAGGGCATTAGGACTCATACAGCTTGGCACCAGTGTTGTCGCAGAGCAATGTGTGAATAAGTGCCTTGCTCAAGGACACAACACGTTCCCTCGGCTGGGGCTCGAACTCACGACCTTCAGGTCGCTAGTCCAATGCCTTAACTGCTTGGCCACGTGCCCACAAGGGGAGACACAGGGAGAAAAAGGAGAGAGAGAAAAAGAAAAAGTATGCGTGTATATAAGTGGGGTACGAGGGGGAGGTGGGACATTAGCGGAAGTTTGAGAAGTCAATGTTCATGCCATCAGGTTGGAGGCTACCCAGACGGAATATAAGGTGTTGTTCCTCCAACCCGAGTGTGGCTTCATCTTTACAGTGGGAGCACTGGACGCAGTATATCACCCCATCCGGCTACACAGGCTGTTTTTTATGCAGCCATTAGAAAGACCAGTAACATCAGATGAACTGCTTACTCATTATGACCCATCCCTGCCCATCAGACTGGCTTTCAATGCATCCCGTTATGGCATTGGGGAAATTTTGTCACACACTGTGAAAGATGGATCTGGATGTCAGATTGCATTTCATTCAAGATCACTGATGAAAGCAGAATGAAACTATTCACCGATCAACCGCGGGGCCCTTAGTCTCGGATGGGGATTAAAGAAGTTCCACCACTACCTCCACAGACAGAAGTTTACACTAGTGACAGATCACCAACACCTTGTGTCCATTTTCAATACCTGGAGGAGAATTCCAGTGTTGATTGCTACCCGGTTGGAATGTTGGGCACTTTTATTAGGAGCACACTCTTATGACAGAGAGTTCAAGGGTACCAAACAGCACAATAATGCTGATGGTTTATCACATCTTCTATTCCTGGAAACTGAAGAATAAAAGACTTCATTCTGTGACCCAGCAGAGGTGATCCACACAGCATTGGTGGACCAGTTGTCGATAACAAAATCAGAAATACAAAGCGGAACAAGGAATAACCCCACGTTGTTAAAAGTCTATGAAATCACCATGCAAGGATGGCCAGCTCATGGTAACTCTATGTTCCCAAAGTTCTCAGTGAGATGAGACCAACTGTCCATATGTCAAAGGACGCTGATGTGTGGATTTCGTGTTCCGGTTCCCTCTAAACTCCACACCAGAGTGTTAGAAAATCTGCATGGACACCTGGGCGCAGTCAAGATGAAGAGTCTGGCCCCGAACTATGTGTGGTGGTCAGGAATATATAACCAGATTGAAGGCTTGGGATCCAGGGAGGTTTGGCCAGGTGGATTCAGAATTGGCTTGCCTGCAGAAGGTAGAGGGTCATGGTGGAGGGAGTACATTCAGAGTGGAGGATTGTGACTAGTCGTGCCCCACAAGGATCAGTTCTGGGACCTCTACTTTTTGTGATTTTTATTAATGACCTAGGTATGGGGGTAGAAGGGTGGGTTGGCAAGTTTGCAGATGACACAAAGGTTGGTGGTGTTGTAGATAGTGTAGAGGATTGTCAAAGATTGCAGAGAGACATTGATAGGATGCAGAAGTGGGCTGAGAAGTGGCAGATGGAGTTCAACCCGGAGAAGTGTGAGGTGGTATACCTTGGAAGGACAAACTCCAAGACAGGGTACAAAGTAAACAGCAGGATACTTGGTAGTGTGGAGGAGCAGAGGGATCTGGGGGTACATGTCCACAGATCCCTGAAAGTTGCCTCACAGGTGGATAGGGTAGTTAAGAAAGCTTATGGGGTGTTAGCTTTCATAAGTCAAGGGATAGAGCTTAAGAGTCGCGATGTAATGATGCAGCTCTATAAAACTTTGGTTAGGCCACACTTGGAGTACTGTGTCCAGTTCTGGTCACCTCACTATAGGAAGGATGTGGAAGCATTCGAAAGGGTACAGAGGAGATTTACCAGGATGCTGCCTGGTTTAGAGAGTATGCATTATGATCAGAGATTAAGGGAGCTAGGGCTTTACTCTTTGGAGAGAAGGAGGATGAGAGGAGACATGATAGAGGTGTACAAGATAATAAGAGGAATAGATAGAGTGGATAGCCAGCACCTCTTCCCCAGGGCACCACTGCTCAATACAAGAGGACATGGCTTTAAGGTAAGTGATGGGAAGTTCAAGGGGGATATTAGAGGAAGGTTTTTTACTCAGAGAGTGGTTGGTGCGTGGAATGCACTGCCTGAGTCAGTGGTGGAGGCAGATACACTAGTGAAGTTTAAGAGTCTACTAGACAGGTATATGGAGGAATTTAAGGTGGGGGCTTACATGGGAGGCAGGGTTTGAGGGTCGGCACAACATTGTGGGCTGAAGGGCCTGTACTGTGCTGTACTATTTTATGTTTATGTTTATGTTTAAAAGCTGTTCGGGCTGCCAAATGCATCACCACAGGCACCATTACACTCGTGGGAGTGGCTGTTAACACCTTGGCAATGAGTACATATTGACCTTGCTGGGTTATTACCTCACTTTTTTTAATATATAGTATTTCTGTTCTTTGCATGGTTTTTAATCTATTTATACTGTATATAGTATACTGAGTAAGATTTATTTATTTATTATTACTATTATTATTTAGTTTTTTTCTTCTATATTATGTATTGCATTGAACTGCTGCTACTCAGTTAACAAGTTTCACGTCATGTGTGATAATAAACCTGATTCTGATTCTATTCATGGACTCCACGTTTCTGATTGCTGTGGATGCTCATTCCAAGTGGCCGGAGGTCATACCAATGAAGTCACCACATCAGCAAAGACACACTCTGAGGACTATTTTCGCCAGAAATGGTTTACCTGAACAAATTGTGAATGACAACAGACCACAATACACGTCTGAAGAATTCTGACTGTTCATGAAGAAAAATGGCATCAAGTCATTTCAAGTCAGCTCCTCACCACCCAGCAACGAATGGGTTAGCTGAAAGGTTTATTCAAGAAGTCCATTAAAGTGATGGACAAGGAGGACATTCCTCGACAGCACAGGATGGACAACTTTTCCTTTTTGTGTATCAGAACTCTGTTCATATGACAACAAATCAAACACCTGCAATACTGCTCATGAACAGGAATCTGAGATCTCACATAGACCTCCTGAAACCAGATCTACAGAGGGAAGTACAGAATTAACAGTTCAGCAGTTGCCAAGTGAAGCAGCAAGGAGCTTCGAGATTGGACAGGAAATCCTAGCGCGTGAATACTGAGAAGAGAAGTGGACACCCGGTGGGATATCTACAAGAACTGGACCACTGATGTACACAGTGGATGTTGGAGATCAGGCATGGAGACGTCATGTGGACCAGATACTGGATGCTCAACTGAAGAACACACCTGAGTCGATTGCATCCAACAAGACAGACACATTACATCCACCGGACTTACCTCTCAGTGATGACTTACCTCTCACTATAGCAATGTGACACTGGAAACAGAGAACGTTATCGTTGACAAGATACCTGCCAAACCTGATGCCACTCCACAGGTCCAGAGACGCTATCCTGAAAGAAACAGAGCACCACCCAGAAGACTGAACCTTTAGAACTGTGAAGTTAGTGATGGACTGTCTTTGTGAAAGCAAGTTTATTTGGAATATGGATTTATGAAAGGGAAATTGAATGTTTTGTTATACTTACAGTTTTATGTTACATTAATCTAAAGTACGAGGAAGTGTAATGTATGGATCTGATAACTTATCTATGCGCATTGATCTGTTGTCTATGCATGTGTATTGATCTTGCTCTCTCTCTGCACTGTGAAGACACCAGTTAACCTTACTTCCCATGTGTGTGTTTTTATTTAATTGATATGTAGTTGTACTGACACAAAACCAATGATCCATAAATCTGAACCCCTGCCCCCTGCATCGGTTAAAAACAAGAGAAAATCTGTAGATGCTGGAAATCCAAGCAACACACACAAAATGCTGGAGGAACTCAACAGGCCAGGCACCATCTATGGAAAAGTGTACATTTGACCCTGATGAAGGGTCTCGGCCCGAAATGTCGACTGTACTCTTTTCCATAGATGCTGCTAGGCCTGCTGAGATCCTCCAGCATTTTGTGTGTGTTCTCTGCACCAGTTCTGCCCCTACCAAATCATCCTATTCTTACCCTCCCTGGCATGTGACACAGGCAGCAATCCAGAGATTACTTCCCTGGAGGTCTTTCCTGTTTCTCAACTTTCTCCGTAGCTCCCTAAAATCTCTCTTCAGGATCCCTTCACCTTGTCTACCTATGACACTGGTGCCATTATGTACCAGGACCTTTGGATAATCACTTTTGTCCTCCTTGAGAATGCCATGGACTTGATCCGAGACATCACTGATCCTGGCACCAGGGAGGCAACATACCATTTAGGTGTCTCTATCGCACCCACACAACCTCGTCTCTGTTCCTCTGACGAGGAAATCTCCTATCAACACTGCAGTTCTCATCACCTCCCTTCTCTTCTGAGCCACAGCACCAGACTGTGTGCCAGAGACCCAGTCGCTGTGGCTCCCCCCCCCCCGGTGGTTTATGCCCTTCAATAGTATCTGAGGTTGTGTACTTATTATTGAGGGGAAAGGCCACAGGCGTACACTGCTCTGGCTGTGCATTTCCCCTCCTTCTCCTGACAGTCACCCAGTTACTGTCCAGAAGGTTCTCGGGAATCTGAAAGGTCTGAATGTAGATAGGTCACCTGGACCAGGGTTTTGAAAGAGGTGGTTGAAGGAATTGTGGAGGCATTAGTAATGATCTTTCACGAATCACTAGATTCTGGAATGGTTCTGGAAGACTGGAACATTGCAAATGCCACTCCACTCTTTAAGATAGGAGAGAGGCAGAAGAAAGGAATTTATAGGCCTGGTAGTTTGACCTCAGTAGTTGGGAAGTGTTGGAGTTGATTATTAAGGATGAGGTCTCAGGGTACTCCATGCCCAACATAGCTGACAGATGTCTTGCAGAATTGGCACTTATCCAGGGAAAGTTTTAACCCTTCAGTTTTCAGATGGCCCAACACCTTCAGTAGCCTCGCTTCATGCTCTTCCAAGGTGGACCCCAACACTATGGGATCATCCAGACTCACCAATACCTCAGGCAAGTTCATATCCCCCATCATTTTCTCTATGACATGCTGGAAGTTTGCTACAGCTCCCGATATGCCCTGGGGCATCCATTTGAACTGGAAGAATCTCAATGGACATACAAATGCTGTCTTCTCTTTGTCAGCGTCACTCATGGGGATCTGATAAGATCCACTCCTCAAGTCCAGCACACTGAACCACTTCGCACCACTCAGATAGACCAGCGTCTTCAATCCTCGGGACAGTATTCTGGTCAGAGTCCTATAGTCCACACATATGCGTACCTTCCTATTCTTCTGCCTGGCCACTACTATTGGGGATGCATAGGGGCTTCTGGACTCGGTGATGATCCCAGCTTCCTTCAACTTACACAAATGCTGCTGAACGTCCTCCACCTCTGCAGGGGCCAGTCGCCGTGCCTTTTCTTTAAACGGGGTGTCCTCGATTACCCAGATAGTGTGACGAGTGCTCTTGGAACAACCCACGTCAAACTCGTCAGTGGAGAAGACACCTTCCAGCTTCAACATCTTCTCTACCAACCTCCTCTTCCAACCCACAGGAACCGAGGAGACCTCGAAGTTGAATGACTCAGCAGTCAACTTTCCACCTTTTTCCAATAGTTTCTCCCCGGCTTGTCTCACAGGGACACGACATTACCGTCACCGGGAAAAGATGCACCAGGGGCATCCCCCGCTTGAAGGTGATCTCCCTCTTCATAGTGTTCCTGACAATCACTGTCATCTTGTTCACCTGTACAACCGAGGGCTTTTGCAGTTCGGGCCTCAAGGGTACCCCAGCAGGCATGCCTGACTCCTCTTCGTGGTCTTAGAACATATAGAACATATAGAATAGTACAGCACAGTACAGGCCCTTCGGCCCACAATGTTGTGCTGACCCTCAAACCCTGCCTCCCATATAAACCCCCACCATAAATTCCTCCATATACCTGTCTAGTAGTCTCTTAAATTTCACTCGTGTATCTGCCTCCACCACTGACTCAGGCAGTGCATTCCACGCACCAACCACTTTCTGAGTAAAAAACCTTCCTCTAATATCCCCCTTGAACTTCCCACCCCTTACCTTAAAGCCATGTCCTCTTGTATTGAGCAGTGGTGCCCTGGGGAAGAGGTGCTGGCTATCCACTCTATCTATTCCTCTTATTATCTTGTATACCTCTATCATGTCTCCTCTCATCCTCCCTCTCTCCAAAGAGTAAAGCCCTAGCTCCCTTAATCTCTGATCATAATGCATACCCTCTAAACCAGGCAGCATCCTGGTAAATCTCCTCTGTACCCTTTCCAATGCTTCCACATCCTTCCTATAGTGAAGTGACCAGAACTGGACACAGTACTCCAAGTGTGGCCTACCAGAGTTTTATAGATCTGCATCATTACATCGCGACTCTTAAACTCTATCCCTTGACTTATGAAAGCTAACACTCCATAAGCTTTCTTAACTACCCTAACTACCTGTGAGGCAACTTACAGGGATCTGTGGTCATGTACCCACAGATCCCTCTGCTCCTCCACACTACCAAGTATCCTGGCATGTACTTTGTACTCTGCCTTGGAGTTTGTCCTTCCAAAGTGTACCACCTCACACTTCTCCGGGTTGAACTCCATCTGCCACTTCTCAGCCCACTTCTGCATCCTATCAATGTCTCTCTGCAATCTTTGACAATCCTCTACACTATCTACAACACCACCAACCTTTGTGTCATCTGCAAACTTGCTAACCCACCCTTCTACCCCCACATCCAGGTCATTAATAAAAATCACGAAAAGTAGAGGTCCCAGAACCGACCCTTGTGGGACACTACTAGTCATAACCCTCCAATCCGAATGTACTCCCTCCACCACAACCTTCTGCCTTCTGCAGGCAAGCCAATTCTGAATCCACCTGGCCAAACTTCCCTGTATCCCATGCCTTCTGACTTTCTGAATAAGCCTACTGTGTGGAACCTTGTCAAATGCCTTACTAAGATCCATGTAGATCACATCCACTGCACTACACTCATCTATATGCCTGGTCACCTCCTCAAAGAACTCTATCAGGCTTGTTAGACACGATCTGCCCTTCACAAAGCCATGCTGACTGTCCCTGATCAGACCATGATTCTCTAAATGCCTATAGATCCTATCTCTAAGAATCTTTTCCAACAGCTTTCCCACCACAGACGTAAGGCTCACTGGTCTATAATTACCCGGACTATCCCTACTATCTTTTTTGAACAAGGGGACAACATTCGCCTCCCTCTAATCCCCCGGTACCATTCCCGTAGACAACGAGGACATAAAGATCCTAGCCAGAGGCTCAGCAATCTCTTCTCTCACCTCGTGGAGCAGTCTGGGGAATATTCCGTCAGTCCCCCGGGACTTATCCGTCCTAATGTATTTTAACAACTCCAACACCTCCTCTCCCTTAATATCAACATGATCCAGAACATCAACCTCACTCATATTGTCCTCACCATCATCAAGTTCCCTCTCATTGGTGAATACTGAAGAGAAGTATTCATTGAGGACCTCGCTCACTTCCACAGCCTCCAGGCACATTTTCCCACCTTTATCTCTAATCGGTCCTACCTTCACTCCTGTCATCCTTTTGTTCTTCACATAATGGAAGAATGCCTTGGGGTTTTCCTTTACCCTACTTGCCAAGGCCTTCTCATGCCCCCTTCTTGCTCTTCTCAGCCCCTTCTTAAGCTCCTTTCTTGCTTCCCTATATTCCTCAATAGACCCATCTGATCCTTGCTTCCTAAACCTCATGTATGCTGCCTTCTTCCACCTGACTAGATTTTCCACCTCACTTGTCACCAATGGTTCCTTCACCCTACCATTCTTTACCTTCCTCACCAGGACAAATTTATCCCTTACATCCTGCAAGAGATCTCTAAACATTAACCACATCTCCATAGTACATTTCCCTGCAAAAACATCATCCCAATTCACACCCGCAAGTTCTAGCCTTATAGCCTCATAATTTGCCCTTCCCCAATTAAAAATTTTCCTGTTCTCTCTGATTCTATCCTTTTCCATGATAATGCTAAAGGCCAGGGAGCGGTGGTCACTGTTGCCCAGATGCTCACCCACTGAGAGATCTGTGACCTGACCCGGTTCATTACCTAGTACTAGATGCAGTATGGCATTCCCCCTGGTCGGCCTGTCCACATACTGTGACACTTTATATGTTAGATCTGGCTTTACTCCATGCACTTCTCCACTGCTCTATCGCTCTGGGTCCCATCCCCCTTGCAAATTAGTTTAAACCCTCCCGAACCATGCTAGCAAACCTACCTGCAAGGATATTGCTCCCCCTCGAGTTCAGGTGCAACCCATCCAATCTGTACAGGTCCCACCTTCCCCAGAAGAGTTCCACTAAGAGGGCCTCGCCCTCAGGCACTCCGGGAAATTTGGTGTTTCCCATCACTCTCGCTACTTCCCCGGGCAGTAACATGATTGGCTTCTACTGGGTGAACCACACAATCCCTCGTCTAAACTCGTTATCTGGCCCAATGCAAAAACCGTTCAAAACACTGGGTGAACAGACAATGTTCTCAGGAAGTTCTCTCCAGCTCTCTCCTTGCAGGATCCCGTGAGCCACCACACAACAGGAGTGTCGGTCCTCACAAGAACTGAAACGCCACCCTTCTCAACGGGGTCCAGACAAACTAGGGCTAATGTATCAAGGGCCTCAGGCATTCCAACATCGTCCTCCGAAATCTCCAGCTTCACTGATAAGTAACCATCATACAGATAATCACTCGCACTAAGAACCCAGATCTCTAGTTCACTGAGTGGCGTCAATGGTAAATGCGTCAAATACAGGTTGTAGAATGAATGGTACAGCAATGTGACTTGCAACCCTGTGTCGAGTATGGCGGTAGCATAAATACCCTCTATCTGTAGCGATATAATGGAGCTTGGCCCCACTAAGCCTTCAGGAATATGGTTCTTTGCTTTTGGGTGTTCCTCGATATATTGATGGGAATGTGTTCCCCTCCCCCCCCGCCGCTGATATGCCAGGCCGTCCCCTCACTGGGTCTCTTTTAAGTTTCCCAATGCCTCTCTCTGTTTAGGTAGCCGGGGGCTCACTCCCCAAAGGGTTTCCCATCTTTCACACTCCCGCCTGAAGAGTCCCTCTTCACTACAGAAGCTGACAGTGATGCAGGTGAGTCCTTCCCTGGTATCATGGATTCTTGATTACCTGACTGACAGACCACAGTACGTGTGCTTGCAACACTGTGTGTCCGACAGAGTGATCAGCAGCACTGGGGCTCCACAGGGGACTGTCTTGTCTCCCTTTCTCTTCACCATTTACACCTCGGACTTCAACTACTGCACAGAGTCTTGTCATCTTCAGAAGTTTTCTGATGACTCTGCCATAGTTGGATGCATCAGCAAGGGAGATGAGGCTGAGTACAGGGCTACGGTAGGAAACTTTGTCACATGGTGTGAGCAGAATTATCTGCAGCTTAATGTGAAAAAGACTAAGGAGCTGGTGGTAGACCTGAGGAGAGCTAAGGTACCGGTGAACCCTGTTTCCATCCAGGGGGTCAGTGTGGACATGGTGGAGGATTACAAATACCTGGGGATACGAGTTGACAACAAACTGGACTGGTCAAAGAACACTGAGGCTGTCTACAAGAAGGGTCAGAGCCGTCTCTATTTCCTGAGGAGACTGAGGTCCTTTAACATCTGCCGGACGATGCTGAGGATGTTCTACGAGTCTGTGGTGGCTAGTGCTATCATGTTTGCTGTTGTGTGCTGGGGCAGCAGACTGAGGGTAGCAGACACCAACAGACTCAACAAACTCATTCGTAAGGCCAGTGATGTTGTGGGGATGGAACTGGACTCTCTCACGGTGGTGTCTGAAAAGAGGATGCTGTCCAAGTTGCATGCCATCTTGGACAATGTCTCCCATCCACTACATAATGTACTGGTTGGGCACAGGAGTACATTCAGCCAGAGACTCATTCTACCGAGATGCAACACAGAGTGTCATAGGAAGTCATTCCTGCCTGTGGCCATCAAACTTTACAACTCCTCCCTTGGAGGGTCAGACACCCTGAGCCAATAGGCAGGTCCTGGACTTATTTCCTGGCATAATTTACATATTACTATTTAACTATTTATGGTTTTATTACTATTTAATTATTTATGGTGCAACTGTAACGAAAACCAATTTCCCCCGGGATCAATAAAGTATGACTATGACTATGACTATAACAGACAGTACTGCCCGTTCCCCTTCTCGTGGGGCCCTGATCATGAGCAGCCTTCTGCATAGTCCGTCCCCTTAGGGGATCTGACCCCCCATCAGCTCCGTCATACAGAGGGGCCACGCCCACTGATAACAACTGGGACATCTCAGTTCTCAACTCTGCCACAATCTCATCTACCGCTCCCCGGGGTAGGCTATCCGTGGTCACTTCACCCCAGGGGACCACTATCGAGGACTGTACCCTGCTGACGGAGGCCTCCCGTGCCTCCGACACATTCTCTTCCTCTCGTACTTCCCTGATCAGCTCAACAAACGAGGAAGAGGGGTACGTCTTAAGAGAAAGCCTTTGATAAAGTCCCACAGAGGAGATTAGTGGGCAAAATTCGGGCACATGGTATTGGGGGCAGAGTACTGACATGGATTGAAAATTGGCTGACTGACAGAAAACAAAGAGTAGCGATTAACGGGTCCCTTTCGGAATGACAGGCGGTGACCAGTGGGGTACCGCAGGGTTCAGTGCTGGGACTACAGCTGTTTACAATATATATTAATGATTTAGATGAGAGAATTAAAAGTAACATTAGCAAATTTGCAGATGACACAAAGCTGGGTGGCAGTGTGAAATGTGAGGAGGATGTTATGAGAATGCAGGGTGACTTGGACAGGCTGGGCGAGTGGGCGGATGCATGGCAGATGCAGTTTAGTGTGGATAAATGTGAGGTTATCCACTTTGGTGGTAAGAACAGGAAGGCAGATTATTATCTAAATGGAGTCAAGTTAGGAAAAGGGGAAGTACAATGAGATCTAGGTGTTCTTGTACATCAGTCACTGAAAGCAAGCATGCAAGTACAGCAGGCAGTGAAGAAAGATAATGGCATGCTGGCCTTCATGGCCTTCATAACAAGGGGAGTTGAGTATAAGAGCAAAGAGGTCCTTCTGCAGCTGTACAGGACCCTGGTGAGACCACACCTGGAATATTGTGTGTAGTTTTGGTCTCCAAATTTGAGGAAGGACATTCTTGTTATTGAGGGAGTGCAGCGTAGGTTCACAAGGTTAATTCCTGGGATGGCGGGATTGTCATGTGTCGAAAGATTGGAGCGACTGGGCTTGTATACACTGGAATTTAGAAGGCTGAGAGGGGATCTTATTGAAACATATAAGATTATTAAGGGATTGGACACACTGCAGGCAGGAAGCATGTTCCCGCTGATGGGTGAGTCCAGAACCAGAGGCCACAGTTTAAGAATTAGGGGTAGGCCATTTAGAACGGAGTTGAGGAAAAACTTTTTCACCCAGAGAGTGGTGGATATATGGAATGCTCTGCCCCAGAAGGCAAGTCTCTGGATGCTTTCAAAAAAGAGATGGATAGAGCTCTTAAAGATAGCGGAATCAAAGGTTATGGGGATAAGGCAGGAACTGGATATTAATAGTGGGTGATCAGCCATGATCACGGTGAATGCCAGTTCTGGCTCGAAGGGCAGAATGGCCTACTCCTGCACCTATTGTCTATTGTCTATTGTTGATTGAGACAGTCAGAGCCCCCAAGTGATCAGGTCCTGGGACTGGGTGCCCTTTGCTATCTGCTCCATTCTTAACTGATCCACCTCAGCCGCCTGAATGGCCCCTCTGCACCGCAAGCAATTTAGCTGCCTCTCTTGCTAAAAGATGAAAGCAGAAATCTTCTCCTCCTTCTCCTGACGCATGTTCTGAAACCCCGCCATGAGCTCCATTGGGCTTCCAGTCGGGCCATGTAATGGACACTTTCCAGTGCTTCCATATAATGGACAGCTTTAGCTAGGGGTTACCGGAACTTCACGGCTCTCACCACGTCAGCAGCCCGCCCACTCAAACCCCCACAATTGTAACCCTCAGGTTTGGTTGGTGGCTTTAGTCTAGGGGAAGGCACTCTCTGGCCTGCCAAACTTGTGAGATCTCATTTGTGTGGATGCTGCATGATATTTTGCCTGTTAGAAATCAGTACCATGAAATAACAAACAGTTGCAATTAAATGATTTAGCTTTATCATTCTTAATTTGACTATTGGGTTAGTAAAGATAACAAAAAGAGAAAGGGCCTATTTTAATGAAACAGAAAGTGCATGTTGGAGCTCATGGTTTTTCCATCCGTTCGTTCTCCATTGATTTCCCCCAGGCATCGTTGACTCCCTACCCCATTTCACGTCCACTCAGTCCTGCAATCTATGACCTCTCCATTCTGGCATCTTCTCTCTCTATCTTCTGCTGAACAAAAGCCCACAAATACCTTGCTCTTGGGAAAACACTCCCCTTATTGGATGTCACACATTCCAAAGCCCCTGTTATCTCTCGTCATAACCCAAACACTTCTGCTACAGAGAAACCATTATATTAGCAGTGAAACCTTTCCCAGGGTGCTACACAGGTATGAGTTGATAGTGATTGAGCTACAGCTGCATTTCCTTCATACGTTCTCTCAGGAGCTACAACTTGGTGCATCTGGTGCAGATGTGTTTATCCAGTCTCCCAGACTTCCCACATCCCACACACCGTACAAATCACTGCTCCTGGAGCCATCCTCACTAAATTGCTATGCCCTAACAGATAAGGAATGAACAAATAAGGGGGGGGGGGGGGAGAGAGAGAGAGAGAGAAACTTACAAGATACTTTACCTCACCCAATATATTCCGTGCCACATCATCCGCAAGATCATTGTGGAAGATCTTTGAACAATTTAACATCAATATTTCAGTGAATACAATGATTCAAGGAAGACACAGTTTACAAAGCCTAATGAGAATATGTAGAGTTTCAAAGAATGATTTTAAGTTCTTCCTTTTGTAGAACTGCATTGGCTTTAAACTGTTGCCCAAACTGAGATTATTTGTCATAAGGAGTTTCCAGCAGTGGTTAGGTGCTTTACCACAGACTGGTCTGTTAAATGGAAGGAAGAATTACTCCAGGTCCAGTCACTAATCTCCATTGTGGGAAGCCAGAGAGTTAGTTACTTCTTGATACCACAGATTTACAGCCTTTCATCCCACCATGACCCACCAACTGTGAAATGCCAATCTACATTCAGTGCATCTCAGCACTGAGTGTATCTTCATGGTCTTCTGTTGTTGTAGCCCACCCACTCCAAGATAAATTGTTGTGCATTCAGAAATGCTCCTCTGTACATCACTGTTGTAACGTGTGGTTATTTGAGTTTCTGTCACTTTCCTGTCAGCTTGAACCAGTCTGGACATTCTCCTCTGATCTCTCTCATTAATAAGGCATTTTTGCCCACAGAACTACGGCTCACTGGGTGTTTTTTGTTTTCGCACAATTCTCTGTAAACTCTAGAGACTGTTGTGTATGAAAATCACAGGAGATCAACAGTTTCTGAGATACTCAAATTACTCCGTCTGTCACCAACAATCATTCCATGGTCAAAGTCACTTCCCCATTTGGATGTTTAGCTTGAACTTCTTGACCATGTCTACATGCTTTTATGCATTGAGTTGGTGTCACATGATTGGCTGATTAGATGTTTGCATTAATGAGCAGGTGCACTGCTGTATCTAATTTGGTGACCACTGAATGTATATTGATCTCGTTTAGCAATTCTTGGTTCATTTCCTTCTCTTCCTTGACAATTCAGGTGTTCGTCTAGATTCTGAGAGTATACATTTCCACTACCCACTCTGGCAGTGCATTTTTGATCCCAACAATTTTCTGAATATAAAAAAGTCCTCCTAAGAGCTCGCCTAAACCACTTCTTCCTTACCTGAATCTACATCCTTCAATTTTTTTACACCTCCCTATCTTTGGCCCTCATAGCTTTGTATACATTCTCAGGTTCCCCCTGCCTCTTCCACATCAAGGAGCCTAACCGCTCTCTCCTTATAATTGAAACACTCCATCCTCACAACAATGCTTCAGAGTAAACTTGAGTTTTAATATGTACGCTTCTTTTGACACCTGTGCAAGTATGGAGAAAACAAGAAAGTTAAGTGCAGCAGTTGTGCAGGCAAATTCTGCCAAATCTTTCTGCCTTGAATTATTGCATTGGAGACGAGTTGAGTATACAGCCCAGTCCATCACTGACAAAGTCATTCCCACCATTGAGCACGTCAGTTAGGAACGCTGCCACAAGAAAGCAGCATCCATCATCAAGTTCCCCCCACCATCCAGGCCATGCTCTCCTCACTGTTGCAGTCAGGAAGGAGGTGGCTGATTGTCCATTGTATCTGACAATAACAGGAAACCTGTGCAGGAAAGTTTTTAAAGTAGAAAAGCTGGGGTAGTTCCACTCACTCAACCTCAGAAGTTTGGATCCAGTAGTACAAGTAGTCTTCACAAACTGGGGTCTTCCTTGGTTGCAGTGGATGACCATGACTTCTTTTAGAAACATAGAAACATAGAAACATAGAAAATAGGTGCAGGAGTAGGCCATTCGGCCCTTCGAGCCTGCACCGCCATTTATTATGATCATGGCTGATCATCCAACTCAGAACCCAGCCTTCCCTCCATACCCCGTGACCCCTGTAGCCACAAGGGCCATATCTAACTTCCTTTTAAACATAGCTAATGAACTGGCCTCAACAGTTTGCTGTGGCAGAGAATTCCACAGATTCACCACTCTCTGTGTGAAGAAGTTTTTCCTAACCTCGGTCCTAAAAGGCTTCCCCTCTATCCTCAAACTGTGACCCCTCGTTCTAGACCTCCCCAACATCGGGAACAATCTTCCCGCATCTAGCCTGTCCAATCCCTTTAGGATCTTATACGTTTCAATCAGATCCCCCCTCAATCTTCTAAATTCCAACGAGTACAAGCCCAGTTCATCCAGTCTTTCTTCATATGAAAGACCTGCCATCCCAGGAATCAATCTGGTGAACCTTCTTTGTACTCCCTCTATGGCAAGGATGTCTTTCCTCAGATTAGGGGACCAAAACTGCACACAATACTCCAGGTGTGGTCTCACCAAGGCCTTGTACAACTGCAGTAGTACCTCCCTGCTCCTGTACTCGAATCCTCTCGCTATAAATGCCAGCATACCGTTCGCCTTTTTCACCGCCTGCTGTACCTGCATGCCCACTTTCAATGACTGGTGTATAATGACACCCAGGTCTCGTTGCACCTCCCCTTTTCCTAATCGGCCACCATTCAGATAATAATCTGTTTTCCTATTTTTGCCACCAAAGTGGATAACTTCACATTTATCCACATTAAATTGCATCTGCCATGAGTTTGCCCACTCACCCAACCTATCCAAGTCACCCTGCATCCTCTTAGCATCCTCCTCACTGCTAACACTGCCACCCAGCTTCGTGTCATCCGCAAACTTGGAGATGCTGCATTTAATTCCCTCATCCAAGTCATTAATATATATTGTAAACAACTGGGGTCCCAGCACTGAGCCTTGCGGTACCCCACTAGTCACCGCCTGCCATTCTGAAAAGGTCCCGTTTATTCCCACTCTTTGCTTCCTGTCTGCTAACCAATTCTCCACCCACACCAATACCTTACCCCCAATACCATGTGCTTTAAGTTTGCACACTAATCTCCTGTGTGGGACCTTGTCAAAAGCCTTTTGAAAATCCAAATATACCACATCCACTGGTTCTCCCCTATCCACTCTACTAGTTACATCCTCAAAAAATTCTATGAGATTCGTCAGACATGATTTTCCTTTCACAAATCCATGCTGACTTTGTCCGATCATTTCACCGCTTTCCAAATGTGCTGTTATCACATCCTTGATAACTGACTCCAGCAGTTTCCCCACCACCGACGTTAGGCTAACCGGCCTATAATTCCCCGGTTTCTCTCTCCCTCCTTTTTTAAAAAGTGGGGTTACATTAGCCACCCTCCAATCCTCAGGAACTAGTCCAGAATCTAACGAGTTTTGAAAAATTATCACTAATGCATCCACTATTTCTTGGGCCACTTCCTTAAGCACTCTGGGATGCAGACCATCTGGCCCTGGGGATTTATCTGCCTTCAATCCCTTCAATTTACCTAACACCACTTCCCTACTAACATGTATTTCGCTCAGTTCCTCCATCTCACTGGACCCTCTGTCCCTTACTATTTCTGGAAGATTATTTATGTCCTCCTTAGTGAAGACAGAACCAAAGTAATTATTCAATTGGTCTGCCATGTCCTTGCTCCCCATAATCAATTCACCTGTTTCTGTTTGCAGGGGACCTACATTTGTCTTTATCAGTCTTTTCCTTTTTACATATCTATAAAAGCTTTTACAGTCCGTTTTTATGTTCTCTGCCAGTTTTCTCTCATAATCTTTTTTCCCCTTCCTAATTAAGCCCTTTGTCCTCCTCTGCTGAACTCTGAATTTCTCCCAGTCCTCAGGTGAGCCACTTTCTCTGGCTAATTTGTATGCTACTTCTTTGGAATTGATACTATCCCTAATTTCTCTTGTCAGCCACGGGTGCACTACCTTCCTTGATTTATTCTTTTGCCAAACTGGGATGAACAATTGTTGTAGTTCATCCATGCAACCTTTAAATGCCTGCCATTGCATATCCACCGTCAATCCTTGAAGTGTCATTTGCCAGTCTATCTTAGCTAATTCATGTCTCATACCTTCAAAGTTACCCCTCTTTAAGTTCAGAATCTTTGTTTCTGAATTAACTACGTCACTCTCCATGTTAATGAAGAATTCCACCATATTATGGTCACTCTTACCCAAGGGGCCTCTCACGACAAGATCGCTAATTAACCCTTCCTCATTGCTCAAAACCCAGTCCAGAATAGCCTGCTCTCTAGTCGGTTCCTCGACATGTTGGTTCAAAAAACCATCCCGCATACATTCCAAGAAATCCTCTTCCTCAGCACCTTTACCAATTTGGTTCACCCAGTCTACATGTAGATTGAAGTCACCCATTATAACTGCTGTTCCTTTATTGCACACATTTCTAATTTCCTGTTTAATACCATCTCCGACCTCACTACTACTGTTAGGTGGCCTGTACACAACTCCCAGCAGCGTCTTCTGCCCCTTAGTGTTACGCAGCTCTACCCATATCGATTCCACATCTTCCCGGCTTATGTCCTTCCTTTCTATTGCGTTAATCTCTTTTTTAACCAGCAACGCCACCCCACCTCCCCTTCCTTCGTGTCTATCCCTCCTGAATATTGAATATCCCTGAACGTTGAGCTCCCATCCCTGGTCACCCTGGAGCCATGTCTCTGTGATCCCAACTATATCATAATCATTAATAACAATCTGCACTTTCAATTCATCCACCTTATTACGAATGCTCCTTGCATTGACACATAAAGCCTTCAGGCGCTCTTTTACAACTCTCTTAGCCCTTTTTAATGCTTGCCCTGGATTTGTCGGCCTGCCACTTTTACTTTTCCCCTTTGTACTTTTTGCTTCTACGCTCACTTTACACTCCTCTGTCTCTCTGCACTGGTTCCCATCCCTCTGTTGTGAACTAACCTCCTCACACCTAGCCGCTTTAATTTGATTCCCACCCCCCAACCATTCTAGTTTAAAGTCACCTCAGTAGCCCCCGCTAATCTCCCTGCCAGGATATTGGTCCCCCTAGGATTTAAGTGTAACCCGTCCTTTTTGTACAGGTCACACCTACGCCAAAAGAGGTCCCAATGATCCAAAAACTTGAATCCCTGCCCCCTGCTCCAATCCCTCAGCCACGCATTTATCCTCCACCTCATCGCATTCCTACTCTCACTGTCGCGTGGCACAGGCAGTAATCCCGAGATTACTACCTTTGCGGTCCTTTTTCTCAACTCCCTTCCTAGCTCCCTATATTCTTCTTTCAGGACCTCATCCCTTTTCCTACCTATGTCATTGGTACCTATATGTACCAGGACCTCTGGCTCTTCACCCTCCCACTTCAGGATATCTTGGACACGATCAGAAATATCCCGGACCCTGGCACCAGGGAGGCAAACTACCATCCGAGTCTCTGGACTGCGTCCACAGAATCGCCTATCTGACCCCCTTACTATCGAGTCCCCTATCACAACTGCCCTCCTCTTCCTTGCCCTACCCTTCTGAGCTACAGGGCCAGACTCTGTGCCGGAGGCAGGGCCACTGTCGCTTCCCCCGGGTAAGCTGTCCCCCCCAACAGTACTCAAACAGGAGTACCTGTTGTTAAGGGGCACAGCCGCCGGGGTACTCCTCATCACCTGCCTTTTCCCCTTCCCTCTCCTAACCGTGACCCACTTGTCTGCCTCCCGTGGCCCCGGCGTGACCACCTGCCTTCCACTCCTCTCTATCACCTCCTCGCTCTCCCTGACCAGACGAAGGTCATCGAGCTGCAGCTCCAGTTCCGTAACGCGGTCCCTTAGGAGCTGCATCTCGATGCACTTGGCGCAGATGTAGACGTCCGGGAGGCTTGGAGACTCCAGGGCCTCCCACATCCGACACCGAGAACAGCAAACTGCCCTCACAGTCATAATGCCCCTCTCCTCAAATAGCAACAGAAAATGAATGTCAAACCTTCCTCGCCTCGCCCGCTTCCGCCTAAGCCCGTTGAGCCGAAGCCCTTAAGTCTTCACTCTGCTCCCGGCTCACTCCGCCGCCCGCAAACTACGCTGCCCGCTCTATGAGGCTTTGTTCCTTTTAAATCTGCCGCGCTGCACTGCCCGACGTCACACGCCTGCGCAGTCCCGCCTCTCAGAAAGCCGTTGGAGAAAAAAAAATAACGAAAATTTCAAAAATCTCTTTCTCGGCACTCCCACTCAGACTCTCAGACTCCTTCTTCGAATCAAATCCGAAGCAGGATGTCTGCCCTTTTAAATCTGCCGCGCTGCACTGCCCGACGTCACACGCCTGCGCAGTCCCGCCTCTCAGAAAGCCGTTGGAGAAAAAAAAATAACGAAAATTTCAAAAATCTCTTTCTCGGCACTCCCACTCAGACTCTCAGACTCCTTCTTCGAATCAAATCCGAAGCAGGATGTCTGCCCTTTTAAATCTGCCGCGCTGCACTGCCCGACGTCACACGCCTGCGCAGTCCCGCCTCTCAGAAAGCCGTTGGAGAAAAAAAAATAACGAAAATTTCAAAAATCTCTTTCTCGGCACTCCCACTCAGACTCTCAGACTCCTTCTTGTGTCTTATCATGCCTTTTGCTCTCCATAGAGTGTTACAAAGTTACCATCCTACTCAATGGATCTCACTGTTGATCTCATCCGCCCAGTCCACTTCTCATACTAGGGGCAGACATGCCCTTATCTTACTGGCTACCATCACTTGGTTTAGCCCGACTGTTGAAGCAGTTCACCGGGGAGTGGCTGCTGTCGCATACAAACAGCTACTTGGAGCCACAGGCGAGAGCTGAATTTCTGTGGGGACCAAAGATGAGTGAGCTGACCCAGAATGGACATTATAAGCCCCTTCTCCATAAAGGAGGTACAGGAGCCATAAGTCCCACACCCCCAAATTTCAGAATAGTTATTCATTTTCAACCATCAGGCTCCTGAATCAGTATGAATAACTTAGGTCATCTCGACTCTGAACTGACACCACAACTAATAGACTCACTTTCAATGACTCTACAACTCATGTTCTCAGAATAATTATCTCTTATATAATTACTCACTTATTTATTTACTTATTTGGACAGTTTGTCTTTTTTGCACATTGGTTGTTTGTCAGTATTTCATAGTCGTAGTTATAGTCATAGTCATACTTTATTGATCCTGGGGGAAATTGGTTTTCATTACAGTTGCACCATAAATAATTAAATAGTAATATGTAAATTATACCAGGAAATAAATCCAGGACCAGCCTATTGGCTCAGGGTGTTCGACCTTCCCAGGGAGGAGTTGTAAAGTTTGATGGCCACAGGCAGGAATGACTTCCTGTGATGCTCAGTGTTGCATCTCGGTGGAATGAGTCTCTGGCTGAATGTACTCCTGTGCCCAACCAGTACATTATGTAGTGGATGGGAGACATTGTCCAAGGTGACATGCAACTTGGACAGCATCCTCTTTTCAGACACCACCGTCAGAGAGTCCAGTTCCATCCCCACAACATCACTGGCCTTATGAATGAGTTTGTTGATTCTGTTGGTGTCTGCTACCCTCAGCCTGCTGCCCCAGCACACAACAGCAAACATGGTCGCTCTGGCCACCACAGACTCGTAGAACATCCTCAGAATCGTCCGGCAGATGTTGAAGGACCTCAGTCTCCTCAGGAAATAGAGATGGCTCTGACCCTTCTTGTAGACAGCCTCAGTGTTCTTTGACCAGTCCAGTTTATTGTCAATTCGTATCCCCAGGTATTTGTAATCCTCCTCCATGTCCACACTGACCCCCTGGATGGAAACAGGGGTCACCGGTACCTTAGCTCTCCTCAGGTCTACCACCAGCTCCTTAGTCTTTTTCACAGCTTTTCATTGATTCTACTATATATCTTTGCTTTACTGTGAATGTCAGCAAGAAAATGAACCTCAGGGGAGTATATAGTGAAATCTGCTTACTTTGATAATTAGTGTATTTTGAACTTTGAACTTTGACTGCACTCAGAGAGATGTGCATGCATATGTTCAAGAGAACAGACAACAGCTTTAGAACTTTGGGTGAATTGCAGAGGATGTAAACCTCACCCACTGGAATTGATGTGGTCACGAGGCAAGGAGTAAAAACTGTATTTGTTCCTTAAAATATTTGTTAAAAAAATCAATATTATTTTTAAATTCTGAGCAAGCATATATTTTGTAACCCTTTTATTCTGCTTGGACTTGAAGGAAAATACAGCTTCTTTGTAAGGTTTGTGAGAATTCAAAAGAATCAGCGCAAACATTAAAATTAATAATTAACAGGAAATTGGCTGCATTTTGTCTTCAAGGAGTCAAGGTAACATCTACAGTGCTTGTGTACATTTCTACAGTGGATTTTGTCAGTTGCCAACTTGGCGGGTGAGTGTGTTAATGCGAATGAAGCATATGTCCAAAGGAAGTATATTGAGCAGGCAAATCATTCACCGGCATGCAAACTTCCATTTTGAAGCTCAGTGCTTCGGTTAGATCTCTCCTTAGCATATTTGCTTTTCGAGAATGAGACAGGGCAGGTGACAAAAGTTTGTGTAGGGGAACACTTTGCATCCAGTGACCACAATGCCATTAGTTTCAAAGGGAAGATACAAAAGGATAGGTCAGGTCCACAAGTCGAGGTTCTAAATTGGAGAAAGGTCAAAGAATATCTGGCAAGTGTGGAGTGGAACAGGTTGTTTTCTGGCAAACATGTACTTGGTATATGGGAAGCCTACAAAAGTGAAATTTTGAGAGCACAAAGCATGTACGTACTGCATAGGTACATTCCAATGAGACAGGGAAAGGATGGTAGGGTGCAGGAACCGTGGTGTACAAAGGCTGTTGAAAATCTAGTCAAGAAGAAAAGAAAAGCTTATGAAAGGTTCAAAAAACTAGGTAATGATAGAGATATAGAAGATTATAAGGCTAGCAGGAAGGAGCTTAAGAATGAAACCAGGAGAGCCAGAAGGGACCATGAGGAGGCCTTGGCGAGCTGGATTAAAGAAAACCCCAAGGCATTCTGCAAGTATGTGAAGAGCAAGAGGATAAGACATGAGAGAATAGGACCAATCAAGTGTGACAGTGGAAAAGTGTGTATGGAACCGGAGGAGATGGCAGAGATACTTAATGAATACTTTGCATTAGTATTCACTACGGAAAAGGATCTTGGCGATTGTAGGGATGACTTACAGCAGTTGTTGTACAACTTACAACATGTTGTTCCCTTATTCAAGAAAAAGAGTAGAGATAGCCCAGGAAACTATAGACCAGTGAGTCTTACTTCAGTGGTTGGTAAGTTGATGGAAAAGATCCTGAGATGCAGGATTTATGAACATTTGGAGAGACATAATATGATTAGGAATAGTCAGCATGGCTTTGTCCAAGGCAGGTTGTGCCTTACGTGCCTGATTGAATTTTTTGAGGATGTGACTAAACACATTGATGAAGGTAGAGCAGTAGATGTAGTGTATATGGATTTCAACAAGGCTTATTGAGAAAGTAAGGAGGC
Organism: Mobula hypostoma; assembly: GCF_963921235.1. NCBI lineage: Eukaryota > Metazoa > Chordata > Chondrichthyes > Myliobatiformes > Myliobatidae > Mobula > Mobula hypostoma. Next base: position 927,037 of record NC_086128.1, read on the forward strand.
ATGGGATCCAGGGGAACCTTGCTTTGTAGATCCAGAACTGGCTTGTCCACAGAAGGCAAAGAGTAGTTGTAGATGGGTCATATTCTGCATGGAAGTCAGTGACCAGTGGTGTGCCTCAGAAAACTGTTCTGGGACCCCTACTCTTCATGATTTCTATAAATGACCTGGATGAGGAAGTGGAGGGATGGGTTAGTAAATTTGCTGATGACACAAAGGTTGGGGGTGTTGTGGATAGTGTGGAGGGCTGTCAGAGGTTACAGCGGGACATTGATAGGATGCAAAACTGGGCTGAGAAGTGGCAGATGGAGTTCAACCCAGATAAGTGTGAAGTGGTTCATTTTGGTAGGTCAAATATGATAGCAGAATATAGAATTGAAGGCAGCAGACCGAGCCATCTTTTAGCTCTAACGCTCAAACGACAGGAAACTAAAAGGTCTATACCAGCGATTAGATGTGCTAAACATGGAGTAGTATCTTCAACAGAGGAAATAACCGAGACGTTCAAGAATTACTTTAAAGAATTGTATACAAGTGGCTCAGTTCCTTCTGAGAATGACTTCACGGATTTTTTTAGTGGATTAGACCTCCCTACGTTATCGTTAGAGGACACCAAAACTCTAGCCTCTCCTATTACACTGGATGAGCTACTCAAAGCAGTTAAAGCTACAACTAAGGGCCGTATGCCAGGCATAGATGGCATACCTGTGGAACTTTACCTAGTACTTTGGGATATTCTTGGACCAGTATGGTTAGAAACATTAAATTATGCTTTTGGAAATGGTGCTTTCTATAGAGATCTAAACACAGCCCTGATCACAGTTATACCTAAGCCCGGTAAGGACCCCTTGCAGTGTGCCAATTACCATCCAATCTCCTTGATAAATGCCGACCTCAAGATATTTTCCAAAGTCTTAACCAGTAGACTTGAGACAGTAGTTGGGAAAATAATTAGCCCAGATCAAACGGGCTTTATCAGGGGGCGTCTCGCATCTGATAATATTCGCCGGCTCTTACACGTACTGAGTGCAACACGTAAAATCCCACCTGCCTGTGGCCTGCTATTTCTAGATGCTGAAAAAGTGTTCGATCGCCTTGAATGGGCATATCTTTGGAGAGTTCTAAAAGAATTTAAGTTCAGCGATAAATCTATCAATATGATTCAAGCACTGTATGCTAATCCTTCAGCCCGGGTATGTGTGGGAGAAGGTTTCTCGGAGTTATTTGACATAAGACGGGGCACACGTCAAGGGGATCCTTCGTCTCCTTTAATTTTTAATATATCTATTGAACCGCTTGCACATTTAATTAGAAACTCTCCTCAGATCTCCCCTATTACAATAGGTACAACATCGCATTCAATATCACTTTACGTGGACGACATGCTAGTTTATATGGCGAATGTTCAACAAACTCTCCCCTATGTTTTAAAAACACTGGAGCAATTTGGATTTCTTTCAGGATACAAAGTTAATTTGTTAAAATCAACACTGATGCTGATTAATACGGATAAAAGTAAGGTGTCCCTTCCTCCCCAGATTAAAGTTACAAATGAAGTCCTCTACTTGGGTATTAAAGTTCATACTTCGCTATCGTCTGTGGCTAAAACAAATTACTCTTTAATTCTGAAAAAAATAGAAGAAGATATTAATAGATGGAGACACCTGCCAGCATCAGTCCCGGCCCGTATATCAGTCATTAAAATGAACATTTTACCCCGCGTTAATTTTATCAGCTCAATGATCCCACTTGCACCTCCAGCAGGATATTGGCAAAAACTGGACTCCTTACTACGATGCTATGTTTGGAATGGTAAAAGACCCAGTATAAAATGGTTAGCTCTTCAATTCAACAAGTCAAATGGGGGATTGGCATGTTCAAATTTTAAATTGTATCACTGGGCATTTGTATTAAAAAGTCTTAGCTATTGGATAGAGGAGGATAAAGTTTCGTCCTGGAAAAATATAGACAGGAGCTAATAGCACCAATAAAGGTTTAAGGACTTTCTCCTTATAGGTATGTCTACCAAAAAATGTGATTTGTATTACGGTCCAATTTTAACCCATACACTACAAGCGTTTAGAGCAGCAGAAAAGTTCCTAAAATTTAAAAGCGTATGGTGTAAATCATCTCCATTATGGAACAATAATCGTTTTCTATCTGGGGGGAAACCATTCATTAACAGAACTTGGGAGGATAAAGGTATTACTACTCTTCAAGATATTAATGGGGCAAGTACTATCCTTAGCTTTCAAGAACTGATATCTTGATATAATATTGATAAACATTCTCTTCTACTTTCGAGTAAGATCAGCTTGTAAAGCCTACGGCGTTTCCTGGGGGTCAGATTTAAAGGACCATCCCATTTTAAGTTGGATACAGAGTGCTCCAGGACAGATAGTGTCATATATCTATGATAAATTAAACTCCCAGAATTATATGCCCACATCGGGAATGTAAGCTTGGGATAGGGACATATCTGAATTGGGACAAGACTTAGACTGGGGTGCGATTTGGGATAACGCTGCCGGTGCTTTGAAAAACCCAAATCATCAGTATATACACTTGAAATTTTGTCATAGAGCATATTTAACACCGACAATTAGACATCAAATGGGACTGGTTCCTGACCCTTATTGCTCATTTTGCCCCCATGGAGCCATTGGCTCTTTTATACATGTTGTATGGGAATGTCCAGGGGTTTTTGATTTGTGGGGGAAGGTCATCAGTACTCTTACAGAACTAACAGGGGTACAATTACCAATGGACCCCGCTGTACATCTTCTAAATGATGACTCCCACCTCTCCCTTATGGAAAAAACACGCAAAATCTGGCTGACAGGCCTGACTGCAGCTGAGAAGATTGTAGTCCAGCGTTGGAAACCTCCCCATGATATTTCAAATACTCACTGGCTTCAGAGCTTTTTGGACATTTCTTACCTGGAACTTCCATCAGCAAGAGTAAATGATGCACGACCAAATGCAATCTTAATGTGGACAAATTTGATATCTAACTTAAAAGATCTTTTGTTAAAATAGGAATGCTTTGTCTGTGTATGCACTACTATTCAGTTGATTGGTGGAGGGGAGAGGGATGGGGGAAGAGAGGGGTGGAGGGGATGGTGATGAAGGTTGGGGGTTCGCTGGGTTAAACAGTCAAATGTAATTGGCAACTGGTTGTATTGAATGTAATTTGTTGGCATTGCAATAAATAATTAATAATAAAAAAAAGAATATAGAATTAATGGTAAGACTCTTGGCAGTGTGGAAGATCAGAGGGATCTTGGGGTCCGAGTCCATAGGACACTCAAAGCTGCTACACAGGTTGACTCTGTGGTTACGGAAGCGTATGGTGTATTGGCCTTCATCAATTGCGGAATTGAGTTTAAGAGCTGAGAGGTAATGTTGCAGAAATATAGGACCCTGGTCAGACCCCACTTGGAATACTGTGCTCAGTTCTGGTTACCTCGGTACAGGAAGAATGTGGAAATTATAGAAAGGGTGCAGAGGAGGTTTACAAGGATGTTGCCTGGATTAGAGAGCATGCCTTATGAGAATAGAAACATAGAAACATAGAAACATAGAAAATAGGTGCAGGAGTAGGCCATTCGGCCCTTCGAGCCTGCACCGCCATTTATTATGATCATGGCTGATCATCCAACTCAGAACTCAGCCTTCCCTCCATACCCCCTGACCCCTGTAGCCACAAGGGCCATATCTAACTTCCTCTTAAACACAGCCAATGAACCGGCCTCAACAGTTTGCTGTGGCAGAGAATTCCACAGATTCACCACTCTCTGTGTGAAGAAGTTTTTCCTAATCTCGGTCCTAAAAGGCTTCCCCTCTATCCTCAAACTGTGACCCCTCGTTCTGGACCTCCCCAACATCGGGAACAATCTTCCCGCATCTAGCCTGTCCAATCCCTTTAGGATCTTATACGTTTCAATCAGATCCCCCCTCAATCTTCTAAATTCCAACGAGTACAAGCCCAGTTCATCCAGTCTTTCTTCATATGAAAGACCTGCCATCCCAGGAATCAATCTGGTGAACCTTCTTTGTACTCCCTCTATGGCAAAGATGTCTTTCCTCAGATTAGGGGACCAAAACTGCACACAATACTCCAGGTGTGGTCTCACCAAGGCCTTGTACAACTGCAGTAGTACCTCCCTGCTCCTGTACTCGAATCCTCTCGCTATAAATGCCAGCATACCGTTCGCCTTTTTCACCGCCTGCTGTACCTGCATGCCCACTTTCAATGACTGGTGTATAATGACACCCAGGTCTTGTTGCACCTCCCCTTTTCCTAATCGGCCACCATTCAGATAATAATCTGTTTTCCTATTTTTGCCACCAAAGTGGATAACTTCACATTTATCCACATTAAATTGCATCTGCCATGAGTTTGCCCACTCACCCAACCTATCCAAGTCACCCTGCATCCTCTTAGCATCCTCCTCACTGCTAACACTGCCACCCAGCTTCGTGTCATCCGCAAACTTGGAGATGCTGCATTTAATTCCCTCATCCAAGTCATTAATATATATTGTAAACAACTGGGGTCCCAGCACTGAGCCTTGCGGTACCCCACTAGTCACCGCCTGCCATTCTGAAAAGGTCCCGTTTATTCCCACTCTTTGCTTCGTGTCTGCTAACCAATTCTCCACCCACACCAATACCTTACCCCCAATACCGTGTGCTTTAAGTTTGCACACTAATCTCCTGTGTGGGACCTTGTCAAAATAGGTTGAGTGAACTCGGCCTTTTCTCCTTGGAGCGACAGAGGATGAGAGGTGACCTGATAGAGGTATATAAGATGAAGAGAGGCATTGATCGTGTAGATAGTCAGAGGCTTTTTCCCAGGGCTGAAATGGCTCACATGAGAGGGCACAGTTTTAAGCTGCTTGGAAGTAGGTACAGTGGGGATGTCAGGTGTATGCAGAGAGTGGTGAGTGCGTAGAATGGGTTGCTGGTGATGGTGGTGGAGGCGGATATGATAACGCCTTTTGGATAGGCACATGGAGCTTGGAAAAATAGAGGGCTATGGGTAACCTGAAGTAATTTCTAAAGTAGGTACATGTTCAGCACAGCATTGTGGGCCGAAGGGCCTGTATTGTTCTGTAGGTTTTCTATGTTTCTATGTACTGTCTGTCGGAATAAAAGGAAAAGACATCAGGTGCAGGGAACTTTGGTTTTCAAGAGATATTGATGTCTTGGTTAAGAGAGAAAAAAGGAGGTTCATAGCAGGTCTAGGTGGGTAGGAAAAAATGAGGTGCTTATGGAGTACAATAAATGCAAGAGAACACTTAAGAAATAAATGAGGAAGAGTAAAAGAAGTCATGAAGTTGCTCTAGCAAACAAAGTGAAGGAGAATCCTAAGGGATTCTGCAGATATGTTAAGAGCAAAAGGATTGCAAGGGACAAAATTTGTCCTCTGTAAGATCTGAATGGTAATCTATGCGTGGAGCCAAAAGAGTTTGGAAGATATTAAATGCATTTTTTGCATTTGCATTTACTCAGGAAACAGATTCTGAGTTTATAGAAGTGAGGCAAAGCGGCATCAACTTCATGGACCCTGTACAGATTAAAGAGGCTAAGGTTTTTGTTGTATTGAGGCAAATTAGGGTCTTTAAATCCCTAGGGACTGACAAGGTGTTCCCTCAGACCCTGCAGGATGTAAGTGCAGAAATTGCCAGGGTCCAAGCAGATATATTTAAATCAATAAGTGACAGATGGATTGGCAGATAGCCAACATTGTTCCGCCGCTTAAGAAAGGCTCTAGAAATAAACCAGAAAATAAACACCATTGCGAGTTTTGCACTTTGGTAGGACTAACCAGGGTAGGTCTTACCCAGTGAACGGTAGGGCACTGAGGAGTGTGGTGGAACAGAGGGACCTGGGAACACAGGTGCAGAATTAATTGAAAGTGGCGTCACAGGTGGATAGGGTCATAAAGAAAGCTTTTGGCACATTGGCCTTCATAAATCAAAGTACTGAGTACAGGAGATGGGATGTTATTTTGGAGTTGTATAAGACATTTGTAAGGTCGAATTTGGAGTATTGTGTCCAGTTTTCATCATCTACCTATAGGAAAGATGTAATTAAGGCTGAAAGAGTACAGAGAAAATTTACAAGGATGTTGTTGAGTCTGGAGAACCTGATTTATCAGGAATGATTGAATAGGTTAGGACTGTAGTGGATTGAGAGGAGATTTGATAAAGGTATACAAAATTATAAGGGATATAGATAGGGTAAATGCAAGCAGGCTTTTCACACTGAGGTTAGGTGGGACTACAACTGGAGGGCATGGGTTAAGGGTGAAAGGTGAAATATTTAAGGGGAACATGAGGGGAAACTTCTTCACTCAGAGGGTTGTGAGAGTGTGGAATGAGCTGCCAGTACAAGTGGTGTATGTGAGCTTGATTTCAATATTTAAGAGAGGTTAGGATTGATACATGGATGGTTGGAGTAGGGATGGCCGTGGTCCCCATGTAGGTCGATAGAATTAGGCTGTTGAAGTGTTTCAATGCTGTACTTTTCTGAATCTATAATTCAATATATTTGACAACAGAGGTATTATTTTTCTCAGTGCTATTAGAAGGATCTGCACAAATCGGATGTGTACAATTTCTTCACGATGCAGTGTGGTTGAGAGAATGAGCATCCAGCAAGGAGCAATGATAGAAGTGGGCTGGATGAGGGAAATTTCACTAGTGTATCTGCCTCCACCACTGACTCAGGCAGTGTATTCCATGCACCAACCACTCTCTGAGTAAAAAACCTTCCTCTAATATCCCCCTTGAACTTCCCACCCCTTACCTTAAAGCCATGTCCCTTTGTATTGAGCAGTGGTGCCCTGGGGAAGAGACGCTGGCTATCCACACTATCTATTCCTCTTATTATCTTGTACACCTCTATCATGTCTCCTCTCATCCTCCTTCTCTCCAAAGAGTAAAGCCTTCACTTCCTTAATCTCTGATCATAATGCATACTCTCTAAACCAGGCAGCATCCTGGTAAATCTCCTCTGTACTTTCAGGTGGCCTCTGACAAGGTGCCACACATGAGGCTGCTTACCAAGTTAAGAGCCCATGGTATTACTGGAAAGTTACTAACATAGTTAGAGCATTGGTTGATTGGTCAGAGGCAGTGAGTGGAAATAAAAGGACCCTTTACTGGTTGGTTGCCAGTGACTAGTAGTGTTCCGCAGGGGTCGGTGTTGGGACCATTTCTTTTTATGCTGTATATAAATGATTTAGATGATGGAATAGATGGCTTTGTTGCCAAGTTTGTAGATGGTACGAAGATTGGTGGAGGGGCAGGTAGTGTTGAGGAAACAGAAAGGATGCTGAAGGACTTAGACAGATTAGGAGAATGGGCAAGAAAGTGACGAATGAAATACAATGTTGGAAAACACATGGTCATGCACTTTGCTAGTAGAAATAAATATGTGGCCTAATTTCTAAATTGGGAGAAAACCCAAAAACCTGAGATGCAAAGGGACTTGGGAGCCCTTGTACAGAATACCCTGAAGGTGAACTTGCAGGTAGAGTCAGTGCTGAGGAAGACAAATGCAATGTTAGCATCATTTCAAGAGGTCTAGAAACAAGAGCAAGGATGTGATGCTGAGGGCACTGGTGAGGCATCACCTTGAGTATTGTGAACAGTTTTGGGCCCCTCATCTTAGAAAAGATGTGCTGGCATTGGAGAGGGTCCAGAGGAGGTTCACAAGGGTGATTCTGGGAATGAAAGGGTTATCACACGAGGAATGTTTGATGTCTCTGGGTGTGTACTCGCTGGAATTCAGAAGGATGAGGAGGGATCTCATTGAAACCTTTCAAATGTTGAAAGGCCTCCAGAGAGTAGATGTTGAAAGGATGTTTCCTGTCGTGGGAGAGTCGCGGACAAAGGAGATAGGAAAGAGGAGTGCCTTTTCATAACAGGGATGTGGAGAATTTTCTTTAGCCAAAGGGTGGTGAATTTGTGGAATTTGTTGCCACATACAGCTGTGGAGGCCAGGTTGTTGGGTGTATTTAAGGCAGAGATTGATGGGTTCTTGATTGGACACAGCATCAAAGGTTACGGGGAAAAGGCTGGGAACTGGGGTTGAGGAGGAGAAAAAAAACGATCAGCCATGATTGAATGGCAGAGCAGACTTGATGGGCCAGATGGCCTAATTCTGCTCCTATGCCTTACAGTCTAAATATGTAGTTGGTAAGCTTACTTTTACACATAATACTGCAAAGTGAAAATCAGAAGTGCACAAATATTTTTGCCAACACATTGGAAGGTACAGTTGTTAGCTGTATTGAAGATCCCATCCATTACCATTCAGACTACTTGTCTGAGATCCCAGTCAACAGAGCAGGACATTTGGCAGAGAACAGTTAGGCTTACGGTACAATAGGAAAGTCTACTGAAATGTGTCAAGAAGTTGACATGATTACCTTAAAAAAGTATGTCATTGCATAAGAGGTGCGCTAGAAAATATAAGCTCCTGACTGTCCTGATCCAAATACTTCATATTGGTCATATAATAGCTGTTAAATGTAATGATTGACTGGGCAAATTTTTATTTTCTCTCCTCATTTGTTCACATATATCAACTATTCTTAAAGATATCAAGACACTGATCAGGTACTAGCATTGTAAAATGTGGGTCACTGCCAAAGGGTAGCAATGGTACACCGAACAAAACTTACATGTAGTTAAGACAAGAAATAGTCCCCAACTTCTACTTGTTCCTCGAGACAAAAGTCAGATTAACTTCATTTCATGCTGCAAGAAATTATGTATGTTTCTGCATCCTCAGGAAAAAGATTTTTCCTTCTTTTCACATGTTCATCATTCCTATTCAAGAATTGATTATTTTTTCATAGATTCTCGTCTTATTCCTTCAGTGATTAAATGTGATTATGATTCTATAACCATTTCGGATCATGCTCCACTTAAGCTTTCTATTAAAATTATGGCCAATATACCAAATAATAGACAATGGCGTTTTAATTCGCTGTTGCTTCAGGACTCGGACTTTGTTAATTTTATGAATGAACAGATTGAGCTTTTTTTTACAATTAACCATACAGAAGATATTTCGGTTAACACTCTTTGGGACACTTTTAAAGCCTATATTCGGGGTCAGATTATTTCGTATTCTGTTGCTTTGAGGAAGAAACAGAAGCAGGAGGAGATGGCAATTGTGGACAAGATTAAAGAAATTGATAAGAAATATGTTATGGCTCCTTCTGAGGAGTTATACAAACAAAGAACTGAACTTCAAATGGAACACAGTTTACTACTCTCGTCCTCGATTGTAAACCAATTAAAGAAAACAAGAAGTGACTTTTATGTTCACAGTGACAAAATTGGCAAGCTGCTGGCTAATCAATTGAAATCTAATTATGTTAAATCTCAAATCAATCAGATTTATAACCAAAATGATCGATTGATACTGGATCATGTGGGGATTAATCAAACCTTTTGTGATTTTTATTCTTCTTTATATCAATCAGAGTCTCCTCGAGATTCTAAATATATGAATGATTTTTTAGATAAGTTAGACTTCCCTCAGGTTTCACAGGATATGTCTTCTTTATTAGATACTTCCATTACAATGGATGAGATTAAGAATGTTATTTTTTCTATGAATCTGGGGAAAGCTCCTGGCCCTGATGGGTTTACCGTTGAATTTTATAAATGTTTTGCTTCTTTATTGATTCCTTGGCTCTGTAGGGTTTTTGAGGCTTCTTTGAAACTTGGTAAACTTCCTGAATCTTTTAATAGAGCATCAATTTCTCTAATACTAAAGAAGGATAAAGACCCTGCTCAATGTGCATCTTATAGACCAATATCTTTATTAAATGTTGACTCTAAAGTTTTTTCTAAGTTATTAGCAAATAGACTAGAAAAAGTACTTCCTTCTATTATTTCGGAAGACCAAACGGGTTTTATTAAAGGTCGTTACTCTTTTTATAATATTCGTACATTGTTAAATATCGTTTATACTCCCTCACAAAATGTTCCTGAGTGTGTTATTTCTTTAGATGCCGAGAAAGCTTTTGATAGAGTAGAATGGCCTTATTTATTTAAGGTGCTTGAAATGTTTAATTTTAGCTTGAAATTTATATCCTGGATTAAACTGTTATATCACTCCCCTGTAGCCTCGGTTCGTACTAACTCTTTAAACTCACCTTTTTTTCCTCTCTTTCGTGGTACTCGACAAGGCTGTCCTCTTAGTCCCCTATTATTTGATATTGCATTAGAACCTCTTGCAATTGCTATTCGAGAATCTTCAAATATTACTGGGATAACTCGGGGATTAAAGTCCCATAAATTATCACTCTATGCTGATGATTTACTTTTATATATTTCTAATCCTGAGAGATCCATTCCTGCTGTTTTAGAGTTATTAGCACAATTTGGTCTTTTCTCAGGTTATAAATTAAATCTTAGTAAGAGTGAACTTTTTCCGATTAATAAACATCTTCCCTTATATTATAAATTTCCATTTAAATTGATTAATAATTACTTTTCATATCTTGGGATTAAAATTACTTGTAAATACAAAGATTTATTTAAGACTAACTTTTTACCATTAATAGACCATATTACTCAACTTTCATCTAAATGGTTTCCCTTATATTTAACTTTGATTGGTCGTATTAATGCAGTTAAGATGTTTTTTTTGCCAAAATTTTTATATGTGTTTCAGGCATTACCAATTTTCGTTCCTAAATCTTTTTTTGATAAAGTTGACTCTAAAATTTCTTCATTTATTTGGCAGAATAAGAATCCGAGACTGGGTAAAATACATTTACAGAAAGCTAAGAGAGATGGAGGTTTAGCATTACCTAACTTTAGATTCTATTATTGGGCTATTAATATTCGACATATGAAATTTTGGTTACTTGACCAGGACATACTATCTATTCCTAAATGGGTAGCATTGGAATTACAATCTGTTCAGGGTTATACACTTGGTTCTATTTTAGGCTCCTCTCTCCCTTTTGATTCGAAACGTCTTAAGCAGGTCTCTAACCCGATAGTTAAATATGCTTTGCGCATTTGGCTTCAATTCAGAAAATTTTTTGATCTTAATCAATTCGGGTTAGCGATTCCTATTTTAGGTAACATATTTTTTCCTCCCTCTTTTACGGATCGCGCTTTTCAAATTTGGAAGACTAAGGGTATTTTACGGTTTTTGGATTTATTTTTAGATGGTTCCCTTATGTCTTTTGAACAATTATCTAATAAATATAACTTATCAAGAATACATTTTTTTAGATATTTACAAGTTAGAAATTTCCTAAGTACTATACTTTCTTCCTTTCCAATGCTTCCTCCTACATATATTTTAGATTCGATAATTAACCTTAATCCATGTCAGAAAGGTGCATCGGCTATGATTTATAATACTATTATGAAACTTAGGAAAGCTCCATTTGATAAGATTAGGGTAGATTGGGAACAGGAATTGGGGCTTACCATTTCTGTGGATGATTGGGGGCAGATTTTACAATTAGTTAATACTTCCTCTATTTGTGCTAAACATTCCCTAATTCAATTTAAAGTGGTTCATAGAGCACATATGTCCAAAGATAAGTTAGCGCATTTTTACTCGCATATTAATCCTTTCTGTGATAGATGTTCGGGGCAGATAACCTCTTTAACTCATATGTTTTGGTCTTGCCCTACTTTGGAAACTTTTTGGAGAGATATTTTCAATATTATTTCTAAGGTATTAAATATAGATATCTCTCCTCACCCTATTACTGCTATCTTTGGACTACCTAAAATTTCTAGTAATCTTTCCCCTTCAGCCCGTAGAATGATTGCATTTCTTACTTTAATGGCGAAAAGATGTATTTTACAACATTGGAAAGAGCTTAATGCTCCAACTACCTTTTTTTGGTTTTCTCAGACGATTTTATGTTTGAATTTGGAGAAAATTAGAAGTAACCTTTATGATTCTTCATTTAAATTTGAACAGATTTGGGGACCTTTTATTCGATATTTTCATTTAATGTAATATTTACCCTTCCTGTTTTTTTTTCACTGTTTTTAATGGAGGTCGGGATTGAGGACGTGATTTTAAGTTTAACTCTGTTTGGTTTCAAGTTAGCCCATTGCTTTGCCTTGCTTTTAGTTAGCTGCACGGTGGGTTTTTTTTTTGGGGTTTTTTTTTTCTTTTTTTTTCCATTGATATATATAAAATTTAGTATACTATTATGATATCTTGGTTTCTTATGTTTAAATTACATTGTTTGTAGTATTTTTTTTGGTATTGATATCTTTTGGAATTTTATTATACTTTAACATTGTATTAATGTTTATATGGCTTACCTTTTTTGTATACTTACTCAATAAAAAGATTTAAAAAGAAAGAAGAAATTATGTATGAACGAATATTTTTCCATAATTTACACAGGAGTGTCCCACCTACTGGTCTGGGTAAACTGCACTGAATTTTTATTTGTTTCTTTGTACATATTGCTGATAGAGCGACTGAATATCAAATAATTCTAACACTTTTTCCAAAATATGGAGCATGTCATCAATGTTAGTGTTTATTTTCTCGTCCAATTAAAGCTTTTTAATATCCAAGTTGGAACCTACTTAGCTCTCTTTTTGATTTATAAAAGGAAAAAAGACAAAAAATACTAGAAATTTGAGACATAAAAGGAAAATGCTGAAAATGCACAGAAGGGCTGACAGCATCTGAAAGCAGAATAGACAGATTAATATCTGGGGGAGAGCATTTTTGTCAATTCTGACAAATGATCTGAACCAGAAATATTAACTTACTTAATTTCCTTCTTGATGCTTAAGAGCCTGCTGTGTAACTTCAGCATTTGCCTTCCTGGTTTACCTCCTTTAGACTTTCTAATATCAGTGAAGATCTGTGTCTTTCACTTGCAGAGGGACTGGTGGGACTGGTGGGATTGTTAGTAATTGGGAAGAAATAATAGAATGCAAAAATGGTATTTCTGAAACTCTGTACTTGAAAATTGCTCAGCTGTTTCATGTTAAGATGCAATTTCATGTCTGACAGCTACTAAGATACTTTTAAAAGACTGTGATATAATACAGCACAATTTCTTGGGCTCCCTTGTGTAACACCACATGCTTTCACAGATAATCCGTATTACTGAAAAGTTCTGGTTCCGTTTCTCACCTCAGTCAGATGAATTTAGTCTGTCAGCTAAAACCTCATCTTGCAGCCCCCTAACACATACACACACAGTTCCACTCTTCCAGTTTATGGAGAGTGTTGAATACTTGGAGAGAGCAGGGATTGTGCTCTCACATTTAATGAGGGGAACCTGGAGAAAGAAAATGGTGGCCAGTTTCACCTGCAGGAGAGGTGTTCTCCTTCCAGAACTACCAGAAGGTGGCACTAGCAGGAGATGTCCAGCAAGGTCTCCAGTCTGAGCAACATTTCACACAGTTCTAAGCAGTGATACAAATAATACCCTGATTTCATTAGATTGGTCAAAATGAATCTTCGCAACGCAAGACTTCTTCATTACACCCGCAGCTCCTGCCTCCACCTCCATTCACTTTCTGCTAACACAATATGCTCCCTTCACAAACCCCTCTTACCTACCCCTTGAACAGGATCCCACTAAGGAGCACCAGGCCATTGTCTCGACACCATCACCGACCTTATTGACTCAGGGGATCTCACATCCACCGCCACCAACCTCATAGTTCCCACACCCTGCACCTCCAGTTTCTACCTCCTACCCAAGATCCACAAACCTGCTTGTCCAGGTAGACCTATTGTCTCAGCCTGTTCCTGCCCCACTGAACTCATTTCTACATACCTCGATACTGTTTTATCCCCCCTAATTCAGTCCTTTCCTACTGACATCTGTGACACTTCACACTCTCTGGACCTTTTCCGGTTCCCTGGCCCCCGTCATCTTATTTTTACTATGGATGTCCAGTTCATACACACCTCCACCACCCACCAGGAAGGCCTCAGTGCTCTCCATTATTTTCCTGGACACCAGACCCAACCAGTTCCCCTCCACCACCACTCTCCTCTGCCAAGTGGAATTTGCCCTCGCTCTAAATAATTTCTCCTTTGGCTCCTCCCACTTCCTTCCAACAAAAGGGGCAGCCACAGGCACACGCATGGGTCCCAGCTATGCCCGTCTGTTTGTTGACTACGTGCAACAGTCTATGTTCCAAGTCTACACTGGTGACCGTCCCACACTTTTCCTATGCTACATCAACGACTGCATTGGTGCTGCTTTCTGCACCCATGCTGAACTCATCGACTTCATCCACTTTGCCTCCAACTTCCACCCTGCCCTCAAATTTACCCGGTCCATTTCTGACACCTCCCTCCCCTTGCTCAATCTCAATCTCTGAAGACAGCTTATCTACCAATGTCTATTATAAACCCACAGACTCTCACAGCTACCTGGACGATACCTTGTCCCACCCGTTACTTGTAAAAACACCATCCCCTTCTCTCAATTACTTTGTCTCCACTGCATCTGCTCTCAGGATGAGGCTTTTCATTCTAGCACGAAGGAGATATTCTCCTTTTTCAAAGAAAGAGGCTTCCCTTTCTCCACCATCAACCGCATCTCTTCTATTTTACGTGCGTCTGCCATCACCCAATCCTCCTGCCACCTTACCAGGGATAGGATTCCCCTTGTTCTCACCTGCCACCCCACCAGCCTCCATGTACAACACATAATTCTCCAGAACCTCCACCACCACCAATGGGATCCCACAAACAAGCACATCTTTGCCTCCTCCACGCTTTCTGTTTTCCGTAGGGATTGCACAAGATACGATAGCCTTCTCCATTCCTCCTTCCCCACTGATCTCCTTCCTGACACTTCACCTTGCAAGCAACACAACTACTATACCTGCCCCTATACCTCCTCCCTCACTACCATTCAGGGCCCTAAATTGTCCTTCCAGGTGAGGCAACATTTCACCTGTGAGTCTGTTGGGGTCAGCTACTGTGTTCAGTGCTCCAGTGTGGCCTCCTCTACATCGGTGAGACCCGACATAGATTGGGAGACTGCTTCACCGAGCATCTACGCTCCGTCCACCAGAACAAGTGGGATCTCCCAGTGGCCACTCATTTTAGTGTCACTTCCCATTCCCATTCCGATATGTCCATCCATGGCCTCCTCCACTATCATGATGAGGCCACACTCAGGTTGGAGGAACAACATCTTATATTCCATCTGGATAACCTCCAAACTGATGGCATGAACATCGATTTCTCAAACTTCTGGTAATGTCCCCCCCCCCCCCCGTCACCATTTCCCATCCCATTTTCCTCTCTCACCTTATCTCCTTGCCCGCCCATTGCCTTCCTTTGGTGCTCATCCCCCCTTTACTTTCTTCCCTGGCCTTCTGTCCTCTCCTATCAGACTTCCCCTTCTCCAGCCCTGTATCTCTTTCACCAATCAACTTCCCAGCTCTTTACTTCATCCCTCCTCCTCCAGGTTTCACCTATCACCTTGTGTTTCTCTCTTCCCTCCCCCTATCTTTTAAATCTACTCATCTTTTTCTCTCCAGTCCTGCCAAAGGATTTTGGCCCGACTGTTTATTTTTTTCCACAGATGCTGCCTGGCCTGCTGAGTTCCTCCAACATTGTGTGTGTGTTGCACAATATACTGATCTGTTCACTCATACTGATGAGCCGTTGCTGCCTCCCTTCTCTTCTTTGTTCCCATTTCCTTTTTCACTCTCCTGCATTCCAAGGAGTAAAAACCTAACTTCGCCATTTTCTATTACCCAGGCCCTCTAGTCCTGGCAGCATCCTGGTACTCTTTCCTTTCAGCTCCTTCCATTTTAACCACATCTTTCCTATAACAGGGCAACAAGACTGCACAAAGTACTCCAAATACAACCTCACAACTACAACATCATGGCCCAACTCCTGTACTCAATGCCCTGACTGATGCAGGCCATTGCACTAATTCTTTTTTTTTAACCACCATCTACCTGTGACTGCTTTCAACGACCTATGCACTTTTATTCCCAAGTCCCTCTGCTCCATTACACTCCCTGTGCCCCACTATTCATAGTACAAATCCTATGCTGGTTTGACTTTCCAAAATACATCACCTCACACTGTATTGAAATTCATTTGCCATTCCTTGGCCCACTTCTCCAACTGATCAAGATCCCCTTGTATTTATGATAACCTTCTTCACTATCAACAACACCTATAATTTCGTGTCATCTGCAAATTTATTTATCAAGACTTCTGTATTCACATCAAAATCATTTATATAAATAACAAATAACACAGGACTCAACACCAACCTTGTCTATCACTCCCTCTCCAAGTCTCTCTCCCACTCACTCAATCTGTGCTTTGTTTTTGACTCGTGTATTTGTTGCTAAATGTAAGGTCTCAGTGCCTGCCCCATTTACTGCACCAACTCTTCTAACTGAGGTAGTTGTGCCAGGCTGGGAGTCACAGAGTGTGTGATGGAGTGTCCAGAAGTGGTGGGTGCAGAGCTGGCGTGAGTGATGGGCAGTTGTGTTTGCTGCTTTGCAGGGAGAAAGATGGAAGGATCTCACTTGGTGTTGCTCTCCATCTTGTTCTACTCATGTTGTCACACACTCATGCACTGATGAGATGTCCAAGATTCTCCACCCATATCTAGTTCACACCATTCAAGAAGGCCACTGTGTTCAGGCTACATAATTACCAAGGATCTCACAGAACTAGAAGCCTTTTGCAAGGAAGAATGGGCGAAAATCCCCCAAACAAGAATTGAAAGACTCTTAGCTGGCTACAGAAAGCGTTTACAAGCTGTGATACTTGCCAAAGGGGGTGTTACTAAGTACTGACCATGCAGGGTGCACAAACTTTTGCTTCGGGCCCTTTTCTTTTTTTGTTATTTTAAAACTGTAAAAGATGGAAATAAAAAGTAATCTTGCTTAAAATATTAAATAAATGTGTCATCTTTAACTTTATGCCTTTTGGAAATCAGGTCATCTTTTACTCACTTGGCTATTCATAGTAACAGAAATTTTGACCGGGTGCCCAAACTTTTGCATGCCACTTTATAGAGGTGGAAACAAAGTCTTTGAAAGTCTTTAATTCCATTTTTTTTCGGAGTTAATTGAACAAATCTTTAGTCCAAAAACCATTCAGATTCTGTCCACAAACAAAATAATGCAGTTCTGTGTTACTCAACTGAAATCTATTCACACAACACGCACCCCAAAGTACACAATCCACCACCCCAAAACACACACCTCACCCCAGAATCACACGGCCCACCACAAAGATGCCTGACCTACCACAGAAGAGGTAACAGAATATATTGATGCCAGCTTAGATCTACACAGCCCATTTCAGAACCAACCACACAACCCAGCTCAGGTCCACACACCACAGCCAAGGGCCATACCTTCAAACCAAAACCACAGAAAGCATGCTGCTGAACAATACTTCAGTACAGCATACTGCAGATATTATCAATATATCTACAAGGTACTGCGTATTGTAGATATCATCTGTACAAAATTTTTGTAGCAAGTCGGGGAGTTTTGTAGATTTCTATGTTTCTGATGATGATGAGTGGTGGTAGGTGGATGGTTTTTCATTTGGTCCAGTAGGGTAACTTTTTCGGCTGGTGTCAAATCTTTCTGTGGCAAGGATCTGAAGAAAATTTTAAAATAAAATAAACTGATCAAAAATCCCTGCTCCTTGAATCGGTTCCTGTCGGCCCAAATGGATAACATAACACAGACACACACAAATGATGCAACTGTTTCGTCTAAGCACAGTGTAGTGTCTAACAACCACACTAGTGCACGCGACTGACTGTTTCCTACCCCAGTTAAGTGGCATAGCGTCCCAAATAAATGAAGGGAATCCGGGCTATTTTCTTGACTTGTTTTTGTTCTTTATGAGTTGCCCTTAATAAGCGGCTGCCCTGATTAATTGATGATGCAATTAACTTGAATCCACTGTACTTAGTTCCCCCGTTTACTGAACGTTCGCTTTACGAAACCTCCCTGTTGCAAAGGACCTACATTAGTTACCTATTTTCGCTAACAGAAGGTGTTTTCACTGTTTCAAAAAAGGGCAGCGCGCGATAAAAGGCAGCGTGTGCCCCGAGCAGCCAAGCTCCTCCCCTGGAACTGCATTCTAGCCGGCATTGCTTAAACACGTGCCTGTGAGCAGCTGTGAGCAGCTGTTAGCAAGATACAATAGACAATAGGTGCAGAAGTAGACCATTCAGCCCTTCGAGCCTGCACCGCCATTCTGAGATCATGGCTGATCATCTACTATCAATATCCGGTTCCTGCCTTGTCCCTATAACCCTTGATTCCCCTATCCATAAGATACCTATCCAGCTCCTTCTTGAAAGCATCCAGAGAATTCTTTCTGAGGCAGCGCGTTCCACACCTCCACAACTCTCTGGGAGAAGAAGTTCCTCCTCAACTCTGTCCTAAATGACCTACCCCTTATTCTTAAACCATGCCCTCTGGTACTGGACTCTCCCAGCATCTGGAACATATTTCCTGCCTCTATCTTGTCCAATCCCTTAATAATCTTATATGTCTCAATCAGATCCCCCCTCAATCTCCTTAATTCCAGTGTGTACAAGTCCAGTCTCTCTAACCTCTTTGCGTAAGACAGTCTGGACATCCCAGGAATTAACCTAGTGAACCTACGCTGCACCTCTTCCACAGCCAGGATGTCCTTCCTTAACCCTGGAGACCAAAACTGCACACAATACTCCAGGTATGGTCTCACCAGGGCCCTGTACAAATGCAAAAGGATTTCCTTGCTCTTGTACTCAATTCCCTTTGTAATAAAGGCCAACATCCCATTAGCCTTCTTCACTGCCTGCTGCACTTGCTCTTTCACCTTCAGAGACTGATGAACAAGTACTCCTAGATCTCTTTGTATTTCTCCCTTACCTAACTCCACACCGTTCAGATAATAATCTGCCTTCCTGTTCTTGCTCCCAAAGTGAATAACCTCACACTTATTCACATTAAACGCCATCTGCCAAGTTTCTGCCCATTCACCCAGCCTATCCAAGTCACCTTGAATTCTCCTAACATCCTCATCACATGTCACACTGCCACCCAGCTTAGTATCATCAGCAAACTTGCTGATGTTATTCACAATGTCTTCCTCTAAATCATTGACGTAAATCGTAAACAGCTGTGGTCCCAATACCGAGCCTTGTGGCACCCCACTAGTCATCACCTGCCATTCCGAGAAACACCCATTCACTGCTACCCTTTGCTTTCTATCTGCCAACCAGTTTTCTATCCATGTCAATATCCTCCCCCCAATGCCATGAGCTCTGATTTTACCCACCAATCTCCTATGTGGTACCTTATCAAATGCCTTCTGAAAGTCAAGGTACACCACATCCGCTGGATCTCCTGCATCTATCATCCTGGTTACATCCTCGAAAAACTCCAATAGATTAGTCAAGCATGATTTGTCCTTGGTAAATCCATGCTGGCTCGGCTCAATCCTATCACTGCTATCAAGATATGCCACTATTTCATCTTTAATAATGGACTCTAGCATCTTCCCCACTACTGATCTTAGGCTAACAGGGCGATAGTTCTCTGTTTTCTCCCTCCCTCCTTTCTTAAAAAGTGGGATAACATTAGCCATTCGCCAATCCTCAGGAACTGATCCTGAATCTAAGGAACATTGAAAAATGATCACCAATGCATCCGCAATTTCCAGAGCCACCTCCTTTAGTACCCTAGGATGCAGACCATCTGGACCTGGGGATTTGTTAGCCTTCAGTCCCATCAGTCTACTCATCACCGTTTCCTTCCTAATGTCAATCTGTTTCAGTTCCTCTGTTACCCCATGTCCTTGGCCCATCCATACATCTGGGAAATTGCTTGTGTCTTCCCTAGTGAAGACAGATCCAAAGTACTTATTAAATTCGTCTGCCATTTCTCTGTTTCCCATAACAATTTCTCCAAATTCATTCTTCAAGGGCCCAACATTGTTCTTAACTATCTTCCTTCTCTTCAGATACCTAAAAAAACTTTTGCTATCCTCCTTTATATTCCTAGCTAGCTTGCGTTCATACCTCATTTTTTCTCCCTGTATTGCCTTTTTAGTTAAGTTCTGTTGCTCCTTAAAAATTTCCCAATCATCCGTCTTCCCAGTCACCTTAGCTCTGTTATACTTCTTTTTTAATGCTATGCTATCTCTGACTTCCTTTGTCAACCACTGTGGCCACTTTCCCCCCTTTGAATCCTTCCTTCTCCAGGGGATGAACTGATTTTGCACCTTGTGCATTATTCCCAAGAATACCTGCCATTGCTGTTCCACTGTCTTTTCTGCTAGGATATCCGACCAGTCAACTTTGGCCAGCTCCTCCCTCATGGCTCCATAGTCTCCTTTGTTCAACTGCAATACTGACACTGCTGATCTGCCCTTATCCCTCTCAACTTGCAGACAAAAACTTATCATATGATGGTCACTACCTCCTAATGGCTCCTTTACTTCAAGATCACTTATCAAATCCGGTTCATTGCACAAGAGTAAATCCAGAATAGCCTTATCCCTGGTCGGCTCTCGTACAAGCTGCTCCAAAAATGCATCCCGTAGGCACTCTACAAACTCCCTATCCTGGGGTCCAGTACCAACCTGATTTTCCCAGTTCACCTGCATGTTGAAATCCCCCATAACTACTGCGACATTTCCTTTGCCACAAGCCATTGTTAACTCCCTATTCAACTTGCACCCAATATCCATGCTACTGTTTGGGGGCCTGTAGCTAACACCTACTAGGGTCTTTTTGCCCTTACTGTTCCTCAGTTCTATCCACACTGACTCTACTTCTCCTGATTCTATGTCACCCCTTGCAAGGGACTGAATCTCATTCCTCACCAACAGGGCCACCCCACCCCCTCTGCCCACCTTTCTGTCCCTTCGATAGCACGTATACCCTTGTACATTCAATTCCCAGGTCTGATCCCCCTGCAGCCATGTCTCCGTTATCCCAACTACATCATAGTTACCCATTCGCACCTGAGTTTCAAGCTCATCCGCCTTATTTCTGACACCGTGCATTCAGATATAGAATTTTTAACCCATTTCTCCTCTCTCTGTTTAAATCGCTGCCTATTGTGCATAACCCAGCTCCCCGAACTCTCACCGGGCTACACGCCCCTTGAATTTTGTTGTCCTTAAATTTACTTACTCTTTCTGCACATTTAACTCCATGCTCCATCAGACCATCCCTCTGCACATGTATCCTCCTTATCACTCGTTCCCCCTCACCTTTCTCTACTTCACACTTAATATTCCGGAACCGTGGAGTCCCCACCTGTCCTTTATACTTCAACTTGCTATCCTCTCTCACATTCTGGATCCCTGTCCCCTGCAAATTTAGTTTAAAACCCCCAAGCAGCACTAGCAAACTTTCCTGCAAGAATGTTAGTACCCCTCCAGTTCAGGTGTAAACGGTCCCGTCGGAACAGATCCCACCTTCCCTGGAACAAAGCCCAATTATCTAAAAACCTGAAGCCCTCCCTCCTGCACCATCCTCTCAGCCACGTATTGATCTGTATAATCCTTCTATTCCTCGCCTCACTCGCACGTGGCACAGGTAGCAATCCTGAGATTGTTACCCTGGAGGTCCTGCCCTTCAGCTTCGCACCTAACTCCCTGAACTCACTACACAGGACCCCTCACTCTTCCTACCCACGTCATTGGTCCCTACATGGACCACAACATCTGGATTCTTGCAAGATGAGTGCTAAGGTGTCGAAAAAGCCGAAATGAGCTCCTAAGGGTGTTACAGTTAGCGTAAAACTAGACATGATTAAGCGTATTGATCGTGGTGAACGGAGTAAGGACAAAGTGAGTTTGGCTTGTGGAAGCTGACGAAGATGATGTTGAAGAGATTTTGGCGTCCCATGACCAAGAACTGATAGATGAAGAGCTGATGCAATTGGAAGAGGAAAGGATAACAATCAAAACTGAATGCAGTAGCAAACGGACCGAAAGTGAAGTTGTCCAGGAACTGAACATGAAGCTACCGCGTGAGATTTTCACTGCAATTGACAACAATGATTGCAGAAAAGTACGACTTTAATTTTGAAAGGGTATGCCAGTTTAAGGCATATTTGCAGGATGATTTGAGTGCTTACAAAGAACTGTATGATTGAAAAATGCGCGAGGCTAAGCAGTCAAGTATACTGTCGTTTTTCAAGCCTTCAACATCAGCCACAGCAGACGACAAACCTCGACCTTCGACATCGAGGCAGGCAAACATAGAAGAAGATGACCTGCCTGCCCTGATGGAAACAGATGACGATGAGATGACACTCCAGTGTCCCACCACCCCAACCCCCGGGCCACGGACCGATACATTGCCGCGGAGAATGCAACAGTAGCCGGGACGCACCCAGCACATCTTTAAGAAAAAAAGCCGAAATAAACAAGCTAATTAATTAGGTGCTACCCGGCATGTAAATGTCGGCCCAGATCAGAGGCGATTGCCGATTGCGTCGCCTCTGATCTGGGCCAACATTTACATGCCGGACGGCACTTAATTAATTAGCTTGTTTATTTCGGCTTTTTTCTTAAAGATGTGCTGGGTGTGTCCCGGCTACCGCTGAATTTTCCATGGATCGATATCGGTCGGCAGCCTGGAGGTTGGGACCACCGCACCACTCCAACCTCCGACGACTCAGCCTAACACACCATCATCAGTGTGCTCTGCGCTGTCTTCCCGATTCCGGTAAGTGATACCACACTGTACATACATTATTTCTACTTTATATAGGCTGTGTATTTTTATGTGTTATTTGGTAGATTTGGCAGCTTCATAGCTTAAGGGTTACTGGAGAGAGTGTTTCTGCCGAGAGCGCTTGCGTGAGATATTTTGTTACGGAGAACAGTGCGGCAATGATTGTAGAAAAGTAGTTCTACTTTATACAGTCTGTGTATTTATCATATCATTCCTGCTTTTATGATAAGTTACTGTTATTTTAGGTTTTATGTGTTTTTTGGCATGATTTGGTAGGTTATTTTTTGGGTCTGCGAACACTCACAAATTTTTCCCATATAAATAAATGGTAATTGCTTCTTCGCTTTGCGACATTTCGGCTTACGAACTGTTTCATAGGAATGCTCTACCTTCGGATGGCGGGGGAAACCTGTACACCTTTCCAGAATCTGTCTCCCTATCTTCTCCTCGATGTCCCTGTTACTATTGTGTGGGCTATAAAAATGATTTATATAATTTTATGTATTCTTGCTATGCTGCTTTGTATCCATGAATTTTTTCATAAGCAGATCAGGAAAATTTCACTGTGGAATATTAGATTATCAAAGGACATTTGTGAAATTTAGTACAGGTTCACATTCCTTTATCCGAAATTCTGAAATCCAAAAAGCTCTGAAAACCGAAGTTTTTCTTGTCAACAGCTGATGTCACTCAGGTGTGACGTGGCAGCCCTAGCAGAGGCCGCCAGACGTCATTTGTGGCTCAGCGCTCGTATTGGTTACACGTGCATTTGCTGTTCGCTGATATTTTGTGTTCACTGTTGACTTTGTGTTTAATTTCACTGTGAAAATGTCAAAAAGAGCTATGGGTAACAATGAGAAGAAGAGAAGGAAGCATCTATCATTATCAATAATGCAGAAAGTGGAGTTATTGCAGAAGCTTAATCGTGGTGTGTCTGTGCGGCGTCTTACTGAAGAATATGGTGTCGGAACTACCACTGTATATGATTTAAATCAACAGAAAGACAAGTTACTGAAGTTTTATAGTGACAGTGACGTTCTGCATTTATTCCAGTAAGTCATTTACCATGTGTTTGATTTGGTTCGTTTGAAGCTGTGTATTTTTATGTTTTATTGAATGTTTTTGTTGTAAATAAATTTTTTTCTTGTCATTATTCCCTAAACAATACAGTATAACAACTAATTACATTGCATTTACATTGTATTAGGTATTATAAGTAATCTAGAGATGATTTAAAGTATACGGGAGGATGTGTGTAGGTTTAGTACGCGCCGGGTCCTAAAGTCCACCGCACTGAGACAGGTTAAATAAGGGACTTGAGCATACATGTTTTTTGATATCTGGGGTGGGGGGGGGTCTGAGATCCACAAAATTATGAATTCCAAAATGCAACTGGCCCCAAGGATTTCGGATAAGCGATTGTGGACCTGTACCACATTATGCCAAATAATAAGTCAGACAACATGTGCACTCAAATATTATTAAATGAGGAGAAATTTAATGTGAAGAAGTAAACAGAGAATCTGTTAATCTGTTATTCTCATTAAATAACAAGCAATGAAAATATTACAAGGACAAAGTCCTAGGCTCATTCAATCCAATTTCAAACAGTGCTTATACACTGAATATTGCAAGAGTGTCAAAAAAGATAACACAGTGAAAATCAATCCTTCCATTCAAAGTGATAACACATATTGTGTAAGTAATGAATCATTTATTCTGTCTATGACCAACAACAAACCAGTAACATTTCTAGTTCTCGTAAATTTAGCCTGAAATCTAAACCAACATCTTAAGTACTTTTCCTTAACACTTGCAAAATCCTGTATATATCTAAATTGAATCTATTGATTTTTTGCATAAGATTGTGGAGGAGTGAGTGGTCTTCTGGGAGTTATTCTAAACATCAGTTCAGAAAGCAGGACTTCGCTTTATGAGCCCTTATAGTGAAATTCTGATTGAACAATTGATCATTTCAACCCTAAACCATTAAAAATGGTGAAGAACAATAAATTTGGAATTTGGAATCAAATGTTGCATAAGACTCTCAGTAAATAAAATTATTTCATTGAAGGACCTTTCTCAGCACGGCAGCTTGGATGCTTCAACTGTGTGACAAGTTTACTTCTGGTTTAATTGATAAGCAAATTTAATTCAAGTCATAAAACTTACCTCTGCACTTCTGACAAGGGAGATGGCATTAAGGAAAACTAAAGAAAGGGGAGATACAAATAAGACATTTTAATCATGCAGCAATAGTGAAAGCCCGAGTTCCAAAGCAGAATCCAAAGTAATCAAATACAACTGTCATGAGCATAAGGAAAGAAAGGGTACGTCGCATCCGGAGTTTCTCCGGTTAGCGGACGATTTCCCCCCACGCCTCTCTGACGTAGTGGGGAACCGCGTACGAGGCAAGTTACAGCAGAGGTTTTCCATTGCCTTCTGCCAGGTGAGTTTCCAAAGAGATCACCAGCTCGTAACCCAGCACGGATGTCAAGCATGCAGGGGAGCCGGCTGGATTCGAACTCGGGACCTTTCGTCCCAAAGTGCGGCACTGATGCCATTATGCCTCCAGCTGGGTCAACCACAGTTTAAAATGGCCAGTAAAAAGGAAATGTTTAACATGCAAGTCGAATGACAAAAGTATTTAATTTTGTTGTGTATTTAATATTACAGGACTATTTGAGTAACATTGTAAATATATTGTTTGATTAAGCATTCTTTGTTGGTTACATAATTTATTATGGGTTATATGTAAAAGTACGGGAAAAGCACACATCATTATACCATCACACCACATGTGCATGCCTCATTAAAGTACAATCCAAGAGCACGTGTTTATTCGTGTTTTTCTTTTGGTTACTTTACAAAACATTACATAGCTAACAAATCATTTCTAGTAATGCAATATTTTTATTGAATAGAAATTTTCACAAGGATCTATAGGCAGGAAGTCTGTACAATACTGAAGCCAATGAGTATAGTGCAGAATTGGGCTTAAATGACATTTGATTGTACAGGCAATCATCTATATCTTAAAGAGTCTTGAATGATCTTTTGTATGAACATAGAACATAGAACATAGTATAGTACAGCACAGTACAGGCCCTTCGGCCCACAATGTTGTGCCGACCCTCAGACCCTGCCTCCCATATAACCCCTCCACCTTAAATTCCTCCATATACCTGTCTAGTAGTCTCTTAAACTTCACTAGTGTATCTGCCTCCGCCACTGACTCAGGCCGTGCATTCCACGCACCAACCACTCTCTGAGTAAAAAACCTTCCTCTAATATCCCCCTTGAACTTCCCACCCCTTACCTTAAAGCCATGTCCCCTTGTATTGAGCAGTGGTGCCCTGGGGAAGAGGTGCTGGCTATCCACTCTATCTATTTCTCTTAATATCTTGTATACCTCTATCATGTCCCCTATCATCCTCCTTCTCTCCAAAGAGTAAAGCCCTAGCTCCCTTAATCTCTGACCATAATGCATACTCTCTAAACCAGGCATCATCCTGGTAAATCTCCTCTGTACCCTTTCCAATGCTTCCACATCCTTCCTATAGTGAGGCGACCAGAACTGAACACAATATTCCAAGTGTGGCCTCACCAGAGTTTTATAGAGCTGCATCATTACCTCGCGACTCTTAAACTCTATCTCTCGACTTATGAAAGCTAACACTCCATAAGCTTTCTTGACTACCCTATCTACCTGTAAGGCAACTTTCAAGGATCTGTGGACATGTACCCCCAGATCCCTCTGCTCCTCCACACTACCAAGTATCCTGCCATTTACTTTGTACTCTGCCTTGGAGTTTGTCCTTCCAAAGTGTACCACCTCACACTTCTCTGGGTTGAACTCCATCTGCCACCTCTGCATCCTATCAATGTCTCTCTGCAATCTTTGACAATCCTCTACACTATCTACAACACCACCAACCTTTGTGTCATCTTCAAACTTGCCAACCCACCCTCCTACCTCCACATCCAGGTCGTTAATAAAAATCACGAAAAGTAGAGGTCCCAGAACAGATCCTTGTGGGACACCACTAGTCACAATCCTCCAATCTAAATGTACTCCCTCCACCACCACTCTCTGCCTTCTGCAGGCAAGCCAATTCTGAATCCACCTGGCTAAACTTCCCTGGATCCCATGCCTTCTGACTTTCTGAATAAGCCTACCGTGTGGAACCTTGTCAAATGCCTTACTAAAATCCATATAGATCACATCCACTGCACTACCCTCATCTATATGCCTGGTCACCTCCTCAAAGAACTCTACCAGGCTTGTTAGACATGATCTGCCCTTCACAAAGCCATGCTGACTGTCCCTGATCAGACCATGATTCTCTAAATGCCCAGAGGTCCTATCTCTAAGAATCTTTTCCAACAGCTTTCCCACCACAGACGTAAGGCTCACTGGTCTATAATTACCCGGAGTATCCCTACCATCTTTTTTGAACAAGGGGACAACATTCACCTCCCTCCAATCCTCTGGTACCATTCCCGTAGACAACGAGGACATAAAGATCCTAGCCAGAGGCTCAGCAATCTTTTCCCTTGCCTCGTGGAGCAGCCTGGGGAATATTCCGTCAGTCCTCAGGGACTTATCCATCCTAATGTATTTTAACAACTCGAACACCTCCTCTCCCTTAATATCAACGTGCTCCAGAACATCATCCTCACTCATATTGTCCTCACCATCATCAAATTCCCTCTCATTGGTGAATACTGAAGAGAAGTATTCATTGAGGACCTCGCTCACTTCCACAGCCTCCAGGCACATCTCCCCACCTTTATCTCTAATCAGTTCTACCTTCACTCCTGTCATCCTTTTTTTCTTCACATAATTGAAGAATGCCTTGGGGTTTTCCTTTATCCTACTCGTCAAGGCCTTCTCATGCCCCCTTCTTGCTCTTCTCAGCCCCTTCTTAAGCTCCTTTCTTTCTTCCCTATATTCCTCAATAGACCCATCTGATCCTTGCTTCCTGAACCTCATGTATGCTGCCTTCTTCCACCTGACTAGATTTTCCACCTCACTTGTCACCCATGGTTCCTTCACCCTACCATTCTTTGTCTTCCTCACTGGGACAAATTTATCCCTAACATCCTGTAAGAGATCTCTAAACATTGACCACATGTCCATAGTACATTTCCCTGCAAACACATCATCCCAATTCACACCCGCAAGTTCCAGCCTTATAGCCTTGTAATTTGCCCTTACCCAATTAAAATTTTTCCTGTCCTCTCTGATTCTATCCTTTTCCATGATAATGCTAAAGGCCAGGGAGCGGTGGTCACTGTCCCCCAGGTGCTCACCCACTGAGAGATCTGTGACCTGACCCGGTTCATTACTTAGTACCAGATCTAGTATGGCATTTCCGCTAGTCGGCCTGTCCACATACTGTGACAGGAATCCGTCCTGGACACACTTAACAAACTCTGCCCCATCTAAACCCTTGGAACTAATCAGGTGCCAATCAATATTAGGGAAGTTAAAGTCACCCATGATAAGAATCCTGTTATTTTTGCACCTTTCCAAAATCTGCCTCCCAAGCTGCTCCTCTGTATCTCTGCTGCTCCCAGGGGGCCTATAGAATACCCCCAGTAGAGTAACTGCTCCCTTCCAGTTCCTGACTTCCACCCATACTGACTCAAAAGAGGATCCTGCTACATTACCCACCCTTTCTGTAGCTGTAATAGTATCCCTGACCAGTAATGCCACCCCTCCTCCCCTTTTACTTCCCTCGCTATCCCTTTTAAAGCACTGCAATCCAGGAATATTGAGAATCCATTCCCGCCCTGGTTCCAGCCAAGTCTCTGTAATGGCCACTACATCATAATTCCATGTATGTATCCAAGCTCTCAGTTCATCACCTTTATTCCTGATGCTTCTTGCATTGAGGTACACACACTTTAGCCCTTCTACCTTACTGTCTTTACACCGTTTATTCTGCTTCTCTTTCCTCAAAGCCTCTCTATATGTTAGATCTGGCTTTACTCCATGCACTTCTTTCACTGCTCTATCGCTCTGGGTCCATTCCCCTCACAAATTAGTTTAAACCCTCCCGAACCATGCTAGCAAACCTACCTGCAAGGATATTGCTCCCCCTCGAGTTCAGGTACAACCCATCCAATCTGTACAGGTTTCTTATACTATAAGCAACACACATCAAAGTTGCTGGTGAACGCAGCAGGCCAAGCAGCATCTATAGGAAGAGGCGCAGTCGACGTTTCAGGCCGAGACCCTTCGTCAGGACTATAAGGTAAGTTTGTGCATAGATTGTGAGTCTATAAAAATGGCTGCATGAGGAACCTGTTCTGAAAATGATCAGGTTATTGAAGAGCTGAGGTCCATTTTCTCTTGAATGGTTCAACAGAAAAATTAGTTTTAGTTTCATTCATTTTTATTTGAGTACTTCATGAAACAAAATTCAATTAAGCACACATTTATTTCACTGTATTCTCCAGAATCAAAAGCCAGTTGAGAGACCAATGAGAAGTACTGAAGATTCAGGCATTATGAGGGTACCAAAGTTTAACAATGAAGCATTCTCCAGCTCGTAACCCAGCATGGATGGAAAGCGTGCAGGGGAGCTGGCTGGATTCAAACTCGGGACCTTTCGTCCCGAAGTCTGGCACTGATGCCACTATGCCACCAGCCGGGTCAACCACAGTTTAAAATAGCCAGATGAAAGCTTCTGTCAATTGAGTCAAGAACTGGCATCTTTTTCAAGTCAAGAAATGGATACAATACTCTTGGCATGTTCCAGTGAGTAAGTTCAATCTGCAAATGATGTGGATTTTTGAATGATCTCTTCCTTACAAAGATGGGAAGCAGTGTAGTGTGTGTTGTGAACAATGTATACATATGGCCAATGCATTTATTTGTGCAGTGCGATTAATGAGCAAACTGGCTGCACGGGTTCTGGTGGCTTTCCATGTAGCTCCAGTTTTTGCTATATACTCTCAGTTGCTGGGGTTCAACATAAAGAACACGTACACAGGCACACATTTTGCTTTCAGGCAAACAGGTGACATTGATTCAAACTTTCAGGCCATTATCTGGTCCGTAAAAGGAGAAAAGTCATTTGGTGAGAAAGCTAAGGAAGCTCGTGTGCTTAAGATAAGGCCCAGTTCCAAGCACTCAGACGCAAATGGAACGCTTACATGCTGTTGATAGAAAAATTGGAAACCTTTAGCAATAGTAGTTGAAATTCAGTGCTGCACTCATGATGTAACCTAGAGCAGTGAAACTGATGCCAGTACTTACAGAGTTAGAAGTGCCAACAGTAAATTAGAGAAAAATGACTGTTTTAAAACATCTATCGGAATTAGAAGTGCTAACAGGGTTAACCCACAGGAAGTGTACCATTGGTAAAAGTATTCCAGGACAACTTAAGTCAGATGTAGTTAATTAAAGTGATTGATCTGCTAATATCTTAACCTTTACTGACATTATAAAAAAATCATTCTACATCTGTATACTTTAATAAATTCGGTAAGATTTTGAAAGAAAGCAGATGAAAACATGCCAAATATATTTGAATGCAAATGAAAAAAATACACACACTGCACTGGCTCAATAATGGCTCCAGCGATGTTTTGTTTCAGTTGCTGAATCTACATATGGAATAGTTTACCTGTGAGTATCAATTGTACACAACTCCTTTTGATTTTGTTAGCAAACTTAAAAAAAAAGATTTCCAAAACACAACATCCTTTCCCAGTCCATAATTCTGAGATTGAGTATTGAGACAATACTGAAACCAAATCCTGGTGTCTATCTTCAGAATAGCTTAATGTTGCTGGCTATGTCATGGATTCACACAAAGAGGATTATGCTTAACGTGTCTCATCTTGTCTATCCTTTAATTCATTTAACATTTATGGGATTTCCTATTAGTCTCTGGGGTATCATTTGTCATAGACATACGGTATTTGCAGAAATGATTCTTTTTCCAGATATCCTTTCAGTGGTTCTGGGAAGCACTTTGAAACCTGGACCATCAACTGGTTTCACAGTTTTCAGGTGTGACACAGATTAGGTAGCATCTGTGGACAGAGAGACAAATTTCCATGCAATAGACATTGATCAGAATTGGAGAAAAGAGGGAACATCGACTCAGACCATGAGAGGCCTGTGTCGGGCATTTTCATGCCTTACAAAGTGCAGATTGGAAGTCTGTGTGGGGCGCCACTCCTCACACAGACTAGAGCAATGTGTGGTTAACTGCCTTGCTCAAGGACACAAACACGCTGCCACAGCTGAGGCTCAAACTAGCAACCTTGAGATCACTAGACAAACGCCTTAACCACTTGTCCACGTGCCAAGTGGAGAAAAACTGAAGTTAAATAGATTTTTAAATCATTACAGAGGAGAGAATAGAGGGAAAAAAGGAAATATCCTGTCCTCTTCACACACCTTGCATGAATTGACAGGCAGATAAACTCCATCCCCAATTACTACACTGACAAAGACATTCCGAGTTGACTTTCTTTAATGTAGCAATTGGCGGTAGGGTAAAACTGACAGAAAGAAAAACATACAATCAAAAGGTGTCCAAGTTCCCATTATGGTAAGTACAAGGCAAGCATTAAGTATACCATCAATGATGCAAAATAGTACACAAGATACTGTATACAAATAAGTTCCAAATATATCATAAAGATAGGCTACTGGTAAGCAATCGGCAATCGCCTCTGATCTGGGTCGACATTTACGTGCCGGGCGGCACCTAATTAATTAGCTTGTTTATTTCGGCTTTTTTTCTTAAAGATGCGCTGGGTGCGTGCCAGCTATCGCTGCATTCTCCGCGGCAATGTATCGGTCTGTGGCCCGGGGGTTGGGGTGGTGGGACACTGAGGTGTCATCTCATCGTCGTCTGTTTCCATCAGGGCAGGCGGGTCATCTTCTTCTATGTCTGCCTGCCTTGATGTCGAAGGTCGAGGTTTGTCGTCTGCTGTGGCTGATGTGGAAGGCTTGAAAAACGACAGTATGTTTGACTGCTTAGCCTCGCACATTTTTCTATCATACAGTTCTTTGTAAGCACTCAAACCATCTTGCAAATATACCCTAAACCTACGTACCCTTTCAAAATTAAAGTCGTACTTTTCTGTAATCATTGCAGTGTTGTCAGTTGCAGCGAAAATCTCACACAGTTGCTTCACGTTCAGTTCCTGGACGACTTCACTTTCGGTCCGTTCGCTACTGCATTCGGTTTCAATTGTTATCCTTTCCTCTTCCATAGAAACCATAGAAACCATAGAAACTACAGCACAGAAACAGGCCTTTTGGTCCTTCTTGGCTGTGCCGAACCATTTTCTGCCTAGTCCCACTGACCTGCACACGGACCATATCCCTCCATACACCTCCCATCCATGTATCTGTCCAATTTATTCTTAAATGTTAAAGAAGCACCCGCATTTACCACCTCGTCTGGCAGCTCATTCCATACTCCCACCACTCTCTGTGTGAAGAAGCCCCCCCTAATGTTCCCTTTAAACTTTTCCCCCCTCACTCTTAACCCATGTCCTCTGGTTTTTTTCTCCCCTTGCCTCAGTGGAAAAAGCCTGCTTGCATTCACTCTATCTATATCCATCATAATTTTACATACCTCTATCAAATCTTCCCTCATTCTTCTACGCTCCAGGGAATAAAGTCCCAACCTATTCAACCTTTCTCTGTAACTGAGTTTCTCAAGTCCCGGCAACATCCTTGTAAACCTTCTCTGCACTCTTTCAACCTTATTTATATCCTTCCTGTAATTTGGTGACCAAAACTGAACACAATACTCCAGATTCGGCCTCACCAATACAACCTCATCATAACATTCCAGCTCTTATACTCAATACTTTGATTAATAAAGGCCAATGTACCAAAAGCTCTCTTTACGACCCTATCTACCTGTGACGCCACTTTTAGGGAATTTTGTATCTGTATTCCCATCCCTCTGTTCCACTGCACTCCTCAGTGCCTTACCATTAACCCTGTATGTTCTACCTTGGTTTGTCCTTCCAACGTGCAATACCTCACGCTTGTCTGTATTAAACTCCATCTGCCATTTTTCAGCCCATTTTTCCAGCTGGTCCAAGTCCCTCTGCAGGCTCTGAAAACCTTCCTCACTGTCCAATCTTTGTATCAACAGCAAATTTGCTGATCCAATTTACCACATTATCATCCAGACCATTGATATAGATGACAAATAACAATGGACCCAGCACTGATCCCTGTGGCACACCATTAGTCACAGGCCTCCACTCAGAGAAGCAATTCTCTACTACCACTCTTTGGCTTCTTCCATTGAGCCAATGTCTAATCCAATTTACCACCTCTCCATGTATACCTAGCGACTGAATTTTCCTAACTAACCTCCCATGCGGGACCTTATCAAAGGCCTTACTGAAGTCCATGTAGACAATATCCACTGCCTTCCCTTCATCCACTTTCCTGGTAACCTCCTCACCTCCTCAAAAAACTCCAATAGATTGGTCAAACATGACCTACCACGCACAAAGCCATGTTGACTCTCCCTAATAAGTCCCTGTCTATCCAAATGCTTGTAGATTCTGTCTCTTAGTACTCCCTCCAATAACTTACCTACTACCGACGTTAAACTTACTGGCCTATAATTTCCCGGATTACTTTCCAATCCTTTTTTAAACAACGGAACAACATGAGCCACTCTCCAATCCTCTGGCACCTCACCCGTAGACAGCGATATTTTAAATATTTCTGCCAGGGCCCACACAATTTCAACACTAGTCTCCTTCAAGGTCCGAGGGAACACCCTGTCAGGTCCGGGGATTTATCCACTTTAATTTTCCTCAAGACAGCAAGGACCTCCTCCTTTTCGATCTGTACAGTTTCCATGATCTCACTACTTGTTTCCCTTAATTCCATAGACTTCATGCCAGTTTCCTTAGTAAATACAGACGCAAAAAACCTATTTAAGATCTCCCCCATTTCCTTTGGTTCCGCACATAGCTGACCACTCTGATCTTCAAGAGGACCAATTTTATCCCTTACAATCCTTTTGTTCTTAATATACCTGTAAAAGCTCTTTGGATTATCCTTCACTTTGACTGCCAAGGCAACCTCATGTTTTCTTTTCGACCTCCTGATTTCTTTCTTAAGTATTTTGTTGCACTTCTTATACTCCTCAAGCACCTTATTTACTCCCTGCTTCCTATACGTGTCATACAACTCCCTCTTCTTCTTTATCAGAGTTGCAATATCCCTTGAAAACCAAGGTTCCTTATTCCTATTCACTTTGCCTTTAATCCTGACAGGAACATACAAACTCTGCACTCTCAAAATTTCTGCTTTGAAGGCTTCCCACCTACCAATCACATCTTTGCCAGAGAACAACCTGTCCCAATCCACGCTTTTTAGATCCTTTCTCATTTCTTCAAATGTGGCCTTCTTCCAGTTAAGAACCTCAACCCTAGGACCAGATCTATCCTTGTCCATGATCAAATTGAAACTAATGGTGTTATGATCACTGGAACCAAAGTGCTCCCCTACACAGACTTCCGTCACTTGTCCTAACTCCAATTGCATCAGCTCCTCATCTATCAGTTCTTGGTCATGGGATGCCAAAACCTCTTCAACATCATCTTCGTCAACTTCCACAAGCCAAATTCACATTGTCCTCACTTCGTTCACCACGATGGAAAAGCTTAATTATGTCTAGTTTTACGCTAACTGTAACACCCTTACGAGCTCTTTTAGGCTTTTCCAATACCTTAGAACTTATCTTGCTAACGGCTGCTCACAGGCACGTGTTTAAGCAATGCCGTTCTGAATGCTGTTCCGGGGGAGGAGCTTGGCTGCTCGGGGCGCACGCTGCCTTTTATCGCGTGCTGCCATTTTTTGCGTGCTGCCTTTTCTCGTATCAGTGAAAACACCTACTGTTAGCGAAAACAGGTAACTAATGTAAGTCTTTCATAACAGCGAGGTTTCTCAAAGTGAATGTTCGGAAAAAGGGGGACACCTGTAATAACAGGGTTGTTGTGGTGGGAGATTTTAATTTCCCAAATATTGATTGGCATCTCCCTAGAGTGAGGGGTTCAGATGGGGTGGAGTTTGTTAGGTGAGTTCAGGAAAGTTTCTTAACACAATATGTAGATAAGCCTACAAGAGGAGAGGCTTACTTGATCTGGTATTGGGAAATTAACCTGGTCAGGTGCCAGATCTCTCTGTGGGAGAGCATTTTGGAGATAGTGATCACAATTCTTTCTCCTTTTCTCCAGCATTGGAACAGGATAGGAACAGACAAGTTAGGGAAACATTTTAATTGGAGTAAGGGGAACTATGAGGCTATCAGGCAGGAACTTGGAAGACAGGGATGCAGCTCTTTCTGGTAAGACTCGAGGTGGTGGCTTGTGTGTTTACATCAATACGGAATGGTGCAAGAACTCTGTGCTGGTTTCCAGGTACTGCTCATCACTAGTGGAGTTTGTGACTGTTGGATGCAGGAATTCACCACCGTCCTTATAGTCGGTGTGTACATTCCCCCCAGCGCTAATGCTAAGGAGGCGCTCTGTGAACTGTATGGGGCTATTAGCGAACTGCAGAATGCACACCCTGATGGACTGTTTATTGTCGCCAGAGATTTTAACCACACGAACCTTAAGTCAGTACTCCCCAGATTCCATCAGAACGTGGACTTCGCAATGAGGGAGGAGAACGCATTGGACCTTGTTTACACAAACATTCCCGACACGTACCGGGCGGGGCCCTGTTCCCACCTCGGTTACTCAGACCACATGTCTGTTATACTAATCCCAGCATACAGACCGCTCGTCAGACGCTCCAGACCAGTTCAGAAGCAGGTGAAAACCTGGCCAGCAGGAGCCATCTCTGCTCTTCAAGACTGCTTTGAGCACACTGACTGGCACATGTTCAGGGAGGCTGCAACCAATGGCAACTCTACCAATTTAGAGGGGTACACGGCAGTGACTAGCTACATCAGCAAGTGCATCGATGACGTCACTGGGCCAAGACCATCACTACACATGCTAATCAGAAGCCATGGATGACCGCGGAGGTGTGTGTGCTGCTGAGGACCCGTGACTCCGCCTTCAGAACAGGCGACAAGGCAGTCCTAACAACAGCGAGGGCCAAACTGTCCCGGGCCATCAGAGAGGCAAAGCGTGCACACGCCCAGCGAATCCACAGCCACTTCCAGGACAGCGGAGACACGCGGCGTATGTGGAAGGGCATTCAGGACATCACCAACTACAAGACAACACCACCCGCCTGTGCTGGTGATGCCTCCCTCCCAGATGCATTGAACAACTTCTACGCTCGCTTTGAGGCAGAAAATGACGTTGTGGCGAGGAAGACCACCTCTCCTCCCAATGACCAGGTGCTGTGTCTTACCGTGGCTGATGTGAGGAGAACCCTGTACAGGGTCAACCTACGGAAGGCTGCTGGACCAGACAATATTGCTGGCAGAGTGCTTAGAGGATGTGTAGACCAGCTAGCAGTGATTCGCACTGACATCTTCAACATCTCCCTGAGCAGCGCCATTGTTACTACGGGTTTCAAGGCCGCCACCATTGTCCCTGTGCCAAAGAAGTTTTCAGTGTCCCACCTCAACAACTACCGTCCTGTCGCACTCACATCCATCATCGTGAAGTGTTTCGAGAGGCTTGTCATGAGGCACATCAAGACCCTGCTGCCCTCCTCACTGGACTCCCTGCAGTTCGCATACCATCCCAACCGTTCAACAGATAACACCACTGCCACCAGCCTCCACCTGGCCCTCACCCACCCGGACAAAAAAGACACGTACGTTCGAATGCTGTTCACAGACTTCAGTTCAGCATTCAACACAATCATTCCTCAGAAACTGATTGGAAAGCTGAGCCTACTGGGCCTGAACACCTCCCTCTGCAACTGGATCCTAGACTTCCTGACTAGGAGACCTCAGTCAGTCTGGATTGGGAGCAGCATCTCCAACACCATCACACTGAGCACGGGGGCCCCCCAGGGCTGTGTGCTCAGTCCACTGCTGTTCACTCTGCTGACCCACGACTGTGCTGCAACACACAGCTCGAACCACATCATCAAGTTCACCGACGACACGACCGTGATGGGTCTCATCAGCAAGAACGACGAGTCAGCGTACAGGGAGGAGGTGCAGCGGATAACGGACTGGTGCAGAGCCAACAACCTGTCTCTGAATGTGAACAAAACAAAAGAGATGGTTGTTGACTTCAGGAGGACACGGAGCGACCACTCTCCGCTGAACATCGACGACTCCTCCGTAGAGATAGTTAAGAGCACCAAATTTCTTGGTGTTCACCTGGCGGAGAATCTCACCTGGTCCCTCAACACCAGCTCCATAGCAAAGAAAGCCCAGCAGCGTCTCTACTTTCTGCGAAGGCTGAGAAAAGTCCATCTCCCACCCCCCATCCTCACCACATTCTACAGAGGTTGTATTGAGAGCATCCTGAGCAGCTGCATCACGGCCTGGTTCGGAAATTGCACCATCTCGGATCGCAAGACCCTGCAGCGGATAGTGAGGTCAGCTGAGAAGATCATTGGGGTCTCTCTTCCCACCATTACAGACATTTACACCACACGCTGCATCTGTAAAGCAAACAGCATTGTGAAGGACCCCACACACCCCTCATACAAACTCTTCTCCCTCCTGCCAGCTGGCAAAAGGCACAGAAGCATTCGGGCTCTCACGACCAGACTATGTAACAGTTTCTTCCCCCAAGTCATCAGACTCCTCAATACCCAGAGCCTGGACTGACACCAACCTACTGCCCTCTACTGTGCCTATTGTCTTGTTTATTATTTATTGTAATGCCTGCACTGTTTTGTGCACTTTATGCAGTCCTGGGTAGGTCTGTAGTCTAGTGTAGCTTTTGTGTTGTTTTACGTAGTTCAGTGTAGTTTTTGTATTGTTTCATGTAGCACCATGGTCCTGAAAAATGTTTAGTTTTTACTGTGTACTGTACCAGCAGTTATGGTCGAAATGACAATAAAAAGTGACGACTTGAAGTGACTTACGGAAGAAATGTGGCAAATGTTCAGGGGATATTTGCGTGGGGTTCTGCATAGGTACGTTCCACTGAGACAGGGAAAGGATGGTAGGGTATAGGAACCATGGTGTACAAAGGCTGTTGAAAATCTAGTCAAGAAGAAAAGAAGAGCTTACAGAAGGTTCAAAAAACTAGGTAATGATAGAGATCTAGAAGATTATAAGGCAAGCAGGAAGGAGCTTAAGAATGAAATTGGGACAGCCAGAAGGGGCCATGAGAAGGCCTTGGCAGACAGGATTAAGGAAGACCCCAAGGCATTCTACAAGTATGTGAAGAGCAAGAGGATAAGACGTGAGAGAATAGGACCAATCAAGTGTGACAGTGGAAAAGTATGTATGGAACCAGAGGAAATAGCGGAGGTTCTTAATGAATACTTTGCTTCAGTATTCACGTCAGAAAAGGATCTTGGCGATTGTAGGGATGACTTGCAGTGGATGAAAAGCTAGAGCATGTAGATGTAAGACTCGTTGCATTTAGTGGCATGATCTTGGGGGTTGCTTCCCCTCCCCGGCCAAACTTTAGCACTCTTGTTTGGGTGAATGCTACGTGTTGTGTCTCCTGTGTAACATCAGTACCCCGAAAAAACATTCAGTCCACAATGTGCGGTTAAATGGTTAAGATTTTATATTTAAGTGTGGGGTTAGTAGAGAAACAAAAGAAAAGGAAAACAAATAAAAGGTGCCAATAATCTCATCAATATGTCCAGTGCACAAACATTGGAGCTCACGGATTCCCTGTCGCTGATCCTCCTTTGCTCGTCGTTGACCCCTGGGCTCCCGCCCCGAGCCCAGGCCCAGCGGGTCCGGCAACCATCTCCTCAAGCCACCTCTTCTCTCTTCATCCTCTTCGCGCCTTCTCCCCAAAGCCTGCGCAAACTAACAGCTTTCACACAGACAGAAAGAATAACATCTATTCCAATTGGCCAGAAAGAAAGATGACGCCAGTAACTAGCGACTTTGCGCGTGCTCTCCCGAGCAAACTACCCTCTCCACTATCCTATACCTGAGAAACCCTTCTAAACCTCCAACCTAACAAGATAAAGATCAACAACACCCTGGCGAAGCTACTGACCCAGCTGGAGATCACCGTGCCAGAATTGCTTCTTAAACTCCGGACCGCACCTGGACCCGACCAGTGAGGCCCACCATGTTCCCGGAGACCCACGGTCTGCTACCGTGCTGGAGCACTTGGAGACGCAGCCCATTCCGACCAGCACCTCTCCGGAGCAGACGACCACACAGAAGTGACGGCGGAGACCTCAAGGTGCCCCAGACGCTTCCCCGGAGCAACACCGGAAAGCCCCGTTGGTGGCCATCCACAGCTACCGGAAGTGAGGCCTCCGCTGCCGACCTCGGAAATCAAGCCTGAGGCTCGGCTGGAGCGGAGGCCTCTGCAACCGTGACTCGGCTTAAAGACTTGTTTCAGCCAGGAGCCCAGCCATCCGGGATTAAGTGTCAGCTTCGGGGCCCAACCCAATTGACAGCCTGGGCCCCCGGCAGCTGGAAGTGGCAGCGGAGCCTCCTCTGTTACTCGGCCCGACCCAGAGCACCCGACAACATGACCCGCCGATTGATTCATGCGGGATGTGTCCACCAACCTCAAAGAGCTGACAACAACACACTGCATCGACGGAAACCTGGAAAGATGCGCTCTTTACTGAGGAAGTGTGGGAAAAGAGCTGGGCTGCTGGTCAGATTGAAGCTGAGGGGCTTCAGGGTCCGTAAGCCCACCATCCTACCAGCTAATGTGCAAGCCATAAAGAACAAGGTGGATGATCTTAAAGGGAGACTCACCTACTGCAGGGAGATGCAGAACTGCTGTGTATTCTGTTTCACCAAGACCTGGCTCTCCCCTGTCACCCCCGACTGTGCCATCTGACCGGAGGGATTTTTGATCCATCGGATGGACCGTACGGCGTCTTCAGGCAAGACAAGGGGAGGTGGTGGCTGCCTACTGATCAACACTGCGTGGTGCTCGGACACAGTGGCACTGATAAGCTCCAGCAGCCCGGACCTGGAACACCTGTCGGTGAAGTGTCGTCCCTACTATCTGCCATGGGAATTCACCTCGGTCATACTGACAGCAGTCTACCTTCCCCCCCTAGGCAGACGTGGAATGTGCTCTGAACATACTGTATGCCAACATCAGTGAACTTGAGACCAGGTATCCGGAGGCTTTGCTCATTACAGCCGGGGACTTTAACCAGGCCAACCTCAGAAAGGAGCTGCCAAAGTTATACCAACATGTCTCCTGCCCCACTAGAGGCCCGAATATACTTGACCACTGCTACACAGCAGTCAAGGATGCCTACCGTTCCGTCCCACGACCTCACTTCGGAAAATCGGACCATCAGGCCGTACTCCTCCTCCTGGCTTACAAACAGAAACTGAAGCGGGAGGTCACGGTGTCAAAAGTAGTGTCGTGTTGGACAGAGGAAACGGATGAGGTCCTCCATGACTGCTTTGAATCGGTGGACTGGTTAGTATTCAAGGACTTGGCCGCTAACCTCGATGAGTATGCCTCAGCTGTCACGGACTTTATTTGGAAATGCAGGGAGGACTGTGTGTCTCGCAAGACGATCCGGGTCGGAAACCTTGGTTGAATTATGAGGTCAAGTCCCTTTTAAAGGCTAGAGCTGCGGCTTTTAGGTCCGGGGATACCAGTCGCTACACAGAATCCAGGTGTGAACTCCGGAAATCTATTAAGGGCGCCAAGAGGCAATATCGAGCCAAATGGAAGCCCAGGCTAACCAGAGGGATGCTAGTAGACCGTGGTAGGGTCTAAATGAGATCACTGGGTGCAAAGAAAAGGCTGGGAATATCAATAACTGTGGGGCTTCTCTTCCTGACGAACTTAACGTATTCTACGCAGGATTCGAACAGAAGAGGAGCGTCCCGCTCCCTCCGGATGAACCGGACCTGGTGGCATCGAGATTCATTGTCACCGAGGAGGACGTTAGAAGGGCCTTCCTGAAGATAAATCCAAGGAAGGCAACGGGCCCAGATGGCGTCCCAGAACGGGTTCTCCGGTCTGTGCAAGCGAGCTAGCTGGAGTGTTTGCTGACATCTTCAACTGCTCCTTGCTTCAGTCTAAGATCCCCTTGTGTTTTAAGAAGGCAACGATAACCCCAGTGCCGAAGAAGAGCAAGGTGGCATGCCTGAATGACTATCGACCTGTGGCTCTGACATCAATTGCTATGAAGTGCTTCGAGAGATTGGTTATGGCACACATCAACCACAGCCTACCGGTCAACCTCGACGCTTTGCGATTTTCCTACCGGAGCAATAGATCAACGGCAGATGCCATCCCTCTGGCCCTACATTCCTCCTTAGAACACCTGGAGAACAAAGACGTATATGTAAGGCTCCTTTTCATTGACTACAGCTCTGCCTTTAATACCATCATCCCAAATAAACTGATTCCTAAGCTCTGGAACCTGGGCCTCAGCACTCAGATCTGCAGCTGGATCTTCAACTTCCTCACAGACAGGACCCAGAATGTAAAAATAGGGGACAAGTTCTCCTCTACAATCACTCTGAGCACCAGTGCCCCACAAGGCTGTGTACTCAGCCCCCTGCTGTACTCACTGTACACCCATGATTGTGTAGCCAAGATTCCATCAAACTCAATATATAAGTTTGCTGATGACACCACAATTGTAGGCCATATCTCGGGTAATGATGAGTTTGAATACAGAGAGGAAATTAAGAACCTGGTGGCATGGTGCAAAGACAATAACCTGTCCCTCAACGTCAGCAAGGCGAAGGAATTGGTTGTTGACTTCAGAAGGAGTAGCGGACCGCACGACCCAATTTACATCGGTGGTGCTCAAGTGGAACAGGTCAAAAGCTTTAAGTTCCTCAGGGTCAATATCACAAATGACCTGACTTGGTCCAACCAAGCAGAGTTCACTGCCAAGAAGGCCCACCAGCACCTTTACTCCCTGAGAAAACTAAAGAAATTTGACCTGTCCCTTAAAACCCTCACTAATTTTTATAGATGCACCGTAGAAAGCATTCTTCTAGGGTGCATCACAACCTGGTATGGAAGTTGTCCTGTCCAAGACCGAAAGAAGCTGCAGAAGATCGTGAACATGGCACAGCACATCACACAAACCAATCTTCCGTCCTTGGACTCACTTTACACCGCACGCTGTCGGAGCAGTGTTGCCAGGATAATCAAGGACACGACCCATCCAGCCAACACACTTTTCGTCCCTCTTCTCTCCAGGAGAAGGTTCAGGAGCTTGAAGACTCATATGGCTAGATTTGGGAACAGCTTCTTTCCAAATGTGATAAGACTGCTGAACGGATCCTGACCCGGATCTGGGCCGTACCCTCCAAATATCCGGACCTGCCTCTCGGTTTTTTTGCACTACCTTACTTTCCATTTTTCTATTTTCTATTTGTGATTTATAAATTAAATTTTTAATATTTACTAATTTTAACTATTTTTAATAATTAATATTTGTAATCCAGGGAGCGGGAAGCACAGAATCAAATATCGCTGTGATGATTGTACATTCTAGTATTAATTGTTTGGCGACAATAAAGTATAAAGTATAAAGTATAATTGGTTAGCAAATAAATACAAATCCGGTTATCACTAATTATAACTCAAACATGTTGCTATAGAGAACCACTGTCTCGGCAGTTAAGAGTACAGAGAAGCCATTTTATTCACCTTAGCAGTAACATAAAAGAAAAAAACACTTGCATAGGTATTAAGGAAGAGGATGTGCTGGAGCTTTTGGAAAGCATCAAGTTGGATAAGTCAAACAACAGGAATTCTGCAGATCCTGGAAATTCAAGCAACACACATCAAAGTTGTTGGTGAACGCAGCAGGCCAGACAGCATCTCTAGGAAGAGGTACAGTCGACGTTTCAGGCCGAGAAGGGTCTCGGCCTGAAACTTCGACTGTACCTCCTCCTAGAGATGCTGCCTGGCCTGCTGCGTTCACCAACAACTTTGATGTGAAGTTGGATAAGTCACTGGGACCGGACAGGAAGTACCCCAGGCTACTGTGTGAGGCGAGGAAGGAGATTGTTGAGCCTCTGGCGATGATCTTTGCATCATCAATGGCGACGGGAGAGGTTCTGGAGGATTGGAGGATTGCGGTTGTTGTTCCCTTATTCAAGAAAGGGAGTAGAGATAGTCCAGGAAATTATAGACCAGTGAGTCTTACTTCAGTGGTTGGTAAGTTGATGGAGAAAATCCTGAAAGGTAGGATTTATGAACATTTAGAGAAGCATAATATGATTAGGAATAGTCAGCATGG
Organism: Mobula hypostoma; assembly: GCF_963921235.1. Classification (NCBI taxonomy): domain Eukaryota; kingdom Metazoa; phylum Chordata; class Chondrichthyes; order Myliobatiformes; family Myliobatidae; genus Mobula; species Mobula hypostoma. The sequence continues at coordinate 970,119 of NC_086128.1, forward strand.
CTTTGTCAAAGGCAGGTCATGCCTTACGAGCCTGATTGAACTTTTTGAGGATGTGACTAAACACATTGATGAAGGTAGAGCCATAGATGTAGTGCATATGGATTTTAGCAAGGCATTTGACAAGGTACCCCATGCAAGGCTTACTAAGAAAGTAAGGAGGCATGGGATCCAAGGGGACCTTGCTTTGTGGATCCAGAACTGGCTTGTCCACAGAAGGCAAAGAGTGGTTGTAGATGGGTCATATTCTGCATGGAGGTGGGTCACCAGTGGTGTGCCTCAGGGATCTGTTCTGGGACCCCTACTCTTTGTGATTTTTATAAATAACCTGGATGAGGAAGTGGAGGGATGGGTTAGTAAATTTGCTGATGACACAAATGTTGGAGGTGTTGTGGATAGTGTGGAGGGCTGTCAGAGGTTACAACGAGACATTGATAGGATGCAAAACTGGGCTGAGAAGTGGCAGATGGAGTTCAATCCAGATACGTGTGAGGTGGTTCATTTTGGTAGGTCAAATATGATGGCAGAATATAGTATTAATGGTAAGACTCTTGGCAGTGTGGAGGATCAGAGGGATCTTGGGGTCTGAGTCCACAGGACACTCAAAGCTACTGCACAGGTTGACTCTGTGGTTAAGAAGGCATACAGTGCATTGGCCTTTCATCAATCGTGGTATTGAGTTTAAGAGCCGAGAGGTAATGTTGCAGCTATATAGGGCCCTGGTCAGGCCCCACTTGGAGTACTGTGCTCAGTTCTGGTCACCTCACTACAGGAAGGATGTGGAAACCATAGAAAGGGTGCAGAGGAGATTTACAAGGATGTTGCTTGGATTGGGGAGCATGTCTTATGAGAACAGGTTGAGTGAACTTGGCCTTTTCTCCTTGGAGTGACGGAGGATGAGTGGTGACCTGATAGAGGTGTATAAGATGATGAGAGGCATTGATCATGTGGATAGTCAGAGTCTTTTCCCCAGGACTGAAATGGCTAACACAAGAGGGCACAGTTTTAAGGTGCTTGGAAGTAGGTACAGAGGAGATGCCAGGGGTATGTTTTTTACACAGAGAGTGGTGCGTGTGTGGAATGGGCTGCTGGCAGCGGTGGTGGAGGTGGATATGATAGGGTCTTTTAAGAGACTCCTGGATGGATACATGGAGCTTGGAAAAATAGAGGGCTATGGGTAAAGCCTAGGTAGTTCTAAGGTAGGGACATGTTGAGCGCAGTTTTGTGGGCCGAAGGACCTGTATTGTACTGTGGGTTTTCTGTGTTTCTATGTTTCTATTTGCAAAATATAGGGCTCCATAGAGTAGTAAATAAAAAAAACCAGCAAGTCATTCCATAAATGGAGAAATCAATCTGTTGATCTTCCCTGTGTGCAGATATAGCTCCATCACTTCTGGCCATTCTGTTTGGTCAGCGTGACTAAGCCATTATTATGTTTAAAGCATGATTTATGTGTATTATTTATTGCTCCTCCTAGCTGTTCTTTGGAAAGCGGTGGTGGGTGAACAATGTGATCCCTTGTAATCCTTGTGGTACAGCTAATCTTGCAGTGCACTTAGGCAGCGAGATTCAAGATACTAACTGGATATACAGTATCTCAATCAAAATGGTGTGCGAAATTTGCTTTGTCTTTGGAGGTGGTAGAGGTTGAGAGTTTTGGAGGTGTTACTGATCGAACCCTGGACAACTCTCACTTTGCACTCTGTAGATAACGTGTTGTATTGGCAGTAAAGTGGTTGAATATTTAAAACTAGAATTACATGATATTTGGTATGTAGATTCTATTCTATATGTATCAGGTAGTTAAAAATTTGAATTCAAATGCTGGAAATAACATTTCCAGAAAGAAAAGAAACAGGTTATTAATATTTATGGTGGGTAACTAATTAACAGACAATCAATAATCATTTGATATTGGGGCGAGCATTTGGTCCATAATGACAGACAACCATTTTATTGTGATAAACACAAAACAGACCGGGCACCGTGACCCGAAGAGAGAAACCAACCCGTCTCACACAGACAGGGAAAGTGACCCTCACACACCCCCGTTACAGTCAGGGTGACCCAGAAATACACAAGCAAATAACTATATAACCCGAGCTAAAATGTAACGATAAATGAACTGGAATTTCCCACCATAATCCCACAAAAGCATTTCAACACAAGAACAATAAACAGTCCTGGTCATTCGAAATCCAGGGGTGAGCTGTCGAACACGCCCCCCCACCCCCTCCCAGAGCATCACAATATAATAATTGCAACAAATATGAAGGTGTTAAGTGGTAATATAAATTGTACGTGGCCTATCAGCGGCATCAACAGAGCTCTTCGAACTAAATAAAAGTACAGCAGGGATAAGCGGTACAGTGACGAGAGCAGAAGCAACAGGCTTTGGCTCAAAGGAGGCTTCGGCTCGGAAGAGGCATTGGCTCTGTGTGAAGCGTCTGTTAAGGCTTCCTTTTTGGTTTTTTTCCTCCCTTACTGTATCATTTAAATTGCTGTGCTGTGCTCTTTGTGCTGGAGCTCCTCAGGGCTGTGTACTGAGTCCCTTCCTTTACTCCCTGTATACCCATGACTGTATCGCCACCCGTAGCTCCAATCTGTTAATTAAATTTGCCGACAACACTACATTGATTGGCCTAATCTCAAACAATAATGAGGAGGCCTACAGGGAAAAAGTCATATCTCTGACACAGTGGTGTCAAGAAAACAACCTCTCCCTCAATGTTGCAAAAACAAAGGAGCTGGTTGTGGATTACAGGAGGAATGGAGATGGGCTAACCCTTATTGACATCAATGGATCTGGGGAACGCTTTAAGTTCCTTGGTATCCACATCACCGAGGACCCCACGTGGTCTGTACATACTGGCTATGTGGTGAAAAATGCACAACAGCGCCTCTTTCACCTCAGGCGGTTGAGGAAGTTTGGTATGGGCCTCCAAATCCTTTCTACAGGGGCACAATTGAGAGCATCCTGACTGGCTGCATCACTGTCTGGTATGGGAACTGTACCTCCCTTAATCGCAGGACTCTGCAGAGAGTGGTGCGGACAGCCCAGCACATCTGTAGTTGTGAATTTCCCATGATTCAGGACATTTACAAAGACAGGTGTGTAAAAAGGACCTGTAGGATCATTGGGGACCCAAGTCATTCCAACCACAATCTACTCTAGCTGCTACCATCCGGGAAACGGTACCGCAGCATAAAATCCAGGACCAACAGGCTCCGGGACAGCTTCTTCCATCAGGCCATCAGACTGATGAACTCACACTGATTTGAATGTATTTCTAACATTGACTGTTCTATTTATAATAAATTATTATAAATTTCTATGATTGTACATTGCACATTGCACATTTAGACAGAGACGTAATGTAAAGATTTTTACTCCTCATGTATGTGAAGGATGTAAGAAATAAAGTCAGTTCAATTCTATCTTGGACACCTGGGAGACCCAGAGTCTTCCAGGGAACCACATCTGCATGAATTGCATCTGGCTGCAGCTCCGTGAAGACCGTTAGGGATCTGGAGCAGCAGCTGGATGACCTTCAGCTTGTGCAGGAGAGTGAGGAGATAATTGATCAGAGCTACAGGGAGGTAGTCACCCCGAAGTTGTAGGAGGTGAGTAGCTGGGTGACTGTCAGGAGAAATGGAAATAGGCGGTTAGAGCAGAGCACCCCTGTGGCCATTCCCCTCAAAAATAAGTATATCGTTTTGGATATTTTTGTGGGGGATGACCTCACGGGAATGCCACAGCGATCGGGCTACAGGCACTGACCATGTGTCCGTGGTGCAGAACGGAAAGAGGGAGAAGAAGGGAGCAGTAGTGATAGAGGATTGAATAGTGAGGGGAACAGACAGGAGATTCTGTGGATGTGAACGGGACACCCTGATGGTATGTTGCCTCCCAGGTACCAGGGTCAGGGATGTCTCAGATCATGTCCACAACATTTTGGAGAGGGAGGGAGAGCAGTCAGATGTCTTGGTACATATTGGTACCAATGACATAGGAAGGAAAAGCAAAGAGGTCCTGAAGAGAGAACTTAGGGAGCTAGGTAGAAAGGATAGCAATTTCTGGATTGCTGCCTGTGCCATGCACCAGTGAGGGTAGAATCAGGATGATTTGGCAGATAAATGTGTGGCTGAGAAGCTGGTGCAGGGGGCAGGGCTTCAGGTTCTTGGATCATTGGGATCTCTTCTGGGGAAGATATGACCTGTTCAAAAGTGACAGGTTGCACCTGAACCCGAGGGGGACCAATTTCCTCACGGGCAGGTTTATTAGAGTCGTTGGGGAAGGTTTAAACTAATTTGGTGGGGGTGGGGGGGATGGGAACCGGAGTGACGGGACTCAGGACTGGATGGATGGTAAAAAAAGCAAAGATAACATGCAGTCAGACTGTCAGGAAGGGCAGGCAGATGAGAGGACATAATTGCAGCCCAGTGTGAGTTTCAGTGCATTAGGGATGCAGAATCAGAAAAGGGAGCAAATACAGTATTCAAAGTGTAAAATGTCAATGCACAAAGTGTAAGAAATAAGGTGGATGATCTTGTTGCAATATTACAGATTGCCAGGTATGATGTTGTGGCCATCACTGAATCGTGGCTGAAAGATGGTTGTAGTTGGGAGCTGAATGTCCAAGGTTACACGTTATATCGGAGGGATAGGAAGGTAGACAGAGGGGGCATCATGGCTCTACTGGTAAAGAATAGCATCAAATCAGTAGGAAGATATGACATAGGATCAAAAGATGTTGAATCTTTGTGGGTTGAGTTAAGAAATTGCAAGGGTAAAAGGACCCTGATGGCAGTTATATACAGGCCTCCAAACAATGGCTGGGAGGTGGACCACAGATTATATCGGGAAACAGAAAAGCTGTGTCAAAAGGGCAATGTTATGACAGTCATGGGAGATTTTAACATGCAAGTAGACTGGGAAAATCAGGTTGGTAATGGATCTCAAGAGGGTGAACTTGATGAATGCTTATGAGATAGCTTTTTAGAACAGTTTGTCATTGAGCCTACTAGGGGATCAGCTATACTGGATTGTGTGTTAGGGATTAGGGAGCTTCAGGTAATGGAATCCTCAGGAGACAGTGCTTATGATATGATTGAGTTCAACTTGAAATTTAATAGTGAGAAAGTAAAGTCTAATGTAGCAGTGTTTTAGTGGAGTAAAGGAAATTACAGTGGTATGAGAGAGGAGTTGGCCAAAGTAAATTGGAAGGAGATGCTGGCTGTGCAGCAATGGCTTGAGTTTCTGGAAAAAATGCAGAAGGTGCAGGACAGGTGTATTCCAAAAATGGAGAAATACTCAAATGGTAAAATAGTACAACCATGGCTGACAAGGGAAATCAAAGCTATTGTAAAAGGAAAAGAAAGGGCATACAACAAAGTAAAAATTAGTGGGAAGATAGAAGACTGGGAAGTTTTTAAAAAACTACAGAGAGCAACTAAAAATATCATGAGAAGGGAAACGATGAAATATGAAAGCAAGCTAGCAAATAATATCAAAGTGGATCGTAAAAGCTGTTTCAAGTTTGTTAAAAATAAAAGAAATGAGAGTGGATATAGAACCACTAGATAATGAGGCAGGAGAAATAATAATGGGGGACAAGGAGATGGCTGATGAACTAAATGAGTATTTTTCAATAGTCTTCACTGTGGGAGACACTAACAGTGTGCCTGATGTTTTAGTGTCTGAAGGTAGAGAAGTGGGTGCAGTTACTATTACAAAGGAGAAGGTGCTCAAAAAGCTGAAAGACCTAAAAGTACATAAGTCACCCGGACCAGATGAACTGCACCCTAGAGTTCTGAAGGAGGTAACGTTAGAGATTGTGGTGGTATTAGAAATGATCTTTCAAAAAATCATTGGACTCTGGCATGGTGCCAGAGGATAGGAAAATTGCAAATGTCACTCCACTCTTTCAGAAAGGAGGAAGGCAGCAGAAAGGAAATTATAGACCAGTTAGCCTGACCTCAGTGGTTGGAAAGATGTTGGAGTTAATTGTTAAGGATGAGGTGATAGAGTACTTGGTGACACAGGACAAGATAGTATAAAGTCAGCATGGTTTCCTTCAGGGAAAATCCTGCCTGATGAACCTGTTGGAATTCTTTGAGGAGATTACAAGTAGGATAGATAAAGGGGATGTAGTGGACATTGTATATTTGGACTATCAGAAGGCCTTCGACAAGGTGCCACACATGAGGCTGCTTACCAAATTAAGAGCCCAAGGTATTGCAGGACAGTTACTAACATGGTTAGAGCATTGGCTGATTGGTAGGAGGCAGCGAGTGGGAATAAAAGGATCCTTTCCTGATCGGCTGCCAGTGACTAGTGCTGTTCCGCAAGGTTGGGACCACTTCTTTTTATGCTGTATAGCACTGATTTAGATGATGGAATAGATGGCTTTGTTGCCAAGTTTGCAGATGATATGAAGACTGGTGGAGGGGCAGGTAGTGTTGAGGAAACAGGTAGGATGCAGAAGGACTTAGACAGGTCAGAAGAATGGGCAAGACCGTGGCAAATAAATTACAATGTTGGAAAATATATGGTTATACACTTTTGTAGTATAAATAAATGTGTGGACTATTCTCTAAACGGGAAGAAAATCCAAAGATCTGAGATGCAAAGGGACTTGGGAGTCCTTGTGCAGAACACCCTAAAGGTTAACTTGCAGGTAGAGTTGGTGGTGAGGAAGGCAGATGCCATGTTAGCAATCATTTCAAGAGGTCTAGAATACAAGAGCAAGGATGTGGTTCTAAGGCTTTATAAGGCAATGGTGAGGTCTCACTTTGTGTATTGTGAACAGGTTTGGGCCCCTCGTCTTAAAAAATGTGCTGGTATTGGAGAGGGTCCAGAGGAGGTTCACAATGATGATTTCAGGAATAAAAAAGTTATTATACAAGGAACGTTCAATGGCTCTGGGTCTGTATTTGCTGGAATTCTGAGGGTTAAAGGGGGATCTCATTGAAACCTTTCGAATGTTGAAAGGCCTAGACAGAGTAGATGTGGAAAGGATGTTTCCCATGGTGGGAGAGTCTTGGAGAAGAGAGCACAGCCTCAGGATATGGGAGTGTCCTTTCAAAACAGAGATGTGGAGAAATTTCTTTAGCCAAAGGGCAGTGAATTTGTGGAATTTGTTGCTACATGCAGCTGTGGAGACCAGGTCATTGGGTGTATTTAAGGGAGAGATTGATTGGTTCTTAATTGGACATGGCATCAAAGGGTATGTGATGAAGGCTGGGAATTGGTATTGAGTGGGAGAAAAAGAAAAGGATCAGCCATGATTGAATGGTGGAACAGACTCGATGGGCTAGATAGCCTAATTCTGCTCCTATGTCTTATGGTCTTATAAACATAGATAAAAGAAAGTAAATGATTATAAAATACCGCAAAAAACCCAGAAGAACAAAAGGCAGTGACTGAAAATTGGAATTCCTGGTAAAAACTCTGTGGGAATAGCATGTCTGAAAATCGAAAAAAAAATCTGGTCAATAGCATAGTGTCAATAGGGTCTAATGTCTTTAGCTTCCTTTTCTAAATTCTAGTTGAAAACATGAAACAAGAAGAATATCCTGTGAAGATCCAATGTACTAAAATGTATATCTCAAGTATGCTTCTTGCTGTTTCAGTATTAATGATCTGTTTGTTTGGTGACAGTCATGGGACATAATCCAATTATCTCCAAATAGATCAGAATGGAACGTGTAGCACCAATAAAACTGGTTCTAGCCAATTGACTTTAAACTTCATCTAGAAAAAAAAGCTGCAGATTAGGTGGGGGAATTGCAGATCACACATTATGGCTGCCTTCAGAATTGCATGGGAGCAGATAGTTGGGGTAGTGTCAGCCAGGTAGGAGACTCCCTGCACGACCAAGCTAGGCCTAAGAAGTATTTCATGATCTAATGGGATACATCAAGGTGAGCAGTACACCAAGGTAAAAGCTGTTCTTTCCTTCTCTCATTAACTCAAAAACCAACAGGCACACAAAAAATCTCCCCTCCCCTTACATATTCACAAACAGACATAGATAAAACAGATAGAATAACACACACAAAATGCTGGAGGACCTCAGCTGGTTAGGCCGCATCTATGGAAAAGAGTCAATGTTTTGACCCAAGACCTTTCACCAGGACTGGAGTCAAAAAAATGAGAAGTCAGAGTAAGAAAGTTGGGGGGTGGGGTGGAGGGAGGAAAAAATATAAGGTGGTAGGTAATTGGTGAAACCAGGAGAGGGGGAGGGGTGAAGTAAAGAGCTGGGAAGTTGATTAGTGAAAGAGATAAAGACCTGGAGAAGAGGAATTCTGAGAGGGTCAGAAGGCCATAGAAGAAAGGGAAGGGGGAGGAACACCAGAGGGAGGTGATGGGCAGGTAAGGAGATATGGTGGGAAAGAGAAATGGGAATGGGGAATGGGGAATGGTGAAGGAGAGGGGTCCATTAATGGAAGTTTGAGAAATCAATGTTCATGCCGTCAGGTTGGGGGCTCCCCAGATGGAACATAAGGTGTAGCTCCTCCAACCTCAGTGTGGCCTCATTGCAGCAGTAAGGAGGCCATGGACTGACATGTCACTCAGAATGGGAAGTGGAATTATAATGGGTGGCCACTGGGCAATTCCACTTTTTCTATGGATGGAGCATAGGTGCTCAGTGAAGTGGTCTCCCAATCTACGTCGGGTCTCCAGCATTTTGTGTGTGTTGCTTGGATTTCCAGCATCTGCAGATTTTCTCTTGTTTGTAAAATATATAGGGTCTTTTATTCCCCAGACTAGGGGAGTCCAGAACTAGAGGGCACAGGGCACAGGTTTAAGGTGAAAGGGGAGAGAGAAATAAATGTGTCCTGAGTTCTGTCAACTAGCACCAGCTCTATCTCTACATATTGAGACAATGGTGGAATAACTTGAGTGTCACAAGGTTGTCTACCCAGTTTCTGGAAAAGTTCTAGTTTTGCAGGTGCAATATAAGATGGTGTCCACCCTCATGAGGGTATTGAATCATATTCCAGGCAGCACAACTCATCTCAGCTTCAGTCCTAATCCATTCCTTTAATTGGCCATGGGCAGCATGCAGAAGTTGACCTACTTAGTTTCGCCACACATAAGAGATATATACTGCTTGGCATTTGGACACTCAGATCTACAGGTGAACACGGAAAGACATAAGAGTGTTTTATTTTAGTGAATGTTAAAACTAATATATTCTTAAATTTGCTATTTTTACAACAGTTCTTGACAATGGTATTCTTGAAAATTGTTCTCATTTCATGCTATTAAATGCTTTATAGAGCAGATGGCGTGGTAGCTGCTGGCAATATTGTAATGTTACACCTACCAAAAATGTCAAAGTGGATTGTTGCCAACAGTGTGACCACTATGGTAACCATTGAACAAGTATTTCCAGATTGAATGATGTTGTCACAACCACGGATTCGGCAGTGCAGCAGATACGGCAATTGCGCTCGTGGATATGCACGAGTCAGCTAATTATTATTTCATTGTGACAGTATTTAACTGCATTCTTTGTTATTGTAGCACTTGTTGAGACTTGAGCAAAGAACAGCAATGTTACACTGCCTGCTTGCATTCAACTTTGCCTGAGCAATTGGACTGTCGAGTCAACTGGCTCTGAAGACTAGTGGTATTCATTTTATATTGGGATAAAAGACCTTATGGTGAGAAGGCAGGGGAGTGGGACTAAATGGGAGAATGGATCAGCTCATGATAAAATGGCGGAGCAGACTCGATGGGCCAAATGGCCGACTTCTGCTCCTTTGTCTTATGGTCTTATATTTAGTTATTCCTTTCACCTGCTGTGTTGGCTTCGTTTTCCATTTGAGAGTTTTAATTAATGGCCTTGTTTGGCCTAGCATTTATTGTTTCCCTTCCCCTCTATACTCTGTTCGCATAAAAGTCTGTGAACTATTGACCCACTTCAGTATCTCACTCTCCACACTTGGGCCAGATCTGAACCAGGTGACAGATGTAGTCCAAGGTCAAAATAAAACAACCATCTCAAATTTGGCTGCTGAGAAAAAATGCACCCACTGTTTCTGATACAAATAGTAAGTGAGCTCTCTAAATAAAAATTTGATCTTCAGGTATATCTCATCTTCCCGGTGCCTAGCATGTCAATTCTCCATTCCAGTCCCGCTCTGATTTTTTTGTCTGTGGTATCCTGTTTTGAAAAGGTCTAATATAAGCTTGAGGAACAGTATGTCATCATATTGCAATCTTTTGATATTAGATTTAGTAATTTCAGGTAATTTTTTTCTGTTTGCAGAATATAGCCTATTACTTTTAAAACTCACTCTTAAACAGCAGACTGCAGATATGCAACATTGATTTTGTTGCCTTTAATTTTTTTTTCAGATTATTAACTCCTGTGTATATAAAACATAGCCTTTGAAATACGAGTCAAATGGTGTGGTAGCTCACCACATTGACCATCAGGCACCCAACTATACTAATCCCATTGATAGGCTTCTCTGCCTTAACATTAAGTGTTCACCTAGATACTTCTTGACAGGAGTTCAGTGATTGCCCAAGTGTGGAGGGAGAGATGCACAGAAGAGGAATGGACAGTTCACTGAGTTTTAATAATACTGTACAGAACAAAGAATAATAGTAAACACTAGGCCAACTAAAAACACTCAAACTAATGAAAAAGTAACACCACCACTGTAGCTTGAAGGCAGTAACCTAGAACTATATTAATACTGGTCCTTTAACAGTCTCTATATAAATCATTAACCTTCTTTGACCAGTGACCAATCCGGATATTGGAAGCTTGAGAGGAGAGAATTTCACTCAGGTCCACCGCCTGAGGAGTAAAAGTCAGCAGCAGATTGCGGTAGCGTAATTGAGCTTTGACCAGTGACCAATCTGCATTTGGGATTGATTTAGTAAGAGCAAATTAAAGGAAGGTAGGAGCAAGCACAACGGCTGTCGTCAGAGTGGATAGAGTCAGAGTGGTTATCTTGAGGCTTTAGCACTTCAAGGCTTCACTGAAGACAAAGCGAAGGAAAGAAAGGCACTCGGTCAAATTATTTTTTTCCCTTCCTTTCTGTATATCTGCTCAGTTAGGACAGTAAGGGTGCCAGGCAGAATAGTGGAATGCTCCTCGTGCAGGATGTGGGAAGGCAGGGAGGCCTGCAGTGTCCCTGATGACTACAACTGCAAGAAGTGCATCCAGCTGCAGCTTCTAACAAGCAACGTTAAGGAGTTGGGGCTGGAACTGGATGAACTCCAGATCAAAAAGTGATTCTATTCTGGCTGGCTGCCGGTTACCAGTGGAGTTCCACAGGGGTCGGTGTTGGGACTGCTGCTTTTTACAATGTATGTCAGTGATTTGGGCTACAGTATTAATGGATTTGTGGCTAAATTTGCCGACGATACAAGGATAGGTGGAGGAGCGGGTAGTGTTGAGGAAACAGAGAGCCTGCAGAGAGACTTAGATAGTTTAGGGGAACAGGCAAAGAAGTGATAAATGAAATACGATGTTGGAAAGTGTATAGTCATGCACTTCGGTGGAAGAAATAAACAGGCAGACTATTATTTAGATGGAGAGAGAATTCAAAATGCAGAGATGCAAAGGGACTTGGGAGTCTTTGTGCAAGATACCCTAAAGGTTAACCTCCAGGTTGAGTCGGTTGTGAAGAAGGCGAATGCAATGTTGGCATTCATTTCTACTGGTATAGAATATAAAAGCAAGGATGTGATGTTGAGGCTCTATAAGGCACTCGTGAGACCACACTTGGAGTATTGTGTGCAGTTTTGGGCTCCTTATTTTAGAAAAGATATACTGACGTTGGAGAGGGTTCAGAGAAGATTCACGAGAATGATTCCAGGAATGAAAGGGTTACTGTACAAGGAACGTCTGGCAGCTCTTGGGCTGTATTCCCTGGGGTTCAGGAGAATGAGGGGGGATCTCATAGAAACATTCCGAATGTTAAAAGGCCTGAACAGACTAGATATGGCAAAGTTATTTCCCATGGTAGGGGAGTCTATGACACGAGGGCACAGCTTCAGGATTGAAGGACGTCCTTTTAGAGCAGAGATGTGGAGAAATTACTTTAGTCAGAGGTTGGTAAATCTTGGAATTTGTTGCCATGAGCGGCTGTGCAGGCCAAGTCATTGGGTGCATTTAAGGCAGAGATAGATAGGTTCTTCATTAGCCAGGGCATCAAAGGGTATGGGGAGAAGGCAGGGGGGTGGAGATGACTGGAAGAATTGGATCAGCCCGTGATTGAATGGTGAAGCAGACTTGATGGGCTGAATGGCCTACTTCTGCTCCTATATCTTATGGTCTTATGGTCTTATCATTCGGGAGGCTGAAGGGGTGATAGATAGGACATATAAAGAGGTAGTTATACCCAAGGTGCAGGACACCGGAAACTGGGTGACAGTCAGGAAGAGGAAAGGGGTTAAGGAACCAGTGCAGAGTATCTCTGCAGCCATCCCCCTCAACAACAGGTTACTGTCGGGGGCGGGGGGGGGGAAGGGAATGACCGAGCAGAGGAAATTCACAGTGGTCGGGTCTCTGGCACTGAGTCTGACTCTGTGACTCAGAAGGGAAGGAGAAAAAGAGGCACACTGTGGTGACAGGATAGGGGAACGGACAGGATGTTCTATGGGTGAGAATGAGATTCCCGGATGGTATGTAGCCTCCTGAGTTTCAGGGTCTTGGATATCTCGGATCAAATCTTCAGCATTCTTAAGTGGGAGGGTGAACACCGAGAAATCGTGATCCGTGTAGGTACCGATGACATGGGTAGAATGAGTGACAAGGTTCTGCAAAGAGGTTTCAGGGTGTTAGGTGCTGAGTTAAAGGGCAGGATCGCCAGGGTTGTGATCTCAGGATTGCTACCCATGCCATGTACTAGTGAGGCCAGAATGAGGAAGATTATACAGTTTAACATGTGGATAAGGGGTTGCTGTAGGAAGGAGGGCAAAAGATTTTTGGATCATCGGGCTCTCTTCCAGGGAAGGTGGGACCTGTACAGAAGAGACAGTTTGCACCTGAACTAGAAACAGGACAAATATCCAAACAGGAAGGTTTGTTAATGCTGCACGGTGGGCTTTAAACTAGAGTTCCAGATGGGTAGGAACCAGAGTGGCAGAACAGATAGTGGAGAGGTTGTGGAGGCAGATGTTGGTAAGACCTCAGACAAAGTCAGGAATCAAAAGGTTGATCATGGTGCGACTAGTGCATTGCAGGAAAGGCAGATGAGTTTAGGGCATGGATTAACACCTGGAATTATAATGTTGTAGCCATGAGTGGGACTTTGTTGCAGTAGAGACAGTACTGACAGCTCAATATTCTTGGGTTCTGTTGTTTTAGATGTGACAGAGAGGGAGGGATTAAAGGTGAATGGATGGCATTATTAGTCAGGGAAAATGTCATGGCAGTGCTCTCATAGGACAGACTGGAGAACTTGATTTGAGGTGTTATGGTTGGAACTGAGAAATAAAAAAGGTATGATCATGTCAGTGGGGCTATATTACAGACCACCCAATGGTCCCAGAGATTTAGAGGAACAAATTTGTACAGAGGTCACAGACTGCTGCCCAAAACATAAGGTTGTTAAAGTAGGTGATTTTAACTTTCCACATACTGACTGGGAATCTGTACTGTAAAAGGACTAGATAGGAAAGAGTTTGTCAAATGTGTTCAGGAAAGTTTCCTTCATCAGAACATAGAAGTCCCAAAGAGAGAGTATGCGATACCAGATCTGTTATTAGGGAATGAGACAGGGCAGGTGACAGAAGTTTGTGTAGGGGATCACTTTGCATCCAGTGATCACAATACCCTTAGTTTCAAAGTAAATATGCAAAAAGATAGGTCTGCTCTTTGGGTTGAGATTCTAAATTGGAGAGAGGCTTATTTTGATGGTATCAGAAATGATCTGGCAAGTCCAGATTGGGAAAGGCTGTTTTCTGGCAAAGGTGTACTTGGAAAGTAGGAGGCCATCAAAAACAAAATTTTGAGAGTTCAAAGCTTGTATGTGCCTGTCAAAATAAAAGGTAAAGAGAACAAGTGTAGGGAATCTTGGTGTTCTAGAGATATTGATGTCCTGGTTAGGAGAGAAAAAAGGAGATGCATTGCAGGTAGAGGCAAGTAGGAACAAATGAGGTGCTTGTGGAGTACAAGAAATGCAGGAGAACACTTCAGAAAGAAATCATGAAGGCTAAAAGAAGGCATGAAATTCCTCTAGCAAACAAGGTGAAAGAGAATCCCCAGGGAATTTTCACAGATATGTTAAGAGCAACAGGATTGCAAGGGACAAAATTGGTTGTCTGGAAGACTAGAATGGTAATCCATGTGTGGAGCCAAAACTGATGGAGGAGATCTTAAATTAAATTTTGCTTGTATTTACTCAGGAGCTGGACACAGAGTCTATAGAAGTGAGGCAAAGCAGCACCAACTTCATGAACCCTGTACAGATTACAGAGGAGGAGGTGTTTGCTGCTTTGAGGCAAATTCGGGTGACTAAGTCCCCAGGGCCTGACAAGGTGTTCCCTTGAACCCTGTGGGAGGCAAATGCAGAAATTGTCGGGGCCCTAGCAGCGATATTTAAGTCATCCTTAGAAACAGGAGAGGTACTGGAGGATTGGAGGATAGCAAATATGCTGTTCTGCTGTTTAAAAAAGGCTCTAAACATAAACCAGGAACTTATAGGCCAGTGAGTCTGATATCAGTTGTGGAAAAATTATTGGAAGGTATTTTAAGGGTCCAGTTTGGATAGGCATTAATTGATTAAGCAATCTTAAAGGGTTGTTTTGAGGAAGTTACCAGGAAAGTTGATGAAGGCAAGGCAGTGGATGTTGTCTACATGGACTTTAGTAAGGCATTTGACAAGGTCACACATGGGAGGCTGGCCAAAAAGGTTCAGTCACTCGACATTCAGGATGAGGTGGTAAATTGGATTAGACATTGGCTTTGTGGGAGAAGCCAGAGAGTGGTAGTAGATGGTTGCCCCTCTGTCTGGAGGCCTGTGACTAGTGGTATGCTGCAGGGATCGGTGCTGGGTCCTTTGTTGTTTGTCATCTGTATCAATGATCTGGATGATAATGTGGTTAACTGGATCAGCAAATTTGTGTGTGACGCCAAAACTGGAGATGTAGTAGACAGTGAGGAAGGCCATCATGGCTTGCAGAAGGGTCTGCATCAGCTAGAAAAATGAGCTGAAAAATGACAAATGAAATTTAATGCAGACAAGTCTGAAGTTTTACACTTCAGTAGGACCAACCAGGGTAGGTCTTACACAGTGAACGGTAGAGTACTGAGGAGAGCGGTAGAACAAAGGGTTCCAGGAATAGAGGCGCATAATTCATTGAAAGTGGTGTCAATAGGGTCGTAAAGAAAGTTTTTGGCACATTGGCCATAAATCAATGTATTGAAGATGGGGCGTTATGTTGAATTTGAATAAGACATTGGTGAGGCCTAATATGGAGTATTGTGTAGAGTTTTGGTCACCTACCTACAGAAAAGATGTAAACAAGGTTGAAAGAGTGCAGAGAAAATTTACAAGGACATTGCCGGGTCTGGAGGACCTGAGTTATGAGGAAAGATTGAATAGGTTAAGACTGTATTCTTTAGGACGTAGAAGATTGAGAGGAGTTTTGATAGAGGTATACAAAATTTTGAGGGGTATAGATAGGGCAAATGCAAGCAGGCTTTTTCCACTGAGGTTGAGTGGGACTACAACCAGAGGTCATGGATTAAGGGTGAAAGCTGAGAAGTTTTATGAGAACATGAGGGGAAATTTCTTCACTCAGAGGGCCATGAGAGTGTGGACCAAGCTGCCAGCACAAGTGGTGCATTAGAGCTCAGTTTCAACGTTTAGGAGAAGTTCAGACAGGTACATACATGGATAGTAGGAATATGGAGGTCTATTGTCCCAGTGCAGGTCGATGGGAGGAGGCAGCTTAAAAGGTTTTGGCATTTACTAGATGGGCCAAAGGGCCTATTTCTTTGCTCTACTACTCTGTGACTCTCTGAATCTACATAGACTAAGGTAAGCGTGGAGTGTTGTCGTCACTGTGCTTGGATCAAGACTTGACAAGACCGAAACAAAAGGTAGGGAGTTAAATACAATTACAGAGAAACCCTCATTGGCTGGAATGTGTATATTCCCACGTGTGACTGCCGTCCTCTTTCAGCTGTGAGAGTGCCCAGACTCTACGGAAGTGTCCATTGTGGTAACCTTAAAGGTTTTGAAGATTTTTGCTTCCTCAAGCAGTTCATTCCAGATTTTAACCATTCTCTGGGTGAAAAGGTTCTTCCTTAGATCTCCTTTAAAACTCCTATCCTTACAGTACATCTATACCCTGTGATTTGTACACCTCTTTCCTCTGTCTCCAACTAGCCCAATGTTGGTAACACACACAAAATGCTGGAGGAACTCAGCAGGTCAGGCAGCATCTATGGAAAGAGTAAACAGTCGACATTTCAGGCTGAGACCCTTCTTCAGCTTGAAGTATCTCAGCTTGATAATGTCGACTGTTTACTTTTTTCCATAGATGCTGCCTGGCCTGCCAAGTTCTGCCAGCATTTGTGTGTGTTACTTTGATTCCCAGCATCTGCAGATTTTCTCTTGCATGTGGCCCAATGTTGGATTCAATTTGCCAGATTTCCTTGAGTCCCACGTGTTCCAACGTTTTGGATCCGTCTTCTGTGTGGGAGGTTCAGAGATGGGATATACAATACCTGTGATGATTTACTGGGTACAAATGCACTGTAGCCAGATCAGAGGGAGAGGCGTGATCAACTGTGATCAGACTGCTGAACGAATCCTGACCCGGATCTGGGCCATACCCTCCAAATATCCGGACCTGCCTCTCGGTTTTTTTGCACTACCTTACTTCCCATTTTTCTATTTTCTATTTATGATTTATAATTTAAATTTTTAATATTTACTAATTTTAACTATTTTTAGTATCTTTAATATTTAATATTTGTAATCCAGGGAGTGTGAAGCACAGAATCAAATATCGCTGTGATGATTGTACGTTCTAGCACCAATTGTTTGGCGACAATAAAGTATAAAGTATAAAGTATCGTACCGAGTCTTACTCCATGGAGCATGGACTCACCCTTTCCACCATGGTTGTGCAAACTAGTTCCAAATCCAAGCAGACTACATCAACTGGATTGCTCTCATCTATACATTTTGTTTCCTCTACAAAAAATTCATACAAATTGGCCTGACAGGATCATCCTTTAATAAGGTTTTGCTGACTATTTTTGATTAATCCTTGTCTCTCTAAGTGTAGAAGGGAAATGAAATGTCACCATTCATTCTGAGAGGGCTGTAAAAGCAAAGGTGTAACACGGAGGCTTTATACTCCACTTGGAGTATTGATCCCGGCAATGAAAGAGTTAATGTATGAGGAGCATTTGATGGTTCTGGGCCTGTACTCACTAGAGTTTAGAAGAACAAGGAAGGGATCTCACTGAAACCTATCAAATATTGAAAGGGCTGGATAGAGTGGATGTGGAGAGAATGTTTCTATGTGATGGGTTTTCACCGTCCAGAGTCAGGGGGCCTTTCTTTTTTGCCAGGCTCAGTTTTCTAGTATAGCAGCTGAAATCTTTAGAGATCAGATAATTATTTTTGATCAAGATAAACTTCCAACCAATATGTTGTAAATGGGAGCCAGTCTTAATGAAGTGGCAAGCAATAATCAGTCTGAAATTGAAGAGCAGCTTTGCAAACAAACAGCACTGTCTATAGAGCACAGACTGCTGGCCCACAGCACAAGGCTAACTGCTCAAACAATGAGATTAGTCCAGTTGATGTAGTCTGCTTGGATTTGGAACTAGTTTGCACAACCATGGTGGAAAGGGTGTGTCCCATGCTCCATGGAGTAAGACTGGGTATGATTAATGGGATTATGTTAATTGACTTGCTTCACACCAGACAAAGCTGGCTAAATTATTTAGTTCAAGGAAGCTTGCAGACCAGGTGGATGCTATCACAATACACCAAATAAATGATCCATTAATGGTTGGAAGGTTTATGTGATTGAGCAGACACAATGAGCCAAATGACCTAATTCAGCTTTTCGTCTCATTGCTCCTGTCCTCAGAATATGTTTCAATAACTTCCTCCCCACTGGTAATAGATATACACACTTGTAATCCTGGCCTACTTCTGCTGCCCATTCTCTAGTAAATATGCCACATTTCTTGCCCTCCAGTCATCTGGCATCTGACCTGTAGCTAGCAACGAGTTAAAAATAAGGAAAATGCTGGCCAACAGTTACTCCACAAATATTGACTTAGAACTCCACAGCCATTCTGGAAGGGATGTGTTTCCATGCTCTGAACACAGACATAAAGTAGAAACTAGCAAATCATCATGAGCATATTCCTGTTCTGCACCATCCTCTACTGATGCTGGAATGCCAGTTATCAGCAAAACCAAGCATCATGGTTTTCCAGCAGTCATGGTCAGCACCTTCCCTTTAAAAGGTGCTGGCATTATACCTCCTTTAAGAAGTGTATACATGAAGTTCAGGTATGGGAATCCTAATGTATTTCTCCTGTTGTCAAAGTTTATTGGTGCAATCACTATTGTAAGCCTTGTTTCAAAAGGCAAAGTACAATCACAGATGAACGTGGGATCATGGTGAACACTTAGAAGAAATTCTGATTGGTGATATCAAAACAGAGGGCCTGCTGAACTAAGAATTTGAAGATGATAATTTAAAACTGGATGCAATGAAGAATGGACACCATTTTGTACTGGATCAGAGAGGTGAGGGTTGATAGACAGATGGGACTTAATCTCAGACCGGATACAAACAGTAAGCTTTGTATCATTTGCGTTTATTGAAGGGTGCTGTGAGCCAAGCCAATGATGTGAAACTTGATGGCTGTTAAAAGTGCAGATATAGTTTTCAACAGTGGAGGGCTGGAAACTGGAGAAAGACAGGCAGAATTTCAAAGGTAGAAATTAGCACGTTGAAATAATTTTAAGAATGCTCTTTTAATGCCAAAAGATACAGATGGCAGAAAAGTTTGCATCTTCGGTTAATATTAGGATAGAATGTCATGAAAGATTGACACTAGGTTATGACTACATGGATACACAGAAAGGGACTTTCTTACAATGCTGACATTCAGAGACTCAGAAATACAAATACTGAATGTTGAAAAATCTCAGCCTTAAATTCCAATCTAAAAGAGCATGGTTTCTATTGCACTTTAGAGCAGATCCAAACTTCTTATTTTCGTTAATAATCCACTTTTCAGTTCAGATTTTCCACTGAGCAATAGATTTCACAAATGGAAATTATTTGTTTTAAAATATGAAAGCATACTTTGGTTCAAGTTGAAGCAAGTTGAAGCTAGTTACTGGCAATAGAAAGGGTATTTGAAGAAAAACCCATTACAAATCTTCAAATAAAGTAATTAAAAGACAATAAAATGACAAATATTGAAACTCCAATTTATAAAATACATACTTATTCAAAAGCATACCCTTCAGCTCTATGTAATAGTTGAAATACACACTTATATTTGATAAATTTAGCATCTTTTACAACCAATAATGAAAAAAACATACATTTTGATCACACCTTTCATGCCCTCAAGATTTCCGACAGCATTTTACAAACAACAAAATACTTTAGAAATTTAGGCACTATTGTAGGGAATGTGGCAGCCAACGTTTATACTGTGAAAATGTAGAAACTCCATTGAACTCATAACTTGCTTGAGCCAGTGATCTTCACTAACCAGCTGCCAATATTGCAAAAGCTCTTCAATGTAAGAGTCACGTTAACCGTTAATTTAACCCATTTATTCATTGCATCCAGTTTTAATCCAGGGTCTGGCCCTGTGACTCAGAAATGCAGGGAAAGGAAGAGAATGGCAGCAATGATAGGGGACTCGATAGTTAGGGGGGTCAGACAGGTGATTCTGTGGATGCAGGAAAGAAACACGGATGGTAGTTTGCCTCCCAGGTGCCAGGGTCCGGGATGTTTCTGATCGCGTCCATGATATCCTGAAGTGGGAAGGTGAACAGCCAGAGGTCATGGTACATATTGGTACCAACAGCATAGGTAGGAAAAGGGAGGAGGTCCTGAAAGCAGACTACAGGGAGTTAGGAAGGAAGTTGAGAAGCAGGACCTCAAAGGTAGTAATCTCGGGATTACTGCCTGTGCCACGTGACAGTGAGTATAGGAATAGAATGAGGTGGAGGATAAATGCATGGCTGAGGGATTGGAGCAGGGGCAGGGATTCAGATTTCTGGATCATTGGGACCTCTTTTGGGGCAGGTGTGACCTGTACAAAAAGGACGGGTTGCACTTGAATCTGAGGGGGACCAATATCCTGGCAGGGAGGTTTGCTAAGGCTATTGGAGAGAGTTTAAACCAGAATTGCTGGGAGGTGGGAACTGAACTGAAGAGACGAGAGAAGGGGTGGTTGGCTTACAATAGAGAAAGCTTGTAGACAGTGCGAGACGGAGGATAGGAAGTGATAGAGAAGGGACGCACTCAGACTGATGGTTTGAGATACGTATATTTCAATGCAAGGAGTATCATGAACAAAGTGAAAGGGCTTGGAGCATGGGTCAATACTTGGAACTATGATGTTGTGGCCATTACAGAGACTTGGATGGTGCAGGAATGGTTACTTCGAGTGCCAGGCTTTAGATGTTTCAGAAAGGACAGGGAGGGAGACAAAAGAGGTGGGGGCATGGCACTGCTGATCAGAGATAGTGTCATGGCTGCAGAAAAGGAGGAAGTCATGTGGGTGGAAGTTAGGAACAGGAAAAGGTCAATAATTTGACTGGGTGTTTTATTATAGACCACCCAATAGTAACAGGGACATCAAGGAGCAGATAGGGAGACAGATTCTGGAAAGGTGTAATAATAACAGGGTTGCCGTGATGGGAGATTTTAATTTCCCCAATATTCATTGGCATCTCCCTAGAGCAAGGGGTTTAGATGGGGTGGAGTTTGTAAGGTGAATTCAGGAAGGTTTCCTGACAGAATATGTAGATAAGCCTACAAGAGGAGAGGCTGTACTTGATCTGGTATTGGGAAATGAACCTGGTCAGGTGTCAGGTCTTTCAGTGGGAGAGCATTTTGGAGATAGCAATCTCAATTCTATCTCCTTTAACACAGCATTGGAGAGGGATAGGAACAGACAAGTTAGGAAGGCCTTTAATTGGAGTAAGGGGAAATATGAAGTGATCAGGCAGGGACTTGGAAGCATAAATTGGGAACAGATGTTCTCAGGAAAATGTACGGCACAAGTGTGGCAAACGTTCAGGGGGTATTTGCATGGCGTTCTGCATATATCCCCTGCATAGGTATGTTCCAATGAGACAGGGAAAGGATGGTAGGGTACAGGAATCATAGTGTACAAAGGCTGTAGAAAATCTAGTCAAGAAGAAAAGAAAAGCTTATGAAATGTTCAGAAAACTAGGTAATGATGGAGCTCTAGAAGATTATAAGGCTAACTGGAAGGAGCTGAAGTATGAAATTAGGAGAGCCATAAAGAGCCATGAGAAGGCCTTGGCGAACAGGATTAAGGAAAACCCCAAGACATTCTACAAGTATTTGAAGAGCAAGAGGATAAGACGTGAGAGAATAGGACCAATCAAGTGTGACAGTGGAAAAGTGTGTATGGAACTGGAGGAGATAGCAGAGGTACTTAATGAATACTTTGCTTCAGTATTCACTACGGAAAAGGATCTTGGTGATTGTAGGGATGATTTTCAGCAGACTGAAAAGCTTGAGCATATAGACATTTAGAAGGAGGATGTTCAGGAGCTTTTGGAAAGCATCAAGTTGGATAAGTCACCAGAACCGGATGAAATATACCCCAGGCTACTGTGGGAGGTGAGGGAGGAGATTGTTGAGCCTCTGGAAATGATCTTTGCATCACCAATGGGTACAGGAGAGGTTCCGGAGGATTGGGGGGTTGCAGATGTTGTTCCTTTATTCAAAAAAGGGAGTAGGGATAGCCCAGGAAATTATAGGCCAGTGAGTCTTACTTCAATGGTTGGTAAATTGATGGAGAAGATCCTGAGAGGCAGGATTTATGAACATTTAGAGAGGCATAATATGATTAGGAATAGGCAACATTGCTTTGTCAAAGGCAGGTCATGCCTCACGAGCCTGATTGAATTTTTTGAGGATGTGACTGAGCACATTGATGAAGGTAGAGCCATAGATGTAGTGTATATGGATTTCAGCAAGGCATTTGATAAGGTACCCCATGCAAGGCTTATTGAGAAAGTAAGGAGGCATGGGATCCAAGGGGACATTGCTTTGTGGATCCAGAACTGGCTTGCCCACAGAAGGCAAAGGGTGGTTGTAGATGGGTCATATTCTGCATGGAGGTCGGTGACCAGTGGTGTGCCTCAGGGATCTGTTCTGGGACCCCTTCTGTTCGTGATTTTTATAAATGACCTGGATGAGGAAGTGGAGGGATGTGTTAGTAAATTTGCTGATGACATAAAAGTTGGGGGTGTTGTGGATATTGTGGAGGGCTGTCAGAGGTTACAGCGGGACTTTGATAGGATGCAAAACTGGGCTGAGAAGTGGCAGATGGAGTTCAATCCAGATGTGTAAGGTGGTTCATTTTAGTAGGTCAAATATGATGGCAGAATATAGTATTAATGGCAAGACTCCTGGCAGTGTGGAGGATCTGAGGGATCTTGGGATCCGAGTCCATAGGACACTCAAAGCTGCTGCGCAGGTTGACTCTGTGGTTAAGAATGCATACGGTGTATTGGTCTTCATCAATCGTGGGATTGAGTTCAAGAGCCAAGAGGTAATGTTGCAGCTATATAGGACCCTGGTCAGACCCCACTTGGAGTACTGCACTCAGTTCTGTTCACCTCACTACAGGAAGGATGTGGAAACCATAGAAAGGGTGCAGAGAAGATTTACGAGGATGTTGCCTGGATTGGGGAGCATGCCTTATGAGAATAGGTTGAGTGAACTTTGGCTTTCTTCCTTGGAGCGATGGAGGATGAGGGGTGACCTGATAGAGGTGTACAAGATGATGAGAGGCATTGATCGTGTGGATAGTCAGAGGCTTTTTTCCAGGGCTAAGATAGCTCTCATAAGAGGCACAGTTTAAAGGTGTTTGGAAGTAGGTACAGAGGAGATGTCAGGGGTAAGTTTTTTTTTACTCAGAGAGTGGTGAGTGTGTGGAATGGGCTGCTGGTGATGGTGGTGGAGGCGGATACGATAGGGTCTTTTAAGAGACTTCTGGATAGGCACATGGAGCTTAGAAAAGTAGAGGGCTATGGGTAAAGCCTTGATAATTTCTAAAGTAAGTACATGTTCGTCACAGCACTGTAGTATGAAGGGCCTGTATTGTGCTGTAGGTTTTCCATGTTTCTATGCTTCTCTTTCACCTTTTGCCTCCTAATGATTTTTAGTTGCTCACTGTAGGTTTTTATAAGCTTCCCAAACCTCTGTCTTCCCACTAATTTTTGCTTTGTTGTCTGCCCTCTCTTCTGCTTTTACATTTGCTTTGACTTCCGTTGTCAGCCACGGTTGTACTATTTTGCCATTTGAGTATTCTTCATTTTTGGAATACTTCTATCATACCTTCCTCATTTTTCCTAGAAACTCAAGCCATTGCTATTTTGCTGTCATCCCTGCCAGCATCTCCTTCTAATTTACTTTGGTCAACTCCTTTTTCAGACCACAGTAATTTCCTTTTTTCTAGTGAAATACTGTTTCATCAGAATTTACTTTCTCCCTATCAAATTTCAAGTTGAAGTCAATCATCTTGTGATCACTGTCTCCTGAGGGTTCTTTTACCTCAAACTCCCTAATCACCTCCGGTTCATTACATTACACCCAATCCAGTATAGCTGATCCCAAAAGGCCATAAGACCATAAGACGTCGGTGCAAAATTGGGCCATTCAGCCCATCGAGTCAGCTCTGACATTCCATCAAGGCTGATCTTGGATCCCACTCAACCCCATACACCTGTCTTCTTGCCATATCCTCTGATACCCTGATCAATCAGGAAATGATTAACTTCCGCCTTAAATATACCCCTGGATCTGGCCTCCACTGCAGTCTGTGGCATAGCATTCCACAGATTCACCACTCTCTTGCTAATATAGTTCCTTCTTACCTCTGTTCTGAAGGGTTGCCCCTCAATTTTGAGACTGTACCCTCCAGTTCTGGATACCCCCACCATAGGAAGCATCCTCTCCACATCCACCTTATCTAGTCCTTTCAACATTCGGTAGGTTTCAATGAGATTTTATTTATTTTCAAGTGGGATGTTTACAAATATCACCAGCCTTCAACAATCATCAGATTGCAAGGACTGCTGCAAATCTGTTGCCAAAATGAATCAACAGCTTGTTCCTTATGTTTTAGGCAGTTCCACTGGGTTTAAAATAGAAGTAGGTAATAGTGCTGCAGGGAAGGTGTTCTCTTAAGGAACACACCCTGCTCACCTCAGTCAGGTAGATTTTGTACTTTTCATGTCCCTCTCCTTCCTTGTGGTGAGTATACAATTGGTCTTAATCTTTCTAGGGTCCTGTAGAGTTGCTTTCTTTTGATAACATTGCAGAGATCTTCCAGAAAGAAATGAACTTATTGATATAATGGTGGCAGTGATTTGACAGGGAATGTGAGTGTGGGTTGGGGTTGGGGGGAAGGGGGAGCTGTTAAACAGAGGATTTACCCTCTGGTCTATTCTGCAATTCGATCCTGAAGCATAACTCTGTACGTGCTGGCCAGAGACGGCAGGGGACTGTTTTGCTTAAGGCGGCTGTATCCTCAGGAAGCCACAAAGTGCTTGTAGCTTTACTCACCACCCTTGTATTGCCATGCCACAAGGTTGGCAAAGCATTGAGTCTTAAAGGTGTGTGTGTTGAAACTGACTATCCCCTAGTAGACTCAATTACAAACTGCCCTAAAAAGCCATCTTATATGCATTCAACAAACTCACTCTCTTGAAGTCCATTTCCAACCTGATTTTCCCAATTGACCTGCATGTTAAAATGTCCCATGACTATCATAACATTGCCTTTTTGACACACCTTTTCTATTTCCTGTTGTAATCTGTAGTCGACCTCCCAGCCACTGTTGGGAGGCCTGTATATAACTGTCATCAATGTCCTTTTACCCTTGCATGTTTCTTAACTCAACCCACAAGGATTCAACATCTTCTGATCCTTTGTCACATCTCTCTACTGATTTGATGCCATTCTTTACCAGTAGAGCCACACCACCCCCTCTGCCCACCTTCCTCTCCCTCTGATACTGACAGCAATCCAGAAATTACTACCCAGGAAGTCCTGCTTCTCAGCTTTCTATCTAGCTCTCTAAATTCTCTTTTCACGACCTCTTTGCTTTTCCTTCCTACGTCATTGGTACCAATATGTACCAAGACACCTAGCTGCTCTCCCTCCCTCTCCTAAATGTTGTGGACATGATCCAAGACATTCTTGACCCTGGCACCTGGGAGGCAACATACCATCCAGGTGTCCCATTGACACCCACGGAAACTCTTGTCTGTTCCCCTGACTATCGAGTTCCTAGCACTACCACTCCCCTCTGCTCCCTTTTTCCCTTCTGCACCATGGACCCATGG
The DNA here is from genome assembly GCF_963921235.1 of Mobula hypostoma. Classification (NCBI taxonomy): domain Eukaryota; kingdom Metazoa; phylum Chordata; class Chondrichthyes; order Myliobatiformes; family Myliobatidae; genus Mobula; species Mobula hypostoma. The sequence goes on from NC_086128.1 coordinate 995,715, forward strand.
ACAGTGCTAGTAACCCAGTCTCTGTGGCATTCCCCTGTAAGGTCATTCCCCACAACAGTATCCAAAATGGTTTTCTTATTATTGAGGGGAATGGCCACAGGGGTGCTCTGTGCTAACTGCCTATTCACATTTCCATTTCTTTCATTGACCAGATAGTCTGATCTCAATGGTTGGAAAGATGTTGGAGACGATTGTTAAGGATGTGGTTTTGGGGTACAGGGAGGCGCATGATAAAATAGGCTGTAGTCAGCATGGTTTCCTCAAGGGAAGATCTGGTCTGACAAATCTACTGGAATTTTATGAAGAAATAACAAGCAGGATAGACAAAGAAGAACATAGAACATACAGTATTACAGCATAGTACAGGCCCTTCGGCCCACAATGTCATGCCAACCTTAACCTATTCTTAGATCAATCTAACCCCTCCCTCCTACGTAGCCCACCATTTTTTTCTTTCATCTACGTGTCTATCTTAAAGAGTTTTTTAAATGCCCCTAATGCATCTGCCCCTACCATCACAGTTGGTAGGTCATTCAATGCTCTGTGTAATGAACTTTGCTCTGACATCCCCCAATCACCTTCAATTTATGATCCCTTGTATGAGCCATTTCTGCCTGGTAAAAGTCTCTGGCTGTCCACTCAATCTATGATTCTTAGTATCTTGTACATCTCTATCAAGTCACCTCTCATTCCCCTTCTCTCCAAAGAGAAAAGACCTGGCTCACTCAAACTATCCTCATAAGACACACTCTCTAATCCAGGCAGCCTCCTGGTATATCTCCTCCACAGCCTCTCGAAAGCTTCCATATCCTTCCTATAATGAGGCGACCAGAAATGAACACAATACTCTAAGCGTTTGACCAACCAGGTTTTTATAGAGCTGCAACATTACCTCATGGCTCTTGAACTTAGTCCTCCAACTAATGAAGGCCAACACTCCATATGCCTTCTTAACTAACCTATCAACTTAAGTGGCAACTTTGAAGGACCGATGGACATGCACCCTAAATCTCTCTGTTCCTCCACACTGTCAAAAATCTTGCCATTAACCCTGTATTCTGCCTTCAAATTCAACCTTCCAAAGTAAATCACTTCACCCTTCTCCAGAGGCTGTTGACTACCTGGAATGAGCTATTAGAGTCAGGTGGGTACAATTGCAAGATTTAAAGAGGCATTGGGATAGATACATGGAAGTGAGGGCTTGAGGCTTATGGAACTAACACAGACATTTGGGACTAACAGGGAACGTTCTGTGGTCAGCATGGACCAGTTGGGTTCAAAGGCTTGTTTCTGTGCTGTATTTCTCTATGGTTCTACACTAAATGGCCACTTTATTAGGTACCTCCTGTTACTAACAAAGTTGCCACTGGGTGCATGTTTGTGGTCTTTTGCTGCTGTAGCATTGTGCATTCTGAGGTGCTCTTCTGCACTCCACTGTTTTAACACATGGTTATTTGAGGTACTGTCACATTCCAGTCTGGCCAGTCTCCTCCACATTTTCACCCACAGGAATACCGCTCACCAGACTTTTTGTTTTGGTTTTCACACTATTCTCTGTAAACCCTAGAAACAGGACAGCAGCAGTTTCTGAGATACTGGCACCAATAATCATTCCACCGTCAAAGTCACTTAGATCACGTATTTTCCCCATGCCGACGCTTGGTCAGAACAACAACCTAACCCCTTGACCATACCTGCATGCTTTCATGTATTGAGTTGCTGCCACGAGATTGGTTAATTAGATATTTGCATTATTAAGCAAGTGTACAGAGCTGCTTAACAAGCTGTGAACCGATGGTTTTATAGGAAAGATTCTAGTATTAATAAAGCAGTAGAGGATTAGCAGGAGGCAAAGATTGGGAATAAAGAGAGCCTTTTCTGATTGGCTGCTGGAGACCAGTGATGTTCCACAGGGGTCTGTGATGGGACCGATTCTTTTTACATTATATGTCAATGATTTGGATGATGGAATTGATGGCTTTATTGCAAAGTTTGCAGACGATATGAAGATAGGTGGAGGGGCAGAGAGGCTACAGAAAGACTAAAACAGATTAGGAGAATAGTCGAAGAAATGGCAGATGGAATACAGTGTCTGGAAGTGAATGTTCATACACTTAGGAGGAAGAAAGGAAATAGTTGAGTATTTTTAAAATGCAGAGAAAATTTTTAAAAAATGGTGTCCTTGTGAAGGGTCCCCAAAAAGTTAATTTGCAGGTAGAGTTTATGGTGTGGAAAGCAAAGGCAATATTAGCATTTATATCAAGAGGAATAGAATATACTGTAAAAGCCAGGATGTAATGTTGAAACATGAGAAAGCACTGGAGAGGCCTCATTTGGAGTATAGTGACCAGTTTTGGGATGTTTATCTTAGAAAGGAAGAGTTGACAAAATGGAGGGCTCAAAGGAGGTGCAAAAATGATTCCAGGATTGAATGGCTTGCCAAATGAATGGATATCCCAATTTTAATCCAACTGCATGTTGCTCAGTCACGCTGTCTGTATGTCCCAATCTTCATTAATCTGCATCTTGCCCAGCAACACATACTATATCTCCCAAGCTTCATCAATCTGCATCTTGCTCAGTCACACTGACGATATCTCCCAAACTGCATCAATATGCATCTTGCACTCACACTGACTATATCTCCAAATCTTCATCAATATGCATCTTGCTCAGTCACACTGACAATATCTCCCATTCTTCATCAATCTGCATCTTGCTCGGTCACACTGACTATATCTCCCAGGTTTCATCAAGATGCATCTTGCTCAGTTACACTGACTATATCTCCTAATCTTCATCAATCTGCATCTTGCTCAGTCACATTAACTATATCTCCCAATCTTCATCAATCTGCATCTTGCTGAGTCACACTGACTATATCTTCCAGATATCATCAGTCTGCATCTTGCTCAGTCACACTGACTATATCTCCCAATTTTCATCTGTCTGCATCTTGCTCAGTCACACTGACTATATCTCTCAATATTCATCAATCTGCATCTTGCTCAGTCACACTGACTAAATCTCCCAGTCCTCATTAATCTGCATCTTGCTCAGTCACACTGACTATATCTCCCAATCTTCATGAAGATGAGTCTTGCTCAGTCACACTAACTATATCTCCCAATCTTCATCAATCTGCATCTTGCTCAGTCACACTGACTATATCTCCCAAACTGCATCAATCTGCATATTGCTCAGTCACACTGACTATATCTCCCAGTCTTCATCAATCTGCATCTTGCTCAGTCACACTGACTATATCTCCCAATCTTCATCAATCTGCATCTTGCTCAGTCACACTGACTATATCTCCCAGATTTCATCAATCTGCATCTTGTTCAGTCACACTGACTATATCTCCCAATTTTCATCTGTCTGCATCTTGCTTGGTCACACTGACAATATCCCCCAATTTTCATCTGTCTGCATCTTGCTCAGTCACACTGACTATATCTCCCAATCTTCATTAATCTGCAACTTGCTCAGTCACACTGACTAAATCTCCCAATTTTCATCAATCTGTATCTTGCTCAGTCAAACTGACTATATCTCCCAATTTTCATGTGTCTGCATCTTGCTCAGTCACACTAATTATATCACCCGATTTTCATCTGTCTGCATCTTGGTCAGTCACACTGACTATATCTCCCAATTTTCATCTGTCTGCATCTTTCTCAGTCACACTGACTATGTATCCCAACCTTCATCAATCTGCATCTTGCTCAGTATCACTGAGTAAATTTCCCAATCTTCATTAATCTGCATCTTGCTCAGTCACACTGACTATATCATCCAATCTTCATAAAGATGAGTCTTGCTGAGTCACACTGACTATATCTCCCAATCTTCATCAATCTGCATCTTGCTCAGTCACACTGAGTATATCTCCCAAAGTGCATCAATCTGCATATTGCTCAGTCACACTGACTATATCTCCCTGATTTCATCATACTGCATCTTGCTCAGTCACACTGACTAAATGTCCCATTCTTCATCAATCTGCATCTTGCTCAGTCACACTAATTATATCACCCAATCTTCATTTGTTTGCATCTTGGTCAGTCACACTGACCATATCTCCCAACCTTCATCAATCTGCATCTTGCTCAGTCACACTGACTATATCTCCCAATCTTCATCAATCTGCATCTTGCTCAGTCACACTGACAATATCTCCCAATGTTCATTTGTCTGCATCTTACTCAGTCACACTGACTATATATCCCAACCTTCATCAATCTGCATCTTGCTCAGTATCACTGACTAAATTTCCCAATCTTCATTAATCTGCATCTTGCTCAATCACACTGACTATATCACCCAATCTTCATCAAGATGAGTCTTGCTGAGTCACACTGACTATATCTCCCAATCTTCATCAATCTGCATCTTGCTCAGTCACACTGACTATATCTCCCAATTTTCATCTGTCTGCATCTTGCTCTGTCACACTGATGATACGACCAAATTTTCATCTGCCTGCATTTTGCTCAGTCACACTGACTATATCTCCCAACATTCATCAATCTGCATCTTGCTCAGTCACACTGACTATATCTCCCAATCTTCATCAATCTGCATATTGCTCAGTCACACTGACTATATCTCCCTGATTTCATCATACTGCATCTTGCTCAGTCACACTGACTAAATGTCCCATTCTTCATCAATCTGCATCTTGCTCAGTCACACTAATTATATCACCCAATCTTCATTTGTTTGCATCTTGGTCAGTCACACTGACTATATCTCCCAACCTTCATCAATCTGCATCTTGCTCAGTCACACTGACTATATCTCCCAATCTTCATCAATCTGCATCTTGCTCAGTCACACTGACAATATCTCCCAATGTTCATCTGTCTGCATCTTACTCAGTCACACTGACTATATATCCCAACCTTCATCAATCTGCATCTTGCTCAGTATCACTGACTAAATTTCCCAATCTTCATTAATCTGCATCTTGCTCAATCACACTGACTATATCACCCAATCTTCATCAAGATGAGTCTTGCTGAGTCACACTGACTATATCTCCCAATCTTCATCAATCTGCATCTTGCTCAGTCACACTGACTATATCTCCCAATTTTCATCTGTCTGCATCTTGCTCTGTCACACTGATGATACGACCAAATTTTCATCTGCCTGCATTTTGCTCAGTCACACTGACTATATCTCCCAACATTCATCAATCTGCATCTTGCTCAGTCACACTGACTATATCTCCCAATCTTCATCAATCTGCATATTGCTCAGTCACACTGACTATATCTCCCTGATTTCATCATACTGCATCTTGCTCAGTCACACTGACTAAATGTCCCATTCTTCATCAATCTGCATCTTGCTCAGTCACACTAATTATATCACCCAATCTTCATTTGTTTGCATCTTGGTCAGTCACACTGACTATATCTCCCAACCTTCATCAATCTGCATCTTGCTCAGTCACACTGACTATATCTCCCAATCTTCATCAATCTGCATCTTGCTCAGTCACACTGACAATATCTCCCAATGTTCATCTGTCTGCATCTTACTCAGTCACACTGACTATATATCCCAACCTTCATCAATCTGCATCTTGCTCAGTATCACTGACTAAATTTCCCAATCTTCATTAATCTGCATCTTGCTCAATCACACTGACTATATCACCCAATATTCATCAAGATGAGTCTTGCTGAGTCACACTGACTATATCTCCCAGTCTTCATCAATCTGCATCTTTCTCAGTCACACTGACTATATCTCCCAATCTTCATCAATCTGCATATTGCTCAGTCACACTGACTATATCTCCCTGATTTCATCATACTGCATCTTGCTCAGTCACACTGACTAAATGTCCCAATCTTCATCAATCTGCATCTCCCAGTCCTCATTAATCTGCATCTTGCTCAGTCACACTGACTATATCTCCCAATCTTCATGAAGATGAGTCTTGCTCAGTCACACTGACTATATCTCCCAATCTTCATCAATCTGCATCTTGCTCAGTCACACTGACTATATCTCCCAAACTGCATCAATCTGCATCTTGCTCTCACACTGACTATATCTCCCAGTCTTCATCAATCTGCATCTTGCTCAGTCACACTGACTATATCTCCCAGTCCTCATTAATCTGCATCTTGCTCAGTCACACTGACTATATCTCCCAATCTTCATGAAGATGAGTCTTGCTCAGTCACACTGACTATATCTCCCAATCTTCATCAATCTGCATCTTGCTCAGTCACACTGAGTATATCTCCCAAAGTGCATCAATCTGCATATTGCTCAGTCACACTGACTATATCTCCCTGATTTCATCATACTGCATCTTGCTCAGTCACACTGACTAAATGTCCCATTCTTTATCAATCTGCATCTTGCTCAGTCACACTAATTATATCACCCAATCTTCATTTGTTTGCATCTTGGTCAGTCACACTGACCATATCTCTCAACCTTCATCAATCTGCATCTTGCTCAGTCACACTGACTATATCTCCCAATCTTCATCAATCTGCATCTTGCTCAGTCACACTGACAATATCTCCCAATGTTCATCTGTCTGCATCTTACTCAGTCACACTGACTATATATCCCAACCTTCATCAATCTGCATCTTGCTCAGTATCACTGACTAAATTTCCCAATCTTCATTAATCTGCATCTTGCTCAATCACACTGACTATATCTCCCAATCTTCATGAAGATGAGTCTTGCTCAGTCACACTGACTATATCTCCGAATCTTCATCAATCTGCATCTTGCTCAGTCACACTGACTATATCTCCCAAACTGCATCAATCTGCATCTTTCTCTCACACTGACTATATCTCCCAGTCTTCATCAATCTGCATCTTGCTCAGTCACACTGACTATATCTCCCAATCTTCATCAATCTGCATCTTGCTCAGTCACACTGACTATATCTCCCAGATTTCATCAATCTGCATCTTGTTCAGTCACACTGACTATATCTCCCAATTTTCATCTGTCTGCATCTTGCTCAGTCACACTGACTATATCACCCAATTTTCATCTGTCTGCATCTTGCTCGGTCACACTGACAATATCCCCCAATTTTCATCTGTCTGCATCTTGCTCAGTCACACTGACTATATCTCCCAATCTTCATTAATCTGCAACTTGCTCAGTCACACTGACTAAATCTCCCAATTTTCATCAATCTGTATCTTGCTCAGTCAAACTGACTATATCTCCCAATTTTCATGTGTCTGCATCTTGCTCAGTCACACTAATTATATCAACCGATTTTCATCTGTCTGCATCTTGGTCAGTCACACTGACTATATCTCCCAATTTTCATCTGTCTGCATCTTACTCAGTCACACTGACTATGTATCCCAACCTTCATCAATCTGCATCTTGCTCAGTATCACTGAGTAAATTTCCCAATCTTCATTAATCTGCATCTTGCTCAGTCACACTGACTATATCATCCAATCTTCATAAAGAAGAGTCTTGCTGAGTCACACTGACTATATCTCCCAATCTTCATCAATCTGCATCTTGCTCAGTCACACTGAGTATATCTCCCAAAGTGCATCAATCTGCATATTGCTCAGTCACACTGACTATATCTCCCTGATTTCATCATACTGCATCTTGCTCAGTCACACTGACTAAATGTCCCATTCTTCATCAATCTGCATCTTGCTCAGTCACACTAATTATATCACCCAATCTTCATTTGTTTGCATCTTGGTCAGTCACACTGACCATATCTCTCAACCTTCATCAATCTGCATCTTGCTCAGTCACACTGACTATATCTCCCAATCTTCATCAATCTGCATCTTGCTCAGTCACACTGACAATATCTCCCAATGTTCATCTGTCTGCATCTTCCTCAGTCACACTGACTATATATCCCAACCTTCATCAATCTGCATCTTGCTCAGTATCACTGACTAAATTTCCCAATCTTCATTAATCTGCATCTTGCTCAATCACACTGACTATATCTCCCAATCTTCATGAAGATGAGTCTTGCTCAGTCACACTGACTATATCTCCGAAACTGCATCAATCTGCATCCTGCTCAGTCACACTGACTATATCTACAAATCGCCATCAATCTGCATCATTCTCTCACACTGACTATATCTCCCAGTCTTCATCAATCTGCATCTTGCTCAGTCACACTGACTATATCTCCCAATCTTCATCAATCTGCATCTTGCTCAGTCACACTGACTATATCTCCCAGATTTCATCAATCTGCATCTTGTTCAGTCACACTGACTATATCTCCCAATTTTCATCTGTCTGCATCTTGCTCGGTCACACTGACAATATCCCCCAATTTTCATCTGTCTGCATCTTGCTCAGTCACACTGACTATATCTCCCAATCTTCATTAATCTGCAACTTGCTCAGTCACACTGACTAAATCTCCCAATTTTCATCAATCTGTATCTTGCTCAGTCAAACTGACTATATCTCCCAATTTTCATGTGTCTGCATCTTGCTCAGTCACACTAATTATATCACCCGATTTTCATCTGTCTGCATCTTGGTCAGTCACACTGACTATATCTCCCAATTTTCATCTGTCTGCATCTTTCTCAGTCACACTGACTATGTATCCCAACCTTCATCAATCTGCATCTTGCTCAGTATCACTGAGTAAATTTCCCAATCTTCATTAATCTGCATCTTGCTCAGTCACACTGACTATATCTCCCAATCTTCATCAAGATGAGTCTTGCTGAGTCACACTGACTATATCTCCCAATCTTCATCAATCTGCATCTTGCTCAGTCACACTGAGTATATCTCCCAAAGTGCATCAATCTGCATATTGCTCAGTCACACTGACTATATCTCCCTGATTTCATCATACTGCATCTTGCTCAGTCACACTGACTAAATGTCCCATTCTTCATCAATCTGCATCTTGCTCAGTCACACTAATTATATCACCCAATCTTCATTTGTTTGCATCTTGGTCAGTCACACTGACCATATCTCCCAACCTTCATCAATCTGCATCTTGCTCAGTCACACTGACTGTATCTCCCAATCTTCATCAATCTGCATCTTGCTCAGTCACACTGACAATATCTCCCAATGTTCATTTGTCTGCATCTTACTCAGTCACACTGACTATATATCCCAACCTTCATCAATCTGCATCTTGCTCAGTATCACTGACTAAATTTCCCAATCTTCATTAATCTGCATCTTGCTCAGTCACACTGACTATATCTCCCAATCTTCATCAAGATGAGTCTTGCTGAGTCACTCTGACTATATCTCCCAATCTTCATCAGTCTGCATCTTGCTCAGTCACACTGACTATATCTCCCAATCTTCATCAATCTGCATCTTGCTCTGTCACACTGATGATACGACCAAATTTTCATCTGCCTGCATTTTGCTCAGTCACACTGACTATATCTCCCAACATTCATCAATCTGCATCTTGCTCAGTCACACTGACTATATCTCCCAATCTTCATCAATCTGCATATTGCTCAGTCACACTGACTATATCTCCCTGATTTCATCATACTGCATCTTGCTCAGTCACACTGACTAAATGTCCCATTCTTCATCAATCTGCATCTTGCTCAGTCACACTAATTATATCACCCAATCTTCATTTGTTTGCATCTTGGTCAGTCACACTGACTATATCTCCCAACCTTCATCAATCTGCATCTTGCTCAGTCACACTGACTATATCTCCCAATCTTCATCAATCTGCATCTTGCTCAGTCACACTGACAATATCTCCCAATGTTCATCTGTCTGCATCTTACTCAGTCACACTGACTATATATCCCAACCTTCATCAATCTGCATCTTGCTCAGTATCACTGACTAAATATCCCAATCTTCATTAATCTGCATCTTGCTCAATCACACTGACTATATCACCCAATCTTCATCAAGATGAGTCTTGCTGAGTCACACTGACTATATCTCCCAATCTTCATCAATCTGCATCTTGCTCAGTCACACTGACTATATCTCCCAATTTTCATCTGTCTGCATCTTGCTCTGTCACACTGATGATACGACCAAATTTTCATCTGCCTGCATTTTGCTCAGTCACACTGACTATATCTCCCAACATTCATCAATCTGCATCTTGCTCAGTCACACTGACTATATCTCCCAATCTTCATCAATCTGCATATTGCTCAGTCACACTGACTATATCTCCCTGATTTCATCATACTGCATCTTGCTCAGTCACACTGACTAAATGTCCCATTCTTCATCAATCTGCATCTTGCTCAGTCACACTAATTATATCACCCAATCTTCATTTGTTTGCATCTTGGTCAGTCACACTGACTATATCTCCCAACCTTCATCAATCTGCATCTTGCTCAGTCACACTGACTATATCTCCCAATCTTCATCAATCTGCATCTTGCTCAGTCACACTGACAATATCTCCCAATGTTCATCTGTCTGCATCTTACTCAGTCACACTGACTATATATCCCAACCTTCATCAATCTGCATCTTGCTCAGTATCACTGACTAAATTTCCCAATCTTCATTAATCTGCATCTTGCTCAATCACACTGACTATATCACCCAATATTCATCAAGATGAGTCTTGCTGAGTCACACTGACTATATCTCCCAGTCTTCATCAATCTGCATCTTTCTCAGTCACACTGACTATATCTCCCAATCTTCATCAATCTGCATATTGCTCAGTCACACTGACTATATCTCCCTGATTTCATCATACTGCATCTTGCTCAGTCACACTGACTAAATGTCCCAATCTTCATCAATCTGCATCTCCCAGTCCTCATTAATCTGCATCTTGCTCAGTCACACTGACTATATCTCCCAATCTTCATGAAGATGAGTCTTGCTCAGTCACACTGACTATATCTCCCAATCTTCATCAATCTGCATCTTGCTCAGTCACACTGACTATATCTCCCAAACTGCATCAATCTGCATCTTGTTCTCACACTGACTATATCTCCCAGTCTTCATCAATCTGCATCTTGCTCAGTCACACTGACTATATCTCCCAGTCCTCATTAATCTGCATCTTGCTCAGTCACACTGACTATATCTCCCAATCTTCATGAAGATGAGGCTTGCTCAGTCACACTGACTATATCTCCCAATCTTCATCAATCTGCATCTTGCTCAGTCACACTGACTATATCTCCCAAACTGCATCAATCTGCATCTTGCTCTCACACTGACTATATCTCCCAGTCTTCATCAATCTGCATCTTGCTCAGTCACACTGACTATATCTCCCAATCTTCATCAATCTGCATCTTGCTCAGTCACACTGACTATATCTCCCAGATTTCATCAATCTGCATCTTGCTCAGTCACACTGACTATATCTCCCAATTTTCATCTGTCTGCATCTTGCTCAGTCACACTGACTATATCACCCAATTTTCATCTGTCTGCATCTTGCTCGGTCACACTGACAATATCCCCCAATTTTCATCTGTCTGCATCTTGCTCAGTCACACTGACTATATCTCCCAATCTTCATTAATCTGCAACTTGCTCAGTCACACTGACGAAATCTCCCAATTTTCATCAATCTGTATCTTGCTCAGTCAAACTGACTATATCTCCCAATTTTCATGTGTCTGCATCTTGCTCAGTCACACTAATTATATCAACCGATTTTCATCTGTCTGCATCTTGGTCAGTCACACTTACTATATCTCCCAATTTTCATCTGTCTGCATCTTACTCAGTCACACTGACTATGTATCCCAACCTTCATCAATCTGCATCTTGCTCAGTATCACTGAGTAAATTTCCCAATCTTCATTAATCTGCATCTTGCTCAGTCACACTGACTATATCATCCAATCTTCATAAAGAAGAGTCTTGCTGAGTCACACTGACTATATCTCCCAATCTTCATCAATCTGCATCTTGCTCAGTCACACTGAGTATTTCTCCCAAAGTGCATCAATCTGCATATTGCTCAGTCACACTGACTATATCTCCCTGATTTCATCATACTGCATCTTGCTCAGTCACACTGACTAAATGTCCCATTCTTCATCAATCTGCATCTTGCTCAGTCACACTAATTATATCACCCAATCTTCATTTGTTTGCATCTTGGTCAGTCACACTGACCATATCTCCCAACCTTCATCAATCTGCATCTTGCTCAGTCACACTGACTATATCTCCCAATCTTCATCAATCTGCATCTTGCTCAGTCACACTGACAATATCTCCCAATGTTCATCTGTCTGCATCTTGCTCAGTCACACTGACTATATATCCCAACCTTCATCAATCTGCATCTTGCTCAGTATCACTGACTAAATTTCCCAATCTTCATTAATCTGCATCTTGCTCAATCACACTGACTATATCACCCAATCTTCATCAAGATGAGTCTTGCTGAGTCACACGGACTATATCTCCCAATCTTCATCAATCTGCATCTTGCTCAGTCACACTGACTATATCTCCCAATTTTCATCTGTCTGCATCTTGCTCTGTCACACTGATGATACGACCAAATTTTCATCTGCCTGCATTTTGCTCAGTCACACTGACTATATCTCCCAACATTCATCAATCTGCATCTTGCTCAGTCACACTGACTATATCTCCCAATCTTCATCAATCTGCATATTGCTCAGTCACACTGACTATATCTCCCTGATTTCATCATACTGCATCTTGCTCAGTCACACTGACTAAATGTCCCATTCTTCATCGTCACACAAATTATATCACCCAATCTTCATTTGTTTGCATCTTGGTCAGTCACACTGACTATATCTCCCAACCTTCATCAATCTGCATCTTGCTCAGTCACACTGACTATATCTCCCAATCTTCATCAATCTGCATCTTGCTCAGTCACACTGACAATATCTCCCAATGTTCATCTGTCTGCATCTTACTCAGTCACACTGACTATATATCCCAACCTTCATCAATCTGCATCTTGCTCAGTATCACTGACTAAATTTCCCAATCTTCATTAATCTGCATCTTGCTCAATCACACTGACTATATCACCCAGTCTTCATGAATCTGCATCTTTCTCAGTCACACTGACTATATCTCCCAATCTTCAACAATCTGCATATTGCTCAGTCACACTGACTATATCTCCCTGATTTCATCATACTGCATCTTGCTCAGTCACACTGACTAAATGTCCCAATCTTCATCAATCTGCATATTGCTCAGACACACTGACTATATCTCCCAACATTCATCAATCTGCATCTTGCTCAGTCACACTGACTATATCTCCCAATCTTCATCAATCTGCATATTGCTCAGTCACACTGACTATATCTCCCTGATTTCATCATACTGCATCTTGCTCAGTCACACTGACTAAATGTCCCATTCTTCATCAATCTGCATCTTGCTCAGTCACACTAATTATATCACCCAATCTTCATTTGTTTGCATCTTGGTCAGTCACACTGACTATATCTCCCAACCTTCATCAATCTGCATCTTGCTCAGTCACACTGACTATATCTCCCAATCTTCATCAATCTGCATCTTGCTCAGTCACACTGACAATATCTCCCAATGTTCATCTGTCTGCATCTTACTCAGTCACACTGACTAGATATCCCAACCTTCATCAATCTGCATCTTGCTCAGTATCACTGACTAAATTTCCCAATCTTCATTAATCTGCACCTTGCTCAATCACTCTGACTATATCACCCAATCTTCATCAAGATGAGTCTTGCTGAGTCACACTGACTATATCTCCCAATCTTCATCAATCTGCATCTTGCTCAGTCACACTGACAATATCTCCCAATGTTCATCTGTCTGCATCTTACTCAGTCACACTGACTATATATCCCAACCTTCATCAATCTGCATCTTGCTCAGTATCACTGACTAAATTTCCCAATCTTCATTAATCTGCATCTTGCTCAGTCACACTGACTATATCTCCCAATCTTCATCAAGATGAGTCTTGCTGAGTCACACTGACTATATCTCCCAATCTTCATCAATCTGCATCTTGCTCAGTCACACTGACTATATCTCCCAATTTTCATCTGTCTGCATCTTGCTCTGTCACACTGATGATACGACCAAATTTTCATCTGCCTGCATTTTGCTCAGTCACACTGACTATATCTCCCAATCTTCATCAATCTGCATATTGCTCAGTCACACTGACTATATCTCCCTGATTTCATCATACTGCATCTTGCTCAGTCACACTGACTAAATGTCCCATTCTTCATCAATCTGCATCTTGCTCAGTCACACTAATTATATCACCCAATCTTCATTTGTTTGCATCTTGGTCAGTCACACTGACCATATCTCCCAACCTTCATCAATCTGCATCTTGCTCAGTCACACTGACTGTATCTCCCAATCTTCATCAATCTGCATCTTGCTCAGTCACACTGACTATATCTCCCAGATTTCATCAATCTGCATCTTGTTCAGTCACACTGACTATATCTCCCAATCTTCATCAATCTGCATCTTGCTCAGTCACACTGACTATATCTCCCAGATTTCATCAATCTGCATCTTGTTCAGTCACACTGACTATATCTCCCAATTTTCATCTGTCTGCATCTTGCTCAGTCACACTGACTATATCACCCAATTTTCATCTGTCTGCATCTTGCTCGGTCACACTGACAATATCCCCCAATTTTCATCTGTCTGCATCTTGCTCAGTCACACTGACTATATCTCCCAATCTTCATTAATCTGCAACTTGCTCAGTCACACTGACTAAATCTCCCAATTTTCATCAATCTGTATCTTGCTCAGTCAAACTGACTATATCTCCCAATTTTCATGTGTCTGCATCTTGCTCAGTCACACTAATTATATCAACCGATTTTCATCTGTCTGCATCTTGGTCAGTCACACTGACTATATCTCCCAATTTTCATCTGTCTGCATCTTACTCAGTCACACTGACTATGTATCCCAACCTTCATCAATCTGCATCTTGCTCAGTATCACTGAGTAAATTTCCCAATCTTCATTAATCTGCATCTTGCTCAGTCACACTGACTATATCATCCAATCTTCATAAAGAAGAGTCTTGCTGAGTCACACTGACTATATCTCCCAATCTTCATCAATCTGCATCTTGCTCAGTCACACTGAGTATATCTCCCAAAGTGCATCAATCTGCATATTGCTCAGTCACACTGACTATATCTCCCTGATTTCATCATACTGCATCTTGCTCAGTCACACTGACTAAATGTCCCATTCTTCATCAATCTGCATCTTGCTCAGTCACACTAATTATATCACCCAATCTTCATTTGTTTGCATCTTGGTCAGTCACACTGACCATATCTCTCAACCTTCATCAATCTGCATCTTGCTCAGTCACACTGACTATATCTCCCAATCTTCATCAATCTGCATCTTGCTCAGTCACACTGACAATATCTCCCAATGTTCATCTGTCTGCATCTTACTCAGTCACACTGACTATATATCCCAACCTTCATCAATCTGCATCTTGCTCAGTATCACTGACTAAATTTCCCAATCTTCATTAATCTGCATCTTGCTCAATCACACTGACTATATCTCCCAATCTTCATGAAGATGAGTCTTGCTCAGTCACACTGACTATATCTCCGAATCTTCATCAATCTGCATCTTGCTCAGTCACACTGACTATATCTCCCAAACTGCATCAATCTGCATCTTGCTCTCACACTGACTATATCTCCCAGTCTTCATCAATCTGCATCTTGCTCAGTCACACTGACTATATCTCCCAATCTTCATCAATCTGCATCTTGCTCAGTCACACTGACTATATCTCCCAGATTTCATCAATCTGCATCTTGTTCAGTCACACTGACTATATCTCCCAATTTTCATCTGTCTGCATCTTGCTCGGTCACACTGACAATATCCCCCAATTTTCATCTGTCTGCATCTTGCTCAGTCACACTGACTATATCTCCCAATCTTCATTAATCTGCAACTTGCTCAGTCACACTGACTAAATCTCCCAATTTTCATCAATCTGTATCTTGCTCAGTCAAACTGACTATATCTCCCAATTTTCATGTGTCTGCATCTTGCTCAGTCACACTAATTATATCAACCGATTTTCATCTGTCTGTATCTTGGTCAGTCACACTAACTATATCTCCCAATTTTCATCTGTCTGCATCTTACTCAGTCACACTGACTATGTATCCCAACCTTCATCAATCTGCATCTTGCTCAGTATCACTGAGTAAATTTCCCAATCTTCATTAATCTGCATCTTGCTCAGTCACACTGACTATATCATCCAATCTTCATAAAGAAGAGTCTTGCTGAGTCACACTGACTATATCTCCCAATCTTCATCAATCTGCATCTTGCTCAGTCACACTGAGTATATCTCCCAAAGTGCATCAATCTGCATATTGCTCAGTCACACTGACTATATCTCCCTGATTTCATCATACTGCATCTTGCTCAGTCACACTGACTAAATGTCCCATTCTTCATCAATCTGCATCTTGCTCAGTCACACTAATTATATCACCCAATCTTCATTTGTTTGCATCTTGGTCAGTCACACTGACCATATCTCCCAACCTTCATCAATCTGCATCTTGCTCAGTCACACTGACTGTATCTCCCAATCTTCATCAATCTGCATCTTGCTCAGTCACACTGACAATATCTCCCAATGTTCATTTGTCTGCATCTTACTCAGTCACACTGACTATATATCCCAACCTTCATCAATCTGCATCTTGCTCAGTATCACTGACTAAATTTCCCAATCTTCATTAATCTGCATCTTGCTCAATCACACTGACTATATCACCCAATCTTCATCAAGATGAGTCTTGCTGAGTCACACTGACTATATCTCCCAATCTTCATCAATCTGCATCTTGCTCAGTCACACTGACTATATCTCCCAATTTTCATCTGTCTGCATCTTGCTCTGTCACACTGATGATACGACCAAATTTTCATCTGCCTGCATTTTGCTCAGTCACACTGACTATATCTCCCAACATTCATCAATCTGCATCTTGCTCAGTCACACTGACTATATCTCCCAATCTTCATCAATCTGCATATTGCTCAGTCACACTGACTATATCTCCCTGATTTCATCATACTGCATCTTGCTCAGTCACACTGACTAAATGTCCCATTCTTCATCAATCTGCATCTTGCTCAGTCACACTAATTATATCACCCAATCTTCATTTGTTTGCATCTTGGTCAGTCACACTGACTATATCTCCCAACCTTCATCAATCTGCATCTTGCTCAGTCACACTGACTATATCTCCCAATCTTCATCAATCTGCATCTTGCTCAGTCACACTGACAATATCTCCCAATGTTCATCTGTCTGCATCTTACTCAGTCACACTGACTATATATCCCAACCTTCATCAATCTGCATCTTGCTCAGTATCACTGACTAAATATCCCAATCTTCATTAATCTGCATCTTGCTCAATCACACTGACTATATCACCCAATCTTCATCAAGATGAGTCTTGCTGAGTCACACTGACTATATCTCCCAATCTTCATCAATCTGCATCTTGCTCAGTCACACTGACTATATCTCCCAATTTTCATCTGTCTGCATCTTGCTCTGTCACACTGATGATACGACCAAATTTTCATCTGCCTGCATTTTGCTCAGTCACACTGACTATATCTCCCAACATTCATCAATCTGCATCTTGCTCAGTCACACTGACTATATCTCCCAATCTTCATCAATCTGCATATTGCTCAGTCACACTGACTATATCTCCCTGATTTCATCATACTGCATCTTGCTCAGTCACACTGACTAAATGTCCCATTCTTCATCAATCTGCATCTTGCTCAGTCACACTAATTATATCACCCAATCTTCATTTGTTTGCATCTTGGTCAGTCACACTGACTATATCTCCCAACCTTCATCAATCTGCATCTTGCTCAGTCACACTGACTATATCTCCCAATCTTCATCAATCTGCATCTTGCTCAGTCACACTGACAATATCTCCCAATGTTCATCTGTCTGCATCTTACTCAGTCACACTGACTATATATCCCAACCTTCATCAATCTGCATCTTGCTCAGTATCACTGACTAAATTTCCCAATCTTCATTAATCTGCATCTTGCTCAATCACACTGACTATATCACCCAATATTCATCAAGATGAGTCTTGCTGAGTCACACTGACTATATCTCCCAGTCTTCATCAATCTGCATCTTTCTCAGTCACACTGACTATATCTCCCAATCTTCATCAATCTGCATATTGCTCAGTCACACTGACTATATCTCCCTGATTTCATCATACTGCATCTTGCTCAGTCACACTGACTAAATGTCCCAATCTTCATCAATCTGCATCTCCCAGTCCTCATTAATCTGCATCTTGCTCAGTCACACTGACTATATCTCCCAATCTTCATCAAGATGAGTCTTGCTCAGTCACACTGACTATATCTCCCAATCTTCATCAATCTGCATCTTGCTCAGTCACACTGACTATATCTCCCAAACTGCATCAATCTGCATCTTTCTCTCACACTGACTATATCTCCCAGTCTTCATCAATCTGCATCTTGCTCAGTCACACTGACTATATCTCCCAGTCTTCATCAATCTGCATCTTGCTCAGTCACACTGACTATATCTCCCAATCTTCATCAAGATGAGTCTTGCTCAGTCACACTGACTATATCTCCCAATCTTCATCAATCTGCATCTTGCTCAGTCACACTGACTATATCTCCCAAACTGCATGAATCTGCATCTTGCTCTCACACTGACTATATCTCCCAGTCTTCATCAATCTGCATCTTGCTCAGTCACACTGACTATATCTCCCAATCTTCATCAATCTGCATCTTGCTCAGTCACACTGACTATATCTCCCAGATTTCATCAATCTGCATCTTGCTCAGTCACACTGACTATATCTCCCAATCTTCATCATTCTGCATCTTGCTCAGTCACACTGACTATATCTCCCAATTTTCATCTAATATCCCCCAATTTTCATCTGTCTGCATCTTGCTCAGTCACACTGACTATATCTCCCAATCTTCATTAATCTGCAACTTGCTCAGTCACACTGACGAAATCTCCCAATTTTCATCAATCTGTATCTTGCTCAGTCAAACTAACTATATCTCCCAATTTTCATGTGTCTGCATCTTGCTCAGTCACACTAATTATATCAACCGATTTTCATCTGTCTGCATCTTGGTCAGTCACACTGACTATATCTCCCAATTTTCATCTGTCTGCATCTTACTCAGTCACACTGACTATGTATCCCAACCTTCATCAATCTGCATCTTGCTCAGTATCACTGAGTAAATTTCCCAATCTTCATTAATCTGCATCTTGCTCAGTCACACTGACTATATCATCCAATCTTCATAAAGAAGAGTCTTGCTGAGTCACACTGACTATATCTCCCAATCTTCATCAATCTGCATCTTGCTCAGTCACACTGAGTATATCTCCCAAAGTGCATCAATCTGCATATTGCTCAGTCACACTGACTATATCTCCCTGATTTCATCATACTGCATCTTGCTCAGTCACACTGACTAAATGTCCGATTCTTCATCAATCTGCATCTTGCTCAGTCACACTAATTATATCACCCAATCTTCATTTGTTTGCATCTTGGTCAGTCACACTGACCATATCTCCCAACCTTCATCAATCTGCATCTTGCTCAGTCACACTGACTATATCTCCCAATCTTCATCAATCTGCATCTTGCTCAGTCACACTGACAATATCTCCCAATGTTCATCTGTCTGCATCTTGCTCAGTCACACTGACTATATATCCCAACCTTCATCAATCTGCATCTTGCTCAGTATCACTGACTAAATTTCCCAATCTTCATTAATCTGCATCTTGCTCAATCACACTGACTATATCTCCCAATCTTCATCAAGATGAGTCTTGCTGAGTCACACAGACTATATCTCCCAATCTTCATCAATCTGCATCTTGCTCAGTCACACTGAATATATATCCCAATCTTCATCAATCTGCATCTTGCTCAGTCACACTGACTAAATCTCCCAGTCCTCATTAATCTGCATCTTGCTCAGTCACACTGACTATATCTCCCAATCTTCATCAAGATGAGTCTTGCTCAGTCACACTGACTATATCTCCCAATCTTCATCAATCTGCATCTTGCTCAGTCACACTGACTATATCTCCCAAACTGCATCAATCTGCATCTTGCTCTCACACTGACTATATCTCCCAGTCTTCATCACCTGCATCTTGCTCAGTCACACTGACTATATCTCCCAATCTTCATCAATCTGCATCTTGCTCAGTCACACTGACTATATCTCCCAATTTTCATCTGTCTGCATCTTACTCAGTCACACTGACTATATATCCCAACCTTCATCAATCTGCATCTTGCTCAGTATCACTGACTAAATTTCCCAATCTTCATTAATCTGCATCTTGCTCAGTCACACTGACTATATCACCCAATCTTCATGAAGATGAGTCTTGCTGAGTCACACTGACTATATCTCCCAATCTTCATCAATCTGCATCTTGCTCAGTCACACTGACTATATCTCCTGATCTTCATCAATCTGCATCTTGCTCAGTCACACTTACTATATCCCCCAATTTTCATCAATCTGCATCTTGCTCAGGCAGACAGACTATATCTCCCCATTTTCATCAATCTGCATCTTGCTGAGTCAAACTGACTGTATCTCCCAATTTTCATCTGTCTGCATCTTGCTCAGTCACAGTGATTATATCACCTAATTTTTATATGTCTGCATCTTGGTCAGTCATACTGGCTATATCTCCCAATGTTCATCAAGATGAGTCTTGCTGAGTCACACTGACTATATCTCCCAACTTTCATGTGTCTGCATTTTGCTCAGTCTCACTGACAATATCTCCCAGTCTTCATCAATCAGCATCTTGCTCAATTACACTGACTATATCTCCCAATTTTCATCAATCTGCATCTTGCTCAGTCACACTGACTATATCTCCCAATTTTCATCTGTCTGCATCTTGCTCAGTCACACTGATGATATCACCCAATTTTCATCAATCTGCATCTTGCTCAGTCACAATGACTAAATTTCCCAGCCTTCATTAATCTGCATCTTGCTCAGTCACACTGACTATATCTCCCAATCATCATCAAGATGAGTCTTGCTGAGTCACACCGACTGTATCTCCCAATCTTCATCAGTCTGCATCTTGCTCAGTCACACTGACTGTATCTCCCAAACTGCATCAATCTGCATCTTGCTCTCAGACTGACTATATCTCGCAGTCTTCATCAATCTGCATCTTGCTCAGTCACACTGACTATATCTCCCAATCTTCATCAATCTGCATCTTGCTCTGTCACACTGACTATATCTCCCAATTTTCATCTGTCTGCATCTTACTCAGTCACACTGACTATATATCCCAACCTTCATCAATCTGCATCTTGCTCAGTATCACTGACTAAATTTCCCAATCTTCATTAATCTGCATCTTGCTCAGTCACACTGACTATATCACCCAATCTTCACCAAGATGAGTCTTGCTGATTCACACTGACTATATCTCCCAATCTTCATCAATCTTCATCTTGCTCAGTCACACTGAGTATATCTCCTAATCTTCATCAATCTGCATCTTGCTCAGTCACACTGACTATATCTCCCAATTTTCATCTGTCTGCATCTTGCTCAGTCACACTGATGATATCACCCAATTTTCATCTGTCTGCATTTTGCTCAGTCAAACTGACTATATCTCCCAACATTCATCAATCTGCATCTTGCTCAGTCACAATGACTAAATTTCCCAGCCTTCATTAATCTGCATCTTGCTCAGTCACACTGACTATATCTCCCAATCATCATCAAGATGAGTCTTGCTGAGTCACACCGACTGTATCTCCCAATCTTCATCAGTCTGCATCTTGCTCAGTCACACTGACTATATCTCCCAAACTGCATCAATCTGCATCTTGCTCTCAGACTGACTATATCTCACAGTCTTCATCAATCTGCATCTTGCTCTGTCACACTGACTATATCTCCCAATTTTCATCTGTCTGCATCTTACTCAGTCACACTGACTATATATCCCAATCTTCATTAATCTGCATCTTGCTCAGTCACACTGACTATATCACCCAATCTTCATTAATCTGCATCTTGCTCAGTCACACTGACTATATCTCCCAAACTGCATCAATCTGCATCTTGTTCTAACACTGAGTATATCTCCCAGTCTTCATCAATCTGCATCTTGCTCAGTCACACAGTCCATATCTCCCAGATTTCATCAATCTGCATCTTGCTCAGTCACACAGACTAAATTTCCCATTGTTATCATTCTGCATCTTGCTCAGTCACACTGACTATATCTCCCAGATTTCATCATTCTGCATCTTGCTCAGTCACACTGACCATATCTCCCAGATTTCATCAATCTGCATCTTGCTCAGTCACACTGACTATATCTCCCAATCTTCATCAATCTGCATCTTGCTCAGTCACACTGACTAAATCTCCCAATCTTCATCAATCTGCATCTTGCTCAGTCACACTGACTATATCTCCCAATTTTCATCTGTCTGCATCTTGCTCAGTCACACTGACTATATCTCCCAATTTTCATCTGTCTGCATCTTACTCAGTCACACTGACAATATCTCCCAATCTTCATCAATCTGCATCTTGCTCAGTCACACTGACTATATCTCCCAACTTTCATGTGTCTGCATCTTGCTCAGTCTCACTGACAATATCTCCCAGTCTTCATCAATCAGCATCTTGCTCAGTTACACTGACTATATCTCCCAATATTCATCAATCTGCATCTTGCTCAGTCACACTGACTATATTTCAGTTGCTGCATCAATCTGAATCTTGCTCTCACAGTGACTACATCTCCTAATCTTCATCAATCTGCATCTTGCTCAGTCACATTAACTATATCTCCCAATTTTCATCTGTCTGCATCTTACTCAGTCACACTGACTAAATCTCCCAATCTTCATCAATCTGCATCTTGCTCAGTCACACTGACTATATCTCCCAGATTTCATCAATCTGCATCTTGCTCAGTCACACTGACTATATCTCCCAATTTTCATCAATCTGCATCTTGCTCAGTCACACTGACTATATCTCCCAATGTTCATCAAGATGAGTCTTGCTCAGTCACACAGACTAAATCTACCAATCTTCATCAAGATGATTCTTGCTCAGTCACACTGACTATATCTCCCAGTCTTCATCAATCTGCATCTTGCTTAGTCACACTGACTATATCTCCCAATGTTCATCAATCTGCATCTTGCTCAGTCAAACTGACTATATCTCCCAATCTTCATCAATCTGCATCTTGCTCAGTCACACTGACTATATCTCCCAATCTTCATTAATCTGCATCTTGCTCATTCTCACGGTCTGTATCTCCGAATCTTCATCAATCTGCATCTTGCTCAGTCACACTGACTATATCTCCCAATCTTCATCAATCTGCATCTTGCTCAGTCACACTGACTATATCTCCCAATTTTCATCTGTCTGCATCTTGCACAGTCACACTGACTAAATCTCCCAGTCTTCATTAATCTGCATCTTGCTCAGTCACGATGACTATATCTCCCAATCTTCATTAATCTGTATCTTGCTCAGTCACACTGACTATATCTCCCAACCTTCATCAATCTGCATCTTGTTCAGTCACACTGACTATATCTCACAGTTTTCATCTTTCTGCATCTGGCTCAGTCACACTGACTATATCTCACAGTTTTCATCTTTCTGCATCTTGCTCAGTTCCATTGACTATATCTCCCAATTTTCATCAAGATGAGTCTTGCTCAGTCACACAGACTAAATCTACCAATCTTCATCAAGATGACTCTTGCTCAGTCACACTGACTATATCTCCCAGTCTTCATCAATCTGCATCTTGCTTAGTCACACTGACTATATCTCCCAATGTTCATCAATCTGCATCTTGCTCAGTCACACTGACTTTATCTCCCAATCTTCATCAATCTGCAGCTTGCTCAGTCACACTGACTATATCTCCCAATTTTCATCTGTCTGCATGTTGCACAGTCACACTGACTAAATCTCCCAGTCTTCATAAATCTGCATCTTGCTCAGACACAATGACTATATCTCCCAATCTTCATCAAGATGAGTCTTGCTGAGTCACACTGACTATATCTCCCGATCTTCATTAATCTGCATCTTGCTCATTCGCACTGACTATATCTCCCAATTTTCATCTGTCTGCATCTTGCTCAGTCACACTGACGAGATCTCCCAAACTTCATCAGTCTGCATCTTGCTCAGTCACACTTATTATATCTCCCAATCTTCATTAATCTGCATCTTGCTCAGTCTCACTGACTGTATCTCCCAATCTTCATCAATCTGCATCTTGCTCAGTCACCCTGACTATATCTCCCAATTTTCATCTGTCTGCATCTTACTCAGTGACACTGACTATATCTCCTAATTTTCATCTGTCTACCTCTTACTCAGTCACACTGACTATGTCTCCCAACCTTCATCAATCTGCATCTTGCTCAGTCACACTGACTGTATCTCCCAATCTTCATTAATCTGCATCTTGCTCAGTCACACTGATTATATCACCCAATCTTCATTAA
This sequence comes from Mobula hypostoma, assembly GCF_963921235.1. Classification (NCBI taxonomy): domain Eukaryota; kingdom Metazoa; phylum Chordata; class Chondrichthyes; order Myliobatiformes; family Myliobatidae; genus Mobula; species Mobula hypostoma. The sequence continues at coordinate 1,020,407 of NC_086128.1, forward strand.
TCTGCATCTTGCTCAGTCACACAGACTATATCTCCCAGATTTTATCAATCTGCATCTTGCTCAGTCACACTGACTATATGTCCCAATTATCATCTGTCTGCATCTTGCTCAGTCACACTAATTATATCACCCAATTTTCATCTGTCTGCATCTTGCTCAGTCACACTGACCATATCTCCCCAATTTCATCTGTCTGCATCTTACTCAGTCACTCTGAGTATATCTCCCAACCTTCATCAATCTGCATCTTGCTCAGTCACACTGACTATATCTCCCAATCTTAGTTAATCTGCATCTTGCTCAGTGACACTGACTTTATCTCCCAATCTTCATCAATCTGCATCTTGCTCAGTCTCATTGACTGTATCTCCGAATCTTCATCAATCTGTATCTTGCTCAGTCACACCGACTAAATTTCCCAATCTTCATTCATCTGCATCTTGCTGAGTCACACTGACTATATCTCCCATTCTTAATCACTCTGCATCTTGCTCAGCCACACTGACTATATCTCCCAAACTGCATCAATCTGCATCTTGTTCTGACACTGACTATATCTCCCAGTCTTCATCAATCTGCATCTTGCTCAGTCACACAGTCCATATCTCCCAGATTTCATCAATCTGCATCTTACTCAGTCACACTGACTATATCTCCCAATCTTCATCAATCTGCATCTTGCTCAGTCACACTGACTATATCTCCCAATCTTCATCAATCTGCATCTTGCTCAGTCACACTGACTAAATCTCCCAATCTTCATCAATCTGCATCTTGCTCAGTCACACTGACTATATCTCCCAATTTTCATCTGTCTGCATCTTGCTCAGTCACACTGATTATATCACCCAATCTTCATTAATCTGCATGTTGCTCAGTCGCACTGACTATATCTCCCAGTTTTCATCTGTCTGCATATTGCTCAGTCACACTGACTATATTTCCCAATTTTCATCTGTCTGCATCTTACTCAGTCACACTTACGAGATCTCCCAAACTTCATCAATCTGCATCTTGCTCAGTCACACTGACTATATCTCCCTGATTTCATCAATTTGCATCTTGCTCAGTCACACTGACTATATCTGCCATTCTTCATAATTCTGCATCTTGCTCAGTCACAGTGACTATATCTCCCAGATGTCATCAATCTGCATCTTGCTCAGTCACACTGACAATATCTCCCAATTTTCATGTGTCTGCATCTTGCTCAGTCACACTGACAATATCTCCCAGTCTTCATCAATGTGCATCTTGCTCAGTTACACTGACTATATCTCTCAATCTTCATTAATCTGCATCTTGCTCAGTCACACTGACTATATTTCAGTTACTGCATCAATCTGAATCTTGCTCTCACAGTGACTATATCTCCTAATCTTTATCAATCTGCATCTTGTTCAGTCACACTGACTATATCTCACAGTTTTCATTTTTCTGCATCTTGCTCAGTTCCATTGACTATATCTCCCAGTTTTCATCAAGATGAGTCTTGCTCAGTCACACAGACTAAATCTACCAATCTTCATCAAGATGACTCTTGCTCAGTCACACTGACTATATCTCCCAGTCTTCATCAATCTGCATCTTGCTTAGTCACACTGACTATATCTCCCAATGTTCATCAATCTGCATCTTGCTCAGTCACACTGACTATATCTCCCAACCTTCATCAATCTGCATCTTGCTCAGTCACACTGACTATATCTCCCAATCTTCATTAATCTGCATCTTGCTCAGTCTCACTGTCTGTATCTCCCAATCTTCATCAATCTGCATCTTGTTCAGTCACACTGACTATATCTCCCAATTTTCATCTGTCTGCATCTTGCACAGTCACACTGACTAAATCTCCCAATCTTCATTAATCTGCATCTTGCTCAGTCACACTGACTATATCTCCCAATCTTCATCAAGATGAGTCTTGCTGAGTCACACTGACTATATCTCCCAATCTTCATTAATCTGCATCTTGCTCAGTCGCACTGAGTATATCTGCCAATTTTCATCTGTCTGCATATTGCTCATTCACACTGACTATATCTCCCAATTTTCATCTGTCTGCATCTTACTCAGTCACACTGTCGAGATCTCCCAAACTTCATCAGTCTGCATCTTGCTCAGTCACACTGACTATATCTCCCTGATTTCATTCATCTGCATCTTGCTCAGTCATAGTGACTACATCTCCCAGATTTCATCAATCTTCATCTTGCTCAGTTACACTGACTATATCTCCCAATCTTCAGCAGTCTGCATCTTGCTCCGTGACACTGACCATATCTCCTAATCTTCATCAAGATGATTCTTGCTCAGTCAAGCTGACTATGTCTCCTTTTCATCACTATGCATCTTTCTGTGTCACATTTTCTATAACTTATATTCTTCATCAAGCAGCATCTTTGTCTGTCACAGAGGCTGTGTCTCCAAATTGTCATTGTTATGCATATTGAATCGTCACACTGCCTTTATCTCCCAGTCTTCATCATTGCACATCTTGCTCAGTCACACTGACTATATCTCCCAATCTTCATCAATCTTCATCTTGCTTACTCACATTGACTGTATGTGAGGCGGAAGAAGTTAGAGCGTGGATCAATACGTGGAACTGTGACATTGTGACTATTTCAGAGACTTGGATATCTCAGGGCAGGAACGGCTGCTTTAGATGTTTCAAAAAGAACAGGGAAGGAGGCAAAAGAGGTGGGGTATGACTATGCTAAATGGGCTAGTATCACGGCTGCAGAAAAGGAGGAATTCATGGAGGGATGGTCTACTGAGTCATTGCGGGTGGAAGTCAGAAACAGGAAAGGGGCAATAACTCTACTGGGTGCTCTTTATAGATCCCCCTAATAGTGACAGGGATATAGAGGAGCAGGTAGGGGAGCAGATTCTGGAACAATGCAACAATGATAGGGTTGTTGTGATGGGATATTTTAACTTTCCAAATATTGATTGGCATCTCCCCAAGTGAGGGGTTTAGATGGGGTGGAGTTTGTTAGGTCTGTTCAGGAAGGTTTCTTGACACAATATGTAGATAAGCCTACAAGAGGAGAGGCTGTACTTGATCTGGTATTGGGAAATGAACCTGGTCAGGTGTCAGATCTCTCAGTGGGAGAGCATTTTGGAGATAGTGACTACAACTCTATCTCCTTCACCATAACGTTGGAGAGGGATAGGAGCAGACAATTTGGGAAAACATTTAATTGGTGGAACGGGAAATATACCATTAGGCAGGAACTTGGTAGCATAAATTTGGAACAGATGTTCTCAGTGAAACATAGAAACATAGAAACATAGAAAATAGGAGCAGGAGTAGGCCATTCGGCCCTTCGAGCCTGCACCGCCATTTATTATGATCATGGCTGATCATCCAACTCAGAACCCTGCCCCAGCCTACTCTCCATACCCCCTGATCCCCGTAGCCACAAGGGCCATATCTAACTCCCTCTTAAATATAGCCAATGAACTGGCCTCAACAGTTTCCTGTGGCAGAGAATTCCACAGATTCACCACACTCTGTTTGAAGAAGTTTTTCCTAATCTCGGTCCTAAAAGGCTTCCCCTCTATCCTCAAACTGTGACCCCTCGTTCTGGACTTCCCCAACATCGGGAACAATCTTCCTGCATCTAGCCTGTCCAATCCCTTTAGGATCTTATACGTTTCAATCAGATCCCCCCTCAATCTTCTAAATTCCAACGAGTACAAGCCCAATTCATCCAGTCTTTCTTCATATGAAAGTCCTGCCATCGCAGGAATCAATCTGGTGAACCTTCTTTGTACTCCCTCTATGGCAAAGATGTCTTTCCTCAGATTAGGGGACCAAAACTGCACACAATACTCCAGGTGTGGTCTCACCAAGGCCTTGTACAACTGCAGTAGTACCTCCCTGCTCCTGTACTCGAATCTTCTCGCTATAAATGCCAGCATACCATTTGCCTTTTTCACCGCCTGCTATACCTGCATGCCCACTTTCAATGATTGGTGTATAATGACACCCAGGTCTCGTTGCACCTCCCCTTTTCCTAATCGGCCACCATTCAGATAATAATCTGTTTTCCTATTTTTGCCACCAAAGTGGATAACTTCACATTCATCCACATTAAATTGCATCTGCCATGAATTTGCCCACTCACCCAACCTATCCAAGTCACCCTGCATCCTCCTCACAGCTAACACTGCCACCCAGCTTCGTGTCATCCGCAAACTTGGAGATGCTGCATTTAATTCCCTCATCCAAGTCATTAGTATATATTGTAAACAACTGGGGTCCCAGCACTGAGCCTTGCGGTACCCCATTAGTCACCGCCTGCCAGTCTGAAAAGGTCCCGTTTATTCCCACTCTTTGCTTCCTGTCTGCTAACCAATTCTCCATCCACATCAATACCTTACCCCCAATACCGTGTGCTTTAAGTTTGCACACTAATCTCCTGTGTGGGACCTTGTCAAAAGCCTTTTGAAAATCCAAATATACCACATCCACTGGTTCACCCCTATCCACTCTACTAGTTACATCCTCAAAAAATTCTATGAGATTCGTCAGACATGATTTTCCTTTCACAAATCCATGCTGACTTTGTCCGATGATTTCACCGCTTTCCAAATGTGCTGTTATCACATCCTTGATAACTGACTCCAGCAGTTTCCCCACCACCGACGTTAGGCTAACCGGCCTATAATTCCCCAGTTTCTCTCTCCATCCTTTATTATAAAGTGGGGTTACATTAGCCACCCTCCAATCCTCAGGAACTAGTCCAGAATCTAACGAGTTTTGAAAAATTATCACTAATGCATCCACTATTTCTTGGGCTACTTCCTTAAGCACTCATCTGGCCCTGGGGATTTATCTGCCTTCAATCCCTACCTAACACCACTTCCCTACTGACATGTATTTCGCTCAGTTCCTCCATCTCACTGGACCCTCTGTCCCCTACTATTTCTGGAAGATTATTTATGTCCTCCTTAGTGAAGACAGAACCAAAGTAATTATTCAATTGGTCTGCCATGTCCTTGCTCCCCATAATCAATTCACCTGTTTCTGTCTGTAGGGGACCTACATTTGTCTTTACCAGTCTTTTCCTTTTTACATATCTATAAAAGCTTTTACAGTCCGTTTTTATGTTCCCTGCCAGTTTTCTCTCATAATCTTTTTTCCCCTTCCTAATTAAGCCCTTTGTCCTCCTCTGCTGAACTCTGAATTTCTCCCAGTCCTCAGGTGAGCCACTTTCTCTGGCTAATTTGTATGCTTCTTCTTTGGAATTGATACTATCCCTAATTTCTCTTGTCAGCCACGGGTGCACTACCTTCCTTGATTTATTCTTTTGCCAAACTGGGATGAACAATTGTTGTAGTTCATCCATGCAACCTTTAAATGCTTGCCATTGCATATCCACCGTCAATCCTTTAAGTGTCATTTGCCAGTCTATCTTAGCTAATTCACGCCTCATACCTTCAAAGTTACCCCTCTTTAAGTTCAGAACCTTTGCTTCTGAATTAACTATGTCACTCTCCATCTTAATGAAGAATTCCACCATATTATGGCACTCTTACCCATGGGGCCTCTCACGACAAGATCGCTAATTAACCCTTCCTCATTGCTCAAAACCCAGTCCAGAATAGCCTGCTCTCTGGTTGGTTCCTCGACATGTTGGTTCAAAAAACCATCCCGCATACATTCCAAGAAATCCTCTTCCTCAGCACCTTTACCAATTTGGTTCACCCAATCTACATGTAGATTGAAGTCACCCATTATAACTGCTGTTCCTTTATTGCACACATTTCTAATTTCCTGTTTAATACCATCTCCGACCTCACTACTACTGTTAGGTGGCCTGTACACAACTCCCAACAGCGTCTTCTGCCCCTTAGTGTTACGCAGCTCTACCCATATCGATTCCACATCTTCCCGGCTTATGTCCTTCCTTTCTATTGTGTTAATCTCTTCTTTAACCAGCAACGCCACCCCACCTCCCCTTCCTTCATGTCTATCCCTCCTGAATATTGAATATCCCTGAACGTTGAGCTCCCATCCCTGGTCACCCTGGAGCCATGTCTCTGTGATCCCAACTATATCATAATCATTAATAACAATCTGCACTTTCAATTCATCCACCTTGTTACGAATGCTCCTTGCATTGACACACAAAGCCTTCAGGCGCTCTTTTACAACTCTCTTAGCCCTTATACAATTATGCTGAAAAGTGGCCCTTTTTGATGCTTGCCCTGGATTTGTCGGCCTGCCACTTTTACTTTTCTCCTTAGTACTTTTTGCTTCTACCCTCACTTTCCACCCCTCTGTCTCTCTGCACTGGTTCCCATGCCCCTGTTGTGAACTAACCTCCTCTCGCCTAGCCTCTTTAATTTGATTCCCACCCCCCCAACCATTCTAGTTTAAAGTCACCTCAGTAGCCCCCGCTAATCTCCCTGCCAGGATATTGGTCCCCCTAGGATTCAAGTGTAACCCGTCCTTTTTGTACAGGTCACGCCTGCGCCAAAAGAGGTCCCAATGATCCAAAAACTTGAATCCCTGCCCCCTGCTCCAATCCCTCAGCCACGCATTTATCCTCCACCTCATCGCATTCCTACTCTCACTGTCGCGTGGCACAGGCGGTAATCCCGAGATTACTACCTTTGCGGTCCTTTTTCTCAACTCCCTTCCTAGCTCCCTATATTCTCCTTTCAGGACCTCATCCCTTTTCCTACCTATGTCATTGGTACCTATATGTACCACGACCTCTGGCTCCTCACCCTCCCACTTCAGGATATCTTGGACACGATCAGAAATATCCCGGACCCTGGCACCAGGGAGGAAAACTACCATCCGGGTCTCTGGACTGTGTCCACAGAATCGCCTATCTGACCCCCTTACTATCGAGTCCCCTATTACTACTGCTCTCCTCTTCCTTGCCCTACCCTTCTGAGCTACAGGGCCGGACTCTGTGCCGGAGGCATGGCCACTGTCGCTTCCCCCGGGTAAGCTGTCCCCCCCAACAGTACTCAAACAGGAGTACCTATTGTTAAGGGGCACAGCCACCGGGGTACTCCCTATTACCTGACTCTTCCCCTTCCCCCTCCCAACCGTGACCCACTTGTCTGCCTCCCGTGGCCCCGGTGTGACCACCTGCCTGCAACTCCTCTCTATCAACTCCTCACTCTCCCTGACCAGATGAAGGTCATCGAGCTGCAGCTCCAGTTCCGTAACACGGTCCCTTAGGAGCTGCATCTCGATGCACTTGGCGCAGATGTAGACGTCCGGGAGGCTTGGAGACTCCAGGGCCTCCCACATCCGACACCGAGAACAGCAAACTGCCCTCACACTCATACTGCCCCTCTCCTCAAATAACAACAGAAAATGAATGCCAAACCTTCCTCACCTCGCCCGCTTCCGCCTAAGCCCGGTGAGCCGAAGCCCTTAGGTCTTCACTCTGCTCCCGGCTCACTCCGCCGCCCGCAAACTATGCTGCCCGCTCGATGAGGCTTTGTTCCTTTTAAATCTGCCGCGCTGCACTGCCTGACGTCACACGCCTGCGCAGTCCCGCCTCTCAGAACGCCGTTGGAGAAAAAAAATAACGAAAATTTCAAAAATGTCTTTCTCGGCACTCCCACTCAGACTCTCAGACTCCTTCTTCGAAGATGTGGATACTAAAGAGAGGGTGCAGAGGAGATTAATGAGGATGTTGCCTGGATTGGGGAGCATACCTTATGAGAATAGGTTGAGTGAACTCGGCCTTTTCTCCTTGGAATGATGGAGGATGAGAGGTGACCTGATAGAGGTGTATAAGATGATGAGAGGCATTGATCGTGTGGATAGTCAGAGGCTTTTTCCCAGGGCTGAAATGGCTAGCACGTGGGGGCATGGTTTTAAGGTGCTTGGAAATAGGTACTGAGGGGATATCAGGGGTAAGTTTTTCACACAGAGAGTGGTAGGTGCACTGCCGGCGGTGGTGGTGGCAACGGATACAATAGGGTCTTTTAAGAGCTTTGAAAAATAGAGGGCTATGCACTAGGGAAATTCTAGACAGTTTCTAGAGGGGGTTACATAGTCAGAACAACATTGTGAGCTGAAGGGCCTGTAATGTGCTGCAAATTTCTATGTTCTATGTTATATGTATCTCCAAATCTTCATCAACATGCATTTTTGTCTATCACACTGACTATATCTTCCATCTTCATCAATCTGCACCTTACTCAATCACACTGACTGTATCTCCCAATCTTCATCAATCTACATCTTGCTTTGTCACTCTGACTATATCTCCCAATGTTCGTCAATCTGTATCTGTATTTCACAGTCTTCATCAATATGCATCTTGTCCAGTCCCGCTGCCTGTATCCTCCAATCTTCATCAATATGCATCTTGTTCAGTCACACTATGTCTCCTGATCTTCATCAATATGCATTTTGCTCAGTCACACTGACTATATCTCCTAATCTTCATCAATATGCATCTTGTTCAGGCATTCTGAGTCTATGTCACAATATTCATCATCAATATGCTCCTTGATCTGTCACTTTGACTAAATCTCCCAATTTTCATCATAATGCATCCATAGACAATAGACAATAAGTGCAGGAGTAGGCCATTCGGCCCTTCAAGCCAGCACCGCCATTCACTGTGATCATGGCTGATCATTCACAATCAGTACCCCATTCCTGCCTTCTCCTCATATCCCTTGACTCCACTATCTTTAAGAGCTCTATCTAAATCTTTCTTGAAAGCACCCAGAGAATTGGCATCCACAGCCTTCTGGGGCAGAGCATTCCATATATCCACCACTCTCTGGGTGAAAAAGTTTTTCCTCATCTCCGTTCTAAATGGCCTACCCCTTATTCTTAAACTGTGGCCTCTGGTTCTGGACTCACCCATCAACGGGAACACGCTTCCTGCCTCCAGCGTGTCCAATCCCTTAATAATCTTATATGTTTCAATTGGATCCCCTCTCATCCTTCTAAATTCCAGTGTATACAAGCCCAGTTGCTCCAATCTTTCAACATATGATAGTCCCGCCATCCCGGGAATTAACCTCGTGAACCTATGCTGCACTCCCTCAATAGCAAGAATGTCCTTCCCTAAATTTGGAGACCAAAAACTGTACACAGTACTCCAGGTGTGGTCTCACCAGGGCCCTGTACAACTGCAAAAGACCTCTTTGCTCCTAAACTCAACTCCCCTTGTTATGAAAGCCAACATACCATTAGCTTTCTTCACTGCCTGCTGTACCTGCATGCTTACTTTCAGTAACTGGTGAACAAGGACACCTAGATCTCGTTGTACTTCCCCTTTTCCTAACTTGACACCATTTAGATAGTAATCTGTCTTCCTGTTCTTGCCACCAAAGTGGATAATCTCACATTTATCCACATTAAACTGCATCTGCCATGCATCTGCCCACTCACCCAACCTGTCCAAGTCACCCTGCATTCTCATAACATCCTCCTCACATTTCACATTGCCACTTAGCTTTGTGTCATCTGCAAATTTGCTAATGTTACTTTTAATCCCTTCATCTAAATCATTAATGTACTGTATATTGTAAATAGCTGCGGTCCCAGCACCGAGCCTTGCGGTACCCCACTAGTCACTGCCTGCCATTCTGAAAGGGACCTGTTAATCCCTACTCTTTGTTTCCTGTCTGCCAACCAATTTTCTATCCATGTCAGTACCCTATCCCTAATGCCATGTGCTCCAATTTTGCCCACTAATCTCCTATGTGGACCTTATCAAAGGCTTTCTGAAAGTCCAGGTACACTATATCCACTGGCTCTCCCTTGTCCATTTTCATAGTTACATCCTCAAATAATTCCAGAAGATTAGTCAAGCATGATTTCCCCTTCGTAAATCCATGCTGACTCAGACCAATCCTGCTACTGCTATCCAAATGTGCTGCTATTTCATCTTTTATAATTGATTCCAGCATCTTCCCCACCACTGACGTCAGGCTAACTGGTCTATAATTTCCTGTTTTCTCTCTCCCTCCTTTCTTAAAAAGTCAGATAACATTAGCTACCCTCCAATCCACAGGAACTGATCCTGAATCTGTAGAACATTGGAAAATGATTACCAATGCGTCCACGATTTCTAGAGCCACCTCCTTAAGTACCCTAGGATGCAGACCATCAGGCCCTGAGGATTTATCAGCCTTCAGTCCCATCAGTCTATCCAACACCATTTTCTGCCTAATGTGAAGTTCCTTCAGTTCCTCTGTTACCCTAGGTCCTCTGGCCACTATTACATCTGGGAGATTGTTTGTGTCTTCCCTAGTGAAGACAGATCCAAAGTACCTGTTCAACTCATCTGCTATTTCTTTGTTCCCCAAAGAGTTACAAAATAAACGTGGACTAAGATGTTAACTGTCCTGTGCTATCACCAGTGGGATCATCAGTTGATCTGCCACCCGTCTTCAGGAGTTTTGGCCCGCTTATGATCAAGACTCCCTCGAGGTGGTGGGCCAGCAGTGCTAAAGCACCCCCTCCCACTGTTCACCCATTTCTGTCTTCAAGGGCTCAACTTTGGTCTTAACTAATTTTTTCCTCTTCACGTACCTAAAGAAGCTTTTACTATTCTCTTTTATATTCTTGGCTAGCTTACCTTTGTACCTCATCTTTTCTCCCCATATTGCTTTTTTAGTTATCTTCTGTTGCTCTTTAAAAGTTTCCCAATCCTCTGGCTTTCCGCTCATCCTTGCTATGTTATAATTCTTCTCTTTTATTTTTATACTGTCCTTGATTTCCCTTGTCAGCCATGGTCGCCTCTTACTCCCCTTAGAATCTTTCTTCCTCTTTGAAATGAACTGATCCTGCACCTTCTGTATTCTTCCCAGAAATACCTGCCATTGTTGTTCCACTGTCATCCCTGCTAGGGTATCCTTTCAGTCAACTTTGGCCAGCTCCTCCCTCATGGCTCCATAGTCCCCTTTGTTCGACTGTAACACTGACACTTCCGATTTTCCTTTCTTCCTCTCAAATTGTAGATTAAAACTTATCATATTATGGTCACTACCTCCTAATGGCTCCTTTACCTCGAGGTCCCTGATCAAATCCGGTTCATTACACAACACTAGATCTAGAATTGCATTCTCTCTGGTAGGCTCCAGTACAAGCTGTTCTAAGAATCCATCTCGGAGGGACTCCACAAACTCCCTTTCTTGAGGTCCAGCACCAACCTGATTCCTCCAGTCTACCTGCATGTTGAAATCCCCCATAACAACCGTAGCATTACCTTTGCAACATGCCAATCTTGCTCAGTCACACTGACTATATCTCCCGATCTTCATCAATCTGCATCTTGCTCTGTCACACTGACTGTATCTCCTAAACTTCATGAATTTTCATCTTGCTCAGTTACACCGACTTGATCTCCAAATCTTCATCAATTTGTATCTTTCTCATTTCCTTGACTATATTTCTCAATATTCATCAATATGCATCTTACTCAGTCACTCTGACTGTATCTCCCAATCCTTCTCTTTTTTAGTTACTGTATTTCTGTTTCTGCATTAGTCGCCTCTCTCTATCATTTTTCCAGACCTTACCATTTGTCAGTTTGTTTCTTTCTTATTTTTATTTCTGTTTTGCCACCCTTCTGCAAGTGTTTTCCATCTCTCTCTCTCTGATTCCTCATCACTCTCTATTGCTCATTTTGTATTCCTTTTCTTTCTTTACCTCTTTCTTTTAATTTCCCATTTTGATTTGTTTTTCTCCCTCCCCATCTCTCGTTTTCTGTCTCTCACATTTTTGTGTTTGATTTTTCCTGTTTATCTTACTTTTGTCAGAAACTTTTGAGGAGGCTTGACTCAAAGCCAGAGCAGTGGAGACAATTTATTGTTGAGTGATAACTTTAATAACAAGGTGCAAAAGAAGAGAGAACAGATACTTAATGCCATAAGGCAACAAGGTAACTGAATGCTTGGAAAAACTGGTTGAAGCTGACTGAACCTCTCCCCCCACCCTTTCCACCCGTTGCTCCGTGTCCGAATCCTTCATAATTCCTGCACTCTTTATTTCACATTCTCTTTATCTGTTATGTGTTTTCTCTCTCGTGTGTGTGTGTGTGCACCGAAATTTATCACTGGTCCTCCCCAGTTTAGGAGCACCCAATTTATATACAGCCCATGTATACATGTAAGCCTTTGGGAGTGATGGAATGGATTTGGCAGCTGCTGATGAGCTGCAAGCATCTTCTGCTGGGTGGAAGTTCAGGTTTGGAGCTGCATTTCTGACTTCTGAACTGTCCAGTGTACAAACATTTCTCAGGCGTAGAACTGGGGAGACTTGTATTATGGAACTGGTTCCAATCATCATCTGAATAGGAAGAATCAAAGCAGACTTAAGAAAAGGAATTGCTCTTGACAAACTTATTGACGTATTTTGGGCTGATATGAGTTGGATAAATGTACCTGCAAATCTACAAAAGGGATTCAAAAAGATTGAAAAATTGCCAATCAAAGGATTCCTATTTAAAATTTTAGCTCCTGGGATTAGGCATTTTAATAATATATATTGACAGGTGAATAATAGGTAATGCAGAGAGAGAGAGTGAGAATAAAAGGGCTATTTTTACAATGACAATCCAAAATGTATCTGTATACATGTGTGTTACCTTTACGTGTGTATGTGTGTGTGTGTGTTTGAATGTTTGAGAGAGAGAGAAACAGAGAGGTTTCAACAGAAAAAAAGAGCTATGAGAGAACAAGGATCTCTCACACCATGAGTCACAAACCTGTTGCATTTTAAGAGTGACTCCCTCCACTTATCCTATATACTCCTCTCTCTTTGGCCACACCTGTCCTCATTCCTGGTCAGAAGGGAAACTATAGGCCAGTTAGTCTGACCTCAGTGGTTGGGAAGATGTTAGAGTCGATTATTAAGGATGTGGTGTTGGGGTACTTGGAGGCACATGATAAAATAGGCTGTAGTCAGCATGGTTCCCTCCAGGGAAAATCTTGCCTGACAAATCTGTTGGAATTCTTTGAAGAAATAACAAACTGGATAGACAAAGGAGAATTGGTTGATGTTGTGTAATTGGATTTTCAGAAGGCTTTTGACAAGGTGTCGCACACGAGGCTGCTTAACAAGCTATGAGCCCATGGTATTACAGGAAAGATACTAGCATGGATAAAGCATTGACTGATTGGCAGGAGGCAAAGAGTGGAGAAAAAAGAGAGCCTTTTCTGACTGACTGCCAGTGACTAGTGGTGTTCCACAGGGGTCTCTGTTGGGCTGGTACTTTTTATGTTATATGTCAGTGATGTGGATGATGGAATTGATGGCTTTGTGCCCAAGTCTATAGACGATACAATGATAGGTGGAGGGGGCATATAGTTTTCAGGAAGTAGAGAGGCTACAGAAGGACTTAGACAAATTAGGAGAACGGGCAAAGAAGTGGCAGATAGAATATAGTGTCAGGAGGTGTATGGTCTTGCAACTTGGTAGAAGAAATAAAAGATTACACTATTTTCTAAATGGAGGAAAAAATTCAACATCCGAGTTGTAAAGGGCTTTGGGGGTCCTCATGCAGGACTCCCTAAAGGTTAACTTGCAGGTTGAGTTGGTGGTGAGGAAGGCAAATGTGACGTTAGCATTCACTTCAAGAGGACCTTAGAATATAAAAGCAAGGATGTAATGTTGAGGATTTATAAGATGCTGGTGAGCCCTCACTTGGAGTATTGTGAGCAGTTTTGGAATGCTATCTAAAAAAGGGTGTGCTGACATTGGAGAGGGTTCAGAGGAGGTTCACAGAATGACTCTGGAAATGAAGGGGATATCATATGAGGAGTGTTTGATGGTTCTGGGCCTGTACTCACTGGCATTTAGAAGAATGGCGGAGGGGAATCCAATTGAAACCTATGAATGTTGAAAGGCCTTGATAGAGTGGATATGGAGAGGATGTTTCCTATAGTAGGGCAGTCTAAGACCAGAGGACACAGTCTCAGAACAGAGATGAGGAGGAATTTCTTCAGCCAGAGGGTGGTGAATCTGTGGAATTCTTTGCCACAAGCAGCTGTGGAGGCCAGGTCATTGGGTGTATTTAAGGTGGAGGTTTATACGGTGGTGCTTGAAATTTGTGAACCCCATAGAATTTTCTCTATTTCTGTATAAACATGACCAAAAATGTGATATGAATTTCGCGTAGGTCCTAAAACTAGATAAAGTGAACCTAATTAAATAAATAACACAAGAAGTATTATACTTGCTCATTTATTTATTGAGAAAAATTATCCAATATTACATGTATTTGTTAGAAAAAGTATGTGAACCCTCTGGGGTAATGCCTTCCACAAAAGCTATTTAGAGTCAGGGGTTCCAATCAAAGCGATGAGATTGGTGGTATGGGTTGTAGAGTTGTCCTGCCCTATACATAAAAATAAGAGGCACAAAGTCAGGTTACTGACAGAGACTGCCCTTGTCAAGAAAGATCTGCTTATGTACACCATGTAGGAGAAATGTCGACAAAAGAACTGCAGAAATCTCTAGAACTTGTTAAAATCTCTGTTCATGTGTCCACTATAAGAAAAACACTGAATAAGAATGGTGTTTGTGGAAGGATACCACAGAGAAAGCCACTGCTCTCCAAAAATAAAAAGAATTTTTGCACGTCTCAAGTTTGCAAAATCCCACCTGGATGTTCTACAATGCTTCTCGGACAATGTTCTGTGGACAGATGAGACCAAAGTTGAACTTTTTAACAGAAATGCACATTGGAGGAAAAAGAGCACTGCACACCAACAACAAAACCTCATTCCAGCTGTGAAGCGTGGTGAGAGGAGCATCGAGGTTCGGGCTGCTTTGCTGCTTCAGGGCCTGGACAGCTTGCAATCGCTCAGGGAACAATGAATTCAAAATTGTATCAAGACATTTTACAGGCGAATGTCACGGTAGCGGTCCGTCACCTGAAGCTTAATAGAAGTTGGATAATGCAACTAGAGAATGATCTGAAAGACAAGAGTAAATCAACCAAAGCATGGTTCAAAAAGAAGAAAGTTCCTCTAGGCTGATGTGCAGGACTGATCAGTAGTTACCAGAAATGTTTGGTTGAAGTTATTGCTGAATGGTTGGCGGGGGGTGGGGGGTTCACACCAGTTACTGAAAATAAAGGTTCACATTATTTTTTCCAACAATTACATGTAATATTAGATCATTTATCTCAATAAATAAATAAACATGCATAATGTTTTTGTATTATTTATTTAATTGGGTTTTTTTTTCTAGTTTTAGGACTTACATGGAGATCTGATCACATTTTAGGTCATTTATACAGAAATAGAGACAATTCTATAGGGATCACAAACTTTCTAGCACCACTGTAGGTTCTTTATTAACATTACAATCCTGCTTTTATATTCTAATGTTCTCAAAACGTTAGGGCATATTCTGGAGTTATGCAATATAGCAAATAATTTGAACAGCAACCAGTCTTCAGATCTGAATGTGGACTACAGATCCTCTAATACCATGGTTTCTTTTCTTGCTAAGCAGCCTCATGCATGGCAACTTGTCAAAGGCCTTCTGTAGATCCAAGTAAACAACATCAACCAATTGTCCTTTGTCTATCCTGCTTGTTAATTCCTCAAAGAGTACCAATAGATTCATCAGGCAAGATCTTCACTTTAGGAAACCATGTTGACTTCCACGTATTTTATCATGTGCCTCCAGGTACCCCAAAGCCTTATCCTTAATAATCGACTCCAACACCTTCCCAACCACTGAGATCGGACTAATTGGCCTATAGTTTCCTTTCTTCTGCCTCTCTCCCTTCTTGAAGAGTGGAGTGACATCTACAACTTTCCTGTCCTCTGGAACCATGCCAAAATCTAGTGATTCTTGAAAGATCATTACTAATGCCTCCACAATCTCTTCAGCCACCTCTTTCAGAACCCTCAGGTGTTTCCACAACCTATGGACTCAGTTCCAACAACTCTTCATCTCATGTTCTTGATATTTCTTTTATTTATTTATTATTATTATTTTTAATTTTGTATTTGCACAGTTTGTTGTCTTTTGCACATTGGTTGCTTGTCCGTCCTGTTGGGTGCAATTTTTCACTAATATTATTATGGTTCTTGGATTTACTGATTATGCCCACAGGAAAATGAATCTCAAAGTTGTATATGGTGACATATATGTACTTAGATAATACATTTACTTTGAACTCTGATGTTTGTTGTCTCTGTGTGAATAGTGTTTTTCATTATACTGAATGTCTGGGAATTGCATGCACCTGGAATACATTGTGAGCAAGAATCTCACTCCCTTACAGTTCAGTATAAAATCAGCCTTGGTTTCCTGTGCACTTTCATTCTGGTGCACAGTACTGTGTTTGTCAATGTGGTACAGTACTGAGAGTGAGTTTGTACATTTGGCGAGAGCAAAGGATGTTGGGAATGGTGAGATTGCAACACCGCGGGAGAGGTGTGGGACAGGTGACTGAGAAGGAGTGTAGACACACCCAGCCCTGAGACACCAGGCAAATTCATTTGATTCGAAACAATTGGTTTATTGATCATTGCACTATATCTCTCTGGTGCTTCCCGCTCCCTCCCTTCTCCCTGCCATGATTCCCCTCTCCCCAACCCCTTCTCACTCTCAGTCCACAACAGAGACCCACATCAGAATCAGGTTTATCATCAGTCACACATGTCATGAAATTTTCTGATTACTTTTTGTAAGGTATTGTTTCATATCTGTTTCAGTCCATTGGTGTCTGTTCCAAATAGCATGGATATGTAGACAGTACTTAATCTGAGTCATATGCAATTAACTTGACAAGACCTATACATAGAAGTCAAGAGTGCAATCCTCCCTACTGAATATAAAGTATGAAGCACATATGGAGTCCACAGATTATTTTTCTATTAAATAATATAAAATTAATTTTTGATGGAAGCTCTATGTAGCAGAGATAAAGATGAGCGAAGATCTTTGACCTATCCAGCACAGAGCCGCAGTTAATTCTTGCCACCCTGAACCTAACTGCTCTCCAGACAATGTGGACTGACTTTCACTATTGTGCATAATTATCCACCAGCGTTGGACAGTTCAATAGGCATTACATTGTGTGATTTACTGTGGCTGTCAACTGTAGTGACACTATAGAAGTATTCAAAAATAGCACGATTATGATATTTCTACTGTATTGACCAGATGTTGAAATGCCACCTTCCACTCTTGTGTTCACACATATTTTGTTCCCGACATAACAGAGTTGCTTACCATGAAACCGTGCAGCACATCTGTCAAATTTGGAAATGCCTAATCATCATTAGTGCTTTATTGCTGACTTCCTTGCTTCAGGATAAGAAAGGAGTATGTACATTTATTGTTTTCATGAGAATAGATAAAGTAAACTTTGCCATATTTTTTCTAAAAAGAGATTAAATGCTTAAACCTCATAATAAACACCGATTAGTTCATCAGTTTACTCAAAAGGTGCACAGCATAACAATGCGTGAGGAGCAATACTTCAGCAAAAAAAAAATAGTTTATACTTCATGTAGTAATCTTACTTGAGTCACCAATGTGAAAAGCCATTTGAACATTTTCCTGTAAAAATCCAATTTACCAGAATTCATTTTAAAAGCTTCTAATGTTTAGTGTTGCACTGTATTTTTTCAGGTAAAAAAAAAGTATAAAGCTGTCATATGGCAGCCTGGAGAAATCTGTAGGACACACTACTGTGCTTTGTAAACCGGAGGCTTTGTGAGCCATCTGTTGCCATAGATTCTGGCTCCAGTAGATGATTTCATACTTAACCTTTGACTTCAGACAGTTGGTGTCAGTACAGAGTTTGAGGGAACTCACATGGATGTGATAAGTAAAAGCAGCTAAGTGTGGTTTTGTAGCATGCTTAGATGAAGTGTGAAAAATGAGGTATTTCCTTGCAAAAGCAGTTGACTACTGTCTGACAGAGTGAGTTTTTTGCAAGCTTATGTCACAGACTGGCTCAAATAGGCATCAGGATGGTGGGGATATGAATCTTAAGGTGTTAACTTCAACAATAAGTCTGCAGATTACAGCAACATTTGCAATAGGGACCTATCCTTTAGATTGATTAAAGTCATATAGTTTGTGGCATTTTTTTATTCTCATGAATGTGAAACAGATTTTGCTGGATTTGGACAGGTAAAAATTGTTGGAGGTCTGACTTGAGATAAACTGAAAATAAGTCTGATGTCCTATGTGATTTTGAAATTCTATAATGCAGTGTGCTTGGTGCCAAATAGCAATGGTAACTTTTGACAATATTTGGAGAAGAAGGTCCCTATTTGCTCCAAAAGAAAAGGAACTTACAAAACTCAGCAGCTGTTAACATCGACTATACCTTTTCCTATAAATGCCGCCTGGCCTGCTGCGTTCACCAGTGACTTCTTGTGTGTGTAGCTGTTAATATTGGTTTGTCCCCTAAATAGGAACAAGAATTAACTTGTGCCTGTCTAGGGGAATGAAAGCAAGATGCCAACTGTATGCAAGAGTCTGTATGAAAGAATAATCTCATTGAATTTTAGAAATTTAAGATCTTTAGGTCCATTGAATTACTGGCAGAAAATGTGCCATACACCTAATACGGCTATGCTTGATCCATGCCCTTGAAGAAGTTCTAACAAACTATTATGGGCCTGAAAGACAAATTGTTTCTTTTTCCACAATTGCTACCTGTTCTGCTGAGAATTTCCTGTATTTTTCTGTTTTTAATTTGGATTTTTACTATTGTTATATTCTCATTTCTTTTCAGCTCTGGACATGGATTTTCCTTATCCAGATTACCTTTGTCTCACCAACATTTTATACACCCCATTTACAATATGTCTCCTTTTAATCTCTTTTCCAAGGAAGAAATCCCAGCTATCCTTCTGGTGATAGTTTTCCACTACAAGATCTTTGCACTAATCACAAGCATTTTCCCATCCTGCAGCAAGTTGTCCTGTGTTTCTTGCACATGGAGATGTATTAAATCTAGAATGGATTCTGGGAATCATTCTGCAACTGAGTCTGAGAGAATAGCTGATCATTGACAGATAAGAGCCTCTAGAATTTTGGATGCCATGCTGCACTCTTGGTCAAGGTCATGGAGAAGAGGATTGATAACTTGTATCATTTGGGAAGCACATGACTTTCCAGACACACAGTGCAGAAACAGTTGAACCAGAGAGTTACAGAGCCTCATGACAATATAAAAAGTCTGAATCCAGTGATGGAAAATATTTCATCCAGCACTGAAGTGAATGCAGTTACTTTATTTTTGGTCACTGTGTCAATAGACTCAGGCAGAAATCACTCACCTGCCAGTGACTCTCTGTCATTTAGGAGTTATACCATGGCCTATTTCAACTTCTAAAAATGTTAGTGATAAATTTGATTGGCTATTTCTTGCCCATTTCTCTGATTGATCCAGATCCTGTTGTAACCTTGGATAGCCTTATTCACTGTCCATTATGCTGTCATTTTGGTGTCAATCGTAAACCTGTTCAGCATGCCAACTACATTCTCTTCTGAATCATTAACATATGTAACAAACAAGAAAGGACCAAGCACCAATATCTGAGGTACATCATGCTCTCCAATCTGAAAAGCAGCCATCAACAACAACCCTTTGCTTCCAATTTGCTATCTCACCTTAGATATCTTAATCCTGTGGAGTAACCTATTCGATGGAACCTTGTCACGTGTCTCCCAAAAGTAAATGCCTAGTCATTTAACTGGGTATTTACTTAGAAGCATTTAAAATAAACTGGTGACAAAATGTAATCAGGTGAAGCAATTGCTTTTTATAAGAACATTTGGAAAACTCTTCTCCAGTAATTTATGTTAGTTCAATTTATTGATATACTGCACCTTTGGTACTCTGCTACAAGGATTAATGTAAATTAATGCATTGTGTTAGCTGATAAGCAACATTTGGGTAAAGCTATCATTATCATAGCTCTACCCTACCCTTTAATGCTGTTGGAGGTGACAGTGTTAGAATATGAATGAGATGCCTGATAATATGGACATCCTCTTTAAGGGAATGCCATTAGTTTCTTTTGTCTTTTGAAATATGGGAGGAAAAGCGGAACATCTGGAAGAAACCTATTGGGTCACAGGCAGAATGTATAAACTCCTTACAGACAGCAGTGGGAATTGAAACTCAACCTTCTGATTGCTGGTACTGTAGGCATTACGCTAACTGCTACACTACCGTGCTCCCCAGTATGCCGTCCGTAGTGAGTTAGCTATGCTCAACTCTGCCCTCCAAGTCACGCACAAATTTCATGCAGCAGAAACTTGAAGAGAGAGGCTACCTCCACGTATACTGGCAAGGCCTTACTTGGCATAGAAACAGGGCCTTCGGACTACCAAATCTACAATGACTAACAAACATACACTAATCATGCACTCATTCTATTTTTTATTCTCTTAACTCTCCCCAGATTCCACCACACTTTACAATGCCAGTTCTAGTCCCAACTGACCCATTAATCTGCTCATCTTTAGGATGAGGGAGAAAACTGGAGCACACAGAGGAGACTAATGTGGTCAGAGGGAGAACATGCAAACTTAACACATGCAGCACTGGAGGTCAGGATTGAAGTAGACGTGATGGAGCTGTGATGTAGCAGCTCTACCAGAATCCTCCGCATGCATTTCTCATGGATAAATCTTGACATGAAGGGGCAGAGCAAACTCTACTGGAAAAATAATGAAACTGAACTTTGACAGCTGTTTGAGGCAGCTGAACCAGCTGTCAAACTTATCATAGCTGTGAATCTCCCTAAATGTCAGAAACATTCAAAAATTGTTAAAAATAATGCATGTTGTTAAAACAAAATCATTTAACTTCTAAATATGAAACAGTCCAAAGTATCAAAATGAACTTAAAAAATAACAAATGCTCATTTGGAGCATAAACATTAACCATAACAACTTTTTTGTTAAGTAACAAACCAGTAATTAACTAAAATCTACCATTCAGATCTGAAATAGTCTCATAATGCACAAATGAAATTGAAGGATCTATAAAAATAGAAACGCCTTTCACTTTGGCCTGTGAATTCGAATGTTGCTGTTAGTCCTTCCAAAAGCTGGGTGGCAGTGTTAGCAGTGAGGAGGATGCTAAGAGGATGCAGGGTGACTTGGATAGGTTGGGTGAGTGGGCAAACTCATGGCAGATGCAATTTAATGTGGATAAATGTGAAGTTATCCACTTTGGTGGCAAAAATAGGAAAACAGATTATTATCTGAATGGTGGCCGATTAGGAAAAGGGGAGGTGCAACGAGACCTGGGTGTCATTATACACCAGTCATTGAAAGTGGGCATGCAGGTACAGCAGGCGGTGAAAAAGGCGAACGGTATGCTGGCATTTATAGCGAGAGGATTCGAGTACAGGAGCAGGGAGGTACTACTGCAGTTGTACAAGGCCTTGGTGAGACCACACCTGGAGTATTGTGTGCAGTTTTGGTCCCCTAATCTGAGGAAAGACATCTTTGCCATAGAGGGAGTACAAAGAAGGTTCACCAGATTGATTCCTGGGATGGCAGGTCTTTCATATGAAGAAAGACTGGATGAACTGGGCTTGTACTCGTTGGAATTTAGAAGATTGAGGGGGGATCTGATTGAAACGTATAAGATCCTAAAGGGATTGGACAGGCTAGATGCAGGAAGATTGTTCCCGATGTTGGGGAGGTCTAGAACGAGGGGTCACAGTTTGAGGATAGAGGGGAAGCCTTTTAGGACCGAGGTTAGGAAAAACTTCTTCACACAGAGAGTGGTGAATCTGTGGAATTCTCTGCCACAGCAAACTGTTGAGGCCAGTTCATTAGCTATGTTTAAAAGGAAGTTAGATATGGCCCTTGTGGCTACAGGGGTCAGGGGGTATGGAGGGAAGGCTGGGTTCTGAGTTGGATGATCAGCCATGATCATAATAAATGGCGGTGCAGGCTCGAAGGGCCGAATGGCCTACTCCTGCACCTATTTTCTATGTTTCTATGTTTCTAAAACCTAAAAAAATGCTGATTATCCTCTTTCCGCACGAGTTTCTTGTACGAAAATAATATCAGCATTCATCCTATAGAATACTTTAGAATTTTTCTTCCATTTAATTGGGTGGTTTAAACCATTTGTATTCCAAGAAACCAAATTTCGGACATTTTGGTAGTTTCAAGTCAGCCCGTTTAAAGAAAAGATCTAAATTAAAAATAAGAACAAAGATACCACTCCCCTCCCACAAAAACCCGGAAAAAAGCCAGAAAGTGGCCAATGCTAAATCTAATGCTAAATCTAACCCAATCTCTCCAGAAGGCAACCAAAAAGAAATATATTTTTCTTAAAAAACACCACCCGTGGTCAAAAAAGTAAAAAAGCGATTACTATAAATGTAAAGAAAAGATTACAACAATTACAAACACGAAATAGTTTCTTCTTACTCATATTTAAAAAGAAGAGACCAAGAACTAATTCATATTATTAGATTTTTCATATATAAATGACCGGAATTGACGCAGCAAGAAAAAATTAATTCTGAGAAGAAGGAGAGATCGATCCACCATCTTAAGATGTAATACTTTTCCAATAAAGTTTCAAAGAAAAGGAAAATCAAACACTGAATCTACTATTTAATTACTCTCAAAAGCAAAATGATTAAAAGTAAAAAATACAAAATCATTAATTCTATGTTCTATGTTTTATGAAAAAAAGAATACTTTTATTCAAAAATACAAAAAATACCTACACTACAAAACCAAGGCAAGAACCCTCAAAATATAAAAATATAAATGTTTACGCTCCAAATGTTGATTGTCCTGAATTTTTTAAACATTTCTTTACATCCCATCCTACCTTAAATGATTATATGTTGATTATGGGTGGAGATTTCAACTGTTGTTTAAATCCTTTGATGGATAGATCTATGTCTAATCAGGCACTCCCGAACAAATTGGCTACTCTTATTTACTCTTTTATGGTTGACTCTGGAATATAAGAAATTTGGAGATTCTTATACCCCAACGATAGAGAGTTTTCATTCTTTTCACATGTATATCATCATTATTCTAGAACTGATTACTTTCTTATTGACTCTTGATTAATTCCACTTGTTATTGACTGCAAATATGACTCCATTGCTGTCTCCAATCATGCGCCATTGAAACTATCTATTAAGTCAATGGATACATCTTCTAGTACTAGACAATGGTGATTTAATACCACTTGGCTTCAGAACTCGGACTTTGTTAATTTTATCGAAGAACAGATTAATTTGTTCTTCACAACGAATTTTATGGAGGGAATTTCCAGCGGGGTACTATGGGATACTTTTAAAGCATATATTCATGGACAAATTATTTCATATTCTGCTATACTGAAAAAGCGAACTAATAATAAAATACTTAAGCTGGTTGACAAGATCAAAGAAATTGACAAGAAATATTCTATTGCTCCTAATCAGGAGCTTTATAAAGAGAGAGTTGAACTTCAAATAGAACATAGTCTATTACTATCATCTTCGATTAAAAATCAATTAATTAAAACTAGGAGTCAATTTTATATACATGGTGATAAAACTGGGAAACTACTGGCTAATCAACTGAAATCGGCTTCGGTTAAACACCAGATTGTTAAGATTCGTAAAATTGACAGTACTCTGTTTGTTGATCATGATGAGATAAACGAATTCTTTCAAGATTTTTATACCTCTCTATAACAATCAGAATTTCCTGATGACCCCACTATAATGCATGAATTTTTAAACAAATTGAATATTCCAAAATTACCACTCAATGAACATTTAAAACTAGATGTCCCTATTACGGTAGAAGAAATAAAAAATGCTATTTCCTCGATGAATTCAGGTAAAGCACCTGGTCCAGATGGTTATACAGTAGAATTTTTAAAATCCTTCTCTACTATACTTTCTCCTCGGTTATGTGGAATCTTTAAGGATGCAATGTCTATAGGTAAATTACCACAATCTTTTTATTGAGCTTCTATTTCCCTAATTCTTAAAAAGATAAGGATCCTACTGAATGTGCATCTTATAGGCCTATATCTTTGCTGAATGTGGATTCTAAGATTTTTTCTAAAATATTGGCAACGAGACTGGAGAATGTATTGCCTCAAATTATTTCTGTTGATCAGCCTGGATTTATTAAAAATCGTTACTCCTTCTTTAATATTAGGAGATTAATGAATATTGTTTATACTTCTTCACCTAGAAATCCAGAATGCGTCATCTCATTAGATGCTGAGAAAGCTTTTGATAGAGTCGAATGGACACATTTGTTTAATACGCTTGAGAAATTTAATTTTAGTCCGATATTTATATCTTGTATTAAACTGATATAACGTACTCCTTTGGCTTTGGTATTTACCAATAATCAAAGATCTCCCTTTTTTCAGTTATTCCGTGGTACTAGGCAGGGTTGCCCTCTTAGTCCATTATTATTCGATATTGCCCTGGAACCGTTAGCTATTGCTATTCGTGACTCCCCTAATATATTTGGTATTATCCATGGGAATGAGATACATAAATTATCATTATATGCAGATGATTTACTATTATATATTTCTAACCCCGAGAAATCCATTCCAGCAGTATTATCTCTGCTTGCTTAGTTCAGTAGTTTTTCTGGTAACAAATTGAATCTTGGTAAGAGTGAACCTTTTCCATTAAATATGCAGGTTTCCATTTATAGAAGTTCACCAGTCAGATTCATTACTGACTATTTTACTTATTTTGGGGTTAAAATTGCTCAGAGACATAAGGACTCATTCAAGCTCAATTTTTTACCGTTAATTAGTCAGGTTAAACAATTGCTTACTAAATGGTCCCATTGTCTCTATCACTGATTGGCTGAATCAATGATATTAAAATGATTATTCTACCTAAAATTTAATATCTATTTCAAGCGGTACCAATTTTTATTCCTAAATCTTTTTTTAATACTATTTATACTAAAATTTCCTCCTATATATGGCAGAATAAAAATCCCAGGTTAAGTAAAAAATATTTACAGAAGTCCAAGAAAGATGGCGGTTTAACATTGCCAAATTTAAGATTCTATTACTGGGCAATTAATATTCGATATTTAATATTTTGTACACAAGATTGGGATATAATTCCAAGTCCACAATGGGTAAACCTTGAAGGTTACTCTGTACAAGGGTTTTCATTGGTTTCTATTTTAGGAACTTCACTTCCCATTGTGTTTTCTAAATTGAGTAAACAAGTGGTTAATCCAATAATTAAACATACATTATGAATATGGTTCCAATTTTGTAAATTTTTTGGTCTGAACAAATCTATACTATCAAGCCCTATTATATCTAATCTTTTTTTCCAACCCTCAGTTATGGATCAAGCCTTTTTGATATGGAAAATGAAGGGTATAACATGTTTCCGTGATTTACTTCTGAATAGCTGTTTCATGTCTTTTGAACAGTTATCTAATAAATATAACTTGCCCAGATCCCAATTTTTTTAGATATTTACAAATAGGAAACTTTTTTAATACCATGCTGTCTACCTTTCGGATTTTCAAGATTCAAGATTCAAGAAACTTTATTGTTATTCTAACTGTACATCAGCTCTGCAGGGCAGAATGAGACAGCGTTTCTCAGGAGCAGTGCAATCATAACGTAACAAATGCAACACTAAATAATAAACATAACAATAAATAGTAAAATTTCACACTCTACTGATATCACGGACAAAATTTTAGGGTTAAATCCTTATTAGAAGGGATTTATAGCAACAATTTATGATATAATTATGAAAATACAGCCAGGTATATCTGATAAAATTAAAAATGAATGGGAAAGGGAATTTCAACTTCGCCTACCTATAGAGAAATGGGAAAAAAATTTTCAATCAGTTAGCTCTTCCTCTATATGTGCTAAACATATGCTGATACAACTTAAGGTAGTGCATAGGGCCCACATGTCTAAAGATAAATTAGCTTGATTTTACTCCCATATAAATCCTATTTGTGACAGATGTCACTCTGAGATGGCTTCTTTGACTCATATGTTCTGGTCCTGCCCTCTCTTGGAAAAACTTTGGAAAGATATTTTTGATATTATT
This sequence comes from Mobula hypostoma, assembly GCF_963921235.1. Classification (NCBI taxonomy): domain Eukaryota; kingdom Metazoa; phylum Chordata; class Chondrichthyes; order Myliobatiformes; family Myliobatidae; genus Mobula; species Mobula hypostoma. Next base: position 1,046,459 of record NC_086128.1, read on the forward strand.
TCAACAGTTTTGCGTTTTGATTTATAACCCCATCCTATTATAGCAATTTTTGGTTTGCCAATGACAGAACATAGATCTTTATCCTCTTCAGCTTGTCGGATTTGTTATATTAATGGCCAGAAGATCCATTTTATTGATTTGGAAGGAGACCAACCAACCCCCCTACTACATTTCGATGGTTTTCTCAAACTATATCATGTTTAAGTTTAGAAAAAATCAGAAGTGTCATTCTTGATCCTTCGGTTAAATTTGAAGAGACTTGGAAGCCATTTATTCAACATTTTCATATGATGTAGTTTGACCTTTTCAGAATCCTTTTTATTAACTTAGAATATATGAATGGAGGAGCGGAGTTGACAACATTAATGAATGTATTCAATCTAATATATTGGTTCAGCCTTGTTTTGTTCTGTTTGCTTTTTTTGGGTTTAGCCATTAGTTCATTTTTTTTTGTTTTTTGGGTTTTTTTCTTTGCAATATCCCTTTCTTTTTATTTCTTTTCTCTTCATGATTAACTATATCAAGAGTTTGGAAGTCTATTACACTTGTACTATTTGTAGTCTTTTTTTTGTATATGTTTATTAACAATAAGGTAATTCCAATCTCTTCGTATCACTATTGTTATTATGTTTATGGACTTGAAAACTAATAAAAAGATTAAAAAAGAAAGAAAGAAAAATAACAAATGCTAATTCTAAACACAAAATAATCTGCAGATGCTGGGGTCAAAGCAACACACACAACACACTGGAGGAACTCAGCAGGTCGGGCAGCATCCGTGGAAGAGATCGGTCGACGTTTTGGGCCGGAACCTTTCGTCAGGACAGTTCTTTGCTGCCACAACACGTCACCAAGATCACTGAAGGAACTGACCTTCAGCAGATGTAACCCGGCACAGATTCTCCACTGGAATGCCCACCATTAGAAGCAGCAAATTGCAGAAATTTGTGCTTCCTTTCAAGACCACGTCAGGGCTCATATCTGAAAATATTCTTGAAACATACTACAAACAACTGACTTTAACTTGTGAATTCAGTGTTCACAAGGATATTCCAATGTCACAGACAGTTAGGTGGAAAAGTGCTGAAATCTGTTTGAAAAATCTAGGTCAACAATATATATTGGAACTTATTTCAAAAAGATCTTGAGTGCCCATAAGACCATAAGACATAAGAGCAAAGTTCGGCTATTCAGCCCATCAAGTCTGCTCTGCCATTCCATCATGGCGGATCCTGGATCCCACTCAACCCCATGCACCTGTCTTCTCACTATATCCTTTGATGTCCTGACTGATCTGGAGATGATCAACTTCCGCTTTGAATATACCCACGGACTTGGCCTCCACCGCAGTCTGCCCCAGAGCATTCCACAGATTCACTACTCTCTGGCTAAAAGAATACCTCCTTAACTCTGTTCTAAAGGGTTTCCCCTCAATATTGAGGCTGTCCCCTCTTGTTCTGGATACCCCCACCATAGGAAACATCCTCTCCACGACCACCTTGCCTGGTCCTTTCAACATTCAGTAGGTTTCAATGAAATCTTCATGCATTCTTTTGAATTCCAGTGAGTACAGGTCCAAAGCTGCCAAATGCTCGTTATATGTTAACCCCTTCATTCCTGGAATCACCCTCGTGAACCTCCTCTGGACTCTCTTCAATGACAACACATCCTTTGTGAGATACGGGGCCCAAAACTGTTGACAATACACCAAGTGTGGCCTACTAGAGTTTTATAAATCCTCAGCATTAACTCCTTGTTTTAATATTCTATTCCCCTTGAAACGAATGCTAACATTGCATTTGCTTTCTTTCCCACAGACTCAACCTGTAAATTAACCTTCTGGGAGATTTGCACAAGGACTCCCAAGTTCCTCTACACCTCTGATGTTTGAACCTTCTCCCTATTTAGATAATAGTCTGTGTTATTGTTCCTTTTACCAAAATGCATTATCATTTCCCAGTACTGTATCCAACTGCCACTTTTTTGCCTATTCTTCCAACTTGTCTAGGTCCTGCTGCAATCACATTGCTTCCTCAGCACTACCTACCCCTCAACCTATCTTCGTATCATCCACAAACTTTGCCACAAAGCCATCAATTCCATTATCTAAATCATTGACAAACAATGTGAAAAGCAGCGGTCCCAATACTGAGCCCTGAGGAACACCACTAGTCACTAGCACCAACCAGAAAAGGCCCCTTTTATTCCCTCTCACTGCCTCCTGCCTGTCAGCCATTCCTCTATCCATGCCAGTATCTTTCCTGTAACGCCACAGGATTTTATCTACTCAAGCAGCCTCATGTGTGGCACCTTATCAAATGTCTTCTGAAAATCTAAGTAAATGACATCCACTGTCTCTCCTTTGTCCGCTCTACTTGTTACCTCCTTGAAGAACTAACAGGTTTGTCAGCCAAGATTTCCCTTTACAGAAACCATGCTGGCTTTGATTTATTTTATCATTTGTCTCCAAGTACCTTGAAACCCCATCCTTAATAATGGACTCCAACACTTTCCCACCTACTGAGGTTAGATGAACTGGCTTACAATTTCCTTTCTTTCACCTTCCTCCTTTCTCCTTATACCTTGTAACAGATTGTTGTGAGTCAAGAGTGGAGTGACATTTGCAATCTTCCAGTCCTCTGGGACCATGCCAGAATCAAATGATTCTTGAAAGATCATGACTGTTTCATCTGTTATCTCTTCAGCAACCTCTCTCAGGACTCTGGGATGTAGTCCATCTGGTCCAGGTGACTTATCCACCTTAAGATCTTTCAGTTTGCCGAGCACTTCTCCCTTTGTAATAGCAATGGCACTCACTCCTGCTCTCTGACCCTCATGGACCTCTGGCACACTGCCAGTGTCTTGCACAGTGAAGACTGATGCAAAGTACTCATTCAGTACATCTGCCATTTCTTTGACCCCCATTACTACCTCACCTGCATCATTTTCCGGTGGTCCAATATCAGCTCTGACTTCTTTTTTACTCTTTATATAACAATGGCATTGTTAGCATTACTTCAGTGTCGATTTCTACACTGTGGAAGAAAGTATGCCGCCTTTCTTACCAAAAGTGCTGACAATGAGAGTATTTTTGTTACTTTGAAGCGTATGATCATTTTGCTCCATTAAAAATAAAAGTTCTAATGCAAAATATTACCGAAAAAACAAATTCTTAGTCAAATAGTTTTAAAATTTCTTAACAGGGACTAAATGTTACAATGAAGTTTAGCATGGAATTCAACAGCATGTTTTTATGCGAGTCTTTCATGAAACGTTAGCTGATTTAAAATTCATTCCTAAGTCACAAAACTTATGGGTCTGACTTCTAATTTTACCTATGTTCTCATTCACTTTCTTTATCCTTCTTGCATAAACTTCGTTATATTAGTGTGATATCACAATCAAGCTCACATACAGTTATAGAGTTATTTTTATTGAGCTAGTCACTTATGATTATTTTCAGCTGGATTCTGTGCTTGCATTTAACAATTTCCTGAGTAAAACTTAGTTTAACAACATCCAGGGTAAAGTTACCCTTTTAATCCAGAATCTCAGCCAAACAGCTGCTGTTGTGATGGATCTTACAGCCTTGTACAATGCTGCTTTGATGTAACTTCACAAATAAAGGTAACAGATGATAGCTGCTTCCTTTCATTAACAAGTGCAATATTTTAAACTTCCAAGAAAGCTAGAAAAATAAAAGATAACTCTGTGATTTTTTGATTTTACCTTCCCTGGGGCAATTTACAATAAAATTCCTGCCTGTGGTTCTAATTTTTGAAGTTTAAGAGCACAACGATTCTATGTTGTTACTTGCATGATCTTTCCAGCCATAACAGTTAAAGTTCCACTCTCATAGAAATACATTCTGAACATTCAAAAGTGAATTTCAGTAGGTGTTCATGTTACAGACTATCATTATGATTTCAATACATTTTTGACAAAACCATAAATACCCAGCTCATAGGGTTTAGTACTGCCACTCAATTAATCACAATGCCGTCTTTCTCACTAAGTGGTTGTTTGTAAAAAAAAATTTGATTGCTGTAAGTCAGCCAAAAAGACACTTTTCAAAGTGTTACCTTCTTATCTTCATCTAGAGCTTGTAAAATAAATAAACTGGTCTGGATTTTTTAAGAGAATTGTCAGTTTCCTTGGATACTCTGACCTAATCCACTTGTTGAAAAGGCTTTTGAAGGCTAAGTAAGGAAAACAATGGACCCTGACCTGACAACTGATCCTTGCAATATTTCCAATGCTTTCAATATAACTTCCCTCAGTTATTAACTAATGATAGAAAGTATTGTTGGTAATGCTATCAAATAATATGTACTCAACAATAATCTGCTCACTGATACCTTGCTTGGTGCTGAGATTTGTTCTAGAACTTTTAATAGAACTCTAGTTGTGAATCAAGAGAGACCGACATCCAAATTGACATTTAACTGAAGTGGACCTCAAGGAATTTTGGTAAACCGAAGTCATGAGCATCAAAGTAAAACATTCCAACATTTGGAGTCATACTGTACCTCACACAAAGGCTAATGGTTGTGATTGTTAGAAGTCTGATATCCCACCTCCAGGCCCAAAAGCAAGAGTTCATCATGGCAGAGTCCTTGGACTTTCTCAGTGACCTTCTTTCTATAATTAGGTAATGAAGCAGTCCAAGTGTGTATTCAGCAAACTCTAGACTACCTTCAGGAAGGGTCAGAAAAAATGTCAGGCATCACTAGATAGAAATGCCTTTGACATTTGGAGATATTTTTATCACTGAATCTTCCATCATTAACATTCCGGTCTTACTATGATCGGAAATTCAGTTGGGTCAACCACATAAATACTTGGCTGCAAGATTAGTTCAAAGAGTGAACTATCTTCTGGCAAGACATACTCCCCTCCTGAAATCCCAGAAACGTTGTACTACCTACAAGACATAATTCAAGAGCTTAATGGAAATCTTTCCTCTTGCCTGGATGAGTGAAGTTCTAATATCTCTCTGGAAGCTCAATACTATGTAGAATAAAGTAATCCATTTGATTGGCACTCCAAGCACCACTCTGTCCTATGCTCTAACTCACTCCAAGAAACATGGCTGTATGACTATCTACAGCACTGTAGCCACTCATCTGGAACTCCTTGAACACACTATCTAGAAGAACGAGCAGCAGGAGCATGAGTAGTCCACCATCCACAGGCTCTTAGCTAGTTCATACATCATCCTAATTTGGAAATGGAAACAGTTCCTTCACCTTCACTCAACAGTGCAAAACAAATGGCTCACACCACCTTTGTGACAGTTAGTTGGACAACAAATACCACCTGTACTAGCTTCCAACATCCTGAAAAAGCTTGTGAAAAAAGATCAATAGATTATTTCAATAGTTAATAGTGCATAATGTCTGAAATATAATCAGCAATAGTGTGGAATTTTCTGCACTTAGAGAGGTAAATACTTACTCATGACTTTACTCATGCTAATTTGAAGTTAGCTACTCAGGAGACATTTGATCAGAAGAGTTCACTGTGTGGCTTTCCTCTGCACCTTTGCTGATCCATCAGTCTCACATAGCTATTATTGCAGCACAGCTCAGATGTGTCTATTTTGTCTTACCATGAATGGCTAAAGATATTAGATATACATTTAGTGGAGCTTAGGAGAGTGGTATGTAACCTTATTGAAATATATGAGATCCTTGGTGGGTATGAGAGGGTATATGTTGAAATATTTTCACCATTAAGAGAAACTTGAAATAGGTTATTCACTGAATAACATAAGTTTTGTTATGAACACTGTTTTTTATTTATGAGAGCCTATTTACAGGGAAATCACAATCGTATTCAATGCATGTAGTTGTAAAACCTGCTGTGGGATTCAGCATCTTCTGCAATGCTAATTATGTAGCACTGTAAAACATTTTATAAGGTGTGCAAGACTATAATGTACAAGTAGGAGATCTTTCATTTATTCCCATTGAAATGTTGGAGCTTTCTGTTCTGTTTGATTGGGTATGGTACTATTCTCCTGAATATCAACTCTTGGTTGTTTAAAAGTACACAATGCAAATAGAAAAGACAACAGTTAAAATCACATATCATTGCATGATTTTGACACTTTACAGGAAGAGGTTCTCTATTACTGTTCTCCCACCTAAAATTAATCTTCCTATCATTATAGTCATAGTCATAGTCATACTTTATTGATCCCAGGGGGAAATTGGTTTTCGTTACAGTTGCACCATAAATAATAAATAGTAATAGAACCATAAATAGTTAAATAGTAATATGTAAATTATGCCAGTAAATTATGAAATAAGTCCAGGACCAGCCTATTGGCACAGGGTGTCTGACCCTCCAAGGGAGGAGTTGTAAAGTTTGATGGCCACAGGCAGGAATGACTTCCTATGACGCTCTGTGTTGCATCTCGGTGGAATGAGTCTCTGGCTGAATGTACTCCTGTGCCCACCCAGTACATTATGTAGTGAATGGGAGACATTGTCCAAGATGGCATGCAACTTAGACAGCATCCTCTTTTCAGACACTACCGTGAGAGAGTCCAGTTCCATTCCCACAACATCACTGACCTTACGAATAAGTTTGTTGATTCTGTTGGTGTCTGCTACCCTCAGCCTGCTGCCCCAGCACACAACAGCAAACATGATCGCACTGGCCACCACAGACTCATAGAACATCCTCAGCATCATCCGGCAGATGTTAAAGGACCTCAGTCTCCTCAGGAAATAGAGACGGCTCTGACCCTTCTTGTAGACAGCCTCAGTGTTCTTTGACCAGTATGATAACATGATAGCATTTTTTCCAAAGTTTAACTGAGGTTACAGATTCAGAAAAGCAGTATAACATTGTGAAGGATAGAATGTCATATTTTGTTTGATGTTAAGTCTTTGTGTATTAAATATTCATGTATTTTCTTGTAATTCAATGTTATGTAGCCCCCTGGTAAGCCTCAGGCTCGCTCAGCTTGCTTTTGTCTAGGGGAGCAGCCTTTGGCCCCGCCAAACTGGGTAATCAAGTTTATGTGGATGCCATGTGATGTACCCCACACCATCAAATAACAGACAGCACACAATGTACGATTTACAGATTACATTTTATAGATCTTACTGGAAATATGTAATTAATAGAGATACAATATAAAAGGAAAGTAAAAGGCGCCAAACTTATCAAAGTTCAACCACTTCATGCACAACCGTTGGAGCTCAATTAATGGAGTTTTCTTTCCACCATTCGATCCTCTCCGACCTCCTCGACCCGCCGCCTGGGACCAACCATAGTGGTCAACCAGAGCACGTCCGGCACGTCCTTCCTCTTCGATTCTCCTCCCGAAAAGCCCTGGGCCTCGGACTCCCTCTTGGGTCCGATCCTTGCCCAGCTTACAGCATCTCTTTCATCACGTCTCTTCTCTCTGACCCCATCGTGCCTTCTGCCCAAAGCCCGTGACAACAATAGCTTACAGACACACAGGAAAGAATAACATCTATCCCAATTGGTTAGCAAATGAATACAATTCTCATTATCAGTAATTATAACCCAAACAAGCTGCTACCGTTAACTCAGCAGTTAACATTACAGAGAAGCCATTTTATTAGCTTTAGCAGTAACATCAAAGAAGAAACCTTTTACACTGTCCCCCCACCAAATTTAGTCATGTCCTCATGACTTCTAAGTAACTCACCAACCCTTCCTGCAGACACAAAAACCCAATCCAGGTACAAACAGTGACATTGCTCCCCAAACAGTTCCCCAGGCGCTACATAGGCCAACCTATCTGGGAGTTTCCTAATCCTCCGAGACCTCCGTACCCCCTCATCTAAACCCTTCAGGCTCGGATACTACGGGGGACACCTCGGGTCTGCTTGCCAACTCCTCTCTCAATCTCTCACTCATGCCTCCACTGCAACTCGGAGCCCCCTGTCCCGTGTCCGGGGCCCCACTTCTTTTCCTTCAGGGTCCTGCAGTAACCCAGGCTGCCCACAGATAACATAGAACATAGAACATAGAATATTACAGCACAGTACAGGCCCTTCGGCCCACAATGTTGTGCCAACCCTCAAACCCTGCCTCCCATATAAGCCCCCACCTTAGATTCCTCCATATACCTGTCTAGTAGTCTCTTAAACTTCACTAGTGTATCTGCCTCCACCACTGACTCAGGCAGTGCATTCCACGCACCAACCACTTTCTGAGTAAAAAACCTTCCTCTAATATCCCCCTTGAACTTCCCACCCCTTACCTTAAAGCCATGTCCTCTTGTATTGAGCAGTGGTGCCCTGGGGAAGAGGCACTGGCTATCCACTCTATCTATTCCTCTTATTATCTTGTACACCTCTATCATGTCTCCTCTCATCCTCCTTCTCTCCAAAGAGTAAAGCCCTAGCTCCCTTAATCTCTGATCGTAATACATACTTTCTAAGCCAGGCAGCATCCTGGTAAATCTCCTCTGTACCCTTTCCAATGCTTCCACATCCTTCCTATAATGAGGCGACCAGAACTGGACACAGTACTCCGAGTGTGGCCTAACCAGAGTTTTATAGAGCTGCATCATTACATCGCGACTCTTAAACTCTATCCCTCGACTTATGAAAGCTAACACCCCATAAGCTTTCTTAACTACCCTATCGACCTGTGAGGCAACTTTCAGGGATCTGTGGACATGTACCCCCAGATCCCTCTGCTCCTCCACACTACCAAGTATCCTGCCATTTACTTTGTACTCTGCCTTGGAGTTTGTCGTTCCAAAGTGTACCACCTCACACTTCTCCGGGTTGAACTCCATCTGCCACTTCTCAGCCCACTTCTGCATCCTATCAATGTCTCTCTGCAATCTTTGACAATCCTCTACACTATCTACAACACCACCAACCTTTGTGTCATCTGCAAACTTGCCAACCCACCCTTCTACTCCCACATCCAGGTCGTTAATAAAAATCACGAAAAGTAGAGGTCCCAGAACAGATCCTTGTGGGACACCACTAGTCACAATCCTCCAATCTGAATGTACTCCCTCCACCACCACCCTCTGCCTTCTGCAGACAAGTCAATTCTGAATCCACCTGGCCAAACCTCCCGGGATCCCATGCCTTCTAACTTTCTGAATAAGCCTACTCACTACCCCTGACTCAGAGGGAGAAGGGCCAAAAGTCTTTTCCTCAACCAAGGGGAAGTTAGTGAAAGGCAGCATGTACCATACATCCAGTACATCATCCTTCGAATCCGTATTCTTCCCCATTTCCTCGATTGGTAGCTGCTGTTTGATTTTCTCCAAACTGAAGCACTTAGCCTGGGCTGCCTCTGCAGCCTCTTCAGCCTCCTGCAATTGAGACGTCAGCTTCTTCTCTGACTCCTCCAACTCTCACCCCAGTCTCAGCAGTTCTGACCCACGCTTTGTGTCCATCTCCATCTGGGATGCGATTACACCATCAGCTTCTTCCAACCTGTTCTGGATCGATGTCTTGAGTTTCTGCTGATCCTTTCGAAGGTTGGTCATTGTTTCATCTCTCTGGATTAATTCATCAGTACATGACAGCAGTTTTGGCTCGGAATTCCGTTTCTCCGTCTCCACTTTGACGAGTGTCATCTTCAAGTCTTCAACGGCACTGGCCTCACATCATCGTCCCCCAAGGCGAATCCAAACCCTAGGCAATCATCCACATACTCCAAAACTCCAAACACCTCCACATCCCCCATGGTCTTCTTCATGCCCTGCGGGTAGGTTGCAGGGGCTCCGGATATGCCCTGGGGCATCTTTTCAGATCAAAAGAATCCTGGGGAACCTATAACAGCTGTCTTCTCCTCGTCGGCCTCACTCATTGGGATCTGGCAACATCCACTCCTCAGATCCAACACATTAAACCACGTCGCACCACACAAACAGACCATAGAGTATTCGGCCTCAAGAATGAGCAGGGACTCCAATTCTTCAATGGTTGTCCCAAAATTGCAGTACTCAGTCTCCAGCCTGAATTTCTGAGCCTTCAGTTCAGCGGTGCAAATCTCAATTGGAGCTGATGGATTTGTTGCAGCCTTCATCCACTTTCACAGCTGTTGAGTTCAAAGTAACTTCATGCGCCTGTTCCACTGTTAAGGTCTTGGTTGGATTGTTCATTGTCAGGGATCTCACCCTTGACCTTACCACGATGGGTGACCCTACCAGGAGCATAGCTCCGGACGGCATCGCTCTCGGGATCTCAGGACCACACAAGCTTCTCCACTGTGGCAAGGTGACCAACAAGATGTACTGATAACAAGAGCTGTTACTGGTGCTGAGGAGTGCTGGACAGACCATCGACTCATCTCGTCCACCATGAGAATGAAGATTTGGCCCAAAAGGAAACACCAAAATCAGAACACTATTAAGAAATTCAATGTTGACATCCTTCAAGGCATCAGCCATGTACAGAAGTTCCAACAAAATCTTCAAGAACAACTGCCTCAACAAATGCCACCATCTGTAGAAGAACACTGGAATCCATTGAAGAATGCTATCATCACCTCCTGCAAAGAAACAATTGGAGTCAAGATGAAAAAACATCAGGATTGGTTCAATGATAATGACAAACTACTCCAACAACTCATCGACGAAAAGAGAAAACTTTTCATCACCTTACAAAATGACCAACAATCGGCTACCAAAAGGAAACGCTATCAGGAATGCAAGGCTGCAGTCCAGAAGAGCACCAGAAACCTGAAAAACCAATGGTGGAGGCAGAAAGCTCAGGAAATCCAACAACTGGCAGACGCCAACGACACTCGAGGATTTTTCAATGCAACTAAGGCTATTTTTGGCCCATCCACTCACGGTCAAGCCCCTCTCAAAAGCAAAGATGGTTCAACCATCCTGAAGAGCAATGCTGACATCATTTCTAGATGGAGAGAGCACTTTGAAGATCTTCTAAATCAAATCATCTCATTTGACAGGAATGTGATTAACAATACTCCAAAACAGCCCGTTGACGACTCCCTAAGCAAAATACCAACACTTGAAGAAGTCAAGGAAGCCATCAAAATCTTGAAAAACAACAAGGCCGCTGGACTTGATGGAATACCAGCAGAAGTCTACAAAATTGGAGATAATCCGCTTCATTATCAACTGCATCAACTTCTCATCAAGCTCTGGATAAATGAAGACGTACCAGCAGACTTTAGAGACTCAGCAATCGTTACCGTCTACAAAAGGAAAGGCGATCGATCTGAATACGGAAACTATTGTGGAATCTCCCTGTTAGCAAAAGCAGGAAAGATCCTCACCCGCATCTTGAACAACTGGCTCAAGCCTTTAGCTGAGAAGATCCTTCCGGAGACAAGCCGGTTTTAGACTATCACATGGAGCAATCAACATGATCTTCACAATGCAACAACTACAAGAAAAATGTCGTGAACAACTTCAACCTTTGAACATTGCATTCATCAACCTCACCAAAGCCTTTGACTCGGTATCAAGGGAACTCCTATGGGATGTCCTCTCCACCTATGGATGCCCTGAAAAGTACACTCGAATCCCGAGACTCCTCCACGATGGCATGCTTGCTACAGTCATGGTCAGCAACAGTAACTGTGAGCCTTTTCAAGTTAGATCAGGAATAAAACAGGGAAGCGTAATTGCCCCTACTTTGTTCACTATCTTCCTTGCAACAATCTAGTTCGGCACGGACGAGAAGGGCCGAGATGGCCTGTCTCCATGCTGTAATTGTTATATGGTTATATGGTTATATAATCATCCACATTACCAAGGAAGACCTACCCCCAGGAATCGAAATTGTCTACAGAACAGATGACAGACTTTTCAATCTTGCCCATCTCAAGTCCAAAAACAAGACATCCACGAGTTCCCTCATCGAGTTCCAATACGCAGATGACAATAGTGTTGCAGCTCTTTCAGAAAACCACCTACAACAGATTCTGACTGCCTTCAACCGTGCATACACGAAACTTGGACTTACCATCAATTCCAAGAAGACTCAGATCATCTACCAACCGTCACCAACTGAGACAAATCGGATAGAACCATCAATTCAACTTGGAGAAATAACCCTGGAAAATGTGGACCACTTTCCGTATCTTGGAAGTCATCTCTCCTCCAATGCCGACCTTAATGATGAGATCCAACATTGTCTTAAATGCGCTGGAACAGCTTTTGGACATCTCCGAACAAGTCTTTCATGATCGTGACATCTGAACAGACACCAAAATGTTAGTGTACAAAGTAGTGGTAATCCCAACACTCCTGTACGTATCAGAAACCTGGATAACATACCGATGACATCTGAAGGCACTCGAAAAGTTCCATCAACACTGTCTTCAAAGCATCTTAAATATCAGCTGGGAAGATAGAAGAACCAACGTCAGTGTGCTAAATGAAGCAAAAACAATAAGCATTGAAGCCTACATCATCACGAACCAACTAAGATGGAGCGGTCATGTTGTTCGGATGAAAGACGAACGTCTGCTGAAACAAATCTTCTACTCCCAGCTTAAAGAAGGCAAACGTAAAAGAGGTGGACAACAGAAGAGATTCAAAGACGTCTTAAAAGCCGACATGAAGAAATGTAACATCGACATCAACAACTGGGAAACCAAGGCCAAGGACGGGAAACTCAGGCAAGCCATCATCCGAGAAGGAACAGCAACTTCCGAAGCCAAAAGATGTGCAGAATTAGAAGAAAAGAGAAGAAAATGGAAAGAGAGGCAGCAACAACCAAAGCCCAATCTGCCATCTGGAACTACCTGTCCTGAATGCGGAAGAACTTTCAAAGCCAAGGTTGGACTCATAAGCCACTTGAGAGCCCATAAGTAGATCAACAGAACGAAGACCATCATCCTCGACCTCGAGGGATAGCCATGACGACGACAGCAAATCTCCTCACTCAGGAGCTGCGTCCTTCTCCAGACCTGGCACTTGTCCAAAGAAAGTTTTACTGCGTTAATCCATAGTCGCCCGGGATTCCTCACTCACCTCGCTTCATTGTCTTCCAAGGTGAATCCCAATGCTAGGCGATCATCTACACATGCCAAAACTCCAAACAAGTCTACATCCCCCATGGTCTTCCCCATGCCCCGCAGGAAGGTTGCAAGGGCTCCAGATATGGCCTGTGGCATCTTTTCGGACCGGAAGAATCCTAGGGGAACTATAACGGCCACCTTCTCCTTGTCGGCCTCACTCATCGGGATCTGGCAACGTCCACTCCTCAGATCCAGCACATTAAACCATGTCGCACTATACAAACAGACCATCGCGTCTTTGGCCCTCAGGACTGTATACTGGTCAGGGACAGTGCGCCTGTACAGAGTCCTATAATCCACTATGTCTTCCATGGTTGCAGGGGCCAGTCGCGTGACCTCTCTCTCACCGAGGTGTCCTCAGTGGTTAACTCCCCTCCCTCATGGTATTTTGGAGCGTCCACTAAGAGGGTTTCACCCTCAGATACTTCCCCCTGGCTGTACCACAATCAGCTCTCTTTTAAATTCAGTACCGGCCCAATGCTGCTACACATGTCCTCACAAGCAGCTCGAAACACTGGGTGCACAGACAGTGCCCCCAAACAGCTCTCACCCACCTCCTCCTGGCAGGGCCCCATGCGCCTCCTTCACTAGCGGGGTGTTGGTCCCCTCCAGAATCGAAACTGCCCATCTCAATAGTGTGCGGACACATCAGCACTAACGATTCACGAACCTCAGACACCCCCACCTTGGCCTCCGAGAACTCCAGTTTCACTGACCAATAACCATTGTTTGGATAATCACTGGCACTAGTACCACAAATCTCCAGTGCCCTTAATGTTGTCAAGCGTAAATGCTTCAGAAACCGGTTGTAAAATGAACTGTACAACAACTTGACCTGCACCCCGGTGTCGAGGATGGGTTTAGCAAAGCTTCCATCTATCCGTAACAACACCCGAGGGCATGGTCCCTCTAAGCCTTCAGGAATAGGGTCTGTTCCTTTTGGAAGTTCCTTGGTACATTGCTGGGAACGTGCTCCTCCAGAGACCCCAAGCTGTTCCCCTACTGGGCCTCCACTAAGTTTCCTGACACCTTTCTGATCAGCTGAACAGTTGAGGGAGGGGCTGATCCCCCTGGCACCGCAAGCAATTTCTCTGCCCCCCCCCAGCAAAAGAAGATACCCTGAAAACTTTCCACCGATCTCCTGACACAGGTATGGAAAGCCCCCCAGGTGCTGCATTTTACTTCCAGTCGAACAAACACATTTTCCCCTGCTTTCAGATAACTGACAGCTGTCACTATGGGGTAATTGAACCTGACAGTTCTGACAACGTCAACAGCTCACCTATCCAAACTTCCAACCAATCCCTGTCACTTTCCCTCAGCCAAGCGCTGCCAGTCATCTAACAACTGAGAGATTCGTTCCACCCATGCCTCCGCCCCTCTAGGGGTGGACATTATCCCAAAAAACAGGTGGAGCCTGCCATAGCTGGAACATTTATTCGCAGACACTACCTCCGTATCAGACCGCTCTTTCCTCTCTCTCCTAACAGTATGGACAGCCCATGGCCCCGCCTCACCTGGGGCACCAATAGACACTGGCAGTCCCACCACCAACTCGTCAGCGCTAGTCTGAACTCGAACAAAGACCTCCGGGGTACCAACAGCCATCCCACCCAACAAGCATGCAGTAATAACCAGCAATCCCACAGAGGCAAACCAGTTTTCCGCCTCTGCAGCATGCATAATTTAAACAGGGCGATCACACATCTTCCACAGAATCCAATCCCGGACGAGCCCCCACAATGTAGCCTCCTGGTAAGCCTCAGGCTGGCTCAGCTCACTTTCGTCTGGGGGAGTAGCCTTCGGCCCCGCCAAACTGGGTGATCAAGTTTGTGTGGATGCCGTGTGATGTATCCCACCCTGCCAATTCACAGACAGTGTACCATTTACAGATTACACTTTATAGATCTTACTGGAACTGTGTAATTAATAGAGATACAATATAAAAGGCAAGTAAAAGGTGAACCACTTCGTGCACAACCGTTGGAGCTCAATTAATGGAGTTTTCTTTCCACCATTTGATCCCCTCTGACCTCCTCAGCCCGCCACCTGGGACCAACCATGGTGGTCAACCAGAGCGCACCCAGCACCTCCTTCCTCTTTGGTTCCCCTCCTGAAAAGCCCTGGGCCTTGGACTCCCTCTTGGATCCGATCCTCACCCAGCTTACAGCATCTCTCTCACCACATCTCTTCTCTCTGACCCCATCGTGCCTTCTGCCCAAAGCCCGCGAAAACAATAAAACAATAACTTACAGACACACAGGAAAGAATAACATATATCCCAATTGGTTAGCAAATGAATACAATTCTCGTTATCAGTAATTATAATCCAAACAAGCTGCTACCGTTAACTCAGCAGTTAACATTACAGAGAAGCCATTTTATTAGCCTTAGCAGTAACATAAAAGAAGAAACCCCTTACAGTTATTACAGCTATTTTCATCATTAAGCACTGAATCGCACATTTTTTACATGTCTTGAAGAGTTATCAACTGTTGAAGCTACTGTGGAATGTTCTATCATTGAAATCTAACCACAGCCATGACCTGCAGTAGTGGACATGTTTTTTATTTAGTTGTGGCTTGGAATACTCTTCTATTACAAACATGTATAGAGCTAGGTTGTAGCTTGCCTCCAATTGCCTGCCTGGAGAAAATACTTGTCTCAACAATAACATTTCATTTGGCCATATTTGGGAGTTGAGGTGGAAAATACTGATGCATATTTTTTGTTTTTTTTTATGTTACTTTTTCACCTGCTGAGATCAAAGAAAAAATCTGGATCATTTAGGCTGTTTGATAGTGTTAAATGGCCCATGGTATTTTGGCAGTCAATTTTACATCCCTCCATTTCTGGATGTTGATCAAACTCTTGTTCTAGCAGAGCTTTGTAAGCTTACCACCAGCAAATAGAGGGAAACACTCGTTGCCTCACTGACAATAGACTGTGGAAAACTTTAGAGCAAATCCAACATTGGGCAACTCAGAGGGTTCCTTGAGAAAGTTGACTGCAAACTAATGTTTCTTAAAATGTTACCTTGTGGATTTGAATTCATAGTGGACTTGAAACCTGGCAGGAAGTTTTGTGAAGGTGACACCTTTGCCGGTCGGCCTGTCTTCAATGTTAACACACAATGGTAGAGTTAAAAACATATAATTTTAGCTGATACTCCAATGGCTGGCATTGGGACTGAACCCAAGCGCCCTTTTCCATTCCAGAAGGATCAGCATAAATTGCTGATAAATATCTTAATTTGTTGCTACTGTTGTAAAGAAAATGTATAAAACATGGCACAAGTGTGGTATCATAGCACTAAAGGCAACTTATATTTATGGACTCATTTCCTAAAAGCTGGACTGTGGTCAATATCATGTCGACCAGGTAGTTTTCCTACAGTTTGTCCCTTCAGCCTGTAGTTACATTTTTTTAATTTATACTGCACTCTTGAAACAAATTATAACAAAGTCAGCTAATCACACCAGCATAACTACTGTAAATGAGCTATTAGCTCTGAAACCAAAATCTGCTTTCTCTTCCAAATTAATGTACAAATTCCTTTTATTTGATTCATATGTTTTTCATATTGAATGGCGGGTTGGAAACAAGAACACTTCCACAGGACGTTACAGAGGAGGTTGTGAGAAAGCTTTTCAAACCATTTGGGAAATTTGGGATATCATTAGGATATCTCCAGGCTATTTTTCCATCTAAAGATGGATATGGGAATTAGATAAAGGTTAGGCTGTAAACTTCAAAGACAGCATGAGACAGCCTGTTCCTGGGAGGAGCCCTCTTTGAAGTCAAGAGAAAAGGGATCACGACCGAAGAGAGTGTGCATATTGAGTGAAGGTCAGAGGTAGTAAATGCAGGCCAGATGTTTGCAGCTTGGCTAGTGTTCACTGTGGTTCAATCATAGCTCTCTGAGGGCCTGTAGGCCTGCTGCAGTTGGTTTCCAACATGATGTTCCCTGTGGGCCTGCATGCAGGGATAAAGTTGGCTTGCATGTCTTAACAAAACATTTCATGTGTTTCTTCATCTGTTTATAATTTACTGGCTCATAGAATCAATCACATTTAAAACTTTTCCTTTTCTCTAAAGTCATTCGACATTAAGGGGTTCTATCCAAAATAGTTGATAAACCTTCATAAATCTAAAGAGGCAAAGATGAATCTTATTACTAACATTTCATCAAACTTGTCACTGCTTCAAGAAATCAACATAATTTGTTTTCAGCAGCTATTGATTTCATTAATGGTTTCTTTCACTATTCCTTTCAGTCACTTGCTGATGCACATTGCTTTAGGTAACTTTCTGTGGAACTGCTACCGTGTAAGGCTTTACATTGCTGCTCACATTGAATAGCTTGTTCCTCCAGATTTTGTATGTGTTACTTTGAATAGCTTATTATTCTTTTTGCAGAATGGTTCCTCTAATGCAATTACAGTGAGTAACTGAAAAAGTTGGAAGCAAGATATGAGACAGCACAATTATGTTACTTGCGATAATTCGGTTCCATATGCTCAAGATATCATTACTATCAAATGCTGGTTTACGAGTAGTGCTAAAGGCTGTGACTGGTCACATGTCAATGCAAGCAAAGAAAGGACTGTTGAGAAATTTTGTTATCCCCTTTCAAAGCAATAGTGAAACTGAGCTGATTTTATTGTTGCTTCTTACTGTTGTGATAATTTTAACTAACTTTCTACAGTTCAATTTCTTGTATTCTAATTATTAATTTTTCTGTTTTTTTAAACTTCCTCTTTCTACTCAAGTTATATGTTAGTTCCTGACACAGAAAGTAATTACACCTCATAGAAGTTCAACATTTTCTTACTTACTAGAAAATACATTTGGCAATGAATCGGAGCCTAAAATTTAATCTGCTCAGAAAACAAAGCCTGTGTTTTATTGTATCTATTGTTAAGATATAGTTCGCTCTCTTTGACATGTAACATCAGCTTGCTAGGCCTTGTAATGGTACTGAAATTGCCTCACTGCCAGTCTCTTACCTAACACAAGGCATCTCTAATGGTGCAAATAAAGTTGCCTCTCTGTATAATCACTTGGTAAAAGAGGATAACTTTCCACATCTCACTAGCCACTTTTCATACAAACATAGAAACATAGAAATCTACAGCACATTACAGGCACTTCTGTCCACAATGTTGTGCTGACTGTGTAACCTACTCTAGAAACTGCCTAGAATTTTCATAGCGCAAAGCCCTCTATTTTTCTAAGCTCCATGTACCTATCCAAGAGTCCCTTAAAACACCCTATAGTATCCATTTCCACCACCGCTGCCGACAGTATATTCCTCGCACCCACCACTTTCTGTGAGAAAAACTTACCCCTGACATCCTCTCGGTACCTATTTCCAAGCACATTAAATCTATGCCCCCTCATGTTAGCCATTTCAGCCCTGGGAAAAAGCCTCTGACTATCCACATGATAATTCCCCTCATCATCTTATACACCTCTATCAGGTCACCTCTCAACCTCCGTCGCTCCAAGGAGAAAAGGCCGAGTTCACTCAACCTATTCTCATAAGGCATGCTCCCCAATCCAGGCAACATCCTCGTAAATCTCCTCTGCACCCTTTCCATGGTTTCCACATCCTTCCTGTAGTGAGGTGAACAGAACTGAACATCAGGGGTGCAGCGGTAGCCGGAGCGCACCCAGCACATCTTTAAGGAAAAAAGCCGAAGTAAACAAGCTAATTAATTAGGTGCCACCCAGAAGCCAGTCTTCATTAGAGGAACTGAGGTAGAGAGGGTCAATAACTTCAAATTCTTCGCATTAAGGATCGACGTTTCTCTCTCTGGAAAGTGTCAGAGGATCTGTCCTGGGACCAGCACGTAACTGTCATTACAAAGAAAGCACGGCAGCGCTGATTCAACATGTCACCTCGATCCTGACAGCCCAGTCTTTTCAGCCTGTCAGGGCTGGCGTTGAAAATTGACCAAACAATGGAACAGCTAAAGGCTCCAGTGCCCTGGAAAGAGGAGTGAACATCGCGTAGAGAAAGTGAAATCGGGAATCACCTCTGATCTGGGCCGACATTTACGTGCCCGGCGGCAACTAATTAATTAGCTTGTTTATTTCAACTTTTTTCTTAAAGATGTGCTGGATGCACTCCGGTTAGCACTGCACCCCTGCTGAACATAGTACTCCAAGTGGGGTCTGACCAAAGTCTTATATAGCTGCAACATTACCTCACAGCTCTTGAACTCAGTCCCATGCTTGATGAAGGCCAACACACCATACACCTTCTTAAATTATATTAAATTTTTCACTCTCCAGGGCGCAGGCCTGGGCAAGGTTGTATGGAAGACCGGTAGTTGCCCATGTAGCAAGTCTCCCCTCTCCATGACACCGAAGTTGTCCAAGGGAAGGGCATTAGGACCCATACAGCTTGGCACCAGTGTCATCACAGAGCAATGTGTGATTAAGTGCCTTGCTCAAGGACACAACACGCTGCCTCGGCTGTGGCTTGAACTCACGACCTTCAGATCGTGAGTCAAATGCCTTAACCACTTGGCCACATGCCCACACACACCTTCTTAACAACATTGTCAACCTGCGTAGTGTCCTATGGACATGGACACCAAGATCTCATCTATTTTCCATACTGCCAAGAGTCTTGCCATTAATATTATATGCTGTCTTCAAATTTGACCTGCCAAAATGAACCACTTCACACTTATCTGGGTTGAAGTCCATCTGCCACTTCTCAGCCCAGTTCTGCATCCTATCGGTGTCCTGCTGTAACCTTTGACAACCCTCCAGACTATCTACAACACCCCTAACTTTTGTGTCATCAGCAAACTTACTAACCCACCTCCTCATCCAGGTCATTTATAAAAATCACAAAGAGGAGGGGTCCCAGAACATATCCTTGTGGGACACCACTGGTCACTGACCTCCATGCAGAATACAAACCACTTACAACCACCCTTTGCCTTCTGTGGGCTAGCCTAATTCTGGATCCACAAAGCAAGGTCTCCTTGGATCCCATGTCTCCTTATTTTCTGAAGGATCCTTGCGTGGGGAACCTTATCAAATGCCTTAACTGAAATCCATATACACTACATCTACCACTCTACCTTCATCAATGTGTTTTGTTACTTCCTCAAATAATTCAATCAGACTCATAAGGTATGACTTGCTCTTGACAAAGCCATGCTGACTAACGCTAATCAGATTAAAACTCTCCAAATGCTCATAAATCCTGCCTCTCAGGATCTTCTCCAACAACTTGCCCACCATTGAAGTCAGACTCACTGGTCTATAACTTCCTGGATTATGTCTACTCCCTTTCTTGAACAAGAGAACAAGAGTTGCAACCCTCCAATCCTCCGGAACCTCTCCTGTCCCCATCGATGATGCAAAGATCATTGCCAGAGGCTCAGCAATCTCCTCCCTTGCTTCCCACAGTAGTCTGGGGTATATCTTGTCTGGACCTGGTGACTTATCTAACTTAATGTTTTTCAAAGCACTGGCACATCTTTTTTAATGTCTATATGCGCTCAAGCATTCCAGTCTGCTGTAAGTCATCCCCACAATTGCCAAGGTCTTTTTCCCTGGTGAATACTGAAGCAAAGTATTCATTAAGTACCTCCCCTACCTCCTCTGACTCCATGCACATGTTTCCACTATCACTCCTGATTGGTCCTATTCTCACATGGCTCATCCTCTTGCTCTTCACATACCTTGGGGTTTTCCTTAAAAGGCCAAGGCCTTCTCATGGCCCCTTCTACCTCTCCGCATTTCATTTTTAAGGCTCATTCCTGGCACCCTTGTAATTTTCTAGAGTTTTAACAGTACTTCATTTCTTGAACTTTTTGTAAGCTTTTCTTTTATTCTTAACTAGATTTTCTACATCCTTTGTACACCATGGTTCTTTTACTCTACCATCCTTTCCCTGCCTCAATGGAACATACCTATGCAAAACGTCATGCAAATGTTCCCTGAACATTTGCTCCAAATTTGTGTTCCTAAGTTCCTGCCCAATAGCATCATATTTCCCAGTACCCCAATTAAATGTTTTCCCAAATTTTCTGCTCCTATCCCTCTCCAGCACTATGGTAAATGAGATGGAGTCGTGATCACTACCTCTAAAATGCTCTCCCACCAAAAGATCTGACACCTGACCAGGTTCATTTCCCAATACCAGATCAAGTACAGCCTCTCCTCTAGTTGGCTTATCTACATATTGTGTCAGGAAACCTTCCTGAGCACACCGAACAAACTCCACCCCATCTAAACCCCTTGCACTAAGGAGATGCCAATGAATATTTGGTAAGTTAAAATCACCCATCACAACAACCCTATTATTATTGCACCATCTCCCTATCTGCTCTTTGATGTCTCTGTTACTATTGGAGGGTCTATAAAAAACAACTAGTAGAGTTCACCCGCTTCCTGTTTCTGACTTCCACCTGCAATGACTCAGTAGACAATCCCTCCATGACTTGCTCCTTTCTGCAGGCGTGACACTATCCCTGATTAGCAGTGCCGCTCCCCTTTTGCCTCCCTTCCTGTCCTTTTTGAAACATCTAAAGCCCGGCACACTCAGCAGTCATTCCTGCCCCTGAGTCATCCAAGTCTCCGTAATGGCCACAACATCACAGTTCCACGTAATGATTCACGCTCTAAGTTCATCCGCCTTGCTCGTGGTATTTCTTGCATTAAAATAGACACATCTCAAACCATCTGGCTGAGTGTTTCTTTGTTCTATCATCTGCCCATCCTTCCTCACAAACTCCCTAGAATCTGTCTCTAATTGTGCACCAACCACCCCATCCTCTGTCTCTGCACTTTGGTTCGTACCCTGCTGCAAATCTAGTTTAAACCCTCCCGAATAGCATAAGCAAACCTCTCTCCCAGTCATAGAGTCATCTTTGGCCCATCTGGTTCTTGCTGAAACTATTTCAACTACCTACTCCAACGATCTGCACCAAGACCATAGCCCTCCATACCCTTACCCATCCAAACTACTCTTAAACATTGAAATCAAGCTTGTGCTGGCAGCTCATTCCACTCTCTCACCACCCTCTGAGTGAAGAAGTTTCCTCTCACGTTCCCCTTAAACTTCTCAACTTTCACCCTTAAGCCATGACTTCTGGTTAGAGTCCCACTCAATCTTAATGGAAAAAGCCTGCTGGCATTTACTCTATCTATCAACACTCCTCATCATTTTGTATACCTCTATCAAATCTCCTCTCAATCTTCTACGTTCTAAAGAATACAGTCTTAATCTGTTCAATCTTTCCTCATAACTCAGGTCTTCCAGACCCTGCAACATCCTTGTAAATTTTCTCTGTACCCTTTCAACCTTGTTTACATCTTTCCTGTAGGTAGGTGACCTTTCAGCAAAGGTAGACATCAGTGACAAAATTCGCCACTCTTTCCAGTGCACCAACACAAATCTGACAGTGCAGGTATTGGAGGGTAGAGACAATCCTCCTGTTGCTGCACTTTGTCCTAAACAAAACCCTCAGCCTAGCATGGAATCCTTGATCTGTTGAATTCTATGAAAGTGCACCTCATGAGGCCACTTTATTAGGTACACCTGTCCACTTGCTCATTAATGCGTTAGAGCATGAATCTAATTAGCCAATCATGTGGCAGAAACTCAATGCATAAGTGCATACAGCCATCAGACATGGTCAAATGTTGCAGGAAGTATGGGATACAGAGAGAGATGATGAGAAATAAATTAAGGGAGTTGGGGATGCAGGAATTCACATTAAAAGGGTTGCTGGGCATGGGTGAGAGAGCACAAGTCCGGGTATTTTTAGCGTTTTTAAGGGGTACAGGGGTTTTTTATAGAATATGACGAATAAACAGGAGTAGGATACTAGGATGGTCAAAGATGGGAGGGTGAAGTGTAGGTTTGTATATATATATATGTGTGTGTGTGTGCGTGTGTGTGTGTGTGTGTGTGTGTGAGTGAGATTGGGTGAAGGGATTTAGAATATATGTCTGGTGCACATTCTAGAGCAGAGGGTGGCGGTAATGCACCATTAAGCTGGATGCCAACCGCCGTAAAACAAGATACAGACAGACAGACAGACAGAAATGGTCAAAAGATCAAACATTAGAATGGGGAGTAGACGTGATCTAAGTGATTTTGACTGTGGAATAGTTGTTGGAGACAGATAGGATGGTTAAATATCACAGAAACTGCTGGTCTCCTGGATTTTCATGCACAGCAGTCTCTGGAGTTTACAGAGAATGGTGTGAAAAACAAAAACATCCAATGAGTAGCATTTCTGTGGGCGAAAACACCTTGTCAATGAAAGAGGTCAGACTAGTTTAGCCGACAAAAAGGTGACTAGTGGTGTGCCACAGGGACTGGCGCTGGGTTCATTCTTGTTCATCATCTATATCAATGATCTGGATGATAATGCGGTAAACTGGATCAGCAAATTTGCCGATGACTCCAGGGTTGGGGAGTAGTGGACAATGAGGAAAGCTATCAAAGCTTGCAGTGGGATCTGGACAAGATAGAAAAGTGGGCTGAGAAATGGCAGATGGAATTTAATACAGACAAGTGTGAGGTGTTTCACTTTGGGAGGACCAACCAGAGTAGGTCTTAAACACTGAATGGTAGGGCACTGAGGAGTGTGATAGAAAAAAAGGGATCTGGATCTGGAAATACAGATCATAATTCCTTGAAAGTGGATCCACAGGTAGATAAGGAAGTAAAGAAAGCTTTTGGCATGTAGGCCTTCATAAATCAAAGTATTCAGTACAGGAGTTAGGCTGTTATATTGAAATTGTATAAGGGGTTGCTGAGGCCTAATTTGGAGTATTGTTTGCCAGTTCTAGTAACCTACCTACAGGAAAGATGTAAATAAGACTGAAAGAGTGCAGAGAAAATTTACAAGGATGTTGTTGGTACTGGAGGACCTGAGTTATAGGAAAAGGTTGAATAGGTTAGGATTTTATCCCCTTGAACGTAAAAGACTGAGGGGAAATTAGATGGAGGTATACAAAATTATGAGGGGTAAATGCAAGCAGGCTTTTTCCACTGAGATTGGTGAGACTACAACTAGAGGTCATGAGTTAAGTGTGAAAGATGAAATATTTAAGGGGAGCATGAGGGGCAACTTCATCACTCAGAGGGTGGTGAAAGTATAGAATGAGGTGCCAGGACAAGTGGTGGTTATAGGGTTGATGTTGACATTTAAGAGAAATTTGGATAGGTCCATGGATTGGAGAGGTATGAAGGACTATAGTCCAGGCGAAGGTCGAAGGAACTAGGCAGATGAATAGTTTGGCACAGACTAGATGAGCCAAAGAACCTGTTTATATGCTGTAATTTTCTCTGACTCTATGACAGTAACTCAAGTAATTATGCATTACAACAATGGTGTGTAGAAGTGCATCTCTGGATGCACTACCTGTTGAAGCTCAAAGTGGATGGGCTACAGCAGCAGAAGACCATGAACATACACTGAATGGCCACTTTATTAGTACAGGAGGTGCCTTAGAAAGTGGTGACTGAGAGAATGTTGAACATATAGGAGAAACCTCAAAGAAATAGAAAAGTGCAATCAAAGCAATTGCTGGAAAGTTCTCTATATCCACTGGTAGGATAGACAACAATGCGAGTGTCTTTCCCAAGCTAATGACATCAGTTGCACGTAGTTGGCTCTGACATATAGGCTACATCACCTACTTACTCGACACCAGAACCCAATGAGAGTGAGGCCAGGTTCCATTAGATTAGGGAATGTGATGACAAAGAAATATGATGAGGCTTATGGCAATGGCAGTGAGCTAGGGATCCACCCATACCTAGGTGGGATGGTGGTGATTTGAGAAGTAGGAGGCAGCAGGAACCTGCTGCTATTTTGCTTCACAAAACTGAAGTCTAAAGATCTTTACAAAGGTAGTTTAGTTCTAGCACAGCTGGATCTGATCAGCAGATAGCAGTGTGGCCCCACTGTAGCTATCATTGATATACATGATAGGAGATTAGTGCGTATTTAAAGGAGATTACTCTCAGATATAATAGATGGTTTGATCACTGTTCCCATTCAGAGATACTTTCTGTCCCTTTATCTAAATTTTATTGTGAAAGCCAACCTTCTTGGCTTTTATGCTCAATAATACTCACATTCCCCACTGCTGAGTATCAGAACCCATATTTTCAATGTCACGCTTTTCAGTTTAATTCAAATTCCTGGTGGGAAATAGGCGTGTAACAACCTAGAGAGACTAGTGCTGAATGACAAATTTATTTAGGGCATAAGTGTATTCATCATTCACAGATTGGATGGGCTTTACTGTCCATCTGCTCAATATTAACTGGACATCAGATTAGAGAGGGACAAAAATTGAAGCCATATGTTTGACAGAGAGAAAGCCAAGTGGGGCAGCAAGAAAATTGTCTCCAGCTACCAATACCTGCATTGTCAGTTCTGTCTCATTCATTTTATGTATCACTGAGTCATAAGGTGGGACAGCACAGAAACACCCATGTCATTTGCCATTTGAAGAAATACTAGAAGACTCTAGGCACAGGATTTGGGGAGAAAGGCATGTTATTCAGCTGCTGCTCTGCCAGTGCAGAACTTGTGAAGAATATCAGGAGGACAGCAGCAGATTTTGAGCTGTTATTGTGCAGAGACAGATGCAGGAATGTGCTGGTTGTGGGGAACTGGTGATTGGGCTGTTATTTGGAAAAGTTGGGTGAGGCCTGGTGGAATTGGGGGTGTTTGATAGCCAGGGATCAAAAAACGATAAATGATGGGGTTGGGTTTGGTGAGCAGAGACGTCCAAGCATCAGTCGAAATTGAGGGTTGGTCGAGCTATGTGGTGCAAGGTGGGGTCAGTTATTAGGGTAGGTGGGTGTGCATTGGTCAGGTGCTGGGATGTGTGCTATGCAACAGATTGGGGAATGGAGGAATGTTGAGGGAAGGTCAAAGGGATTTGATAGAGGGAGCTTGAAGTAAAACTGAGTGAGTAAATTATTTAAAGGCATACTGGGACTTGAGGATCTGAGTTATAGGGAACGGTTGAACTGGTTTGGACTTTATTCCCTAGAGCACAGGAGAATGAGGGGAGATTTGATAGAGGTAAACAAAATTATGAGGTGTATAGAAGAAGAAGAAGAAGAAAGCCCTTAACTCTGAGTGGAGTCATCGGGACGCCGTCATGACGTCATTTTTTTTTAGCAGGCTTTCTTATTTTTACGAGGCCGAGTCGCTAGCTCGACGCTCAACCCAGCACGAATGGAAAGCATACAAGGGAGCCTGCTGGATTTGAACTCAGGAGCCTTCACTCTGAAGTCCGGCACTGATGCCACTACGCCACCAGCCGGCATGAGCTGTATAGATAGGGTAAATGCAAGCAGGCTTTTTCCACTGAGGTTGGATGAGACTACAACTAGAGGTCATGGGTTAAGGGTGAAAGGTGAGAAGTTTAAGGGGAACATGAGGAGAAACTTCTTCAATCAAAAGGTGGTGAAAGTTTGCAATGAACTGCCAGCGCAAGTGGTGAATGCAGGGTCGATTTCAACATTTAAGAGAAATTTGGATGGTTACATGGATGGTAAGGATATAGAGGTCTATGGTCCAGCTGTATGTCAATGGAACTAGGCAGATTAATGATTCGGCACAGACTGGAAAGGCCTGTCTCTGTGCTGTAGTGTTCTATGACTCTATGACTACTATTCAGACGTGAAATGTATACCCTTGGATGCAACTATTTATATCTGGGTTCTCAGTATAGTCTGGCTGATGGATAACAGTGTGGGGTGACAGATGAACAGGTCTGGGAGTGACAGACCCTGAGAGAAGACAGGAGGCTAGAGCTCTGCAGAGATTTTCCTGGACCAACTTAACATTAGTGGGCTGCAGTGAGGTGTTTGGAGCCCTCCCAACACTTCCAAAGGATTGGAGAATTGCCACCACAGCTTGTACTGAGATGTAATAATCAGGTGAAGCAAGGCAGTTCCATCTGTGAGAGCTGAAATAGATTTTCCCAACACATCCATTCATAAAAAGATGAACTTACTTCAGAGTCTGCACATAATCTGTTGCCACACTGGAGACAGATGCAGCCATGCTCCATGCCATTTTATACAAGCTTCCGTTGCACCTGTTAACCTTCTTCTGCAGACTGCCCTGTGAAACTCCAGTGAGCTGCAGAATGGGCTATCCCTTCCCGTGACCGTCTACAGATGCTTACTCTGGGACCGGCAACAATGAATATAGAATTGAGTCAGTTTTTATAAAAACAAACAAAGATTTATTGAACTTTGCTCAAAAATAGTGAAATGTATTTAAACGACTAACTTAACTGGAAGTTAACTGCTATATGGCAACTCTGGAACAGTTCTTAAAAGGGTAAAGGTGAAAACAGTTTTTAAAGTGGTAAATTCAAACACAGTTCTTAGAATGGTAAATTCGAAAGTCCAAGAGATTTATGCAGTCAATTAGGAGAGACTTTCCTGAAGTAAAGAATTCCTCGAAGACGTGTCGCTACTGCTGATCCCAGCTGGAACCTGCCTTGTCCACAGGATTCACGACGACAGATATAAATGGCTTAAAAGGAACTGACCTTTTTCCTGGCGAGCAAATCTTGCACGAACTTCCTTGCTCTTTTGGCAGGAGTTATCTCAGATGCAGGTCTCTATCTCTTGACCGAAGAATCAATAAGGTCGATCCTTTACGAAACTGCCGAACGACACCAACTTTACTCGACCCGGAGAATTCCTAAATTTTGCTAAGGTCTTCACCCTCCAATACTACTTATGATAGAAAGTAGAACTCCACTTTAAAACAAAACTGCGTCATCAGCCAAATACGCAGCAAAAACAGGGTATATAACACAAAACTAAACTGAAAACCCTAACTGCATCACCAGGGGTCTCCCTTTTATATACCTGTTGAGAACAGGTCATCATGTGATCTCACTGGCGGGAAAATTACATCATGTGACCTCCGTAAGACTATTACATCATCCTCACAAGACAGTCACAAGATATCCATGAGGTATGTAACACTTACCTCTAATCCTACCCCTCACTATACACAGAATGCCTGATCCCTGAACTTGTAGACCAACAGCACAGAGACTGACTAGATGTTGAAAAGATTTTATGATATTAGCAATGCTTTTATTATTGAGCTACATGTGAATGTCAATGGCTGACTTTGGGCAGTATAAGTAGTGGAGTCTATAATTCACATTGATCATAGATTTCAAACGATTACTGCACCCTCATGGAATCTTCAACTTAGATGGATTCATTCAATTTTAAATATAAGAACAGAAAAACGATTAGTTAAGATTTCACCTACTTTTTTTTTAAAGTGGGTGAAATTTTAACTAATATAGAAAATTGCAACCTTTTTGACAACTATTAGTAACCTGAGTGGTAATGCTTCCGTACAATCATCCACTAAGGATTACTGTATCTCTGCTGAACATTGATGACTCCTCCGTAGAGATCGTTAAGGACACCAAATTTCTTGGTGTTCACCTGGCGGAGAATCTCACCTGGTCCCTCAACACCAGCTCCTTAGCAAAGAAAGTCCAGCAGCGTCTCTACTTTCTGCGAAGGCTGAGAAAAGTCCATCTCCCACCCCCCATCCTCATCACATTCTACAGAGGTTGTATTGAGAGCATCCTGAGCAGCTGCATCACGGCCTGGTTCGGAAATTGCACCATCTCGGATCGCAAGACCCTGCAGTGGATAGTGAGGTCAGCTGAGAAGATCATCGGGGTCTCTCTTCCTGCCACTACAGACACTTCCACCACACGCTGCATCCGTAAAGCAAACAGCATTATGAAGGACCCCATGCACCCCTCATACAAACTCTTCTCCCTCCTGCCATCTGGCAAAAGGCACCGAAGCATTCGGGCTCTCACGACCAGACTGTGTAACAGTTTCTTCCCCCAAGCCATCAGACTCCTCAATACCCAGAGCCTGGACTGACACCAACCTATTGCCCTCTACTGTGCCTATTGTTTTGTTTATTATTTATAGTCATAGTCATACTTTATTGATCCTGGGGGAAATTGGTTTTTGTTACAGTTGCACCATAAATAATTAAATAGTAATAAAACTTATTGTAATGCCTGCACTGTTTTGTACACTTTATGCAGTCCTGGGTAGGTCTGTCGTCTAGTGCAGTTTTTGTGTTTTTTCTTACGTAGTTCAGTGTAGTTTTTGTATTGTTTCATGTAGCACCATGGTCCTGGAAAACGTTGTCACATTTTTACTATGTTCTGTACGAGCAGTTACAGACATAGACATAGACATAGACATACTTTATTGATCCCAAGGGAAACTGGGTTTCATTACAGTTACACCAACCAAGAATAGAGTATAAATATAGCAATATAAAACTATAAATAGTTAAATAATAATATGTAAATTATGCCAGATGGAAATAAATCCAGGACCAGCCTATTGGCTCAGGGTGTCTGACCCTCCAAGGGAGGAGTTGTAAAGTTTGATGGCCACAGGGAGGAATGACTTCCTATGATGCTCTGTGTTGCATCTCGGTGGAATGAGTCTCTGGCTGAATGTACTCCTGTGCCCAACCGGTATATTATGTAGTGGATGGGAGACATTGTCCAAGATGGCATGCAACTTAGACAGCATCCTCTTTTCAGACACCACCGTGAGAGAGTCCAGTTCCATCCCCACAACATCACTGGCCTTACAAATGAGTTTGTTGATTCTGTTGGTGTCTACTACCGTCAGCCTGCTGCCTCAGCACACAACAGCAAACATGATCGCACTGGCCACCACAGACTCGTAGAACATCCTCAGCATCATCCGGCAGATGTTAAAGGACCTCAGTCTCCTCAGGAAATAGAGACGGCTTTGTCCCTTCTTGTAGACAGCCTCAGTGTTCTTTGACCAGTCCAGTTTATTGTCAATTTGTATCCCCAGGTATTTGTAATCCTCCACCATGTCCACACTGACCCCCTGGATGGAAACAGGGGTCACCGGTACCTTAGCTCTCCTCAGGTCTACCACCAGCTCCTTAGTCTTTTTCACATTAAGCTGCAGATAATCCTGCTCACACTATGTGACAAAGGTTCCTACCGTGGCCCTGTACTCAGCCTCATCTCCCTTGCTGATGCATCCAACTATGGCAGAGTCATCAGAAAACTTCTGAAGATAGCAAGACTCTGTGTTATGGTTGAAATGACAATAAAAAGTGACTTGACTTGAGCCTGCAAAGCTCCATCCATTCCCTCAAGAGCTAGGAGCTGTGGATCTGAGTTTGGTACCACAGAAATTGGACTGGTGTCATCATCTCGTTGCCTGCTCAATAGTACAAGCAAGAGTTAGAAGCTATTTTGGAGGCTGGCAATTGTGTTGTGCCAAATTTTCTGCCCAAAACAACTCTCCAGTCGGTGCCAACTTGGATGACGATCATGAGCAGGTAATTCCAGCTCTGAGGTTTTGCCAGACCAAGGTCAGGGAATGCTTTCATGAAATGAGAAAGAGTACTTCTGCTCCTTTTGTTCATATGTAAATAAAGAAAAAGGATACCTTGGCCAATTTTGGAAGAGCAGTATCTTTAAATAATGCTGTGACCAATGAGTTGCATCTGCATCAAATTTGTTCCATCCACTGAAGCTTTACACTGCTATAAACTGCTGAAATAAAACAATATATTGGACACACTCAGCAGGTCTAGCAGCATATGCAGAAAGAGTTTATTGTCCTATGAACTATTATGCTGAGGTAAAAGTACAATGAAAATCTTGCTTGCAGTAGCATCACCATCTTTATCCTGAGCATTAAATGTTTTTCTTTCCACAAATGCTGCCCGACATATTGTGTGTTTCAAGTATTCCCTGTTCTTATTTCACATTCACGTTTCCATATACACTACATCTGCTACTGCAGCAGCAGCAGTAGATGTAGTGTATATGGATTTCAGCAAGGCATTTGATAAGGTACCCCATGCAAGGCTTATTGAGAAAGTAAGGAGGCATGGGATCCAGGGGTCATTGCTTTGTGGATCCAGAACTGGCTTGCCCACAGAAGGCAAAGAGTGGTTGTAGATGGGTCATATTCTGCATGGAGGTCGGTGACCAGTGGAGTGCCTCAGGGATCTGTTCTGGGACCCTTACTCTTTGTGATTTTCATAAATGACCTGGATGAGGAAGTGGAGGGATGGGTTAGTAAATTTGCTGATGACACAAAGGTTGGGGGTGTTGTGGATAGTGTAGAGGGCTGTCAGAGGTTACAGCGGGATATTGATAGGCTGAGAAGTGGCAGATGGAGTTCATCCCAGATAAGTGTAAGATGGTTCATTTTGGTAGGTCAAATATGATGGCAGAATATAGCATTAATGACAAGATTCTTGACAGCGTGCAGGACCAGAGGGATCTTGGGGTCCTGAGTCCATAGGACGCTCAAAACAGCTGCGCAAGTTGACTCTATGGTTAAGAAGGCGTATGGTGTATTGGCCTTCATCAATTGTGGAATTGAATTTAGGGGCCGAGAGGTAATGTTGCAGCTATGTAGGACCCCAGTTAGACCCCACTTGGAGCACTGTGCTCAGTTCTGGTCACCTCACTACAGGAAGGATGTGGAAGCCATAGAAAGGGTGCAGAGGAGATTTACAAGAATGTTGCCTGGATTGGGGAGCATGCCTTATGAAAACAGGTTGAATGAAGTCGGCCTTTTCTCCTTGGAGCAACGGGGATGAGAGGTGACCTGATGCATTGGTCGTGTGGATAGTCAGAGGCTTTTTCCCAGGGCTGAAATGGTTGCCACAAGAGGACACAGGTTTAAGGTGCTGGGGAGTAGGTACAGAGGAGATGTCAGGGGTAAGTTTTTACGCAGAGAGTGCTGAGTGCGTAGAATGGGCTGCCAGCGGCGGTGGTGGAAGTGGATACAATAGGGTCTTTTAAGAGACTTTTGGATAGGTACATGGACCTTAGAAAAATAGAGGGCTATGGGTAAGCCTAGTAATTTCTGAGGTCAGGACGTGTTCGGCACAGCATTGTGGGCCGAAGGGCCTATATTGTGCTGTAGGTTTTCTCTGTTTCTATTTCCAGCATCTGCATTTTTGGTTTATTTCCATTTGCTGTAAGGTGTTGAATTAAGTATTTTGACTACCACTACAGTTTCCTACATTTGAAAGATTAAGTCAGATGACTTAGTCTACGAGAGCTTTTTCTTACTTGCCTTTGCCCATTGCCCTGCTTTCAACATTTCACTGGCACTGAACACTGGGGAGTTGTTCCTCCACAACAGGTGCCTATTATATATGGCACTTTACTGCTGACTGCCCATGGTTCAACCTCTGGCCATCCTGCTGGCTTCTGATGAAAGTATTTAAACTTCCAAATCAGCCTGAGAAGTGCATTTCACTAAATGACTGAGAGAGAGAGCAAACGTTAAAGCGTCTGTTCAATT
The DNA here is from genome assembly GCF_963921235.1 of Mobula hypostoma. NCBI lineage: Eukaryota > Metazoa > Chordata > Chondrichthyes > Myliobatiformes > Myliobatidae > Mobula > Mobula hypostoma. The sequence goes on from NC_086128.1 coordinate 1,078,884, forward strand.
CCCAAGAGAGCTGACAATCTAACATATCTATATTAAAACCACAAGTAACATGAATGTGAATTGGGTAGCCGGGCTTTCCCCTCAGATATCTGGCCCAGATGATATTGTTTTGTTTATGTGACAAAATAAGATGATCTTTTCTGCAAATGAATGATTGCCCTGAAACTGGATTATTAGATTAGATTAGATTAGATTAGATTATGAGGACGCTCAGTCCTCATTTATTGTCATTTAGAATTGCATGCATTAAGAAATGATACAATGTTACCCTCCAGAGTGATATCACAAAAAAAACAGGACAAACCAAAGACTAACACTGACAAACCCACATAATTATAACATACAGTTACAGCAGTGCAAAGCAATACCATAATTTGATAAAGAGCAGACCATGGGCACGGTAAAAAAAAGACTCAAAGTTCCAATTAACTCCCGGTAGTCCCGATAGCAGGTGGCAAAGGGAGAAACTCTCCCTGCCTTAAACCTCCAGGCGCCGACAACTTGCCAATGCATTCAAAACACCCGACCACAGCCGACTCTGAGTCCGTCTGAAAACTTAGAGCCTCTGACCAGCCCCTCCGACACAGCCTCTCCGAGCACCATCCTCTGCCGAGCACTTCGACCCCGCCCCGGCTGCCAAGCAACAAGCAAAGCCGAGGACTTGGGGCCTTCTCCTCCGGAGATTTTGGATCGCACAGTAGCGGCGGCAGCGAAACAGGCATTTCAGAAGTTTCACAGATATTCCTCCGTACTGTCACATCTGTCTCCATCAAATCAGGATTGTGCACGGCACCCTACTTGACAAATAACATTCACTGGAGTGGCCACGCAAGCTGTGTCGCGCCGCCATCTTCTCCCCCCTCCTGTTTTTTTTGTGCATGATGTGATTCAATTTCAATGAAAAATAAGGATGTTGTGGAAAATTGTGGCATTTCTGCAAATTATGGAATGTATAAGAATTTTGACCTGATCTTCTGTGCATCATTTCTGGGATTTTTCCCTTGCAGGTTAATTTATATTTCACAAGTCACCCCTGCAGTAGCAGGGCCTTACAGGATGCTTTACATCATGAAAAGAGTTTCTTAGGCTGACACTGGGAATTCACCCTATATAAGAGACTCTTAGACAGGTACATGGAGCTTAGAAAAATAGGGGGCTATGTGTTAGGGCAATTCTAGGCAGTTTCTAGAGTAGGTTACATGGTCGTCACAACATTGTGGTCCAATAGGTCTGTAAAGTGCTGTAGATTTCTAGGTTTCTATGCTTTTTCAAACTAATTTATTTACTAGATTCTCCCTTGCACACACTCACCTATCAGCTGGTAGTGACCTCATCCTCGACCCGTCACTGTTACCCTTCCTTACCCCCACCCACAAATTCATGTTAAGGTCCCTCTCTGGTTCTTCACCCAATGCCCATGTTTGATGACCCCTTGGCACTCCCCTCTACTACTAGGGGCCTAGGGGCCGGCGTCGGGCACGATGACGGACTCTCCACTTCTCCCTCTGCCTCATCATCTACATTAGCCACGCCGCTGTCTTCTAGCAGCGTGTTGACCATAGTCTTGGGACTGACCCTCACCCACCTTTAATAATCCTGCTATAATTCCACTCTCTGCCAAACTGAATCTGAATCAGGTTTATTATTACTGACCTATGTTGTGAAATCTGTTGTTCTGTGGAAGCAGTACAGTACAGTATGTTACGGTAAGAAGTATATAACAACATAAATAAGTAGTGCAAAAAGAGAACAAAATAGTGAGGTAGTCTTCATGAGTTCATGGACCATTCAGAAATCTGATGGCAGAGGGGAAAGTGCTCCTGTATCTCCTCTTTGATGATTGCGATGAAAAGAGGGCATGTCCTTGGTGGTGAGGGTCTTTAATAATCCACCTTTTTGAGCCATCACTGCTTGAAGGTGTCCTCGATGGTGGGAAGGCTAGTTCCACGATAGAGCTGACTGAGTTTACAACCCTTTGCAGCTTTTTCTGATCCTGTGTAGTGTCCCATCCTCCCCATACTAGACATTGATGCAACCAGTCAGAACGCTCGTCATGGTACATCTGTAGAAACTTGTTAGAGTCTTTGATGACATAACCAAATCTCCTCAAATCTCGAATGAAATATAGACAGTGGCATGCTTTCTTTGTAATTGTGTCTGCATGTTGGGTCCAGGATAGATCTTCAGAGATGTTGACACCCAGGAACTTGAAACTGCTTACCCTTTCACTTGTGATGCCTCGATGAGGATTGATGTATGTTCCCTTGACTTCCCCTTTCTGAAGCCTACAATTAATCCCTTGGTTTTACTGACACTGGGTGCAAGGTTGCTGCTGTGACACCACTCAACCAGCTGATCTATCTTGCTTCTGTATCCCTCCTCATCACCGTCTGAAATTCTGCCAACAAAAGTTGTGTCATTGTCAAATTTATAAATGACATTTGAGCTGTGTCTAGCCAGACAGTCATGAGTGTGGAGAGAGTGGAGCAGTTGGCGAAGTACACTTCCTTGAGGTTCACCAGTGTTGGTTGTCAGTGAGGAGGAGATGTTATTTCCAGTCTGCACTGACTGCGGTTTCCTGATGAGGAAGTCAAGGATCCAGTTGCAGAGGGAGGTACAGTGGCCCAGGCTTTGGAGCTTGTTGATTAGAACTGAGAGGATGATGGTGTTGAACACTGAACTGTAGTCAATAAACAGCAGCCTGATGTAGGTATTGCTGTTGTTTAGGTAGACCAAAGTTGAGTGGAGAGCCAGTGAAATTGCATTTGCTGTTGACCTATTGTGGTGAAAAACAGATTGCAGCGGGTCCAGGTCCTTCAAGAATTGATTCTGACCATGACCAACCTCTCAAATCATTTCATCACCGGGCAACAGGCATTGAGGCAGCTCATCCTGCTCTTCTTGGGCACTGGTATGATTGATGCCCTATTGAAGCAGATGGGAACTTCTGACTGTAGCAGTGGGAGATTGAAGTCCAATTCCTCTACTTACTCGTCCCATCCTGCTGACCATCCTCTCCTATCAACAACTCACCTTCTACAGCCCCTACGCCAGGTAAACGCCAGCCTCTCCCTTCAGCACCAGCAGGGGGCGATGACACACACCTCAGATTCTGTGCAGTAGTACAAAATATAGAATAAAAACTTTTCTTGGTGCATTATTGATTTCTCCAGCAGCAATCCTACAAATAAATTGTTCCTTGGCCTGCCGTGAGCCTAATGTTTAATGCACCTAAACAAGAACCATTAATTTTCCAGGCTGGTTTTCAAGTCTACATATAATGACAGACAATAAAAATGCTTAATTGTTCTCACAACCTTTATGAGAGCTACAATGAAGTAGAAAGTTTAACCTTGAATGATGTTTATAAACTTTATCCAGCTCATTTTAGGAACAGCATGATCAGAGTATGAAATCCTTTTAACAGATTTCCAAAACAATAATATGTGATGTGGTTGTATTGTCGAAACTGTTCTATGATGAAACCATTTAATGTGCAATCAATCTGTAAACCTATCTGGTGCTTCAATTGTTAAACATGATTGAAAAATAATTTCAAGTAGTAAAGTCTGTTTCTAATACCATGAAAGTCTGAATATCAGAGCAAATATGTCTATTAAAATAATTTGAACCTATCAAATAGTTAGCTGAATTATTTTGTATACTTGGTCACAAATCTCCAGATCAGTATTATATCTAGTTGGACCATAGAGCTCAAAGTAACACACTACCCAGAGTAAGTTAATTTTTCTACCAGCAATAATTGAGGAGTAAAATTACCTAGTCCAAATATTTGCCCTTTAATGCTTTCAGGTTTTCTTCTCTGAATACTTGCTGTACTGACCTCAACATATGTTATAAATTCTTGAGACATTTTGACTGGGAAATGGAATTTGTGAAGAATTCATTTAACACATCTGCCATTTCCTGATTCCCTATAATATTTCAGCCTTAAAGAACCTCTCTGGCATCTTGCACTCCACTAACCCCATTCATAGCCAAGGCCAATCTTTTGATTTCTTCTGTTGTCATCAATGACCTTCCTACCTATTGTTCTTCAAATATCAGATTATTTATTTTCAAATAATGTAAATATGATTCTGAATCCTAGATGTTTTTGAGTCTTTAAAACAATTTGATTATCATCAGTTTCTCTATGGCTCTGTGCTGTTTCCTCCTCCCTCCTGGTGGTGTATATTATTTCCATGTTGTCATGCTGCATCAGCTTAAATGGCTGGGAGATCATGGACACTGCCACCTGATGTACATTATATGATAGTCAGCTACTCTGCCTGTGGCAACAAGCAGGAACATTATTCCTTTAACCTGGTCCTTTAAACAAAAGCAGGTTATTGTTGTGTTGCCTGCCCTCAACCCAATCCTGTCATGCTCTTCACTCAATTCCCAAAAGTTACTTATCTAAATTTTCCCAGGTCCAAATATTATTTTTGGCCATAACTTCCATTACAACAAATGTAACTATGAAGTAATCTCTTCTATTTCCTGGTTATTAATCATTTCTGGTAGGCTGTTGAATTTTAACTTAATGTGGTATCAAGCCTCACTCCCAGCGCCATGTACTTGAATAAGATTATTTCACTTACTGCATCTAATTAATCTGTTTTTACTTTCATCCTGTCCTTCTACTCAACTGAAGTCTCTTTGCTTTACTTCTGGGATGTGGAAATGCCCTTTCAGATTTGTTAGAACCATTCTTCATTGCCAAACAATTTCCCATTGAACTGGTGAGCGACAGAATCTGACACTTCTATTTCCGTCATTGGTGTAATTCCTAAAATATTATCTCTTTTATTGCCAAATCAAATCTTTTGATTATTCACTTCTTAGTTAGTTTTTTTTTATTTTTAAAATTTTTCTTTTAGCGTGTCGCACCAGACAGTCAGCCATTCTTGGCTGGCGTGTGGTGTCAGGATTGGTCTCCTTTCAGATTAACCGGGTCACGATATGAACTTTCCTGACTCGACCCTCTTTTTTTCGAGGCCGAGTGGCTAGCTCGACGCTCAACTCAGCACGGATGGAAAGCGTGCTTGGGGCGGGTAGCCTGACTTGGATTCGAACTCATGAGCCTTCGCTCTGGAGTCCGGCGCTGATGCCATTGCGCCACCAGCCGGCCTCCGGAGCAAATCACTTCTTAGTGATTAATACTGTTGGACCCACTTACTTTCATGGTTTTACAGAAAGTGCCTAAGGAGTGCATCCTATGGTTAACCATAAGGAAAATATCTCATAAAGAGGAGAGTCACAGTGGTTGGGTCTCTGGCAATCAGAAAGGAAGGGGGAGAAAAGGCATGTTATGGTGATCGGGAATTTGTTAGTTAGGGGAACAGCCAGGAGCTTCTGCAGGTGAGAAAGAGATTCCTGGATGGTTTGTTGGCTCCCAGGTGCCAAGATCCGAACGTCTCAGATCGAGTACTCAGCATTCTTAAGAGGGAAGGTGAACAGCCAGAAGTTGTGGTCCATGTGGGTACCAATGACAAGGGTAGGAAGTATGAAGAGGTTCTGCATAGGGAGTTCAGGGAGTTAGGCATTAAGTTAAAGGGCAGAACCGCCAGGGTTGTGATCTCAGGATTGCTACCCATGCCAGGTGCTAGTGAGGCCAGAACTAGGAAAATTATACAGTTTAACATGTGGCTAAGGTGTCATGGTCTGGATCGGGGTCCCTTTAAATTTACCTTGTTTATGTTACGATCCGGACCGTTGATTCCCTGTTTTCCCGTGTCCCTCGGCTTTGGTGATTAGAGGCAATTAACGCTCAGCTGAACCGGTAGTTTATAGTCTCCGGCTTTCAGCCGTTCGGCGCAGGAGCGTCTGCAGAGTCATCAAAGTCACGGCGGGCCGATGTCATCCGGCCGGAGCAAGCCTAGTCTCTGCCGAAGCGAGTGCCGGTAATTCGCCCTTCCTCACCGGAGCAACCCTGTCCAGTTACCTCGCCGAAGTGAGCCTGCAAAGTTTCCTCATCAAGATGGGTCCGTCAGTTAACCCGCCGGAGGGAATCAGGAGCCGCTGTTTACTGTTCCTGGGCCGAGTCGAGAGCTCGGCACTACCTGGAGGTTCCAAGCACCACATCCTGGCTCCAGCGGCATCCAAGTACCAAGTCCACGTCCTGGCTCTGGCGGCGTTCAAGTACCACGTCCAAGTCCTGGCTCCGGCAGCATCCGAGTACCAAGTCAAGTCCTGGCCCTGGTGGTCTGTGATTCCTGTCCTACCCCACTGTCTGAATGCCTTCTCTGCCCCGCTTGCCTCCAGCCCTCGTCTGTAGCCCTCGCCTGCACCTCGGTCTAGTTCTATTGCTGGAGCTAGATAGGTACTGTCTGGTGTTCTTTGGTGTTTGTCTTGTCTTGTCCTCGCCTCCGTGGGGTAAGTCTGGCCCTCTTGCCGTTGCCCCGTGGGGGGTCATCAACCCCGGCCCTATGTCCTGTTTCCAAGGAGGGGTCCCGACTCTGTGTTCTGTGTATGTGTTCATGGTTCCATGTACCTGCTCTCCCGAGACTGAGGCTCTGTTTTTCCATGTTCCTCCTCTCCCTAGCCCATGTCATGTCCATGCCTGGTTCTGGGGTCCAAGCCCGAGGCAAGACCCAGGTACTGGGTCTTGCCCAGTCTCTGGCTCGGAGTCCATACCGTAACCTCACAAGATGTGTCTTGCCTTTAGGTCCAGCCTTGCTCCCAATGCCCCTGCCTATTGTTGCTTATGGAGTTGGTGCAGGAGGGAGGGCATGAGATTTTTGGATTATTGGTCTCTCTTCCAGGGAAGGTGGGACCTGTACAGAAGGGAAGGTTTGCACCTGAACAAATATCCTAGTGAGAAGGTTTGTTAATGCTGCATGGTGGGGTTTAATCTAGAGTTGCAGTGGGATGGGAACCAGAGTGCCAGAATAGTGGAGAGGTTGTGGAGGCAGACGTAGATAAGACCTCAGACAAGGTCAGTAATCGAAAGGTTGAGCATGGTGCAGCTAGTGTCTGGAGTTGTGTCAATGCAAGAAGTATGGTAGGAAAGGCGGATGAGCTCAGGACATGGATCAACGCCTGGCACTATGATGTTGTAGCCATGAGTGAGACCTGGTTGTAGGAAGGGCAGGATTGACAGCTTAATATTTTGTGGTTCCATTGTTTTAGATGTGACAGAGCTGGAGGGATTAAAGGAGGAGACTAGTCAGGGAAAATGTCATGGCAGTCTTCGTCAAGACAAACTGGAGAACTCGGCTAGTGAGACGTTATGGGTGGAACTGAGAAATAAGAAAGGTATAATCATGTTGATGGGGCTATATTACTGACCACCCAACAGTCCAAGGGAATTAGAGGAACGAATTTGTAAAGAGATCTCAGACTGCTGCAAGAAACATAAAGTTGTTATAGTAGGTGATTTTAACTTTCCACATATTGACTGAGAATCCCATACGGCAAAAGGATGAGATAGGTCAGGGATGTCTCGGATTGTGTCCGCAGCATTTTGGAGAAGGAGGGAGAGCTGAAAGATGTCTTGGTACATATTGGTACCAGTGACATAGGAAGGAAAAACAAAGAGGTCCTGAAAAGAGAGCTAGGCAGAGAGCTGAGAAGCAGGAAATCCAGGGCAGTAATTTCAGGATTGCAACCTCTTCAATATGTCAATGAGGGTAGAATCAGGATGATTTGGCAGATAAGTGTGTGGCTGAGAAGCTGGTGCAGGGGGCAGGGCTTCAGGTTCTTGGATCATTGGGATCTCTTCTGGGGGAGGTATGACCTGTTCAAAAGTGACAGGTTGCACATGAACCCAAGGGGGACCAATATTCTCACGGGCAGGTTTGTTAGAGCTGTTTGGGAGGGTTTAAACTAACTTGGCGGGGGGGGGGGGTGGGAACCAGAGTGAAGGGACTCAGGATAGGACGATTGGTAAAAAAAATCAATGATAGCATGTAGTCAGACTGTCAGGAAGGGCAGGCAGATGATAAGACAAAATTTCAGCCAGCAGAGTGAGTATCAGTGCATTGGGGACGCAGAGTCAGAAAGGATAGCATATACAGTACTCAAAGTTTCTCAATGCACGGAGTATAAGAAATAAGGTGGATGATTTTGTTGCAATATTACAGATTGCCAGGTATGATGTTGTGGCCATCACTGAATCGTGGCTGAAGGATGGTTGTAGTTGGGAGCTGAATGTCCAAGGTTACACGTTATATTGGAGGGAGAGGAAGGTAGGCAGAGGGGGTGGTGTGGCTCTGCTGGTAAAGAATGGCATCAAATCAGAAGAAAGATTGACATAGGATCAGAAGATGTTGAATCCTTGTGGGTTGAGTTAAGAAATTGCAAGGGTAAAAGGACATTGATGGCAGTCACATACAGGCCTCACAACAGTGTTCATCCATCGACGACGTCAATGAGAACCTTGACACCATTATGATGCTGTCAAAACTAGCGCGTGATTTGGTTTTAAGTGAGGGAGAGTTGCACAGTGTCAGCCTCACTCTCTCTTCCCAATTCCCATCTGGATCCAGTGGCAAGACAGAGTCGAGACAGCTGGAGATGGGACTAGGCACAGTGGATGAGCAGGACGTCTTCTGTGTCTTGTCCTGCTCTACACGTTCCACAATGCTTGCAGAGACCGCCTTCTTGACCGTTGGACCTTCCATTGGTCTCGTCAGCTCAATCCGCCGGAGTCTGTCTTCACATGCTGGGATAGACAACTCCCTATCTCACCGAGGGTTTGAGACCCGTTGGCTAACCTCACCTGGTTTAGCTGGCTTGTCGAAGCCGTTTGCCCGAGGTGTGGCCACTGTCGCATGCAAACAGCTACGGGGAGCCACAGGTGAGAGCTGAGTGCCAGGTGGGGACCAAAAGTGGACTAACTGCCTTGAAAAGGGCGCAGCATGCTCCCCCACCAGAGGTGCTACCCCTCCCTGACACCCCATACACCCCAAAAGTATCTTGGATATGGACCACAGATTATATCGGGAAACAGAAAAGCTGTGTCAAAAGGGCAATGTTATGACAGTCATGGGAGATTTTAACATGCAGGTAGACTGGGAAAATCAGGTTGGTAATGGATCTCAAGAGGGTGAACTTGATGAATGCTTATGAGATAGCTTTTTAGAACAGTTTGTCATTGAGCCTACTAGGGGATCAGCTATACTGGATTGTGTGTTAGGGATTAGGGAGCTTCAGGTAAAGGAATCCTCAGGAGACAGTGTTTATGATATGATTGAGTTCAACTTGAAATTTAATAGTGAGAAAGTAAAGTCTGATGTAGCAGTATTTCAGTGGAGTAAGGGAAATTACAGTGGTATGAGAGAGGAGTTGGCCAAAGTAAATTGGAAGGAGATGCTGGCAGGGATGTCAGCAGTGCAGCAATGGCTTGAGTTTCTGGAAAAAATGCAGAAGGTGCAGGGCAGATGTATTCCAAAAAGAAAAAAAATACTCAAATACCACCGTGTCTGACGAGGGAAGTCAAAGCTAATGTAAAAACAAAAGGGAGGGCATACAACGAAGCAAAAATTAGCAGGAAGATAGAGGATTGGGAAGTTTTTAAAAACCTACAGACAGCAACCAAAAGAATCATGAGCGATAGATGAAAATATGAAAGCAAGCTAATAAACAATGTGACGAGAATACACATAAAAATTAAGATGTTTGCTGGTCTGGGCTAGCATCAGTGGCATCAGCAGTTGGTCTGCCACCTGCCCTCAGGGGAAGGAGAGATAAGGAACAATGGAGCAGCGTCTGGAGATGTGTAATGAAGGGACGGGGGAGAGAGAGCTGTCTGGAGCGGCTCCCCCCTTTGAACCCTGAACTGTTTGAAGTGATGGACAGGCGATACCCCAGCAGGGGGATAAAAAGGGACAGGTTCGCTAAGACAGGGACACACACGCCACCCGAGGTAACGAGACCCTGGAAGCGGTACGCCTCTCATGAGTGGTGAGAAGTACCGGACAACGCACAGGGTGGAAAGTACGATCAGCGGGAACCCGGTGTGTGTCCGCCCTTGCCTGGGTGCCGGGTTCACTGCAGAGGATCGACCGCATCTGGAGGAGGGGTCACAGTCGGTGACCTCAGGTGACATCACCAAGGACCCGCCCAAAAGTTGCTTGTGAGCCATCTCGCCGGTCTGTGAGTGAAGCAGTGTTCTGAATGATCAGTTGTTCCTGTTCTCTGTCTCTCTTCCCCCACGTTGTCCATCGCCATGGCAACGATTACTGCGAACTGAACTACTAACTGGACTGAACTTTGAGTCACTTTTAAACTTGGTCATTTATCCCTAGACAACGATAGAGCTTGATTGATGCTGTTATCTTAATTCTGTGCACATGTGTGTTTATCATCGCTGAACTGTTGCATTTATTATCCTTTCGATTACTGTGTTGCTTGTTTCTTTAATAAAACTTTCATAGTTCTAGTACTCCAGACTCCAACTGAGTGATCCCTTTCTGCTGGTTTGGCAACCCAGTTACGGGGTACGTAACAACAATATTAAGGAGAATAGTAAAAGCCTTTTAAAGTATATAAAGAATGAAAGAGAGGTGAGAATCGATATAGGACTACTAGAAAATGAGGCTGGAGAAATAATAACGATGGGCAAGGAGAGAGCAGATAAAATAAATTAGTGTTTTGTATCAGTTATCACTGTGGAAGGCACCAGCAGTGTGTCAGATGTTGTAGTGTGTGAAGGAAGAAAGGGTGCATTTACTGTTAAAAGAGAGAAGGTGCTCACAAAGCTGAAAGAACTAAAGATACATAAGTCACCCAGATTAGAGAAACTGTTAGAGGTAGTGTTAGAGATTGTGGTGGCATTGGAAATGATCTTTCAAAAATCACTGGACTCTGGCATGGTGCCAGAGGACTGGAACATTATGAATGTCACTCCACTCTTTAAGAAAGGAGGAAGGCAGCAGAAAGGAAATTATCGATCAGTTAGCCTGACCTCAGTGGTTGGAAAGATGTTGGAGTCAATTGTTAAGGATGAGGTGATAGAGTACTTGTTGACACAGGACAAGATAGTACAAAGTCAGCATGGTTTCCTTAGGGGAAAATCCTGCCTGATGAACCTGTTGGAAATCTTTGAGGGGATTACAAGCAGGATAGATAAGGAGGATGTAGTGGATGTTGTATATTTGGACTTTCAAAAGGCCTTTGACAAGGTGCCACACATGAGGCTGCTTACCAAGTTAAGAGCCCATGGTATTACAGGAAAGTTACTAACATGGTTAGAGCATTGGCTGATTGGTAGGAGGCAGTGAGTAGGAATAAAAGGATCCTTTTCTGGTTGGCTGCCAGTGACTAGTGGTGTTCTGTAAGGGTCAGTGTTGAATTTGCTTCTTTTTATGCTGTATATCAATGATTTAGATGATGTAATAATTGGTTTTGTTGCCAGTTTTGTAGATGATATGAAGATTGGTGGAGTGGCAGGTAGTGTTGAAGAAACAAGAAGGACTTAGACAGATTAGGAGAATGTGCAAGGAAGTGGCAAGTAAAATAGAATATTGGAAAATACATGGCCATGCACTTTCTTCTGTTTAGAGAAAATCCAAAAATCTGAGATGCAAAGGGACTTGGGAGTCCTTGTACAGAACACTCTAAAGGTCAACTTGCAGGTTGAGTTGGTGGTGAGGAAGGCAAATGCCATGTTAGCATCATTTCAAGAGGTCTAGAATACAAGAGCAAGGATGTGATGCTGAGGCTTTATAAGGCACTGGTGAGGCCTCACCTTGAGTATTGTGAACAGTTTTGGGCCCCTCATCTAAGAAAAGATGTGCTGACATTGGAGAGGGTTCAGAGAAGGTTCACAAGGATGATTCCAGGAGTGAAGGGTTATCATACAAGAAATGTTTGATGGCTCTGGGTCTGTACTCACTGGAAATTATAAAGATGAGGGGTGATCTCATTGAAACCTTTCGAATGTTGAAAAGTCTCAACAGAGTAGATGTGGAAAGGATGTTTCTCATGGTGAGGGAGTCTAATACAAGAGGGCACAACCTCAGGATAGAAGGGCATCCATTTAATACAGCGATGTGGAGAAATTTTTTTAGGCAGAGGGTAGTGAATTTGTGGAATTTGTTACCACAGGAAGCTGTGGAGGCCAGGTCATTGGGTGTATTTAAAGCAGAGATTGATAGGTTCTTGACTGGACATTGCATCAAAGGTTACCATGATGATAGAGCTGAGGATAAGCCAGCAGGTTTACAAGTAGATGATGGGTGTAACATGAGTGTAATGAAGGACAAGCCAATAAGTGAGTATAAATGCAGACAGAGCAAAGAATTAAATTGTATCACAGAAGCAAAGTTCAAAAGGGCGAAGAATGCAGGACTGAAGGTACTGTATTTAAATGTGTGTAGCATTCAGAATAAGGTGGATGAACTTGTGACACAATTAGAAATTGGTTGGTATGATGTTGTGGGCATCACTGAACCGTGGCTGAAAGAAGGTCATAGTTAGGAGCTTAACATCAAAGGATATATTTTGTATTGAAAGGACAGGCAGGAAGGCACAGGCGGTGGTGTGGCTCTGTTGATAAGAGATGGAATTAGAAAAGAGTGACATAGGGTCAGAGAATGTCGAATCTCTGTGGGTGGAGTTAAGAAATAGCAAGGATAAAAAAAGCCATTATGGGAATCATATATAGGCTTGCAAACAGTAGCCAAGATGTGGGGTTGAGATTGCAAAGGGAGCTGGAAAAGGCATGTAATAAGGGTAATGTCACAATAGTAATGGGAGACTTCAATATGCAAGGGGATTGAGAAAATCAGCTTTGGTGTGTGATCACAAGAGAGGAAATTTGTTGAATGCCTATGAGATGGCTTTTTAGAGCAGCTTGCCCTTGAGCCTAATTGGGGAAAGACTATCTTAGATTCAGTGTTTTGTAATCGTCGTGGCTATCCCTTGAGGTCGAGGATGATGGTCTTCGTTCTGAAGAACTGGCCCACAGAGCGAAGATGCCTGTGCGTGTATTTGTTTAACATGTACGTGATGTTGCACTCCAAGAAGCACACGATACTTCACAAATCAACCAACTGATTCCAATGGCACGGAAACCACAACGATTGGAGCTGATGGATTTGTTGCAGCCTTCATCCGCCTTCACAGCTGTTGAGTTCGAAGTAACTTCATCCGCCTGTTCCACCGTTGAGGTCTTGGTTGGATTGTTCTTTGTCAGGGACCTCACCCTCGACCTTACCGCCATGGGTGACCCTACCAGGAGCATAGCTCCAGACGGCATCGCTCTCGGGATCACAGGACCACACAAGCTTCTCCATCATGACAAGGTGACAATCCACGGAGAAGGTTTTGTAATAACACAGATCTTATTAGGGAGCTTAACGTAAAGGAACACTTGGTAGGCAGTGATCATTTCACTTGGTTCGGATCTGGCCCAAGTGCAGAGTGAGAGACACTGAAGCAGGTTGATATTTCACAGACTTTAGTGTGAACAGTGTTAAAGGGAAAAGAAAACAATAAACACTCGGCCAAACAGAGCTGTTGACTAAAACACTCAAATGGAAAAACAAAGCCAACACTGCAGCTGAAAGGAACGACTAAGAATAAAAGGAATACCACTAATCTTCAGAGTCCGTTGACTTGACTGTCCAATTGCTCAGGCAAGGCGGAATGCAGATAATGAAGCGTAGCTATGTCCAAGTCTCGACAAATACTATGACGGAATGAATGGAGTTAAATACGATCACAATGAAATAAAAATTAGCTGACATGTGCATATTCATGAGCGAAATTGCCAAATCTGATGTGCTGCTGAATCTGTGGTTGTGATAGATCATAATATGATTGAATTCATACTGCATTTGGAGAGGGATCAGCACAAGTCAGACGTATCAGTATCGCAATGGAATAAAGGGAATTACAGAGGCATGAGAGAGGAGCTTGACCAGGTGGATTGGAGGAGGATACTGGTGGGGATGATGGCAGAGCAGAGCTGGCTGAAGTTTCTGGGAATATTTCACAAGGTGAAGGATAGATATGTCCCACAGAGGAAGAAGTTCTCAAATAGCAGGAGCAGGCAGCTGTGGTTGACAAAGGAAGTTAAAGACTGCATAAAAGCCAAGGAAAGGGCATATAAGGTAGCAAAAGTGAGTGGGAAGTTGGATGATTGAGAAGCTTTTGAAGTCCAACAAAAGGCAACCAAAAAGCTATAAAAAAGGAAAAGATGAACTATGAGGGCAAACTAGCCGATAATATAAAGCAGGATACCAAAAGTTGTTTCAGTTACATAAATAGTAAAAGGGAGGTAAGAGTTGATGTTGGACCACTGGAAAATGGGGGATAAAGAAATGGCAGATGAACTTAATGGGTACTTTGTATCTGTCATCACTGTGGAAGACACTAGCAGTGGGCCAGAGGTCCATGAGTGTCAGAGAGCAGGAGTGAGTGCCATTGCTATTACAAAGGAAAAAGTGCTAGGCAAACTGAAAGGTCTTAAGGTGGATAAGTCACCTGGACCAGATGTACTACACCCCAGTCTCCTGAGAGAGGTTGCTGAAGAGATAAAGGATGCATTGGTCATGATCTTTCAAGAATCACCTGATTCTGGCATGGTCCCGGAGGACTGGAAGATTGCAAGTATCACTCCACTCTTTAAGAAGGGAGGAAGGCAAAAGAAAGGACAGTTCGTCTAACCTCAGTGGTTGCGAAAGTGTTGGAGTCTATTATTAAGGATGAGATTTTGGGGTACTTGGAGACTAATGGTAAAATAAGTCAAAGTCAACATAATTTCTGTAAAGGGAATACCTGCCTGACAAATCTGTTAGAGTTCTTTGAGGAAGTAACAAGTGGGAATAAAAGGGGCCTTTTCTGGTTGGCTGCTGGTGACTAGTGGTGTTCCTCAGGGGTCAGTATTAGGACAGCTGCTTATCACATTGTTTGTCAATGATTTAGATAATGGAACTGATGGCTTTGTGGCAAAGTTTGTGGATGATATGAAGATGGGTGGAGGGGTAGATAGTGCTGAGGAAGCAATGTGATTGTAGCAGGACTTAGACAAATTGGAAGAATGGGCAAAAATGTGGCAGATGGAATACAGTGTTGGGAAATGTATGATAATGCATTTTGGTAAAAGGAACAATAGTGTGGACTATTATCTAAATGAGGAGAGGGTTCAAACATCAGAGGTGCAGAGGGACTTGGGAGTCCTCGTGCAATACTCCCATCAGGTTAATGATGTACAGGTTGACTCTGTGGTAAAGAAGGCAAATGCAATGTTGGAATTTACTTCAAGGGGAATAGAATATAAAAACAAGGAGATAATGCTGAGCCTTTATAAGAAGCTAGTCAGGCCGCACTTAGAGTATTGTGAACAGTTTTGGGCCCCATATCTCAGAAAGGATATGTTGTCATTGGAGAGAGTCCAGAGGAGGTTCACGAGGATGAGTCTGGGAACGACGGGGTTAACATGTGAGGAGTGTTTGGGAGCTAGGGGCCTGTACTGACTGGAATTTTGAAGAACGTGGAGGAAACCTACTGAGTATTGAAAGGACTAGGTAAGATGGATGTGGAGAGAATGGTTCCCATCCAGAACAAGAGGGCACGGCCTCAGAATTGAGGGGCAACCTTTTGGAATGGAGGTAAGGAGGAATTTTTTTAGCCAGAGAGCAGTGAGTCTATGGAATGCTCTGCCACAGACTGCGGTGGAGGCCAAGTACGTGGGTATATTTAAGGCAGAAGTTGATTGTTTCCTGATCGGTCAGGCATCAAAGGGTATGGCGAGAAGGCAGCTGTATGGCGTTGAGTAGGGCCTGGGATCCATGATTGAATGGCGAAGGAGATTCAGCCTGATTCTGCTCCTATGCCTTATGGTCTTATAGTCTAATGAGGTGCTTATGGAGTACAAGAAATGCAAGAGAACACTTAAGAAAGAAATCAGGAAGGCTAAAAGAAGGCATGAAGTTACTTGAGGAGTCAAGGGGAAGGAGAATCCTTAGGGATTCTACAAGTATGTTCAGAGCAAAAGGATTGCAAGGGACAAAATTGGTCCTCTGGAAGACCAGAATGGTAATTCATGTGTGGAGCCAAAACAGATGGGGGAGATCTTAAATGCATTCTTTGCATCTTTGTTTGCTCAAGCGACAGACAGAATCTATAGAAGTGAGGCAAAGTGGCATCAACTTCATGGACCCTGTACCAATGATAGAGGAGGAGGTGTTTGCTGTCCTGAGGCAAATCAGGGTGGATAAATCTCCAGAGCCTGACAAGGTCTTCCCTCGGACCAGGGCCAGGGTCCTAGTGGAGATATTTGAAATATCCTTAGTGACATGAGAGGTGCCGGAGGAGTGGAGGGTTTCCAATGTTATTCCACTGTTTAAAAAACGGCTCAAAACAAAAACCAGGAAAGTATAAGCCAGTGAGTGTGACCTCAGTTGTGGGAAGGTTATTGGAAGATATTCTAAGTATTTGGATAGACATAGACTGATTAAGGATAGCCAGCATGGCTATCCTGAATAACCAAAGGATTTTGTCTAACCAATCTTATAGAGTTTTCTGAGGAATTTACCAGGAAAGCTGATGAAGGCAAGTCAGTGGATGCTGTGTACAAGGCATTTGACAAGGTCCCTATGGGAGGTTGGTCAAGAATTTTCAGTCACTCAGCATTTAAATGAGGTAGTAAATTGGATTAGACATTGGCTTTGTGGGAGAAGCCAGAGAGTGGTAGTAGACAGTTACATCTCCTTTGTTGTTTGTCATCTATATCAATGATCTGAATGATAATGTGATTAACTGGATCAGCAAATTCGCAGATGACACCAAGATTGGGGTGTAGCGAATCTGTTCTGGGTCCTTTGTTGTTTGTCTATCTACAGTGCCTATAAAAAGTATTCACCCCCTTGGAAGTTTTCATGTTTTATTGTTTTACAACATTGATCCACAGTGGATTTAATTTGGATTTTTTGATACTGATCAATAGAAAAAGACTCTCTCTTGTTGAAGTGAAAACAAATCTCTACAAAGTGATCTAAATTAATTACAAATATAAAACACAAAATAATTGATTGCATGAGTATTAACTCACTTTAATATGACATCACTGGTGCAGCCAATTGGTTTTAGAAGTCTCATAATTAGTTAAATGGAGATCTGTTTTTGGAGACCTGTGTGCAGTCAAGGTGTTTCAATTGACTGTCGTAAAAATACACCTGTATCTGGAAAATACACCTGCTAGTGAGTCAGTATCTTGGAAAACACTACACCATGAAGACAAAAGAATACTCTAAGCAACTCCGCACAAAAGTTATTAAAAAGCACAAGTCAGGAGATGGATACAAGGACACTTTCAAGTCACTGAATATCCCTTGGAATACAGTTCAGTCAATAACCAAGAAATGGAAAGAATATGTCACAGCTGTAAATCTGCCTAGAGCAGGCTGTCCTCAAAAACTGAGTGACCATCCAAGAAAGGGACTAGTGAGGGAGGCCACCAAGAGACCTACGACAAGTCCGGAGGAGTTACAAGCTTCAGTGGTTGAGATGGGAGAGACTGCTCATACAACAACTGTTGTCTGTGTGCTTCGCCAATTACAGCTTTATGGGAGAGTGGCAAAGAGAAAGCCACTGTTGGAAAAAAACTCACATGAAATCTCAGCTAGAGTTTGTCAGAAGGCATGTGGGAGACTCTGAGGTCAGCTGGAAAAGGTTCTATGGTCAGATGAAACCACAATTGAGCTTTTTGGCCATCAGAGTAAATGCTATGTTTGGCATAAACCAAACACTGCACATCATCAAAAACACACCATCCCTACCGTGAAGCATGGTGGTGGCTGCATCATGCTGTGGGGATGCTTCACTGCAGCAGGCCCTGGAAGGCTTGTGAAGGTAGAGGGTAAAATGAATACAGCAAAATACAGGGAAATCCTGGAGGAAAACTGATGCAGTCTGCAAGAGAACTGCAACTTGGGAGAAGATTTGTCTTCCAGCAAGACAATGATCCCAAGCATAAAACCAAAGCTACACAGGAATGGCTTAAAAACAACAAAGTTAATGTCCTGGAGTGGCAAAGTTAGAGTCCAGACTTCAGTCCATTTGAGAATTTGTGGCTGGACTTGAAAAGGACTGCTTACTCATGACCCCCATGCAATCTGACAGAGCTTGAGCAGTTTTGTAAAGAAGAATGGAGAAAAATTGCAGTGTCCAGATGTGCAAAGCTAATAGAGACCTATCCACACAGACTCAAGGCTGTAATTGCTGCCAAAGGTGCACCTACTAAATACTGACTTGAAGGTGGTGAATACTTATGCAATCAATTACTTTGGGGGGGGATTACTTTTTGTCATCTATATCAATGACCTGAATGATAATGTGGTTAGCTGGATCAGCAAATTTGCAGATGACACCAAGACTGAAGATGCCGTGGACAGCAAGGAGGACTATCATGGCTTGCAGAGAGATCTGCATCAGCTGGGAAAATGGGCTGTCATTTAGTACGGTCATTGAGAAATACAGCAGAGAATCAGGCTCTTCAGCCCTAACCATTTAAACTGCCCACTCCCATCAACCTGCACCAGGACCATAGCCCTCCATATCCCTACAATCCAAACTTCACTTATATGTTGAAATCAAGCTCACATGAACCACTGTGCAGTGGACAGGCAGGAAGGCAGAGGCCACAGCATTGCTCTGTTGGTAAAAAAAGAAATAAAATCATTAGAAAGAGGTGACATAGGGTCGGAAGGCTTTGAATCATTGTAGATAAAGCCTAGGAACTGCAAGGGTGAAAAAAAACCTTAAGAGTTGAATGCAGACCCCCTAACAATAGTAAGGATGTGGTCTACAAATTGCAGTGGGAGACAGAAAATGCGTGCCAAAAGGGCAATGTTAATATTGTCATGGGGGATTTCAATATGCAGGTAGATTGGAAAAATCAGGTTGGTGCTGGATTCCAGGAGAGGGAATTTCGAGAGTGCCTATGAGATGGCTTTTTAGAGCAGCTTGTGGTTCAGCTCACTAGGGGATCAGATATTCTGGGTTGGGTGTTGCGGAATGAACTGGAATTGATTAGAGACTTTAAGGTAAATGAACCCTTAGGGGTAAGTGATCATAATATTATTGAAATCACCCTGAAATTTGAGAAGGAGGAGCTAAAGTCAGATTTAACAGTGTTACAGTGGAGTTAAAGGAATTACAGAGACATGGGAAAGGTGTTGGCCAGAACTGATCAGAAAAGAACACTGGCGGGGATGATGGGAGAGCAGCAATGGCTGGAATTTCTGGAAGCAATATGGAAGGCACAGGATATATACATCCCAAAGAGGAAGAAGTATTCTAAAGGAAAGATGACACAACCGTGGCTAACAAGAGAAGTCAATGCCAACATAAAAGCTAAAGAGAGAGCATATTATATAGCAAAAAATAGTGGGAAGCTAGAGGATTGGGAAGCTTGTAAAAACCATCAGAAGGCAATGAAAAAGGTCATTAAGAAGGTAAAGATGGAATATGAATGTAAGGTAGCCAATAATATTAAAGAAGATATCAAATGTTTCTTCAGATACATATAGTGTAAAAGAGAGGCGAGAGTAGATATGAGACAATGCTGACGTGGTAATGTAACACCCTGGAAAAGGTTTCACTGTTAAGGTAATGGTTTTTCTGTAGAATCATTCCTAACATAATGGTCTTTCTGTAGTGTTTGGGTTATGGTGAGGGATAACGGGTGCCTGACACCAGGGTGACCTGGGTTTTTTGTTCGGCAAGAGATGGAGAGAGAAGACTCCAAAAGGGGGAGATCATAGACAACAGGATGGAGTGGACTTGGAGTGGGTCCGGGAGTCAATGAAGCCCAGGGAAATCGACGGAGGATCGGCGAAAGGGAAACTGGGAGCTCCTGCTTGTGAACTTTAGACTGTTTCAGTAAAATAGGTCCTTTCCTTTTATTTTTTTCTTTACTAACCCTTTAGACAAATTAAGAATTATAAAGCTAAATCATTTAGTTGCATATGGTGGCCTGTCTGTTACGTCGTGGTACTAATTTGTAACGGGGTAACACACCACACAGCATCCACACAAATGGGAGGTTCTGCACCTCAGATTTCACACGTTTGACAGGGCCAGAGATTGTCTTCCCTAGACTAAAGCAGCCGACAGAACCGGAGGGTAAAAATAGTAATGGGGGACAGGGAAATGGTGGATGGACTGAATAAGTATCTTGCATCAGTCTTCACTGTGGAAGACACTTGCAGTATGGTGGAAGTTCCAGGTGTCAGGGGTCATGATGTGTGTGAAACTACCATTGCGAGAGAGAAGGTTCTTAGGAAACTGAAAGGTCTGAAGGTAGATCAGACACCTGGGTCAGATGGTGTACACCCCAGTGTTCTGAAAGAGATGGCTGAAGAGATTATGGAGTTATTGGTAATGATCTTTGAAAAACCACTAGATTCTGGAATGGTTCCAGAAGACTGGAAAATTGCAAATGTCACTCTACTCTTCAAGAAGGGAGAAAGACAGAAAAAAGGAAACTATAGGCCAGTTAATCTGACCTCAGTGGTTGGGAAGATAGTTGGAGTCGATTATTAAGAATGAGGTCTCAGCATACTTGGAGGCACATGATAAAATAAGCCATAGTCAGCATAGTTTCCTCAAGGAAAATTCTTGTCTGACAAATTTGTTGGAATTCTTTGAAGAAACAACAGGCAGGATAGACAAAGGAGAATTGGTTGATGTTGTGTACTGTATTTTCAGAAGGTCTTTGATAAGTTGCAACACATGAGACTAGTTAATAAGGTACAAGCCCATAGTATTACAGGAAAGATTCTTGCATGGATAAACCAGTGCCTGATTGGCAGGATGCAAAGAGATGGAACAAAGGGGGACTTTTCTGATTGGCTGCCAGTGACTAGTCGTGTTCCACCAAGGTCTTTTTACATTATATATCAATAATGGAATTGATGGCTTTATTGCAAAGTTTGCAAATGGTATGAAGATAGGTGGAGGGACAGATAGTTTTGAGGAAGTAGAGAGGCTACAGAAGGACAGACAGATTAGGAGAATGGACAAAGAAGTGTCAGATGGAATACAGTGTCAGGAAATGTATGATCATACACTTTGATATAAGAAATGAAAGGGTTGACTATTTTCTAAATGGAGAGAAAATACAAAAATCTGAGGTGCAAAGGGTGTGCAGTATTCCCTGAAGGTTAATTTGCAGTTTGAGTCTGCAGTGAGGAAGGTAAATGTGATATTAGCATTCATTTCAAGAGGACAAGGATATAAAAACAGGAATGTAATGTTGAGTCTTTATAAAGCACTGGTGAGGCCTCACTTGGAATATTGTGAGCAGATTTAGATTAGATTAGATTATGAGGACACTCAGTCCTCATTTAATGTCATTTAGAAATGCATGCATTAAAAAATGATACAACGTCCCTCCAGAATGATATCACAAGAAAACACAGGACAAACCAAGACTAAAACTGACAAAACCACATAATTATAACATATAGTTACAACAGTGCAAAGCAATACCATAATTTGATAAAGAGCAGACCATGGGCACAGTAAAAAAAAGTCTCAAAGTCCCGATAGCCTCATCATCTCACGCCGGCGGCAGAAGGGAGAAACTCTCCTGCCATGAACCTCCAAGCACCGCCAACTTGCCGATGCAGCACCATTGGAAGCACTTGACCACAGCGGACTCTGAGTCCGTCTGAAAACTTTGAGCCTCCGACCAGCCCTTCCGACACAGCCTCTCCGAGCACCATCCTCTGTCGAGCCCTTCGACCCCACCCCGGCTGCCGAGCTACAAGCAAAGCCGAGGACTCGGGGCCTTCCCCTCTGGAGATTCTGGATCGCACAGTAGCAGCAGCAGTGAAGCAGGTTTGGACCCCTTATCTTAAAAAGGATGTGCTGAAACTGAAGAGGGTTGAAAGGAGATTCACGAAAATGACTCCAGGATTGAATGGTTTGTCATATGAAGAGCATTTGATGACTCTGGACCTGCGTTCACCGGAATACAGAAGAATGAGGGGTGATCTCATTGAAACCTATCGAATTTGCAAATATTATCATCCCTAGGTATCAAAGGAGGCTCCACAGAGGGTGACCTTAATTAATTCTCTGGCAAATAAAATGCTGGCTGTGTATTTTTTTACTTGCAACTTATCTGAAAAATGATAACAATCACTTTTAACACAAACCTCTCCATGCTTTTAATAAGGAACGTCATAAAAACTGGCACCCAAAATGTCAACTGTTTACTCTTTTCCATACATGATGCGTGGCCTACTGAGTTCCTCCAGCATTTTGTATGTATTATTCTGATACTCAGCATCTGCAGATTTCCTTGTGTTTGTTACGTAATTGCTTTGTTGATTAGAAAATATTTAAATCCAAATGAATTGCACATATTTCCTCCAGTCCTTGTAGCTCTTGGGCAGACACTATGGTTTTGAAGTACATTTATTCCGAGGTACAGAAGCTTGTTTGATATTCTTGATTCAAATACTTAATCTCACTCCAGTATTTACCATTGTATTAATAGGGTTAAATAGACCAGAGAAGATTGGGAAGCAATTTGACAAGGCAATAGATGGCATTTCAATCTGAACACAGCCTCCAGTACACTGGCCCTTTGCGCAATGTGCTCTGGTAAATGCCTGCTGTGAAATGGGAGAAAGCCAAACCAGCAATGGGATGAGATCTGAGGGATTAGCTACAACCTCCTGATGTGAGCACTATAATAAAAGGTCTCTAGGCAATGAGTTTCTCTCACTTGTGAAAGCTTCTTTTTCGTTCCATCTTACTGAGGCTATATTCAAATGTAAATGCCTTTTGATGGACTGATACATTACTTTTGAAAAATCAATGCACTATCAAAGAATCTGTCTTATTCAGCATTGTTGATCCATTATACCATAACATTATATGTACCCTGGTGTATAAATAATTTTCTTTTCTTCCAGAAAAATGGCTCGTATGTAATAAAACACATAGCACTCTCCCCTGGCCCAGTCCACTCAGGATTCTCTTCTCATTACGACAGCAGGATTTTCAAACTAATCTGCCAGGTCAGGCAAAAATTATGCTGCACATAGAAGCAGATGGAAAGGTGGCAGAGGGCAAAGCATTTAAAGTGTAGAACTCTTGCAAGAATCCAAATGTTTGGCAGTCACAGCCATTTCTCTGGCTATGGCCTAGTTATGGTGTAGTAACTTAGAAGTGGTCCTTTACCCGGCAGTTTCAAGCCAGCAGGCCCCACAAACTCTTTCCTTTGCAAGAGACTCAGAGTAGTTGCGAGAGAAAAAAATAGGTGTTATGGACATTTTTAAAGAACTAATCTAGACATGCTTGGCCATTTGAGAAAGATTAATTCAGTTTTCAATTGTGCTCAGGTAGAGCTGCTGCCTCACCTGCTCATGAGTACTATCTTTGTGGAGTTTGTATGTTCTCCCTGTGACCTCGCATTTTCTCAAAGTGCTCTGGTTCTCTTCCACATCCTAAAGGTGTGTGGATTGGGACGTTAACTAGCCAAGGTGTAGGTGAGGAGTAAAATCTGGGGGAAGTCAAGAGGAATGCGTGGAGAGTAAAATGAGTGTAAGTCACTACTTGATGGTCAGTATGGACAAAAGGGTCTGTTTCCATATTGCATGACTCTATAAACTACCGCCATGGTGGGGGAGATAGATGGAATTCAGTATATTTCTGTTAATATGGATTTGCCTGTAAGGGGTTACAGAGTAGCATCAACAAGCCATGCCTATTCGTTTGAAGTAGTTTCATTAACTAAACTAGCTCAGTAGAGGGGGAAAGCATCAGATACCCTGGATGGATCTAAACTGTTTAATAAGGGCCAACAGACAATAAATTAGCTTTAGGACTGGTGCAAAAAGAAAGAAAATCAAAATATATTACAGGTAAATAAAGCAACAACGTTAGTAGGGAAATTTAAACTAGTGTTAAACAATATGTACGACATCAGTGGAAGGAAAGTGCTACAATCTTTGAAAGAAATAGCACCTGGACACTTACAGAATAATAACAAGATAGGAGGGAGCCAAAATGCAGTCAGAAAAGGGAAATGTAATTCAACAATTTAGTTAGATTTATTTTGCTATTGTATCTAGCAGGGTAAATCAGGGAAAACCAGTGGATGTGGTATAATTGGATTCTCAGAGCCCTTTGATGAGGTGTCATATAAGAGGTTACTAAGCAAAAATTAGAGTACACAGTATAGCGGGTGATGAAAGTGATATGGAATGAGGATTCATTAGTGGATAGAAAATATGGAGTAGGAATAAATGGGTTATTTTCAAGTTGAGAGGTTGTGACTAGTAGCGTGTTGCAGGCATTGGTGCTGTTCACAATGTCCATCAATGATTTGGATGAGTTAATTGAGTGTAATAAATATACATTTTCTGCTAATACAAAGCAGGATTGCAGTGTCAGGTGAATCCAGCAAAGCTTCAAGAGAATATGGATACATTACATAAATGGGCATAGGCATTACATATTGAATTTTATTGAAAAATGTCAGGTCATCCACTTAAACCGAATTTAAAAAAAAAGGGATGTAACGCACAAAAAATGCTGGAACACTTAGCATGTATGGAGAGGAATGTAGAGTTAACATTTCAGGCTGAGACCTTTCATCAGTATCAACTCTTTACTTGTCTCCACAGATGTTGCCCGGCTTGCTGAGTTCTTTCAGTTTCTCCAGCATACTGTGTGTGTTCCTTCAGCTTTCCAGCATCTGCAGAATCTCTTATATTAAAGAAATGTGAATCGTGAAGGACAGAAAGGTATTGATTTCTAGGCAAGTATGAGTGTCCTTGTACACTTTACAGAATCAGTGAGTAGTTAGAAAGGAAAAAGCTCCAGTTTCATGGAAATTTTCTGATCGTAGTTGAAGTGGGTTTGTGCAGGAGCTGAGAGAACCAATAGGAGAGGAGAGGAGAGCTGCATTAATGTACAAAGTACTTGCTGCATATGCATCTGAACTTGAAGCATTGACTGCCTGGCGTTGGAATTTCACTTCTATATAAAGGAAACCTGCATGGAGGTTTAGTGTAAATGGAATGGATTCACAACAGATTTACCACATTGAATCTGGACATTCATGAGTGTGAACCATCATTTTCCCCACGGTAACATCACCATCAAGCTGAGTGGCTAACCTTACTTCAATGACAAGCATGAAAGCCCGCTGGATTCCTTGGCTGCGTAACTCTAGGGAAGACACACTCTGGTCCCGCCAAACCCATGAGATTGAGACGGCTCTCCCATCCCAAACCCCGGTCTGGGTGGATGTTGTGTGATTTGCAACCCTGTTACAACTCAGTGCCAAGAAATAACAGACAGCACACTGCACACGATTAAGGGAATTATATTTATGAATCTTAACTAAAGGAAAGAAAAACAAAAGGGCTCATTTTAATTAAAAAGTCAAATGCACACAAGCTGGAGCTCAACTTTTCACCATATTCACCTCAATCCATCTCAGCACCTGGCTTCATCGAATCATAGTCCTGCACTGGGTCGAATCCTACGACCTGCTTCCTCCAGCATCTTCTCTCTTTCTCTCCCGCCAAACAAAAGCCCCAAGACCAACCTTGGTGTCCCTCACCAGAAAAACCTCCCCTCCAGCTCCACCATCCAAACTGGATGGCACACAACAATAACCCAAACAGGCTGAAAGCAGAACAGACTGCTCTTACAGAACTGCCAAATGAAATACTGACAGCGTTACAGTAAAGATATGACCAGAGCATTGCACTCACCCCCACCATAAATAGTCATGTCCTTATGACTTTGAAATAACTTGTCATCTCATCATTAATAACACAAAATTCCTTTGAAAATGGTGATGTCAGAGCCTCCAAACCATTTGTAAATGGTAGTGACATATCTCACTAGGGAGAATGTTTCAACACTGCTCCCCCAGTGTTACATAGGCCAGCCTATCTGGGGGGGGGGTGGTCTCCTGATCCTGATACCTCTTTATTCCATCATCTACCTCTTCAGTTTCAGAAACTCTTTGGATACTTCTGGTCGACAAGGAGCGAGGCCTCCCCTTGTCTATTTTTTTCTTTTTCTCTCAGTGCCATACTCTGCCAGAGCCTTGGCAACCACTTTTTCAAGTGGTTGTCTTGGAGGAAAGATTCTGTGAATGGTCCCCCACGTCCTTTTCACAGCGCAGTTTTTTTTATAAAACGAGGCAGAGTTGCGAGCTCGACACTCAAGCCGGCACGGATGGAAAGCGTGCCCAGTAGTGGCCTGACTGGATTCGAACTCAGGAACCTTCACTCTGGAGTCTGGCGCTGATGTTACTGGGCCACCAGCCGGACTCTGGAGCGAAGGTTCTCGAGTTCGAATCTAGTACTTGAGCCTTCTGGCAACTCCGGTCCCTCTGCCACTTGGCTGAGCTCAGCTTCATTTCTAATTACTTTAGAGCTCAACCCCCTTCATGGTCCAGCTGCAAGCCTACCTGTCCACTGCTAGTCCCCCCCCCCGCCCATTCCATCTGCCTCTGCGCGAGAAGGGTTGGGAATCTCTTCCTCAATTAGTGGGGAGTTAGCAAAAGGCAGCATATACTACATCCCCATTTCCTCATCCACTTTCAGGGGCAGGGGCCAGTCTAGTCCTTACTGCTGCTGATCCTTCAGTCTCCCCACGTCACTGCAGAGTCCTCTTATTAAGTGCAGGGTCCAGGTCAGGCTCTGGGTCAACACACACCCCTTGTTCCAGAGGCAGAAGGTGGTTCCGATGGAGAATCTTGACAGCTCCATTCCCATCCTCTGGTTTCACCCGGAAAACTGGTACATTTGGCATCTGACTTTCCATGATATAGGGTGTAGCCGCTCAGCGGTCAGCCAACTTATGCTTCCCAGGTAGCCCAAAATTCTTTATGAGGACTTGGTCTCCAGGCATGATTTGGAAGAACCTAACCTTTTGATCATACCTACTCTTATTTCCTTGATTTTGTTTGGTAGCTGAGACCTCAGCTAATTCATAAGCCTTTTTCAGCTCCCTTCTCATATCAGACACATACTTCAGATAAGATCTTCCTCATCAGTCTCAAAACAGATCAACTGGCAACTCGCCTTGCACCCAAACATCAGATAATATGGTGAGTACCTGGTAGCTTCATTTCAGGTACAGTTGTAACTGTGGACCAGATGCCCAATATGTTGACTTCACTTGCTCTTCTTGCTGATCTCTAAGGTCCCGAGCATGTCTAGCAAGGTTCGATTGAATCTCTCGGGCTGGGGATCACCGTGCAGGTGATAAGGAGTAATCCTCGACTTCTTGACTCCGAACATGCCCAGTAACTCATGGACGAGCCTACTCTCGAAATCCTATCCCTGATCACTAGGTATCTGCCTGGGGAGGCCATACTAAAGGAAATACTTCTCCCAGAACACTTTGGTCACCGTGGACGCCCTCTGGTCCTCGGTAGGGAAAGCCTGCGCATATTTGGTGTAGTGATGACTAAGACATTTGCCTTGTTGCTGGTATCTGGCTCTATGGACAGGAAATCCATACACACCAGGTCCAGGCGCCTTGCACTCTGCAAGTGGGACAAGGGAGTGGCCCTCACAGGCAGTGTCTTCCTCTATATACATAGAATGCACAATTTGTAGTACTCTTCGACCTCCAGCAATCCATAGGTCTTGTCAATTCCCAAATGACCAGAATCATCATGAAGTGACTTCAACACAATCCTTCAATACTTCTCAGTCAGAACCAGCTGGTAATGCCGAGGCTGGTCAGGAGGCGACATGCCCTGGTATAGGATCTGGTTCCTCAACTCCAATCTGGACCATTCTCTCAGTAATGGAGGCACCGCAGAGTGTTTGATCTTGTCTGCTTGGGCCATGTCCCCTTTTGAAACCGCTGACCAAACAGTACCAATACATGGGCCATCTGACTGAGAGGCTGCCACTTGCTCAGGTTACAGTAAGCTTGTGGAATGACACTACCAGAAGCACCCAACTGATCTACCGCTCAATTCTGCTCTTCCCCTTCCTCTACCTTCCCTGTGATGGAAAACTAGCACATGATTTTCACTCCCGGGGCAGGAACACTCTCCCATTCTTTCTCCCCATCCAGCCCTTCAAGCGCACGTCGGGACAAGGTATCCGCATCAATGTTCCTGCTTCCCGGCTGGTACTTCGGGCTGAAATCACCGCTAACTACTGATGGCCAGCAGCATCCAATTTCGCTGGGGTCAGGATACAAGTTGTTCTCTGTCCTCACCTCAAATTTGACACCATATAGATAGTCACTTAGCTTATCCACCACAGCCCATTTCAATGCCAGAAACTCCAATTTGTGCGTGGGATAACTTTTCCCCCTCGGAGGGTGACAGACTCCAGCTGACAAACATGACAGGTCTCAACCCTGTGCCTTGATCCTATACAGGACACCCCCTAAGCTCTGTTGGCATCCATATGCAGTATGTACAGCAATTGGGGGTCTGCAAAAGCTAGCACAGGTGCCTGGGTCAGCATCTCCTTCAACGACTGAAAGGCCTCTTCGCATTTTGCATCCCACCTCAGTCCAAAAGGCTCCGAAGGGCTAAGTTACTCTTTACCCTCCTGTCCTTTTACCTCCTCCAATCTTTACCTCCTCGTCGCAATCTTTCTCTGAATGGGGTGTCCTCGGTCACCCAGATGGTGTTGAGAGTACTCTTGGAACAACCTACATCGAACTCGCCAGTAGAAAAGACATCTTCCAGCTTCAGCATCTTCTCTATCAACATCTTCTTCCAAACTCCAGGTACTAAGGAGTCCCCAAAGTTGAATTACTCTGCAGTCAACTTTACCTTTTTCGGAGAGAGTTTCTCCCCAGCTTGTCTCACAGGGACACTAAACACCTATTTTCTATGTTTCTATGTTTCTATTACGATCACCGGAAAGAGGTGCGTCAGTGGCATCCCCTGCCTGAGGGTGACCTCCCTCTACGAGTGTTTCTGACAATCATTGTCATCCTGTCCCCCTGTACAAATGAGGGCTTCTGCAGTTTGGGCCTCACCAGTACCCCAGCAGGTAAGCAGGATTCCTCTTTGTGGTCTTCAGGGGTGTCCACCAAGAGGGCCTTGGCCTCAGGTATTCTGGGAAATTTGGAGTTCCCCACCAATCTCGCTACTTCTCCAGGCTGTAAAATGACTGGTTTTGACTGGGTGTGCCACACAGTCACTTGTCTATGTTCATCATTCAGCCCAGTGCCACCACAGACCTCCTCAAAAGCAGCTCAAAGCACTGAGTGAATGGAAAGCTCTCTCCAGCTCTCTCCTTGTAGGCTCCCACTAGGAGTATTTGTCCCCACAAGAATTGAAATTTCGCCCTTCTCAAATGGGTCTGAACGAACCAGCACTAGCATATCAAGGACCTCAGCTACTCCCACATCTGCCTCGGAAAACTCCAGCTTCAATGACAAGTAACCATCATATGGGTGATCACCCAGACCTCTAGCGCACTGAGTGGCGTCAATGTTAAATGCATCAAATACCGGTTGTAAAACGAATGGTTTCAGCAAAGTAACCTGAGAGCCGGTGTCAAGTATGGCTCTGGCATAATTACCCTCAATCTGTAGCAATACACTGGAGATTGGCCCCACTAAGCCTTCAGGAATAGGTTCTTTCCTCTGTAGGATGTTCCTTGATATATTACTGGAAACATGTTTCCCCCGAGACGCCAGGCTGTTCCCTCATTGGGTCTCTTCTAAGTTTCCCAACGTCTCTCTCCATTTAGGTAACCCGGGGCTTACTGAGGGGTTTCCTATCTTTCACACTGCCAGCTGAAGTATCCCTCTTCACCACACTCATAACAGACAATACAAGCCATTATATTTATGAATCTTAACTTAACTAAAGGGTTAGTGAACAAAAACAAAGGGCCCATTTTAATTAAACAGTCAAATGTGCCCAAGTTGAGCTCAACATTTCACCATATTCACCGATCCTCAATCAGTCTCTGCACCTAGCTTCATCGAACCATGGTCCCACACTGGGTCGAATCCTACGACCTGTTATCTTGCGTCTTCTCTCTTCATCTCCCGCTGAACAAAAGCCCCAAGACTGACCTTGGTGTCTCCAACTAGAAAAACCTCCCCCCAGTTTCACCATGCTAATTGGATGTCACACATTCCTCATCATCCCTTATCTTCAACAATAACCCAAACAGCCTGAAAGCAGAACAGACTGCTCTTACAGAACTGCTAAATGAAATACCGACAGCGTAACAGTAAAGATATGAACCAGGGCATTACAAGTGTCGAAGTGCTTGCTCGGAGCAACACCAGGTAGAAGAAAAAGGAAGCAACTAACTCATGGTAAACAGCAGAAGGAGCAGAGCACTCCCTCAGCTAATAAGCTGATGTAACCGCAAAATCCCACAACTCAGTATCTATTACAAGCCCAGAGACTCGCTCAACCAATATTTATACCAAGGCCATAGACTCCCACAGTCATCTGAACCACATTTCCTCCCACTCACAACACGCTGGAGGAACTCAGCAGGTCGGGCAGCATCCGTGGAAAAGATCGGTCGACGTTTCGGGCTGGAACTCTTCGTCAGGACTGTAGAGGGAAGGGGCAGAGGCCCTATAAAGAAGGTGGGGGGAGGGTGGGAAGGAGAAGGCTGGTAGGTTCCAGGTGAAAAACCAGTAAGGGGAAAGATAAAGGGGTGGGGTAGGTGAAGCAGGGAGGTGATAGGCAGGAAAGGTGAAGAAGGAATAGGGGAAAACACAGTGGGTAGTAGAAGGAGGCGGAACCATGAGGGAGGTGATAGGCAGCTGGGGGAGGGGGCAGAGTGAAATAGGGATAGAGGAAGGGAGGGGGAGGGAATTACCGGAAGTTGGAGAATTCTATGTTCATACCAAGGGGCTGGAGACTACCTAGACGGTATATGAGGTGTTGCTCCTCCAACCTGAGTTTAGCCTCGTCATGGCAGTAGAGGAGGCCATGTATGGACATATCTGAATGGGAGTGGGAAGCAGAGTTGAAGTGGGTGGCTACTGGGAGATCCTGTCTGTTGTGGCGGACGGAGCGGAGGTGCTCGACGAAGCGGTCCCCCAATCTGTATCAGGTTTCACCGATGTAGAGAAGGCCGCACCGGGAGCACCGGATGCAATAGATGACCCCAGCAGACTCACAAGTGAAGTGTTGCCTCACCTGGAAGGACTGTTTGGGGCCCTGAATGGTGGCAAGAGAGGAGGTATAGGGACAGGTGCAGCACTTACACTTACAGGGATAAGTGCCGGGTGGGAGATCTGTGGGGAGGGACGTGTGGACCAGGGAGTCGCGGAGGGACCGATCCCTGCGGAAAGCGGAGAGGGGTGGAGAGGGAAAGTTGTGCTTAGTGGTGGGGTCCTGTTGAAGGTGGCAGAATTTGCAGAGGATAATGTGCTGGATCCGGAGGCTGGTGGGGTGGTAGGTGAGGACAAGGGAAACTCTGTCCCTGTTGTGGTGGCGGGAGGATGGGGTGAGAGCCGGAGTGCGGGAAATGGAGGAGATGCAGGTGTTGCGGGAGGAGGGATCAGTGGTGGTTTCCCTTAACTTTTGGTTGGCCTGTTTGTTTAATTTTATGTATTTCATTAATTTATTTTCTTCCCCTTTATTCAGCCCAGTAGTTTGGAAAAGGTTAGTTTGTCGCCTATTGCTGCAAAGGGGGGAGGGGGGTGTTAGGATTGAAGGAGGAGGGTGGGAGTCTGTGGAATACTCCAGAAGTAAGGGTAACCACAAAGTGGGTGCATCAAGTGAAAGACCCGATGTAATGGGGGACAACAAATTGAGGAAAATGGGTGAATTGGAGGAATTTATAGTTCTGTATAAAATTAAAGGTCGGAAGGAAGGGGAAGGAGGATTTAGAGCCCTTAATCCTTTGAAAGTGGCAGCAGCATTAGAGAACCAAATAGGTGAAGGATTCCAGGCCAAGATTTTGTCTAATGGACTGCTGAAAATTTGTTGCAAAGATGTGCTAAAATGGTGGGAAAACTGGTTGTGAAAGTGGAGTGTATTACTCTGAAAGAAAGGAAGGGAGTTAGCGGGGTAGTGTAGGTATTTGGTCTGGCATGACTGAAAAGGAAATTTTGGACAATATTAAAGGTGGTTGAGTGATTGAAGCCAAACGATTAAAATCAAGAGAAGGTGGTAATTGGGATTCCCCTGTTCTTCTGGTTTTTGCAGGTGATGTTCTTCCAACTAGAGTCTATCTTGGGTGCATGTCTTATCAAGTTAGAGAATATATTACACCTCCCTTGCGCTGTTATAATTGCCAGAGATTTGGACACGTTGCTGGTTCATGTCGAGGTAAAAGAAGATGTATGAAATGTGGAGAGGATCATGATATTAAAGCATGTAAGGCAGCGGTGCCTAAATACAGTAACTGTGGAGGGGACCATATAGCGGCGTTCAGAGGATGTGAGTATTTTATCAAGACAAAGCAGATTCAGGTTGTTAGTAAACAACAAAAAATATCATATGCTGATGCAGTAAAGGAAGTTGATAGAGAGCAAAGGATAAGTAAAGAAAAGATTGGAACGATGGGGAGTCAGCTCATTCCGAGTCCTCCAACTATGGTTCCTTCAGGCATGTTGCTGATGACTAAAGAGTCTTTTTTGGCATTTGTTGTTGATGTACTGGTCGGGGCTAAAACTACAGCCAAGAGGTCGGATATGATAAAAGTAGTTGTTGGAGCTGCAGAGAGATTCCTTGATATGAATCAGGTTTTATCAGAAAAATTACATGAGTATATGACAGACAAATAATCACTGAATACTTCCCAGTTGTCAGGGTCAGAGAGTATGGAGGAGATTTATGTGGATAATTAGTATTTGGATGTTTTTAATATTGGAATGGAATGCAAGAAGTTTATCTGCAAATGGTCAAGAATTAAAAAGATTTGTTGGAACTTTTAAAGACAAGTCTGATTTGATCTGTATACAGGAGACATGGTTAAAGCCTCATTTAGATTTTGTGATCCCTGGATATGATAGTTTGAGAGCTGACAGAGCAGGTAAATCTGGTGGAGGGTGTGCAACTTTCATAAAAACAGGACTCCAGTTTAGAAGACTTGATATTAAATCTAACCTTGAAATTGTGGCTGTGGAGGTTTGGAGCTCTCGTGGTCAAATAACTTTGATTAACTTTTATAATCCATGTAATATGATGATGTTATCAGATTTGGATGAAATTATGAATAAGGAAAGATCCCCAGTAATCTGGGTTGGAGATTTCAATGCCCATAATCCAATATGGGGTAGTGAAAGTAAAGATAGTAATGGAGTGGTAATAGAGGAGTTTCTGGATAAATACAACATGGTACTGCTAAATGATGGAAGGCCTACAAAATTTAATATTGTAAATAATACTTGTAGTCAGTTAGACTTATTAGTCACTTTCACAAACTTAGCCAGGGTTGGGAAATGGGATGTTATGGGCAGATACACACTAGGAAGTGATCATTATCCTATATTATGTCGATTTGGTAGAAATTTGATAGTAGAAGTTGAGGAGAGGGCTGCTGGGTATAATTTTTCTTTGGCCCATTGGGATGAGTACCAGGAGAAAGCTGTGGATGTAATAGAAGAGATTAATAGCGAGGGCTCCACAGATGATTGGAATGAATCCCTCTGTTCTATAATTCATAAAGTTGCTCAGTTGACTATTCCACTACCGAATGTTTCTAAGGCTCGAGCATTAGTTCCGTGGTGGAATAAAAATTGTGATATAGCAGTAAGAAACAGAAATAGAGCTTACAGGAAATTAAGAAAGTACCCAGTGTTAGATAACGTTATGGAGTATAAAAAGGAAAGAGCAGTAGCAAGGAGAGTAATTAAAAATGCAAAGAGGGATAGTTGGAGAAGATTTTGTGGAACCCTGGGCCCTGAGACACCTATAAAACAGCTATGGACGATCATTCACAGAATGTCAGGGATAAATAGGAAACCATCTACTCCAGCTTTGCTGGTAGGAGATATTGAAGCTGTAACCAATAAGGAAAAGACTGATATGTTTGTAGAGGTGTTCCAAGCATTACACAATTCTGGAGAGTTAGGTGATTTGAGAAAGGAAATTATGTTAAAGGGAAGTTGGAAATTGGACAGGAGTTTGGATGATAATAGCTCCATAAATTTGTTTCTCTCCCTTCATGAGTTGCAGGAAGCTGTCCAATCAGGTTCAAACACTTCTCCTGGTAGGGATGGACTGTGTTATGAATTGCTTAAGCATTTAGATGACTCTGTATTAATAGAAATTCTAGCATTGTTTAATTCAGTGTGGAAAGAAGGAAAATTACCAGCAGAATGGAAGCATGCGGTGGTAGTTCCAGTTTTAAAGCCAGGTAAGGACGCGTCTAGTCCTAGTTCATATCGGCCTATAGCTTTAACGTCAGTGCTTTGTAAAACTATGGAACAAATGGTCACCAACAAACTTGTTCATTTTTTTTAGAAAATAAGGGACATTTTGCTGCCTATCAAAATGGTTTTAGACTGGAAGATCAACAATGGAATCTGTTGCCCTTTTAGATCACGATATTTAAAAAAAAGTTTCAAAATAGAAAGGCAATGGTAAGTGTATTTCTAGATATTGAAAGAGCATATGACTCACTATGCATTATTATTTATTAAACTCTGTGATGCGGGAATTAGAGGTAGAATGTTTAATTGGATCAAAGATTTCCTTAAGGAAAGGACAATTCAAGTAAGAATAGGCGGAACAAGCTCCAAGTGAGTTAAAATAGGTAATGGTACCCCTCAAGGAAGTGTCATTAGTCCAGTTCTTTTTAATGTCATGATAAATGATATCTTTGATCAGGTAGGGACAGGATTTGGCAAATCGTTGTTTGCAGACAATGGTGCAATCTGGAAAAGAGGAAGAAACATTAAGTATATATTAAGGCAGGTACAAAAGGGTTTAAGATCAGTTGAAAATTGGGCAAATAAATGGGGTTTCAGGATTTCTGCTTCTAAGTCCAAATATATAATTTTTGGCTTTAGAAGAAAGATTCCTGATTGTGAATTGTGTCTATATGATTCTCCATTAGAAAGTGTCAAGGTATTCAAGTTTTTAGGTGTCTGGTTTGATGAAAGACTTACTTGGAGGGTTCATATAGGTAAAACAATTCGAAAGTGTGAGAAAGTTTTAAATGTTATGAGAAGTGTTGCTGGATGCGACTGGGGAACAGGGTGGGAAACTATGTACTTAATATATCTAGCTATGATTAGATCAGTTATTGATTATGGTTATATTGCTTATAGTTCTGCTGCTACGGCAGTGCTTGAAAAATTAAACACTGCAGTCCAAAGCACTTAGACTCTGTTGTGGAGCTTTTAGAACAACATCAGTCCCTGCATTATGTGTGGAGATGGGAGAAGTGCCTCTACATTTAAGACAAATTCAGTTGGGCCTGCAGTATTGGGCAAAATTAAATGGATTCAATCACAGCTGTCCGCCAAATTGTCTTTTGCAGGGGAAGTCGGAGTGCCAAAGTAAAATTAAGAGATATCCATTTTTAGATTTGGTTAATAACTGGGCTGTGAAATTGAAACTGACTGAGGAAGACATAGCTGACCAAATTTGCCTGCCACCCATCCCTTTTTGGCTCTTTCCAGAACCAGAAGTAGACCTGTTCCTCCTTTTTCATCTTCAAGGAAGCAGTGCAATTTCATCAGCGTTGATCACAAATGAATATTTAAATAATAAATGGGGATCTTACCTGAAGATTTTTACTGAGGGCTCAGTAGACCCAGACAGCAGTAAGGCAGGATTTGGGATGTACGTGTCTCAACTTGGAGTTAAAATTGGTCTCCGGGTTTCAGATGGTGTTTCTGTCTTTACAACAGAATTATTAGTAATCCTCTGGGCCTTATGGTGGATAGGAGACTCTCGACCGTGTAGGGTTATCACCTGTTCGGATTCTGCTGTTGGTGCTTTAGAGTCTATAAAAGGGAATAAATCAAAAGCTTGTCCTGACATAGTTATTGAGATTCTCTTAGTTTTGTTTAGAGTAGGGAAGATGGGTTGTGAAGTCAGATTTACATGGATACCTGGGCATGCTGGGGTGGAGGGAAATGAAATTGTGGATGGCATTGCAAAGTCTTCCTTACAGAGCAGGCAAGTAGAAATTGGAGTTAGGCATCCATTAGTCTTGTGAGACCATAGATTTGCGCTTTGGAAAGTTTCCAGGACGCAGGCCTGGGCAAGGTTGTATGGAAGACCAGCAATTGCCCATGCTGCAAGTCTCCCCTCTCCACGCTACCGATGTTGTCCAAGGGAAGGGCACTAGGGCCGATACAGCTTGGCACTGGTGTCGTCGCAGAGCAATGTGTGGTTAAGTGCCTTGCTCAAGGAGACAACATGCTGCCTCAGCTGAGGCTCGAACTAGGGACCTTCAGATCACTAGACTGACACCTTAACCACTTGGCCACGCACCAATTAGAGTACCCGTAGGCAGAGCAGGCCAGGAGTTGGACTTAGTTGTCAGAGGTTATTTGAGGCGCATGTCGTGAGGAGCACTTTTAGGTAGTGGGAGCTTGTCCCCACTACCACTCCTTGGCTTGACAACCTTGGAACAACTGTGTCAGTGCTGGACAGAGGGAGCAGTGCCGCAAGACATGAGACACTGCAACATTGTCATCATATATAAGAACAAAGGGGACAGAAGCAACTGTAACAGCTACAGGGGAATCTCCTTGCTGAGCATCGTTGGGAAGGTCTTCGCCCACGTGGTCCTGAACAGACTGCAGAAAATAGCCGAAAGGGTATATCCCGAGTCTCAGTGTGGTTTCAGGTCAGAACGCACCACAATCGACATGATCTTATCCCTTCGACAGCTACAAGAGAAATGCAGAGAGCAAAGACAACCACTCTACGTTGCTTTCATTGACCTCACGAAGGCTTTCGACCTTGTGAGCAGAGACAGCCTGTTCAAAATCCTCGCCAGAATTGGTTGTCCCCCGAGGCTCCTCAGGATAGTTCAGTCATTCCACACAGACGTGAAGGGCGTCATTCAGTTCGATGGCTCTTCTTTGGAGGCCTTCAACATCCGCAGCGGTGTGAAGCAGGGTTGTGTGCTTGCCCCCACCCTGTTTGGCATCTTCTTCGCAGTCATGCTGAAGCACGTCTTTGGAACATCAACTGATGGTGTCTACCTCCACACCAGATCAGACGCTGTACAGTCTGTCCTGGCTGAGGGCGAAAACCAAGGTTCGTGAAGTACTCATCAGGGACATGTTGTTTGCAGACGATGTGGCACTGGCAACACACTCTGAAGAGCAACTGCAACGCCTCATGGACAGCTTCTCAAGAGCCGGCCAGGACTTCAGCTTGACCATCAGCCTGAAGAAGACCAACATGTTGAGCCAAGGCATTGAGCACCCCCCTGCCATTACCATTAACAACTAGGAGCTGGAGGTAGTTCACGAGTTTACATACCTTGGCTCCACCATCACGGACAGCCTCTCCCTAGACCCCGAGATCAACAGACGGATCGGACGAGCAGCCTCAACATTCACCAGGCTGACAAAGAGAGTCTGGGAGAACAGAAAGCTGACGACGCACACCAAAGTTGCAGTCTACAGGGTCTGCGTCCTCAGCACACTGCTTTACGGCAGCGAGACCTGGAGCCTCTACTCCAGACAACAGCGGCGTCTCAACGCCTTCCACCTTCGCAGCCTGAGACGCATCCTGGACATCATGTGGACTGACCGAGTCACCAACAATGAGGTCCTGGCCCGCACACAGATACCCAGCCTCTTCACCCTGCTCCAACAACGCCATCTCCGCTGGCTGGGCCACGTACACCGCATGTCAGACGGGAGGATCCTGAAAGACCTGCTGTACGGAGAACTGGCCTCCGGCAAGAGAGCACAAGGGCGGCCCATCTTCGTTTCAAAGAGAGAGACATGAAGTCACTGAAAATGAACGTCGAGAGGTGGGAGGACATCACAAGCGATCGCTCTCACTGGAGGCTGGAACTACGCAGAGGTCTAAAAAGAAGAGAAGGGAAGCTGAGGCTTGCTGCTGAAAAGCGCACTCGCCGAAAAAAACAGCACCAAGACATCACTGGAGGACAGCGCCTTCAAGTGCAGTCGCTGCAGCCGAGACTGTCACTCCCGTGTGGGACTCTACAGCCACAACAGACGCTGCTCTAACACAGACTGAAACAAGACTTTCCAGGCACAGATCCATGGTCTCTCCAGACTAACGGATGCCACCACTAGGCAGAGCAGAGTTGAGAAGTAGGATTAAAAAAAAGGTATAGAGAAGTGGCAGGAGGATTGGAAAAATGAATTAAAGGGAAAGCATTTCATTTCTAGACACCCACTAGTTAAAAAGGTCTCAGACTGTTACTTTTTAAAATCGTAGAGATATGGTGAAATTAACAAGACTTGGGTTGGGGCATTGTGGGCTAAACTATTATTTAAAGATAATAGGAAAACCTCCTACTGGATTATGTGACTGTGGTAGTCCAGAGACAGTCCAGCATGTTTTGCTGAGTTGTAATCGATACAAAATTGAAAGCAGCATATTGTTCAAAAGGCTGTCTGACTTTAAATGTATTTTGTTTTTCTATTAAATCCTTGCTTGGCCACCAAGAGAACCACCATCTGATTGAAGAGTTTATTATTCAGTTTATACGTGCGATTAGTTTACATTCGAGAATTTGAGTTTCTTGAAATTCTATAATTAATTATACATGCTGTGGAGGGCAGTAATATG
The DNA here is from genome assembly GCF_963921235.1 of Mobula hypostoma. Classification (NCBI taxonomy): domain Eukaryota; kingdom Metazoa; phylum Chordata; class Chondrichthyes; order Myliobatiformes; family Myliobatidae; genus Mobula; species Mobula hypostoma. The sequence continues at coordinate 1,117,525 of NC_086128.1, forward strand.
CCTAGATGTGTCTAAACTGCTGGAAATAGAAGAAGAAGAAGAAGAATAATACAGGGGCCGGAGTAGAGCAGGAGTGGGGACAGGAGCACATGGCAATACAAAACCACAGGCTGACAGCTAGGGGGAACCACACAAAACGGAAGAGATCAGCTGGCGTCACAGCAGGTAGAGCTGAGTGCTGGCAATGGAAGTCCCTGATGAGCCAGGATGTTACAGGCGGGGTCTCAGCACCTCTCCTCAGGACTGTAGCCATCCCAGTCCACAAGGTACTGGAGGCCCCAGCCCTGGTGACGAATGTCCAGCAGTCGACACACCGTGAAGGCCTCTGACCCATTGATGAGCCATGGGGAGGGTGGTTTGGGGACAAGACACAGGGAGTGGCTCATGAAAGGCTCGACACGGGACACATGGAAAGTGGGATGAATGCGGTGGAGAGTGGAGGGGAGCTTGAAACGGATGACAGCAGGGCTGATGACTTTAGCAATGGAAAAGGGGCCGATGAAGTGAGGGGCAAGCTTGTGAGAATCCACCTTGAGGGGCAGGTCTCCGGATGAAAGCCTCACACGCTGTCCCTAGCGGTAACGAGGCCTTGGAGCGATAGTGGTCAGCTTGACACTTGATCCTAGCAGAGGCACGGAGAAGAGCAGAGCGAGTGTGCCTCCACGTCCACTGACAACAGCGGGTGAATGCCTCGGCAGACGGAACGCCAACCTCCTCCTCCTGGGCAGGAAACAGTGGAGGTCGGTAGCCAAGGCAGCACTCGAAGGGGCACAGACCAGTGGATGAGGACGGATGAGAGTTTATGGCGTACTCAGCCCAGGGTAGCTGCTGACTCCACACAGAGGGGTTCTGGGAGACCAGACACTGCAATACAGTCTCTAGCTGTTGGTTGGCCCACTCGGTCTGGTCGTTGGTCTGTGGGTGGAATCCTGAAGACAAATTCAGAGCACCCAGAAGATTACAGAATGCCCTCCAGAAGCTGGATGTGAATTGAGCCCTTGTCTGACACAACATCTACAGGTAAACCATGTAATTTAAAAACATGCAGTACTGGTGACTTCTCTAACTTCCGCTAAGGCCCCACCTCCCCCCGTACCCCATCTGTTACTCATTTTTATGCACACATTCTTTCTCTCACTCTCCTTTTTCTCCCTCTGTCCCTCTGAATATACCTCTTGCCCATCCTCTGGGTCACCCCCCGCCTTGTCTTTCTTCCCGGACCTCCTGTCCCATGATCCTCTCGTATCCCCTTTTGCCTATCACCTGTCCAGCTCTCGGCTCTATCCCTCCCCCTCCTGTCTTCTCCTATCATTTTGCATCTCCCCCTCCCCCTCCAGCTTTCAAATCCCTTACTCACTCTTCCTTCAGTTAGTCCTGACGAAGGGTCTCGGCCTGAAACGTCGACTGCACCTCTTCCTATAGATGCTGCTTGGCCTGTTGCGTTCACCAGCAACTTTGATGTATGTTGCTTGAATTTCCAGCATCTGCAGAATTCCTGTTGTTTTTGTTGTACTGGTAATTTGGCTGTTTCTTTGGCCGAGGGGAGTTTAGGTAAAGGAATGAAGTGTACAGACTTGGAGAAATGATCAACTACTGATAGAATGGTGGTGTTACCATCTGATAGGGGAAGACCGGTGACAAAATCCAGGGCAATGTGGGACCAGGGTCCCTTGGGGACACTCAGGGGTTGTAACAGACCAGTGGGTGACTGATTAGAGTTCTTGCCTTGAGCACAGACCGAGCAGGCTGACACAAAGTAGCGGATGTCATCTCCCATGGAGGGCCACCAGAACCACCGACTGATGAAGGCCTGAGTAGACTTGGTTCCAGGGTGACAGGATAACAGGGAAGAATGACCCCACTGCAATACCTGTGAGCAGACAGAGCTGGGAACATAAACACGGTTAGTGGGACATTGACCAGGGGCTGCCTCACTCTGTTGAGCAGCTTGCACAGTGGATTCAATGTCCCATTGCGCTGCACCCACGAGACAGTGAGCAGGGAGGATGACATCGGGTACTTCAGGGGTCTCAGAGGAAGGAAATCTTCGGGAGAGGGCATGAGGTTTTCCATTCTTGGAACCGGGGCAGAAGGACAGAGTAAAATTGAATCTTGAGGAAAAACAGGGACCAACGAGCTTGATGGGAGTTGAGACACTTGGCCGTACGGATATATTCCAGATTCTGTGATCAGTCCAGACTAAGAATGGCACCTTGGCTCCCTCCAGCCAATGCGTCCACTCCTCCAGAGCTAGCTCCACAGCCAGCAGCTCCCGGTTTCCGACATTGTTATTCTACTCCATGGGAGTGAGGAGGTGAGAGGAGGTGAGAGAAGGTGGCGCATGGGTGTACCTTCTCATCCTTGGCCGAGCGCTGAGAGAGAACAGCTCCTACGCCAATGTCAGACGCATCCGCCTCCACAATGAACTGCCGGTCGGTGTCGGATTGAATCAGGATGGGGGCAGAGGTGAAACGTTCCTTCAGGTCAGAGAATGCTTTTTCAGCAGCAGGGGACCAGGAGAATCTGACAGCAGATGAGGTGAGAGCAGTGAGTGGTGCAGCCAGTGTACTGTAATTTCTGATGAAGCAGCGATAGAAGTTAGCGAAGCCTAAGAAGCGTTGCAACTCCCGACGAGTCAAGGGTTGGGGCCAATCGACCACCGCCTTGACCTTCTGTTGGTCCATCTGAATGGAACCGCCTGAAATTATGTACCCCAGGAAGGAGATGGTATTGCAATGAAACTCATATCTCTCAGCCTTCGCAAAGAGCTGGTTCTCCAGAAGGTGCTGGAGAACTCTGCGGACGTGACCTGTGTGTTCAGCAAGAGACTTGGAAAAAAAATCAAAATGTCATCGAGATACACAAAGACAAATTGGTTCAACATGTCCCTGAGAACGTCATTTACAGGGCTGGGAAGATGGCGGGGGCATTGGTGAGACTGAATGGCATGACCAGATACTCGTAATGGCCTGAGGTGGTGTTGAAGGCTGTCTTCCACTTGTCCCCTTTGCGGATGCGGACGAGATGGTAGGTGTTACGGAGACCAAGCTTGGTGAAAACTGAGGCTCCTTGCAGTAGTTCAAATGTCGAGGTCATGAGTAGAAGAGGATAACGGTTCTTAACAGTGACTTCGTAAGGAGCTGTCCTTCTTTTCAAGAAGGGAAAGGCTGTTACCAGCAGGGAGGAAGACGGCCGGATGATTCCTGCACCCAGAGACTCTTGAATGTACTTTCTCATGGCTTCTGTTTCAGGTACAGACAGGGAATACAGGCAGCCCCTTGGGGGTGATGTGCCAGGCAAGAGGTCAATGGCACAATCATATGAACGATGAGGCAGCAGGGAAATGCCCGGGACTTGCTGAACACAGCCTTGAGGTCCATGTATTCAGGAGGGATGGCACTAAGGTCCAGAAACTCCTCAGGGGGATCTGGGCTTGGAGACAAGGGGATCTGAGCATGGCAGAGGCAGTGGGAGTGACAGAACGGGCTCCAGCCGAGAATCTTGTGACTGAGCCAGTCAATGTGGGGGTTGTGTCTGACTAACCAGGGATGGCCCATGACAATGGGAGCTTGAGGAGAGTCAATAACATAAAGGGTTAACTGTTCATGATGGTTGCCGGATAAACTGAGACTCACCAGGGCTGTGACATGGGTGATGTTACCTCAATGCAAGAAGCATCAGGAACAAAGGTAATGAACTGAGAGCTTGGATACATACATGGAATTATGATGTAGTGGCCATTACAGAGACTTGGCTGCCACCAGGGCAGGAATGGATTCTCAATATTCCTGGATTTCAGTGCTTTAAGAGGGATAGAGAGGGCGGAAAAATGGGAGGAGGGGTGGCATTACTGGTCAGGGATACTATTACAGCTACAGAAAGGGTGGGTAATGTAGCAGGATCCTCTTTTGCGTCAATATGGGTGGAAGTCAGGAACAGGAAGGGAGCAGTTACTCTACTGGGGGTATTCTATAGGCCCCCTGGTAGCAGCAGAGATACAGAGGAGCAGATTGGGAGGCAGATTTTGGAAAGGTGCAAAAATAACAGGGTTGTTATCATGGGTGACTTTAACTTCCCTAATATTGATTGGCACCTGATTAGTTCCAAGGGATTAGATAGGGCAGAGTTTGTTAAATGTGTCCAGGACGGATTCCTGTCACAGTACATGGACAGGCCGACTAGGCGGAGTACCATACCAGATCTAGTACTAGGTAATGAACTGGGTCAGGTCACAGATCTCTCAGTGGGTGAGCATCTGGGGGACAGTGACCACCGCTCCCTGGCCTTTAGCATTATCATGGAAAAGGATAGAATCAGAGAGGAGAGGAAAATTTTTAATTGGGGAAAGACAAATAAAGAGGCTATAAGGCTAGAACCTGCAGGTGTGAATTGGGATGATGTTTTTGCAGTGAAATGTACTATGGACATGTGGTCGATGTTTAGAGATCTCTTGCGGGATGTTAGGGATAAATTTGTCCCGGTGAGGAAGATAAAGAATGGTAGGGTGAAGGGACCATGGGTGACAAGTGAGGTGGACAATCTAGTCAGGCAGAAGAAGGCAGCATACATGAGGTTTAGGAAGCAAGGATCAGATGGGTCTATTGAGGAATATAGGGAAGCAAGAAAGGAGCTTAAGAAGGGGCTGAGAAGAGCAAGAAGGGGACATGAGAAGGCCTTGGTGAGTAGGGTAAAGGAAAACCCCAAGGCATTCTTCAATTATGTGAACAAAAAAAGGATGACAGGAGTGAATGTAGGACCGATTAGAGATAAAGGTGGGAAGATGTGCCTGGAGGCTGTGGAAGTGAACAAGGTCCTCAATGAATACTTCTCTTCGGTATTCACCAATGAGAGGGAACTTGATGATGGTGAGGACAATATGAGTGAGGTTGATGTTCTGGAGCATGTTGATATTAAGGGAGAGGAGGTGTTGGAGTTGTTAAAATCCATTAGGACAGATAAGTCCCCGGGGCCTGATGGAATATTCCCCAGGCTGCTCCATGAGGCGAGGGAAGAGATTTCTGAGTCTCTGGCTAGGATCTTTATGTCCTCGTTGTCCACGGGAATGGTACCGGAGGATTGGAGGGAGGCGAATGTTGTCCCCTTGTTCAAAAAAGGTAGCAGGGATAGTCCGGGTAATTATAGACCAGTGAGCCTTACGTCTGTGGTGGGAAAGCTGTTGGAGAAGATTCTTAGAGATAGGATCTATAGGCATTTAGAGAATCATGGTCTGATCAGGGACAGTCAGCATGGCTTTGTGAAGGGCAGATTGTGTCTAACAAGCCTGATAGAGTTCTTTGAGGAGGTGACCAGGCATATAGATGAGGGTAGTGCAGTGGATGTGGTCTATATGGATTTTAGTAAGGCATTTGACAAAGTTCCACACGGTAGGCTTATTCAGAAATTTAGAAGGCATGGGATCCAGGGAAGTTTGGCCAGGTGGATTCAGAATTCGCTTGCCTGCAGAAGGCAGAGGGTTGTAGTGGAGGGAGTACATTCAGATTGGAGGATTGTGACTAGTGGTGTCCCACAAGGATCTGTTCTTGGACCTCTACTTTTTGTGATTTTTATTAATGACTTGGATGTGGGGGTAGAAGGGTAGGTTGGCAAGTTTGCAGACGACACAAAGGTTGGTGGTGTTGTAGATAGTGTAGAGGATTGTCAAAGATTGCAGAGAGACATTGATAGGATGCAGAAGTGTGCTGAGAAGTGGCAGATGGAGTTCAACCCGGAGAAGTGTGAGGTGGTACACTTTGGAAGGAGAAACTCCAAGGCAGAGTACAAAGTAAATGGCAGGATACTTGGTAGTGTGGAGGAGCTGAGGGATCTGGGGTTACATGTCCACAGATCCCTGAAAGTTTCCTCACAGGTGGATAGGGTACTTAAGAAAGCTTATGGGGTGTTAGCTTTCATAAGTTGAGGGATAGAGTTTAAGAGTCGCAATGTAATGATGCAGCTCTATAAAACTCTGGTTAGGTCACACTTGGAGTACTGCGTCCAGTTCTGGTCACCTCACTATAGGAAGGATGTGGAAGCATTGGAAAGGGTACAGAGGAAATTTACCAGGATGCTGCCTGGTTTAGAGAGTATGCATTATGATCGGAGATTAAGGGAGCTAGGGCTTTACTCTTTGGAGAGAAGGAGGATGAGAGGAGACATGATAGAGGTGTACAAGATAATAAGAGGAATAGATAGAGTGGATAGCCAGCGCCTCTTCCCCAGGGCACCACTGCTTAATACAAGAGGACATGGCTTTAAGGTAAGGGGTGGGAAGTTCAAGGGGGATATTAGAGGAAGGTTTTTTACTCAGAGAGTGGTTGGTGCATGGAATGCACTGCCTGAGTCAGTGGTGGAGGCAGATACACTAGTGAAGTTTAAGAGACTACTAGACAGGTATATGGAGGAATTTAAGGTGGTGGGTTATATGGGAGGCAGGGTTTGAGGGTTGGCACAACATTGTGGGCCAAAGGGCCTGTACTGTGCTGTACTATTCTATGTTCTATGTTAGCCAGTCTCTGACCGTCCAAGGCATTGGCCACCAATGGTGACTGGAGAGCAGATGTGGGTAATCCCCACTGGGCAGCCAAGCCAGAATCAATAAAACACCACTCCGCACCAGAATCGACCAAGACGGAGACTGCTCGCCATTGGACGCTCCAGAGTCCAGAGAAGCAGGTATGAAAGTGAATGGTGTTGAGGAGGGCAGGACAGTGGTCACACTCACCACTACTCCTCGTCCTACTGGTGAGTGCTGGGTTTTACTGGGCACATGGAGATGAAGTGACCTGGTTGGCCACAGTACAGACAGGAACGGTTGCTGATTCTCCTTTCTCTTTCAGTCGGCGTCAGGCCGGTACGGTCAACATGCATAGCCTCGGGCTCTAGAACTCACTTTGGAGGCTACGTCGAAACTCCTGGATGATAAATTCGATACAAGGTTTTCTAATTTGGAAGTATTGTTAAAGGGGATTGAAAGTAGACTGGGAGCACTTAAGCGGGAGTGTGGAAAATAAAAACGGCAAATTTCTGAACTCGATGAAGCTGATAGACAGAGAGACCACAAGCTAGATTTGTTGGAAAAGAAATTAACTTCGACCACTGAAACACTGGAACAATATAAAGCTAAGATTATCGACCTGGAAAAAATGCAGTCGTAGACAGAATTTGCGAATAATAGGACTCCGTGAAGATGTTGAGAGTGGTGACATTACTTAATTTTTTTCTCAATTTTTAATGGACGTGTTTGGCTCTGAAGTTTTTTCTACTTCCCCTATACTTGATCGCGCCCACCGGACTTTAAGAGCGAAACCCCCTAAAGAACTAAAACCTCGACCTGTCATACTACGATTCCACTATGTGCATAGAATTGCCCGTCGGAAAGGGGTTATTGAATACAGAGACCAGTGATGTCCGAGCTCTAACAAAGAAAGTTCCAACCAACTCTGCTATTTCCAACTCACCTAAGGGTTGTTCTGCCTGATAAATCACATAAATAGTTTAAATCCGCGGACGAAGCTCATCAATTCCTTGAGGATCAACATTCAATCTTAGCTGTCTAATAAATTTACTATTTTTTTTCATGTCTGTATTCATTTGGTTTATAAATTAATAACCAGTTCATAGATTTGGACTTTTAAAGTTTGACGAATTTTGTCCTTGGTTTGATAATGCTTGTACTTTGTTTTGGAGTATGAATATTTACCATGCTTTTATGTTAAAGTTCCTTTTTTCCCTCCCTTTATTATTTTATTTTATTATTTTCAATTGTTTGTTTTTGAAAATAATTAAGAATCTGATTTGATGATTGATTTTTTTTCTTGAAGTATTAATAAGATTGTATTCTGTTTCACTTTCCAAGATCTTGCCTTTCAAAATGTTTTGCAAACTTGTTTTTTAACATTTGTTTGGTGTTTTTTATGGCATTCTTCTCTCAATGTTTTGATTGTGGGTGGTCTTTTGAATTCTTTTCAATTTTGGAGACTTGCCTTCAAGAGAGATGGGGGTAGGGAAGTGTCAAGATAGCTTTCTGGCTGTCTATTGGCCAGTTTTCAGGCTTTTGTGGGTGGAGGTGGAGCTATTTTTAGTTTATTTTTTTTCCATCTGGGCTGATCTGAAACTACAAATATGTCTGAATTGTCATGACTTCCGGTTCCTCTTTAACCTTTTTTCCCTCTTCCTGATTCATGAGTTTCCTATGCAGTAAGGTTAACCCTTTACACACCATATGGTTTAATAAAGTACAATGGATAATATTATTAATTTTGTTTCATAGAATACGAATGGTTTGAATCATCTGATTAAACGGAAGAAGATTAAAAGTTTTTCATAGATTGAATGCTCAGATTATCTTTGCCCAGGAAACTCATACAAGGAGGGAGGATAATCAGTGTTTTTTTTAGGTTTTGGAAAGCGTAACAGTTTTAATCCAATTCACAGGCTAAGGTGAAAGGAGTCTCTATTTTTATAGATTCCTCGATTTCATTTGTTCACTATGAAACAATTTCAGACCTGAATGGTAGATTTATGTTAATTACTGCTTTACTTTATAACCAAAAAGTTGTTATGGTTAATATCTATGCACCAAATACCAATTATCCTGAATTCTTTAAGCATTTATTTGCATCTCCTCCTAATTTAAATGAATATACGTTGATAATGGGCGGAGATTTTAACTGTTGCCTGAATCCCTCGATGGACAGGTCTGCACCCAGTCAGGTGCTTCCAAACAAATCCACTATTTTTATTAATTCCTTTTTAGTTGATTCCGGAATTTTAGAAGTTTGGAGGTTTTTAAATCCTAATGATAAAGCGTTCTCATTCTTTTCTCATGTATTTCATAATTACTCTAGAATTGGTTACTTTTTTATTGACTCTCAATTAGTTTCATCTGTTACTGCCTGTGAGTATGATGCGATTGCTGTCTCTGATCATGCCCCTGAAACTATCAAATTAACTGATGTAACTTTCAGTGCTAGACAATGGCGGTTCAATTCTACTCTGCTTTAGGACTTAAATTTTGTTAACATTATTAAAGAACAAGGTTGCCTTTTTCTTCTCAACTAATTTTATGGAAGAAATTTCCAGTGGGATATTATGGGACAATTTAAAGTATATATCTGTGGGCAAATTATTTCATATTCTGCTGGATTGAAAAACAAATTAATAATGAAATATGTACATTGGTTGATAAGATTAAAGAAATTGATAAAAAAAATATTCTGCTGCTCCTAATTTGGAGCTTTACAAAAAGAGTTGAACTTCAGATGCAACACAGTTTGTTATTAACATCCCCAATTGAAAATCAATTACTTAAAACTAAGAGACAATTTTATATGCATGGTGATAAATCGGGTAAATTACTGGCCAACCAATTGAAAGCTGCTTCAGCTAAACATCAGATTATTAAAATTTGTAAACGTGATTGTACTTTGACGGTTGACTACGACAAAATTATTAAATTTTTTCAAGAATTCTATACCTCTTTTTACCAATCAGAATTTCCTGATGATTCTACCATAATGCATGAATTTTTAAGAAAATTGAATATTCCAAAATTACCACTTAATGAATGTTTAACATTAGATGCGTCCGTTACGGAAGAAGAAATAAAGAAAGCAATTTCCTTGATGAATCCTGGTAAAGCATCCGGCCTGGATGGGTATACAGAATTTTTAAAATCTTTTTCAAGTCTACTTTCTCTTTAGTTATGTAGAATTTTTAAGGATGCCTTATTTGTAGGTAAATTACCACAGTCTTTTTATGAAGCATCTATTTCTTTAATTCCTAAAAAGATAAAGACCTCACTGAATGTGCATCATATAGACCTATATCCTTGTTAAATATGGACTACAATTTTTTTCCAAAATATTAGCAATTAGATTGGAAAATGTATTGCCACAAATTGTCTCTGATGACCAGACAAGATTTATTAAAAATCATTATTCGTATTTTAATGTTAGGAGGTTGATGAACATTGTATATACTTCTTCATCTAAAACTCCAGAATGTGTTATTTCACTTGCCGCCGAGAAGGTGTTTGATAGAGTTGAATAGGAATATTTATTTAACATCTTTGAGAAATTTAATTTTAGCCTAAAATTTATATCTTGGATTAAATTGATATATCATATACCTTTGGCTTCTGTACTTATGAATAATCAGGGATTCCCCTTTTTTAGGCTTTTGAGGTACTAGACAGGGCTGTCCTTTATGCCCTTTACTATTTGATATTGCCTTGGAGCCCTTGTCAATCACTTCTTGATTCACCCGATATATTTGGCATTATTTGTGGGAATGAGACGCATAAGGTATCATTATATGCAGATGACCTGTTACTATATCTCTAATCCAGAGAAATCCATCCCTGTAGTAATATTATTACTTGCTCAGTTTAGTAGTTTTTCTGGTTATAAATTGAATCTTAATAAGACTGAGCTTTTTCCATTAAATATGCAATTTCCAATCTATAGACAATCACCATTTAGACTGGTTACTGATTATTTTACTTATTTGGGTGTTAAAATTACTAAGAAGCATAAGGATCTATTTAAAGTTAACTTTTTACCCTTAATTGATCATGTTAAACAACTGCTTACTAAATGGTCCCCATTGTCCCTATCATTGATTGGTCAAATCAATGCTATTCAGGTGATTATTTTACCTAACTCTCTGTATGTATTTCAGGCAGTACCAATCTTCATCTCAAATCTTTTTTTCATATTATTGATTCTAAAATTTCTTCATATATATGGAAGAATGAAAATCCTAGATTAAGAAAGAAATACTTACAGAAATCAAAAAAGGATGGGGGTTTGACATTGCCGAACTTTAGATTCTATTATTGGGCAATTAATATTCCAATATCTAACAATCTGGACACAAGATTTGGATGAAATTTATTGTCTACGATGGGTGAACCTCAAGTGTGAGTCTGTACAGGGGTTTTCATTGGCTTCTATTTTAGGAGCGTTGCTTCCCTTTGCACTTACTAAACTGAATAAACAAACGATTAATCCGATGATTAAACATACAATACAAATATGGTTTCAATTTTGTAAATTTTTTGGATTGAATAAATTTATCCTATCAAGTCCTATTATATCCTATTTTTTCTTCCAACCATCCAGAACTGATCAAGCTTTTCTTTTATGGAAAACAAAGGGAATAATATGCTTTCGTGATTTACTCATGGATAATTGTTTCATGTCCTTTGAACAGTTGTCTTATAAATTTGCCTAGATCACATTTTCAGATATTTACAGATTAGAAACTTTGAAGGTTATTTTACCTACTTTTCTAATATCACATCGAACTGAAATTACAGAAAATATTTTAGGTTTAAACCCCTATCATAAGAGTTTAACAGTAATTGTTTATGATTTAATTACGAAAATACATTTAGGTATGTCTGATAAAATTAAGAATGAATGGGAAAGAGAACTTCAGGTATCTTTACTCATAGAGAAATGGGAGAAAATTCTTTAACTAGTTAACACTTCTTCAATGTGCGCTAGACACACCTTGATACAATTTAAGGTGATTCATAGGACCGATATGTCTAAGGATAAGTTAGCTCGTTTTTATGGTCATATAAATCCTGTCTGTGACAGATGTAATTCTGAGGTAGCTTCCTTGACACACATGTTCTGGTCTTGCCCTCTTTTGGAAAAATATTGGAAAGACATTTTTGATATTATTTCAGTAGTTTTGCATATTGATTTACAACCTCATCCTATTACTGCAATTTTTGGACTACCAATGATAGACCTTAGTCATTTATCCCCTTCAGCTTGTCGTTTGATTGCGTTTGTTACATTAATAGCCAGAAGATCCATTTTATTTAAATGGAAAGATTCTAATCCCCCTAGTACATTTCAATGGTTTTCCCAAACTTTAACATGTTTAAATTTGGAAAAAATTAGGAGTGGTACCACTGATCCTTTGGTTAAATTTGAAGAAACATGGAGGCCATTTATTCAACATTTTCATATGATGTAAGTTGACCTTTTCCGAATCCTTTTTAATACCTTTTTGTTTGTGTATAGAGGAGTGGAGTTCATGACAAATAATGATCTTAACCAATGAAGAGTGGCAGCTCAGTCTTTGTCTTGTTTTTAGTGTAAGGGGTAAAAACTTTTTTTTGAAATCTTTTTCATGTTCAGTTATTAAGAGATTGGGAGATTTAAATTAAATATGTTACTCAGAGTCTGTGTCTGTATATGTTAACCGTTATTAATGTAATCCTGATCTCTTTGTATTATTATCATTGTTATGTGGCTCACCTGAGGACTGGGAGAAATTCAGAGTTCAGCAGAGGAGGGCAAAGGGCTTAATTAGGAAGGGGAAAAAAGATTATGAGAGAAAACTGGCAGGGAACATAAAAACTGACTGTAAAAGCTTTTATAGATATGTAAAAAAGAAAAGACTGGTAAAGACAAATGTAGGTCCCCTCCAGACAGAAACAGGTGAATTGATTATGGGGAGCAAGGACATGGCAGACCAATTGAATAATTACTTTGGTTCTGTCTTCACGAAGGAGGACATAAATAATCTTCCAGAAATAGTAGGGGACAGAGGGTCCAGTGAGGTGGAGGAACTGAGCAAAATACATGTTAGTAGGGAAGTGGTGTTAGGTAATTGAAGGGATTGAAGGCAGATAAATCCCCAGGGCCAGATGGTCTGCATCCTAGAGTGCTTAAGGAAGTAGCCCAAGAAATAGTGGATGCATTAGTGATAATTTTTCAAAACTCGTTAGATTCTGGACTAGTTCCTGAGGATTGGAGGGTGGCTAATGTAACCCCACTTTTTTAAAAAAGGAGGGAGAGAGAAACCGGGGAATTATAGACCGGTTAGCCTAACGTCGGTGGTGGGGAAACTGCTGGAGTCAGTTATCAAAGATGTGATAACAGCACATTTGGAAAGCGGTGAAATCACCGGACAAATTCAGCATGGATTTGTGAAAGGAAAATCATGTCTGACGAATCTCATAGAATTTTTTGAGGATGTAACTAGTAGAGTGGATAGGGGAGAACCAGTGGATGTGGTATATTTGGATTTTCAAAAGGCTCTTGACAAGGTCCCACACAGGAGATTAGTGTGCAAACTTAAAGCACACGGTATTGGGGGTAAGGTATTGATGTGGATGGAGAATTGGTTAGCAGACAGGAAGCAAAGAGTGGGAATAAATGGGACCTTTTCAGAATGGCAGGCGGTGACTAGTGGGGTACCGCAAGGCTCAGTGCTGGAACCCCAGTTGTTTACAATATATATTAATGACTTGGATGAGGGAATTAAATGCAGCATCTCCAAGTTTGCGGATGACACGAAGCTGGGTGGCAGTGTTAGCTGTGAGGAGGATGCTAAGAGGATGCAGAGTGACTTGGATAGGTTGGGTGAGTGGGCAAATTCATGGCAGATGCAATTTAATGTGGATAAATGTAAAGTTATCCACTTTGGTGGCAAAAATAGGAAAACAGATTATTATCTGAATGGTGGCCAATTAGGAAAAGGGGAGGTGCAACGAGACCTGGGTGTCATTATACACCAGTCATTGAAAGTGGGCATGCAGGTACAGCAGGCGGTGAAAAAGGCGAATGGTATGTTGGCATTTATAGCGAGAGGATTCGAGTACAGGAGCAGGGAGGTACTACTGCAGTTATACAAGGCCTTGGTGAGACCACACCTGGAGTATTGTGTGCAGTTTTGGTCCCCTAATCTGAGGAAAGACATCCTTGCCATAGAGGGAGTACAAAGAAGGTTCACCAGATTGATTCCTGGGATGGCAGGACTTTCATATGAAGAAAGACTGGATGAACTGGGCATGTACTCATTGGAATTTAGAAGATTGAGGTGGGATCTGATTGAAACGTATAAAATCCTAAAGGGATTGGACAGGCTAGATGCAGGAAGATTGTTCCCGATGTTGGGGAAATCCAGAACGAGGGGTCACAGTTTGAGGATAAAGGGGAAGCCTTTTAGGACCGAGATGAGGAAAAACTTCTTCACACAGAGAGTGGTGAATCTGTGGAATTCTCTGCCACAGGAAACAGTTGAGGCCAGTTCATTGGCTATATTTAAGAGGGAGTTAGATATGGCCCTTGTGGCTACGGGGATCAGGGGGTATGGAGGGAAGGCTGGTGCAGGGTTCTGAGTTGGATGATCAGCCATGATCATAATAAATGGCGGTGCAGGCCAGATTGTACTGTCAGGACACTGGAGCAGGGATCCGATCGCAGACCCAGTACTGTGCACACAGTGATATTAATTGAGTAACAAATCCCGAGGTGCAAACAAAGTCAGCGTCAAAGTTCAGGCAGAGATCAAAACATCCAGAGAAATCCAACAAGCAGAATCCAGAAACAGGAAGAGTCAACATTCAGACAGTTGGGGTACAGATACAAATGCTGGAAAGGCTCAGGAAAACTCACTGGCACAATCTGGTAACAAACAGGTGCGATCACAGGACTGAAATACACTGACAATAAACAGAGAGGCAGATGATAGGTGGAGCACAATGAGACACAGGTGGCAGCAATACAGGTAATAATGAGAAACAGGTGAGAGAAGGAGTACTCAGTAATACAGTGGCCGGAGTAGAGCAGGAGTGGGGACAGGAACACATGGTAATACAAAACCACAGGCTGACAGCTAGGGGGAAACACACAAAAAGAGTTCAACTGGAGGTACTGACACATTTGGAGACTTGCAAAGATTAATTACTTGCATTTGCCTTCTTCACCACTGACTCAACCTGCAAGTTAACCTTCAGGGTGTCCTGCACAAGGACTCCCAAGTCACTTTGCATCTCAGATTTTTGGATTTATTCCTGGTTTAGAAAATAGTCTGCACATTTATTTCTACCACCAAGGTGCATGACCATGTATTTTCCAACATTGTATTTCATTTGCCACTTTCTTGCCCATTCTCCTGATCTGTCCAAGTCCCTATGCATCCTACCTGTTTCCTCAACACTACCTGTCCCTCCACCAATCTTTGTGTCATCTGCAAACTTGGCAACAAAGCCATCTGTTCCTTCATCTAAATCATTTATATACAGCATAAAAAGAAGTGGTCCCATCACCGACCCCTGCGGAACACCACCAGTCACCAGCAGGCAACAAGAAAAGGGTCCTTTTATTCCCACTTGCTGCCTCCTACCAATCAGCCAATGCTCTAACCATGTTACACACATAAAAGTTGCTGGTGAACGCAGCAGGCCAGGCAGCATCTCTAGGAAGAGGTGCAGTCGACGTTTCAGGAAGTCCTGACGAAGGGTCTCGGCCTGAAATGTCGACTGCACCTCTTCCTAGAGATGCTGCCTGGCCTGCTGCGTTCACCAGCAACTTTTATGTGTGTTGCTTGAATTTCCAGCATCTGCAGAATTCCTGTTGTTTGCGCTCTAACCATGTTAGTAACTTTCCTGTAATACTATGGGCTCTTAACTTGGTAAGCAGCCTCATGTGTGGCACCTCGTCAAAGGCCTTTTGAAAATCCAAATATACAACATCCACTACATCGCCTTTATCTATCCTACTTGTAATCTCCTCAAAGATTTCCAACAGGTTCGTCAGACAGGATTTTCCCTGAAGGAAACTATGCTGACTTTGTCCTATCTTGTCCAGTGTCACCAAGTACTCCATCACCTCATCCTTAACAATTGACTCTTACATCTTCCCACCACTGAGGTCTGGCTAACTGGTCTATAATTTCCTTTCTGCTGCCTTCCTTCTTTCTTAAAGAGTGGAGTAATATTTGCAATTTTCCAGTTCTCTGGCACCAAGCCAGAGTCCAATGATTTTTGAAATATCATTTCTAATGCCACCACAATCTCTCACGCTACCTCTTGCAGAACCCCAGGGTGCAGTTCATCTTGTCCGGGTGACTTATGTATCTTTAGGTCTTTCAGCTTTTTGAGCACCTTCTCCCTCGTAACAGTAACTGCACCCACTTCTCTTCCTTCACACACAACAACATCTGGCACACTGCTAAGTGTCTTCCACAGTGAAGACTGATGCAGAATATTCATTTAGTTCATCTGCCATCTCCTTGTCCCCTGTCATTACTTCTCCTGCCTCATTTTCTAGCAGTCCTTTATCCAACTCACCTCTCTTTTATTTTTAACATACTTGAAAAAGCTTTTCCTATCCACTCTGATATTATTTGCCAACTTGCTTTCATATTTCATCTTCTCCCTTCTTTTGATTCTTTTAGTTGCTCTCTGTAGGTTTTTTAAAACTTCCCAATCTTCTATCTTCCCACTAATATTTGCTTTGTTGTATGCCCTCTCTTTTACTTTTACAATATCTTCGACTTCCCTTGTCAGCCATGGTTGTACTATTTTACCATTTGAGTATTTCTCCATTTTTGGAATACACATATCCTGCACCTTCCTCATTTTTCCCAGAAACACACACCATTGCTGCTCTGCTGACATCCCTGCCAGCAGCTCCTTCCAATTTACTTTGGCCAGCTCCTCTCTCATATGACTGTAATTTCCCTTACTCCATTGAAATACTGCGACGTCAGCCATTACTTTCTCCCTATCAAATTTTAAGCTGAACTCAATCATATTGTGATCAGTGGTGTGAGGGGATCCAGGAGTGCCCCTATTAACTGTTTGAAGAGAGACAGAGAGAGACATTCATCATTGATGGTTTGTTTGGAAAGGAGAGAGAGAGAGACGAAGATTGACGGTTGGACTGACATAGGAGTTAACTTTGGAGTTTTACTTCGGAGATAAAAACTGAACAGCTCGAAGGTTACTATGGTGACTAACAGGACATTATTGATGTTACTTCCAAGGACTTGTTGCCTGCTCACATTCCTTTACAGACAAAGGAAGGAGGGACTCTTTGAATGACAGGTGATGCTCAGCCTGGTGGGATAAACGGGAGGTCAGATGATACAGACCTCAGACACATGATCTGGACACTGAATGAGCATTGTTGTGCCCGCAGAGAAAGTGGGTTTTGGAGGATCGATCAGGCGGATCGATCCAAATTGCTATTCCAGCGGTGAAGAAGGGGTTGACTGGTGGGGAGTTGTCTATGTGTCCACCCTTGCCAGGGTGATAGCTCCACCACAGGAAAACCGGTCCCCCTGGTTAAAGTCACAGTCGGTGACTGTAAAGGATTTCGGAGGACGACGAGAAGATCGACGGCATCAGCTCACCTGAAGACTCAACTCACTCTCTCTCTCTCTCTCCATCACTACTCAACTAAATACCACGAACTGAACTGAACTTTACTCAACATCGTAAGACTGTATCTTTTTACCCCGAGACTTAAAGCAGCTTGGTTTTTATACATACATATTCCACACTTACTGACTTGCGTACTTATATATATATATATATATATATATATATATATATATATATATATTCATTGCTAACCTGTGTGAATTATTTACTTTGATATTATTGTATTGCATAGTTACTAACAAATATTATTAGTTGTTAGCAATACGAGACTCCAAAGTGGTTTCTATTTCTGCTGGTTCTTTATCCCCATCACGGGGTACGTGACAAAATTGGGGCCTGCGTCCGCGATATGAACAAATTGGTCAGGAGGCTGGTTTGAATTGATTGGGGAAAATTCCTTTTGATTTGGTTGTGTGGAATATCAGCAGAAATGGAGTTTGAAGTTAATAAGTTTATGACAGAACCAACCCCTGAGGCGTTGGAGGATGCTAAGAGGGATTTGCTGTTGGGAATTGCTCAAAGGTTAAAACTAAGGGTGACCACTGAAATGAGGAAAGTTTAGATGCAGACGATAATAGCCCAGCATTCTGTAGCTAAGGGAACATTTGAGGAGGAGGTTAGAGTTATTTGCTGAGGCTGAAGCTCAGTTGAAACTGAAATTGAAATGACTACAGCTCGAGGCTGAGGCCGCGGAGAAACAGAGGATCCATGAGGCTAGAGAGGCAGAGAAACAGAGAGCATTTGAAAGGGAGAGATGGCAACAGAACGTTCAGATGGTGAACCGTGAAGAGGGGTTCAGTGTCAGTCGAGAAATTAGGTTAGTACCTCCATTTGATGAAGCCGAAATTGATAGGTATTTCCTACATTTCGAGAAAGTGGCCCGTAATAATGAGAATAATAATACAGGTGAGAGACGGAGTACTCAGTAATACAGGGGCCAGAGTAGAGCAGGAGTGGGGACAGGAGCACATGGTAATACAAAACCACAGGCTGACAGCTAGGGGGAAACACACAAAAAGTTCAACTGGAGGTACTGACACATGTAGAGAATGTGTTAAGCTCATCAGGCAGAGATGCACTGCTGTTGGTAATGGTGCTCAGCATTATTTTGTAGCATGCTGCAGTATACAACACTACCTCAACTGGTGGCTGGTCTGGGACTTGATTTTGGACTGGTACGGTCTCTTGGCATTTCTGATAACTTTACAAAGGGCATATTATGGCTACCAGGGCTTGCAGCAGGATCTGGACCAGCTGGGAAAATGGGCTGAAAAATGGCAGTGGAACTTAATGCAGACAAATATGAGGTTTAAGAAAGGCTCTAAACATAAACCAGTAAATTATAGGTCAGTGAGTCTCACATCCATTGTGGGAAAGTTATTGGAAAGTGTTCTAAGGGACCAGATGTATAAGTATTTGGGTAGTCGTGGATTGATTAAGGATAGTCAGCATGGCTTCGTGCATGGTAAGTCATGTCTAATGAATCTGAGAGTTTTTCGAGGAAGTTATCAGTAAACTAGATGAAGGCAAAGCAGTGGATATTGTCAAAATAGACTTTAGTGAGGCATTTGACAAGGTCCCTGTGGGAGGTTGGTCAAGAAATTTGTGGATGACACCAAGATTGAGGGTGTAGTGGACAGTGTGGAAGACTATCATGGCTTGCAGAGGGATCTGCATCAGCTGGAAAAATAAGCTGAAAGGTGGCAGATGGAATTTAATACCGACAAGTGTGGAGTTTTGCACTTTGGTAGGACCAACCAGGGTAGGGCTTACACAGTGAATGGTAGGGCACTGAGGAGTGTATTGATCTGTATTGATGTTTGCCTTCAGCAGTGCTGCAGAGGGAGGGGTTCCAGAGAGTTTCTGGGGGCACTGGGTGAGTTCCAAGCTCCTCATCAGTCTATATTTCCCTGCCGTTTGCCTGCATCTACGATTCCCATTCCAGAGGCTATGCATGTTGACCGTACCTGCCTGACGCTGACTGAAAGACAAAGGACAATCAGCAACCGTTCCTGTCTGTACTGTGGCCAACCAGGCCACTTCATCTCCACCTGCCCAGTAAAACCCAGCACTCACCAGTAGGGCGAGGAGTACTGGTGATCGTGACCCCTGTCCTGCCCTCCTCAACACCATTCACTTTCATACCTGCTTCTCTGGACTGGAGCGTCCAATGGCGAGTAGTCTCCGTCTTGGTCAATTCTGGTGCAGAGGGGTGTTTTATCGATTCCAGCTTGGCTGCCCAGTGGGGATTACCCACATCTGCTCTCCAGTCACCATTGGTGGCCAATGCCTTGAACGGTCAGAGACTGGCTAACATCACCCATGTCACTGCCCTGGTGAGTCTCAGCTTATCCAGCAACCATCATGAACAGTTAACCCTTTATGTTATTGACTCTCCTCAAGCTCCCATTGTCATGGGCCATCCCTGGTTAGTCAGACACAACCCCCACATTGACTGGCTCAGTCGCAAGATTGTAGTCTGGACCAGAGAAATCCAAAAACTTTCTACCTTGGCTCAATCAGTAGGAAAGGTTGTTGGTTGCAATTCAAAAATGAGGGTGCACTGGGAAAGGAAAGAGTGGCAGGTACCGGGCTCACCTGAGTACTTTTCTGGAGGAGGCAGACAGGGCTCTTGGACAGGAGGAGCATGTGACGATGCGGAGGACAGGGCAGAAGATGCAGTCGCTCTGGGACAGCTGGAGTGACTGAGTCTGGGCCACAAGACCAGCAACATTGGCAGAAAGTGACTCCACTGCCCTGAACATGAGTCCAGCTGGTTCTGGAGTCTCACCAGCATCACTCCCTGTTGTTCCAGGGCAGCTCTCAGACAATAGGGGTCTGTTGGATCCATTCTGGCCAGATTGTACTGTCAGGACACTGGAGCAGGGATCCAATCGCAGACTCAGTACTGTGCACAATGATATTAATTGAGTAACAAATCCCAAGGTGCAAACAAAGTCAGCGTCAAAGTTCAGGCAGAGATCAAAACATCCAGAGAAATCCAACAACCAGAATTAGGAAACAAGAAGAGTCAACATTCAGACAGTTGGGGTACAGATACAAATGCTGGAAAGGCTCAGGAAAACTCACTGGCACAATCTGGTAACAAACAGGTGAAAACACAGGACTGAAATACACTGACAATAAACAGAGAGGCAGATGATAGGTGGAGCACAATGAGACACAGGTGGCAGCAATACAGGTAATAATGAGAAACAGGTGAGAGACGGAGTACTCAGTAATACAGTGGCCGGAGTAGAGCAGGAGTGGGGACAGGAGCACATGATAATACAAAACCACAGACTGACAGCTAGGGGGAAACACACAAAACGACAGAGTTCAACTGGAGGTACTGACAGACAGATAAACTTAATGGGTACTTTGCATCTGTCTTAACTGTGGAAGACACTAGCAGTGTGCCAGAGGTCTGTGAGTGTCAGGGAGCAGGAGTGAGTGCCATTGCTAACTCAAACTCAAAGGTCTTAAGGTAGATAAGTCACCTGGGCCAGATGTACTACACCCCAGACTCCTGAGAGAGATTGTTGAAGAGATAAAGGATGCATTGGTCCTGATCTTTCAAGAATCACTTGATTCTGGCATTGTCCTGGAGGACTGGAAAATTGCAAATATCATTCCACTCTTTAAGAAAGGAGGAAGGCAAAAGAAAGAAAATTATCGGCCTGTTAACCTAACCTCAGTGGTTGGGAAATTGTTGAAGTCTATTATTAAAGATGAGGTTTTGAGGTACTTGGAGACTAAAGATAAAATAAGTCAAAGTCAGCATGGTTTTTGTAAATGGAAATCTTGCCTGACAAATCTGTTAGAGTTACTCGAGGAAGTAACAAGCAGGGTGGACAAAGGAGAGGCAGTGGATGTCATTGACTTGGATTTTCAGAAGGCATTTGATTAGATGCCACACATGAGGCTGCTTAACAAGATAAAGTTGTCTTGCATTACAGGAAAGATACTGGCATGGGTAGAGGACTAGGTGACAGGAAGGAGGCAGTGAGTGGGAATAAAAGAGGCCTTATCCCGTTGGCTGCTGGTGACTAGTGGTGTTTCTCAAGGGTCAGTATTGGGACCGTCGCTTTTCACATTGCTTGTCAATGATTTGGATGATGGAATTGATGGGTTTGTGCAAAGTTTGTGGATGATACGAAGACAGATGGATGGGTAGATAGTGCTGAGGAGGCAATGTAATTGCAACAGAACTTAGACAAATTGGAAGAATGGGCAAAAAGGTGGCAGATGGAATACAGTGTTGGGAAATGCATGATAATACATTTTGGTAAAAGGAACAATAGAGCAGACTATTATCTAAATGGGGACAAGGTTCAAACATCAGAGGTGCAGAGGGACTTAGGAGTCCTTGTGCAAGACTCCCAGAAGGATAATTTTACAGGCTGAGTCTGTGTTGAAGAAGGCAAATGCAATGTTGGCATTTATTTCGAGGGGAATAGAATATAAAAGCAAGGAGATAAAAGGACTGGAATTTAGAAGAATGCGGGGAGATCTCATTGGAACCTACCGAATGTTGAAAGGGCTTGTTAGGGTGGATGTGGAGAGGATGTTTCTTTAGGTGGGAGTATCCAGAACTAGAGGGCACAGCCTCAAAATTGAGGAGTGACCCCTTAGAACAGAGGTAAGGAAGAATTTTTTTTAGCCAGGGAGTAGTAAGTCTGTGGAATGCTTGGCCACAGACTGCGGTGGAGGCCGAGCCTGTGCATATATTTAAGGCAGAAGTTGATTGTTTCCTGATTAGATTAGATTATGAGGACACGCAGTCCTCTTTTATTGTCATTCAGTAATGCATGCATTAAGAAATGATACAATATTCCTCCAGTGTGATATCACAAAAACACAGGACAGACCAAGACTGAAAAACTAACAAAAACCACATAATTATAACATATACCATAACTTGATGAAGAACAGGCCATGGCACAGTAAAAAAGTTCAAAGTTTCTTGAAAGTCCCACATCTCATGCGGACGGGAGAAGGAAGAAAACTCTCCCTGCCATGCCCAACCACAGTCTGACTCTAATTCGTCCGAAAACTTCGAGCTCTGATCAGCCCTCCGACACCGAGTACTGAGCGCCATCTCTGCTGAATGCTTCGACCTCAGCCTCGGTCATCAGCAGCAGGCAAAGCCAGGGATTTTGGGGCCTACCCTCTGGAGATTCTCGATCACACAGTAACAACAGCAGCGAACCAAGCATTTCAGAAATTTCTCCAGGTGTTCCACTGCTTCTCATGTCTGTCTTTATCAGATCAGAATTGTCCACAGCCCCTATTTAACAGATACGATATCATTTCACCAGAGAGCTGCGCGCACTGCGTTGCACTGCCATCTTCTCCTTCCGCCTCCATGGTCAGGGCATCAAAGAATATGTCGAGAAGGCAGGTATATGGGGTTGAATGGGGTCCAGGATCAGCCATGTTGGAATGGCAGAGCAGACTCAATGAGTTAAGTGGCTTAATTCTGCTCCTATGTCTTATGCTCTTCTGATCTTTTCCCCCATATTCCTTCATGCCCTGACCAATCAAGAATCTATCAACGTAAATATACATAAAGATTTGGCCTCCACAGCTGCCTGTGGCAAAGAATTCCACAGATTCACCATTCCCTGGCTAAAGAAATTCCTCCTTATCTCCATTCTAAAATGACAACCCTCTACTCTGAGGCTGTGTCCTCTGATCTTAAGCTCTCCCACCATAGGAAACATCCACTCCACATCCACTCTACCAAGGCCTTTCAATATTCAATAGGTTTCACCTGTCATTCTTCTGAATTCCATCGAGTACAGGCCCAGAACCATCAGACACTCTTCATATGACAAGCTGTTCATTCCTGGAATCATTTTCGTGAACCTCCTTTGAACCCTCTCCAGTGTCAGCACATCCTTTCTAAGATAAGGGTTCAAAACTGCTCACAATACTCAAATGAGGCCTCACCACTGCTTTATAAAGTCTCAACATTACATCCTTGATTTTATATTCTAGTCCTCTTCAAATGAATGCTAACATTGCACTTGCCTTCCTCAACCTTCAAATTAACCATTAGGGAATCCTGCAAAAGAAAATAGTCAACCCTTTCATTTCTTCTACCAAAGTGCATCACCATACACTTCCCAATAGTGTATTCCATCTACCACCTCTTTGCCCATTCTCCTAATTTGTCTACTGCTGAGGGGGAGTAGATGAGTGAACACCAAGAGAGGTAAAGGGAGAAAGAAGCCAGTGCAGGGTCCCCCTGTGGCCATTCCCTTGACCAACAGGTATACCCCTTTGGATACTGATGAGGGGGATGACCTATCTGGGCAAGGCAGCAGCAGCCAGACCAATAGCACTGTGGTTGGCTCTGAGCCTCAGAAGGGTAGGGTGAAGTCAGGCAAAGCAATAGTCACAGGGGACTTGATAGTTAGGGGGACAGAAAGGAGATTCTGAGGCAGTAAAAGAGATGCCAGGATAGTGTGTTGCCTCCCAGGTGCTAGGGTCCAGGATGTCTCTGAGCAGTTGCAGAACATTCTTGAAGGGGGGGTGAGCAGCCAGAGGTCGTGGTACATGTTGGTACCAGTGACATAGGCAGGAGAGGGGTAGAGGTTCTGTGCAATAAGTTTAGGGAGTTAGGAAGCAGGCTGAAGAGCAGGACTTCCAAGGTGGTAATCTCTGGATTACTCCTAGTGCCACGAGCTAGGGAAGGTCAGAACAGGAAGATAGTGCAGATGAATGAGTGACTGAGGAGATGGGGCAGAGTTTCAAGTTCCTGGATCATTGAAACCATTTCTGGGAAAGGGCTGACCTGTACAAGTGGGATTGAACTGGAGGGGAACCAATATCCTGGGAGGGAGGTTCACTAATGCTATTGGGGAGGGTTTAAACTACAAAGGTAGATTTTAAGGGGGGTAGGAACCGAAGTGAAGAGTCAGAGGATGTAGGCAGTTGGAGCACAAGTAGAGACAGCTTGTAGGGAGTTTGTGAGGAAGGATAGGCCGATGGTTTGAGATGTATCTATTTTAATGGAAAGGGTATCATAAGCAAGGCAGATGAATTTAGAACGTGAATCAGTACGTGGAACAGTGACATTGTGACCATTACAGAGGGTAAGGATAGCTGCTGAGTGTGCTGGGCTTTAGATGTTTCCAAAAGGACAGAGAGGGATGTAAAAGAGGTGGGGGAGTGGCACTGTTCATTGGGTCACGCCTGCAGAGAAGGAGGAAGTCATGGAGGGATGGTCCACTGAGACATTGTGGGTGGAAGTCAGAAACAGGAAAAGAGCAATAACTCCACTGGGTGTTATTTATAGACCCCCTCAGTAATAACACAGACATTGTTCTGAGATAAAGAATCTCAGGGTTGTATGTGGTAACATGTATGTACTCTGATATTAAATTATACTTTGAACTTTGAACTTGGTCTGCAAAGGGTTCATGTGGATTTTGCCACACCATTCATGGGCACAAGTTTCTTGGTAATAGTGGATGCAGGGACAAAGTGGCCAGGAGTGTTCCCAATAGACTCCACTACAGCCTTGCACATGTCGATGTGTTGAGAAGCCTCTTCTCAGGGATTGGTCTTCCAGATCACTTAGGAAGTGACAATGGACCACAGTTTGTGGCAGAACAGATTCAATCATTCCTGAAAAGGAATGGAATAAGACATATTACATCTGCAACATACTGACAAATGGCTTGGCAGAAAGGTTTGTCCAGTGTCTAAAGAATACACTGTGAACAATGTCAGCAGAACACATGACACAGACACTGAATCTGAAGCTCACCGATTTCTTCCTTGCATATCATAATGCAACACACTCCACAACCAACAAATCACCAGATACGCTGTTGCTGGGCCGTCCCCTGCACTCACGCTTGGATCTCCTCAAAGCCAATCTCAGAAGGAGCATGCTGGACAAACAGTTGAGACAAATTGAAGACTTCTCAAACAAGGAAGTTCGATATTTCACTCCTGGACAAGCAGTCCTGGTGAGGAATTACCGAAATGATCTAAAATGAGTACTCGGAAAGATTAAGGACCACTCTCCTACACAGCGGAGATTGCACCTGATATCATCTGGAGTTGACTCATTGATCAGTTGAGTAGAGCAGAGACAATTGTTAGAGTAGAAGGGTGTCTACTGCTGTCAGAACCACTTCCTGCAGAACTGTGTCAACTCCTATAACCACCACAAAGGAGGCTCAGAACCTTAGATTGTTTCATAGCCACACGTTTCACCTGCTAAACAATGATTGCCCTTGTCGTGAAAGATGTTATCCCACAAGCGTAGGGAATCTTCCAACAGCAATAAAATCTTTCGGCCTGAATGGGACAATTTAAAATTTACTATGCTATGCATGTTTGTATATAGTCATTACATTATATAATGTACTATGTATATCGTTGAGATTCGCCTTCTATTGAGTTTGAGTTTATAGCTAAACACGCGAGCATTTCGCACAGGTCGGGGAGAAGAGATTAAAAAAGGAGCATTTTGCGGGGCTCGGCACATTAGCAGTGGACCAATCATTCGAAGAAAGTGAGCTTTGTACAGGGTGGGGAGAAGAGTTTAAAACAGGAGCATTTCACAGGGATTGGCACAGAAGTGGTGGACCAATCGATTTGTGATTCATTAGCAGGAGCAAATAAAAGTAAAGCAATGTCAAAGCAGAACGACCATTGTGTGAGTGGACCAGTGTCGGAGTGGGACATTGAGGCTTTGGCAAGGAGGAACAGGTAAGCAGCAGGTAAGGCTTTTGTGGTGGTTGAATAAATTACAGCTAATTAAATAAAGTAGGGATGACGCAGGATCAGGTGATGTGCTGTAGCTGCATGATGTGGGAGCTGGTGGACCCCATTGTGGTTCCTGGTGACCACATCTGCAGCAAGTGTTGGCTGCTCGAGGAACTCAGGCTCAGAGTTGATGACCTGGAATCTGAGCTTCAAACAGTGCAGCACGTCAGGGAGGGGGAGAGTTCCCTGGATTCTCTGTTTCAGGAGGTAGTCACACCCATTAGATGAGCTGCCTCAAATTCAGTCTGTGGTGAGGGACAAGAGGGTGTGACTGCCACTGAGACGGGTAGTGGGATCCAAGAGACAGTGCTGGAGGAGCCTCAACCCTTGAGCTTGTCCAGCGGGTCTGAGATTCTTACTCCCTCTGTGGATGAGAGTGGGGGCTGTAGGAAGGATGAGTAACCGAACTGTGGCACCGTAGTTCAGGGAGCCATTCGGGGTGGGGGCGGGTGGAAGAGATGAGAAGTATTGGGGTAATTGAGGGTAGTATAGTCAGGGGAATAGACAGAGTTCTCTGTCACAAGGATAGAGCATCCCGAAGGCTGTGTTGCCTGCCTGGTGCCTGGGTTTGGGACATCTTATCTGACCTGCAGAGGAATTTGCAGTGGGAGGGGAAAGATCCAGTTGTCGTGGTCCATGTGGGTACCAACGACATGGGTAGAACAAGGAAAGAGGTTCTGCTGAGGGAATTTGAGCAGCGAGGGACTAAATTAAAAAGCAGAACCAAAAAGGTGGTAATCTCTGGGTTACTACCTGAGCCACATGGCAATTGGCATAGGGTCAAGAAGATTAGAGAGTAAAGTGGCTCTAGAGTTGGTGTTGGAGAAGTGGGTGTGAATTCATGGGAAATCGGCACCAGTATTGGGGAGGGAGGGAGCTGTACCAGTGGGACGAGCTCCACCTGAACCGTGATGGGACCTGGATCCTAGTGATTCACATAACTAAGGCTGTCAATAGGGCTGTTTCAGAAAGGACAGGGAGGGAGGCAAAAGAGGTGGGGGCGTGGCACAGTTGATCAGAAATAGTGTCACGGCTGCAGAAAAGGAGGAGGTCATGGAGGGATTGTCTACGGAGTCTCTGTGGGTGGAAGTTAGGAATAGGAAGGGGTCAATAACTCTACTGGGTGTTTTTTTAATAGACCACCCAATAGTAACAGGGACATCAAGGAGCAGATAAGGAGACAGATTCTGCAAATAATAACAAGGTTGTGGTGGTTGGAGATTTTAATTTCCCAAATATTGATTGGCATCTCCCTAGAGTGAGAGGTTTAGATGAGGTAGAGTTTGTTAGGTGTGTTCAGGAAGGTTTCTTGACACAATATGTAGATAAACCTACAAGAGGAGAGGCTGTACTTGATCTGGTATTGGGAAATGAACCTGGTCAGGTGTCAGGTCTCTCAGCGGGAGAGCATTTTGGAGATAGTGATCACAATTCTATCTCCTTTACCATAGCATTGGAGAGGGATAGGAACAGACAAGTTAGGGAAACATTTAATTGGAGTAAGGGGAAATATGAGGCTATCAGACAGGAACTTCAAAGCATAAATTGGAAACAGATATTCTCAGGGAAACGTACGGAAGAAATGTGGCAAATGTTCAAGGGATATTTGCGTGGAGTTCTGCATAGGCACATTCCAATGAGACAGGAAAAGGATGGTAGGGTACAGGAACCGTGGTGTACAAAGGCTGTTGAAAATCTAGTCAAGAAGAAAAGAAAAGCTTATGAAAGGTTCAAAAAACTAGGTAATGACAGAGATATAGTAGATTATAAGGTTAACAGGAAGGAGCTTAAGAATGAAATTAGGAAAGCCAGAAGGGGCCATGAGAAGGCTTTGGTGAGCAGGATTAAGGAAAACCCCAAGGCATTCGACAAGAATATGAAGAGCAAGAGGATAAGACGTGAGAGAGTAGGACCAATCAAGTGTGACAGTGGAAAAGTGTGAATGAAACCAGAGGAGATGGCAGAGGTACTTAATCAATATCTTGCTTCAGTATTCACTATGGAAAAGGATCTTGGTGATAGTAGTGATGACTTGCAGCAGACTGAAAAGCTTGAGCATGTAGATATTAAGGAAGAGGATGTGCTGGAGTTTTTGGAAAGCACGAAGTTGGATAAGTCACTAAGATCGGACGGGATGTACCCCAGGCTACTGTAGGAAGTGAGGGAGAAGATTGCTGAGCCTCTGGCAATGTTGTTTGCATGTAAGGATGGGAGAGGTTCCGGAGGATTGGAGGGTTGCGGATGTTGTTCCCTTATTCAAGAAAGGGAGTAGAGATAGCCCAGGAAATTATAGACCAGTGAGTCTTACTTCAGTGGTTGGTAAGTTGATGGAGAAGATCCTGAGAGGCAGGATTTATGAATATTTGGAGAGGCATAATATGATCAGGAATAGTTAGCATGGCTTTGTGAAAGACAGGTTGTGCCTTACAAGCCTGGTAGAATTTTTTGAGGATGTGACTAAACATATTGATGAAGGTAGAGCTGTAGATGTAGTGTATATGGATTTTAGCAAGGTATCCCTTGCAAGGCTTATTGAGAAAGTAAGAAGGCATGGGATCCAAGGGGACATTGCTTTGTGCATCCAGAACTGGCTTGCCCACAGAAGGCAAAGAATGGTTGTAGATGGGTCATATTCTGCATGGAGGTCAGTGACCAGTGGTGTGCCTCAGGGATCTGTTCTTGGACCCCTACTCTCTGTGATTTTTATAAATAACCTGGATGAAGAAGTGGAGGGATGGGTTAGTAAATTTGCTGATGACATGAAGGTTGGAGGTATTGTGGATAGTGTGGAGGGCTGTCAGAGGTTACAGCGGAACATTGATAGGATGCAAAACTGGGTTGAGAAGTGGCAGATGGAGTACAACCCAGATAAGTGTGAGCTGGCTCATTTTGGTAGGTCAAATGTGATGGTAGAATATAGTATTAATGGCAAGACTCTTGACAGTGTGGAGGATCAGAGGGATCTTGGGATCTGAGTCTATAGGACACTCAAAGCTGTGCGCAGGTTGACTCTGTGGTTACGAAGGCATACGGTGTATTGGCTTTCATCAATCGTGGGATTGAGTTTAAGAGCCGAGAGATAATGTTACAGCTATATAGGACCCTGGTCAGACCCCACTTGGAGTACTGTGCTCAGTTCTGGTTGCCTCACAACAGGAAGGATGTGGAAACCATAGAAAGGGTGCAGAGGAGATTTACAAGGATGTTGCCTGGATTGGGGAGCATGCCTTATGAAAACAGGCTGAGTGAACTCAACCTTTTCTCCTTGGAATGACGAAGGATGAGAGGTGACCTGATAGAGGTGTATAAGATAATGAGAGGCATTGATCGTGTGGATAGTCAGAGGCTTTTTCCCAGGACTGAAATGGCTAGCATGAGAGGGCAGAGTTTTAAGGTGCTTGGAAGTAGGTACAGAGGAGCTGTCAGAGGTAAGTATTTTACACAGAGAGTGGTGAGTGCATGGAATCGGCTGCCAACGGTGGTGGTGGAAGTGGAAATGATGGGGTTTTTTTAAGAGAACACTGGATGGATACATGGAGCTTAGAAAAATAAAGAGGAATGGATAAACCAAGGCAGTTCTGAGGTCAGGACGTGTTTGGCACAGCTTTGTGGGCTGAAGGGCCTGTATTGTGCTGTAGGTTTTCTATGTTTCTGTGTTTCTTTGTTTCTAAATTGGAGAAGTATGGATAAAGTAAAAAGGAAAAGTGTTGATAAAGATAAAGAAAAAGCAAAAGATAAAAAAGAGAAGAGTAAGAGTCGAGTGCAGAAAAGTCAGGTGCATAAGAGACAAAGATTGCAAGGTCTTTAAAGCACAATCAGGGTAAAGGCACTTTATCTGCATACCCATGGTATTCGAAATAAAGTCAATGAACATGTGGCACAAATCAGTACAAAGGAGTTTGATTTAGTGACCATTACAGAGATGTGGTTGCAGGGTGGATAGGACTGCAAATTAAATATCCAAGGATATCAGGTAATATGGAAGGATAGGCAGGAGGGTAGGGAAGTTGGGGTAGTGCTCTTAATTAAGGATGAGATCAGGGTGATAGTGAGAGACGATATAAGATCTAAGGAGCAGAATGTAAATCCATCTGGGTAGAGATCAGGAATAGTAAAGGGGAAAAAAATCACTGTTGTGAGTTGTCTATCGGTCACGGAATAATAACATTGTAGTGGCACAGGCAATAAACAGAGAAATATCTGAGGCATGTAAGTATGGAACAGTAGTTATCATGGGGGACTTTAACTTGTACATAGATTGGGTGAATCAAGTTGGTTGAGGCAGTCTTGAGGAGGACTTCATAGAATGCATCCATGATGGCTTTCCTGAACAACATGTTACTGAACCTACAAGGGAACATATTATCTTAGGTCTGGTCCTGTGCAATGAGACAGGTAAAATTAGTGATCTTGTAGTTAGGGATCCTCCTGGAAAGATTGCTCACAGTATGATTGAGGTTCTCATAAAAATGGAGGGGGCAACAGTTCAATCGAAAACCAGTGTATTATGCCTAAACAATTGAGACTACAATGGGATGAGGGTGGATTGGACTCCCTCAAAAGCAAATTGTGTAGAGGATATGGAGAGACTGCAGAGAGATATAGATAGGTTAAATGAGTGGGCAATGGTCTGGCAGATGGAGTACAATGTTGGCAAATGCAAGGTCATCCATCTTGGATGGAGAAATGAAAGAGCAGATTATTATTTAAATGGTAAAAGATTGCAGCATGTTGCTGTGCAGAAGGACTTGGGAGTGCTTGTACATGAATCGCAAAAGGTTAGCTTGTAGGTGCAACAGTCTATCAAGAATGGAATATTGGCCTTCATTGCTAGAGGGATGGAATACAAGAGCAGGGAGGTTATGCTGTAACTGTACAGGGGACTGGTGAGACCGCACCTGGAGTACTGCGTGCAGTTCTGGTCTCCTTACTTGATGAAGGATATACTGGCTTTGGAGATGATGGACTGTAGAGGATGTTCACCAGGTTGATTCCAGAGTTAAAGGGGTTAGACTATGGGGGGAGATTAACACAGAAAACATAGAAAATAGGTGCAGGAGTAGGCCATTCGGCCCTTCGAGCCTGCACCGCCATTCAGTATGATCATGGTTGATCATCCAACTCAGAACCCTGCACCAGCCTTCCCTCCATACCCCCCGATCCCTTTAGCCACAAGGGCCATATCTAACTCCCTCTTAAATATAGCCAATGAACTGGCCTCAACTGTTTCCTGTGGCAGAGAATTCCACAGATTCACCACTCTCTGTGTGAAGAAGTTTTTCCTCATCTCGGTCCTAAAAGGCTTCCCCTTTATCCTCAAACTGTGACCCCTCGTTCTGGACTTCCCCAACATCGGGAACAATCTTCCAGCATCTAGCCTGTCCAATCCCTTTAGGATTTTATACGATTCAATAAGATCCCCCCTCAATCTTCTAAATTCCAACGAGTATAAGCCTAGTTCATCCAATCTTTCATCATATGAAAGTCCTGCCATCCCAGGAATCAATCTGGTGAACCTTCTTTGTACTCCCTCTATGGCAAGGATGTCTTTCCTCAGATTAGGGGACCAAAACTGCACACAATACTCCAGGTGTGGTCTCACCAAAGGCCTTGTACAACTGCAGTAGTACCTCCCTGCTCCTGTACTCGAATCCTCTTGCTATAAATGCCAGCATACCATTCGCCTTTTTCACTGCCTGCTGTACCTGCATGCCCACTTTCATTGACTGGTGTATAATGACACCCGGGTCTCGTTGCACCTCCCCTTTTCCTAATCGGCCACCATTCAGATAATAATCTGTTTTCCTATTTTTGCCACCAAAGTGGATAACTTCACATTTATCCACATTAAGTTGCATCTGCCATGAATTTGCCCACTCACCTAACCTATCCAAGTCACCCTGCATCCTCTTAGCATCCTCCTCACAGCTAACACTGCCACCCAGCTTCGTGTCATCCGCAAACTTGGAGATGCTGCATTTAATTCCCTCATCCAAGTCATTAATATATATTGTAAACAACTGGGGTCCCAGCACTGAGCCTTGCGGTACCCCATTAGTCACCGCCTGCCATTCTGAAAAGGTCCCGTTTATTCCCACTCTTTGCTTCCTGTCTGCCAACCAATTCTCTATCCACATCAATACCTTACCCCCAATACCGTGTGCTTTAAGTTTGCACACTAATCTCCTGTGTGGGACCTTGTCAAAAGCCTTTTGAAAATCCAAATATACCACATCCACTGGTTCTCCCCTATCCACTCTACTAGTTACATCCTCAAAAAATTCTATGAGATTCGTCAGACATGATTTTCCTTTCACAAATCCATGCTGACTTTGTCCGATCATTTCACCGCTTTCCAAATGTGCTGTTATCACATCTTTGATAACTGACTCCAGCAGTTTCCCCACCACCGACGTTAGGCTAACCGGTCTATAATTCCCCGGTTTCTCTCTCCCTCCTTTTTTATAAAGTGGGGTTACATTAGCCACCCTCCAATCCTCAGGAACTAGTCCAGAATCTAACGAGTTTTGAAAAATTATCACTAATGCATCCACTATTTCTTGGGCTACTTCCTTAAGCACTCTGGAATGCAGACCATCTGGCCCTGGGGATTTATCTGCCTTTAATCCCTTCAATTACCTAACACCACTTCTCTACTAACATGTATTTCCCTCAGTTCCTCCATCTCACTGGACCCTCTGTCCCCTACTATTTCCGGAAGATTATTTATGTCCTCCTTAGTGAAGACCGAACCAAAGTAGTTATTCAATTGGTCTGCTATGTCCTTGCTCCCCATAATCAATTCACCTGTTTCTGTCTGTAGGGGACCTACATTTGTCTTAACCAATCTTTTTCTTTTCACATATCTATAAAAGCTTTAACAGTCAGTTTTTATGTTCCCTGCCAGTTTTCTCTCATAATCTTTTTTCCCCTTCCTAATTAAGCCCTTTGTCCTCCTCTGCTGGACTCTGAATTTCTCCCAGTCCTCAGGTGAGCCACTTTTTCTGGCTAATTTGTATGCTTCTTCTTTGGAATTGATACTATCCCTAATTTCTCTTGTCAATCGCGGGTGCACTACCTTCCTTGATTTATTCTTTTGCCAAACTGGGATGAACAATTGTTGTAGTTCATCCATGCAATCTTTAAATGCTTGCCGTTGCATATCCACCATCAACCCTTTCAGTGTCATTTGCCAGTCTATCTTAGCTAATTCACGATTGAGTTACCTGGGATTGTACTTGCTGGAATTTAGAAGAATGAGAGGAGATCTTATAGAAACATATACAATTATGAAAGTGGTAGATAAGATAGAGGCAGGAAAGTTGTTTCCACTGGTAGGTGAGACTAGAACTAGGGGACATAGCCTCAACATTTGGGGGAGTAGATTTAGAATGGAGATGAGGAGGAACTGTTTGTCCTAGAGGGTGGTGAATCTGTGGAATTCTCTGCCCAATGAAGCAGTGGAGGCTACCTCAGTAAATATATTTAAGACAAGGTTGGATAGATTTTTGCATAGTAGGGGAATTAAGGTTTATGGGGAAAAGGCAGTAAGTGGAGATGAGTCCATGGCCAGATCAGCCATGATCTTATTGAATGGTGGAGCAGGATTGACAGCCCAGATGGCCGACTCCTGCTCCTATTTCTTATGTTCTTATGTTCTTAAGCATTCTTGTTTGTTTAAATATTCATTACAAGTTATATGTATAAATACATCATTATGCTACCATGTGCTACGTGGGCACCTCGCTTAAAGTAACCACAATGTTAGACTTACACTTCAGACTTATGTGTCTTCCTTTGAATTTGTTTAATGCTTGAATTTTCCAAAACATAACAAGACTCCTTTGTAGAAGAGTTATGTTCAGTCTGCAAGGATGACCCTGGGCTCCCAGTTCCTTTAATTTTCCACTCTGTTCCCTCAGATTTCCCAGTTCTTACCCCCCTCCCCATACTGTTCCAATGAAGCATAAAACATGGAACATTGAGCAATTTGGCCCATAATGTTAACCTACTCCGAGATGAATATAACCATTCCCTTGCACAGAGTCTCCATTTTCCTTTCATCCATACACCGATTCAAGAATCTCTTAAAAGTCCCTGATGTACCTGCCTTGACCATTATCCTTGGCAGAGAGTTCCATGCGCCCACCAGTCTCTGTGTAAAAAGAAAACTACCTCTGAACTATCCCCTCTAAACTTTCCTTCAGTTACCTGAAAATTATGCCCTTTCATATTAGCCATTTCCATCCTGGGAAACAGTGTCCTGCTGTCCACTCGATCTTATTGTCCTATACACCTCTATCCAGTCACTTCCCATCCTTCCCATCCTAAAGCCCTAGCTCACTCAACCTCGAAGTCTCTTTAATTCTTTAATATGTAAGCTCTTTAATTCAGGCAGCATACTGGTAAATCTCTTTTGTACCCTCTCTGTGTTGTACCGTTTTATGTTCTAACAGGGAAAAGTTACAGAAAAAACAAGTTTTAAGAAGCAGAAAAAGGGAGGGGGAAGAGAGAAAGGATGGAACTGAACTTGGAACTCCAAACTCCAGCACCCCAAGCTGGAATAGAATCACGCTAACCACTCTGTTACTGTGGTGTTCCAACAAATCATTGTATATCATATACAAATGAAGATGCATTGTTGGGCGAGAGAACTTAAGTCTCTGAAAAAGAGAAGTCAGCCAATATTTATTTGACAAGGCTTTATACAGAATGCATGTAGCTTCTGAAAGCTAGATTTCCAGTAGGACTTGACAAGATCACAAATTATAAGCAATGGAGTATGGCAAACTGAGAATAAATCAGCATTAGGTAAAATGGAGCAATGTTTGAGAAGATAAAGTACAGAAATTAAAAAAAAAACATTTATAGATTAAACAAAAGACACTAAGATTGGAGGTGTTGTGGACAGCGAGGAAGGCTTTCAAAGCTTGCAGAAGGATTGGGACCAACTGGAAAAATGGGTCAGAAAATGGCAGATGGAATTTAATGCAGACAAGTGTGAGATGTTGCATTTTGGAAGGACAAATCAAGGTAGGACATACAGAGTAAATGGTAGGGCACTGAGGAGTGCAGAGGAACAAAGAGATCTGGGAGTTCAGACAGATAATTCCCTGAAAGTGGCATCACAGGTAGACAGGGTGGTAAAGAAGGCTTTTGGCATCCTGGCATTCATAAATCAAAGTGTTGGGTATAGGAGTTGGGATAATATGGGGAGGTTGCATAAGACATTGGTGAGGCCAAATTTGGAGTATTGTGTACGGTTCTGGTCACCTAACTATAGGAAGGATATCAGTAAGATTGAAAGAGTGCAGAGAAGATTTACTAGGATGTTGCCGGGTCTTCAGGAGTTGAGTTACAGGGAAAGATTGAACAGGTTAGGACTTTATTCCTTGGAGCGTAGAAGAATGAGGGGAAATTTGATAGAGGTTTACAAAATTATGAGGGGGATAGACAGAGTAAATATGAATAGGCTCTTTCCACTTAGATTAGGAGAGATAAATACGAGAGGACATGGCTTTAGGGTGAAAGGGGAAAGGTTTAGGGGGAAGATTAGGGGGAACAACTTCACTTAGCGAGTAGTGGGAGTGTTGAGTATAGGAGTTGGGATGTAATGTTAAAATTGTACAAGGCATTGGTAAGGCCAAATTTGGAGTATTGTGTACAGTTCTGGTCACTGAATTATAGGAAAGATGTCAACAAAATAGAGAGAGTACAGAGAAGATTTACAAGAATGTTACCTGGGTTTCAGCACCTGAGTTACAGACAAATGTTGAATAAGTTAGGTCTTTATTCTTTGGAGCGTAGAAGGTTGAGGGGGCACTTGATAGAGGTATTTAAAATTATGAGGGGGATAGATAGAGTTGACGTGGATAGGCTTTTTCCATTGAGAGTAGGGGAGATTCAAACAGGAGGACATGAGTTGAGAGTTAGGGGACAAAAGTTTAGGGGTAACATGAGGGGGAACTTCTTTACTCAGAGAGTGGTAGCTGTGTGGAACGAGCTTCTAGTAGAAGTGGCAGAGGCAGGTTCGATATTGTCATTTAAAGAAAAATTGGATAGCTTTATGGACAGGAAGGGAATGGAGGGTTATGGGCTGAGTGCAGGTTGGTGGGACTAGGTGAGAGTAAGCATTCGGCATGGACTAGAAGGGCTGAGATGCCCACTTTCTGTGCTGTAATTGTTATATGGTTATATGGAGTGTGGAATGAGCTGCCATCTGACGTGGTAAATGTGGGCTCACTCTTAAGTTTTAAGAATAAATTGGATAGGTACATGGATGGGAGAGGTCTGAAGGGTTATGGACTGGGTGCGGGTCAATGGGACTAGTGGAATAATGTTTCAGCACAGACTAGAAGGGCCGAATGGCCTGTTTTCTGTGCTGTAGTTTTCTATGGTTCTATCTTTCATCAAAGCTTGTTCTATGAGACATTAGTGTTTATGTATGCAAAAGCTTCTTGGATTAGTATTGCCAGTGTTTTTTAATAAATACTGTTGTGCTGATATTACTAAGTAAAGGTATTATGCAGCAGGAAATTATTGGCTGATTGACAGTCCCCAGCTTTACCTGTCTCCAGTTAATACTGAATACCAGAGATCTGAAATTGAAACAGAAAATACTCGTGACATACAGCAGCTCACTCAATACCTTTTTAAAGTTCTGATGCCAGAATAAAACATCATGCTAATCAACTTAAATGAGGAAAGTTGATGCACTAGTGCCAGTCTCTACTGATCTGAGCTAGAGAGATAGTGTTTATCATTACTTTTGAGAGATTTCATACAAACCTGCTGTGTGATCCAGGTATATTCTGTTTCTACTCCTGAATGTTGCTGTGTTTTGATACTGTAAGTCTCTTGCGTTAAGCATCAGGATAGTTTCTGAGTGGGTACGGGAGGCCTCCCATAGGGAGTGAGTTAAGTCCTTGGGTCAGTAAAGTTTCCTCTGTCCTGTGCCTGTTGCTAACACAGGGTAGGCCAAGGTCTGATCCCCAAGGAATAAAAGAAGGCTATTAGACCACAATGCTAACATTCTTTTCTTTCTGCTGTGTTTGAAACTCACAGGATGACTGAAGACCCATCAGGCTCATGGAAATCATTGTGTTTGCAGAGTTACAATCACAATAAACTAAAATAGCACTCACTGATGAACAAATCAATGGCTTTCAGCCTTGACTGTCTGTTCAGTGAAGTAAACCAGCCACTGGTAACCTTTTCATTTGCAGTCTCTCAAAATCTTGGTCTCGCTGGGAGCAGCTCTTCAGGGGTTCAGCCCTAACGTCCTTGGCAAAGCTTGGAATTGGAATGAATAGGAGCTGTGTGAATGTCTGCACACAGAAAAAGTTCTATAAATGATGGTATGCTAACAGGGCCGTGTGCAGGAATATAAATTTGTTGGCTTTTTTGCATCCTTAACATTATGGTGTGAACATGCTTATTAGCACAGTCTATTTTTTAAACAATTATTATGGTTGAAGGACTGTTCCACTCTGTAAGCCCATCTTCATACTAAATGTCATCTTCATTGTAAACAGTAATTGTTACTTTAGGACGACTTTCTCTGTGAAGATTACCTTCAAAGGCAATCTGTGGTATCGCATGAATAAACTATCTGAGCTTCTCATGTGTTTGGATACAAATCTGTACATTCTGAAATGGATTCCATTAGAGAAGGGGTTCCCATCCTTTTTTATGCCATGGACCCTTACCATTAATCGAGGGGTCCATGGAGCCTAGGTTGGGAACCCCTGCAGCAGGGGTTCTGTAAGTACCCACTGTACCTGTATAATTTACACCCTTCCACCTATAGCAAGTAAAGGGAAGTGGTTGTGATGGGAAAAGCATGAGCACAGGACTGTTCCTGCAGTAGCTTAAGGCTACACTTGTGCATCTGAGCTGCATTTGATTCCTGAGTAAGGGTAAGGAATAAGGGTCTGTACTGCTATCCATAGACTGCAGTGATGCTAATTATGGCCTCTTCAGGTAGTTGAGAAGGAAAGGAATTTATCCTATCTACCAGGCAGAAGCAAACTAGTTGGCACTTAGATTTTCCCAGACTACATCCCTGCTGGAACGTCACTAAAATTCTGCAGTTTCTTCTGGACAATTAGGACCATCCCCCGGGCTACTAATGAAGATTGAGGCCTTAAGGCCTTAACCCTTCCACCACACCCCCCACTACCTCCATCATTGCAGGTGGAAAGTTGACTCTTGGCCCTCAAAGTGAAATATTCAACTTCCACTGGAAACCCCTTTGGTGGTCAAAATTCCCCCATGCACTACTTATCCAGAAACAAAGACCATAGAGGGTTGAACCAACACTTCTACTGGGAGTGCATTGCATGTTGCTTGTGCTTGTGGTGAGGTGGTGAATAGAGGGTGGATTGTGCTAGAGGAAGCAAAATGTCCAGCAAAACTCAAACATGGCAATTAGTTAAGTGATTGGCAAGTCTAAGATTGTAAACAACCAGTGGAAAGCTGAGAACATCGCTTTAACTCGTGTGTGTCCCTCATTAAATGTTCTTCAACCTTTTCCTTAGGTCTGCAATAATAGCAAGCTAATGACAGAGAATGGGATAAATATCTCAGCATTCCCATATTAGGCTGCATTTGCCCACTGGAAACCATGGCAGGAAATTGGGGCTAAGTGAGTGGGATGTTCATAGCAAATCCCCTGCTGCTATTGATTCTATGTTCCTTCTAACTGGGTAGGAAGGAATATGTGGAATATATTTTCAAATCCTTTCAAGTTAAAGCTGCAGTACCTGGAAGCTTTGGAAGTTAGAAATAAAATAGCTGTCCACTGTAAGAAATGACATTGTGCAACCTTTAGATGTTTTGATAGTTAGACTGAGCTGAACTTACGCATGCCCTACTCGAAGCAGGAAGTGTGCTGCCTTCAAGCTGAACTGAGAACTGAATACTGCTGCAGCCAACGTTCAGCAGAGACTCTGATGGATTAGGCCCCATCTTGCGCACTTGCCAAACATTCCTGGGCTGGCTCATACTGAACTTCCACAATGCTTTCCCAAAGAGCAAACAAAAAGTAGCTGATATTGCATTCAGATTATTGTTATTCTTTTCTTTCCTCTTTTCAAATCAAAGGTTGAAGGTAATGGGTCATGGATAATAGTGAGAAGAATACACTATGGTTAGAAGCTATATATGAGTTTACTTGCAGAACTGAGATTTCAGCAAGGAACTTAATAGTATTGAAGTGAATGACTGGAGGTGCAGAGAATAGTAAGTACAAAATAAGAGGCAAGCCCAGAAAAACAGAAACTCCTTTCAATTATTTTGTGCACTGGCTTGAGAGAGAAGATTAAAAGGAAAATGAGTTCAAATGTTATAATATAGAAATTCCAGCAAACACAAAACGGTTGGTGTGTGAGACATCAATGGATTTTTTGGCTGTCTGCCATTGCATGCGTTAGTTCCATGTTTTAGGTTAACATGATTAGGTTGTGAGGAAAGAAGAGGGATTAGAGTTTGTGCTGTGATTGATGGATGGTAGGAATGTTACATTGAGGAAGGAGAAAGATTCACAGCCCTCTTAATAAATGAAACCCTGTCGTTCTCACTGAAAAAAAAAGACCAATGACCAATGCATTGTCTGGAGCATTTAACTCTAGTTCTAAATGTGAAGAAGTAGATCTTTGCATTGGGTTTGTCTCAATAATATTATCTCATTTTTCGAAACTGGACCAGTCTTATTCAAAACCTTCTAATAGAACAAGCCATGGCAGGAATAACATTTTCCAGGCACAAATTTATAAACCATATTCTAAACAATGTCTCAGCAGAGGCCCATCCACCTCAGCAACTCAGTAAACATTTTTTCTTTCCAAAAATGCTGTCAGAACGTAGGGGTGGAACTTAGGAGGACAATGGCGCCTAACGGCGACTGCTTTGCTTGCATCTTCAGAAACAGCTCTATTTCTATCTTTAATATCTCTATTTTTCCCTTTCAGGGTTCTTTTGAAGACCCTGATCTGGAGTTACACGCTGACTGTGGTTCTTTGTAGGAATGTGACCCTCTCTCAGGGTCTCACAACTGGCACCTATTCAGTATGCCAAGGATGGCATCTAGAAGACTAGCACCCCTTCAGGGTGCCGGGATTTCATGGCACAGGAGGCAGGCGGACTTGAGGTCGATGCCTCCATAGGAAATCGGTGTGTCGTGGGAGATGGGAGATCATAAGCAGCAAGCTGGCTGCTGGCTGTGTGCCAGAGACCCGAGTTCTTTGGGCACAGAGCTTGGAAAAAGTGAAGCAACAGACTTTTAATATTGTAAATCAGTGAGCTGTTTGTTATGTTTCTCCTCTTGCTGTGAAATGGAG
Source organism: Mobula hypostoma (assembly GCF_963921235.1). Lineage (NCBI taxonomy): Eukaryota > Metazoa > Chordata > Chondrichthyes > Myliobatiformes > Myliobatidae > Mobula > Mobula hypostoma. The sequence goes on from NC_086128.1 coordinate 1,157,851, forward strand.
ACATCTCTTTTTTCCCTTATTAGGGAGAGAGAGAGAGAGCCTGTGGTATGCAGAATTACCGGGTGAGCATGTAGTCTTTGGGGTACTGCAGGTCTGTGTTTTTGTTGATGCTGTGCCCACATTTGAGTGCTCAGTGGTGGGGGGCTGATTGCCGATGCTTTTTTTGTTGGTGGTGGGGGGGGGGTCGTTGCTTTGCTGGTGGTGGGGGGGGGCTTTGGGGTTCTAACATTTAACTGTCATTCATTCGTTGGGGCACTCCTCTGTTTTCATGGATGGTTGTGAAGAAAAAGCATTTCAGGATGTATATTGTATACATTTCTCTGACATTAAATTGTACCTTTGAAACCTTTGGGACCTTTGAAACTGCTGAGATTTTCCAGCATTTTCTGAGCAATACTGTCTTACGTCTTACACCAAACCCTTTTCTACGAGTCCAGTGAATCAGTTTCCTTGTTTTACATGTCTTACTTTCTGTGACTTATAAACCAGCACAAAAATCCTGAAATCTCTTCTTTCCTCTCCCTGCTTCATTGCATCCTTTGGAAAAGGATCTTGGCGATTGCCATGATGACTTGCAGCGGACTGAAAAGCTTGAGCATGTAGATATTAAGGAAGAGGATGTGCTGGAGCTTTTGGAAAGCATCAAGTTGGTTAAGTCGCCGGACATGATGAGATGTACCCCAGGCTACTGTGGGAGGCGAGGGAGGAGATTGCTGAGCCTCTGGTGATGATCTTTGCATCATCAATGGGGACGGGAGAGGTTCCGGAGGATTGGAGGGTTGCGGATGTTGTTCCTTTATTCAAGAAAGGGAGTAGAGATAGCCCAGGAAATTACAGACCAGTGAGTCTTACTTCAGTGGTTGGTAAATTGATGAAAAAGATCCTGAGAGGCAGGATTTATGAACATTTGTAGACGTATAATATGATTAGGAATAGTCAGCATGGCTTTGCCAAGTGCAGGTCATGCCTTACAAGCCTGATTGAATTTTTTGAGGATGTGACTAAACACATTGATGAAGGAAGAGCAGTAGATGTAGTGTATATGGATTTCTGCAAGGCATTTGATAAGGTACCCCATGCAAGGCTTATTGAGAAAGTAAGGAGACATGAGATCCATGGTGACATTGCTTTGTGGATCCAGAACTGGCTTGCCCACAGAAGGCAAAGAGTGGTTGTAGACGGGTCATATTCTGCATGGAGGTCGGTAACCAGTGGTGTGCCTCAGGGATCTGTTCTGGGACCCCTACTCTTTGTGATTTTCATAAGTGACCTGGATGAGGAACTGGAGGGATAGGTTAGTAAGTTTTCTGATGACACAAAGGTTGGGGGTGTTGTGGATAGTGTAGAGGGCTGTCAGAGGTTACAGCAGGACATTGATAGGATGCAAAACTGGGCTGAGAAGTGGAAGATAGTTCAACCCAGATAAGTGTGAGGTGGTTCATTTTGGTAGGTCAAATATGATGGCAGAATATAGCATTAATGGTGAGACTCTTGGCAGTGTGAAGGATCAGCGGGGTCTTGGGGTCTAAGTCCATAGGACGCTCAAAGCAGCTGCACAGGTTGACTCTGTGGTTAAGAAGGCATACGGTGTATTGGCCTCCATCAATCGTGGAATTGAATTTAGGAGCCAAGAGGTAATGTTACAGTTTTATAGGACCCTGGAGAGACCCCATTTGGAGCACTGTGCTCAGTTCTGGTCGCCTCACTACAGGAAGGATGTGGAAGCCATAGAAAGGGTGCAGAGGAGATTTATGAGGATGTTGCCTGGATTGGGGAGCATGCCTTATGAGAATAGGTTGAGTGAACTTGGCCTTTTCTCCTTGGAGCGACGGAGGATGAGAGGTGACCTGACAGAGTTGTATAAGATGATGAGAGGCATTGATCATGTGGATAGTCAGAGGCTTTTTCCCAGGGCTGAAATGGTTGCCACAAGAGGACACAGGTTTAAGGTGCTGGGGAGTAGGTACAGAGGAGATGTCAGGTGTAAGTATTTTTACGCAGAGAGTGCTGAGTGCATGGAATAGGCTGCTGGTAATGGTGGTGGAGGTGGATACAATAGGGTCTTTAAGAGACTTTTGGATAGGTGCATGGAGCTTAGATAAATAGAGGGCTATGGGTAAGCTTAGTAATTTCCAAGGTACGGACATGTTCGGCACAACTTTGTGGGCCAAAGGGCCTGTATTGTGCTGTAGGTTTTCTATGTTTCTATGTTTCTAATTTCTGAACTAAGTACATGTTTGGCACAGCATTGTGGGCCGAAGGGCCTGTATTGTGTTGTTGTTTTTCTATGTTTCTTATGCCCTCTCTTTTGCTTTTAAGTTGGCTCTGACTTCACTTGTCAGCCACGGTAGTGTCCTTCCATTCGAAAATTTCTTCTTCTTTGGAATATATCTGTCTTGCAGCTCCCTCATTTTTCCCTCAGAAACTGCAGCCATTGTTACTCTGCTGTCTTCTTGCTAGTGTCTCTTTCCAGTCAACTTTGGCCTGTTCCCCTCTCATGCCATTATAATTTCCTTTATTCCACTGAAATACCGACACATTAGAATTTAGTTTCTCCTTCTCAAATTTCAAAGTGAAGTCGATCATATTGTGATCACTGTTCACAAAGGGTTCCTTAACCTTAAGTTCGCTTTTCACGTTCGGATCATTGTATAACACCCAATCCAGCACAGCCGATCCCCTAGTGGGCTCAACAACAAGCTGTTCTAAAAAGCCATCCCTTGGACATTTTACAAATTTTCTCTCTTGAGGTCCAGTACTGGCCTGGTTTTCCCAATCCACTTTCATGTTAAAATCCCCAACGATTATCATGACATTGCCCTTCTGACACGCCTTTTCTATCCTGCTGTAATTTGTAATCCACATCCCGGCTGCTGTTTGGAGGCCTGTATACAACTGCCATTAGGGTCCTTTTACCCTTAACACAAAATAATCTGCAGATGCTGGGGTCAAAGCAACACTCACAACACGCTGGAGGAACTCAGCAGTTTGGGCAGCATCCGTAGAAAAGATTGGTCGACGTTTTGGGCCGGAACCCTTCGTCAGGACTGTGACGAAGGGTTCCAGCCCGAAATGTTGACCGATCTTTTCCACGGATGCTGCCTGACCTGCTGAGTTCCTGCAGCGTGTTGTGAGTGTTGCTTTTACCCTTGCCATTTCTTAAATCAACCCATAGAGACTCTACACCTTCCAATCCTATGTCATCCCTTTCTAATGATTTAATATTATTTCTTATACACAGGGCCACACCACCCCCTCTGCCTACTAACCTATCTTTCTGAAACACTGGACATTCAGTTCCCAATGGCAGCCATCCTTTAGCCAATTTTCAGAGATGGCCACAACATCACACTTGCCAATCTGTAGCTGAATTTAAAGATCGTTCATTTTATTTCTTATGCCTCGTGCATTCAAATACAACACTCTCAGTCCAGTATGTGTTGCTTTCTGTTTTAACTGCACCACACCTCTATTGCATTGTAAATCATCCCACTGGCTGTGATTATGCCTTATCTCCTGCCTGTCCTTTCTATCATCTCTTTTAAACATAGAAACATAGAAACATAGAAACATTTGTACTCTATCTTTGATTTAGTTCCATTTTTCTCTTTCTCAGCCCTATCACTCCAGTTCCCATCCCCCTGCCAAATAAGTTTAAACCCTCCCTTACAGGTCCATTAAACCTGCCTGCTGGGATATTGGACCAGTTTGAGTTCAGGTGTAACCTGTCCTTTTTGTACAGGTCGTACCTCCCCCAGAAGAGGCCCCAAAGATCCAGGAACCTGAAGTCCTCTCCCCCACACCAGTTCCTCAGCCATGCATTAATATGTCTGATCATGGTATTCTTGCACTCGTTAGCACGTGGCACAGGCAGAAATCCTGAGATTACTACTCTGGAGGTCCTGCCTTTCAGCTTCCTACCCAACTCCCTGAATTCTCTCTTCAGGACCTCCTCCCTTTTTCAAGCTATGTCATTGGTATTAACGTGTACCAAGACTTCTGGCTCTTCACCCTCTCCCTTCAGAATATGCTGCACCCGATTCGAGACATCCTGTACCCTGGCACCTGGGAGGCAACACACCATGCGGGTATCTCTACCAGGCTGACAGAACCTCCTGGCTGTTCCCCTGACTATGGAATCCCCTATAACTACCACATTCCTCATCTTCTTCTCTCTCTTCTGCACCACGGAACCAGGCTCAGTGCCAGAGACCTGATCGCCATGGTTATCCTCTGTCAGGTCACCCCCCTCAACAGCATCCAAAACGAGATAACGATTACTGAGGGGGATGGCTACAGGGTTGCTCTCTACTATCTGAGCTTTTCCCTTCCCTTCCCTGACAGTCACCCACTTATCTAACTCCTGCAGCCTCGGGGTGACTAACTCCCTGTAGCTCCTGTCTATCTCCTGCTCACTTTCCCTAATAAGCAGTAGGTCATCGAGCTGCAGCTCCAGATCCCTAACACACTCTCTCAGGAGCTCCATCTCGGTGCACCTGGCGCAGATGTGGCCATCTGGGAGACTGGAAGATTCCCAGGATTTTCACATCTGATACTGCAGACATGCTCTCTATTCCTCAAAAAAAAAAATGCACAGAAAAACAATATCCACTTATCCAGTTACCTCGCCGAAGCCCGAATGAGCCAAAACCCTACCACTCTGACTCAGACCACTCCGATGATGACCATTCTGCTAGTCAGTGTCTCCCTTTTATGCCTGAACCTTCCCTGCTTTCTAACACACAATTGGTGCGCCGGTTATATCCGAGTTCCCACGAAAGCTTTCCCCTTTTAAACTTCACTCCTGGACCTGTGGGTCGGAAGGTGTTGAATCATTGTGGATAGAGCTAAAGAACTGCAAAGGTAAAAAAGACCCTGATGGGAGTTATATGCTGACCCCAAAACAGCCGTAAGGATGTGGTCTGCAAATTACAATGGAAGATGGAAACTACATGCCAAACGAGCAATGTTACAATAGTCATGGGGGATATGCAGGTAGATTGGGGAAAATCAGGTTGGTGCTGGATCCCAAGAGAGAATTTCTGGAGTGCCTACAAGATGGCTTTTTAGAGCTGCTCATGATTGAGCCCACTGGGGGATCAGCTATTCTGGACTGGGTGCTGTGCAATGAATCAGAATTGATTAGAGAGCTTAAGGTAAAAGAACCCTTGGGAGCAAGTGATCATAATGAATTCAACCTGAAATTTGCGAAGGAGAAGCTGAAGTCAGATATATCAGTTATATCAATGGATTAAAGGGAATTACATGGGCATGAAAGAATACTTAGCCAGAATTGATTGGAAAAGAACACTGGCAGGGATGATGGCAGTGCAGCAATGGTTGTATTTTCTGCAAGCAATTCGGAAGGCACAAGATATATACATCCCAAAGAGGAAGAAGAATTCTAAAAGCAAGATGACACAACTGTGTATTGGAAAACTTTTAAAAATACAGCAGAATCCAACTAAAAAAAGTAAAAATGGCATATAAAAGCCAATAATATTAAAGAGGACACCAACAGTTTCTTCATATACATAAAGTATAAATGGGAGGTGAGAATGGATATTGGACAGCTGGAAAACAATGCTGGAGAGGTAGTAATGGGGGACAAGGAAATGGTGGATGAACTGAATAAGTATTTTGCATCAGTCTTCATTGTGGAAGACACTAACAGTATGGTGGATGTTCCAGGTGACGGGGTCAAGTAGTGTGTAAAGTTACCATAACTAGTGAGAAGGTTCTTGGGAAAGTGAAAGGTCTGAAGGTAGATACGTCACCTGGACCAGATGGTGTACAGGATTCTGAAAGAGGTGGCTGAAGAGATTGTGGAGCCATTAGTAATGATCTTTCAAGAATCACCAGATTCAGGAATGGTTCAGGAAGACTGGAAAATTGCAAATGTCACTCCTCTCTTCAAGAAGGGAAAAGGCAGAAGAAAGGAAATTATAGGCCAGTTAGTCTGACCTCAGTGGTTGGGAAGATGTTGGAGTCGATTATTAATGATGAGGTCTCAGGGTACTTGGAGGCACATGATAAAATAAACTGTAGTCAGCATGTTTCCTCAAGGGAAAATTTTGCCTGACTCATCTTTTAGAATTATTTGAAGGAATAACAAGCAGGATCGACAAAAGAGAATTGGCTAATGTTGTGTACTTGGATTTACAGAAGGCCTTTGACAAGGTATCACACATGAAGCTGCTTAACAAGCTATGAGCCCATGGAGTTACAGGGAAGATTCTAGTATGGTTGAAGTAGTGGCTGACTGGCAGGAAGCAAGGAGTGTGAATAAAGGGAGCCTTTTCTGGTTGGCTGCTAGTGACTAGTGGTGTTCCACAGGGGTCTGTGTTGGGACTGATTCTTTTTATGTTACATATCAAGTGAGCCACAATGTCTAATCCTGTGTGTCACAACCACGGATTCGGCAGCGCAGCAGATTTGGCAATTGCGCTCATGAAAATGCACGTGTCAGCTAATCATTTCATTGTGATAGTACTTAACTCCATTCATTCCATCATAGTATTTGTTGAGACTTGGACACAGCAATGCTTCGCTGCCTGCTTGCATTTGTCCTTGCCTGAAAAATTGGACAGTCGAGTCAACTGACTCTGAAGACGAGTGGTATTCCTTTTATTCTTAGTTGTTCTTTTCAGCTGCAGTGTAGGCTTGGTTTTCCATTTGAATGTTTTAGTCAATGGCCCTGTTTGGCCTAGTGTTTATTGTTTTATTTTTCCCTTTAACACTGTTCGCATTAAGGTCTATGAACTATCGACCTGCTTTAGTGTCTCTCACTCCGCACTTGGGCCAGATCCGAACCAAGTGACATAGAGGGCTTACATTTAAGCTGTGAAGAGAAAAGTTTAAAGGAGATGTGCGAGGCAATTTTTTTTTTACATAGAGTGTGGTGGTGCCTGGACTGAGCTGCCAGGGAAGGTGCTGGAGGCAGATACAATCGAGGCTCTGGTTCATTAGCTTAATCACTTTATCAAACCTGTCAAGTTTACCGATGACGTGATAGTGGTGGGGCTCATCATCAACAAAGAGGAGGTGGAAGAGTTTGAGGCCTGTTGCCATACAAATAATTTCTTTCTCAATGTTAACAAAACAAAGGAGGTAGTTATGGACCTCAGGAGAACTTGTACAATTCACAACCTGCTTTACATCGACAACACAACAATGAAAACTGAGCCGTTTCAAACTCCAGGGACTGCATATCACACACAACCTCTCATTAGACCAGAAGACACAGGAGCAGAATTAGGCCATTTGGCCCATTGAGTCTGCTCTGCCATTCAATCATGGCTGATCCTTTATTTTCTCCTCCTCAACCCCAGTTCCCATCCTTCTCCCTGTAGCCTTTGGTGCCATGTCCAATCAAGAACCTATCAACAATCTCCGCCTTAAATACACCCCACCACTTGGCCTCCACAGCTACATGTAGCAACAAGTCCCGCTGCCTAAAGAAATTTCTCCACATCTCTGTTTTGAAAGGGTGCCCCTCTATCCTGAGGCTGTACCCTCTTGTCCTAGACTCTCCCACCATGGGAAACATCCTTTCCACATCTACTCTGTCTAGGCCTTTCAACATTTGAAAGGTTTCAATGAGATCCCTCCTCATCCTTCTGAATTCCAGTGAGTACAGACCCAGAGCCTCAAATGTTTCTTGTATGATAAACCTTTCATTCCTGGAATCATCCTTGTGAACCTCCTCTGGACCCTCTCCAATGCCAGCACAACTTTTCTAAGATGAGAGGCCCAAAACTGTTCACAATACTCAAAGTGAGGCAACACACATAAAAGTTGCTGGTGAACGCAGCAGGCCAGGCAGCATCTCTAGGAAGAGGTGCAGTTGACGTTTCAGGCTGAGACCCTTCGTCAGGACTAACTGAAGGAAGAGACTCAAGGTGAGGTCTCACCAGTGCCTTATAAAGCCTCAGCATCACATCCCTGCTTTTGAAATGAATGCTAACATTACATTTGCCTTCCTCACCACTGATTCAACCTGCAAGTTAACCTTCAGAGTGTTCTGCACCAGGACTCGAAGTCCCTTTGCATCTCAGATTCCTGGATTTTCTCCCCACTTAGAAAATAGACCACACATTTATTTCTACTACCAAAGTGCATGACCATGCATTTTCCAGCATTGTATTTCACTTTCCACTTGCCCATTCTCCTAATCTGTCTAAATCCTTCTGCATCCTACCTGTTTCCTCAACACTACCTGCCCTTCCACGAATCTTCGTATCATTTACAAACTTGGCAACAAAGCCATCTACTTCATCATCTAAATCATCGATATACATTGTAAAAAGAAGTGGTCCCAACACCGACCCCTGCGAAACACCACCAGTCACCGGCAGGCAACCAGAAAAGGATCCTTCAGCCAATGCTCCAACCATGTCAGTAACTTTCCTGTAATACCATGGGCTCTTAATTTGGTAAGCAGCCTCATGTGTGGCACCTTGTCAAAGGCCTTCTGAAGGTCCAAATATACAACATCCACTGCATCCCCTTTATCTATCCTACTTGTAATATCCTCAAAGAATTCGAACAGGTTTGTGAGGCAAGATGTTCCCTTAAGAAAACCATGTTGACTTTGTCCTATATATAACCATATAACAATTACAGCACGGAAACAGGCCATCTCAGCCCTTCTAGTCCGTGCCGAACTCTTACTCTCGCCTAGTCCCATCGACCTGCACTCAGCCCATAACCCTCCATTCCTTTCCTGTCCATATAGCTGTCCAATTTAACTTTAAACGACAACATCGAACCTGCCTCAACCACTTCTGCTGGAAGTCCGTTCCACACAGCTACCCCTCTCTGAGTAAAGAAGTTCCCCCTCATGTTACTCCTAAACTTTTGCCCTTTAACTCTCAACTCATGTCCTCTTGTTTAAATCTCCCCCACTCTCAATGGAAAAAGCCTATCCACGTCAACTCTATCTAACCCTCTCATAATTTTAAATACCTCTATCAAGTCCCCCCTCAACCTTCTACACTCCAAAGAATAAAGACCCGACTTGTTCAACCTTTCTCTGTAACTTAGGTGCTGAAATCCAGGTAACATTCTAGTAAATCTTCTTTGTACTCTCTCTATTTTGTTGACATCTTTCTTATAATTCAGTGACCAGAACTGTACACAATACTCCAAATTTGGCCTTACCAATGCCTTGTATAATTTCAACATTACATCCCAACTCCTATACTCAATGCTCTGATTTATAAAGGCCAGCATATCAAAAGCTTTCTTCACCACCCTATCCACATGAGATTCCACCTTCAGGGAACTATGTACCATTATTCCTAGATCCCTCTGTTCTACTGCATTCTGCAATGCCCTAACATGTACCCTGTATGCCCTATTTTGATTAGACCTACCAAAATGTAGCACCTCACATTTATCAGCACTAATCTCCATCTGCCATCTTTCAGCCCACTCTTCTAACTGGTCTAAATCTCTCTGCAAACTTTGAAAACCTACTTCATTATCCACAACGCCACCTATTTTAGTATCATCTGCATACTTACTAATCCAATTTACCACCCCATCATCCAGATCATTAATGTATATGACCAACAACACTGGACCCAGTACAGATCCCTGAGGCACACCACTAGTCACCGGCCACCAATCTGACAGACAGTTTTCCACCACCACTCTCTGGTGTCTCCCATCCAGCCACTGCTGAATCCATTTTACTACTTCAATATTAATACCTAACGATTGAACGTTCCTAACCAACCTTCTGTGTGGAACCTTGTCAAAGGCCTTACTAAAGTCCATATAGACAACATCCACTGCTATACCCTCGTCAACTTTTCTAGTAACCTCTTCAAAAAATTCAATAAGATTTGTCAAACATGACCTTCCACGCACAAATCCATGTTTACTGTTCCTAATCAGACCCTGTCTATCTAGATAATTATATATACTATCTCTAAGAGTACTTTCTATCAATTTACCCACCGCTGACGTCAAACTCACAGGCCGATAATTGCTAGGTTTACTCTTAGAACCCTTTTTAAACAATGGAACCACATGAGCAATACGCCAATCCTCTGGCACCATCCCCGTTTCTAATGACATTTGAAATATTTCTGTCAGAGCCCCTGCTATTTCCACACTAACTTTCCTCAATGTCCTAGGGAATATCCTGTCAGGACCCGGAGACTTATCCACTTTTATATTCCTTAAAAGCTCCAGTACTACTTCTTCTTCAATCATCATAGTTTCCACAACTTCCCTATCTGATTCCCTTATTTTACACAATTCAATATCTTTCTCCTTAGTGAATACTGAAGAAAAGAGATTGTTAAGAATCTCCCCCATCTCTTTTGGCTCCACACATAGCCGTCCACTCTTGTCCTGTGTCACCATGTACTGCATCACCTCATCCTTAACAATTGACTCTAGCATCCTCACAACCACTGAAAGGAGGCTAACTGGTCTATAATTTCCTTTCTGCTGTCTTCCTCTTTTCTTAAAGAGTGGAGTGACATTTGCAATTATCCAGTCCTCTGGAACCATGCAAGAGTACAATGATTTTTGAAAGATCATTTCTAATGCCACCACAATCTCTAAAGCTACCTCTTTCAGAACCCTGGGGAGCAGTTTCTCTGGTCTGGGTGACTTATGTACCTTTAGGTCTTTCAGATTTTTGAGCACCTTCTCCCTCGTAATAGTAACTGCACCCACTTCTCTTCCCTCACACCCTTCACAATCTGGCACACTGCTAGCATCTTCCACAGAGAAGACTGTTGCAAAATACTTATTTAGTTCATCTGCCGTCTCCTTGTCACCCGTTATTATTTTTCCTGCCTCATTTTCTAGCGGTCCTATATCCACCCTTATCTCCCTTTATTTTTTACATACTGTAAAAAGCTTTTATTATCCACTGTGATATTATTTGCTAGCTTGCTTTCATATTTCATCTTTTCCCTTCTAATGATTGGCAGACAGCAAGGCTTTATAACAGATAATCAAAATTGCTCAATACGTCACCATCACCAGCCTAACCGCCCACCCACTAACCCACCCCTCTACACTCCCACACCAAGACTTTATTATTTCCTGTCAGTCACCTTATGTAGAGACACTCCTGTGCCTAGTGTCACTTTATGGACATAAAATCAATCTATATACATAAGCTATCATATTTATTTATACTTTTTGTATTTTTTAAATTGTTGTGTTATTTATCATATTGTGGGTAATATTTGCGCTGCATCGGATCCAGAGTAGCAATCAATTTGTTCTCCTTTACACTTGTGTACTTGAAATTATGTTAAACAATCTTAAAATGTTAAATCATGAATTAGTTCAGCCCAACATCATCAGCCAAAGGGCCTGTTCTTGCATTACTGTTCTGTGCTTTTCTACAGTAATCCATTTCAGCATTGGTTCCAATTACAGTCTTGTTCTTGGGAATGCAGGTACAGACTAAACAAGATACCAGTGTATTCCAGGTGTGCATCTGTTAAGCTGTGAATAATCGCAGCAAGACTTGCTGGCACTCTAAGCCTTGTAAAAAGGCCAAAAGCCATTGTTTCTTTTCTGAATGGTTATTGCACATAACGTATATGTTCACTTTCTGTACATCAGATACCTTAAAACCAAGAAATCTGTATACAAGCATTCAAAGAAAGTTTTATCAATGTATTTTTGGAAATTGGAGAATAGAGTTGTGGAGGAAGCATGCTGTTATTGTGGGGATAAGATCACACAGGGTGATGGGGGAAGTAAAAAGAATGTGCGATGCTCACGCTGGGGGGAGATAACTTAAGGAGGAGATTGGGAATTAGGGAGAAGATTGAGCTGGGGAGAAGTGAAGAAGTTCTGGGGGGTGATTGGTGTGAGGACAATGTTTGGGGAGAATACAATGCACACATGGAGAAGTTCAGGGTGATCAGAACAGAAGTTTGGAAAAGAGGGGATATGCAGAGATCAGAAAGAAGCATGGAAAAATTTGGGAGGGGGATCTAAGTAGACATCAAGAAATCAGAAAGAAAGTACCTGGTTAAAGTAATTGGGCTTGAAATTGTATGAGGCTAATATTAAATTAGTCTGTTGTTGTTCAATCGTTAGGTCAAGTCTGACTCTTCGTGACCTCATGGACCATAGGGTCCATAGGGTTTTGATGGCCAGATACGGAAGTAGATTGCCAGGCAGGCCTTTCTTCCGCACAGATACTGCTGCTGCCCAGGTGGGGACCCGGCTGGGTTTGAACTCACGACCAGCTGCCTTGAAGTCCAGTGCTGATGCCACTACACCACCAGCCGGCCCGTGCTACCAAGTCTGTGATACCAAATGTTTTTGCATAGTCCTCTGTTACTACTCATCCAGCTCTTCTTATGAAGTGTAGTGCATTGGTGGGATATTACTGAAGAATGCTGATGCTACTGTCTCATATTTAGTGTCCTTCATGTTTCAAAGTCAGGAAGAGCCAGCAGAGGAACGGGCTGCCGGCGACGGTGGTGGAGGCGGATGTGATAGGGTCTTTAAAGAGACTGCTGGATAGGTACATGGAGCTCAGAAAAATAGAGGGTTATGGGTAACCCTAGGCAATTTCTAAAGTAAGGACATGTTCGGCACAGCATTGTGGGCCAAAGGGCCTGTATTGTGCTGCAGGTTTTCTATGTTTCTATATATTGAGTTGGCACAACGACTGTTCCAGATTTCATTCCTTTCTGTGATGATAAGATAGAGGTATGTACTGACACAGGTCCTGCACCCTAGACGTTGCCTTGGGCAGGGTCTCGTTTACCTTCTCTAGGATCACTGAAGTGAAGCTCATGGCATGTTATCTGGAGCTCCTTGAATTTGACTGCTCAGGCATGGGAACATGGGGGTGTGTGCATGCACCCAACAATGGTTGAGACCCAATTTCCAGGCCAAACATCTGTCTATGTATAAACCACATCTGTTGTCCTCTTGAGGATTGTTTCAAGAAATGTAAAGTAATTAGGGTACTTCTCTAAAGCAGTGTAGTTTTGTTTCTCATTTATGCTAAATGTTAAGAGGCCCAAATATAATTAAACAGTCCATGCACATGGCTTAATGCAGCTTGAAATATGCCTTTGGTTCATTAATTCTTACTTTGGCAACATGTGGTTACTAAAGGTCTTAGAATAGCACAGACAATGCCAAGACACCTCTTACAAGAATATATAAATAACAATAGCACTCAGGGGATAAAAGACTTGCACACGTAACAGGAAATTTCAGAATCTACAAAAGTTGCTATAACACAGTTTAACAAGCATAGGGCTGGCACCTTTCAATCTGTGCAGGTTGCTGGCTTGTTTCAGAAGTTAGGCTCTCTGCTTCACAATGCATAATGAGGCTAGAGCATGTGAAAGAGACAGCATTGTCCTGTGCAATAAGGGCATAGTTATTGACCACTGCTCTACACAAAATTATTAAACTCTGCCTCCTGTACCATGAGGCAAATCTTGAATAACTGCTAACATATAAGATAGCAAGCACAGTAAGGTATCAATAAAATACAGTCACACAAAATAAAATATAGTTCAAGACCCTGAGCCCGTGAATGCTGCAGGAGTCTGTAATTGAACACAATACAGCTTGCCTTCTGTTGTGCAAGCACTGGGGGGCAGCACTGACACAAGTTTGGCACCACACCACACCACCTCTGGTGGAATGCACCAACTTCGACACCTCTCTCCTGGGTGGCTCTGAACAGGTGACACAGTGGCTTAAGGCCTCGTCCCTGCTGTGACTGAGGTCATGCAGCTCCCCCTGCTGGTTGCCCCTGCCATCCATCAATAAATCAGCAAATTGGACTTGAAGCACTCGACATTAACAATGTCCAACGGGGTGTTGTGACCACAATAAAAGCGACTAAGACAATCACTCACTGTTAGACTGCTCACTGACTCCTCCGACACCTCTCTGACACAGACAGCAGCATGATCTGAACCAAGTCCAGCCCCTTCAGTTTCTCCACCAACGAGCAACTCGCTGATGGGCTAGACCTGCAGTACTTTAAGGTTTTAATGTCCAGAAGGGTCTTGTGATCGTAAACAATATGTTTAAAAAGGACAATAACATCTAATAGCAGCCATTGTGATTGAACGCATCACTATCTTACTGGAATGTGACAATCACTTAAATAACCACACATTACAGCAGTGATGTGCAGAAGAGCATCTCTGAATGCACAACACGTCGTAGCTTGAAGTGGATGGGTTATGGCAGCAGAAGACCACAAACATACACTCAGTGGCCACTTTATTAGGTACAGGATGTGCCTTAGAAAGTGTCCACCGTATATAATGTGAAATTTGTTTTACAGCTAGTCTGTGAGCCAGGACCCCAAATTTGGGCCACTGGTACCATCTGGGGGGAATAATTCTTATAGCAATTTTTGGCAAGGTATACACCCCTAGTGCTAGAAAATATGTGATAACATTGCTGCAGTGGTAGCTTTCTGTGCCCCCCAAGGACATTGCCTCTGACCTGACGAAGGCATATGAGATTGGTGAGCAATGCTATGCAACCTTCAAGGATGAGAGACGAGAGGAAGACCCACCAGCAAAGAAATTCCATGGCCCAATGAAAACCAACAAGCTGAAAACATTCAGTGATATGTGCAGGAAGAGAGAAGTGAAATCAAATGGGAGGGCGATCATCTTGAAAGCAGACAGGTCTTTGTTTGGATGCATCATAGTGATGGCACAAGGGTGCAGCCTACGTATGGAGGATATCCTTTCTCATCCTGTGACTAGTGGTGTGCCACAGGGATCAGTGCTGGGTCCATTGTTATTTGTCATCTATATCAATGATCTGGATGCTAATGTGGTAAATTGGATCAGCAAATTTGCTGATGATACAAAGGTTGGAGGTGTAGTAGACAGTGAGGAAGGTTTTCAGAGCCTGCAGAGGGACTTGGACCAGCTGGAAAAATGGGCTGAAAAATGACAGATGGAGTTTAATACAGACAAGTGTGAGGTATTGCACGTTGGAAGGACAAACCAAGGTAGAACATACAGGGTTAATGGTAAGGCACTGAGGAGTGCAGTAGAACAGAGGGATCTGGGAATACAGATACAAACTTCCCTAAAAGTGGCGTTACAGGTAGATAGGGTCATAAAGAGAGCTTTTGGTACATTGGCCTTTATTAATCAAAGTATTGAGTATAAGAGCTGGAATGTTATGATGAGGTTGTATAAGGCATTGGTGAGGCCAGATCTGGAGTATTGTGTTCAGTTTTGGTCACCAAATTACAGGAAGGATATAAATAAGGTTGAAAGAGTGCAGAGAAGGTTTACAAGGATGTTGCCGGGACTTGAGAAACTCAGTTACAGAGAAAGGTTGAATAGGTTAGGACTTTATTCCCTGGAGCGTAGAAGAATGAGGGGAGATTTGATAGAGGTATATAAAATTATGATGGGTATAGTTAGAATGAATGCAAGCAGGCTTTTTCCACTGAGGCAAGGGGAGAAAAAAACCAGAGGACATGGGTTAAGGGTGAGGGGGGAAAAGTTTAAAGGGAACATTAGCGGGGGCTTCTTCACACAGAGAGTGGTGGGAGTATGGAATGAGCTGCCAGACGAGGTGGTAAATGTGGGTTCTTTTTTAACATTTAAGAATAAATTGGACAGATACATGGATGGGAGGTGTATGCAGGGATATGGTCTGTGTGCAGGTCAGTGGGACTAGGCAGAAAATGGTTCGGCACAGCCAAGAAGGGCCAAAAGGCCTGTTTCTGTGCTGTAGTTTTCTATGGTTTCTATCCCCTTGGACCATTGCCCTGGGCCCTGTCCACACCAGAAGGATTGCTGAGAAAGACAAATAAAGCTACTTTAGCCAGAATCTTGCAGAAAAATGTAGCAGTAGAAGAGCAACTCCCAGGAAACTCTGCTACAGTGGTTGATGGAATGAACTTGGTCCAAAGAGTGAAAGGTGATCAAGTTAATTTCAGAGATGTTGCCACAACAATTCTGGGTATGGCTCTGAAGGAAGGCAGTCAGAGTAGCAGAATAGATGTTGTGTTCAACACATACAAGGAGAACTCTATCAAGAATAGTGAAAGACCTCTATGGGGTGAAGAGACTGGTCATGAGTTACAAGGTATCACAGGCACATAGATGGTGAGGCAGTGGAGGAGCTTCCTGACCAAAGTCAGTAACAAAAATAGTCTCATTAGCATCATAGTCCATGAATGGAGGAAGGCGGAGTACAGAGCAAAGCTACAGGAGAAGATTCTGTATGCAACTGTGAATGACAAATGTTACAGAATCACATCTCAAGACAGTGAGGTGGTGTCAGCTCTTCAGTATCAACAAGAAGAAGCAGATGGCCGCCTACTTCTCCATGCTGCCCATGCCACAAGAGAGGGATACCAATCTGTAGTGATCTGCTCAGAAGACACAGATGTCTTTATCAAGTCTTTAGTATTTTGTGACAAGATTGAGGCCCCATTGTTCCAGAAGTGTGGCACTAGAACCCGTACAAGGCTTGTAGACATCAGTAAGGTTGCTGCCACTGTTGGCATAGAGGTTTGTAGGGCTCTCATCGGGTTGCACACATATACAGGATGTGACACTGTAAACGTTTCTGCAGGCAAAGGAAGACAAGTGCCCTGGAACTTCTGACCAGCAACAGGGAAACTCAGGACACATTCTTAGAGTTGGGTCAGGAATGGGACCTCTCCCCAGAACGGATGGACAAACTGGAGGCATTTACATGTCTCCTGTATGCCCCAAAAGCATCGACCACCAAGGTCAATGAGCTCAGGTATCACCTTTTCTGTGCCAAAAAAGGTGAAATCGAAAGTCATCAACTCCCACCATGCAAGGACTGCTTAACAAATCATGCACAGTGAGCCAACTACCAGGCTGGTATATGGAGAAGATGTTTGGAGAAGGACCCACAAATACCAAGCCCTGTTGGCAGAGGATGGAAGATGGAGGGAGAAGAGGAAGCTGAACAGTTGGTGGTGCACTGGATGGAAGGCCAGCCAGCACCCGATGCCATCCTGGATCTACTGGCCTGTAACTGTCCAAAAAAATGTTCACTCCCAAGATGTATGTGTGTTGCAAATGGCCTCAGGTGTACTGACATGTGTAGACTGGCAGACTGTGAAAACCAGGCATCCACCTCAGAGAGTGTGGAAAGTTCAGATGAAGATGTGGAAGACGTGGCAGACTTGGAAAATTATTATGATTACTAATAGGTCCACAAACTTACTCACCCATCCTTCCACCTCTTCATCCAGGTCATTTATAAAAATCAGAAAGAGCAGGGATCCCAGGACAGATCCTTGCGGCACTCCACTAGTCACCGACCTCCAGGCAGAATACTTTCCTTCCACTACTACCCTCTGCTTTCTTCCTGTAAGCCAATTTTTTATCTAAACAGCCAAGGTTCCACTGATCCCATGCCTCATGACTTTCTGGATGAGTCTCTCGTGGGGGATCTTGTCAAATGCCTTGCTAAAATCCATGTAGACCACATCTACCACCCTACCCTCATCAATTTCTTTTGTTACCTCTTCAAAAAACTCAATTAGGCTCGTGAGGCATGACCTTCCCTTCACAAAGCCACGTTGACTATCCTTGAGTAGACTGTACTTCTCCAAATGCTCGTAGATCCTATCCTTAAGAATCCTTTCCAATAGTTTGCAGACCACCGACGTAAGACTCACCGGTCTATAGTTCCCAGGATTCTCCCTATTACCTTTCTTAAACAAGGGAACTACATTTGCCATTCTCTAATCCTCCGGCATCTCCCCTGCAGCCAAAGAGGATTCAAAGATCATAGCTACTGCGCCAGTGATCTCTCACTTCCCACAGCAACTTGGGGTATATCACGTCCGGCCCTGGGAACTTATCAATCTTGATGTTTTTAAGAAGATCCAACACTTCTTCCTTACTCTCCACATTGTCCAGCACACAGGCCTGTTCTATTTCAACCTCACCCTAATCAAGGTCGTTTTCACTTGTGAATACTGAAGCAAAGTATTCATTTAGGACCTCCCCAATCTCCTCCACCTCCAGGCATATGTTGCCTTCTTTATCCTTTAATGGCCCCACCTTCATTCTCGTCATCCTTCTGTTCACATACGCATAGAACGCCTTGGGGTTCTCCTTAATCCTACATGCCAAGGCCTTCTCATGCCCCCTTTGAGCTCTCCTAAGTCCTTTCTTAAGCTCCTTCCTGGCTACCCTACATTTCTCATGAGCCCCTCCTGCTTCCTGCTTCTTATATCTAACATATGCTTCCTTCTTTCTCTTGAAGAGTTGCCTCATGTGTTTTGTCAGCCACGGTTCCCTTTTCCTACCATTTTTTCCTTGTCTCAGTGGGACAAACCTATCCTGAACCCAGCACAAGTGGTCCCTAAACTTCCTCCACATTACTTCTGTGCTTTCACCCTTGAACATCTGTTTCCGATTTACTCACACTAGTTCCTGCCTCATTCCTTCATCGTTAGCCCTTCCCCAGTGAAGCACTTTCCCATTTTATCTGTTTTATCCTTTTCCATAGCTATGCTGAAGCTAAGGGAGTTGTGGTCACTGTCACCAAAATGCTCCCCCACCAAGAGGTCTGCCACCTGACCAGGTTCATTACCCAGAACTAGATCCATTATGGCCTCTCCTCTCGTCGGCCGGTCCACATACTGTATCAGGAATCCTTCTTGAACACACCAGACAAATTCAGCCCCATCTATCCCCCTTGCAGTCAGGAGGTACCAGTCAATATGAGGGAAGTTGAAATCACCTATAACTACAACCCAGTATTTCCTGCACCATTCTAAAATCTGCCTGCTTATCTGCTCCTTGGTGTCCCGAGGGCTATCTGGGGGCCTACAGACTACTCCCAGCACAGTGATTGATCCATTTCCACCCACACCAACTCAGTGGACACTCCCTCTGCAGTGTCCTCCCTTTCTATAGCCATGATACTATCCCTGACCAGTAATGCTACTCCCTCCCTTTTCTACCTCCCATCCTATTCCTTTTAAAACATCTAAACCCCAGTACCTGCATCAATCGATCCTGCCCTTCCTCCAGCCAAGTTTTAGTAACGGCCATAACATCGTAGTTCCACGTACTGATCCACGCTCTAAGTTCATCCCCTTTATTCCTAATACTCCGAGCGTTGAAATAGACACATTTCAACCCCTCAAACTGGCTACATTTATGTTTTGTCCCCTGCCTGTCCTTCCTCACCAACTCAGAACACATAGCATCATGCCCTTGTCCTTCTACCCTAATCTCTGCACTCACATTCTGATTCCCACCCCGCTGCCAAACTAGTTTAAACCCTCCCCAACAGCTCTAGCAAACCTGCCCGCCAGGATATTGGTCCCTTTCCAGTTCAGGTGCAGCCTGTCCTTTTTGTACAGGTCAGACCTTCCCCAGAAGAGATCCCAATGATTCAGAAATCTGAACCCCTGCCCCCTGCACCAACTCTTCGGCCACACATTCATCTGCCATGACTTCCTGTTCCTACCCTCTCTGTCTTGTGGCACAGGCAACAATCCTGAGATTACCACCCTTGAGGTCCTGCTTTTTAACTTCTTTCCTAACTCCCTATATTCCTTCTTCAGGACCTCATCCCCATGTGGACCACGACATCTGGCTGCTCACCCTCTCTCCTGAGAACACCGAGAACTCAATCTGAGATATCACGGACCCTGGCACCAGGGAGACAACAGAGCATCCGGGATTCTCAATCTCTCCCACAGAACCTCTTATCTGTCCCCCTAACTATCAAATCCCCTATCACTACTGCCCTCCTCTTTTCCCTCCTTCCCTTCTGAGCTGAGGGTCTGGTCTCGGTGCCAGAGACGCGACCACTACAACTTGTCCCGGGTAGGTCATCTCCATCAGTAGTATCCAAAATGATATACTTATTATTGGTGGGAACAGCCACAGGGGTACTCTGCTCATTCTGTCTATTCCCCTTCCCTCTCCTGACAGTCGCCCAGCTACCTGTCTCCTGACTTTTAGGGGTGACTATTTCCCTGTAACTCCTGTTTATTTCTGCCTCTGCCTCCCGAATGATCCGAAATTCATCCAGCTCCAGTTCCCTAACTCGTTTTAACAGGAGCTGCAGATGGATGCACCTTTTGCACGTGTAGTCAGAGACAATTGTGCTGTCCCCAACTTCCCACGTTTTACAATCGGAGCACTGGACTGCCCTATCTACTGCCTCCATTACCAACTCCTAAGTTAATTAATTTAATTAAAGAAACTTTCTCATATGGTAACCCTTTCATTCCTGGGATCATTCTAGTGAATCTTCTCTGAACCCTCTCCAATGTCAGAATATTCTTTATAAAATAAGGAGCCCAAAACTGTACACAAATCTCCAGGTGTGGTCTCACGAATGCCTTATAGAGCCTCAAAATCACATCCCTGCTCTTATATTCTATACCTCTAGAAATGAATTGTCAACATTGCATTCACCTTCTTCACAACCGATTCAACCTGGAGGTTAACGAAGACTCCCAAGTCCCTTTGCATCTCTGCATTTTGAATTCTCTTCCCATCCAAATAATTGTCTGCTCATTTATTTCTTCCACCAAAGTGCATGACCATACACTTTCCAACATTGTATGTCATTTGCCACTTCTTTGCCCATTCCCCTAAACTACCTAAGTCTCTCTGCAGGCTCTCTGTTTCCTCAACACTACCCGCTCCTCCACTTGTCTTGGTATCATCAGTAAATTTAGCCACAAATCCATTAATCCCAGAGTCCAAATCATTGACATACGTTGTAAAAAGCAGCGGTCCCAACACCAACCCCTGTGGAACTCCACTGGTAACCAGCAGCCAGACAGAATAGGATCCCCTTATTCGCACTCTGTTTTCTGCTGATCAACCATTGCTTTACCCATGCTAGTGACTTCCCTGTAATTCCATGGGCTCTTATCTTGCTAAGCAGCCTCCTGTGTGGCACCTTGTCAAAGGCTTTCTGAAAATCCAGGTACACCACATCTACTACATCTCCTTTGTCTACCCTGTTTGTAATTTCCTCAAAAAATTGTAGTAGGTTAGTGAGGCAGGATTGTCCTTGCAGGAAACCATGCTGGCTTTGGCCTACCTTGTCATGTGCTTCCAGGTACTCTGTAATCTCATCCCTAGTGACCGATTCCAACAACTTCCCAACCACTGAGGTCAGGCTAACTGGTCTATAATTTCCTTTCTGCTGCCTTCCTCTTTTTTTGTTTTAAAGAGAGTGGAGTGACATTTGCAATTTTCTAGTACTCTGGAACCATGCCAGAGTCCAATGTTTTCTGAAAGATCATTTCTAATGTCTCCACAATCTCTAAAGCTACCTCTTTCAGAACCCTAGGGAGCAGTTCATCTGGTCCGGGTGACTGATGTGCTTTAAGGTCTTTCAGCTTTTTGAGCACCTTCTCTCTTGTCTGAGATGGGTGGGGTCTTTGATTATGCTGGCTACTTTACTGAGGCAGTGAGAAGTGTAGACAGAGTCCACAGAGGGGATGCTGGTTCCTGTGATGTGCTGAGCAGAGTCCAGAGCTCTCTGCAGTTTCTTGTCACCTCATGTAGAGCAGTTGCCACACCAAGCCATTATACATCCAGATAGAATCCTTTCTATGGTACATCGATAACAATTGGTAAGAGTCGATGGAGACATGCCAAATTTATTTCAGCCCCTGAGGAAGAAAAGGCATTGTTGAGCTTGGCTGTGACAAGAATAATCCTGGTGGAGGTGTTGTTGCCTATCCTTACCGATTGTGCTCTGTTGGTCAGCAAGTGGAGGACTTTGCTGCGGAGGGAGTCATTAACCTCAAGGGCCTAGAGTTTGGTGATAAGTTTGCTTGGAATAATAACATTGAAGGCAGAACTGTAGTCAGTCAACAATAGTTTGTCATAGGTGTCCTTTACTGATTTTTAAACTCATGTTACAAGCCATCCTCATAAGTGAAATTAACATTAATCTAAATTCCATCTTGGAGACAAGCATAGTTCCTGTGGTATACCTGAAACAGCAATAAAAGGAGGAACTTTTATTGAAGTTGTACTGCATAACAAGTAGTGAACTGCCTCTTTAGAATGAGCAGCACACTCATATCGAAACACAGAAATGCAAGACTGTAAATGTTGCAATAGATAAGATGCTGGAGGAACTCAGCAGACCAGAGGATACCTATAGAGGAAAGTAGGTAGTCGATAGTTTGTGTTAAGACAGTCCAAATGAAAGATCATGGCCTGAAATGTGTACTGTCCATTTTCTTCCATAGGTACTGCCCAACCTGCTGAGTTCCTCCAGCATATTGGGTGTTGCTGGCACGGCACTGAAACACATCTATATTAAAATTGAAAGAAGGCAAATAAGAAGTAGCTGCCTAATGAAGTGACATTATTTCAATTCTTCCAGTCCTTCCAATACCAAACCTACTTTCTCTTTAATAATACAATTAATATTAATATTAATTTTACTTGAATATTATTAATATCGCTCATTGGCATCCTTTTTGGAAGTGCTTAGGTTGGAAATCAATTTCACACCTCACCTGACTTCATGGTCAACTGGAATTATTCTTACAATAATATTATTATAACTTAAAGGATATTAGTAGGAAACTTAATTTTCATTTTTCAGCAACTACATTGACTTTTAAAAATTTTCTTTCTAATCTTCTGTGAGTTCCAAAGGATTGTTCATGCAAGCACATGTCCGAATTAGACTGTCTGATTATATTTCCAACAGCCATTAATGCAAGTATTTCCATCTGATGCATGGAGCTGACTTGGTTCACCCAAGCTTGGCCAAACATCAGGATTTTAGTCTATCCTTTGAACTGTTCTCTGCAAGGGTCACTGGTTCAGAATGTGTGGTAATTTTGGCTAAAATAACTTGCACATGGCTACAAATCGTGACATTTTGAGAGTCTGGTTAATAAACTCATTCCTTTAACTCTGTGTGACTGCCAATATCCACATTGGGAGTCAAAGAATGTTGGAATAGCCAGCCTTATACAAATTCACAAACAAGTAAGCTTGTATATTTATAGGATGTTCAACTAATATTGACTTTGTATTTTAATATTAGCCTGTGTTAATGCAAGCATTTCAATATTATCCTGCTATAGCACTTTAATTTAATCTTTTCAGATTTCTTTTTCAGCAATTTACAGGTTAACTAATCCTCTCTCTTATTACCACTCCTGGTGGTTTTTGGAGGAAACTATGCTGCAACTCTACTCCCCATGGCGACAGAATGTGCTGAATTTTCTCTACTGTGGTAGACGGGTGTTGGAGAGCACATCATAATTCTCATGCGCATTGTGCTAATCTGATGCCAAGAGAAACAAATGATTCAGACAGACAATCAGGGCTGGAACAAAACTCCAAAGCCTAAAAAATGTGGGAGGATATGAAGTCAGTTTGTCTGAGAATCGTTTCTCTCTCTTTCTCTCATTAAGATCATAAAACGTATACTGTAATATTTTAGGATCCATGTCAATCTTAATTCAAAATGCTGGAGACGATAAGCTAAAGGCAGACAAAGCTGTAAGTACTTACCAGATCAAGTGGCAGCTCTGAAGATAACTGCTGGAGTAGCATTTCACGTTGATAACCCATATCTTCTGGGTTCCCTTATTTTTATCTAAACTGATCATTTTAGAAGGACATACATGTATTATCAAGGGGAGTGGCTCAATTTTACAAGTTAAATTACACTCAGTGCAAAGGTACACTTTAATAACTGGCTTAATATACTTTCAGGACTTTATTGATAGTCTTAGTGGCCGTGTCACAGCTCAAAGATACCAGAATTAAAAATTCATCCCTAGACGTAAACACACAACAGAAATTCAGTGATGCAGGAGCAACAGAACACCACCAAGCCAGCTTCTGGCTTGACCTTCTGTGTGTAATTTGTACATTCCCTTGTCATAGTCATACTTTATTGATCCCGAGGGAAATTGGTTTTCGTTACATTTGCATCATAAATAATTAAATAGTAATAAAACCATAAATAATTAAATAGTAATATGTAAATTATTCCAGGAAATAAGTCCAGGACCAGCCTATTGGCTCAGGGTGTCTGACCCTCCAAGGGAGGAGTTGTAAAGTTTGATGGCCACAGGCAGGAATGACTTCCTACGACGCTCTGTGTTGCATCTCGGTGGAATGAGTCTCTGGCTGAATGTACTCCTGTGCCCACCCAGTACATTATGTAGTGGATGGGAGACATTGTCCAAGATGGCATGCAACTTGGACAGCATCCTCTTTTCAGACACTACCGTGAGAGAGTCCAGTTCTATCCCCACAACATCACTGGCCTTACGAATGAGTTTGTTGATTCTGTTGGTGTCTGCTACCCTCAGCCTGCTGCCCCAGCACACAACAGCAAACATGATAGCACTGGCCACCACAGACTCGTAGAACATCCTCAGCTTCGTCCAACAGATGTTAAAGGACTTCAGTCTCCTCAGGAAATAGAGACGGCTCTGACCCTTCTTGTAGACAGCCTCAGTGTTCTTTGACCAGTCCAGTTTATTGTTAATTCGTATCCCCAGGTATTTGTAATCCTCCACCGTGTCCACACTGACCCCCTGGATGGAAACAGGGGTCACCGGTACCTTAGCCCTCCTCAGGTCTACCACCAGCTCCTTAGTCTTTTTCACATTAAGCTGCAGATAATTCTGCTCACACCATGTGACAAAGTTTCCTACCGTAGCCCTGTACTCAGCCTCATCTCCCTTGCTGATGCATCCAACTATGGCAAAGTTATCTGAAAACTTCTGAAGGTGACAAGACTCTGTGCAGTAGTTGAAGTCCGAGGTGTAAATGGTGAAGAGAAAGGGAGACAAGACAGTCCCCTGTGGAGCCCCAGTGCTGCTGATCACTCTGTCAGACACACAGTATTGCAAGCACACGTGCAGGTGAGTTGGATATTCTGGGCAGAATTGATGTAAGTAAAGGGACAAATAACGGGACGGGTGTAAATTGGTGCTTGATGGTCCGCATGTTTGTGATGTGTTGAAGAGCCTTATTTCCATTGACTTAATAACCTTAAAGTGATCCAGGTTTTAAAATAATGCTGCAATGTTTGCTGCTTGATGCAGAAAAATCCAATTTTCAACATCAATAAAAAAAATCAGGTGTTTTCTTTTCAGGTGGCTAATTTGCAATGCCAAATTGTCTTTTCTCAGTATTGACTGTCCTGTGTTGGTAAGTGGGCATTCTGATGATAATTTCATGTTAATGCCTAAAACTGAGGTTAAATGCTGGCTGCACTGCATAGTGTTAAGCAGTAAAACGCATCACTAGGCCAAAGTAGAAGCTGTCCTTTGGGTGGCCTTCCAATTTTGCAAATATTAGCCCTGCAACTCTACGAACAGAACTGTGCTGATCATAATACAATTAATTTAATCGTGTTCCCTCTTACCCCTGCAGAGATTAACTTACCTTTGCCTATGATTTAGCAAGACCTCACTTTCAAACTTCTCATCAATGTGGTCAGATCTCTGAGGTCTTCCTCCTCATTATCACTGTAGCATTTCCAGCCCTGATAACATTCTCTGCAATTCTCTAATTATCACTGTCTCTACACCTCTGATTTGAAGTTCTCAGTTGGCTAGAGCATCAGCTCCTTAACCCCTAAACTTTAGAAGTCCCTTCCAAATGTTCCCATCTCATGATCATGCATTATCCAATATTGTATTTCATTTGCTACTTTCTTGCCATTTTCCTAATCTGTCTGAATCCTTCGCAGCCTTCCTGTTTCCTCAACACTAACTGCCCCTCCACCAATCTTCGTATCATCTGCAAATTTGACAACAAAGCCATCTATTTCATCACCCAAATCATTTATATACAGCATAAAAAGAAATGGTCCCAACACCGACCCCTGCGGAACACTACTAGTCACTGGCAGTCAAACAGAAAAGGATCCTTTTATTCCCACTCACTGCCTCCTACAGATCAGCCAATGCTCTAACCATGTTCGTAACTTCTTTGTTATACCATGGGCTCTTAACTTGTTGAGCAGCCTAACGTGTGGCACCTTGTCAAAGGCCTTCTGAAAATCTAAATTTACAACATCCACTGCATTCCATTTATCTATCCTACTTGTAATCTCCTTAAAGAATTCCAAAAGGTTCGCTAGGCGGGATCATCCATGAAGGAAACCATGCTGACTTTGTACTATCTGATCCTGTGTGACCAAGTACTCCATCACCTCATCCTTAACGTTGGCTCTAACATCTTCCCAACCACTGAGGTCAGGCTAACTGGTCTATAACTTCCTTTCTGTTGCCTTCCTCCTTTCTTAAAGAGTGGAGTGACATTTGCAATTTTCCTATCCACCAGCACCATGCAAGAGTCCAATAATTTTCAAAAGATCATTTCCAATGCCACCACAATCTCTATCACTACCCCTTCCAGAGCTCTAGGGTGAGTTCATCTGGTCTGGGTGACTTATGTACCTTTAGGTCTTTCAGCTTTTTGAATACCATCTCTCTTGTAACAGTAACTGTACTCGCTTCTCTTCCCTCACAACCTTCAACACCTGGAATACTATTAGTGTCTTCCACAGTGAAGACTGATGCAAAATACTCATTTAGTTCATCTGCCGCCTCCTTGTCCCCCGTTATTATTTCTCTTGCCTCATTTTCTAGCGGTCCTATATCCACTCTCATCTCCCTTTATTTTTTACATACTTGAAAAGGCTTTGACTATCCAATTTGATATTGTTTGCTAGCTTGCTTTCATATCTAATCTTTTCCCTCCTAATAATTCTTTCAATTCCATTCTGTAGGGTAAAAGGTTTCCCAATTCTCGATCTTCCCGCTAATTTTGTTTTGTTGTATGCCCTTTCTTTTGCTTTTACATTAGCTTTGACTTTCCTTGTCAGCCACTTGAGTATTTCTTCATTTTTAGAATACATCTATCCTGCACCTTCCTCATTTTTCCCAGAAACTCACACCATTTCTGCTCTGCTGTCATTCCTGCCAGAATCTCCTTCCAATTTATTTTGACCAGCTCCTCTCTCATAGAACATAGAATAGTACAGCGCAGTGCAGGCCCTTCGGCCCACAATGTTGTGCCAACCCTCAAACCCTGCCTCCCATATAACCCCCCACATTAGATTCCTCCATATACCTGTCTAGTAGTCTCTTAAACTTCACTAGTGTATCTGCCTCCACCACTGACTCAGGCAGTGCATTCCACGCACCAACCACTCTCTGAGTAAAAAACCTTCCTCTAATATCCCCCTTGAACTTCTCACCCCTTACCTTAAAGCCATGTCCTCTTGTATTGAGTAGTGGTGCGCTGGGGAAGAGGCGCTGGCTATCCACTCTATCTATTCCTCTTGTTATCTTGTACACCTCTATCATGTCTCCTCTCATCCTCCTTCTCTCCAAAGAGTAAAGCCCTAGCTCCCTTAATCTCTGATCATAATCCATATTTTCTAAACCAGGCAACATCCTGGTAAATCTCCTCTGTACCCTTTCCAATGCTTCCACATCCTTCCTATAGTGAGGTGACCAGAAATGGACACAGTACTCCAACTGTGGCCTAACCAGAGTTTTATAGAGCATTACCTCGCGACTCTTAATCTCTATCCCTCGACTTATGAAAGCTAACACCCCATAAGCTTTCTTAACTACCCTATCTACCTGTGAGCCAACTTTCAGGGATCTGTGGATATGTACCCCCAGATCCCTCTGCTCCTCCACACTACCAAGTATCCTGCCATTTACTTTGTACTCTGTCTTGCAGTTTGTTCTTCCATAGAAACCATAGAACCCATAGAAAAACTACAGCACAGAAACAGGCCTTTTGGCCCTTCTTGGCTGTGCCGAACCATTTTCTGCCTAGTCCCACTGACCTGCACACGGACCATATCCCTCCATACACCTCCCATCCATGTAGCTGTCCAATTTATTCTTAACTGTTAAAAAAGAACCCGCATTTACCACCTCATCTGGCAGCTCATTCCATACTCCCACCACTCTCTGTGTGAAGAAGCCCCCCCCTAATGTTCCCTTTAAACTTTTCCCCCTCACCCTTAACCCATGTCCTTTGGTTTTTTTCTCCCCTTGCCTCAGTGGAAAAAGCCTGCTTGCATTCACTCTATCTATACCCATCATAATTTTATATACCTCTATCAAATCTCCCCTCATTCTTCTACGCTCCACGGAATAAAGTCCTAACCTATTCAACCTTTCCCTGTAACTGAGTTTCTCAAATCCCGGCAACATCCTTGTAAACCTTCTCTGCACTCTTTCAACCTTATTTATATCCTTCCTGTAATTTGGTGACCAAAACTGAACACAATACTCCAGATCTGGCCTCACCAATGCCTTATACAACCTCATCATAACATTCCAGCTCTTATACTCAATACTTTGATTAATAAAGGCCAATGTACCAAAAGCTCTCCTTATGACCCTATCTACCTGTGACGCCACTTTTAGGGAATTTTGTATCTGTATTCCCAGATCCCTCTGTTCTACTGCACTCCTCAGTGCCTTACCATTAACCCTGTATGTTCTACCTTGGTTTGTCCTTCCAACGTGCAATACCTCACACGTGTCTGTATTAAACTCCATCTGCCATTTTTCAGCCCATTTTTCCAGCTGGTCCAAGTCCCTCTGCAGGCTCTGAAAACCTTCCTCACTGTCTACTACACCTCCAATCTTTGTATCATCAGCAAACTTGCTGATCCAATTTACCACATTATCATCCAGATCATTGATATAGATGACAAATAACAATGGACCCAGCACTGATCCCTGTGGCACACCACTAGTCACAGGCCTCCACTCAGAGAAGCAATTCTCTACTACCACTCTCTGGCTTCTTCCATTGAGCCAATGTCTAATCCAATTTACCACCTCTCCATGTATACCTAGCGACTGAATTTTCCTAACTAACCTCCCATGCGGGACCTTGTCAAAGGCCTTACTGAAGTCCATGTAGACAACATCCACTGCCTTCCCTTCATCCACTTTCCTGGTAACCTCCTTGAAAAACTCCAACAGATTGGTCAAACATGACCTACCATGCACAAAGCCATGTTGACTCTCCCTAATAAGTCCCTGTCTATCCAAATGCTTGTAGATTCTGTCTCTTAGTACTCCCTCCAATAACTTACCTACTACCGACGTTAAACTCACCGGCCTATAATTTCCCGGATTACTTTTCGATCCTTTTTTAAGCAACGGAACAACATGAGCCACTCTCCAATCCTCCGGCACTTCACCCGTAGACAGCGACATTTTAAATATTTCTGCCAGAGCCCCTGCAATTTCAACACTAGTCTCCTTCAAGGTCCGAGGGAACACTCTGTCAGGTCCCGGGGATTTATCCACTTTAATTTTCCTCAAGACAGCAAGCACCTCCTCCTTTTCAAGCTGTACAGTTTCCATGATCTCAGTACTAGATTCCCTCAATTCCATAGACTTCATGCCAGTTTCCTTAGTAAATACAGACGCAAAAAACCTATTTAAGATCTCTCCCATTTCCTTTGGTTTCGCACATAGCTGACCACTCTGACCTTCAAGCGGACCAGTTTTATCCCTTACAATCCTTTTGCTCTTAATATACCTGTAAAAGCTCTTTGGGTTATCCTTCACTTTGACTGCCAAGGCAACCTCATGTCTTCTTTTAGCCCTCCTGATTACTTTCTTAAGTATTTTCTTGCACTTCTTATACTCCTCAAGCACCTGATTTACTCCCTGTTTCCTATACATTTCATACAACTCCCTCTTCTTCTTTATCAGAGTTGCAATATCCCTTGAGAACCAAGGTTCCTTATTCCTATTCAATTTGCCTTTAATCCTGACAGGAACATACAAACTCTGCACTCTCAAAATTTCCCCTTTGAAGGCTTTCCACCTACTAATCACATCTTGTCCCAACCTGTCCCAATCCACGCTTTTTAGATCCTTTCTCATTTCTTCAAATTTGGCCTTCTTCCAGTTCAGAACCTCAACTCTAGGACCAGATCTATCCTTGTCCATGATCAAATTGAAACTAATGGTGTTATGATCACTGGAACCAAAGTGCTCCCCTACACAGACTTCCGTCACTTGTCCTAACTCGTTTCCTAACAGGAGATCCAATATTGCATCCCCTCTAGTTGGTCCCTCTATATATTGATTTAGAAAACTTTCCTGAACACATTTTACAAACTCTAAACCATCTGGACCCCTAACAGTATGTGAGTCCCAATCAATGTATGGAAAATTAAAATCCCCTACCACCACAACTTTATGTTTCCTGCAGTTGCCTGCTATCTCTCTGCAGTTTTACTCTTCCAAGTCTCGTTGACTATTGGGTGGTCTGTAATACAATCCCACTAATGTGGCCATACCTTTCCTGTTTCTCAGCTCCACCCATAAGGACTCAGTAGACAAGCCCTCTAATCTGTCCTGCCTGAGCACTGCTGTAACATTGTCCCTGACAAGCAATGCTACTCCCCCACCTTTCATTCCTCTGCCTCTATCACACCTGAAACATCGGAACCCTGGAATATTAAGCTGCCAGTCCTGCCCCTCCCGTAGCCAAGTTTCACTAATTGCTACAACATCATAATTCCACGTGTCAATCCACGCCCTCAACTCATCCGCCTTCCCCGCAATACTCCTAGCATTGAAATATATACACCTCAGAAGATTTTTACCACCACTCACAACCTTTCTATCAGCAGGTTTGCTTGAACTTTTAACAGCATTTATTTTCACCCCAGCCACACTGTCAGCTCTGGCACTCTGGTTCCCATCCCCCTGCAAATCTAGTTTAAAGCCTCCCCAATAGCACTAACAAACCTCCCTGAGAGGATATTGGTCCCCCTGTGGTTCAAGTGTAACTCGTCTCTCTTGTACAGGTCCCACCTGCCCCAGAAGAGGTCCCAATGATCCTGAAATCTGAAACCCTGTCCCCTTCATCAGTTCCTCAGCCATTTGTTCATCCTCCAGAGCATCCTATTCCTACCCTCACTGGCACCTAGCGCAGGTAGCAATCCTGAGATTACCACCCTTGAGGTTCTGCTTTTCAACTTCCTACCAAGCTCTCTATACTCACTCTCCAGGACCTCCTCACTCTTCCTTGCTATGTCCAAAGTGTACCACCTCACACTTCTCCGGTTTGAACTCCATCTGCCACTTCTCAGCCCACTTCTGCATCCTATCAATGTCTCTCTGCAATCTTCGACAATCCTCTACACTATCCACAACACCACCAACCTTTGTGTCGTCTGTAAACTTGCCAACCCACCCTTCTATCCCAACATCCAGGTCATTGATAAAAATCACAAAAAGTAGAGGTCCTAGAACCAATCCTTGTGGGACACCATTAGTCACAACCCTCCACCCCGAATGTACTCCCTCCACCACAACCCTCTGCTTTCTGAAAGGGAGCCAATTCTGAATCCACCTGCCCAAACCTCCCTGGATCTCATGCCTTCTGACTTTCTGAATAAGCCTACCGTGTGGAACCTTGTCAAATGCCTTACTAACATCCATGTAGCTCACATCCACTGCACTACCCTCATCTATATGCCTTGTCACCCCTCAAGGAACACTATCAGGCTTGTTAGGCACGATCTGCCCTTCACAAAGCAGAGATGTTGAGGATGTTCTACGAGTCTGTGGTGGCCAGTGCGACCATGTTTGCTGTTGTGTGCTGAGGCAGCAGGCTGAGGGTAGCAGACACCAACAGAATCAACAAACTCATTCGTAAGGCCAGTGATATTGTGGGGATGGAACTGGACTCTCTGACGGTGGTGTCTGAAAAGAGGATGCTGTCTAGGTTGCATGCCACCTTGGACAATGTCTCCCATCCACTACATAATGTATTGGTTGGGCACAGGAGTACATTCAGCCAGAGACTCAATCCACCGAGATGCAACATAGAGCGTCATAGGAAGTCATTCCTGCCTGTGGCCATCAAACTTTACAACCCCTCCCTTGGAGGGTCAGACACCCTGAGCCAATAGGCTGGTCCTAGATTTATTTCCTGGCACATACATATTACTAATTAATTATTTATGGTTTTATATTGCTTTATTTATACTCTATTCTTGGTTGGTGCGACTGTAATGAAAACCAATTTCCCGCGGGGTCAATAAAGTATGACTACGACTATGACTATAAAGTCATGCTGACTGTCCCTGATCAGACCATGATTCTCTAATTGCCTATAGATCCTATCTCTAAGAATCTTTTCCAACAGCTTTCCCACCACAGACGTAAGGCTCACTGGTCTATAATTACCCGGACTATCCCTACTACCTTTTTTGAACAAGGGGACAACATTCACCTCCCTCCAATCTTCCGGTACCATTCCCGTGGACAACGAGGACATAAAGATCCCAGTCAGAGGCTCAGCACTCTCTTCCCTCGCCTTGTGGAGCAGCCTGGGGAATATTCTGTCAGGTCCCGGGGACTTATCCGTCCGAACGTATTTTAACAACTCCAACATTTCTTCTCCCTGAATATCAACATGCTCCGGAACATCACTCATATTGTCCTCACCATCATCAAATTCCCTCTCATTGGTGAATACTGAAGAGAAGTATTCATTGAGGACCTCGTTCACTTCCACAGCCTCCAGGCACATCTTCCTACCTTTATCTCTAATCGGTCCTACCTTCACTCCTATCATCCTTTTGTTCTTCACATAATTGAAGAATGCCTTGGGGTTTTCCTTTACCCTACTCACCAAGGCCTTCTCATGCCCCCTTCTTGCCCTTCTCAGCCCCTTATTAAGCTCCTTTCTTGCTTCCCTATATTCTTCAATAGACCCATCTGATCCTTGCCTACTAAACCTTATGTATGCTGCCTTCTTCCACCTGACTAGATTCTCCACCTCACTTGTCACCCATCGTTCCTTCACCCTATCATTCTTTATCTTCCTCACCAGGACAAATTTATCCCTAACATCCTGCAAGAGATCCCTAAACATCGACCACATGTCCATAGTACATTTCCCTGCAAAAACATCATCCCAATTCACACCCGCAAGTTCGAGCTGTATAGCCTCATAATTTGCCCTTCCCCAATTAAAAATGTTGCTGTCCTCTCTGATTCTATCCTTTTCCATGATAATGCTAAAGGCCAGGGAGCGGTGGTCACTGTCCCCCAGATGCTCACCCACTGAGAGATCTGTGACCTGACCCGGTTCATCAACTAGTACTAGATCTAGTATGGCATTCCCCCTAGTCGGCCTGTCAACGTACTGTGACAGGAATCCATCCTGGACACACTTAACAAACTCTGCCCCATCTAAACCCCTGGAACTAATCAGGTGCCAATCAATATTAGGGAAGCTAAAGTCACCCATGATAACAACCCTGTTATTTTCGCACCTTTCCAAAATCTGCCTCCTAATCTGCTCCTCAGTATCTCTGCTGTTACCACGGGGCCTATTGAATACCCCCAATAGAGTAACTGCTCTCTTCCTGTGTCATAATGTGGTGGCTGGGAACGGGCCCAAGTGCAAGACACAGACACTGAAGTACTAGGGACAGGACTAGAATATAGGCTGAGGACAAGGACATGGACACGAAAACCGGGAACCCGGAACAGGACTGGACAAGAGAGCTAGGAGCCCGGGCTTGGACTCCGAGCCAGAGACTGGACAAGGACCCAGAACCTAGGTCTTGCCTCTGGCTTGGACCTCAGAACTAGACAAGGACGTGACTTGGCTGGCAGGCAGGACAAGGCTGGAGTCTTCAGGCTTGAGGCGAGGCTGGAGACCAGAGACTTGAGGCTAGGCTTGAGACTAGAGACTTGAGAATTGGGGTCTTGAAGTTTGGCTTGGGGCGAGGCTCGAGGCTTGGGGCCTTGAAGCTCCTCCTGGGCAGGGTGCGGTACTCCACCCGACGGAGGCAAGGGACAGGAAGGGACAGAACCAACCCTAGGTAACGGCAAGACGGCCTGGCTTACCCGACGGAGGCAAGGGACAGAAAGGGAGCTAGGTACAGGGTGGCTCCAAGACAAGACTGCAGGCGAAGCAAGGCAAGAGTTACCGGCAAGACAAGGCAGGGCTTCCAGCGAGGAAACAGAAGGTAGGGGAAGGGATACAAGGAGTAAAGACAAGAACAATCCAGCAGCCACGCCCTGGTCTCTGGAGGCATTTATGCAGCCAGCCCCAACGAGAATCAGCCGTCTCAATTAGTGCTCAAACAGGAACAGAAACAGGGTAGACAGGAAAACCTGGAGCAAGGGTCAATGGACCGGACCATGAACCGGATTGCGGACTTCACGGACCAGACCACGACATCCTGTTCCTGACTTCCACCCATACTGACTCAAAAGAGGATCCTGCTATGTTACCCACTCTTTCTGTAGCTGTAATAGTATCCCTGACCAGTAATGCTACCCCTCCTCCCCTTTTCCCCCCATATCTATCCCTTTTAAAGCACTGAAATCCAGGAATATTGAGAATCCATTCCTGCCCTGGTGCCAGCCAAGTCTCTGTAATGGCCACTACATCATAATTCCATGTATGTATCTAAGCTCTCAGTTCATCACCTTTATTCCTGATGCTTCTTGCATTGAGGTACACACATTTTAGCTCTTCTACCTTACTGTCTTTACACTGTTTATTCTGCTTCTCTTTCCTCAAAGCCTCTCTATATGTTAGATCTGGCTTTACTCCATGCACTTCTTCCACTGCTCTATTGCTCCAGGTCCCATCTCCCGTGAAAATTAGTTTAAACCCTCCCGAACCATGCTAGCAAACCTACCTGCAAGGATATTGCTCCCCCTCGAGTTCAGGTGCAACCCATCCAATCTGTACAGGTCCCACCTTCCCCAGAAGAGATCCCAATGATCCAGAAGTCTAAAACCCTGCTCCCTGCACCAACTCCTCAGCCACGCATTCAACTGCCATCTCCTCCAATTCTTACCATTGCTATCACGTAGCACTGGCAGCAATCCTGAGAACGCCACCCTTGAGGTCGTGTTCTTCAGCCTTCTGCCTAGTTCCCGAAACTCACACTTCAGGACCTCATCCCTCTTCCTGCCTATGTCGTTGGTCCCAACATGTATCACGACTTCTGGTTGCTTTCCCTCTTGTACCAGGATGTCATGCACCCGGTCAGAGACATCCTGGACCCTGGCACCCGGGAGGAAACAAACCATGTGGGTGTTCTTCTCACGTCCACAAGATCTCCTGTTTGCTCCCCTGACTATAGAGTCCCCAATGATGACAGCTCTCCTCTTCTCCGTCCCACCCTTCTGCACCACAGGGTCAGACTCAGTGCCAGAGGCCCTGCCACCATGGCTCACACCTGGTCGGTCGTCCCTGCCAGCTGTATCCAGGACGGTAAACTTATTATTCTGGGGAATGGCTACAGGGGTGCTCTGCACCACCTGTCTGCTCAACTTCACTTTCCCCCCTCTGACTGTCACCCAACCACCTGCTTCTGACAGCCTAGGTGTGACTACCTCCCTGTAGCTCTCATCTATGACTGCCTCATTCTCCCTTATGAGTTGAAGGTCATCCAGCTGCTGCTCCAGATTCCTTACACGGTCTTCCAGATCGCCCAGCCGTATGCACTTCTGGCAGATGTGACTCTGCGGGAGAGGGGAGTTCCCCCAAGACTGTCACATCTCAGATGAGAGGCACATCACCATCTCAGGAGGCATTGTAAAGTCTAACTGCGAGCAAGCTTGTCCTCCGCCTCTTTTTGTCGAATCTCTCAAGTCAAAGCCTCAAAGCTCCACTCCTTCACTGGCTCACTCACTCACTGGCTGCTTTCCACAGGCCGCTTCGCTTGAGCTATCCCTCTATTTATCTGATTGAGCTTTTCAAAATGCTTGGTCACCTGACCTCGATCGCCCAATCAGCTGCTTTCTACTGAGTCTGATCTATTCAAATCTTGATTATCTAATCAACTGCTTTCTGCTGATCTATTCAAATCTTGATTGACTTGATTTCACAGTCCAGCTGCAAAACCTGCCAGAATCTCTCGAGTCAAAGCTCCACTCCTTCACTGGCCCACTCACTCACTGGCCGCTTCCCATTTTTTGTTGTTCTTTGCTCCATTCCTAGATCCAGAGCTGAATCTTAATCCAGTTTACATCTGCCTGTTAATCGTAACAGAGTGGGATTGTCAGCATAGATGCCCTTTAAGTCAATTAAGTTAAAACCCACATTGCATCCCAGCTTTTGATCCGTTAATTGGAAATATTCTGGTATAGGTTTTCAATGTTGTGGAAGGAAGTCATTGCTGAATCTCTTTTACCATTTCCTCAACTTCATAGATGATTAATTTTCAATAAAACCCCTTATCTACCTTGATTCTAATTTTAATTTTAAGTCTGCCTTAATCATCTCAGCTGGGTACTTTGACAGCAACAAGGATCCAGCTGTTGTATAGAACAACACCAGAGCCAGATTTTGATCCAAGACACTCATGTTCATTGATAAGTACATAATGTCCCAACTCTTAAAATGCTTCACCCAATGATACCAAAGGCCTTTTCAGATATATAAAGAGTAAAGAGATATAAGTTCAGACATCAGACTGCTGGAAAATGATGCTGGAGAGGTAGGAATGGGATAAACTGAGATAGTAGTAAGGTAATAATGGCAAAAAAGTATTTTGTGCTATTCTTTACTGTGGAAGACACCAGCAACATGCCAGAAATTCAAAAGAATCATGGGGCAGATGTGAATGTACTATACTTGTTAGATTCTGGAATGATTCCCAATGTCTGGAAAATGTCACTCCACTCTTTAACAAGGGAGGAAGGCTGAAGACAGGAAATTGTAGGCCAGTTGGCCTGACTTCAGTGGTTGGGAAGATGTTGGAGTCCATTGTTAAGGATGAGGTTTCAGTGTACTTGGAGCCACATGATAAAATCGGCCATAGCCAGCATGGTTTCCTTAAGGGGAAATCTTGCCTGACAAATCTGTTGGAATGCTTTAAGGAAATAACAGGCAGGATAGACAAAGGAGAGTCAGTGGCTGTTGTGTGCTTGAATTTTCAGAAGGCCTTTGACAAGTTGCCACACATGAAACTGCTGAAACAAGTTAAGAGCTCATGGTATATACAGGAATGTTACCAGCAAAGATAGAAGATTGGCTGATTGGCAGGAGGCAAAGAGTTGGAATAAAGGAGGCCTTTTCTGGTTGGCTGCCGGTGACTAGTGGTGTCTTGCAGGGCTCGGTGTTGTGACTGATTCTTTTCACATTAAAGGCATCCGTTAGTCTTGCGAGACCATGGATCTGCACCTGGAAAGTCTTCACTCTCCAGGGTGCAGGCCTGGACAAGGTTGTATGGAAGACCAGCAGTGTCAATGATTTGGGTGCATTGATAGCTTGGTGGCCAAATTTGCAGATGATAAAAGGGCAGGTAGTGTTGAGGAAGCAGGGAGTCTGCAGAAGGACTTAGACAGATTAGGAGAATGGGTCAGTAAATAGCAGATGGAATACATTGTCAGGAAGCGCATGCGCATGAAATTTGATAGAAGGAATAAAAGCATACACTCTGTTCTAAGTGGGAAGCGAATTCAGAATCAGAAATGCAAGGGGACTTGGGAGTTCTCATGCAGAATTCATTTAAGGTTAACTTGCAGGCTGAATCATTGGTGAGGGAGAAAAATGCAATATTAGCATTCATTTTGAGAGGACTAGAATACAAAAGCAAGGATGTAATGCTGAGGCTTTGTAAGGTATTGGTCAGACCATATTTGGAGTATTGTGAGCTGTTTTGGCCCCCATATCCAAGAAAGGATGAGCTGACATTTGAGATAATCCAGAGGAGGTTTACAAGAATCATCCCAGGAACGAAAGGGTTAATATATGAGGAGTGTCTGACGGCTCTGGGCCTGGACTCAGTGGAGGTTAGAAGAATGAAAGAGGCAGCTCATTGAAACCTATCAAACATTGAAAGGCCTAGACAGAGTGGATGTGAAGAGGATGTTTTCTATAGTAGGTGAATCAAGAGCCAGAGCGCACAGCCTCAGAAAGAGGAACGTCCATTCAGAACGGAGATGAGGAGGAATTTCTTTAGCCAGGGGGTGGTGAATCTGTGGAACTCATTGCCACAGATGGCAGTGGAAGGCAGGTCATTGGGTATATTTAAAATGGAGGTTGATAGCTTCTTGATTAGTAAGGGCATCAAAGGTTACATGAGAAGGCAGTAAATTGGGCCATGATGGAAAGGTGGAGAAGACTTGATGGGTCGTCGAGTCTGCTCTTTGTGTTATGGTCTTATGACCTTATACTGTAAGGTAAGCATACTTTCAGAATCAGAATCAGATTTATTATCACTGGCATTTGGCGTGAAATTTGTTAACTTAGCAACAGCAGTTCAATGCAATACATAATCTAGCAGAGAGAGAAAAATAAAAATGATAATAATAATAAATAAAATAAAACATAAATAAACAAGTAAATCAATTACGTATATTGAATAGATTTTAAAAAGTGTAAAAACAGAAATACTGTATATTAAAAAAAAAGTGAGGTAGTGTCCAGAACTTCAATGTCCATTTAGGAATCGGGTGGCAGAGGGGAAGAAGCTGTTCCTGAATCACTGAGTGTGTGCCTTCAGGCTTCTGTACCTCCTACCTGATGGTAACAGTGAGAAAAGGGCATGCCCTGGGTGGTGGAGGTCGTTAATAATGGACGCTGCCTTTCAGAGACACTACTCCCTAAAGATGTCCTGGGTACTTTGTAGGCTAGTGCCCAAGATGGAGCTGATTAGATTTACAGCCTTCTGCAGCTTCTTTTGGTCCTGTGCAGTAGTCCCTCCATACCAGACAGTGATGCAGCCTGTCAGAATGCCCTCCACGGTACAACTATAGAAGTTTTTGAGCGTATTTGTTGACATGCCAAATTGCTTCAAATTCCTAATAAAGTACAGCCGCTGTCTTGCCTTGTTTATGACTACATCAATATGTTGGGACCAGGTTAGATCCTCAGAGATCTTGACACCCAGGAACTTGAAGCTACTCACTCTCTCCACCTCTGATCCCTCTATGAGGATTCGTATGTGTTTCTTTGTCTTACCGTACCTGAAGTCCACAATCAGCTCTTTTGTCATACTGATGTTGAGTGCCAGGTTGTTGCTGTGACACCACTCCACTAGTTGGCATATCTCACTCCTGTATGCCCTCTTGTCACCATTTGAGTTTCTACTAACAATGGTTGCATCATCAGCAAATTTACAGATGGTATTTGAGCTATGCCTAGTCACACAGTCATGTGTATAGAGAGAGTAGAGCAGTGGGCTAAGCACACACCCCTGAGGTGCACCAGTGTTGATCGTCAGTGAGGAGGAGATGTTATCACCAATCTGCACAGACTGTGGTCTTCTGGTTAGGATGTCGAGGATCCAATTACAGAGTGAGGTACAGAGTCCCAGGTTCTGCAACTTCTCAATCAGGATTGTGGAAGTCATGGTATTAAATGCTGAGCTATAGTTGATGAACAGCATCCTGGACAAAGGTGTTTGTGTTGTCCAGGTGGTCTAAAGCCGTGTGAAAAGCCATTGAGATCGCATCTGCCATTGACTTATTGTGACGATAGACAAATTGCAATGGGTCCAGGTCCTTGCTGAGGCAGGAGTTCAGTCTAGTCATGACCAACCTCTCAAAGCATTTAATTACTGTCGATGTGAGTGCTACCGGGCGATAGTCATTAAGGCAGCCCACATTATTCTTCTTAGGCACTGGTATAATTGTTGCCTTTTTGAAGCAAGTGGGAACTTCCACCCGTAGCAGTGAAAGGTTGCCTGTTTCAGCATTCTGCCTACCTGTGTCACCACATTCAGGGT
The DNA here is from genome assembly GCF_963921235.1 of Mobula hypostoma. Lineage (NCBI taxonomy): Eukaryota > Metazoa > Chordata > Chondrichthyes > Myliobatiformes > Myliobatidae > Mobula > Mobula hypostoma. The sequence goes on from NC_086128.1 coordinate 1,197,601, forward strand.
AAGATATATTTGGAGAAAGGTTAAGTTTTTCAATGACATTCCCCAGGGCTTTACCAGGTACCTTTCTTTCTCAAAATTCTGATGGTCCCAGGAGACCCATTATTTCCTGCTCAGAACAATTCCAATCACAGTTGTTTGGCCAACTGCCCTTCCTTAATTCTCTCTCTTCCTTCCCTCTTTCCCTCTGCCTCAAAGGCATCATACTGAACCACATGAAAGGCAGAAAATGTGGCTAAAACCACCTTTTTGTCTTTTTACTGTGGAATTTGTCTGCTCTGCAGAATGAACTACATAATCAGAATATGAGCCCTTCATTGCAAAGTAGTCTATGATGCTTGTGAGAGATATGATAAGATCAAGTCAATTTTAATGAAGTGAATGATACCATTACATTTAAAAATCAAGGACACAAAACAGTCTGGAGTAATTCATGTTTGTTCACCATTGGTTTTGAAATAAAAGATTGGGATACAGTTGTGAGACAGGGAGGCACAACCGTACCCTTCAACTTTCCTCAGGCGTTTATGACAGTATAAACACTTAAATGAGAAAACACAAAGATCTAAATGTGTTCTTGCACTTCAAAGCAGCAATGAGAAAAGTTGTATTAAGCTGTCACAACAATCCCAGTGGAATGACATGTTTGCTTAGCAACATGACGGAGATTGGCACCATGCTTCTGTTGAACAGCACTTTGATTTATTGGTTTATGAAATTGGTCAGACAAATGGACATAAAAGAGAAGAATTTCAACATCATTAATGCCATTGGACAGAATAACCAACACACACAAAATGCTGGAGGAACTCAGCAGGCCAGGCAGCATCTATGGAAAAAAGTACAGTCAACATTTTAGGCCAAGACCCTTCAGCAGGTTTTAAAAGGTGGGGAGGGAGGAGAGAAACACAGGGTGATGGGTGAAACCTGGAGGGGGAGGGATGAAGTAAAGAGCTGGGAAGTTGATCGGTGAAAGAGATACAGGGCTGAAGAAGGGGAAGTCTGATAGGAGAGGATGGAAGACCGGGGAAGAAAGAAAAGGGGGGAGGAGCAGTAGAGGGGAGGGGTAGGGGACATTACCAGAAGTTCGAGAAATTTGACATCCAGGTGGCTTATCTACCTTAAGACCTTTGAGTTTGCCTAGCACTTTTTCCTCTGTAATAGCAATGGCACTCACCCCTGCTCCCTGACACTCACAGACCTCTGGCACACTGCTAGTGTCTTCCACAGTGACGACTGATACAAAGTACTTATTAAGTTCATTCGCCATTTCTTTGTCCGCCATTACTACCTCAACAGCATCATTTTCCGGTGGTCCAATATCATCTCTCAACTCCTTTTTACTCTTCATATAACTGAAAAACTTTTAGGTTCCTGCTTTATATTATTGGCTAGGTTGCCCTCATATTTAATCTTTACCCATCTCGTAGCTTTTTTAGTTCCCTTTTGTTCTGGTTTTAAAAACTTCCCAATCATCCAACTTCCCACTCACTTTTGCTATCTTATATGCCCTTTTCTTGGCTTTTATGCAGTCCTTAACTTTCCTTGTCAGCCATGGTTGCCTAGCCCTGCTATTTGAGAACTTCTTCTTCTGTAGGAGAAATCTATCCTGTGCCTTGTGAACTATTCCCAGAAACTTCAGCCATCTCTGCTCTGCCATCATCCCCGCCAGTATCCTTCTCCAATCCACCTGGGCAAGCTCCCCTCTCATGCCTCTGTAACTCCCTTTATTCCATTGTGATACTGATACATGTGAGTTTTGCTTCTCTCTCTCAAAGTGCAGTAAAATTCAATCATATTATGATCTCTGCCTCCTAAGGGTTCCTTTATATTAAGCTTCCTATAAAGATCTGGGTTATTACACAACACCCAGTCTAAGATAGCCTTTCCCTGAGTAGGCTCAAGTACAAACTAATATAAAAAGCCATTCAACAAATTCCCTCTCTTGCGATTCAACACCAACCTAATTTTTCTAATCCACTTGCATATTGAAGTTCCGCATTACAGTTGAGTCATCACCCTTATTATGTGCCTTTTCCAGCTCCCATTACCATCTCAACCCTATATTATGGCTGCTATTTGGAGGCCTATATATGATTCCCATAATGGTTTTTAACCCTTGCAGTTTCTTAACTCAACCCACAAAGACTCAACATTCTCTGGCCCTATGTCACCTCTTTCTATATATGTAATTCCATCTCTTACCAACAGAGCCACACCACTGCCTGTGCTTTCCTGCCTGTCCTTGTGATACAAGGTATCTCCTTTGATGTTAAGCTCCCAAATATGGCCTTCTTTCAGCAACACGCTGGAGGAACCAGCAGGTCGGACAGCATCCGTGGAAACGAACAGTCAACGTTTCAGGCCGAGACCCTTCATCAAACTGAAGAGGGAGGGGGCAGGGGCCCTATCCCCACCTTCTTTATAGGGCCTCTGCCCCTTCCCTCTTCAGTCCTGACGAAGGGTCTCGGCCCGAAATGTTGACTGTTCGTTTCCACGGAAGCTGCCTGACCTGCTGAGTTCCTCCAGCAAGTTGTGTATGTTGCTTTGACTTCAGCATCTGCAGAGTATTTTGTGTTTACGATTTGGCCTTCTTTCAGCCATGACTCAGTGATGCCCACAAAGTCATACTGACCAATCTCTAATTGCGCCACGAGTTCGTCCACCTTATTCCGAATGCTACACACGTTTAAATTCAGCACCTTCAGTCCTGCATTCTTTGCCCTTTAAATTTTTGCCTCTGTGATACAATTTTACTCTTTACTGTGTCTGTATTAGTACCCAATCACTGGCTTGTCCTTCCTCACATTCATGTTACACCCGTCATCTGCTTGTAAACCTGCTGGCTCATCCTCAGCTGGTCCCCATTCCCCTGTTATATTAGTTTAAGAGAACACTTAAGAAAGAAATCAGGATGGCTAAAAGAAGGCATGAGTTTGCCCTAGCAGTCAAGTTGAAGGAAAATCCCAAGGGATTTTACAGATACATGAAGAGCAAATGCATGGTCCCGTTGCAGGTCGATAGGAGTATGCAGTTTAAGTGGTTCAGCATGGACAAGATGGGCCAAAGGACCTGTTTTGTTGTACTTTTCTATTGTCACGTGATTGGCAACAATGAATATAGAATTGAGTCAGGTTTTATAAAAATAATCAAACATTTATTAAACTCTGCTTACTATAAAAAACAATAAATGAACAAAAATCTTAACCGGAAGTAAACTGCTATGCAGCCATTTAACAAACTGCCACTCAGTACTAGTTCTTAAAGCGATAAATGCAAAAACAGTTCTCTAAGTGGTAAATTCAAACACAGTTCTTAAAATGGTAAATTCGAAAGTCCAAGAGATTTATACAGTCAATTAGGAGAGACCTTCCTGAAGTAAAGGATTCCTCGAAGACACGACAGCACTGCCCATCCCAGCCAGATCCTGCCTTGTCCGCAGGATTCACGACGATGGAAATAAAACGATTTAAAGGCACTGACCTTTCTCTCTGGATACTAGATACTGCACAACCTTTCTGCTTCTTTTAGCAGAGATTATCTCATGCAGATCACTCTTACTTGAACGAATTCAATAATGGTCGATCCTATCCAAAACCACCAAACAACTCCTTCAGGCTCCCGTCTTCACTCTCCAATATTACTGATAAGATACATCAACAAACCTGGCAGCGATTGGTTAAACTGCCGGCCCAACACTTTTGTACCTTACAATAGAATGTAAAACTACATTTTAAATCAAAACTGCGTCATAAGGCAAATACACAGCGGAACGGAGTATCTGACTAATGTTCTAACTGGAAAACTAACTGCGTCACCCCAGGGGTCTCCTTTTATACCCGTGGGGAACATGTCATCACATGACCTCACATCGGCGGGAAAATTACATCAGGTGACCTCCAAAAGACCATTACATCATGCTCATCAGCTACTCAATTACATCATGGTCATAAGACAGTCACAAGATATCCATGAGGTATGTAACGCTATGACCATGACTCTATGTCTGTCATACATGAGTCAAGTTAGTCCTTGCTGGAGTACTGCATGGGAATTATGCCAAGTTTTCAGCTGCTCTCAGAGCAATACTAATTTCAGTGTGCTTTTCCCTGTACAAAAGTAGTAGTTAAAGAGGCCTCCTGAACTAAAGACTGAAAATCCAGCCCATCCTTGATATTTTTAAACTTTCTTTTTGGATCTTCCATCCTTACTCACACCACCTTTATTTCTTCTGTGCATGATTGGACTCACAGTGGAATATGCAGTAAGTCTGGCACTTGGGCTGGACCAGGCCATGTTCAAGGGTCAGTGGAGCAAAAGCTAGCATTCAAGGAACCAATTGATAACAATGAGCAGGGTTCAGATCCCGGAGTTGATGGAGTGTTGGGTGAGGTTTTTAACTGGGAGGGATGGAAGGTCAGGTTGCTGGAGCAGGGATCCAATCGCAGACCCAGTACTGTGCACACAGTGATATTAATTGAGTTACAAATCCCGAGGTGCAAACAAAGTTGGTGTCAAAGTTCAGGCAGAGATCAAGACATCTAGAAAAATCTAAAAGCCAGAATCGGGAAACAGGAAGAGTCAATATTCAGATAGACAGAGTTCAGATGCAAATACTGGAAAGACTCAGGAAAACTCACTGGCACAATCTGGTAACAAACAGGTGAAAACACAGGACTGAAATACACTGACAATAAACAGAGAGGCAGATGATAGGTGGAGCACAATGAGACACAGGTGGCAGCAATACAGGTAATAATGAGAAACAGGTGAGAGACGGAGTACTCAGTAATACAGGGGCCGGAGTAGAGCAGGAGTGGGGACAGGAGCACATGGGGCATGAAAACAAACAAGAGCACATGGCAATACAAAACCACAGACTGATGGCCTGGGGGAAATCACACAAAAAGACAGAGTTCGACTGAGGTGCTGACATGGAAGGATTATTGAGGCTGGAGATTAGGACCGTGGTTAGAAGGGGCAAAGCCTGGGCTTTGAAATTGTGATTGGAGGATTTTCTGAAAGCATCTTTGTTATGAATATGGAGAACTTTCATAGCACCCTCACTGCAAAGTTCAAATCTGTGATCTTTCCTCTATTATTGTTATAAATCTATATTAATTGTACATCATAAAATTGAGATGTGCAGATTATTCAGTCTTCACCTGTTTGCAAAAGAGCTTTTGTGAAAAACAAGGTGGCTTATGATTTAAAGAAAGATGAAAAGTGAGCAAAATCATGTGAAACATAACTACCATGAGGATACCAAAAAATGTGTTTCTAGAACCCATAGAGGCAGAAAGTGAATAAATTCAGTAAGAAGAGGTTACATCATCAGAGGCTGGATACCCTGAAATGCAAAATATTAAAGCAAATTTGACTGACGCTTTTAGGATTTTCAAAGGTGTTGATAGGATGGAGAGATCATCCATAGAAACCATAGAACCATAGAAACTACAGCACAGAAACAGGCCCTTTGGCCCTTCTTGGCTGTGCCAAACCATTTTCTGCCTAGTCCCACTGACCTGCACACGGACCATATCCCTCCATACACTTCCCATCCATGTATCTGTCCAATTTATTCTTAAATGTTAAAAAAGAACCCGCATTTACCACCGCGTCTGGCAGCTCATTCCATACTCCCACCACTCTCTGTGTGAAGAAGCCCCCCCCCACTAATGTTCCCTTTAAACTTTTCTCCCCTCACCCTTAACCCATGTCCTCTGGTTTTTTTCTCCCCTTGCCTCAGTGGTAAAAGCCTGCTTGCATTCACTCTATCTATACCCATCATAATTTTATATACCTCTATCAAATCTCCCCTCATTCTTCTACGCTCCAGGGAATAAAGTCCTAACCTATTCAACCTTTCTCTGTAACTGAGTTTCTCAAGTCCCGGCAACATCCTTGTAAACCTTCTCTGCACTCTTTCAACCTTATTTATATCCTTCCTGTAATTTGGTGACCAAAACTGAACACAATACTCCAGATTCGGCCTCACCAGTGCCTTATACAACCTCATCATAACATTCCAGCTCTTATACTCAATACTTCGATTAATAAAGGCCAATGTACCAAAAGCTCTCTTTACGACCCTATCTACCTGTGATGACACTTTTAGGGAATTTTGTATCTGTATTCCCAGATCCCTCTGTTCTACTGCACTCCTCAGTGCCTTACCATTAACCCTGTATGTTCTACGTTGGTTTGTCCTTCCAACGTGCAATACCTCACACTTGTCTGTATTAAACTCCATCTGCCATTTTTCAGCCCATTTTTCCAGCTGGCCCAAGTCCCTTTGCAGGCTCTGAAAACCTTCCTCACTGTCTACTACACCTCCAATCTTTGTATCATCAGCAAACTTGCTGATCCAATTTACCACATTAGCATCCAGATCATTGATATAGATGACAAATAACAATGGACCCAGCACTGATCCCTGTGGCACACCACTAGTCACAGGCCTCCACTCAGAGTCAGAGAAGCAATTCTCTACCACCACTCTCTGGCTTCTTCCATCGAGCCAATGTCTAATCCAATTTACCACCTCTCCATGTATACCTAGCGACTGAATTTTCCTAACTAACCTCCCATGCGGGACCTTGTCAAAGGCCTTACTGAAGTCCATGTAGACAATATCCACTGCCTTCCCTTCATCCACTTTCCTGGTAACCTCCTCGAAAAACTCCAACAGATTGGTCAAACATGACCTACCACACACAAAGCCATGTTGACTCTCCCTAATAAGCCCCTGTCTATCCAAATGCTTGTAGATTCCGTCTCTTAGTACTCCCTCCAATAACTTACCTACTACTGACATTAAACTCACCGGCCTATAATTTCCCGGATTACTTTTTGATCCTTTTTTAAACAACGAAACAACATGAGCCACTCTCCAATCCTCCGGCACCTCACCCGTAGACAGCGACATTTTAAATATTTCTGCCAGGGCCCCTGCAATTTCAACACTAGTCTCCTTCAAGGTCCGAGGGAACACCCTGTCAGGTCCCGGGGATTTATCCACTTTAATTTTCCTCAAGACAGCAAGCACCTTCTCCTTTTCAATCTGTACAGTTTCCATGATCTCACTACTTGATTCCCTTAATTCCATAGATTTCATGCCAGTTTCCTTAGTAAATACAGACGCAAAAAACCGATTTAAGATCTCCCCCATTTCCTTTGGTTCCGCACGTAACTGACCACTCTGATCTTCAAGAGGACCAATTTTATCCCTTACAATCCTTTTGCTCTTAATATACCTGTAAAAGCTCTTAGGATTATCCTTCACTTTGACTGCCAAGGCAACCTCATGTCTTCTTTTAGCCCTCCTGATTTCTTTCTTAAGTATTTTCTTGCACTTCTTGTACTCCTCAAGCACCTGATTTACTCCCTATTTACTTCCTATACATGTCATACAACTCCCTCTTCTTCTTTATCAGAGTTGCAATATCCCTTAAGAACCAAGGTTCCTTATTCCTATTCAATTTGCCTTTAATCCTGACAGGAACATACAAACTCTGCACTCTCAAAATTTCCCCTTCTACTGATGACATGTCCTAAGGTAGGAACGAAGACCCAATCAAAATATGGCAACAAGACCAGATACTTGATTACACACAGGTGGAAGACTGGATGTTAACTGGTTCCGCTGCAGTGAAGTAGCTGCAGAAGGTGATGTAGCTAGTGTTAGTTATACATCTCTCCCTTAAAATAAAGCAGTTAATCTAACGCTGCAGCATTATGTAGATCTTTGCTGGGCAGATGGAATTTAATCCTGACAAGTGCAGTAGATGTATTTTTGTAAGGGCAAGCAAGGGCAAGACATCCTCAGTCAATGATATGATCTTTGTAAGGGTTAAATAGAAGGACCTTGGGCTACAAAACTATAAATCCCTAAAAGTAGCAGCACAGGTAAATAGGATGGTGAAGGAAGGATATGTTATGCTTGTCTTCATAAAATATAAGAGTTAGAATGTCATGCAACAGGTACATAAAACATTGGAAGCCCATAGTTGAATATTGTGCCAAAAATATAGGAGGTATTGATAATGCCAGAGGAGGTGCAGAGAAGATTCACAGGATGTTGCTTGATTAGAGCATTTCAGGTATAAAGAGAGATTAGATGAACAGGGTTTACTTTCCACGTAGTGAGAAAGGTGAAGGGGTTATCTGATAGGTGTACACAATTAATGAGAAGGTAGATGTTAATAAACTTTTTTTTGAACTTTGTGGTTATCTAAGCCAAGAGGGGCATAAGTCTAAGGTGTGAGGGAAGAGGTAGAGATTAGATCCAAGAGGGAATTTTTTTCATATGGAGAGTAGTTGAAAACTGAAATGTGCTGCCCAAGGAGGGAGTGGAGGCAGAAACTGCTAGACAAGTGATGTAAAAGACTGTATGTGGAGAAATGGGATTAGTTTAGATGGGAAAAAATGTAATGTGAGTGGGGCTGAAGGATTTTTATATATGTTGTATAACTGTATGGCTCTATGAATCAATGTACAGTGTCTATAAAAAGTATTCACCCTCTTGGAAGTTTTCATATTTTATAGTTTTACAACATTGATCCACAGTGGATTTAATTTGGCTTTTTGACACTGATCAACAGAAAAAGACAAAATAATTGATTGCTTAAATATTCATCCCCCTTTAATATGCCACACCAAATTATCACTGGTGCAGCCTATTGGTTTTAGAAGTCACATAATTGATTAAATAGAGATCTGTGTGCAGTCAAGGTGTTTCAATTGATCACAGTAAAAGTACACCTGTATCTGGAAGGTCCATCTCCTGGTGAGTCAGTATCCTGGAAAAAAACTACACCATGAAGACAAAAGAACACTCCAAGCAACTCCGTGAAAAGGTTATTGAAAAACACCAGTCAAGAGATGGATACAAGAAAATTTCCAAGTCACTGAATATCCCTTAGAGAACAGTGAAGTCAATCATCAAGAAATGGAAATAATGTGGCACAACTGTAAATCTGCCTACAGCAGGCCGTCCTCAAAAACTGAGTGACCATCCAAGAAAGGGACTAGCGAAGGAGGGAACCAAGAGACCTAGGACATGGCCTTAGGTTGAAAGGTTTAGGGGGAACATTAGGGGGAACTTCTTCACTCAGAGAGTGGTGGGAGTGTGGAACGAGCTGCCATCTAACATGGTAAATGCAGGCTCACTCTTAAGTGTTAAGAATAAATTGGATAGGTACATGGATGGGAGAGGTCTGGAGGGTTATGGACTGGGTGCGGGTCAATGGGACTAGTGGAATAATGTTTCAGCACAGACTAGAAGGGCTGAATGGCCTGTTTTCTGTGCTGTAGTGTTCTATGGTTCTATGGTTCTAACTCCAGAGGAGTTAAAAGCTTCAGTGGCTGAGATGGGCGAGACTGCGCATACAACAACTGTTGTCCGTGTGCTTCACCAGTTACAGCTTCATGGGAGAGTGGCAAAGAGAAAGTCACTGTTTGAAAAAAACTCACATGAAATCTCAACTAGAATTTGCCAGAAGGCACGTGGGGGACTCCGAAGTCAGCTGGAAGAAGGTTCTATGGTCTGATGAAACCAAAATTGAGCTTTTTGGCCTTCAGACTCAAAACACAGGAATGGCTTAAAAACAACAAAGTTAATGTCCTGGAGTGGCCAAGTCAGAGTCCAGACCTCAATCCAATTAAGAATTTGTGGCTGGACTTGAAAAGGGCTGTTCACTCATGACCCCCATGCAATCTGACAGAGCTTGAACAGTTTTGTAAAGAAGAATGGGGAAAAATTGCAGTGTCCAGATGTGCAAAGCTGATAGAGACCTATCCACACAGACTCAAGGCTGTAATTGCTGCCAAAGGTACATCTACTAAATACTGACTTTTGCAATCAATTATTTTGTGTTTTATATTTGTAATTAATTTAGATCACTTTGTAGGGATCTGTTTTCACTTTGACAGGAAAGAGTCCTTTCCTGTCGTATCCACCGTGATTCAATGTTGTAAAATAATAAAACTTCCTAGAGGGATGAATACTTTTTATAGGCACTGTATGTAAACATAAATCATATAATGAGTTTATCAGAGCCTTTTTATTCTCTTAAACCACAAATTTCTGATTTGCAGTTCAGCTTTATATCATTGAAAATGTTGGCACAGTGCAGAGGGAAGGGAATTTTTGAAAATGTTAAATCTCAGTGCTCAAGGGGATGACAAACATTAAGCTCCTTTTGCAAATGATCCCAGTTAGAAAAGAATGTATCACTTTTGGAAAATAAAATCTTCTACTGATACACATTGTATATACATTTTCCTTTCAAGTCAATGTGACAGACATGTATGATTATATACAACAGGGTTCTATTAACTTCTAAAGTTTAAGAAATGTAACAGGAGATGTTGCTGGAAGGTGCCCAGTGGAGAATTTTTCCTGAAGTGTGAAGCAGATATTTTGAGAAAGCTGAATACTGAGGAACTATCTGAGCTAAATAAAGGCCAGTGCAGTGTGCATTGGGCTTTCTACCCTTTTTAATTCTTTCCGTCCACCTGTGACTACGGATTTTGAATGCACGTTCATACAATGTGAGTCCTCAGCCACCCTCAGAGCAATGTTTGAAATCCTCAGATGTGTAGGAGAATTGGCTTAAATCTATGCCCTATGTTGCAATGTTCAAGTACAGGCAGTAATCAATCTGTTCAGTGAAAATGGCAACTACTTCCAAAATCCTACCTCAAACCCTCAGGATCTGTTCTGTTAGTCAATATGGTGCCTGATACTGCCAGAAACTTCACAGCTCTAATGACCTGGGTTCGATCTTGACCACAGATAACGTGTGGAGTTTGCATGTTCTCCCAACTTTGGTTTCCTTTCACATTCCAAGGTCAGCTGGTGGGTTTCTTAGCCACACTGTAAATGAACCCTGGAGTAACTGGTCAGTAGAAGAATCACAGATGGTTATATGAGAGAGTGTTAGGGTCTAGAGTTTGATTGCTAAATTTAAGACGGAACTAGTAGAGTGTATGGGGCAAGGTAAGAAGATTTGTGTACAGTTATTCATGCTTGGCTGTACTCATCCTGCAACATCTTCTGTAATGATTTTCATGCATAAAAGTGGCTTTTAATGTAAAGGCTGATGTGGCTGATGAAAACTGCTACAAAGCATTTAGTATTCAGCAACACCATCAAGTAGAAAGGATGCAATACACCTGGTAAAATACAGTGTACCATCTGAGTTGGAATACAGTATTAGAGTCATAGAGTCATAGGAAAGCACAGCACAGAAACAGGCCTTTGGCCCATCTAATAGAGGTTTGACCAGCAGCTAATCCAGACATCGAAAGTTTGGAGAGGAGGGGACTTCAATCAGGTCCACTGCCCAAGGATAAAAGGCAGCAGTGGGACACGGTACATAACAGAACTTTGACCAGCAACCAATCTGGACATTGGAAGTTTGGAGAGGAGGGACTTCAGTGACCGAGGTAAAAGGCAGGAGTGGGTGGCAGCAGCATTATAGAGCTTTGATCAATGACCAGTCAGCATTTGGGATTGATTAGTAACAGCAAATTGAAGGAAGGCGGGGCAAGTGTAGCGGCCATCATCTGCATGGACAGAGTCACAGTGGTGATATTAAGGCTTTAGCTCTTCGAGGCTTCAGTGAAGAGAGGCTTCACTCAGAGAAAGCAAAGGAAAGGAAAGCTCAATTTTTTTTTCCTTTTCTTCTTTATATCTGCTCAGTTAGGACAGTAGAGATGCCAGGCTGGATCGTTGAAAGCTCCTCTTGCAGGATGTGTGAAAACAAGGAGACCTCCAGTGTCCCTGATGAGAACAACTGTGAGTGGTACATCCAGCTGCAGCTTCTGACAACCCGTGTTGAGGAGTTAGAGCTGGAGCTGGATGAACTCTGGATCATTTGGGAGGCTGAGGGGGTGCTAGATAGGACATATAGAGAGGTAGTTACACCCGAGGTGATGGACACAGGAAACAGGGTGACAGTCAGGAAGGGGAAAGGCAGAGTATCCCTGTGGCTATCCCCCTCAACAACAGGTAAGTCACTTGGATACTGTCTGGGGGGTGGAGAGGGTTGACCTAACAGAGGAGAGTCACAGTGGTTGGGTCTCTGGTGCTGAGTCTACCTCTGTGACTCAGAAGGGAAGGGGAGAAGAGGCACACTGTGGTGACAGGAGATTCATTAGTTAGGGGAATGGACAAGAGTTTCTGTGGGCGAGAATGAGATTCCTAGATGGTATGTTGCCTCCTGGATGTTAGGTCCAGGATATCTCAGACTGAGTCCTCAGTACCTTTAGGTGAGAGGGTGAACAGCCAGAAGTTGTGGTCCCTGTAGGTACCAATGACATGGGTAGGATGAGTGTCGTGATTCTGCATTGGGGGTTCAGGAGTTAGGTGTAAAGTTAAAGGGTAGGATCACCAGGGTTGTGTTCTCAGGATTGCTACCCATGTCATGTGCTAGTGAGGCCAGAACTAGGAAGATCATGCAGTTTAACATGTGGCTAAGGAGTTAGTGCAGGAGGGAGGGCATGAGATTTTTGGATTATTGGCCCTCTCCTCCCAGTGAAGGTGGGACCTATACAGAAGGGACAGTTTCCACCTGAACTGAAGGGTGACTAACATCATAGCAGGAAGGTTTGTTAATGCTGCACAGTGGGGTGGGAACCAGAGTCCCAGAACAGTTAGTGGAGAAGTTGTGGAGGCAGATATTGGTAGGACCTCAGACAAAGGTTGAGCATGGTGCGACTAGTGTCCTGAGCTGCCTATATTTCAATGCAAGAAAGATCGTAGGAAAGGCAGATGATAGTGTTGAAGATGGGGTTGCTGGTTTGCAAAGAGAGGCAATGTGTTGTGAGGAGAGGCTGTGGACAGGGCACAATTGCAGTCAACAGGATGAGTTGCAATGTAAAAGTGGACAAAATCAAAAAGGGTGAATACAGAACTGAAGGTATTGTATCTGAATGCGTGCAGTATAAAGGATAAGGTAGATGAACTTGTAGCATGGTTGCAGGTTGGCAGGTATGATGCTGTAGGCATCACTGAATCCTGGCTGGAAGATTATAGCTGGGAGCTTAATGTTCAAGGATTTACATTGTATTGAAAGGACAGGCAGTAAGGCGGGGGGTGGCGGCATTACTCGATCGGTAAAAAATGAAATCAAATCATTACAAAGGGGTGACATATGGTCAGAAGATGTTGAACTATTTTAGATAGAGCTAAGGAACTGCAAGGGTAAAAAGACCTTGATGGCAGTTGTACATAGACCTGCAAACAATAGTAAGGATGTGGCCTAAAAATTACACCAGGAGACAGACCATGCATGCCAAAAGAGCAATGTTAAAATATGCAGGTTGCTGCTGGATTACAGGAGAGGGAATTTCTAGAGTGCCTACGAGATGGCTTTTTTGAGCAGTTTGTAGTCGAGCCTACCAGAGGATCAGCTATTCTGGACTGGGTGACATGCAATGAACCAGAATTAATTAGAGAGCCTAAGGTAAAAGACCCCTTACGGGTGAGTGATCAAGAAATGATCGCATTACCCTAAAATTTTATCCACTCTCAATTGCCTCAGGGTAGTAAACACCTCCTCCTCTGCAATCCGTACAGCGTCCATGAGGTTGGTGCTGCTTTTCTTCTCTTCTATAGACCCTGCATCCATCTCCCAAATAAATATAGAAGCACAAAATGCACAAAATCCATCTGTTTTGGCTCCATACATGGATTACCATTCTGGTCTTCCAGAGGGTCAATTTTGTTCGTTGCAATCCTTTTTACTCTTAACATATCTGTATAATCCCTCAGCATTCCCCTTCACGTTGTCTATTAGAGTAACTTCATGCCTTCTTTTAGCCTTCCTGATTTCTTTCTTAAGTGTTCTCTTGCATTCCTTGTACTCCATAAGCACCTCATTTGTTTCTACTTGCTCTACCTGCTACGGACCTCCTTTTTTTCTCTTAACCAGGACATCAATACCTCTTGAAAATCAAGGTTCCTTACACTTGTTACCTTTACCTTTTATTTTGACAGGCACACACAAGCTTTGTATTCTCAAAATTTCATTCTGGAAGGCCTCCCACTTTCCAAGTACACCTTTGCCAGAAAACAGCCTGTCCCAATCCGGACTTGCCAGATCATTTCTGATGCCATCAAAATTGGCCTTTCTCTAATTTCTGGGGTCTGAGCCCTAGGCAAGACCCAGGTTCTGTGTCCTTGTCCAGTCTTGGGCTCAGAGTCCAAGCCTGATCTTCTAGTCCATGATTCCTAGTCCTTGTCCTGCTTTCCCTTGCCCAAGTCTGCATTCTTGTCCCTGCTCCTGGTCTGAATCCTGTCATGTCCTTACTCTAGTCAAGTCCTGTTCCTTGTACTTCAGTGTTTGTTTCTTGCATTTGGGTCTGTTTCCAGCACCCCATGTGACACATTTGCAATAAGTGTCAAGTATCAGAGACCATTGGACACCCCATTTCCAAACACAAGAGTCCATGATGAACAGTACACCTTTCTCGGGTTCTTGATTGGACACGACATCGAAGGTTACGGACAGCAGGCTGGGGTGTGGGGCTGAGGAGGGGGGAAAAAGGATTAGCCATGATTGAATGGTGGAGCAGACTCGACGGGCTTCATCAGAACAGTGTTTTCAGCATCGTTTCTTTTCACCAGCTGTTGGTAAGTGAACACATTTCCAGCTCACAATCTGCCTGGCACTGGAAAACTGATGGGGAAATGTGCAATGGTTTCCCTGATTACCTCAGTTATGTTTAACTTTATTTTCTACTCAAGTGTTCCGTCACCTGGAAATTAGGTTTAGGGATTTTAGGTGTAAGCCTTCTTTAGTTCTTAGTTAGATATTCTAATGGTGGTTGTTTCACATCAACCTGGAGATTGTGAATGCAAGTTCCACTTCAATTCCAATTATGAAACTGATTTACAAATGTTGTTATTTCAGCAGATACCACAAAGTTAAGACCAAGGAAGCTACAAGTTTTGCTTAGCCAGCCATTGGTTCTTTAAATCCATTGGAACAGGAAGTTTGTTGCCCTAATCTGGACTTCATGTACCTCAATCTCACTTTGCATAGCATAGGTCTGGCCACAATTGAAAAGTCTTCAAATTGTGGATTTGGGAGCTTGATATGAACAATCATTGAACAATTGTATGATATTGTAACTTCCAGGACAGCAAGCCACAAGCCAATTCAGCTTTGTTTAGCCATTTTCTTTCTTCTGCATCCCTGTCAAAATCTCTCAAGTTCTGAAATTGACAGTTATTTTCCTTACACAGAGTGCTTGGCATTATGTACTTTACAACATCATCCATTGTCATTGCAGAATTTCAGAATTATTCTTATCCCCTTTAGTTTCTAATAGATTTCTGTTTTTTGACAGACCAATTAAACCTGGCTTCCAATTTTTTTTTTCCACATTGGTTGTTGAGTGCTGTCTTTCACTGATTCTACTATGTTTCTTGTATTTACTGTGTATGCCCACAAGAAAAGAAATTTCAGGGTTGTATATGGTGATGAATACTGTATGTACTTTCTACTTTAAAATTACCTTATCAATAGGTGACTGTCAGTTTTGGAGGCATTAGAAATTGCATTTCCTATGCCTCTGACAGACAGCCCACATGTTTGTTAATTTTATTCTACATGTGGATTTATCTTTGCTGGTTGGTGACTTGACAATTATGAATTGAAATTAATTGAGGTTATTCACTTTGGGAGCAAGAACAGGAAGGCAGATTATTATCTGAACGGTGTGGAGTTAGGTAAGGGTGAAATACAAAGAGATCTAGGAGTACTTGTTCATCAGTCTCTGAAGGTGAATGAGCAAGTGCAGCAGGCAGTGAAGAAGGCTAATGGGATGTTGGCCTTTATTACAAAGGGAATTGAGTACAAGAGTAAGGAAATCCTTTTGCATTTGTACAGGGCCCTGGTGAGACCACACCTGGAGTATTGTGTGCAGTTTTGGTCTCCAGGGTTAAGGAAGGACATCCTGGCTGTGCAGGAGGTGCAGCATAGGTTCACTAGGTTAATTCCTGGGATGTCCGGACTGTCTTGCGCAGAGAGGTTAGAGAGACTGGACTTGTACACGCTGGAATTAAGGAGATTGAGGGGGGATCTGATTGAGACATATAAGATTATTAAGGGATTGGACAAGATAGAGGCAGGAAACATGTTCCAGATGCTGGGAGAGTCCAGTACCAGAGGGCATGGTTTAAGAATAAGGGGTAGGTCATTTAGGACAGAGTTGAGGAGGAACTTGTTCTCCCAGAGAGTTGTGGAGGTGTGGAATGTGCTGCCTCAGAAGGCAGTGGAGGCCAATTCTCTGGATGCTTTCAAGAAGGAGCTAGATAGGTATCTTATGGATAGGGGAATCAAGGGTTATGGGGACAAGGCAGGAACCGGATATTGATAGTAGATGATCAGCTATGATCTCAGAATGGCAGTGCAGGCTCAAAGGGCAGAATGGTCTACTTCTGCACCTATTGTCTATTGTCATCCCGTTAATGCTGTTTGATAGAAATATCTTCAGTTCTACATTTTCCCTTTACTGATAAGATTTTGAACATCCACACCAGAGCAATACAACTGAGCCCTCATGTTTCTAGAGCTGAGGGCATTTATGGGAGGAAGCCTAGTCTGTATCTCAACTGAATGTTTTATTATGGCATTTGTACTGATAAAGCAAAGCACTTTTTCTAAAATCTTCACAGTCAGACTTAATATTTAATTTGCATTGTTACCTGTGCTGTCTTCTCTGGTAGCCAGGTGCATCAGGAGAAATGACAGGTGAGCCACAATCATCAACCTCTGTCCATCCTTGTCAAAAATGATTGATATAAAATGGTCATCACCCAGCCTTTGCTAATGCCATTGTTTTGCAGTGGCTGTATGATATTCAATCATTTCATTAGGTGGAGCTCTGTTCCATTTTCTGTTGATGAATCTGTCTGCATCTCATCAATGGTTCAGTCCCACAATAGACATACAAGCACACAGTTCCATAAGAAAATTTACCATTTTAAGTCAGATTTATCAGCAGAGTTGTTTTATTTTCCATGATATATTTAGAAAGCTAGTAAGTTGAACGTACTTGATATCTGGATTCAGTTTCTGTTTTAAATTACTTTGCTTTGATCAGGAGCTTTAAATTATGGTAATATTTGGAAAGTAGTTTTCAATAGAAATTAATGGGAAATAGTTTAGCACATTGGAATTCCTTGCTAATCTAAATTCTCCTTTGGCCAGGTAAACTTTTGTCTGGAGTTAATTATGTAACTAGTTCCATTATTGCAGGCCTCTTATTTTAGCAGACATTTCCCCTCTTCCACCTTAGGGATTGTTTATAGCTGAAGGAGCAGTCTAGACTTTGATGGGTTCAGCTTCTGATGTAGGGCAGTGTTTTTTCAGTCTACTTGACGGAATAGGAATTTCAATATACATGTCACGAAGGATCATTTTAGTCATTTATTTTCATCATTTGTAAGACACTTAATTTTTGCCTCATCTATACATTTCATTTTCATTCCCTTGTGTTTACGTTTCATTGGTGAAATCCACCCCACCTCTTCAGTTTTATTTGATCTGTTTACTGTTACCTTTGCAAGCAAAGTTAACATTTTCCATGGAAAGTTTGTGCCTTTTGCCGAAAGAAAATGTGCTGTTTAACAGCACTTTGTCCAGTGTTAATTTTGTTGTGTCCACTTTGGACAATGTCACTTTAGTTTGAAGATAATGTATAAAGAACACCTTTTCCTCATTGTGGTAGAATTGTAATTGTACAGTTAAAACAGATGGTGATTATGTACAATCATCTGATCAAATATAGCAAATGGCATATATCAGCAGCTAGAACAGGCCACAGTAACAAGGCTTCTCGCAGGTTGGTGACGCTTGTTTAAAAGAAGAGCTTCAAGGGTGTTTGGGCTCGTTCCAGCAGCCCGGTCAGTGGCAGGAGCAGGTCACCAATGTTTGTGCACATCTCTACTGTTCTGTTGTAGGTGTTTCATTTGGCAGCTCTGTGGGAGCGGCTTGTTCTGCTTTCAGCCTGTTTGGGTTACTGTTGAAGATGAGGGATGATGTGGAATATGTGCCATCCAATTAGCTGGAGGCTTTCCTTGGTGAGGGGCAATAAGTCTGGTCTTGGGTTTGTGTTTGGGGGTGGGGAGATAGAGTAGATGCTGGAGAGAACCAGTGGTAGAATATGATCCGATGGGAGGACATGTTTGTTCGAGATGGTTTGTAAGCGACGTTTGGAAGGTGCTGTGTGCTTTCTTGCAGACCGAGGGCCCAGCTGAAGATGAGCTCCAACCTGTGCATATTTAACTGTTTAATTAAATGGGCCCTGTTCTTTTTATTATTCTTTATAAACCCTTTAGTTAAGTTAAGATTCTTAAATCGGAATCAGAATCAGGTTTATTATCACAGGCATGTGACATGAAATTTGTTAATTTATCAGCAGCAGTTTAATGCAATACATAACATAGAATAGAAAAAAGAATAATAAATACATAAGTAAATCAAATACAGTATACATATATTGAATAGATTAAAATCATGCAAAAAAAAACAGAAATGGTATATATTAAAAGAGGTGGTGTCCAAGGGTTCACTGTCCATTTAGGAATCGGATGGCAGAGGGGAAGAAGCTGTTCCTGAATCACTGAGTGTGTGCCTTCAGGCTTCTGTATCTCCTCCCTGATGGTAAGAATGAGAAAAGAGCATGCCCTGGGTACTGAAGGTCCTTAATAATGGACGCTGCCTTTCTGAGACACCGCTCCCTGAAGATGTCCTGGGTACTTTGTAGTCTAGTGCCCAAGATGGAGCTGACTAGATTTACAACCCTCTACAGCTTCTTTCGGTCCTGTGCAGTAGCCCCTCCATACCAGATAGTGATGCAGTCTGTCAGAATGCTCTCCATGGTACATTCATAGAAGTGTTTGAGTGTATTTGTTGACATGCCAGATATCTTCAAACTCCTAATAAAGTACAGTCGCTGTCTTGCCTTCTTTATAACCTCATCGATATGTTGGGACCAAGTTAGATCCTCAGATCTTGAGACCTAGGAATTTGAAACTGCTCACTCTCTCCACTTCTGGTCCCTCTGTGAGGATTGGTATGCGTTCCTTCATCTTACCCTTCCTGAAGTCCACAATCAGCTCTTTCGTCTTACTGACGTTGAGTGCCAGGTTGTTGCTGTGACACCACTCCACTAGTTGGCATATCTCACTCCTGTACGCCCTTTCATCACCATTTGAGTTTCTACTAACAATGGTTGCATCATCAGCAAATTTATAGATGATATTTGAGCTCTGCCTAGCCACACAGTCATGGGTATATACAGAGTAGAGCAGTGGGCTAAGCACACACCCCTGAGGTGCACCAGTGTTGATCGTCAGTGAGGAGGAGATGTTATCACCAATCTGCACAGACTGTGGTCTTCTGGTTAGGAAGTCGAGGATCCAATTACAGAGTGAGGTACAGAGGCCCAGGTTCTGCAACTTCTCAATCAGGATTGTGGGAATGATGGTATTAAATGCCATCACTGTCCATCTAGGACAGTCAATGAACAGCATCCTAACATAGGTGTTTGTGTTGTCCAGGTGGTCGAAAGCCGTATGGAGAGCCATTGAGATTGCATCTGCCGTTGATCTATTATGGTGATAGGCAAATTGCAATGGGTCCAGGTCCTTGCTGAGGCAGGAGTTCAGTCTAGTCATGACCAACCTCTCAAAGCATTTTATCACTGTAGATGTGAGTGCTACCGGGTGATAGTCATTAAGGCAGCTCACTTTATTTTTCTTAGACTATAATTGTTGCCTTTTTGAAGCAAGTAGGAACTTCCGCCTGTAGCAGTGAGAGGTTGAAAATACCCTTGAATACTCCCGCGAGTTGGTTAGAACAGGTTTTCAGAGCCTTACCAGGTACTCCATCGGGACTTTTCGCTTTGCGAGGGATCACTCTCTTTAAAGACAGTCTAACATCAGCCTCTGAGACAGAGATCACAGGGTCATCAGGTGCAGCAGGGATCTTCACAGCTGTAGTTGTGTTCACCCTTTCAAAGCAGGCATAGAAGGCGTTGAGTTTATCTGGTAGTGAAGCATCGCTGCCATTCATGCTATTGGGTTTCACTTTGTAGGAAGTACTGTCTTGCAGACCCTGTCAGAGTTGTCGTGCATCTGATGTCGCCTTCAACCTCATTCGAAGTTTTCTCTTCACCATTGAAATAACCATCCACAAATCATACCTAGTTTTCTAGTATAGGTGTGGGTCACCAGACTTGAATGCCACTGATCAGCCTTCAGTAGATGACGTACCTCCTGGTTCATCCACAGCTTTTGGTTTGGGAATGTACAGTAAGTTTTTATAGGCACACACACCCACATGGGTTTTAATGAAGTCAATAACAACCGCAGCATACTCATCCAGGTTCGAAGATGAATCCCTGAATACAGTCCAATCCACTGATTCAAAGCAGTCCTGTAGGTGCTCCTGTGCTTCCCTTGTCCATACCTTCTTGGTCCTCACTACTGGTGCCGCAGTCTTCAGTCTCTGCCTATACTCAGGGAGTAGAAGTACAACCAGGTGATCAGACTTCCCGAAGTGAGGGTGTGGAATAGCATAGTAGGCACTCTTGATGGTGGTGTAGCAATGGTCCAGTGTGTTGTTTCCTCTGGTATTGCAAGTAGTCTGATGGCAGTTGTTCAGTGATTTTTTTTTTGTTTTTTTTTCCAGACTGGCCTCATTAAAATACCCCAAAAATGATGGTGAAGGCACTGTTTCGTGCACGTTGATCCCATTGCTCAGAATATCCAAAGCCTGATTGACATTGGCCTGAGGTGGAATGTAAACTGCTACCAAAATGACCCCAGTGAACTCCCGTGGTAGGTAAAAAGGATGGCACTTAACTGCTAGATATTCCAGGTCTGGTGAGCAGAATTGGGACAGCACTGATATATTTCTGCACCAAGAAGTTGATCATAGAAACATAGAAACATAGAAAATAGGTGCAGGAGTAGGCCATTCGGCCCTTCAAGCCTGCACCGCCATTTATTATGATCATGGCTGATCATCCAACTCAGAACCCCGCCCCAGCCCACCCTCCATACCCCCTGATCCCCGTAGCCACAAGGGCCATATCTAACTCCCTCTTAAATATAGCCAATGAACTGGCCTCAACAGTTTGCTGTGGCAGAGAATTCCACAGATTCACCACTCTCTGTGTGAAGAAGTTTTTCTTAATCTCGGTCCTAAAAGGCTTCCCCTCTATCCTCAAACTGTGACCCCCTCGTTCTGGACTTCCCCAACATCGGGAACAATCTTCCTGCATCTAGCCTGTCCAATCCCTTTAGGATCTTGTACGTTTCAATCAGATCCCCCCTCAATCTTCTAAATTCCAACGAGTACAAGCCCAGTTCATCCAGTCTTTCTTCATATGAAAGTCCTGCCATCCCAGGAATCAATCTGGTGAACCTTCTTTGTACTCCCTCTATGGCAAAGATGTCTTTCCTCAGATTAGGGGACCAAAACTGCACACAATACTCCAGGTGTGGTCTCACCAAGGCCTTGTACAACTGCAGTAGTACCTCCCTGCTCCTGTACTCGAATCCTCTCGCTATAAATGCCAGCATACCATTCGCCTTTTTCACCGCCTGCTGTACCTGCATGCCCACTTTCAATGACTGGTGTATAATGACACCCAGGTCTCGTTGCACCTCCCCTTTTCCTAATCGGCCACCATTCAGATAATAATCTATTTTCCTATTTTTGCCACCAAAGTGGATAACTTCACATTTATCCACATTAAATTGCATCTGCCATGAGTTTGCCCACTCACCCAACCTATCCAAGTCACTCTGCATCCTCTTAGCATCCTCCTCACTGCTAACACTGCCACCCAGCTTCGTGTCATCCGCAAACTTGGAGATGCTGCATTTAATTCCCTCATCCAAGTCATTAATATATATTATAAACAACTGGGGTCCCAGCACTGAGCCTTGCGGTACCCCACTAGTCACTGCCTGCCATTCTGAAAAGGTCCCATTTATTCTCACTCTTTGCTTCCTGTCTGCTAACCAATTCTCCACCCACACCAATACCTTGCCCCCAATACCGTGTGCTTTAAGTTTCCACACTAATCTCCTGTGTGGGACCTTGTCAAAAGCCTTTTGAAAATCCAAATATACCACATCCACTGGTTCTCCCCTATCCACTCTACGAGTTACATCCTCAAAAAATTCTATGAGATTCGTCAGACATGATTTTCCTTTCACAAATCCATGCTGACTTTGTCCAATCATTTCACTGCTTTCCAAATGTGCTGTTATCACATCCTTGATAACTGACTCCAGCAGTTTCCCCACCACCGACGTTAGGCCAATCGGTCTATAATTCCCCGGTTTCTCTCTCCCTCCTTTTTAAAAAAGTGGGGTTACATTAGCCACCCTCCAATCCTCAGGAACTAGTCCAGAATCTAACGAGTTTTGAAAAATTAACACTAATGCATCCACTATTTCTTGGGCTACTTCCTTAAGCACTCTAGGATGCAGACCATCTTGCCCTGGGGATTTATCTGCCTTCAATCCCTTCAATTTACCTAACACCACTTCCCTACTAACATGTATTTCGCTCAGTTCCTCCATCTCACTGGACCCTCTGTCCCTTACTATTTCTGGAAGTTTATTTATGTCCTCCTTAGTGAAGACAGAACCAAAGTAATTATTCAATTGGTCTGCCATGTCCTTGCTCCCCATAATCAATTCACCTGTTTCTGTCTGGAGGGGACCTACATTTGTCTTTACCAGTCTTTTCCTTTTTACATATCTATAAAAGCTTTTACAGTCCGTTTTTATGTTCCCCGCCAGTTTTCTCTCATAATCTTTTTTCCCCTTCCTAATTAAGCCCTTTGTCCTCCTCTGCTGAACTCTGAATTTCTCCCAGTCCTCAGGTGAGCCACTTTCTCTGGCTAATTTGTATGCTACTTCTTTGGAATTGATACTATCCCTAATTTCTCTTGTCAGCCACGGGTGCACTACCTTCCTTGATTTATTCTTTTGCCAAACTGGGATGAACAATTGTTGTAGTTCATCCATGCAACCTTTAAATGCTTGCCATTGCATATCTACCGTCAATCCTTTAAGTGTCATTTGCCAGTCTATCTTAGCTAATTCACGTCTCATACCTTCAAAGTTACCCCTCTTTAAGTTCAGAACCTTTGTTTCTGAATTAACTATGTCACTCTCCATCTTAATGAAGAATTCCACCATATTATGGTCACTCTTACCCAAGGGGCCTCTCACGACAAGATTGCTAATTAACCCTTCCTCATTGCTCAAAACCCAGTCCAGAATAGTCTGCTCTCTAGTTGGTTCCTCGACATGTTGGTTCAAAAAACCATCCCGCATACATTCCAAGAAATCCTCTTCCTCAGCACCTTTACCAATTTGGTTCACCCAGTCTACATGTAGATTGAAGTCACCCATTATAACTGCTGTTCCTTTATTGCACACATTTCTAATTTCCTGTTTATTACCATCTCCAACCTCACTACTACTGTTAGGTGGCCTGTACACAACTCCCACCAGCGTTTTCTGCCCCTTAGTGTTATGCAGCTCTACCCATATCGATTCCACATCTTCCCGGCTTATGTCCTTCCTTTCTATTGTGTTAATCTCATCTTTAACCAGCAACGCCACCCCACCTCCTTTTCTTTCATGTCTATCCCTCCTGAATATTGAATATCCCTGAATGTTGAGCTCCCATCCCTGGTCACCCTGGAGCCATGTCTCTGTGATCCCAACTATATCATATTCATTAATAACAATCTGCACTTTCAATTCATCCACCTTGTTACGAATGCTCCTTGCATTGACACACAAAGCCTTCAGACTTGCTTTTACAACACCCTTAACCCTTATACAATTATGTTGAAAAGTGGCCCTTTTTAATGCTTGCCCTGGATTTGTCGGCCTGCCACTTTTACTTTTCTCCTTAGAACTTTTTGCTACTACCCTCACTTTACACCCCTCTGTCTCTCTGCACTGGTTCCCATCCCCCTGTTGTGAACTAACCTCCTCACGCCTAGCCTCTTTAATTTGATTCCCACCCCCCAACCATTCTAGTTTAAAGTCACCTCAGTAGCCCTCACTAATCTCCTTGCCAGGATATTGGTCCCCCTAGGATTCATGAGGCATACTCCTCCACATCTGCTTTTGAGAGACTCTATAGATCTATCCTGACGGTGTATAGTAAACCTGTCGATCTGGATTGCTGCATTCGGTACGGAAGGGGTTAACCAGGATTCCATGAAGCAAAGGACACATGTGGTCCTAATGTCCCTCTGATTCAGCACCCTAGCTCTGAGATCATCGATTTTACTCACCAGAGACTGCATGTTCGCCAGCAAGTAGTTGGTACAGGGAGTTTAAAACCCTGTTTCATTAAACACACTTGTATCCCTGATTTACACCTGCACTTCCTCTGAGGTATCCTCCATGGGCACTTCCGACCACAATCAGTGTTGTTTCCGTCAGTTTTAAGCAGCGATAGTTCGTTTAAATGCATTAAGACATCTTTATTGACTGTACTGACCTTGGAAGCAGTTGTGCTTTTCAGCTGTATCAGGCTGAAACAGGAATATTTAATCCCATCCATTGAGAGTATTGCTGCTACCCGAATCGCGCCCAGGCGTCCCAGAATATAATTCCTTTAATTGTATGCAGCGTACTGTCTGTTAATTTGTGGCACTAATTTGTAACAGGGTAGCAAATTACACAGCATCCACAGGGTTTGGGTTGTGATGAGCTGTCTCAATCTCACGAGTTTGGTGGGACTTGAGAGTGTCTTCCCTAGACTTGTGCTGTCAAGGAAGCCAGGGTATTTCACTTGTTTAAAAGTACAGAAGAGACAAGCAGAGTGTTCATTGTTGGGGGTAGGCCAGTGGTGAGAGTGAAGTGTCAGGCTTTGGATCAAAGGAAGCATTGGCTCGGAAGAGGCATAGAACATAGAATAGTACATCACAGTACAGGCTCTTTGGCCCACAATGTTGTGCTGACCCTCAAACCCTGCCTCCCATATAAGCCCCCACCTTAGATTCCTCCATATACCTGTCTAGTAGTCTCTTAAACTTCACTAGTGTATCTGCCTCCACCACTGACTCAGGCAGTGCATTCCACGCACCAACCACTCTCTGAATAAAAAACCTTCCTCTAATATCCCCCTTGAACTTCCCACCCCTTACCTTAAAGCCATGTCCCCTTGTATTGAGCAGTGGTGCCCTGGGGAAGAGGTGCTGGTTATCCACTCTATCTATTCCTCTTATTATCTTGTACACCTCTATCATGTCTCCTCTCATCCTCCTTCTCTCCAAAGAGTAAAGCCCTAGCTCCCTTCATCTCTGATCATAATCCATATTTTCTAAACCAGGCAACATCCTGGGAAAGGGTACAGAGGAGATTTACAATGCTCCACATCCTTCCTATAGTGAGGCGACCAGAACTAGACACAGTTCTCCAAGTGTGGCCAAACCAGAGTTTTATAGAGCTGCATCATTACATCACAACTCTTAAACTCTATCCCTCGACTTATGAAAGCTAACACCCCATAAGCTTTCTTAACTACCCTATCTACCTGTGAAGCAACTTTCAAGGATCTGTGGACATGTACCTCCAGATCCCTCTGCTCCTCCACACTACCAAGTATCCTGCCTTTTACTTTGTACTCTGCCTTGGAGTTTGTCCTTCCAAAGTGTACCACCTCACACTTCTCTGGGTTGAACTCCATCTGCCACTTCTCAGCCCACTTCTGCATCCTATCAATGTCTCTGCAATCTTTCACAATCCTCTACACTATCTACAACACCACCAACCTTTGTGTTGTCTACAAACTTGCCAACCCACCCTTCTACCCCCACATCCAGGTCATTAATAAAAATCACAAAAAGTAGAGGTCCCAGAACAGATCCTTGTGGGACACCACTAGTCACAATCCTCCAATCTGAATGTACTCCCTCCACCACCACCCTCTGCCTTCTGCAAGCAAGCCAATTCTGAATCCACCTGGCCAAACCTCCCTGGATCCCATGCCTTCTGACTTTCTGAAGAAGCCTACCGTGTGGAACCTTGTCAAATGCCTTACTAAAATCCATATAGATCACATCCACTGCACTACCCTCATCTATATGCCTGGTCACCTCCTCAAAGAACTCTATCAGGATTCTTAGACACGATCTGCCCTTCACAAAGCCATGCTGACTGTCCCTGATCAGACCATGATTCTCTAAATGCCTATAGATCCTATCTCTAAGAATCTTTTCCAACAGCTTTCCCACCACAGACGTAAGGCTCACTGGTCTATAATTACTCGGACTATCCCTACTACCTTTTTTGAACAAGGGGACAACATTCGCCTCCCTCCAATCCTCCGGTACCATTCCCGTGGACAACGAGGACATAAAGATCCTAGCCAGAGGCTCAGCAATCTCTTCCCTCGCCTCGTGGAGCAGCCCGGGGAATATTCCGTCAGGCCCCTGGGACTTATCTATCCTATATGTATTTTAACAACTCCAATACCACCTCTCCCTTAATATCAGCATGCTCCAGAACATTGGCTCTGGCTAAGCTTCGTTAAGGTTTTCTTGCTGTACCTAGTGTAGTAAATGGTGGTTGTGTGTTCTTCATGCCGGATGTTGGAGTCCTGGGAGACCCAGAGTCTCCTAGGGAACTACATCTGCACGAAGTGCATCTGGCTGCAGCTCCTTGAAGACCATGTTCGGGATCTGGAGCCGTAGCTGGATGACCTTTGGCTTGTACAGGAGAGTGAGGAGATAATCGATCAGAGTAACAGGGGGGTAGTCAGCCCTAAGCTGCAGGAGGCAAGTAGCTGGGTGACTGTCAGGAGAAACGGAAATGTGAATCGTCAGTTAGAGCAGAGCACCCTGTGACCATTCTCCTCAATAATAAATATACTGTTTTGGATACTGTTGTGGGGGATAACCTCCCAGGGGAACGCCACAGAGACTGGGTTACTGGCACGGAGCATGGGTTCGTGGTGTAGAAGGGAAAGAGGGAGAAGAGGGGAGTGGTAGTGATAGGGGACTGAATAGTGAGGGGAACAGACAGGAGATTCTGTGGACATGAAAGGACACCCAGATAGTATGTTGCCTCCCAGGCACCAGGGTCAGGGATGTCGCAGATCATGTCCACAACATTTTGGAGAGGGAGGGAGAGCAGTTAGATCTTTTGGGACATCTTATTACCAATGACATAGGAAGAAAAAACAGAGGTCCTGGAAAGAGAATTTAGAGAGCTAGGTAGAAAGCTGAGAAGCAGGACCTCCAGGTAATAATTTCTGGATTGCTGCCTGTGTCACGCACTAGTGAGGGTAGAAACAAGATGATTTTTCAGATTAATGCGTGGCTGAGAGGCTGGTGCAGGGGGCAGGACTTCAGGTTCTTAGACCATAGACATGGGAGTAAAATTAGGCCATTCAGCCTGAGTCTGCTCCGCCATTCCATCATGCCTGACCTCAGATCACACTCAACCCCGTATACCTGACATCTCGCCATATCCTTTGATGCCCTGACCAGTCAGGAAACGATTAACTTCCATATATTCATGGACTTGGACTCCCCTGCAGTCTGTGGCACAGCATTCCACAGATTCACTACTCTCTGAAGAAAAAATTCCTCCCAACCTCCATTCTAAATGGTCGTCTCTCAATTATGAGGCCGTGCTCCCTTGTTCTGGAGCCCTATCTAGTCCTTTCATCATTCAGTAGGTTTCAATGAGATCCTCATGCATTCTTCTAAATTCCAGTGAGTACCGGCCCAAGGTTGCCAAATGCTCCTCATACAGTATGTTAACCCCATTGTTCCCAGAATCATCTTTGTGAACCTCCTCTGGACTCTCTCCAATGACAACACATCTTTTCTAAGATATGGGGTCCAAAACTGTTGATAATACTCAAGTGTGGCCTGACTAGTGTCTTATAAAGGCTCAGCATTATCTCCTTGTTTTTATATTCTATTTCCCTTGAAATAAATGCCAACATCGCATTTGCCTTCTTTACCTCAGACTCAACCTGGAGATAACAATCCTGGTGTCTTGCACAAGGACTCCTAAATCCTCCTGCACCTCTGATGTTTGAACCTTCTCCCCATTTAGATGATAGTCTGCACTATTGTTCCTTTTACCAAAATGCATTATTATACATTTCTCAACACTGTATTCCATCTGCCACTTTTTTCCCATTCTTCCAATTTGTCTAAGTCCTGCTGCAATCACATTGCTTCCTCAACACTACCTACCCCTCCACCTATCTCTGTATCATCCACAAACTTTGCCATAAAACCATCAATTCCATTATTTAAATCATTGACAAACAATGTGAAAATTAGTGGTCTTAATACTGAGCCCTGAAGAATGCCACTTGTCACCAGCAGCCAACCAGAAAAGGCTTGTTTTATTCCTACTTGCTGCCTTCTGCCTGTCAGCCATTCCTCTATCCATGCCAGTATCTTGCGTGAAATGCCACAGGATTTTATCTCATTAAGCAGCCTCATGTCTGGCACACTGCTTGTCTTCTACAGTGAAGACAGATGCAAAGTATCCATTAAGTACATCTGCCATTTCTTTGTCCCCCATTACTACCTCACCAGCATCATTTTCCAGTGATCCAATATCAACTCTCATCTCCCTTTTACTCTTTATATAACTGAAAAAAACTTTTGGTATTCTGCTTTATATTATTGGTTAGTTTGGCCTCACATTTCTTCATTTCCCTTGTAGCTTTTTAGTTGCCTTTTTAGATTTTAAGCTTCCCAATTATCCAACTTTCCACTCTTTTGCTACATTATATGCCCTTTCCTTAGCTTTTATGCAGTCCTTAACTTTCATTGTCAGCCATGGTTGCCTACCCCTGCTACTGGAGAACTTCTTCCTCTGTGGGACATATCTATTCGCAGAAATTTCAGTCATCTCTGCTCTGCCATCATCTCTGCCAGTATCCTTCTTCAATCCACCTGGGCAAACTCCTCTCTCATGCCTCTGTAATTCCCTTTATTCCATTGCGATACTGATACATGTGAGTTTTGCTTCTCCCCCTCAAACTGCAGTATG
The DNA here is from genome assembly GCF_963921235.1 of Mobula hypostoma. Classification (NCBI taxonomy): domain Eukaryota; kingdom Metazoa; phylum Chordata; class Chondrichthyes; order Myliobatiformes; family Myliobatidae; genus Mobula; species Mobula hypostoma. Next base: position 1,226,690 of record NC_086128.1, read on the forward strand.
AATTCAATCATATTATGATCACTGCCTTCAAAGGGTTCCATTATGTTAAGCTCACTAATAAGATCTGGGTTATTACACAACACCCAATCTAAGATAGCCTTTCCTGGAGTAGGCACAAGCAAATGCTGCTGTTAAAAGCCATCTCATAGGCACTCAACAAATTACCCCTCTCACAATCCAATACCAACCTTATTTTCCCCATCCCCTTGTATGTTGAAGTCCCCCATTACAATTATGTCATTACTTTACTGCAAGCCTTTTACAGATCCCTTTGCAATCTCAACCCCACATCTTGGCTACTATTTGGAGGCCTATACATGATTCCCATAATGGTTTTTCACCCTTGCAATTTCTTAACTCCACCCACAAAGATTCAACATTTCCTGACCCTATGTCACCTCTTTCTAAAGATGTAATTCCATCTCTTACCAACAGAGCCACACCACCGCCTGTGCCTTCCTGCCTGTCCTTTCAATACAAAATATATCCTTCATTGTTCAGCTCCCAACTATGGCCTTCTTTCAGCCACGACTCAGCGATGTCCACAACGTCATACCGACCAATCTCTAATTGCGCCACAAGTTCGTCCACCTTATTCTGAATGCTATGTGCATTTCTTGATCTAGTAAAGCATAAGTAACCACTGTCTATAATTACTCTCCTTAGTCTTCGCTTGTACTGGAATTATGGGAAGTTTACAATCATGATCACCAGCCCCTGTGAGGCCATTGGACGCAGGGCACTACTCACTACTGTGTCTGAATCTTTCACAGCTTGTTTTGATTCATTAGAGTGAATATGAAGTGCCTGGGATGCTTGCCTGATACACCTTGCATGAAAGATGCTTCCTGCAGTCCTTGCTGATGTGTCCTGTACACAAACAGCCAAAGCAGACACCATTTCCCTCTAGGAAGGCAATCTTTGCACTATGAACCCTTTTCTCCAGCTGAGGGCACGAAGTCAATGTGTGTTCACCCTTACAGAACAGACACTTCCCCTTTGGCTGATGAGACCGTTTCTCTTCCATTAGTTCCAGGTTCAGTTTTAGCCTTACTTCTCACAGTGGCCACAGTAATGGCAAAGCTGCTTCCTTTAGCCTTAGAATGAAGTCGTATCCTGTATATTCCCAAATACTGGGTCTGTTACAAACTTTACTTGCCTTTCAATAAAGTCAGCATTGTCAGTGAAAGTAGTCTTATGGTTATACCTTTCTTGCAGTTCACAGACCACCATTCTCCATTTATCTCTAAGCATACAGGGCAATTTCTTTATAACAATTGATATATTGGCAGACATGCCCAGCTAATGCATGTATTGTACTTCTTCCATAGCATTGCAACATCCTCGAAGAAAGTAAACTGCAATCTTAGAGAGCTTTTATATAATCAGATTTGATAGGTACCTCAGAAAGAGCCTTTTGCATGTAGGCGGATGTAAATTCCTGTAGTAAAGCCTTAGCATTAACATATCCTTTCTTAGAATCGACATGTTGGCAACTTCTGACAAGTTATCTAGGGCAACCCCTAGTGTACTGTTCAAGGAAATAGAGGCAGTCACTATGCCTATCAATCGTGCTTTCAATGCTCTTCTCAAAGGCCACATGAATACATGATACTGCAATGGATCACCATCAAAGATTTGAATCTCTCTTTTAGGCAAAGATGAGATATGTTGCTGTGCCAATAAGGTTGTTATTTGATTTTGATTCCTTATTATATCAATAATATTATTGAGTAGTCCACATTTGCCCTTTCCCTTGTCCGTAGAAACAGTTCTGCCCCACCTAGTAGCTCTTCTCTCTTCTTCTTTGCCTGTCCATTGATTTCGATGTTGACTGAGGCCTGGGCAAGGTTGTATGGAAAACCAGCAGTTGTCCATGCTGCAAGTCTTCCCTCTCCATGCCACCGATGTTGTCCAAGGGAAGGGCACTAGGGCCGATACAGCTTGGCACCGGTGTTGTCACAGAGCAATGTGTGGTTAAGTACCTTGCTCAAGGACACAACACGCTGCCTCAGCTGAGGCTCGAACTAGTGACCTTCAGATCACTAGACTGACGCCTTAACCACTTGGCCACGCGCCAACCTAGTAGCTAAGCCACACATGAAGACCAAGAGTTGGGCTTGGTTGTCAGAGGCTGTTAGAATTGCATGCCATTTGGAGCACTTTATAGGTAGTGGGAGTGACTGGCTGTGCCAAACTCAGGAACCACAGTAAAGACAGATGCAAAATACCCATTAAGTTCATCCGCCATTTCTTGGCCCCCATTACTACCTCACTTTATCATTTTACAGTGGTCCAATATCAATTCTCACCTTTTTACTCCTTTATATAAATGAGAAAGCTTTTGGTATCCTGCTTTATATTATTGACTCATTTGCCCTCATATTTCATCTTTTCCCTTTTTATAGCTTTTTTAGTTGCCTTTTGTTGGATTTTAAAAGCTTTTCAATCATTCAACTTCCCACTCACTTTTGCTACCTTACATGCTCTTTCCTTGGCTTTTATGCAGTCCTTAACTTCCTTTGTCAGCCACGGTTGCCTACCCATGCCATTTGAGAACATCTTCTTCCTCTGTGAGACATATCTATCCTGTGTATTGGGAACTATTCCCAGGAACTTCAGCCATCTCTGCTCTGCTGTCATCCCCGCTAGCATCCTCCTCCAATCCACCTGGTCAAGCTCCGCTCTCATGCCTCTGTAGTTCCCTTAATTCCATTGCAATACTGATACATGTGAGTTTTGCTTCTCCCTCTCAAATTGCAGTATGAATTCAATCATACTATGATCACTGCCTCCTAAGGGTCCCTTTATATTAAGCTCCCTAATAAGATCTGGATTATTACACAACACCCAATCTAAGATAGCCTTTCCCTGAGTAAGCTCAAGGGCAAGCTGCTCTAAAAAAACCATCTCATAGGCATTCAACAAATTTTCTCTCTTGTGATCTGACACCAACCTGATTTTCCTAATCTCCTTGCATATTGAAGTCCGCCATTACAGTTGTGTCTTTACCCTCATTACATGCTTTTCCCAGCTCCCTTTGCAATCTCAACCCCACATCTTGACTACTATTTGGAGGCCTATACATGATTCCCATAATGGATTTTTTATCCTTGAAGTTTCTTCACTCCACCCACAAAGATTCAATGTTCTCTGACCCTGTGTCACCTCTTTCTAAAGATGTAATTCTATCTCTTATCAACAGAGCCACACCACCGCCTGTGCCTTCCTGCCTGTCCTTTCAATACAAAGTAGATCCTTCATTGTTCAGCTCCCAACTATGGCCTTCTTTCAGCCACGACTCAGTGATGTCCACAACGTCATACCGACCAATCTCTAATTGTGCCACGAGTTCGTCCACCTTATTCTGAATGCCACACACATTTAAATAGAACACCTTCAGTCCTGCATTCTTTGCCCTTTTGAATTTTGCCCCTGTAGTACAATTTAACTCTTTGCTCTGTCTGCATTTGTACCCAATCATTGGCTTGTCCTTCCTTACGTTCATGATACATCCATCATCTACTTGTAAACCTGCTGGCTCATCTTCGGCTCTATCATACTGGTTCCCATCCTCCTGCCATATTAGTTTAAACCACTTCCGACAGCTCTAGTAAACCTGCCCGCAAGAATATTGTCCCTGCGTGGATTCAAGTGCATCCTGTCCCTTTTGTACAGGTCGTACCTGCCCTGGAAAAGTTCCCAATTATCCAGAAACCTGAATCCCTGCCTGCTGCTCCAGTTCTTCAGCCACACATTTATCCTCCACCTCATTCTATTCCTAACCTCACAGTCGCATGGCACAGGCAGCAATCCCGAGATTACTACCCTAAGTGCAATCGTGAGCAATGGCCAGATCAGAAATGCTGATCAAGTCAACTAGTTCCTAAAGAGAACTCTGATAGGCCAATCAGATGGTTCACTGCTGCTCAGTGATAGAACACAAAAAAATGATCTGTCAAATACATAGAACAGGCACAAGGGTCACCAGCCCCTGTACCCCAGAAACACACCTGAGCAGTGTGGCAGAGGTATGTGCTATGCATCACCTGACCTGAAAGCATCACGTTGACTCATAACAGATCGTGTTCACAGTGGAACAGCTTGGTCAAGGGTGGGGTGATCAGCACAGATGGACAAATTATACCTCCGCTACCCTGTTAGGTCCTTGAGGTCCTGCTTCCCAGCCTCCTTCCCAACTCCTGTTATTCTTCTTTCAAGACCTCCTCCCTTTTTCTACCTATAATTGATGGTACCAATATGCATCATCATCTGGCTGCTCATCTCTTTTCAGGATATTGTGGATGCGTCCAGAAACATCACGGATCCTGGCACCTGGGAGGCAAACTACCATCCATGTTTCCTTTTTGCATCCACAGAATTGCCCATCTGACCCCCTAACTATAGAGTCACCTATTACTGCTGCCTTCCTCTTCCTTTCCCTACCCTTCTGAGCCACAGGGCCAGACTCTGTGCCAGAGGCACGGCCACTGTTGCTTCCCCCAGGTAGATTGTCCCCCCCACCAATAATACTCAAAATGGAGCACTTTTGTTGACAGGGACGGACATAGGGGTACTCTCCACTATCTGACGTTCTCCCTTCCCTCTCCTGACAGTCACCCATTAATCTGTCTTCTGTAACCTTGGGGTGACTACCTCCCTGTAGCTCCTGTCTATCACTGCTTCACTTTCCCTAACAAGCTGAAGGTCATCGAGCTCAAATAAGGAATGAACTTTCTTACTTACTGGTTCTCACTGAGCTTTGATGAGCCAAAGCCTTTCTACTCTGCCTCAGAGTACTCCGACAACGACCGCTCTCCCAATGACCACTCCGCTGGGCAGTACTTTTATAGAAACTGGGGTCTTAAAGCTCTTCACCGGACCTGCGCAGTACTCCAATCAACTTCTTGGATCATTGGGATCTCTTCTGGGGGAGGTATGACCTGTACAAAAGTGGCAAGATGCACCTGAACCTGAGGGGAACCAATATTCTTGGCAGGTTTGTTAGAGCTGTTGGGAGGGTTTAAACTAATTTGGTGGGGGGTTGGGAACTGGAGTGAAGGGACACAGGATAGGATGGATGGTAAAAAAGCAAAGATAGCATGTAGTCAGACTGTCAGGAAGGGGAGGCAGATGATAGGACATAATTGCATCCAGCAGGGTGAATATCAGTGTATTGAGAATGCAGAATCAAAAAGGGGAGCAAATACAGTACTCAGTGTTATATCTCAATGCGTGGAGTACAAGAAATAAGGTGGATGATCTTATTGCAATATTGCAGATTATCAGGTATGATGTAGCCATTACTGAATCATGACTGAAGGGTGGTTGTAGTTGGGAGCTGAATAGCAAAGGTTACACATTGTATCGGGCAGGTGGGCTCGTTAGCCTTGGATGGCAGCTCGCCAAGAAGGAAAACTGATTTTAAACCTCCACTGCCTTGCATCCATACCCACCCATGGGAAAGGCTTCGGGAGTAAACCCTGAGGGGAAAATCTGGAACTGGGGTCCCAAAGGCAGTTTGATGTTGTTTACAACTTCACTCTGGCAACCTCTGCGATGAACCCGCTACATGGGCAACAGCTGATTCTTCAAATCTTCCCGCCCAGGCTTGCGCCCTGGAGAGAACACAGTCCATCAGAGGCGCAAACCCATGATCCCCAGGGATCGATGGATGCCTACTACACATTGAATCAGAGGGATAGGAAGGTGGGCAGAGGGGGTGGTGTGGCTCTGCTGGTAAAGAATGGCATCAAATCAGTAGAAAGATGTGACCTAGGTTCAGAGGATGTTGATTCCTTGTGGGTTGAGTTAAACTGCAAGGGTAAAAGGATGTTGGTGGCAGTTATATACAGGCCTCCCAACAGTGGCTGGGATGTGGACCACAGATTACAACAGGAAATAGAAAAGGTGAGTCAAAAGGACAATGTTATTGTAGTCATGGGAGATTTCAACATGCAGGTCGATTGGGGAAAATCAGGTTGGTAATGGATCTTGAGTGAATTTGTTGAATGCCTAAGAGATAGCTTTTTAGAGCAATTTGTTGTTGAGCTTACTAGGAGATCAGCTATACTGGATTGGGTGTTATGTAATGAACCAGAGGCAAATAGGGAGCTTAAGGTAAAACAACCCTTAGGAGACAGTGATCACAATATGATTGAGTTCAACTTGAAACTTGATAGGGAGAAAGTAGTCTGATGTAGCAGTATTTCAGTGGAGTAAAGGAAATTACAGTGGTATGAGAGAGGAGCTGGCCAAAGTAAATTGGAAGGAGATGCTGGCAGGGATGTCAGCAGAGCAGCAATGGTGTGTGTTTCTGGGAAAAATGAGGAAGGTGCAGTATATATGTATTCAAAAAAACATACTCAAATGGCAAAATAGTACAACCATGGGAAGGGAAGGCAAAGCTAATGTAAAAACAAAGAAGAGGGCAGACGACAAAGCAAAAATTAGCAGGAAGATAAAGGATTGGGAAAGCATTTAAAACCTACAGAGCAACTAAAAGATTCATTAGGAGAGAAAAGATGAAATATAAAAACAAGCAGGCAAACAATGTCAAATTGGATAGTAAAAGATTTTTCAAGTATGTAAACAATAAGAGAAATGAGAGTGGATAAAGGACTGCTAGAAAATGAGGCCAGAGAAATAATAATGGGGGCCAAGGAGATGACAGATGAACTAAATAAGTGTTTTGCATTAGTCTTCACTGTGGAAGAAACTAGCAGTGTGCCAGATGTTGTAGTGTGTGAAGGAAGGAAGGGAGGTAGGTGCAATTACTATTACAAGGTGCTATTACTATTTCAGCTCAAAAAGCTGAAATTCCTAAGGGCACATAAGTCACCCAGACCAGATGAATTGCACCCTAGGTTTCTGAAAGAGGTAACAGTAGGTATTATGGAGGGATCAATGATGATCTTTCAAAAATCATTGGACTCTGGCATAGTGCCAGAGGACTGGAAAATTGCAAATGTCACTCCACTCTTTAAGAAAGGAGGAAGGCAGCAGAAAGGAAATTATAGACCATTAATCTTACCTCAGTGGTTGGGAAGATATTGGAGTCAATTGTTAAGGATGAGATTATGGAGTAGTTGGTAACACAGTGCAAGATGGGACAAAGTCAGCATGGTCTCCTTCAGGGAAAATGTTGCCTGACGAACCTGTTGGAATTCTTTGAGGAGATTACAAGTAGGATAGATAAAGGGGATGCTGTGGATGTTGTATATTTGGACTATCAGAAGGCCTTTGACAAGGTGCCACACATGAGGCTGCTTACTGAGTTAAGAACCCATGGTATTACAGGAAAGTTACTAACATGGTTACAGCATTGACTTATTGGTAGGAGGCAGCAAGTGGGAATAAAAGGGTCATTTTCTGGTTGGCTGCCAGTGACTAGTGGTGTTCTGCAGGGATCAGTGTTGGGACCACTTCTTTTTATGCTGTATATAAATGATTTAGATGATGGAATAGATGACTTTTTTGCCAAATTTGCAGATGATACGAAGATTGGTGGAGGGGCAGGTAGTGTTGAGGAAACAGGTAGGCTGCAGAAGGACTTGGACAGATCAGAGAATGGGCAAAAAGTGACAAATGAAATACAATGTTGGAAAATGCATGGTCATGCACTTTTCTAGTAGAAATAAATGTGCAGATGATTTTCTAAATGGGGAGAAAATCCAAAAATCTGAGATGCAAAGGGACTTGGGAGTCCTTGTGCAGAGCAACCTAAATGTTAAACTGGCAAGTTGAGTTGGTGGTGCAATGCCACGTTAGCATTCATTTCAAGAGGTCTAGAATACAGGAGCAGGGATGTGATGCTGAGGCTTTATAAGGCACGGGTGAGGCTTCACCTTGAGTATTGTGAACAATTTTGGGCTCCTCATCTAAGAAAAGACATGCTGGGATTGGGGAGGGTCCAGAGGAGGTTTACAAAGATGATTCTGGAAATAAAAGGGTTATCATAAGACCATAAGACAAAGGAGCAGAAGTCGGCCATTTGGCCCATCGAGTCTGCTCTGCCATTTTATCATGAGCTGATCCATTCTCCCATTTAGTCCCACTCCCCTGCCTTCTCACCATAACCTTTGATGCCCTGGTTACTCGGATACCTATCAAAAAAAAAAAAAAAATTTCTTCGCATTTCTGTTCTGAATGGGTGCCCTTCAATCCTTAAGTCATGCCCTCTTGTACTAGACTTCCCCCATCATGGGAAACAACTTTGCCCCATCCACTCTGTCCATGCCTTTCAACATTCGAAATGTTTCTGAGTTCTTCCCTTATTCTTCAAAACTCCGAGGAATACAGTCCAAGAGCGGACAAACATTCCTCAAATGTTAACCCTCTCATTCATGGAATCATTCTAGTGAATCTTCTCTGTACCGTCTCCAATGTCAGCATATCCTTTCTTAAATAAGGAGACCAAAATTGCCCACAGTACTCCAAGTGGGGTCTCACCAGCACCTTATAGAGCCTCAACATCACATCCCTGCTCCTATACTCTATTCCTCTAGAAATGAATGCCAACATTGCATTTGCCTTCTTCACCACCAACTCAACCTGGAGGTTAACTTTAAGGGTATCCTGCACGAGGACTCCCAAGTCCCGTTGCATCTCAGAACTTTGAATTCTTTCCCCATTTAAATAATATTCTGCTGGTTTATTTCTTCTGCCAAAGTGCATAACCATACACTTTCCAACATTGTATTTCATTTGCAACTTCTTTGCCCATTCTTCCAATCTATCCAAGTCTCTCTGCAGACTCTGTTTCCTCAGCACTACTGGCCCCTCCACCTATCTTTATATCATCAGCAAACTTAGCCACAAAGCCATTTATTCCATGATCCAAATCATTGATGTACAATGTAAAAAGAAGTGGCCCCAACACGGACCCTTGTGGAACACCACTGGTAACCGGCAGCCAACCAGAATAGGATCCCTTTATTCCCACTCTGTTTCTGCCAATCAGCCAATGCTCTATCTACATATGTAACTTTCCCGTAACTCCATGGGCTTTTATCTTGTTAAGTAGCCTCATGTGGCACCTTGTCAAAGGCCATCTGAAAATCCAAATATACAACATCCACTGCATCTCCCTTGTCTAGCCTACTGGTAATTTCCTCAAAAAAATTGTAATAGGTTTGTCAGGCAGGATTTTCCTTTAAGGAATCCATGCTGAGTTCTGCCTATCTTGTCATATGCCTCCAGGTACTCTGTAACCTCATTCTTGACAATTGACTCCAACAACTTCCCAACCACTAATGTCAAGGTAACAGGTCTATAATTTCCTTTTTGCTTCCTTGCCCCCTTCTTAAATAGCGGAGTGACATTTGCAATCTTCCAGCCCTCTGGAACCATGCCAGAATCTATCGAAAGATCATCGCTAATGCCTCCGCAATCTCCACAGCTACTTCCTTCAGAACACATGGATGCATTCCATCTGGTCCGGGAGATTTATCTACCTTTAGACTATTCAGCTTCCTGAGTACTTTCTCTGTTGTAATTGTGACTGTGCCCACTTCTCTTCCCTGCTACCCTTGAGTGTCCAGTATGCTGCTGATGTCTTCCTCAGTGAAGACTGATACAAAATACTCGTTCAGTTCCTCCACCATCTCCTCATCTCCCATTACAATTTCTCCAGCATCATTTTCTATCAGTCCTATATCTACTCTCACCTGTCTTTTACTCTTTATATACTTGAAAAAGCTTTTAGTATCCTCTTTGATATTATTTGCTAGCTTCCTTTCATAATTTCTTTTCCCTCCTAATGACCTTCTTAGTTTCCTTTTGTAAGGTTTTAAAAACTTCCCAATCCTCTGTCTTCCCACTAATTTTTGCTTCCTTGTATGCCCTCTCCTTTGCTTTAACTTTGGCTTTGACTTCTCTTGTCAACCACGGTTGCATCCTTTTTCCACAAGAAAATTTCTTCTCTTTTGGAATATACCTGTCTTGCACCTTCCTCACTTCTTGCATAAACTCCAGCCACTGCTGCTCTACTGTCTTTCCCACCAGTGTCTCTTTCCAGTCAACTTTGGCCAGTTCCTCTCTCATGCCACTGTAATTTCCTTTACTCCACTGAAATACTGACACATCAGATTTCGGCTTCTCTTTTTCAAATTTCACAGTGAACTCAATCATGTTATGATCACTGCCTCCTAAGGGTTCCTTCACCTCAATCCCTCTAATCACCTCCGGTTCATTACACAATACCCAATCCAGTACAGCCGATCCCCTAGTGGGCTCAACGACAAGCTGTTCTTAAAAAGCCATCTCGCAGACATTCTGCAAATTCTCTCGAGATCCAGTGCCGACCTGATTTTCCCAATCCACTTGCATGTTTAAATCCCCCACAATTATCATAACACTGCCCTTCTGACAAGCCTTTTCTATTTCCTGTTGTAATTTGTAGTCCACATCACTGCAACTGTTTGAGGCCTATAAATAACTGCCATCAGGGTCCTTTTACCCCTGCACAGCCTCAGGATAGTTAAAACAGATGCGGTGAAATTTCTTTAGCCAGAGGGTGGTGAATTTGTGGTATTTGTTACCACAGGCAGCTGTGGAGGCCAGGTGGTTGGGTGTATTTAAGGCAGAGCTTGATAGGTTCTTGATTGGACATGGCATCAAAGATAATGGGGAGAATGCTGGGAAGTGGGACAAGAAGGAGCAGAGATGATGGGCCAACTGGCTTATTTCTGCTCCTATGTCTTATGGTCTTATAATTTTTAGCAATTAAATAGTCCCCTGAATTTCCCTTGTAGTTTGTGAGGGGAATAGTTCTGATTACCTTAGGTGTTGTCCAGAGAGTGGTCAAAATGTTTCACTTTGCCAAGTGCAAGAAGCAGTCAATGTTAGAGTATCCAGATTTTCCTTGTTGAACCCTCTCAGCCCCATCCAGGGAAACAAATGAAACACAGTCCATCTGCTGAACAGCTCATCTTTTCAGGTGTGATGCCAACAGTGAGATTATGAAGGCAAGTTGCTGCAGCAGTTAACAAGACTATCTCACAGCTTCAGGGATCTCAGCTCAGACTGAGTGGTCCTTAACCCTTCTCCCTTGACTTGTGGGTTTTTGCTGGATGCTTTGGCTTCCTCCTTCATTCCAACACTGTGCTGTTAGGTTAACTGGCCAATGTAAATTACCCCTTAGTGTGGCAAATGAATCCAAAGGCTGTTGATAGGTACATATGAGATGATGGTTCAGAGGCACAGGGAAATAAGAAGTGGGAGAAATGGACTGATGGAATTGTTGTGCTGGGAAATTGCATCAACTTGGTGGGCTGAATAGATTTCTTCTGTGCTGCAAGTAACAACATTTCTATCTTGGAGTATGCCTTAGTATGAGATGAATGAGCGCAAAATGCAGAATCAAATATTGCTGTGATGATTGTATGTTCTACTATCAATTGTTTGGCAACAATAAAGTATAAAGAAGTATGAAAGTATGATTAGGTTAAATGTGATTCAGATCACCATTGTTCCTGTTGGAGATGCCATAATCTAAATCTCTGGACCATGCACAGAGGACAATAATATTACCACAATTAAATGCTCATGAATGCTTTTCATTAGTCTTGGATTATGTGACACATGGCACTGATGTACCATTTCAGATGGACAGCAATGTTTTGCAGCCCAAGTTATGCCTTAGTCTCTCTTGAAAATCTAGTAGCTTAGTCTTGTTGCTGCACTTGGTAAAGCAGAATTCTCCTGAGGATGGAATCAGAGGCATTCTCTTTTGTAACCTTTCCATTACTTACATTGTGCCTGATCTGTATCTTGGATTCATAATTCTTTAATAGCAGTGGCTAACAAAAGCATGCAGCAAGACAGTGCGCAAGTGCATGGAGTATTTTTTTTTCTGTTCTCCATTGTCAATATTTTGGGTTGAGCTTAACATTATGTCACTGAAATATCCACGCATTTTGTGTTTTGCAAATGAAGCACTGGTTCTGTCAGCTGCATAAGTCTAGGGAAGACTTTTCGGTAGCCTTGCACCTCAATCTCACATGTTTGGCTCTGGCCCCACCAAACATGAGATTGAGGTGCAAGCCACCCCAAACACCCCTGTTTGTATGGATGCTGTGATTCAATACCCTGTACCAAATCATCACCATGAAATAACAGCAGTACACTGCACACAATTAAACGATTTAGCTTTATAATACTTAATTTGACTAAAAGGTTAGTAAAGTGTCACGTGACATGAATATAGAATTGAGTCAGGTTTAAAAAAACAAACATAAACATTTATTAAACTCTGCTCAACAATAGCGAAAAGAATTCAAATGACTAACTTAACCAGAAGTTAATTGCTATTTGGCAACTCTGGAACAGTTCTTAAAATGGTAAATTTGAAAGTCCAAGTGATTTACACAGTCAATAAGGAGAGACTTCTCTGGAAATGGATTTCTTCGAAGACGTGACATTACTGCTGATTCTGTCCAAAGGATTCACGATGAAGGAAATAAAACGGCTTAAAGGAACTGACCTTTTCCAGGTGAATGAACACTGCAAAACACCCTCCTGTTCTTACAGGGGTTATTTCAGATGCAGGTCACTAGTTCCGAACGAAGATTCAATAAGGTTGATCCTTTATGAAACCGTTGAACGACACCAACTTTACTCGATCCTTCTGGTTCCCTTACTTTAGTAAGGTCTAAACTCTCCAATACTAGACTGTAAAGGTAAATCAAAGATACTAAACAAAACTGGCAGTGATTGGTGAAACTGCTGGCATAATGATTTTACCTTACAATAGAAAATAAAAACTCCACTTTAAAATGAAACTGCCTCATGAGATGAATAAGTAGCATAACGGAGTAACTGACGAATTAAGCAACAAACTAAACTGTGTAACAACAGGGGTTTCCCGTTTATATACCCATTGAGAAAATGTCATCACGTGACCTCACACTGGCGGGAAAATTACATCACCCCGCCATCACAAGACCATTACATCAGGCTCACAAGATACTCAATTACATCATGATCATAAGACAGTCACAAGATTCCCACGAGGTATGTAACAAAAGAAAAAGCAAACAAGAGAAAGTGGCCCATTTTAATGAAACAGTCTAATGTGCACAAGTTGGAGCTCATGGTTTCCCCTTTGCCGATCCTCCTTTGATCTCCCCAGGCTTCATCAAATCATGGCCTTGCTCTGGGTCGAGTACTACAACCTCTTCTCTCCAGTATCTTCTCCCTTCATCTCGAACAAAAGCCCCAGCTCACCCCGGTAACACACTTAGTTGCTGGTGAATGCAGCAGGCCAGGCAGCATCTCTAGGAAGAGGTACCCTTCGTCAGGCTCACCCCGGTGTCAGGCACCAAACACGAAAATACACTCCCTTCATTGGATGGCTCACATTCCAACGCACCCATTACCTCTCACCATAACCCGAACACTGCTTCCACAGAAAGACCATTATGTTGGCAATGAAACCTTTCCCAGGGGGCTACACTAATTTAAGACAACTGAACAATAGAAAATTGCATGATTCTGTGTCTACTGTTGGAGCATTTCCTATTGCTTGAGATTCTGAATTTATTTAAATGTGTCTAGATTTTATGATACCAAATTGTTCAAGGGAATATACTTTCCCTTCTAAAGGTTTAATAAATGCCCTTGATTTTTCTTTCCCATGTAGAAACAATTTTCTTTTCTCAGCCATTTGTTAATGTTTTGACCTGACCAATAGACATCTACCACCATGAAAGTATCTCACCTGCCACAGACTAAGACTGAAGGAGACGATAATCAAGAGGGCAACACTGCATACTGCCCACCTGAACAAACTGATATATTTTACTTTACCTCACACAACAGCAGGGAAATGTTATTCATATTCCCAATTTACCACACTGGCCCCTTCTCAAAATGCACTGCTTAATATCCAGAGTTTAGTGTCAAAAGAAGGTTTAATGGAACTATTCCATCAACAATGTTGGAAATGTTTGCAGAGGCAGTAGTTCATTATTAGACTCAAATATGCAGTCATGCCAGCTCTTGACTAAAGGTTAAACGCTCAATAATACAGCATGATATTTAAGTGTCTTACATTGTCAAAAGAGTGGCGTGTCAGAAACCGTTATTAAAATAAATAAATAAATAAATAAATAAATAAAAGTTTTGTCTGAAACAATGCATTTTGTGCAAGTCTGGCAAAGAGCTTTTAAAAAGTACTAAGTGTTTTGACAGGAGTCATTAATTGGAGTATTGCACAGACACAACAGAAGCTTTTCTGTTCAGGTCTGGCAAAGAACTTTAAAAACGCAGTCTCTATAAAAGAGAGGTACTGCCTAGCAGAGCGGCCATCGTCGGAGCAGTCTGAGGCAGAGTAGTAAGGCTGCGGTGAGAAAAGGCAAGGTAAATAGGTAAGTTCATTCCTTATTTCTTATTTAACTCTAGTGGGAATAGGGGGTATGTCTACAAAGCCACTGTTCCGCTCTGGGTGTCAGATGTGGGATTTCCAGGAGACTTCCAGCCTCCCCGATGGCCACATCTGCACCAAGTGCATCAAGAAGCAGCTCCTTAGAGACCGTGTTAGGAACCTGGAGCTGCAGCTCGATGACCTTTGGCTTGTTAGGGAAAGTAAAGCAGTGATAGACAGGAGCTACAGGGAGGTAGTCACCCCAAGGTTACAGAAGACAGATTAATGGGTGACTGTCAGGAGAGGGAAGGGAAAACGTCAGATAGTAGAGAACACCTGTGACCATACCCCTCAACAATCAGGACTCCATTTTAAGTACTGTTGGAGGAGACAACCTACGTGGAGGAAGCAATAATGGCCATGCCTCCTGCACAGAGTCTGGCCCTGTAGTTCAGAATGGAAGGGAACTGAAGAGTTTGGCAGCAGTGATAGGGGACTCTATAGTCAGGGGGACAGATAGACAATTTTGTGGACATGAGAAGGAAACATGGATGGTAGTTTGCCTCCCAGGTGCCAGGGTCCACGATATCCTGAAAAGGGAGGGTGAGCAGCCAGAAGTCGTGGTACAGATTGGTACCAGTGACAGTACCTGAGAAGCTAGATCTCAAGGGTAGTAATCTCGGGATTGCTGCCTGTGCCATGTGACAGTGAGGATAGGATTAGAATGAGGTGGAGGATAAATGAGTGGCTGAAGAATTGGAGCAGGGGGCAGGGATTCAGATTTCTGGATAATTGGGACCTTTTCTGGGGCAGGTGGGACCTGTACAAAAGGGAGAAGTTACACTTGAATCTGAGGGGGACCAATATTTTGGCGGTCAGGTTTACGAGAGCTGTTGGGAGTGGTTTAAACTAATATGTCAGGGGGATGGGAACCAGTATGATAGAGCTGAGGATGAGCCAGCAGATTTACAAGATGATGATGGATGTATCATGAATGTAAGGAAGGACAAGCCAATAAGTGGGTACAAATACAGACAAAGCAGAGAGTTAGATTGTACCACAGAGGCAAAATTCAAAAGGGCAAAGAATGCAGGACCGAAGGTACTGTAATTAAATGTGTGCAGCATTCAGAATAAGGTGGACGAACTCGTGGTGCAATTAGAGATTGGTCGGTATGACGTTGTGGACATCACTGAGTCGTGGCTGAAAGAAGGCCATAGTTGGGAGCTGAACAATGAAGGATCTACTTTGTATCACAAGGACAGGCAGGAAGGCACAGGCGGTGGTGTGACTCTGTTGGTAAGAGATAGAATTACATCTTTAGAAAGAGGTGACATAGGGTCAGGAAATGTTGAATCTTTGTGGGTGGAGTTAAGAAATTGCAAGGGTGAAAAACCATTATGGAATCATATATAGGCCTCCAACTAGTAGCCAAGATGTGGGGTTGAGATTGCAAAGGGAGCTGGAAAAGGCATGTAACAAGGGTAATGGCACAATTGTAATGGGGGACTTCAGTATGCAAGTGGATTGGGAAAATCAGGTTGGTGTTGGAGCACAAAAGAGGGAATTTGTTGAATGCCTACGAGATGGCTTTAGAGCAGCTGGTGCTTAAGCCTACTCAAGGAAAGGCTATCTTAGATTGGGTGTTGTGTAATAACCTAGATCTTTTTAAGGAGCTTAATGTAAAGGAACGCTTAGGAGGCAGTGATCATAATATGATTGAATTCATACTGCAGTTGGAGAGGGATCAACAAAAGTCACATGTATCAGTATCGCAATGGAATAAAGGAAATTACAGAAGCATGAGAGAGGAGCTTGCCCATGTGGATTGCAGAAGGATACTGGTGGGGATGACGACAGAACAGAGATGGCTGAAGTTTCTGCGAATAGTTCACAAGGCACAGGATAGATAAGTCCCACAGAAGTAGTTGTTCTTAAATGCCAGGGCTAGGCAACCGTGGCTGACAAGGGAAGTTAAGGACTGCATAAAAGCCAAGAAAGGGGCATATAAGGTAGTAAAAGTGAGTGGGAAGTTGGATGATTGGGACATTTTTAAAATCCAATAAAAGCCATCAAAAAAGCTATAAGAAGCTTAAGGTCTTAACGTGGATAAGTCACTTGGACCAGATGAACTACATCCCAGAGCCCTGACAGAAGTTGCTGATGGATGCATTGGCCATCATCTTTCAAGAATCCCTTGATTTTGGCATCATATCTGAGACTGGAAGATTGCAAATATCATACCACTTTTTGAGGAAGGAGGAAGGCAAAAGAAAGGAAATTATAGGCTAGTTAGCCTTACCTCAGCATTTGGGAAAGTGTTGTAGTCTATTATTAAGGATGAGGATTTGAGGTATATAACCATATAACAATTACAGCACGAAAACAGGCCATCTTGGCCCTTCTAGTCCATGCCAAATTCTTACTCTCACCTAGTCCCACCGACCTGCACTCAGCCCATAACCGTCCATTCCTTTCCTGTCCATATAGCTGTCCAGTTTAACTTTAAATGACAATATCGAACCTGCCTCAACCACTTCTGCTGGAAGCTCATTCCACACAGCCACCACTCTCTGAGTAAAGAAGTTTCCCCTCATGTTACCCCTAAACTTTTGCCCTTTAACTCTCAACTCATATCCTCTTGTTTGAATCTCCCCCACTCTCAATGGAAAAAGCCTATCCACGTCAACTCTATCTAACCCTCTCATAATTTTAAATAACTCTATCAAGTCCCCCTTCAACCTTCTATGTTCCAAAGAATAAAGACCCAACTTGTTCAACCTTTCTCTGTAACTTAGGTGATGAGACCCAGGTAACATTCTTGTAAATCTTCTCTGTACTCTCTCTGTTTTGTTGACATCTTTCCTATAATTTGGTGACCAAAACTGTACACAATCTTCCAAATTTGGCCTCACCAATGCCTTGTACAATTTCAACATTACATCCCAACTCCTATACTCAATGCTCTGATTTATAAAGGCCAGCATACGAAAAGCTTTCTTCACCACCCTATCCACATGAGATTCCACCTTCAGGGAACTATGCACCATTATTCCTAGATCCCTCTGTTCTACTGCATTCTTCAATGCCCTACTATTTACCATGCATGTCCTATTTTGATTAATCCTACCAAGGTGTAGCACCTCACATTTATCAGCATTAAACTCCATCTGCCATCTTTCAGCCCACTCTTCTAACTGGCCTAAATCTCTCCGCAAGCTTTGAAAATCTCCATTTTCCACAACTCCACCTATCTAAGTATTATCTGCATACTTACTCAACCAATTTACCACCCCATAATCCAGATCATTAATGTATATGACAAATAACATTGGACCCAGTTCAGATCCCTGAGGCACACCACTAGTCACCAGCCACCAATCTGACAAACAGTTTTCCACCACCACTCTCTGGTGTCTCCCATCCAGCCACTGCTGAATCCATTTCACTACCTCAATATTAATACCTAATGATTGAACCTTCCTAACTAACCTTCCATGTGGGACCTTGTCAAAGGCCTTACTGAAGTCCCTATAGACAACATCCACCGCTTTACCCTTGTCAGCATTCCTAGTTACCTCTTCAAAATATTCAATAAGATTTGTCAAACATGACCTTCCACGCACAAATCCATGTTGACTGTTCCTAATCAGACCCTCTCTATCCAGATAATTATATATACCATCTCTAAGAATACTTTCCATCAATTTACCCACCACTGACGTTAAACTCACAGGCCGATAATTGCTAGGTATACTCTTAGAACCCTTTTTTTAAACAATGGAACAACATGAGCAATATGCCAATCCTCTGGCACCATCCCTGTTTCTAATGACATTTGAAATATTTCTGTCAGAGCCCCTGCTATTTCCACACTAACTTCCCTCAGGGTCCTAGGGAATATCCTGTCAGGACCCGGAGACTTATCCACTTTTATATTCCTTAAAAGCTCCAGTACTACTACTACTTTAATCATCATAGTTTCCATAACTTCCCTACCAGTTTCCATAACTTCCCTACCTGTTTCCCTTATCTTACACAATTCAATATCCTTCTCCTTAGTGAATACCGAAGAAAAGAAATTGTTAAGAATCTCCCCCCTCTCTTTTGGCTCCATGCATAGCCGTCCACTCTGATTCTCTAAGGGACCAATTTTATCCCTCACTATCCCTTTGCTGTTTATATAATGGTAGAAACCCTTTGGGATTTATTTTCACCTTACTTGCCAAAGCACCCTCATATCTTCTTTTAGCTTTTCTAATTTCTTTCTTAAGATTCTTTTTACATTCTTTATATTCCTGGAGCACCTCATTTACTCCATGCTGCCTATATTTATTGTAGCGCTCTCTTTTTCCCGAACCAAGTTTCCAATATCCCTTGAAAACCATGGATCTCTCAAACTTTTAACCTTTCCTTTCAACCTAATAGGAACATAAAGATTCTGTACTCTCAAAATTTCACCTTTAAATGACCTCCATTTCTCTAGTACATCCTTCCCATAAAACAAATTGTCCCAATCCACTCCTTTTAAATCCTTTCGCATCTCCTCAAAGTTAACCTTTCTCCAATCAAAAATCTCAATCCTGGGTCCAGTCCTATCCTTCTCCGTAATTATATTGAAACTAATGGTATTGTGATCACTGGACCCAAAGTGCTCCCCAATACATACCTCCATCACCTGCCCTATCTCACTCCCCAACAGGAGATCCAACACTGCCCCTTCTCCAGTTGGTACCTCTATGTATTGCTGCAAAAAACCATCTTGCACACATTTTACAAACGTCAAACCATCCAGCCCTTTTACAGTATGGGCTTCCCAGTCTATGTGTGGAAAATTAAAATCTCCCACAATCACAACCTTGTGCCTACTACTAATATCGGCTATCTCCTTATAAATTTGCTCCTCCAATTCTCGCTCCCCAGTTGGTGGTCTATAATACACCCCCATAAGTGTTACTACACCTTTCCCATTCCTCAATTCCACCCAAATAGCCTCCCTAGACGAGCTGTCTAATCTAGCCTATCAGAGCACCGCTGTAATATTTTCTCTGACAAGCAATGCAACCCCTCCCCCTCTTGTCCCTCTGATTCTATCACACCTGAAGCAATTAAATCCAGGAATATTTAATTGCCGAGCAATGCAACCCCTCCCCCTCTTGTCCCTCCGATTCTATCACACCTGAAGCAATTAAATCCAGGAATATTTAATTGCCAATCACACCCCTCCTGTAACTATGTTTCACTAATAGCTACCACATCATACTTCCAGGTATCAATCCATGCTTTAAGCTCATCCACCTTACTTACAATGCTCCTAGCATTAAAATAAATGCATTTTAGAAATTTTCCACCTCCTGCTCTCTGTTTATCACTAACTATGCAAACAATTTTACTATTTTCTTTTTCTTCCTTCTTCCTTACATCTGTTCCTACACTCTGGTTCCCCTCCCCCCTTGTATCTAGTTTAAATCCACCGGAGCCTCTCTAGCAAACCTACCCACAAGAATATTTGTCCCCCCCCAGTTCAGATGTAGACCATCCTGCCGGAACCAGTCCCACCTTCCCTGGAAAACTGCCCAATTATCTATAAATCTGAAGCCCTCCCTCCTGCACCATGTCTTCAGCCATGTGTTGATCTGCGCTATCTCACTATTTCTAAACCCGCCTGTACGTGGCACTGGTAGCAATCCTGAGATTGCTATCCTGGAGATCCTGTCCTTCAACTTGGCGCCTAACTCCCTAAACTCACCTTTCAGGACTTCCTCACTCTTCCTACCCACGTCATTGGTCCCTACATGGACCACGACATCCAGCTGCTCACCGTCCCTCTTGAGAATACTGAGAACTCGATCCGAGATATCGCGGACCTTGGCACCAGGGAGGCAACAGACCATCCGGGATTCTCGATCTCTTCCACAGAACCTCTTATCTGTCCCCCTAACTATCAAATCCCCTATCACTACTGCTCTTCTCTTTTCCCTCCTTCCCTCCTGAGTTGAGGGTCCCATCTCGGAGCCAGAGACGTGACCACTGCAACTTGTCCCTGGTAGGTGTCCCCATCAACAGTATCCAAAACGATGTACTTATTATTGGTGGGAACAGCCACAGGGATGCTCTGCTCATTCTGTATCTTCCCCTTCCCTCTCCTGTCAGTCACCCAGTTACCTGCCTCCTGACTTTTAGGGGTGACTGTCTCCCTGTAACTCCTGTTTATTTCTGCCTCTGCCTCACAAAGGATCCAAAGTTCATCCAGCTCCAGTTCCAGAGGTACTTGGAGACTAACGTTAAAATAAGTCAAAGTTAGGATGGTTTCTGTGAAGGGAAATCTTGCTTGACAAATCTTTTGGAGTTCTTCGAGGAAGTAACAAGCAGAGTGGACAAAGAAGAGGCAATGGATGTTATTGACTTAGATTGTGATAAGGTGCCACACATGAGGCTGCTTAACAAAATAACAGATACTGGCATGGATAGAGGAATAGCTGACAGGCAGGAAGCAGTGAGTGGGAATAAAAGTGTTTTTTTCTGGTTGGCTGCCCGTGACTAGTGGTGTTCCTCAGGGGTCAGAATTTGGACCGCTGCTTTTCACATTGTTTGTCAATGATTTAGAAACATAGAAAACCTACAGCACAATACAGGCCCTTTGGCCCACAATGCTGTGATGAACATGGGCTTACTTTAGAAATTACCTAGGGTTACCCATAGCCCTCTATTTTTCTAAGCTCCATGTACCTGTCCAGAAGGTTCTTAAAAGATCCTTTTATACCTGCCTCCACCACAGTCACCGGCAGCCCCATTCCATGCACACACCACTCTGTGTAAAAAAACTTACCCCTGACAGTTCCTCTGTACCTACTTCCAAGCACCTGAAAACTATGCCCTCTCGTGTTAGCCATTTCAGCCCTGAGAAAAAGCTTCTGACTACCACACGATCAATGCCTCTCATCACCTTATACACCTCTATCAGGTCACCTCTCATCCTCCGTCACTCCAAGGAGAAAAGGCCAAGTTCACTCCCTATTCTCATAAGGCATGCTCCCCAATCCAGGCAACATCCTTGTAAATCTCCTCTGCACCCTTTCTATATTTTCCACATCCTGTAGTGAAGTGACGAAAAATGAGCACAGTACTCCAAGTGGGGTCTGACCAGGGTCTTATAAAGCTGTAACATTACCTCTCAGCTCTTAATCCCACGATTGATGAAGGCCAATGCACCGTATGCCTTCTTAACCACAGAGTCAACCTGCGCAGCAGTTTTGAGTGTCCTATGGACGCAGACCCCAAGATCCCTCTGATCCTCCACACTGCCAAGAGTCTTACCATTAATACTATATTCTGCCATGATATTTGACCTACCAAAATGAACCATCTCACACTTATCTCTCCATCTGCCACTTCTTAGCCCAGTTTTGCATCCTATCAATGTGCCACTGTAACCTCTGACAGCCCTCCACACTATCCACAATACCCTCACCTTTGTGTCATCAGCAAATTTACTAACCCATCCCTTCACTTCATCATCCAGGTCATTTATAAAAATCACAAAGAGAAGGGGTCCCAGAACAGATCCCTGAGGCACACCACTGGTCACCGACCTCCATGCAGAATATGACTCCTCTACAACCATCTTTTGCCTTCTGTGGGCAAGCCAGTTCTGGATCCACAAAACAATGTCCCTTTGGATCCCATGCCTCCTTACTTTCTCAATAAGCCTTGCATTGGGTACTTTATCAAATGCCTTGCTGAAATCCATATACACTACATCTACTGCTCTTCCTTTATCAATGTGTTTAGTCACATCCTCAAAAAATTCAGTCAGGCTTGTAAGGCACGACCTGCCTTTGACAAAGCCATGCTGACTATTCCTAATCATATTATCTCTCTCCAAATGTTTATAAATCCTGCCTCTCAGGATCTTTTCCATCAACTTACCAACCACTGAAGTAAGGCTCATTGGTCTATAATTTCCTGGGCTATCTCTACTCCCTTTCTTGAATAATGGAACAACATCTGCAACCTACAATCGGCAAGATCCTTTTCCGTAGTGAATACAGAAGAAAAGTATTCATTAAATACCTCTGCTAACTCTTCTGGTTCCATACACACTTTTCCACTGTCACACTTGATTGGTCCTATTCTCTCACGTCTTATCCTCTTGTTCTTCAAATACTTGCAGAATGCCTTGGGGTTTTCCTTAATCCTGCTTGCCAAGGCCTTCTCATGGCCCCTTCTGGCTCTCCTAATTTCCTTCTTAAGTTCCTTCCTGCTAGCCTTATAATCTTCTAGATCTCTATCATTACCTAGTTTTTTGAACCTTTTGTAAGCTTTTGTTTTTTTCTTGACTAGATTTACAACAGCCTTTGTACACAATGGTACCTGTACCCTACCATCCTTTCCCTGTCCCATTGGAACATACCTATGCATAACGCCACGGAAATATCCCCTGAACATTTGCCACATTTCTGCCATACATTTCCCTGAGAACATCTGTCTCCAATGTATGCTTCCAAGTTCCTGCCTGATAGCTTGATATTTCCCCTTACTCCAATTAAATGGAGTAACTTTCCTAACTTGTCTGTTCCTATCCCTCTCTAACGCTATGGTAAAGGAGACAGAATTGTGATCAGAATTTAGATAATGGAATCGATGGCTTTGTAGCCAATTTTGTGGATGATACAAAGATAGGTGGAGGGGTACGTAATGCTGAGGAAGCAATGCAATTGCAGCAGGACTTTGACTAATTGGAAGAATAGGTAAAAAAGTGGCAGATGGAATACAGTGTTGGTAATGTATGATAATGCATTTTGGTAAAAGGAACAATAGTGCAGACTGTTATCTAAATGGGGAGAAGGTTCAAACATCAGAGGTACAGAGGGACTTTGGAATCCTCATGCAAAACTCCCAGAAGTTTAAGTTACAGGTTGAGTCTGCGGTACAGAAGGTAAATGCAAAGTTGGTATTTATTTCAACGGGAATAGAATATAAAAGCAAGGAGGTAATGCAGAAGCTTTATAAGACACTAGTCTGGCCACACTTGGAGTATTGTCAACCATTTTGGGCCCATGTCTCAGAAAGGATGTGCTGTCATTGGAGAGAGTCCAGAGGAGGTTCACGAGGATGATTCTGGGAATGAAGGGGTTAACATATAAGGAGCATTTGGCAGTTTTGGGCCTGTACTCACTGGAATTTAGAAGAATGCAGGGGGGATCTCATTGAAACCTACCGAACGTTGAATGGTCTGGCTGAGGTGGATGTGGAGAGGATGTTTCCTATTGAGGGGGTATCCAGAACTAGAGGGCACAGCCTGAAAATTGAGGGGTGACCTTTTCGAACAGAGGTAAGAAGGAACTTTTTTTAAGCCATAGAACAGTGAGTCTGTGGAATGCTCTTCTCCAGACTGCAGGGGGGCCAAGTCCCTGCGTATATTTAAGGTGGAAGTTGATAGTTTCCTGATCGGTCAGGGCATCATAGGGTATGATGATAAGGCAGGTGTCTGGGGTTGAGTGGGATCTGGGATCAACGATGATGTAATGACGGAGAGGACTCAATGGGCTGAATGGCCTAATTCTGTTATCCTGTCTTATGGTTTTATCATCTTATGGACTTGATCATACTTTTGGAATGTCAGGTTTCATTGTAATTAAAATGAAGGAACTGATATATGTGATGAATACAGCACTTTTCCAGATATGTGAAGCTGAAAGATAAATTTTAACAAGAGAACAAAAGAAAATGTGGGAAGAATTAGCAGCCATCAAATATTTTGCTGTTTGTCTCTTCACAGAGTGGAAATGTTGGTGTAATACCTGCATTTATTGCTCACCCTTTCTTACTCTATAATGGAGTAGCTGTTTCATAAGGCAGCTAACATTCTTCCAGAGATTTATGGACCAGTTGCACAAGTTGCACCCGATAAGATTTCTTTCGTTCCCCAGGTGATCAGGGTGTTTGGAGTTTTCTACCTGGACATCTATAGATGGTTGGTTATTGAGTATATTCAAGATTGATAGCACAATAAGGGAATCTGAGGACAGCATTGAAGATGGAGATGTCATGGAAGATTAGCCTAGTTATTATTGGATAGGGGAGAGTGCTTGATGGGATATGCACTCCTATTTTGTACATTTATGTCTTTAAATTCAGTCTAAGCAGAAAATTCCCTAAACATGCAGTGGTTTCCTTAGTTCTACATGGAGAGATCACAGAAACAAACATGCTGCTCCCTTTATTCCTCCCTTTCCCCTTCAGAAACTGGGCTCAGGCTACATATTGAATGTCAAACATAAACTTTAGTTATTGCGGCATCTCCTACTTATTGTTTAGACTGTATATTTTAGCTACTTCCTTGCCTACAAAGGAAGTAAGAAAATCTTTTGAAAAAACAACAGAAGGTATTTGAGTGTAGCTATAAATGCTTGTGACAACTTGGTCCTCAAGAATTTTCTGTGTAAGCATTTTTGATTTCCTTTTGCAGTTAAAGACCATAAGATATAGGAGCAGAATTCGGCCATTTGGCCCATTGAGTCTGCTCCACCATTTCATCATGGCTGATCCATTTCCCTGTCAGTCCCAATCTCCTGCTTTCTCCCCGTATCCCTTCATGCCCTGACCAATCAATAATCTATCAACTTCTGCCTTAAATATAGATGAAGACTTTGCTTTCACAACCACCTGTGGCAACAAATTCCACAGATTCACCACTCTCTGACTAAAAACAAAATTCCTCCTCATCCCCATTCTAAAATGACGCCCTTCTATTCTGAGGCTGTGACCTCTGATCTTAGACTCTCCCACCATAGGAAACACCATCTCTGCATCCACTCTGTCTAGACCTTTCACCATTTGATAGGTTTCAATGAGATCCTCCCTCATTCTTCTGAATTCCAGTGAGTACAGGCCCAGAGCCATCAAATGCTTCTAATATGACAAGCCTTTCACTCCTGGAATCATTCTTGTGAACCTCCTCTGAACCCTCTCCAATGTCAGCACATCCTTTCTTAGATAAGGACCCCAAAACTGCTCACAATACTCCAAATGAGGCCACTGCAGTGCCTTATAAAGCCTCTATATTACATCCTTGCTTTTACATTCTAGTCCTCTCTAAATGAATGCTAACATCACATTTGCATTCCTCACCAGTGGCTCAACGCACAAATTAAACTTTAGGGAATACTGCACGAGGATTCCCACGTCCCCTAACTAAGGAGCAGTTAACTAAGGAGCAGGACAATGTAAAGGTTAAAATAAAGATTAACCTTATTGGTCACATGTACATTGAATCATTGAAACATACAGTGAAATGCATCATTTGTGTCAAAACCCGGCATTGTCCGAGGATGTGATGCGGGTAGCCCACAGGTCTAACCATGGTTCTGGTGCCAACATAGCATACCCACAACTTACCAACCCTAACCCATACACCTCTGGAATGAGGAAGCCAGAGCGCCCAGAGGAGAATGTACAAACTCTTTACAGGCAAAGTTGGGAATTGAACCGCAATTGCTAATTGTTACACTGTAATAGTGTTACGCTAACTTTTGCACTACCATGCCTGCCTTAGAATAAAATAGAATATTTACTTCTTACGTCCAAAGGAGTAAAAATCTTTCTGTTGCGTCTCTGTCCCTATGTACAAGCAATAAGGAAGGGAAATGTGCCCAGACACTCAGATTGTATACACAGTTGTTTTGTATATGTGTATGTACAGTCAGGTACACAATCAGATCAATGCGTATTGATCAATCTGATGGTCTGGTGAAGGAAGCTGTCCTGGAACCTGTTGGTCCAGGCCTTAATGCTGTGGTACAGTTTGCCAGATGGTAGCAGCTGAAACAGTTTGTGGTTGGGGTGGCTGGAGTCCCTGTTGATCCTCCAGGCCCCTTTTATGCACCTGCTGCTGTAAATGTCCGAAATAGAGGGAGGTTCACAACTACAGATGCACTGGGCTGTCCGCATTACTCTCTGCAGTGCCCTGTGATTGAGGGAAGTACAGTTCCCATACCAGGGAATGACACAGCCAGTCAGGATGCTCTCGATGGTGCCCCTGTAGAAAGTCCTGAGGATTTGGGGACTCTTGCCAAACTTCTTCAGCCATCTGAGGTGAAAGAGGTGCTCTTGTGCTTTTTTTTTACCACATAGTCAGTACATACAGTCCAGGTGAGATCCTCAGTGATGTGTATACCAAGGAAATTGAAACTACTTACCCTTTCCACTACAATCTCATTGATGTCAATAGGGGTTAGTCCGTCTCTAATCCTCCTGTAATCCACAATCAACTCCTTCATTCTTTCAACATTGAGGGAGAAGTTGTTTTCTTGCCACTACTGTGTCAGGATGATGACGTCTTCTCTGTAGGCTGTTTCATCTTTGTTGGAAATAAGGCCTATCAATGTCGTGTTATCTGTTAATTTGATCAGCAGATTGAATCTGTGCATGGCCATACAGTTGTAGATGTACAGGGAGTAGAGGAGGGGGCTCAGACACAGCCCTGTGTTGAGTGTCAGAAGGGCAGAGGTGAGGGAGCCCATCCTTTACCACCTGCCGGTGATCAGTCAGGAAATCCAGGAAGCCGAGGTCTCTGGGCTTCTTGATGAGCCTGGGGGGTATTATGGCATTGAATGCAGAACTGTTTCCAAGAACAACATTCTCACATAAGCATTCTCCACGTGTGTAAGGACGGCGTGTAGTGCTGTGGCTATTGCATCATCTGTCGATCGGTTATGTTGGTAGGCAGATTGCAGGGGTTCCAGTGTTCTGGAAGGTTCCAATGAAGTATAGTTACTGACAAGGTTAATTAAGGAACAGAACAATGTCAATATCAAAAGCATTGCCTCCATTCTGAGTTGTGTCCAGTTGGACTGTCTGTACAGAGGGCTAAGTATAGGGGACAAGGAGGATGTATGTATACAGATTAATAGAAGTAACAGTGGAAAAATCTTTACAAGATTAAAATTCTAATTGTCTCAGTTCATAGTGGCAGCATTCTTAAGACTGAACTGCTTTCTTTAAATTCCCAGCAGAAATACGAGGGGTGGTTGATAAGTTCATGGCCGAAGGTAGAAGGAGTCAATTTTAGAAAACCCAGTACATTTATTTCTCAACATAGTCCCCTCCTACATTTACACACTTAGTCCAGCGGTCGTGGAGCATACGGATCTTGGACCTCCAGAAAGTTCCCACAGCAGGGGTGATTGATAGGTTCGTGGCCCAAGGTAGAAGGAGATGAGTTATACAGCTCTCATTACATGCACATGCAGTTCAACTCTTTGAGTGATTTTGCAGAAAGACCATAAGAACATAAGACAAAGGAGCAGAAGTAGGCCATTCGGCCCATCGAGTCTGCTCTGCCATTTTATCATGAGCTGATCCATTTTCTCCTATTTAGTCCCACTCCCCTGCCTTCTCACCATAACCTTTGATGCCCTGGCTACTCAGATACCTATCAATCTCTGCCTTAAATACACCCAATGACTTGGCCTCCACTGCCACCCGTGGCAACAAATTCCATAGATTCAGCACCCTCTGGCTAAAAAAATTTCTTCGCATTTCTGTTCTGAATGGGCACCTTTCAACCCTCAAGTCATGCCCTCTCGTACTAGACTCCCCCATCATGGGAAACAACTTTGCCACATCCACTCTGTCCATGCCTTTCAACATTCGAAATGTTTCTATGAGGTCCCCCCTCATTCTTCTAAACTCCAAGGAATACAGTCCAAGAGCAGACAAATGTTCCTCATATGTTAACCCTCTCATTCCAGGAATCATTCTAGTGAATCTTCTCTGTACCCTCTCCAACGTCAGCACATTCTTTCTTAAATAAGGAGACCAAAACTGCCCACAGTACTCTAAGTGAGGTCTCACCAGCGCCTTATAGAGCCTCAACATCACATCCCTGCTCCTATACTCTATTCCTCTAGAAATGAATGTCAACATTGCAGTCAAAAGTTTGAAGTTAATAACTCATCAGTTAACAACTCATCAGGGGTGATTGATAAGTTCGTGGCCTAAGGTAGAAGGAGATGAGTTATTAACTTCAAGCTTTCTGCATAGTCACTGAAAGAGTTGAACTGCATGTGCATTTAACGAGAGCTGTACAGCTCATCTCCTTCTACCTTAGGCCACGAACTTATCAATCACCCCTGCTGTGGACACTTTCTGGAGGTCCAAGATCCGTATGCTCCACGACCGCTGGACTAAGTGTGTAAATGTAGGAGGGGACCATGTTGAAAAATAAGTGTGCTAGGTTTTCTAAAATTGACTCCTTCTACCTTAGGCCAATGAACTTATCAATCACCCCTCGTACTTCAGATGCTGGAAACTTAATATAGAAATAAAATGCTGGAGGTACACAACAGGTCAGGAAGCGTCAGTGGAGAGAGAAGCAGACATAACATTTCATATTCTGACACATCTGTGTGGCTCCTCTTTCCAAGATGTTGTTTCAAATGTTCTCTCTCCAAAGGTACAGCTTCACCTGCTTGAAATCTCCTGCATATTTTAATTCCCTCTTTATCAGAGAAATTGTTTTGCTCTTTGATGTGATGAGTGATATTGCAATGGTGAACAGCATCAGAGGGCCCTGGATGGAATGACAAGATTTCTTATCCATAACTATTAAGTTACATAGTAGATCTAAGTTTCTGCAACTTGTGATATAACTTCAAGATGATTAGTGGATAGAAATTGTTATAGTTATAGAGTTATACAGCATGAAAATAGATTTTTCAGTCCATATGCTGTCCATACTGACTAATATGTTTATTGAAGTTAGTCCTGACGAAGGGTCTCGGCCTGAAACATCGACTGTACCTCTTCCAATAGATGCTGCCTGGCCTGCTGCATTCACCAGCATTTTGGGTGTGTTGCCTATATGCCTGCATTTGGCCTATATTACTTTATCTGCTACCTACTCGTGTACTCATTGCCCCTACTGATGAAGGCAAGCCTGACATATATCTGCTTCATCACCCTGTCTGAATGTGTCACCACGTTCAGAGAATGACATTGTTGCACTCGTAGGCCTCTCTCTTCCACACCACTCCTCATTGTATATATGGCATCTGCCACCCCTTTGCCCACTTTCCCTAATGATCTGTTGTTACCTCAGATAACCTTCTTCACTGCCCACCATGCCACCAATTTTCTTATCACTTGAAAATCATGCTACCTACGTCCTCATCCAAATTGTTAATATACAATATATGACCAATAACAGGGTCCCCAACCCCGATCCCTGCAGTGCACCACTGGTCAGAAGCCTTGTTCTAAAAAACAACCCTCCAGCCACCAAGTCAGCTTTGTGTCAAGTTGGCTAGCTCACCCTGAATCCATTCAGATCAGTCTGCCATGTGCAATCCTGTGAAAAGGTCTTGCTAAAATCCATGCAAGCAAAATCTACCAATCTGCCATTATCACTCCTGTTGGTTATCTCTTTAAAAAATTTGTGAGACTTGATTTTCCACACATAAAATCATGCCGCTTATCCCCAACCAGTCGTTGCCTTTTCAATTACATATAGATGCTGCCTTTTCAGAATCTCTTTCAGTAGCTTTTTCACCATTGATGTCTAGCTCACTAGTTTGAACCTGCAGCCTTTAGTGTTACAGCCTGTCATACCAGCCCAAGGCAGTTACTGATTACACACATCAAACTCTCATAGTGCAAGCTGAATAACTGATCAAGCAACCTGCACTTTATCAATAGTACTATGATTGCTTTTCCCTATTACCACAGCATGGCTTATCAAGACAGCCATGCGATTTAGTCATATTGTCATTAATCTGTAATTTCATCCACTTTTCTGCCTGATCTCCAGATCGCTCGTTTCTTAAAAATCTCATTGACCATGGTCAGTGAATGATCATCTGAGATTTCTGAGGCTGAAAATTCCAAAGTTGTATAATTCACTGAGTAAATAAATTTCTCCTCATTTCAATCCTATATGCCTGACTATTGATCCTAAAATGACCTCCTTTTATTCTAGAATATCCAGTTCATGGAAACAGCCAGTCAATATCTACCCCATCAATTCTTCCATCTCCTTTAGATCTCTCTGCACAACAGTGCACAACTCCTCCATAAATCTCTTCCAATTTGGGGCTACTCATCTGACTATCACTTGGCCCCCGATTTCAACCAAGTATCTGTTTCTTCAACACTCTTTGCTGCTCCCAAATTCCAACTTCCCCCAGTGTCAGTTGCTGTACTAGAGACAAACGCCTGTTCCATTAGTAGGCTGAAAAAGTCCGTCCATGTGGACACACAAGTGACTGCAGATGCTGGAATCTGGAGCAAAAAACAATCTGCTGGAGGAACTCAGTGGGTCAACCAGCATGAACCGGATTTGATCAGGGACCTCGAGGTAAAGGAGCCATTAGGAGATAGTGACCATAATATGGTAAGTTTTAATCTACAATTTGAGAGGGAGAAGGGAAACTCGGAAGTGTCAGTATTACAGTTGAACTATGGTGCTATGAGGGAGGAGCTGGCCAAAGTTCAATGGAACAATACTCTAGCAGGGATGACAGTGGAACAGCAATGGCAAGTGTTTCTGGGAATAATGTGGAAGGTGCAGGATCAGTTTGTTCCAAAGAGGAAGAAAGATCCTAAGGGGAGTAAGGGGAGGCCGTGGCTGACAAGGGAAGTAATGGACAGTATAAAAATAAAAGAGAGGAGGTATAACATAGCAAAGACGAGTGGGAAGCCGAAGGATTGGGAAACTTTTAAAGAGCAACAGAAGGTAACTAAAAAGACAATACGCGGAGAAAAAATGAGGTACGAAGGTAAACTAGCCAAGAATGTAAAGAAGGATAGTAAAAGCTTCTTTAGGTATGTGAAAAGGAAAAAAATAGTTAAGACCAAAATTGGGCCCTTGAAGACAGAAACGGGTGTATTTATTATGGGGAACAAAGAAATGGCAGACGAGTTGAACAGGTACTTTGGATCTGTCTTCACTAGGGGAGACACAATCTCCCAGATATAATAGTGGCCAAAGGACCTAGGGTAATGGATGAACTGAAGGAAATTTATATTATGCAGGAAATGGTGTTGGATAGGCTATTGGGTCTGAAGGCTGATAAGTCCCCGGGACCTGATGGTCTGCATCCCAGGGTACTTAAGGAGGTGGCTTTAGAAATCATGGACACATTGATAATAATTTTCCAATGTTCTATAGATTCAGGATCAGTTCCTGTGGATTGGAGGGTGGCTAATGTTGTCCCATTTTTCAAGAAAGGAGGGAGAGAGAAAACAGGGAATTATAGTCATAGCCATAGTCTTACTTTATTGATCCCGAGGGAAATTGGTTTTCGTTACAGTTGCACCATAAATAATAAACAGTAATAGAAATAGTAATATTACTATTAGTAAATAGTGAATAGTAATAGTCATAGAAATAATAAATAGTAATAGAATAGTAATAGAAAATAGTAATAAATAGTTAAATAGTAATATGTAAATTATGCCAGTAAATTATGAAATAAGTCCAGGACCAGCCTATTGGCTCAGGGTGTCTGACCCTCCAAGGGAGGAGTTGTAAAGTTTGATGGCCACAGGCAGGAATGACTTCCTATGACGCTCTGTGTTATATCTCAGTAGAATGAGTCTCTGGCTGAATGTACTCCTGTGCCCAACCAGTACATTATCTAGTGGATGGGAGACATTGTCCAAGATGGCATGCAACTTGGACAGCATCCTCTTTTCAGACACCACCATCAGAGAGTCCAGTTCCATCCCCACAACATCACTGGCCTTACGAATGAGTTTGTTGATTCTGTTGGTGTCTGCTACACTCAGCCTGCTGCCCCAGCACACAACAGCAAACATGATCGCACTGGCCACCACAGACTCGTAGAACATCCTCAGCATCGTCCAGCAGATGTTAAAGGACCTCATTCTCCTCAGGAAATAGAAACAGCTCTGACCCTTCTTGCAGACAGCCTCAGTGTTCTTTGACCAGTCCAGTTTATTGTCAATTCGTATCCCCAGGTATTTGTAATCCTCCACCATGTCCACACTGACCCCCTGGATGGAAACAGGGGTCACCGGTACCTTAGCCCTCCTCAGTCTACCACCAGCTCCTTAGTCTTTTTCACATTAAGCTGCAGATAATTCTGCTCACACCATGTGACAAAGTTTCCTACAGTAGCCCTGTACTCAACCTCATCTCCCTTGCTGATGCATCCAACTATGGCAGAGTCATCAGAAAACTTCTGAAGATGGCAAGACTCTGTGCAGTAGTTGAAGTCCGAGGTGTAAATGGTGAAGAGAAAGGGAGACAAGACAGTCCCCTGTGGAGCCCCAGTGCTGCTGATCACTCTGTCGGACACACAGTGTTGCAAGCACACGTACTGTGGTCTGCCAATCAGGTAATCAATAATCCATGATACCGGGAAAGCATCCACCTGCATCGCTGTCAGCTTCTCCCCCAGCCGAGCAGGGCGGATGGTGTTGAACACACTGGAGAAGTCAAAAAACATGACCCTCACAGTGCTCGCTGGCTTGTCCAGGTGGGCATAGACACGGTTCAGCAGGTAGACGATGGCATCCTCAACTGAGACCGGTTAGACCTATAGACCGATTAGCCTGACGTCAGTGGTGGGGAAGATGCTGGAGTTAATTATAAAAGATGAAATTACGACACATTTGGATAGCAGTAACAGGATAGGTCCGAATCAGCATAGATTTACGAAGGGGAAATTGTGCTTGACTAATCTTCTGGAATTTTTTGAGGATGTAACTATGAAAATGGACAAGGGAGAGCCATTGGACGTAATGTACTTGGACTTTCAGAAAGCCTTTGATAAAGTCCCACGTAGGACATTAGTGGGCAAAATTAGAGCAAATGGTATTGGGGGCAGAGTACTGACACGGATTGAAAATTGGCTGACTGACTGGAAACAATGAGTAGCGATTAACGGGTCCCTTTCGGAATGGCAGGTGGTGACCAGTGGGGTACCGTAGGGTTCAGTGCTGGGACTGCAGCTGTTTACAATATATATTAATGATTTAGATGAAGGGATTAAAAGTAACATTAGCAAATTTGCAGATGACACAAAGCTAGGTGGCAGTGTGAAATGTGAGGAGGATGTTATAAGAATGCAGGCTGACTTGGACAGGTTGGGTGAGTGGGCAGATGCATGGCAGATGCAGTTTAATGTGGATAAATGTGAGGTTATCCACTTTGGTGGTAAGAACAGAAAGGCAGATTATTATCTAAATGGAGTCAAGTTAGGAAAAGGGGAAGTAAAAGGAGATCTAGGTGTTCTTGTACATCAGTCACTGAAAGCAAGCATGCAGGTACAGCAGGCAGTGAAGAAAGCTAATGGCATGCTGGCCTTCATAACAAGGAGAATTGAGTATAGGAGCAAAGAGGTCCTTCTGCAGCTGTACAGGGCCCTGGTGAGACCACATCTGGAGTACTGTGTGCAGTTTTGGTCTCCAAATTTGAGGAAGGACATTCTTGCTATTGAGGGAGTGCAGCGTAGGTTCACAAGGTTAATTCCCGGGATGGCGGGACTGTCATATGTCGAAAGATTGGAGCGACTGGGCTTGAATACACTGGAATTTAGAAGGATGAGAGGGGATCTGATTGAAATATATAAGATTATTAAGGGATTGGACACGCTGGAGGCAGGAAGCATGTTCCCGCTGATGGGTGAGTCCAGAACCAGAGGCCGCAGTTTAAGAATTAGGGGTAGGCCATTTAGAACGGAGTTGAGGAAAAACTTTTTCACCCAGAGAGTGGTGGATATTTGGAATGCTCTGCTCCAGAAGGCAGTGGAGGCCAAGTCTCTGGATGCTTTCAAGAAAGAGATGGATAGAGCTCTTAAAGATAGCGGAACCAAAGGTTATGGGGATAAGGCAGGAACTGGATACTGATTGTGGATGATCAGCCATGATCACAGTGAATGGCGGTGCTGGCTCGAAGGGCTGAATAGCCTACTCCTGCAACTATTGTCTATTGTCATTTGTGTGAGGAAAAGAAATTCCTGGTCCTGATGCAGGGTCTCAAGCTGGATTTCAACCCGGAATGTCATTAATTCCTTTACTACCAGCAATGTGCTCGACCCATTAAGTTCCTCCAGCAGATTGTTTGTAGATTCATCCACAAGTCATGTGTTGGATCTGGCAGCTGAATTTTGTGTTTACACTTAGGTTTAAAATAAACTTCTGTGTGACACCGTGTTTCCTACTTGTCTGAGGGAGGAGCCCATAGTATCTGAGAAGGAATGTATCCAGGTTCCAGGATGGTTATGGCAAACACTTTCTTCCCATGACTGCCTACTTAATATTGCTTTCTTTCAGACTTTTGAAGCCTCTATTTATGACCCATTAATCAGATTTGACCATATGCTGCAATTTATAGTCATATTTAAATTCACATTTAATTCTTATTACAGTGGATCCTTCTGTAGGAACAAAACAACTGAATTACTAATCCAAGTTTGAGATATAAATGGAACCAGACTGGGTTCTTTTTGACCTCTCACCTCACAATCTTTCTCAAACTTTCCCCTCATAAGCACATCAGTGGTGTTGACAATATCAGAACTCTCGATGTTTTTTTTCCACTGCCCATATAACTTCACGTCCATTAGAAAATTAGTTGGACATAGCTTCAGGGAGACCTTCCTTAATGCAGTTTTGTTTTTTATTAATGACAGGCAGCCTTTTTTCTTAGCTCCCGTTATCAGCAGTTCCTGAGAGGCAGCCTGTCATATTTTCATTTGTCAAGGCATTTAACACTTTGAGTGTGAGGACTGAGGGGTCCCAGCCAGATTAGGGTTGACTGTTTGAACAAATGATATATTGCAGGAAGAGATTATACTTGTACTGTAAAGTGAATTTACAACCAAATATATTCTGTGCATTCAGCAGAGCATCATGCTTAAAAAGTAATCATCTCCCAATGGGAACATTATTGAGCAAAGGGCTGAGCCACTGTACAAACATTATTTATGGGGCAATCATTTTTAATTAATGTTCTGAGATCATAACTGCAAAGAATAAATCACTGAGTGGATGTGACAATAACAATAATACTGAATTAGTATTAGTCCTAGAATTGTATTCTTGTGAAATGCATTAGCGAACTGGAATATTTTTCCCTCTAGGTTTATTTCAATGGCTTCCTTCACCAGGCGGTCCTAAAGGCCACTGGTGCGGCACAATAGTTTTGTGCTGAGGTCAATCCTATGTCCGCTATGAATGCAATGTTCTGCTACCGCTGATTTCTCTGAGTAACCCAAATGGATACACTTCCTGTGCTCCTTGATGTGGGTTTTCACCGCACGTTCTGTTTGAGCGATATACACTGCTCTGCATTCACAAGGAATCCTGTAAACGCCAACCGTCCCGAGTCCCAGGTCAT
This sequence comes from Mobula hypostoma, assembly GCF_963921235.1. Taxonomy (NCBI): domain Eukaryota; kingdom Metazoa; phylum Chordata; class Chondrichthyes; order Myliobatiformes; family Myliobatidae; genus Mobula; species Mobula hypostoma. Next base: position 1,262,422 of record NC_086128.1, read on the forward strand.
CCTTGACCCTCATAAGCTGTGATTTAAGCTCCTTCATGGGTTTGTGGATGGTATTAATCTAGAATTTCTTCAGGATCTTGGCGGTCCTTCCAGTGACTGTGGAAATTCAGGGAAGACAGGCCGTAGCGATGGGTTCCTCCTTGTTGTTAGGTTTCCTGGTTTTTCTGTTGGCCCTTTTAAGGGCCTGATTGATTTCCCCCTTGACGTGGTATAAATACCACTGGACCAGACAGGCATCCCTGATGAAGATGGCAGAGTTTGTCATTGAAACATTGGTTAAAATCAATACTCATAGCCGGCTGGAAGCCCAAGAAGTGTTTATTCAGAATAAGGGCTATTATGAGGCTGGGTTGGCTGCAAAGACACAGTGGGAAGTAGAGATAATGAAGTGTTGGGGTGGGAATGAGTAGTTAAGGATGCTGGTGATTGTTTGGTGGAGTTGTTGTAAGGATGAGAGCTTGAAAAAGAACCATGTACACAACAGGTTAAAGAAGACCTACCTGAGTGAGGTTCCTAGTGTGTAAGTTATTCTCAAAAGGTACATTTAATGTCAGAGAAATGTACACAATATACATCCTGAAATGCTTTTTCTTCACAAACATCCACAAAAACAGAGGAGTGCTCCAAGGAATGAACGACAGTTAAATGTTAGAACCCCAAAGTGCCCCCAAGTCCCCCCTCCCATGCATAAGCGGTAGAAAACCAACAATGACCCTCCACCGAGCACTCAAGCGTGCAGCAAAGCATAATAAAAACACAGACTTGCAGTACCCCAAAGACTACTCGTTCACCCAGTAATTTGACATACCACAGGCTCTCTCTCTCCCTAATAAGGGAAGAAGAGATGTCCCCATTTCACAGTGAGAGGGGAGACATAACAAACAATTCGCTGATTTATGGTGTTAAAAGTCTGTTGTATCACTTTTACCGTACCCTGTGTCTAAAGAACTCAGGTCTCTGGGCACACAGCCAGCAGCCAGCCTGCTGCTTTTGATCTTCTGTGTTCCCCCGCGGTGCAATAGTCAATGGCACTAGCCTTCAATCAGCCCGTCTCCAGAGCCACGAAAACCACTGAAGGCACGCTAATCTTCCAGGCTGCATCCTTGGATGTTGAAAAGTGGCCAGTCGTGAGGCCCTGAGAGCGGGTCCCATTCCTACAAAGAACTGAAGCTGGAGTGTAACTCCAGGTCAGGGTCTTCAAAAGAACCCGGAAAAGGAAAAAAAGAGATATCAAAGGTAGAAATAGAGTTGTTTCTGAAGATGCAAGCAAAGGAGTCGCCGTTAGGCGCCATCATAACAATGCTCTGCCCTCCTGAAGCAAGTTTGACAGGTGTGAAAAGTTTGTTTTGTTTGTGAGCTAACACACCTGCTACGGAAAATCCCAGTGATGGTGTTTCTCTTAAATTTGTGATAGTACCTGTTTCTATCACCATCTCAGACAGCAGATTTACTACATTGGTCCTCAGGACTCATGAGGGCACTCTATTCATTGTGTATTTCCTACCCTTATTAAAGTGCATCACATCACACTGACAGTGTCCATACAAAGTACTCACTCCCTTTGGAAGTTTTCACGCTTTATTGATTTACAACATTGATTCACAATGGATTTAGAACATAGAACATAGAACAGTACAGCACAGTACAGGCCCTTCGGCCCACAATGTTGTGCCAACCCTCAAACCCTGCCTCCCATATAAGCCCCCACCTTAAATTCCTCCATATACCTGTCTAGTAGTCTCTTAAACTTCACTAGTGTATCTGCCTCCACCACTGACTCAGGCAGTGCATTCCACGCACCAACCACTCTCTGAGTAAAAAACCTTCCTCTAATATCCCCCTTAAACTTCCCACCCCTTACCTTAAAGCCATGTCCTCTTGTATTGAGCAGTGGTGCCCTGGGGAAGAGGCACTGGCTATCGATTCTATCTATTCCTCTTATTATCTTGTACACCTCTATCATGTCCCCTCTCATCCTCCTTCTCTCCAAAGAGTAAAGCCCTAGCTCCCTTAATCTCTGATGCATACTTTCTAAACCAGGCAGCATCCTGGTAAATCTCCTCTGTACCCTTTCCAATGCTTCCACATCCTTCCTATAGTGAGGTGACCAGAACTGGACACAGTACTCCAAGTTGTGGCCTAACCAGAGTTTTATAGAGCTGCATCATTACATCGCGACTCTTAAACTCTATCCCTCGACTTATGAAAGCTAACACTCCATAAGCTTTCTTAACTACCTTATCCACCTGTAAGGCAACTCTCAGGGATCTGTGGACGTGTACCCCGAGAACCCTCTGCTCCTCCACACTACCAAGTATCCTGCCATTTACTTTGTACTCTGCCTTGGAGTTTGTCCTTCCAAAGTGTACCACCTCACACTTCTCTGGGTTGAACTCCATCTGCCACTTCTCAGCCCACTTCTGCATTCTATCAATGTCTCTCTGCAATCTTTGACAATCCTCTACACTATCTACAACATCACCTACCTTTGTTTCATCTGCAAACTTGCCAACCCACCCTTCTACCCCTACATCCAGGTCGTTAATAAAAATCACGAAAAGTAGAGGTCCCAGAACAGATCCTTGTGGGACACCACTAGTCACAATCCTCCAATCTGAATGTACTCCCTCCACCACCATCATCTGCCTTCTGCAGGCAAGCCAATTCTGAATCCACCTGGCCAAACTTCCCTGGATCCCATGCCTTCTAACTTTCTGAATAAGCCTACCGTGTGGAACCTTGTCAAATGCCTTACTAAAATCCATATAGATCACATCCACTGCATTACCCTCATCTATATGCCTGGTCACCTCCTCAAAAAACTCTATCAGGCTTGTTAGACACGATCTGCCCTTCACAAAGCCATGATGACTGTCCCTGATCAGACCATGATTCTCTAAATGCCTATAGATCCTATCTCTAAGAATCTTCTCTAACAGCTTTCCCACCACAGACGTAAGGCTCACTGGTCTATAATTACCCGGACTATTCCTACTACCTTTTTTGAACAAGGGGACAACATTCGCCTCCCTCCAATCCTCCGGTACCATTCCCGTGGACAACGAGGACATAAAGATCCTAGCCAGAGGCTCAGCAATCTCTTCTCTCGCCTCGTGGAGCACCCTGGGGAATATTACGTCAGGCCCCGGGGGCTTAACTGTCCTAATGTATTTTAACAACTCCAACACCACCTCTCCCTTAATATCAACATGCTCCAGAACATCAACCTCACTCATATTGTCCTCATCATCATCAAGTTCTCTCTCATTGGTGAATACTGAAGAGAAGTATTCATTGAGGACCTCGCTCACTTCCACAGCCTCCAGGCACATCTTCCCACCTTTATCTCTAATCGGTCCTACCCTCACACCTGTCATCCTTTTTTTCTTCACATAATTGAAGAATGTCTTGGGGTTTTCCTTTACCCTACTTGCCAAGGCCTTCTCATGTCCCCTCCTTGCTCTTCTCAGCCCCTTCTTAAGCTCCTTTCTTGCTTCCCTATATTCCTCAATAGACCCATCTGATCCTTGCTTCCTAAACCTCATGTATGCTGCCTTCTTCCACCTGACTAGATTTTCCACCTCCTTGTCACCCATGGTCCCTTCACCCTACCATTCTTTATCTTCCTCACCGGGACAATTTTATCCCTAACATCCCGCAAGAGATCTCTAAACATCGACCACATGTCCATAGTACATTTTCCTGCAAAAACATCATCCCAATTCACACCTGCAAGTTCTAGCCTTATGGCCTCATAATTTGCCTTTCCCCAATTAAAAATTTTCCTGTCCTCTTTGATTCTATCCTTTTCCATGATAATGCTAAAGGCCAGGGAGTGGTGGTCACTGTCCCCCAGATGCTCACCCACTGAGAGATCTGTGACCTGACCCAGTTCATTACCTAGTACTAGATCTGGTATGGCATTCCCCCTGGTCGGCCTGTCCACATACTGTGACAGTAATCCATCCTGGACACACTTAACAAACTCTGCCCCATCTAAACCCTTGGAACTAATCAGGTGCCAATCAATACTAGGGAAGTTAAAGTCACCCATGATAACAACCCTGTTATTTTTGTACCTTTCCAAAATCTGCTTCCCAATCTGCTCCTCTGTATCTCTGCTGCTACCAGGGGGCCTATAGAATACCCCCAATAGCGTAACTGCTCCCTTCCTGTTCCTGACTTCCACCCATATTGACTCAAAAGAGGATCCTGCTACATTACCCACACTTTCTGTAGCTGTAATAGTATCCCTGGCCAGTAATGCCACCCCTCCTCCTCTTTTTCTGCCCTCTCTATCCCTTTTATAGCACTGAAATCCAGGAATATTGAGAATCCATTCCTGCACTGGTTCCAGCCAAGTCTCTGTAATAGCTACTACATCATAATTCCGGGTATGTATCCAAGCTCTCAGTTCATCACCTTTGTTCCTGATGCTTCTTGCATTGAGGTACACACATTTCAGCCCTTCTACCTTACTGTCTTTAAACCGTTTATTCTGCTTCTCTTTCCTCAAAGCTTCTCTGTATGTTATATCTGGCTTTACTCCATGCACTTCTTTCACTGCTCTATTGCTTTGGGTCCCATCCCCCTTGCAAATTAGTTTAAACCCTCCCGAACCATGCTAGCAAACCTACCTGCAAGGATATTGCTCCCCCTCGAGTTCAGGTGCAACCCATCCAATCTGTACAGGTCCCACTTTCCCCAGAAGAAATCCCAATGATCTAGAAGTCTAAAGTCCTGCTCCCTGCACCAACTCCTCAGCCACGCATTCAACTGCCATCTCCTCCAATTCTTACCATCACTGTCACGTAGCACTGGCAGCAATCCTGAGATCGCCACCCTTGAGGTCCTGTTCTTCAGCCTTCTGCCTAGTTCCCGAAACTCACACTTCAGGACCTTATCCCTCTTCCTGACTATGTCATTGGTACCAACATGTATCAAGGCTTCTGGCTGCTTTCCCTCTTGTACCAGGATGTCGTGCACCCAGTCAGAGACATCCCGGACCCTGGCACCCGGGAGGCAACAAACCATGCGGCTTTTGGCTTTTTTGACACTGATCAATAGAAAAAGACTCTTTCTTGTCAAAGTGAAATACAGATCTCTACAAACTGATCTAAATTAATTATAAATATAAAACACAAAATAATTGATTGCATAAGTATTCACCCCCCTTTAATATGACACACCAAATCATCACTGGTGCAGCCAATTGGTTTTAAAAGTCACATAATTAGTTAAATGGAGATCTGTTTTGGAGACCTGTGTGCAGTCAAGGTGTTCCAATTGATTGCATAAGTATTCACTCCCTTCAAGTCAGTATTTAGTAGATGTACCTTTGGCAGCAATTACAGCCTTGAGTCTGTGTGGATAGGTCTCTATTAGCTTTGCACATCTGGACACTGCAATTTTTCCCCATTCTTCTTTACAAAACTGTTCAAGCTCTGTCAGATTGCATGGGGGTCATGAGTGAACAGCCCTTTTCAAGTCCAGCCACAAATTCTTAATTGGATTGAGGTCTGGACTCTGACTTGGCCACTCCAGGACATTAACTTTGTTGTTTTTAAGCCATTCTGGTGTATCTTTTGGCTTTATGCTTGGGGTCATTGTCTTGCTGGAAAACAAATAGTCTCCCAAATAGCAGTTCTCTTGCAGACTGCATCAGGTTTTCCTCCAGGATTTCCCAGTATCTTACTGCATTCATTTTTCTACCTTCATAAACCTTCCATGGCCTGCTGCAGTGAAGCATCCCCACAGCATGATGCAGCCACCACCATGCGTCACAGTAGGGATGGTGTGTTTTTGATGATATGTGGTGTTTGAGTTATGCCAAACATAGCATTTAGTCTGATGGCCAAAAATCTCAATTGTGGTTTCATCAGACCATAGAACCTTCTTCCAGTTGACTTCAGAGTCTCCCACATGCCTTATGGCAAACTCTAACCAAGATTTCATGTTGTTTTTTTCAACAGTGACATTCTCTTTGCCGCTCTCCCATAAAGCTGTAACTGGTGAAGCACACGGGCAACAGTTGTTGTATGCACAGACTCTCCCATCTCAGCCACTGAAGCTTGTAACTCCTCCGGACTTGTCATAGGCCTCTTGATGGCGTCCCTCACTATTCCCCTTCTTGCACGGTCATTCAGTTTTTGAGGACTGCCTGCTCTAGGAGGATTTACAACTGTGCCACATTCTTTCCATTTCTTGATGATTGACTGAACTATATTCCAAGGGATATTCATTGGCTTGGAAATTTTCTTGTATCCATCTCCTGACGTGCTTTTCAATAACCTTTTTGCAGAGTTGCTTGGAGTGTTCTTTTGTCTTCATGGTGTAGTTTTTGTCAGGATACTGACTCACCAGCAGTTGCACCTTCCAGACACAGGTGTATTTTTACCACAGTCAATTGAAAAATGTAATCAATGTTGTTAAAAATAAAACGTGAAAACTACCAAGGGGTGAATACTTTTTATAGATTTGCAATCAAAATTAGAATCAGGTTTACTATCACTGGCATGTGTCATGAAATTTGTTAACTTAAAAGGCAGCAATTCAATGCAATATATACTGCAATATAGAAGAAATAAATAAGTAAATAATTATGTATAGAAATAATATATATTAAAAAAGTGAGGTAGTGTTCGTAGGTTTAATGTCCATTTAGGAATCGGATGGCAGGGGGGAAGAAGCTGTTCCTGAATCACTGAGTGTGTGCCTTCGGGCTTCTGTACCTCCTACCTGATGGTAACAGTGAGAAAAGGGCATGCCCTGGGTGCTGGAGGTCCTTAATAATGGACGCTACTTTTTTGAGACACCACTCCCTGAAGATGTTCTGGGTACTTTGTAAGCTAGTACCCACGATGGAGCTGACTAGATTTACAACCTTCTGCAGCTTCTTTCGGTCCTGTGCAGTAGCCCCTCCATATCAGACAGTGATGCAGCCTGTCAGAATGCTCTCCATGGTACAACTATAGAAGTGTTTGAGTGTATTTGTTGACATGCCAAATCTCTTCAAACTCCCATTGAAGTAAAGCCGCTGTCTTGCCTTCTTTATAACTACATCGATATGTTGGGACCAGGTTAGATCCTCAGAGATCTTGACACCCAGGAACTTGAAACTGCTCACTCTCTCCCCTTCTGATCCCTCTTTGAGGATTGGTATGTGTTCCGTGGTCTTACCGTTCCCGAAATCCACAATCAGCTCATTCATCTTACTGACGTCGAGTGCCAGGTTGTTGTTGCGACACCATTTCACTAGTTGGCATATCTCACTCCTGTACACCCTCTCGTCACCATCTGAGATTCTACCAACAATGGTTGTATCAGAGTCTCCCACTCTGAAATGAATCTGGCTGCTGCTCCTCGAGCACTGTGTTAGGGATCTGGAGCAACACCTGGATGACCTTAGGCTTGTACATGAGAGTGAGGAGATCATAGATCAGATACAGGGAAGAAGTCACCCCTAAGCTGCAGGAGGTGAGTAGTTGGGTGACTGTCAGGAGAAATGGAAATGCGGATAGGCAGTTAGAGCAGAGCACCCTGTGACCATTCCCCTCAATAATAAATATGCTGTTTTGGATACTGTTGTGGGGGATGACATCCCAGGGGAACGCCACAGAGACTGGGTTACTGGCACTGAGCATGGGTCCGTGGTGTAGAAGGGGAAGAGGGAGAAGAGGGGAGCAGTAGTAATAGGGGATTGAATAGTGAGGGGAACAGACAGGAGATTCTGTGGACGTGAACGGGACACCCGGATAGTATGTTGACTCCCAGGTACCAGGGTCAAGGGCGTCTCGGATTGCGTCCACAACATTTTAGAGAGCCGTCTTGGTACATATTGGTACCAATGACATAGGAAGGAAAAGCAAAGAGGTCCTGAAGAGAGAATTTAGAGAGCTAGGTAGAAAGCTGAGAAGCAGGACCTCCCGGGTAGTAATTTCTGGATTGCTGTCTGTGCCACGCACCAGTGAGGGTAGAAACAGGCTGATATGGCAGATAAATGTGTGGCTGAGAAGCTGGTGTAGGGGGCAGGGCTTCAAGTTCTTGAATCATTGGGATCTCTTCTGGGGGAGGTATGACCTGTTCAGAAGTGATGTGTTGCACCTGAACCCAAGGGCAAGAAATATTCTCATGGACAGTTTTTTACATAGCTGTTGGGAAGGGTGTAAACTAATTTGGATGGGGGTTGGGCACCAGGGACTCAAGATAGGACAGATGTTAAAAAACCAAAGATAGCATGCAGTCAGATTGTCAGGAAAAGCAATCAGATGATAGGACATAACTGCAGCCAGCAGGATTGCAGAATCAAAAAGGGTAACAAATACAGTACTCAAAGTGCTAGATCTCAATGCATGGAGTATAAGAAATAAGGTAGATGATCTTGTTACACGATTTCAGATTGTCAGGTACGATGTTGTGGCCATCACTGAATCGTGGCTGAAGGATGGTTGTGGAAGGTAAACGTCCAAGGTTGCACATTGTATCGGAGAGATAGGAAGACAGGCAGAGGGGGTGACGAGGCTCTGCTGGTAAAGAATGGCATCAAATCAGCAGAACAATGTGGCATAGGATCGGAAGGTGTTGAATCCCTATGGGTTGAGTTAAGAAACTGCAAGGGTAAAAAGGTTTGCTTTTGGATGCAGTGGATGTTGTATATTTGGACTTTCAGAAGGCCTTTCACAAGGTGCCACACATGAGGCTGCTTACCAAGGTAAGAGCCCCTGGTATTACAGGAAAGTTACTGACATGGTTAGAGCATTGGCTGATTGGTAGGAGGCAGCCAGTGGGAATAAAAGGATCCTTTTCTGGTTAGTAGCCAGTGATTAGTGGTGTTCTGCAGGGGTTGGTGTTGGGACCACTTCTTTTTATGCTTTATATAAATGATTTAGATGATGAAAGAGATGGCTTTGTTGCCAAGTTTGCAGATGATACGAGGGGCAAGTAGTGTTGAGGAAACAGGTAGGCCGTAGAATGACGTAGACAGATTAGGAGAATGGGCAAAAAGTGGCAAATGAAATACACTGTTGGAAAATGCATGGTCAGAAATATCCATGTGTAGAAATAAATATGCAGACCATTTTCTAAATGGAGAGAAAGTCCAAACATCTGTAATGCAAAGGAAGTTGGGAGTCCTTATGCAGAACACCCTAATCATTAACTTTCAGGTGGAGTTGGTGGTGAGGAAAGCAAATGCAATGTTCGTAATGTTAGCATTCATTTCAAGAGGTCTTGAATAAAAGAGCAGGGATGTGATGCTGAGGCTTTATGAGGCACTGTTTGATGAGGTTGCTGAGCCTCTGGCAATAATCTTTGCATTATCAATAGGGACAGGAGAAGCACCAGAGGATTGGAACTTTGCAAATGTTGTTCCCTTGTTCAAGAAAGCAATTAGAGATAACCCAGGAAACTATTGATCAGTGAATCTTACTTCAGCGGTGGGCAAGTTGCTGGAGAAGATCCTGAGAGGCAGGATTTATGAGCATTTGGAGAGACATAATCTGATTTGGAATAGTCAACATTGCTTTGTCAAGGGCAGGTCATGTCTTATGAACTTGATTGAATTATTTGAGGATGTAAACAGAACATATCTGATGAAGGTAGAGCGGTGGGTGTAGTGTATATGGATTTCAGCAAGGCATTTGATAAGGTAACCCATGCAAGGCTTATTGAGAAAGTAAGGAGGCATGGGATCCCAGGGGACCTTGCTTTGTAGATCCAGAACTGGCTTGCCCACAGAAGGCAAAGAGTGGTTGTAGATGGGTCATAATCTGCATGGAGGTCGATGACCAGTGGTGTGCCTCAGGGATCTGTTCTGGGACCCCTCCTCTTCGTTATTTTCATAAATGACCTGGATGAGGAAGTGGAGGGATGGATTAGTAAATTTCCTGATGACACAAAAGTTATGGGTGTTGTGGATAGTGCGGAGGGTTGTCAGAGGTTACAGCGGGACATTGATAGGATGCAGAACAGGGCTGAGAAGTGGCAGATGGAGTTCAACCCAGATAAGTGTGAAGTGATTCATTTCGGTAGGTCCAATTTGAAGGCAGAATATAATATAAATGGTAAGACTTTTGGCAGTGTGGAGGATCAATAAGATCTTGGAGTCCATGTTCATAGGACCCTCGAAGCTGCTGTGCAGGTTGACAGTGTTGTTAAGAAGGTGTATGGTGTGTTGGCCTTCATCAACTGTGGGTTTGAAATCAAGAGCCATGAGGTAATGTTACAGCAATATTAGACATTATAATATTTCAGGTGTATGATGTGTAATGTGCTGTAATGTTTCATTGCTAATGTAATGGTTTCTCTGCAGCAGTAATATTTGGGTTATGACTAGAGATAACGGGGCTTTGGAATGTGCGGTGTCCAATGAGAAGTTGTTGTTCTTTCCTATGGGGCTGCAAAAAGGGATTTCACGGTCTTTTATCAGTGAAGATGAAGAGAGAAGACGCGTGGAAAGGATTGGTAGGCCTGCGGACGGAGTGGACTCAAAGTGAGAGACCGATGGTCAGTGACGCTCGGAGGAGGTCAATGGGGGACGAATGGACAGTTCCGTGAGCTCCAATATTTCACTTTAGACTGTTTCATTACAATAGCCCCTTTTCTTTTTTTGTTTCTTTTCTAACCATATAGTCAAATTAAGAATTATAAAGCTCAATCGTTTAATCACATATTGTGTACTGTTTGTTATTTTGTGGTACTATAAGACCACAAGATGTAGGAGCAGAAGTTGGCTATTCAGCCCGCCGAGTCTTCTCTGCCATTCAATCATGGGCTGATCCAATTCTTCCAGTCATCCCCACTCCCCTGACTCCTCCCCAAACCCTTTGATGCCCTGACTAATCAAGAACCTATCTATGTCTGCCTTAAATGCACCCAATGACTTGGCCTCCACAGCCGCTCGTGGCAACAAATTCCATAGATTTACCACCCTCTGACTAAAGTCCCCTGTACTGATTTGTAACAGGGGAACACATCACGCAGCATCCACCCAAACAAGATTTCTTAAGTTTGGCTGGGCTGGGGGCTGTCTTCCTCCTAGATTAAGCCACTAGCTGAACTGAGGGTTGCAGATGTTTCATCAGAGATGGTCAGCTTGGACATAAACTGGAAAGCTTGACTGTCTGCAGTTATTAGATTCAGTGTTGAATCCCAAGGCCATTAATATGTCTACCACCCAACGCTTATTCTTATGACAACGCCAGTAGCATTATACTGTTGTATATTTAACTATGTGTCATGTAAGCACTTTATGTCAACTTGTACATCTACAGAATACTTCTTTATCCATTAATATTACTAACATTAATGGCAATAAATTTGAACTTGAACTTAATTGGCAGTTAGGATGCTATTCTTGGAGCTTAATAGTGGATTTCATTGGAAGAGTGATAGTGTGCAGGGAGAGAAGGATTAGATTTGGAGTGGGATAGAACATAGAACAACGGAGCACAGGAACAGAATGTTCAGCCCACGATGTTTGTGCCAAGTACAACGTCAAATTAAATCCTGCCTCAGTCTGTACTTGAACATATCCCTCCATTCTCTGCATGTTCACGTGCCTGTCTAAAGGGTTCTTGAACACCCCTATCATATTACTATCGTCCCACAGCCCGTACCAGGTCCCCACCACTCTCCATGCTTAAAAATAAACTTGCTTTGCATATCCCCTTTAACCTTCCCCTTTCTCATATTGAAACTATATTCTCTAGTATTTGACAAAGATTCTGACTGTTTAACCTATCTGTGCCGCTCATAATTTTATAAACTTCTATCAATCTCCAATGCTACAGGGAAATTAAATGGGGACATGTGGAATTCAAATAACAGTTACTGGACTTGTAATGGATGTTGGATGGTTTGATTGAAATGCACATAATTCTTATGCAGTATGACCTGGCAGATGTTGAATTGACATTTCCCCTGTAATCCTGTCCAGAAGCAGTACTAATAGTCCTGAATTAACAGATCAGCCAATTCACATATAGAGGGGAAGGGACATCTGTACCCAATGATCAAGTATAACTTTATAATTCACTCCCCAAAAAGGCCATGGGGCACTTAGACTCTGAGTTGCGTAAAGACTGAGGCTCTTCAACACAGAGTTAGATACATTTTCAGGTATTAAGGAAATGAAGTGACATGGGGTGAGAGCAGGAAAATGGCACTCAGGTAAAAGTTCACCCATAATTTTAATGAATGATGGAGCGGTGAACGTCCGACTGGTGAGGTGACATGTGTTATGGCCACAGATTTCACCCATCCAGTTGATGATAGAAAGTGACATGAATGTGATGGGGGAGAAGTTCTGAGAAAGGCTATGTGAAAATGAGATCAAGGTGGAAATTATAAAAGCAAAGATAATAAAATATCCACATTTTTACAACAAAGGAAGTGTTCTGAGTGGACTGAAGCAGTAACTGCTCAATCCTCTGCTGTAGTTTACCTACATGTTTAATTTGGAGCTGGCTAGTGGAGTTAAAGAAGTGGTTCTTTCATACGAGATCCAGGTCAGGCAGGTGAAGTTTGAAAGAGGCTTGATGAGCATCTGTTGAGGGAAGAAGCAAAAGGCTTCAAGGATCCCGCTATGGGATGAAGCTGGAGAGGGAGTGCATATCTGTCATGAAAATGAGGTGACAAACAGGAGAGAATCTGCAGATGCTGGAAATCCAAGAAACACACAGAAAATGCTGGAGGAACTCAGCAAGCCAGACAGCATCTATGGAAAAGAGTGCAGTCGACGTTTCAGGCTGAGACCCTTTGGCAAGACTCACGCTGCTGCTGAGGGGTTTCAGCCCAAACGTCAACTATACGCTTATCCTAAATGCTGCCTGGCCTGCTGAGTACCTCCAGCATTCTGTGTGTGTTGTGTGAAGATGAGGTTATTTAGGCCAGGGAAATGGAAACTATCAAAATAATGGAGGGAGCAGAACTCCTTTAACAAATCCCATGGAAAGTATGGATACCAGAATGAGATATTTGAAATGTTGAAGAGTATAGACTATATCCTTATAAAGACCATAGATTTTTAGAATTTGAATTTAATAATTTCAAATAATAATTAGCTCATTGCGCTCTCTTGTGTGGCAAAGGGACGGGTTGCACTTGTATCCGAAGGGACCAATATTCTTGCAGGCCGGTTTACTAGAGCTATTGGGGTGGTTTAAACTAATATGGTTTAGTTGGGATGGGAACCAGTATGATAGAGCCGAAGATGAGCCAGCAGGTTTACAAGGAGATGATGGATGTATCATGAATGTAAGGAAGGACAAGCCAATGACTGGGTACAAATGCAGACAGAGTAAAGAGTTAAATTGTACCACAGAGGCAAAATTCAAAAGGGCGAAGAATGCGGGACTGAAGAGTAGCATTCAGAATAAGGTGGAGGAACTAATGGCGCAATTAGAGATTGATTGGTATGACATTGTGGGCATCACCGTGTTGTGGATGAAAGGAGGTCATAGTTAGAAGCTTAACATCAAAGGATATACCTTGTATTGAAGGGACAGGCAGGAAGGCACAGGCGGTGGTGTGGCTCTGTTGGTAAGAGATGGAATTACATCTTTAGAAAGAGGTGACATAAGGTCGGAGAATGTTGAATCTTTGTGGGTGGAGTGAAGAAACTGCAAGAGTAAAAAATCCATTATGGGAACCATATATAGGCCTCCAAATAGTAACCTGTGGCCACGCTGATGTGCCACGAGTGAAAGCAACACACCAAGTCGAGCAGGGTCTGGTGGAACTGTTTACTGTTTCAATCCGCGTGCACTTAAGTGCCCGCTCCCAGCATCCCCCGCTCTTTGCAGAGCAGAAGTGACGTCGGCTTCCGGGCCGAGGTCTGCCCTGCACTCAGAGTTCTCTTGGTTGCTGCTGGCTGTGGACTCGCAGGCGACTGCTAGAGCCGGTTCGCTTGCCACGTGGGCGAGCCACCAGATGACCTCCCCCCCAAACTGGCGCTAGGAGGTGCAGAATCCGCAGTCTGCACACTCTCAGTTCTTTTAGGTGGCCGGTCTCGACGTCGTGGGGGTGGCACCACAACCGGGCGTTCAAGGTCCAGATGTGCCGGTTTGAGACGGTCAGTGGTAAAAGTCTCTTCACGATCGCCGATGTCGAGAACGCAGGTCGTCCCATTATGGCGCACCACCTTGTAGGGTCCCTCGTATGGTCGCTGCAGGGGTGGTCTGTGCGCGCCTCGGCGAACGAAAACATACTTGCTCTGTTGTAGTTCCCTGGGCATGAAAGAGGGTGTTGTTCCGTGGTGGGACATCGGGACTGGAGCCAGTGTTCCAAGCCACTCCCGGAGTTTAGATAGGACCCCAGCAGGCGTGTCCTCTGGGCCACAGGGTGCTGACACAAACTCACCGGGAACTGTGAGCGGGGCACCGTAAACAAGTTCGGCCGATGATGCGGCCAGGTCCTCTTTGGGTGCCGTGCGGTTACCAAGCAACACCCAGGGGAGTTCGTCAACCCAGTCTGGCCCTCGGAGGTGTGTCATCAGGGCTGACTTCAAGTGCCTGTGGAAACGTTCCACCAGGCCGTTGGACTGCGAGTGGTAAGCAGTCGTTTGGTGGAGCTGGGTTCCGAGGAGTTGTGTCAGCGCAGACCACAAAGCCGATGTGAACTGCGCACCCCTGTCTGACGTGGGCTGGGCGTCCGAACCGTGCCACCCAGCTGGTAATCAGGGCTCTGGCGCATGTCTCCTTGGCCGTGTCAGCGAGTGGGACAGCTTCCGGCCACCTCGTGAACCTGTCCACCATGGTGAACAGGTATCTCGCTCCTCTCGAAACTGGCACTGGGCCGACGATGTCCATGTGGACATGTTCGAACCTCCTATGTGTCGGCTGGAAGGGTTGCAGTGGGGCCCTCACGTACCTCTGGATTTTGGAGGTTTGACAGTGCGTGCATGTCCTGGCCCAGTGCCCGACCTGCTTGCATAGGCCGTGCCACACAAACCTGTCTGCGATCAGCCGGATGGTCGCCCGGATGGATGGGTGGGTTAAACCGTGCAAGGTGTCAAAAACACGGCCCCTCAAAGCAGTCGGGACAATGGGCCGAGGTTGCCAGGTGGACACATCGCAAAGGAGCTTTGTACCTTCGGGCCCAATGGGTATGTCTTCGAGGCGGAGTCCTGAGACTGCGGTTCGGTACGCCGGCATCTCGCTGTCCCGTTGTTGCACCTTGGCTCACACCACATAATCCACCCCCCGGAGACAGAGAGCACACTAATTGGACGGAGGTTCGTGATAGCGCATCTGGCACTGCGTTGTTCTTCCCGGAGATGTGCTTGATCGTGGTGGTAAACTCCGAGATGTATGACAGATGGCGTTGCTGGCGGCCCAACAACGGGTCCGACACTTTGGCAAACGTGAAAATGAGGGGCTTGTGGTCTGTGAAGACCGTGAACTCCCTCCCTTCCAGGAAATACCTGAAGTGCTGGATGGCAAGGTACAGGGCCAGCAGCTCCCTGTCGAAAGCGCTGTACTTAAGTTCCGGGGGTCGTAGGTGCCGGCTGAAAAAAGCGAGCGGCTTCCACTGGCCTTCAATGAACTGCTCGAGCACGCCGCCAACTGCCGCGTTGGAGGCACCCACAGTGAGGGCAGTGGGGACGTCGACCCGGGGGTGGACCAGGAGTGTGGAGTTTGCGAGTAGGTTCTTGGCTTGTTCGAAAGCCGCCTTCGCCTCCTCTGTCCAGGTGACCTCTTTGACCTTGCCGGACATCAAGCCAAAAAGGGGCCGCATGATCCGGGCCGCTGAGAGCAGGAAACTGTGATAAAAGTTAACCATGCCAATAAATTCCTGCAGGCCTTTAACAGTGCTGGGTCTGGCGAATTGGCGGATGGCTTCAACTTTTGCCGGCAGGGGCACAGCTCCATGGCGGTCGATTCGGTTTCCAAAGAAGTCAATGACAGATAGGCCGAACTGACTGGCACATGACGGGGATGATAACCAGGCCGTAGTCACTTAGTCGGCGGCAGAGCAGGTGTAGATGTGCTAGATGTTCCTGGCGGGAGCGGCTGGCGATAATTATGTCATCCAGGTAGATGAACAGAAAGTCCAGATCTCACCCTACTGCGTCCATCAAGCGCTGGAACGTCTGCGCTGCATTTTTGAACCCGAACGGCATCCTGAGGAACTCGAACAGGCCAAAGGGGGTAATGAGGGCCATCCTGGGTACATCATCCGGGTGGACGGGGATCTGATGATACCCTCGGACCAGGTCAATCTTCAAAAAGATCCGCACCCCGTGCAGGTTGGCCGTAAAGTCCTGGATGTGTGGTACTGGATAGCGATTGGACGTGGTGGCATCGTTCAGCCTCCTATAGTCACCGCATGGTCTCCACCCTCCTGCGGATTTGGGCACCATATGGAGTGGGGAGGCCCACGGGCTGTCGGAACGCCGCACAATCCCCATCTTCTCCATCTTCTTGAATTCCTCTTTCGCGAGGTGGAGCTTGTCGGGCAGTAGCCTGCGGGCCCGGGCGTGAAGGGGAGGTCCCTGTGTGGGGATGTGGTGCATCACGCCGTGCTTGGGGGCTGTTGAGGAACGTCTTCACATCGACCAATTGCTGTCCCTTCAAATCCACGAGCAGGCAGTGTGCGCGGAGGAAGTCCGCACCTAGCAATGGCTGTGACACTGCAGCCAGTGTAAATGTCCATGTAAAGCGGCTGGAACCGAACTGCAAGGGGATGGTTCTTGTACCGTAGGTGCGGATGGTGCTGCTGTTGGTTGCCGTAAGTTCCGATCCTGTTCTTCTAGTTTGGGTATCGTGGCTCGAGGGGGGTAGGACACTGATTTCCGCCCCCGTGTCCACCAGGAATCTTCGCCCGGAGCGCTTGTCCCAAACGTAGAGGAGGCTATCACAGTGACCAGCCGCCGTAGCCATCAGCGACGTCTGGTCCTGGTGTTTCCCTGGAACGAGCATGGTGGTCGGCAGCGGTGGGCCCTGGAACCCCACCTTTGATGATAAAAACACCAAGACTCAGAAGTGGTGCCGTCCCTTGGTGTGTGTGTTACGTGCTCCACTGCTGGGATGTGGGAGGGCTGGGCTTTCGGCCGTGTCGCAGCACTAATTTCGATGGTAGTTCCGCCATTTTGTTTGGTGCACCAAAGCACGTCTGCACGGGCAGCCACCCTGCGCGGGTCTCTGAAGTCTTCATCTGCTAGCAAGAGGTGGATGTCTTCTGGCATTTGCTCCAAGAAGATCTGTTCAAAAAGCAGGCAAGGCTTATGGCCGCCTGCCAGTGCTAACGTGTCGTTCATCAGGGCTGATGGCGCGCGGTCGCCCAGGCCGTCCATATGCAGTAACCACACAGCCTGTTCCCGGTGGGAGAGGCCAAATGTGCGGATTAACAGGGCCTTGAGTGCCTCGTACCTGTCTGTTGCCGGGGGCTGATGCATAAAGTCGATAACGCAGCCCGCTGCCTCCTGGTTGAGGGCGCCCACCACGTAGTAATACCCAGTGGCATCTGAGACAATTTGCCTGACCTGGAACTGGGTCTCTACTTGCTCAAACCAGACCAGAGGTTGGGTGGTCCAGAAGGTTGGCAGTTTAAGGGAAACTGCATTCTGCAGAGCCGAGTCATTCATGTTGGGTCCAAATGCTGCTGGACCGTCGGGGTCACCAATGTAGTCGCGCTGATACGTGACGAGTGAAAGCAACGCACTGAGTCGAGCAGGGTCTGGTTGAAATGTTTCAATCCGCGCGCGCTTAAATGCCTGCTCCCAGCATGCCCTGCTCTTTGCAGGGCGGAAGTGACGTCGGCTGCCGAGGTCTGCCCCGCACTCAGAGCCCCTTCAGTTGCTGCTGGCTGCGGACTCGCCCGCGACTGCTGAGGCCGGTTCGCTTGCCGCGTGGGCGAGCTGCCACAAGCCATAATACAGGGTTGAGATTGCAAAGGGAACTGGAAAAGACATGTAATAAGGGTAATGACACAATTATAAAGGGGGACTGCAATATGCAAAGGGTTTGGGAAAATCAGGTTGGTGTCGGATCACAAGAGAGGGAATTTGTTGAGTGCCTATGAGGTGGCTTTTTAGAGCAGCTTGTGCTCGAGTCTACTAGTGGAAAGACTATCTTAGATTAGGTGTTGTGTAATAACCCAGTTCTTATTTGGGAGCTTAACATAATGGAACCCTTTGAAGGCAGTGATCATAATATGATTGAATCATACTGCAATTTGAGAGGGAGAAGCATAAGTCAGATGTATCAGTATCACAATGGAATAAAGGGAATTACAGAGGCATGAGAGAGGAGCTTGCCCAGGTGGATTGGAGAAGGATACTGGCAGGGATGACGGCAGTGCAGAGATGAGTGAAATTTCTGTGAATATATTTGTCCCACCGAGGAAGAACTTCTTAAATGGCAGGGGTAGGCAACTGTGGCTGACAAAGGAGTTAAGGACGGCGTAAAAGCCAAGGAAAGGGCATATAATGTAGCAAAAGAGAGTGGGTAGTTGGATGATTGGGAAGCTTTTAAAATCCAATAAAAGGCAACTAAAAATCTATAAGAAGTGAAAAGATGAAATATTAGGGTAAACTAGCAGGATGCTAGAAGTTATTTCAGTTGTATTGGACCACTGAAAATGATGCTGGTGAGGTAGTAATGAGGGACAAAGAAATGGCAGATGTACTTAATGGGAACTTTGTATCAGTCGTCACTGTGGAAGACACTAGCAGTGTGCCAGAGGTCCGTGAGTGTCAGGGAGCAGGAGTGAGTGCCATTGCTATTACAAAGGAAAAAGTGCTAGGTAAACTCAAAGGTCTTAAGGTAGATAAGTCACCTGGACCAGATGGACTACATCCCAGACTCCTGAGAGAGATTGCTGAAGAGATAACGGATGCTTTGGTCATGATCTTTCAAGAATCACTTGATTCTGGCATGGTCCTGGAGGACTGGAAAATTGCAAATGTCATTCTACTCTTTAAGAAGGGAGGAAGGCAAAAGAAAGGAATTATAGGCCAGTTAGCCTAACCTCAGTGGTTGGGAAAATGTTGGAGTTTATTATTAATGATGAAGTTTTGGTGTACTTGGAGACTAATGATAAAATAAGTCAAAGTCAGCATGGTTTCTGTAAAGGGAAATCTTACCTGACAAATTTGTTATAAATTTGTGGAAACGATAGGTACAGAGGAGATGTCAAGAGTAAGTTCTTTACTCAGAGAGTGGTGAGTGCATGGAATGGGCTGCTGGTAATGGTGGTTGAGGCAGATATGATAGGGTCTTTTAAGAGACTCCTGGGTAGGTACCTGGAGCTTAAAAAAATAGAGGGCTATGGGTAAGCCTAGGTAGTTCTAAGGTAAGGACATGTTTGGCACAGCTTTGTGGGCCGAAGGGCCTGTATTGTGCTGTAGGTTTTCTATGTTTCCATGTTAGAGTTCTTCAAGGAAGTAACAAGCAGGGTGGACAAAGGAGAGGCAGTGGATGTCATTTACTTGGATTTTCAGAAGGCATTTGATAAGTTGCCACACATGAGTCTGCTTAACATGATTGTTTGTCAATGATTTAGATAACGGAATTGATAGGTTTGTAGCAAAGTTTACGGATGATATGAAGATAGGTGGAGGGGTAGGTAGTGCTGAGGAAGCAATGTGATTGCAGCAGGACTTAGACAAATTGGAAGAATGGGAAAAAACGTGACAGATGGAATACAGTGTTGGGAAATGCATTTTGATAAAAGGAACAATAGTGCGAACTGTTATCTAAGTGGGGAGAAAATTCAAACATCAGAGTATTATCAGCAGTTTTGGGCCCCATATATCAGAAAGAATATGTTGTCATTGGAGAGAGTCCAGAGGAGGTTCATGAGGATGATTCTGGGAATGAAAGGGTTAACATATGAGGAGTATTTGGCAGCTTTGGGCCTGTACTCACTAGAATTTAGAAGAATGCAGGGAGATCTCTTTGAAACCTACTGAATGTTGAAAGGATTCACCAAAGTGGATGTGGAGAGGATGTTTCCTCTGGTGGGGGTATCAAGAACTAAAGGGCACAGCCTCAAAGCTAAGGGGCGACCTGTTAGAACAGGGGTAAGGTGGATTTTTTTCAGTCAGAGAGTAGTGAATCTATAGAAATCTCTTCCACAGACTGAGGTGGAGGCCAAGTCCTTGGGTATATTTAAAGCGGTAGTTGATAGCTTCCTAATTGGTCAGGGTATCAAGTAACTAGTAGAGTGGATAGGGGAGAACCAGTGGATGTGGTATATTTGGATTTTCAAAAGGCTTTTGACAAGGTCCCACACAGGAGATTAGTGTGCAAACTTAAAGCACACGGTATTGGGGGTAAGGTATTGGTGTGGGTGGAGAATTGGTTAGCAGACAGGAAGCAAAGAGTGGGAATAAACGGGACCTTTTCAGAATGGCAGGCGGTGACTAGTGGGGTACCGCAAGGCTCAGTGCTGGGACCCCAGTTGTTTACAATATATATTAATGACTTGGATGAGGGAATTAAATGCAGCATCTCCAAGTTTGCGGATGACACGAAGCTGGGTGGCAGTGTTAGCAGTGAGGAGGATGCTAAGAGGATGCAGGGTGACTTGGATAGGTTGGGTGAGTGGGCAAACTCATGGCAGATGCAATTTAATGTGGATAAATGTGAAGTTATCCACTTTGGTGGCAAAAATAGGAAAACAGATTATTATCTGAATGGTGGCCGATTAGGAAAAGGGGAGGTGCAACGAGACCTGGGTGTCATTATACACCAGTCATTGAAAGTGGGCATGCAGGTACAGCAGGCGGTGAAAAAGGCGAACGGTATGCTGGCATTTATAGCGAGAGGATTCGAGTACAGGAGCAGGGAGGTACTACTGCAGTTGTACAAGGCCTTGGTGAGACCACACCTGGAGTATTGTGTGCAGTTTTGGTCCCCTAATCTGAGGAAAGACATCCTTGCCATAGAGGGAGTACAAAGAAGGTTCACCAGATTGATTCCTGGGATGGCAGGTCTTTCATATGAAGAAAGACTGGATGAACTGGGCTTGTACTCGTTGGAATTTAGAAGATTGAGGGGGGATCTGATTGAAACGTATAAGATCCTAAAGGGATTGGACAGGCTAGATGCGGGAAGATTGTTCCCGATGTTGGGGAGGTCTAGAACGAGGGGTCACAGTTTGAGGATAGAGGGGAAGCCTTTTAGGACCGAGGTTAGGAAAAACTTCTTCACACAGAGAGTGGTGAATCTGTGGAATTCTCTGCCACAGCAAACTGTTGAGGCCAGTTCATTAGCTATGTTTAAAAGGAAGTTAGATATGGCCCTTGTGGCTACAGGGGTCACGGGGTATGGAGGGAAGGCTGGGTTCTGAGTTGGATGATCAGCCATGATCATAATAAATGGCGGTGCAGGCTCGAAGGGCCGAATGGCCTACTCCTGCACCTATTTTCTATGTTTCTATGTTTCTATGATATGGTGAGAAGGTAGATGTGTGGGGTTGAGTGGGATCCGTGATCGGCAATGATGAAATGACAGAGCAGGCTTGATGGGCTGAACACTGTAATTCTGCTCCTATGTCTTATGCTCTTAAGTTAGGGACAATGAAGGCAGCATATGTACAAGGTCCATGAACACAGAACTAAGTTAGACATCAGGAGGTTTACTCTTTCCCAGAGGGTTATTGACATGTGGAATGCTGGTTTGTTTAGTGGTTATGCCCTTGTTGCAGATATTCAGTCGAGAACTGCAGGCTGGGTGGTAAGCTCAATGCATGATCTGAAAATTCCTACTCAGTTTACTGAAGTATGTGTGCTCTAGAGCAACTGGAATAGAACAAGTAGTTTGTGTTGAAAATAGCAGCTGGGTCTCCTTTCATGCTTTATGCTTAGACTAACTATTGCCGCAGGTCTAATTTGAGGTCTTACAGGATGTTTTTGACGAAAGAAGGTATATGTTTGCAAAGGAGGAATCAGGGTGTCAGGCATTCGAAAATCACCAAATTTAAAGACCATAAAGATTCTGTGGTTCTTGATGCAGATCATTTAGCTGAGATTATTGTCATTTTCTCATGTCTCAGAGAAAAGGTGTAAATTCACCATGGTATTTTAACACAATATGGGTTACAATAAGCAAACTATGTGCCTGTTGATGTAATTAATCAATATTAATTGCAACAAATATCTCTGGGTTAGTTAGATCTCGGAATATTTTCCAAAGGCCTCCACAGAGCTGATTCAATCAGCAGAGCAAATGTTCAGGGACTCAAGAATCTATTCAAAAAATATTCATTAAAAGTGAAAGATTGTGTAATAAAAGAAAATGCCTGTAAGGTTGGAAGTAAATCAGTACAATGGATTTTAATTCATGCCATCTTGCTGCTCTGCATTAGTTACCAAATTATAAAAAGTGTTGACTTATAGACCACACAATAGTAACAGGGATATCGAGGAGCAGATAGGAAGAAAGATTCTGGAAAGGTGTAATAATAACTGGGTTGTCGTGATGGGAGATTTTAATTTCCCAAATATTGATTGTCATGTCCCTAGAGACAAGAGTTTAGGTGGGGTGGAGTTTGTTAGGTGTGTTCAGGAAGGTTTCTTCACACAATAGGTAGATAAGCCTACAAGAGGAGAGGCTGTACTTGATCTGGTATTGGGAAATGAACCTGGTCAGGTGTCAGGTCTCTAAGTGGGAGAGCATTTTGGAGATACTGATTACAATTCTATGTTCTTTACCACAGCATTGGAGAGGGATAGGAACAGACAAGTTAAGAAAGCATTTAATTGGAGTAAGAGGAAATATGAGGCTATCAGGCAGGAACTTGGAAGCATAAATTGGAAACAGATGTTCTCAGGAAAACGTACGGAAGAAATGTGACAAATGTTCAGGAGATATTTGCGTGGAGTTCTGCATAGGTACATTCCAATGAGATGGAAAGGATGGTAGGGTACAGGAACTGTGGTGTACAAAGGCTGTTGTACATCTAGTCAAGAAGAAAAGAAGACCTTATGAACAGTTCAAAAAACTAGGTAATGATAGAGATATAGAAGATCATAAGGCTAGCAGAGAGGAGTTTAAGAATGAAATTAGGAGAGCCAGAAGGCCTTGACGGACAGGATTAAGGAAAACCCCAAGGCATTCTACAAGTATGTGAAGAGCAAGAGGATAAGATGTGAGAGAATAGGACCAATCAAGTGTGACAGTGGGAAAGTGTGTATGGAACCGGAGGAGATAGCAGGGGTACTGAATGAATACTTTGCTTTCGTATTCACTACGGAAAAGGATCTTGGTGATTGTAGGGATGATTTACAGGGGACTGAAAAGCTTGAGCATGTAGATATTAAGAAAGAGGATGTGCTGGAGCTTTTGGAAAGCATCAAGTTGGATAAGTCACCGGGACTAGACAAGACTGGACTGGAAAGGGTACAGAGGAAATTTACCAGGATGCTGCCTGGTTTAGAGAGTATGCACTATGATCAGAGATTAAGGGAGCTAGGGCTTTACTCTTTGGAGAGAAGGAGGATGAGAGGAGACATGATAGAGGTGTACAAGATAATAAGAGGAATAGATAGAGTGGATAGCCAGCGCCTCTTCCCCAGGGCACCACTACTCAATACAAGAGGACGTGGCTTGAAGGTAAGGGGTGGGAAGTTCAAGGGGGATATTAGAGGAAGGTTTTTTACTCAGAGAGTGGTTGGTGCGTGGAATGCACTGCCTGAGTCAGCGGTGGAGGCAGATACACGAGTGAAGTTTAAGAGACTACTAGACAGATATATGGAGGAATTTAAGGCGGGGGCTTATATGGGAGGCAGGGTTTGAGGGTCGGCACAACATTGTGGGCCAAAGGGCCTGTACTGTGCTGTACTATTCTATGTTCTATGTTCTAAGATGTAACCCAGGCTACTGTGGGAAGTGAGGGCAGAGATTACTGAGCCTCTGGTGACGATCTTTGCATCATCAATGGGGACGGGAGAGGTTCGGGAGGATTGGAGGGTTGCAGATGTTGTTCCTTTATTCAAGAAAGGGAGTAGAGATAGCTCAGGAAATTATAGACCAGTGAGACTTACTTCAGTGGTTGGTAAGTTGATGGAGAAGATTCTGAGAAGCAGGATTTATGAACATTTGGAGAGGCATAATATGATTAGGAACAGTGTAGGGAAATGATGCTGAGGTAAGACATCAGCTATGATCTTAACAAATGGTGGTGCAAACAATGTGGTCCACCTTACTATTTCTAAAGTGTCTGTTAAGGTACTAAGAAAGGGTCCAGACATTGAAATAGAAACATAGAAAACGTACTGCACAATACAGGCCCTTCGGCCCACAAAGCTGTGCTGAACAAGTCTTTACCTTAGAAATTACTTAGGGTTACCCATAGCCCTCTATTTTTCTAAGCTCCATGTACCTATCCAGGAGTCTCTTAAAAGAGACTACCACCATTGCCGGCAGCCCATTCCACGCACTCATCACTCTGCGTAAAAAAACTCACCACTGACATCTCCTCTGCACCTACTTCCAAGCACCTTAAAACTGTGCCCTCTCATGCTAGCAATTTCAGCCCTGGGAAAAAGCCTCTGACTATCCACACGATCAATGCCTCTCTTCATCTTATACATCTCTATCAGGTCACCTCTCATCCTTCGTCGCTCCAAGGAGAGAAGGCCGAGTTCACTCAACCTATTCTCGTAAGACGTGCACCCTAATCCATGCAATATCCTTGTAAATCTCCTCTGCACCCTTTCTATGGTTTCCACATCCTTCCTGTAGTGAGGCGACCAGAACTGAGCACAGTACTCCAAGTGGGGTCTGACCAGGGTCCTACATAGCTGCAACATTACCTCTCGGCTCCTAAGCTTTGTGTCATCAGCAAATTTACTAACCCATCCCTCCACTTCCTCATCCATGTCATTTATAAAAATCACAAAGAGTAAGGGTCCCAGAACAGATCCCTGAGGCACACTACTGGTCACCGACCCCAATGCAGAACATGACCCGTCTACAACCACTCTTTGCCTTCTGTGGGCAAGCCAGTTCTGGGTCCACAAAGCAATGTCCCCTTGGATCCCATGCCTCCTTACTTTCTCAATAAGCCTTGCATGGGATACCTTGTCAAATGCCTTGCTGAAATCCACATACACTACATATACTGTTCTACCTTCATCAATGTGTTTAGCTACATTCTCAACAAGTTCAATCAGGCTCATAAGGCACGACCTGCTTTTGACAAAGCCATACTGACTATTCCTAATTATATTATGCATCTCCAAATGTTCATAAATCCTGCCTCTCAGGATCTTCTCCATCAACTTGCCAACCACTGAAGTAAGACTCACTGGTCTGTAATTTCCTAGGCTATCTCTACTCCCTTTCTTGAATAAGGGAACAACATCCACAACCCTCCAATCCTCTGGAATCTCTCCCATCCCCATTGATGATGCAAAGATCATTGCCAGAGGCTCAGCAATCTCCTCCCTCGCTTCCCACAGTATCCTGGGGTACATCTTGTCCGGTCCCGGTGACTTACCCAACTTGATGCTTTCCAAAAGCTCCAGCACATCCTCTTTCTTAATATCTACATGCTCAAGTTTCTCAGTCCGCTGCTGTCATCACTACAATTGCCAAGGTCCTTTTCCATAGTGAATACTGAAGCAAAGTATTCATTCAGTACCCCTGCCATCTCTTCCGGTTCCATACACACGTTTCCACTGTCACACTTGATTGGTCCTATTCTCTCACGTCTTATCCTCTTGCTCTTCACATACTTGTAGAATGCCTTGGGTTTTCCTTAATCCTGTCCGCCAAGGCCTTCTCATGGCCTCTTCTAGCTCTCCTAATTTCATTCTTAAACTCCTTCCTGCTAGCCTTATAATCTTCTCGATCTATGTCATTACCTGGTTTTTGAACCTTTCGTAAGCTCTTCTTTTCTTCTTGACTAGATTTACAACAGCCTTTGTACACCATGGTTCCTATACCCTACCATCCTTTCCATGTCTCATTGGAATGTACCTATGCAGAACTCCACGCAAAAATCCCCTGAACATTTGCCACATCTCTTCCGTACTTTCCCTGAGAACATCTGTTCCCAATTTATGCTTCCAAGTTCCTGCCTGATAGCCTCATATTTCCCCTTGCTCCAATTAAATGTTTCCCTAACTTGTCTGTTCCTATCCCTCTCCAATGTTGTGGTAAAGGAGATAGAATTGTGATCACTATCTCCAAAATGCTCTCTTACTGAGAGACCTGACACCTGACCAGGTTCATTTCCCAATACCAAATCAAGTACAAGCCTCTCCTCTTGTAGGCTTATCTGCATATTGTGTCCAGAAACCTTCCTGAACACACCTAACAAACTCCAGCCCATCTAAACTCCTTGCTCTAGGGAGATGCCAATCAATATTGGGGAAATTAAAATCTCCCACCACAACAACCCTGTTATTATTGCATCTTTCCAGAATCTGTCTCCCTATCTGCTCCTCGATGTCCCTGTTACTACTGGGTGGTCTATAAAAAACAACCAGTAGATTTATTGACCCCTTCCTATTCCCAACTTCCGCCCACAGAGACTCAGTAGACAACCCCTCCATGACTTCCTCCTTTTCTGCAGCTGTGACACTATCTCTGATCATCAGTGCCATGCCCCCACCTCTTTTGCCTCCCTCTCTGTCCTTTCTGAAACATCTGAAGCCTGGCACTCGAAGTAACCATTCCTGCCCCTGAGCCATCTAAGTCTCTGTAATGGCCTCAACATCATAGCTCCAAGTATTTATCCACTCTCTAAGCTCATCCGTTTTATTCATAATACTCCTCGCATTAAAATAGACACATCTCAAACCATCAGTCTGAGCGCATCCCTTCTCTATCACCTTCCCATCCTCCCTCTCACACTGTCTCCAAGCTTTCTCTATTTGTGAGACAACCTCCCTTTCCTTCGTCACTTCAGTTCAGTTCCCATCCCCCAGCAATTCTAGTTTAAACTCTCCCCATTAGCCTTTGCAAAGCTCCCCGCCAGGATATTGGTCCTCCTCAGATTCAAGTCCAACCCCTCCTTTTTGTACAGGTCATGTCTGCACCAGAAGAGGTCCCAATGATCCAGAAATCTGAATCCCTGCCCCCTGCTCCAATCCCTCAGCCACGCATTTACCCTCCACCTCATTCTATTCCTATATGCATTGTCTTATGGCACAGACAGTAATCCTGAGATTACTACCTTTGAGGTCCTGGCTTCTTAACTTCCTTCCTAACTCCCTGTAGTCTGCTTTCAGGACCTCCTCCCTTTTCCTGCCTATGTCGTTGGTACCAATATGTACCACGACCTCTGGCTGTTCTCCTTCCCACTTCAAGACGTGATCTGAAACATCCCGGACCCTGGCACCTGGGAGGCAAACTACCAGCCGTGTTTCTTTCCTGCATCCACAGAATCGCCAGTCTGACCCCCCTAACTATAGAGTCCCCTATCACTGCTGCCATCCTCTTCCTTTCCCTCCCCTTCTGAGCCACAGGGCCAGACTCTGTGCCAGAGGCACGGCCACTGTTGCTTCCCCCAGGTAGGTTGTCTCCCCCAACACAACTCAAACAGGAGTACTTATTGTTAAGGGGGACAGCCACTGGGGTACTCTCTACCATCTGACTCTTGCCCTTCCCTCTCCTGACTGTTACCCACTTATGTCTCCCCAGGCCCTGGTGTGACTACTATCTGTTCCAAATTAGGTCTTCAAGTTGCAAAGATCTTTCTAAGACAGTCAGAATTGCAATAAAGATCAGAATAGTATTTAATTTCCTCATGGGAAGTTCTTACCAATTACAAGTTAAATAACTGATTCAACTTTAACATTGATAATGATGGGCAGAGGACTAGGTTATCTCAGCTTTCTCTGTCTGAGAGAACTTTTTCTCAGGTAGTGTGGTGCATCCTTTTTTACCTAGCAAGTGTCAGCATCTTGTTTTTACATCCCATCCAAAGATGGAAACTTTCCCTTTCGTACTACACGCCAAGGGTGTGAAGTAAAAAGTCATTCTAATGGCTTGGTTGAGGGGAAATTCGTACCAATAAATTAAGCTGACATCGAAAGCTCTGGCTGCTTTGTCATATGGCTAGGTAGAAATAGAACTCAGAGAGGGCTAGCCTTCACGAATGCAAGTCGGGGTCTTGTCTTTCTGTAATAGTACAATTTGGCCTACTGAGCATATTCCCAACTCTTTGCTCTTGGGAATACATAACACAGAAAGAAACAGAATGTTTTTCCAACAGACAAGCTGGTTCATTTGGTTTCCCTCTATTGTTCTACCCATTTCCTCCTCTACCTTCTCTGCTCCTGAAAACTAACTTCTCTATTTTGAATTCTGATGGAAGGCACCTGAACTTCCTTTTCCCCAGATGCCTCCTGACCCACTGAGTGTTCCAACCTTTTCTGTTTTTATTATGGATAGTTCATAAGGATCCATGGCTTTGACCTGAATGGCTTTATTCATTACTTGGGACCAAACACTTCAGTGATTTAAGAACAATCTTATTGAAGCCTCTTTCTAACAACATTTTTGGAATATCTGTGTCCAGGCAATCAGTCAGAATAATTAATTGCCCAAATATTGGCATTTTCTAGAAGTGAATCTGGATTTTTAATCCAATATTTACCTTAACCAGCAGTCAACAGCCTACTCCCTCAGAGTCGAAAATACTTCATTTTTGTCCCCCATTAGAGTTAAACATGACAGTGCAAACTGTACCACAATTTAATAGTGATTTACATAAGGTCAGCTCAGTTTCAATAGATATTGTACTACCAATGCTCAAGAATCTGATAAATATACTCATATTGAAAATTTAATCCATGAGTTACAGTACTGAATTTAATCATTTTCCTTTTGCAATATTCACAATGTCATTTTAAACCACAAACCAAACTTTGAAGGATATTTCAAATGTGTGTGGCCTACTTGGAAGAGCATGTGAAAATTTGTGAGGCCAGCCACAACTTATTTGCTTATTTTCACTGAGGGAGACATTTATCTGCCCACTGATGGAACAAAAATATCCATATTGTGTGGTCCTAGAACTTGGAAAAATAGATGGGAGTTCTTAATAATCATGGTGTCATCCCCTGAGTTAATCTCCATTGCCTAAGTTTTAATCAGTGCAAAAATGTTTTATTGAAAGAAACACAACATATATTCTGAATCTCAAGAACAACTGAGGCACTCCAAGTTTTTACTCAGGTGGTAATGATGTTGAAGATGAGGATTCCTCCTCATGCTGCAGGTACAGGATTACCTGGAGAGTTGAAATATGGGTATAACCCATGATAATATAATGCAATGTTTCAATAACCATTTCCTGGTTCCATATTTGCATCAAATAAGAATATCAAGATGTACAGGCTAAGGCTAGTAAATGGATTGAGTAACACACACAAAATGCTGGAGGAACTCAACAGGCCAGGCAGCATCTACGGAAAAAAGTACAGTCGACATTTCGGGCCGAGACCCTTCAGCAGGACTGGAGAAAAAAAAGATGAGGAGTAGAGTTAAAAGGTGGGAGGAGTGGACGGAGAAACACAAGATGAAAGGTGAAACTGGGAAGGGGAGGGATGAAGGAAAAAGCTGGGAAGCTGATCAGTGAAAGAGATACAGGGCTGGAGTACGGAGAATATAATAGGAGAGGATAGAAGACCGTGGAAGAAAGACAAGGGGGAGGAGCACCAGAGGAAGGCGATGGGCAGGCAAGGAGATAAGGTGAGAGGAAGAAGGGGTTGGGGAATGGTGAAGGTGGGGGAGGGCATTACCTGAAGTTCAAGAAATTGATGTTCATGCTATCAAGTTGGAGGCTACACAGAAGGAATATAAGGTGTTGCCCTTACAACCTGAATGTGGCTTCATCGCGGCAGTAGAGGAGGCCATGGATTGGAATGGGAATGGGAGGTAGAATCAAAATGGGTGGCCACCAGAAGATTCTACTTTTTCTGGTGGACGGAGTGTAGGTGCTCGATGAAACGATCTCCTAATTTCCGTTAGGACTCACCGATATACGGGAGGCTACACCAGGAGTACCAGACACAGTATATGACCCCAACAGACTCACAAGTGAAGTGTCGCCTCACCTGGAAGGACTGTTTGGGGCCTGAATGGTGGTGAGGGAGGAGGTGTAGAGACAGGTGCAGCACTTGTTCTGCTTGCAAGGATAAATGGATTGAGGTGGAGATTAGCCTTGATTTAAATGAATGGAAAGGCAGGCTCAAGGGGTTATGAACAGCCATCTTCTCTATCTATGTCCGAACATGTTCTTAGGCATGAGTGCTGAGGTGGGACATCTGCTTGCCTGATGTCCAAGCTCTAACCCTAATAGCAATTACCAGGGTCACAGTAATTTCGGATGAATTCCCTAGGTTGGAAATGCCAATCACGAGAGTTTGATTGCTGTGTGACATAGGGTTGAAACAGCTTTAAAATAACTACAACACAAACCTTTGCTCAGCGTGCTGGTTAAAAATGCCTCATGAAACACTGCTGGGAGCAGAATACAGAGCTGCTTCCTGCCTTCATGCTATGGATGCCACTATTAAATTGTTGATTTAGGATCCTGGTCTTATTCTTTGCAATGTGTGAAAGGCAGGACTAAAGATTTG
This sequence comes from Mobula hypostoma, assembly GCF_963921235.1. Taxonomy (NCBI): domain Eukaryota; kingdom Metazoa; phylum Chordata; class Chondrichthyes; order Myliobatiformes; family Myliobatidae; genus Mobula; species Mobula hypostoma. The sequence continues at coordinate 1,292,963 of NC_086128.1, forward strand.
TAGCAGAAAGTTGAAAGAGGATGTTCGGATTCGTGAGTAATTAATAACATGGATTTAAAATTTTAATAGTGAAATTAATTAAGTTGTAAGTAACACCATGAAGATGGAAGAAGATGTTGGAGACTTTTAATGTAATAAGTTCTTGGAGCATGGGATGTTTTTCAGGGGAACTAATTAAAGCAATGACCATTGCATCTCTGGATGTTAGAGCCAGCATCAAATTAGAAGAATATAAATGCCGCTGGTAAAGATTAGGGCAGCGGGTTAGGAAAGAGTTGTTATATATTTGGCCACATGGTCATATTCCACATGTAAGCTGCTAATAGCCTTTGCTCGCTGTTCTGTTTTCCTCTGTCTACTAATGGGCTAAAGAAAGACATGATCTTGTTTCTCCTGTGATCATTGACATGTAGGTTCTTTTTCCCACAATCCATTTTAATCTTTTTCTATTTCTGTCTAAGGTGTAAAGGCTGATGCATCAGGCGTGGTAGATCTAGTTCGATCAATATTACAGAGTACATTCCATCAATCAATCTTTACACTTTCTAAGTCTTTGTATAGTGGAATTATGAAGTGATTTACACAGGAGACATTGCATAGTGTACAGAACCTGATCCATTTATCTCTTGCCTCTAGAGCTTGATATCTGTATCGCTTTTAAAAAGGGCTTTTACAAGCTTTCATGAATTTACATGTATCAGACACCCACAGTCCAGATACTTCAATTGCGGATCAATTGAGAAAGTAGATCCTTATGCATGATTTTCTCATATTATAAAGTTCATAACAGCACACGACAACTAGTCACATCACTTCACAGTTGGCACTCAGGTAGCACTTGAAGAGGCACTGGATTAAAGTTAATTTTTACACTTTCTTCATAGCTACCAAGAAGAGGCAGAGATGGAAGGAAACACCAGGCACAAACACACAAATCCAGGGTTAGCATTAAAAATCATGCTTGCACCAGTATTGTTTACCTAGCAAGTGTTGTTCTTGGCAAGACTTGGTGGAGGTTTTCATCAGATCGTATGCACAGGAATCATGTGATGATATGTTGGAGGGGGTGGTATATTTGTGGAAGGAAAGGAGAAGAGATGGACAAGGCTCTCAGTGTACTAGCTGGATTTGGAAAGCAAGAAAAGGCTCTTGGGTATGAATATCTCTTTCAGCTGGTTCACCACATCTGCTTCAGCATCTTTATTTGATGCTGTTGTTTTTTTTTGGTTAGGTTGGGATTATGGGGAATGGGTCCCTCCCTTCTTTAAAAAGACCTTTTTCAACAGGCAGTGTTTAACCACGATGGAAGGGACTATCACACAACATCCCTAGACAGATCTAGGCATGTGAACAGCTTTCAATATTCTGACTAGATTTTCAGTGATTGCAAAGATTTCATTATACTGATACTTGGCTGCAGTCCAACAGAATAATAAAAGCCTTATCTCTTTGATTTGAATCTTGCACAAACAACACTGCATATTGCAGTCAGACTTTAAATTGAGTTAATCCATTTCAGACAAAAGCAGCAGTCAGTTCATGCACTGTATACCACACCCAACATTTTCATTCATTGAAGTATCGAGGAAGTTGGCGTAATCCTCCTTTTTTGCTAATTTGATACCTTTGATTTGACTTCACTTTCTGAATTAACTGCCTGATAGTCCCTTCTTTCAAGTGTCATTCTTTAAATGAACTATTATCACAACAAAGTTGATAAGTATGGTGGTTCAGATGGTGCATATTAATAACACACAATATTTCTCTGTGCTTCTACTTTGCTCGTTCTTTCACTATTGTCTATATAATTACCAGAATCATATTTGTTGCTTATTGACTTTTGACTTGCCCTTTCATTTGCAATGAAACTGTTGTCAGAGATTTTAACACGATGTCAGGCTGTATCACTAATAAAAAGGGGGGGAAAAGTGTTAACCATTTGAAAGAAGAGGTAGAAATACATCTGAGATAGAAATAAAAATGAAAAGACTTCAACGAAATTCTGCAAATAGATTAACAGCAATAAAAAACTTCAATACTCTGTTATATATTCAAACATAAAGGGCTTTTCAAATTCTGGTGAGATGGCAACAGCCTCTTGGGTGCCAACCAAAGGAGTTCTTTTCTTTATTAAATGTGTTTTTTATGATCATAAGACTATACTGGACTCTAAGCACTATGAATACAGCAGTGAGCTGCCCGTTGTTCAGAGTAGCCAGCCAGGGTGTTGTAGGAGCTGGCTGGCAGGTTGGTGGAGCTGACCTGGGTGCAGACCATGTAACGGGCTGCTAATTGAAGGCATGGAAATTGCTGGCTGAAGGCAGCGTGCAGTTTAACCATGACTGATTGTCTTGGATGTTTCTCTTGTGATCGCAAGACCCTGTTGGACATTGATAATGTAAGACACCGAAGCATGTTTCCTTTGTTTGGTAGTGAGATGGACGATATGGTAGCTGTGTAACCTCAGTTGTAGCGAGGACTAGGCCTCAAGCTGTGGGCTTTCCTGCTGTTGCAGTCCAGGTGAGGAGATGCTGGAGGCAGTGTAGCATGGTGTCTCTGCTCGGTTAGAGGCCGTTCCTTCTGTCAGTGTTGCCCTCCAGTGTTTGATTGGTGGAATGATAGTTTTGATTGCTGGGAACTGTACCACCAATTTGTGGGATGTGGAATATATATGTAATTCTTGTGCGACTTTTTTTTTTGCTATTTTGAATGTGCTGTGTATGTTTTGCACCTTGGCCCCAGAGGAAGGCTGTCTCGTTTGGCTGAATTCTTGTATGGTTGAATGATAATTAAACTTGATTTGATTTGATATTAACATACCATAAAATGATAAGACATAGGAGCAGAATTAGGCAATTCAGCCCATCGAGTCTGCTGCGCCATTCCATAATGGCTGATTTATTATCTCTCTCAACCCCATTCTCCTGCCTTTTCCCAAAGCCCTGATTAAACAAGAATCTATCAACTTTTGCTTTAAATATACCCAATAACTTCCACAGATTCGCCACCCTCTGGCTAAAGAGATTTCTCTTCATCTCTGCTCTAAATGGATATCCCTCTATTCTAAGGCTGTGCCAAGAATTGAGTATTTAAGGAGTATCTGAACTGAAATTTGGGGAATCGGTCGTAAGCCTACTCATGATTTCGTCTAGTGTTTGTTTGGTGCTCAGATCCTTGATCCAGTTTGAAACCATGTCTCAATCCTCACCTCCAGATACTCCAGCATTTGGGTCCAAGCTATCCTCATCAAGAACTCTTGTCATGGTATGATTGAGCCAACATAGACCCAGCGGGGTATCAGTCTTTTGTCTGCTGTGACCAGCCACAGCGAAGATATTTCCCAACAGAGCTTGGAGATACACGATCTCCAGGTAGCCATTGGCCAACTTCTGCAAGAAGGAGGCCAGAATCACTTGGGAGAATCAGTCTTCTTTATCAATCTTTTTAATAATTAAAAAAAAAAGTACATATATACAAACAAGTGGAGGATTAGCTCAGATATTTATATCGATGATACATATAAAAGGTAAAATAAACAGTATCAAGATCATACATAGTATTAATCTAATAGTATATAATAAAAAATAAGATAATCAAGCAACACACATCAAAGTTGCTGGTGAACGCAGCAGGCCAAGCAGCATCTATAGGAAGAGGCGCAGTCGATGTTTCAGGCCGAGACCCTTCGTAAGATAATCAATTCTCTTATCATTTCATAAAAAGAAAAAAATAAACTTTTATAATTTTTTTATATATATATATATATAAACCCACAATTCTCTATAAACAAAAACAAAAAATAATTTTAAAAAAGAAAAAGAAAAAAAAGGGACTGGGCAGTCCATATTGAGAGTAAAAGCAAGAAAAAAAAAGAACTTTCTGATCAAATCCAAAGTTTCAAGAAAGTAACTGGAAGAGCAATAAATCGAACCATATGAAAATATTGAATAAAAAGTCGCCAGGTTTCTTCAAATTTAAAGGATGTATCAAATGTCTGACTTCTTATTTTCTCTAAACTTAGGCAGGACATAATGGAGGAAAGCCAATAAAAAACAGTAGATGGATTAGAGTCCTTCCATTTAAGCAAAATGGCTCTCCTAGCCAATAAATTTGTAAAAGCTTCATCTGTTGAACGGAAACAGGAACATATCCTGCTTCCGGTGGAACGATCCCAAAAATTGCTGTAAATAAATTCGGTTGTAGGTCCAAATTCAAAACTTTTGATTAAGTTTTAAAGACATCTTTCCAAAAATTATCTATCTTGATACAAGACCAAAACATATGAGTTAAAGTAGTCACCTCAATATTCCATCTGTCACAAATAGGATTAACATTGGGAAAAATACGGGCTAATTTATCATTTGACACATGTGCCCGATGTACTACCTTGAATTGTATCAAGGAATGATGGGCACAAATAGATGAGGTAATTACCAAATGAAAAATTTTATCCCTTTGATTATCTGAAAGTGACTCTCGAAATTCCAATTCCCACGCACCTTTAATTTTATCGTTAGATACCTTTTGCAAATTCAATAACCATTTATAAATTACAGCTATCAGTCCTTTTTGAAATGGTTTAACCTGAAAAAGAGTATCTATCATATTGGGTGGATAAACAGAGGGAAAATTTGGAAGTAAACTATGTAAAAAATTCCTAATTTGTAAATATCTAAAAATGTGTGCATTAGATAAGTCATATTTGTCCACTAACTGAGTGAAAGACATTAAACAATCCCCCAGAAACAAATCTAAAAAAGTTATTATTCCTTTGGTTTTCCAAGTTTAAAAGGTCTGATCGGAAATTGATGGTTTAAAAAAAATAATTAAGATGGATTTTACTAGAAAGAACAAAGTTATTAAACTCAAAAAAATCTATGAAACTGAAACCAAATTCTTAATGTATGTTTAATAATGGGATTGAGGTCTCGACTGCCAATCTTAGGAAGCAAAAAAGGAAGAGGAGCTCCCAGTAAAGAGGCCAAAGAATACCCCTTCACCGAGTTTTTCTCCAAATCCATCCATAAAGGACAGTCATGTATGTCTGAATAATGAATCCAAAATAAAATATATCGAATATTAATTGCCCAGTAATACATTCTAAAATTTGGCAAAGCCATACCAACAAGCTTTTTTAATTTCTGCAATAGAGGTTTACTCAATATAGGATTTTTATTATTCCAAATATAAGATAAAATTTTAGAGTCTATTCTATCAAAAAACCGTTTTGGAACAAAGGAAGGGATTGCGTGAGATGCATATAAGAACTTCGGTAGCACTATCATTTTAATAGCATTAATTCAACCAATTAAAGATAACGTCATAGGAGACCATTTAGAAAGTATTTGCTGCGTGTATTCAATAAATGGAAAAAAGTTATATTTATACAGGTCCTTAAAATTTTTGGTAATTTTAATACCAAGATAAGTAAAGTTATTTTTAGCAATGCTGAAAGGAGTTTGATTGTATTGATCCAAGTAGTTATTAATAGGAAATAACTCACTCTTGTGCAAATTTAATTTATATCCAGAAAAACTACTAAATTCAGAAAATATAGATAACATAGAAGGAATAGATTTCTTAGGATCTGAAATATAAACTGACAAGTCATCTGCATACAACGAAACGTTATGCACTTTATCTCCTCTCGTAATACCTTGAACATTGTTGGAGTCCCAAAGGGCAATAGCAAGGTTCTAAAGCCAGATTGAATAACAGCAGACTAAGAGGACAACACTGCCGGCTACCTCTGCATTGCCTAAAATAAGGAGATTTTTGATTGTTAGTTATAACTGCCGCCATAGGAGCTTGATAGATCAGCTTAATCCAGGAAATAAAACCTGGACCAAAACTAAATCTTTCTAAAACCTCAAATAAATAAGACCACTCAAAGGCTTTCTCTGCATCAAGGGAAACAAAACATTCGGCTTCTTTAGATGGAGAGGAATGAATAATGTTCAATAATCTCTGAATATTAAAATATGAGTATCTATTCTTAATAAATCCAGTTTGATCCTTAGAAATAACCTTCGGTAAAATATTCTCGAGCCTGTTAGCCAAAATCTTAGAAAGAATTTTAGAATCCACATTTAATATGAAATTGGTCTGTAAGAGGCACATTCAGATAAATCTTTTTTCTTTCTTGGGAATTGACGAAATTGATGCCTCATAGAAAGTTTTCGGAAGGGTCCCAGAGGATATAGAATCAGTAAAAATTTGGCATAAATGAGGTGTAAGTATTTCAGTAAAAGTCTTAAAAAAATTCTACTGTAAATCCATCTAGTCCCTGAGCTTTACCTGATTGAAAAGAGGATAGCCCATACTATTTCCTCTCGTTGAATAGGCACATCTAGTGTATTCATATCTTGAATAGAAATTTTGGGTATATTCAATCTTTGCAAGAATCTATTCATAAAAGTAGTATTGTCTGGAAAATCAGATTTATAAAGGTTAGTGTAAGAATCCAGAAATACCTTATTAATTTCCTGACAATCTGACGTTTCAGTTCTATCAGTTCTTCGTATTTTCAAAATCTGCCTTCTAGCCATAGATGCTTTAAGTTGACCGGCCAACAGTTTACCTGACTTATCCCCATGTATATAAAATTGACTTTTAGATTTCAAAAGTTGCTGCTCAATGGGAAAAGTCAGAAGCAGATCAAACTGTGTTTAAAGTTCCACCCTTTCCTTATATAGATCTTCACTAGGTGTTACTGAATAAACTTCATCTATTTCTTTAATCCTGTTAGTAATCACTAAAAGTTCCACTTTAGTTTTCCTTCTCAAAGCTACTGAATATGAGATTATCTGTCCCCTAAGATTTCATCGCATCCCAAATAGCCAAATTTGACATACCCTCAGTTGTATTTAATTCAAAAAAAGAAAAATTTGCTCTCTAATAAAACTTACAAATGCTGAATCATGCAGCAGTGTAGCATTAAATCTCCACTGAGATGCATTCCGTATATTATTAGGGAACTTCAGTATTAGTTTCGTGGGCGCATGATCCGACAACGCAATAGCGTCATACGCACAGTCAGCAACAAAAAGCACCAGTCGCGTATCCAAAAAAAAATAATCAATTCTTGAATATTTATGATGTACCTGTGAAAAAAAAGAAAAATCCTTATCTTTAGGATAGAGAAATCTTCAAATACCGACCAGGCCATATTCTAGTAAAAAAGAATTAATAAAGGTCGCAGCCTTATTAGGAAGCCACGGATTGGTTGATGATCTATCAATCGAAGGATTGAGACAACAGTTAAAGTCATCGCCCATGATCAACTTATATTCATTTAAATTCGGCAATGCAGAAAATAACTTTTTAAAAAATTCAGGGCTATCTATATGATGTGCATACACACACACCAAAGCCATCTTTCGACCACATAACAAACCAATAACAATTAAGTTTCTTCCAAATGAGTCAGTGACAGTATTAAGATGTACAAAAGGGATCTTAAAATTAATAAAAATAGATACCCTTCTAATTTTAGTTACTGTTGAAGAGTGAAACTGAGAGCCCCTCCAAAATTAAAAAAAAATGTTTTTCATCCTCCCTATGGATATGGGTCTCTTGCGCAAAACAACATAGAAACATAGAAAATAGGTGCAGGAGTAGGCCTCTCGGCCCTTCGAGCCTGCACCGCCATTCAGTATGATCATGGCTGATCATCCAACTCAGAATCCTGTACCAGCCTTCCCTCCATACCCCCTGATCCCTTTAGCCACAAGGGCCATATCTAACTCCCTCTTAAATATAGCCAATGAACTGGCCTGAACTGTTTCCTGTGGCAGAGAATTCCACAGAGTCACCACTCTCTGTGTGAAGAAGTTTTTCCTAATCTCAGTCCTAAAAGGCTTCCCCTTTATCCTCAAACTGTGACCCCTCATTCTGGACTTCCCCAACATCGGGAACAATCTTCCAGCATCTAACCTGTCCAATCCCTTTAGGATTTGATACGTTTCAATAAGATCCCCCCTCAATCATCTAAATTCCAACGAGTATAAGCCTAGTCGATCCAATCTTTCATCATATGAAAGTCTTGTCATCCCAGGAATCAATCTGGTGAACCTTCTTTGTACTCCCTCTATGGCAAGGATGTCTTTCCTCAGATTAGGGGACCAAAACTGCACTCAATACTCCAGGCGTGGTCTCACCAAGGCCTTGTACAACTGCAGCAGTACCTCCCTGCTCCTGTACTCGAATCCTCTCGCTATAAATGCCAGCATACCATTTGCCTTTTTCACCGCCTGCTGTACCTGCATGCCCACTTTCAATGACTGGTGTATAATGACATTCAGGTCTCGTTGCACCTCCCCTTTTCCTAATCGGCCACCATTCAGATAATAATCTGTTCTCCTGTTTTTGCCACCAAAGTGGATAACTTCACATTTATCCACATTAAATTGCATCTGCCATGAATTTGCCCACTCACCTAACCTATCCAAGTCACCCTGCATCCTCTTAGCATCCTCCTCACAGCTAACACTGCCGCCCAGCTTCGTGTCATCCGCAAACTTGGAGACGCTGTATTTAATTCCCTCATCCAAGTCATTAATATATATTGTAAACAACTGGGGTCCCAGCACTGAGCCTTGCAGTACCCCACTAGTCACTGCCTGCCATTCTGAAAAGGTCCCGTTTATTCCCACTCTTCGCTTCCTGTCTGCCAACCAATTCTCTATCCACATCAATACCTTACCCCCAATACCGTGTGCTTTAAGTTTGCACACTAATCTCCTGTGTGGGACCTTGTCAAAAGCCTTTTGAAAATCCAAATATACCACATCCACTGGTTCTCCCCTATCCACTCTACTAGTCACATCCTCAAAAAATTCTATGAGATTCGTCAGACATGATTTTCCTTTCGCAAATCCATGCTGACTTTGTCTGATGATTTCACCGCTTTCCAAATGTGCTGTTATCACATCTTTGATAACTGACTCCAGCAGTTTCCCCACCACCGATGTCAGGCTAACCGGTCTATAATTCCCTGGTTTCTCTCTCCCTCCTTTTTTAAAAAGTGGGGTTACATTAGCCACCCTCCAATCCTCAGGAACTAGTCCAGAATCTAAAGAGTTTTGAAAAATTATCACTAATGCATCCACTATTTCTTGGGCTACTTCCTTAAGCACTCTGGGATGCAGACCATCTGGCCCTGGGGATTTATCTGCCTTTAATCCCTTCAATTACCTAACACCACTTCCCTGCTAACATGTATTTCCCTCAGTTCCTCCATCTCACTGGACCCTCTGTCCCCTACTATTTCCGGAAGATTATTTATGTCCTCCTTAGTGAAGACAGAACTAAAGTAGTTATTCAATTGGTCTGCCATGTCCTTGCTCCCCATAATCAATTCACCTGTTTCTGTTTGTAGGGGACCTACATTTGCCTTAGCCAATCTTTTTCTTTTCACATATCTATAAAAGCTTTTACAGTCAGTTTTTATGTTCCCTGCCAGTTTTCTCTCAAATTATTTTTTTCCCCTTCCTAATTAAGCCCTTTGTCCTCCTCGGCTGAACTCTGAATTTCTCCCAGTCCTCAGGTGAGCCACTTTCTCTGGCAAATTTGTATGCTTCTTCTTTGGAATTGATACTATCCCTAATTTCTCTTGTCAGCCACGGGTGCACTACCTTCCTTGATTTATTCTTTTGCCAAACTGGGATGAACAATTGTTGTAGTTCATCCATGCAATCTTTAAATGCTTGCCATTGCATATCCACCGTCAATCCTTTAAGTGTCATTTGCCAGTCTATCTTAGCTAATTCACGTCTCATACCTTCAAAGTTACCCCTCTTTAAGTTCAGAACCTTTGTTTCTGAATTAACTATCTCACTCTCCATCTTAATGAAGAATTCCACCATATTATGGTCACTCTTACCCAAGGGGCCTCTCACGACAAGATATCAGCTTGAAGTGTTTTTAATTTCTTAAAAGATCTCTCTACGCTTAATAGGTTGGTTCAAGCCATGCAGGTTCCAAGAGATTATATTAATTTTATTAACGTCCATAATAAGGCTTTAATTTAAGATTTTATAAAATAAGTTAGTGCGCCGGCACAGACCACACCCGCAGGGAAAACAAATTATAGATTCGAGCAGAGAGAGAAAAAAACAACATGATTGACAGGAAAACCTCTCAGGACTGCCCAGTCAAAAAAACCTAAACTAATAGCTCCACCCCTCCCACCAAAGTCCGAAAATCATCCAATAGGCGGATAGCATGCTAAACTATAATCCCTTAACTCGTCTCCAATAGGCAGACTCTTTTTAAAAAGTTATACACTAACACCACTGACTAAAGACACAACAACACATACATGAAGAAATAAACAAATTCCAAATATTTTGATATTATGTCTAACAGAGGTTAAAATGTAGTTAACAGCGGCCATCTTAAATACATTTAATAAAAAATTGATCATATATTTAAAAAAGATAGATCCAACCAATTAATATGTTATGACTAGTGCTAAACTCTTACAAATCCTAAAAGAAAAAATAAAACAGCCAAAACGATGTCTGGGCAGTCATAAAATGCAAATTGAACTTTCAATGATCCAGCTACAACCGACTCCCAGCCGACGATTAAGTGTTTTAGTTGCTTGCAAGACAGGCCTAAACTCCTTTATAAATTTCCGAGCCTCTTGTGGGGAGTCAGATTGTTTTGGATGAGCATTAGGCGGGGGAATTCTCAAATGAGCTGGATAACGCGAAGAGGGACGACAGTTCTTCTTATAAAGTTCAGCCATCACTTCCCGAAATTTAATTCTTTTTGCATAAACCTCTGGGGCAAAATCTTCAACTATATGAATCTCTACTCCGTTATAAATTAGCTTCCCCCGGTTCCTAACATCTCGAAGGATTGCTTCTTTTGTAGTAAAGTAATGCAAACATAGAATCACCGGGTGAGGTTTCAACTTAACGGAAGGCTTTGGGCGGAGGACTCAGTGAGCTCTATCTATCATCAGAGGAGCTTCAAGTATCTCACTAAAAAGTGAGCATAGCATATTCATGAAAAACTTCAGTGGCTCACCCGTTTCCATGTTTTCAGGCAAACCCAGTATGCGTAAATTCATCCTACGATTTCTGCTTTCCAGATCTGTCGTTTTCTTCTTAATTCTTAATAATTCTGAAGCTCAACAATTTTCTTTTCCATAGTAGATATCTTTAATTCTTATTCATTAATCACTTGATTCACTGTCTCCTGTTCTCTTCCGATTCTATTAGTGTCCTTTTTAAGTGTCTGATATTGAAATTCCAGATTCCTCAAAGATTCCTGGACAGCAGAAATAGATTTTTTTCAAGCTTTTCATTAGCATTTGTCAGTTTATCAATCTTGGTATCCACCATTCCGATCTTGGTGTTAATATCTTGCATCAAAGAAAACATTCTTTCTGAAGTCGAGACTTCCTCTGACTCTTTTGTTTGTTCAGCTTCGGAAACAATTTTGCCACCTCTTAATTTGATTCCAGTTCGGGTTCCAGCCATCGTAATTAATTCGTGAATTATGATTATGATTATGAGGACACGCAGTCCTCTTTTGTTGTCATTTAGTAATGCATGCATTAAGAAATGATACACTAAAAGTAATCCTTCACTAAAAGTAATAAATCTTCAAAGTTTAAACAAAATTAGCAGTGGAAAGGAAGTTGTAAAGGAAGGAGTAGTGCCAACATGCGTCATACTCCATGGGCTGCCGAAAGAAGACTCTGGGAGAATCAGTCAGTACTGCTCCAGAGCCAGTACATCTTCCAACCCTAGAGAGAATCGATGGTGACCTGGGTTCTTGCCATGGCTTGCTCATCCAGTGTTTGTTGGTGTTTGAACTCCAGCTATCCTGGTTCCCTTTGGAGCACGGAAAGGTCACCTTCATTACCTGTCTTCTGACTGGAAGGCTCCTGGCCTGGGCCATCCGTGCATTGGGAATGAAGGTCAGAGTTCTGCACAGAGTCGGAGGAATTGAGAGCAACTGAACCTTGAACAGTCTGATGAAATTTCGACAAGGGGAATGGTCAGAGACCAACTATGCGATTGAATTTTGGACCTTGGCCCAGGAGAGTGATTAGACCGGGGAAGTCTTGGCCATGTTATACAGCCACAGACTCTGAGTTAAACTGAAGGATGCCCTTGCCTTGGGAGAGCCAGTAGAGAACTTGGAGGTTCTCATCAACCAGTCCATCTGTCTTGATAGTCGTCTAGCAGAGCGAGAATGGGACTACATCATGAAGTCGAAGAGAATTAGCCCGAGCCTGGACTCAATGCACTGTTGTTCCACTCCTAAACCTCAGACCATGACAAACCCATCGCCTGCTCAAGATGCAATTGAACCCGTGCACTAGACTCTCCGCCGATGAGAGGTCCCGGCGCCGGAGTCAAGGTTGCTGCTTTGACTGAGGGGAAGCGGGTCACCTGCAGGCAGAATGTCTGAAGCTGCAGCCACCTGGGGAACTGCTCAGACTGTCCATCATCAGGAGGACTGTGATGGTTGCAGATATTACTCCCAATCCCACAGATTCTGGTTTTGTGCTCAAGGCTGAACTCACCTGGGTTAAGAACCTGAGGCAGGTGAAAGCTTTTGTGGACTCTGAGGCAGCGGGTAATTTTCTGGATAGGGGAACTGCCCATCAGTTCGATATACCACTGCGAGACTTGAGTCAGTCCTTGCCTGCAACTGTCTTGGACGGCCGACCACTAGGCTTCGGGCAGATCCAACACAGATGTGTTGCAGATGGGATTAGGGGGCCATGTAGAAGACATTAGTTCCTACAGTATTGACTTACCACTCATACGCCTGATCCTCGGGTACCCTTGGCTGCCCAGCATAACTGATCCATGGGCCGGAGGGAGGGGAGAATCATCGCTTGGTCCAGTCAGTGTAAGAGGATTTTGTTTGTGGCATGGTGTTCCGACAACCAGACTCTCCTGAGACCAGCAGCCAACAAGGGGACAGACTTCTCTCAGGGTAACCTGGAGCCTTCAGGAAACCCAGTACTACTTCCCATAAGACCATAAGACATAGGAGCAGAATTAGGCCATTCAGCCCATTGAGTCTGCTTCACTGTTCCATCATGGCTAATTCCAGATCCCACTCAATCCCATACACCTGCCTTCTCGACATATCCTTTGATGCCCTGACTGATCAGGAAATGTTCAACTTCTGCCTTAAATAGACCCATGGACTTGGCCTCCACTGCAGTCTGTGGCAGAGCATTCCACAGATTCACTAGTCTCTAGCTAAAAAAATTCCTCTTTACCTCTGTTCTAAAAGGTCGCCTGTCAAATTTGAGGCTGTGCCCTCTAGTTCTGGATACTCCCACCATAAGAAACATCCTCTCCACATCCACTTTATCTAGTCCTTTCAACATTTGGTAGACTTCAATGAGACTCCCCTCCCCCACCCCCCACCACCACATTCTACTAAATTCCAGTGAGTACAGGCCCAAAGCTGCCAAATGTTCCTCACATGTTAACCCCTCATTCCCAAAATCATCCTTGTGAACCTCCTCTGGACTCTCCCCAATGACAACACATCCTTTCTGAGATTATGGGGCCCAAAACTGTTGACAATACTCCAAATGCAGCCTGACTAGTGTCTTATAAAGGCTCAGCATTATCTCCTTGTTTTTATATTCTATTCTCCTTGAAATAAATGCCAACATTGTATTTGCCTTCTTTGCCACAGACTCAACCTATAAAATTATCCTTCTGGGAGTCCTGCATGAGGATTCCTAAGTGCCTCTCACCTCTGATGTTTGAGCCTTCTCCCCATTTAGATAATAGTTCACGCTATGTTCCTTTTATCCAAATATATTATCATACATTTCCCAACACCATATTCCATCTGCTATTTTTGCCTATTCTTCCAATTTGTCTAAATCCTGCTGCAATTGCATTATTTCCTCAGCACTACCTACCCCTCCACCTATCTTTGTATCATCTTTTCCTTACTTATAGCTATTTTTAGTTGCCTTTTGTTGGATTTTGAAAGCTTCCCAATCAGTCAACTTTCCACTCACTTTTGCTACCTTATATGCCTTTTCCTTGGCTTTTATGCAGTTGTTAACTTCCCTTGTCAGTCACCGTTGCCTACCCCTGCCATTTGAGAAACATAGAAACATAGAAAACCTGCAGCACAATACAGGCCCTTTGGCCCACAAAGTTGTGCCGAACATGACCCTACGTTAGAAATTACTAGGCTTACCCATAGCCCTCTATTTTTCTAAGCTCCATGTACCTCTCCAAAAGTCTCTTAAAAGAGCCTGTCGTATCCGCCTCCACCACCATTGCCGGCAGCCCATTCCATGCACTCACTACTCTCTGAGTAAAAAACTTACCCTTGACACCTCCTCTGTACCTACTCCCCAGCACGTTAAACCTGTGTCCTCTTGTGGCAACCATTTCAGCCCTGGGAAAAAGCCTCTGACTATCCACAAGATCAATGCCTCTCATCATCTTATACATCTCTATCAGGTCACCTCTCATCCTCCGTCACTCCAAGGAGAAAAGGCCGAGTTCACTCAACCTATTCTCATAAGGCATGCTCCGCAGTCCAGGCAACATCCTCATAAATCTCGTCTGCACCCTTTCTATGGTTTCCACATCCTTCCTGTAGTGAGGCGATCAGAACTGAGCACAGTGCTCCAAGTGGGGTCTGACTAGGGTCCTATATAGCTGTAACATTACCTCTCGGCTCCTGAATTCAATTCCACGATTGATGAAGGCCAATGCACCATACGCCTTCTTAACCACAGAGTCAACCTGCGTAGCAGTTTTGAGTGTCCTATAGACTCGAACCCCAAGATCCCTCTGATCCTCCACACTGCCAAGAGTCTTACCATTAATACTATAATACTATAAACTTCTTCTCTGGGACATATCTATCCTACACATTGTGAACCATTCCCAGAATCTTCAGCCATCTCTGCTTTGACGCCATCCTTGCCAGTATCCCCCACCAATCCACCTGGGTAAGCTCCTCTCTCATGCCTCTATAATTCAGTTTATTCCATTGTGATACTGATGCATTTGACTGCTCTAAAAAGCCATCTTGTAGGCATTCAATAAATTCCTTCTCTTGCGATCCAACACCAACCTGATTTTCCTAATCCCCTTGCATATTGAAGTCTCCCATTACAATTGCATCATAACCCTTATTACATGCCTTTTCCAGCTCCCTTTGCAATCTCAACCCCACATCTTGTCTTCAAAGGCAGACAGGCCGGCTCCAGCCAATAGGCCTGTACGAGCCCTGACCCAGTCCAATCAGGGATGCGCTGGAACGAGATATCAGGAGCAATCCAAGGAGGTGTCCAAACAGTATGGGACTCTAGTAGCAAGGCTAAGAGGATTTAGATATCAGATCCCGTCTAAGGGGAGGGCCCCAAGACAGAGGTCCTTGGAACCTCGTCCCACGAGCACAAAGATCATTTGTCGCACCTCACTGCCAATGTCTGAGGAGATGGACAAGGAGTTGGACTGTGATTTGGCTTCTGTTTTCACTAAAGACTCTTGTGGACTGTGGGGAGACTCTGGGTCTGCCGAAATAGCCCTGCTAGTGATGGAGTCTCAGAAATCATCCTTGGAGGAAGATTCAGGGTAATTTCTACCAAGCCTGTAGAAGTCCCTTCCATTTATAAGGATTTGGAAGAGATCTTCATTTAGGGAAAGGCCTTGACTCCTCCACTGCACTGGCCCTACAACTGTGCAATGGATCTACTACCAGGTTCCTGTCCTCCGCAAGGTCAATTATACATACCCTCAGGTCCAGAGAGAAGCACTATGGAGGAATATGTTAAGGAGGCTCTTGCACTGGGATTCATTTGGCACTCCACTTCTTCAGCCAGCACTAACTTCTCCTTCATACAGAAGAAGGACGGGAGTCTGTGGCCTTGCATTAATCATAGAGGGCTGAATCACATAATGGTCTCGAATCGTTACACTCTTCCACTCGTGAACACTGCCTTCGAGATTCTCCAAGTAGCAAGAGTATTCTTGAAGCTAGACTTGAGGAGTTCATACAGTCTGGTCCGCATGAAGTAGGGTGATGAGTGGAAGACGGTATTCAACACACTGACAGGACACTGAGCATCTGGTCATGCCCCTTCAGCCTTGTGAATGCGCCAGCAGC
The DNA here is from genome assembly GCF_963921235.1 of Mobula hypostoma. Classification (NCBI taxonomy): domain Eukaryota; kingdom Metazoa; phylum Chordata; class Chondrichthyes; order Myliobatiformes; family Myliobatidae; genus Mobula; species Mobula hypostoma. The sequence goes on from NC_086128.1 coordinate 1,309,094, forward strand.
TTTATAAACGACATGTTCTGGGATGCTCTCTGTAAGAGCGTCTTCATCAACTCGGACAACATCCTAATTTTCTCAAAGTCCATGAAGGAGCACATCACTCACATCAGAGATATTCTGAAGAGGCTTCTAGATCATGGAGTTTATGTCAACCTGGAGAAGTCTAAATTTCACATAACCATTTTTGCGTTTCATCATCTCTAATGGCAATCTCAAGATGGACCCTAGCAAGACGGAGATTGGCCACCACCATCCAATGTTAAACAAGTCCAATAATTCCTGGAATTTGCCAATTTTTACCAAAAATTCATCAGAGACTTCACCGCAGTGGCGGCTGTGCTGACAGCACTAACCAAGATACCTACAGGTCCTTTTGTTTGCACCTAAACCGGACCTTCTCTTCATGGAAGTGGACGCCTTGGACATCGTGGTGTGTGCAGTGTTGTCTCAACAGGCACCTTCCGACAATAAACTGCATCTATGTGCTTCTTTTCCAGGTGACTATCCTCAGCGAGCTGAATTACAACATTGGGAATAGAGAACTGCTTGTGGGGATCAAGAACCCTTTTATTGTATGGACAGACCACAAGAACCTGGCTTATACTCAGGAGGCCAAAAGACTGAATTCCAGCCAGGCCAGGTCGTCTCTTTTCCTTAACCACTTTAATTTCGTCCTGACCTGCGTCAAAGAACCAGAAGCCAGGTGCCTTGTCCTGTCAGTTCGATGAACCCGAATGAGAAAAGCAGCGTTTTGCCACAAGCCAAGATGATAGCGCCAATTCCTCAGAACAGCCCTCCAGGTCAGCTGTTCATTCCCAGTCCCATCCAGCTCAGGTTCTTTAGTGGGGACATACATCGAGATGCTATCTTACACAGGGATTCCCTGGACCCTCGAGTTCATTAAGATACTGGTGGCCTGGAATGGCAAGGGAGGTCTGTCAATATGTTGTGGCATGTGAGGTGTGCGCCTGGAATAAGGAGCCCCACACACAACCTCAAGGGCTCCTTCACCCTCTGGCTGTTGTGGAAAGGCTCACATCTCCATGGATTTTGTCATGAGTCTTCCTCTTTCCAAGGGGAAGACTATTACAGTAATTGTGGATGATTTTTCGAAGGCCTGCGAATGAATTCATTGCCTTGGAAAGACTTCCATCTGTGATGGAGACGACCGAGTTCGTCCTGCAGCAGGTCTTCAGGATCCATGGTTTTTGGTGGACCTTGTGTTGGATCGCGGTCTGCAATTTACATCACGTTTCTGGAGGACATTGTGCAAACTGATTGGGGAAACAGTGAGTCTTTCCTCTGGGTTTCACCTGCAGTCCAATGGCCAGACTGAGCAGGGAGGGAGGGAAAATCGACTCAGATCAAGAGAGGCCTGCATCGGGCATTTTCATGCCTTACAAGGCGCAGATTTGAAGTCTGTGTGGGGCGCCACTCCTCGCACAGACACTAGAGCAATGTGTGGTTAAGTGCCTTGCTCAAGGACCTAAACACGCTGCCACAGCTGAGGCTCGAACTAGCGACCTTCAGGTCACTGGACGAATGCCTTAACCACTTGACCACGTGCCTAACACAAGACTGAGCAGGTGAACCAAAATATGGAATGTACCCTAAGATGCCTGGCCTCTGGAACTCCGAATGAGTGGAGCAACCAGTTGCTGTGGACAGAGATCACCCACACCACTTTACAGCATTCAAAATCTCCTTTCAAGTGCCAATTTGGGTATTCTCCGCTACTCTCCCTGAACATGGGGCAGAGGTTGGGGTTCCTGTGGCTGAATATCTTGTCTGATGCTGCAAGGAGAGATGGACTAGGGCAAGGGAGATTCTGTTAGCTTCTACCAGGAAAGCTGAAGTAAAGGCTAACTGCAAGAGAAGACAGGGATCAGTTTCGTAGCCTGGGCAACAGGTCTGGCTGTCAACTTAGGATTTGCCTCTCCAAGTGGCGCTCAGTCTCACTGGACCCTTCAGAATTCTCAGGAAAATAAACCCGGTGGCCTACACCTTGCAGCTCCCCAAGACGCTCCACTTCCCACGTTTCTAAGTTAAAGCCTATGAACACCAGCCCATCAGCCCCGCTGCCACCCAGTTTTGTTGATGGGAGCAGGTTTTCACCATGAGAAGAATTTTGGACTGCAGACTGCTCAAGATGTTCGGCAATATCTTGTGGACTGGGAAGGACTTGGACTGGAGGAGAGGTGCTGGGTGCCTGAAAGAGACATCTTGGATCCTGCTCTCATCCATGACCATAATTATCGTCTCTCCGGGCAGCCAGGGCCATCAAAAGTTGGCCATAGGGGAGGGAGTCCTGTTTCAATATGCTCCCATCTGCACACCTTCTGATGTTCAGACATTCTAACTCCCTGGAATATGGATAACTGGCGCGGCCTCCTTAAAGATTCAGGATAGACCCGCTAATTGGCAATCATATTTTGGGTGCCAAGAATTGAGCCTTTAAGGAGCACCTGAAATGAGGTTTGGGGCTCAATCGTAAGTTTGATCATGGTTTGGTCTAGTGTTTGTTTTTTGTGCTCAGATTCTCGATCCAGTTTGAAACCACATCTTGATTCTAGCCGCTGGATACTCCAGCATTTGGGTCCAAGGCATTCTTGTTGAGGACTCTTATCACAGATGTTAACATGTGCACATCTAGTGCTTGCTGAAATTGCTTCCTCAGGCAAGTCACTGTGCTGCTCTCTGTAAGCACTGCACGACACCTTCTGTCCTTTAACACTCAGCCAGAAAGCTTTTAGAGGTGTTCACAAGCCTGTCAGACAATGGTCATTGAAGTCTGCCACCCAAAGTTTAGGTAGTGCTCATTACCCTCAGTGTTTCCTCCAAGTGGTAATCAAGAAGGAAGAGTCCTGATTCATCAGCTGAATGAATGGTGGAGAGTAATCAACATGTTTGTTTGCACATGTTTGACTTAATGCCATGAGACTTGATGTCTTGGAGTTAAGGGCTCTCAACACCATGCCTTCAGGCACAGCCTCTAGTGGATCTATCCTATTCTTAAAATAGGATATGCTCAGGGATGGTAATGTAGACATGGACTAGTCTTTGGAATATCCTTCCCAATTAACGCATGTCTCTGGAAGCAGGTGAAGAATCCATTTCTGGGTTCCTGTATGGGGATTACTCTGATGCTGGCTGGTTCATCAACTTTTATTTTTATTGTGCTTCTGTGCAATGGTTTAAGACTTGTTGGTTCAGACTTTATGGGAGTCTCTGTGTTTTAGCAATTCTCTGTAGAACCAATCTAAGAATTCTGATCTGTGGAACTCATGGTCTGTGAGTGTGCCTTGTTCTTTACCCACAAGGCTATACAAATGATACAGAAACTGTACTGGATGATGAAGATGGAATGAGATTGAGTGATTCCTGCAATTTGCTAGATCACAGAAATCCTAGATAAAACTTGGCAAATCCAAAGAGTGAAGTTTAATCCAGGAAAGTGGAAATTCCAATGAAAACAGTGCTCTAAGAAAGATGGCCAACAGTATCAGTCCTGATATATTGAGGACTGGGTAAATACAATTAAACACAGGAAGCACTTAATAAAGACGTGCAGGAAATGGAGATGTTTGTGATAATAAAATAGTGGTGGTAATAGAAGGTGATACAGTTGCACAAAAAATAAGATGCTATAATTTTTATGAGGGGTGTGGAGTGCTTGAAGTGAGTGATCACAGGCTGGTAGCATTACATCATAAGTATTGAAGTTATGCTATGTGAAGAGACCTGAGAAGTGCTAAGTGCTTCAGTGAAACACTCAATGGAACCACATAGCTATTGATTCATACCTTCAGGAGAGGAGGACAGGAATACTGCAAAATTAAAGTTGTTTATTTTACTCCAGACTTTGTGTGGAACAAAGAGTTAAAAAGTGTTTGCTTAACATAAAGGCTGGATTGTTTCTGGTTTACGTTCATCAATTGGTATTGAAGGGAGAATGGATTAAAGCTTCACAAATGCTCATCATTCCGTTTTAAATTGTAAGATTAAGAAAGAACACTAAATATACTTAGTTACATTGAATCTCTTTCTCAATGATATTTCTCTTTGCTGAATGACATTTTTTACTTTTAAGAGCACAGCCATTAACGCTGCCTGTAACTCTATCTGGCTGCTGTTTGTCCCCTTGAGGTCTTTATGAAGGATCAATTCTGACCATAGGGCAGTTCCAATAGCACTCTTGTCTATGATTACTTACTAACCCTTGACTAACTTCCTGCTTCCATATTTACTAAAGATCAAATTTTCTGCATCATCCGTTTTTCTTCTGTTGCCTGGAGCGTGACATCTAGTCAGGCATGTCTGTCAAGTGATCCCTTGTTCATTCAAGCCTTGTGATATAGATCTGGAAGTTGACTGAGCCTGGGAGTTGAGACAGACATCCTGCAAGGGTGATACAATAATATGTTGTGCTTACACTTTGGTTACAGCACTTTTTAAAGCATCTTCAGTTTCTTGATGTCTGAAAGCTAATAGCAAACATTAATATAAGCAGGCCATCACATAACAATTGGACTTATCCCACTCCACAATGAGCATGTTAATCCCATTTAAGTTTAATATCTCAGTCTAATATTGTGCCATACATGGCAGAAGTTCATGAAAGCTCAGGCAAGCCACCAGAATCAAAATAACTATCTTCCATGTTCATTTTTATGCTGCTTCTATGGGGCTTAGAGCAGTAGTTCATTAGGAAGTATTGGAGAGCTCTGCCTTCACCAAGCCCCAGTTCTTCTGAAGAACAAATAAAAAAATATTGATTTGGAAACTAATGTAAATTTGTTCTTCTTTTAAAGTCAGTCACAGGATGTGGCATCACCAACTTGGTTAGTTTTGTTTTTCTCTGAAGTAAATAGCTGTGCCTTTCAGAGGAGAGCTGAGAATTCTGAGTCTGGAGGAGGAAACAGGACAGAACAGGTGAGGATGGCAGGCTAACCACTCTAAAGGAATTGAATGAACCAGAGGGCATTTTACAGGAGTATGATAGTTTTGTAGTCTTCATTACTGCTTCTACAGTAGAACCAAGTGTGTTTACAGAATGGCAGGAACTGGCAGGTGTGCTTACAGACATCTTTAATCTCTCCCTCTCCCAGTGTAGCGTGCTCTCCTGCTTCAAAACATCCACCTGTACCTAAAAAGACTAATGTAACATGTCTGAACAACTGGCGTCCTGTCACACTCACCTCAATAATAAGCAAATGCTTTGAGAGACTGGTCAAGGACTACACCTGCAGCTTGTTGCCACCCACACTGGACCCCTGCAATCCGCCTACTGACATAACCGATCGACAGATGACACAATAGCCACAGCAATACATGCCGTCCTTACACATCTGGAGAAGAGGGATGCTTATGTGAGAATGCTGTTCATGGACTACAGTTCAGCATTCAACACCATAGATCCCATCAGGCTCGACAAGACCTCAGCCTTCACCCTGCCTTGTGCAGCTGGATCCTGGACTTCCTGTCAGATTGCCGACAAGTGGTAAGAGTAGGCTCCCTCAACTCTGCCCCTCTGACCCTCAACACAGGTGACCTCAGGGCTGTATCCTAAGCCCCCTCCTTTACTTTCTGTATACCCATGACTGTGTCGCCACCCACAGCTCTAATCTGCTAATTAAATTTGCCAACGATACTACATTGATTGACCTAATCTTAAATAATAATGAGGCAGCCTTCAGAGAAGTCATCACCCTGACACAGGGGTGTGAAGAAAACAACCTCTCCCTCAATGTCGCAAAAACAAAGGAGCTGGTTGTGGACTACAGGAGGAATGGAGATGGGCTAACCCCTATTGACATCAATGGATCTGGGGTTGAGAGGGTGAACATCTTTAAGTTCCTTAGCATAAACATCAACGAGGATCTCATGTGGCCTGTTCATACTGGCTGTGTGGTGAAAAAGCCACAACAGCGCCTCTTTCACCTCAGATGGTTGAAGAAGTTTGGTATGGGCCTCCAGATCCTAAGACCTTTCTACAGGGGCACAACTGAGAGCATCCTGACTGGCTGCATCACTGCCTGATATGGGAACTGTACTTCCCTCAATCGCAGGACTCTGCAGAGAGTGGTGTGGACAGCCCAGCGCATCTGTAGATGTGAACTTCCCATAATTCAGGACATTTACAAAGACAGGTGTGTAAAAAGGGCCCATAGGATCATTGGGGACCCAAGTCACCCCAACCACAATCCATTCCAGCTGCTTCCATCTGGGAAACGGTACCGCAGCATAAAAGCCAGGACCAACAGGCTCCGGGACAGCTTCTTCCACCAGGCCATCAGACTGATTAATTCACCCTGACACAACTGTATTTTTATGCCATATTAACTGCCCTGCTGTACATACTATTACAAATTACTGTAAATTGAACATTGCTCATTTAAATGGAGACATAGTGTAAAGATTTTTACTTCTCATGTATGTGTAGGATGTAAGTAATAAAGTCAACTCAATTTGGAAGGAATAATAGAAGAGCAGATTATTATTTAAATGGTGAAAGATTGCAGCATGCTGTTGTGCAGAGGGACTTGGGAGTGCTTGTTCATGAATCACAAAAAGTTGGCTTGCAGGTACAACAGGTTATTAAGAAGACAAATGGAATGTTGGCCTTCATTGCTAGAGGGATTGAATTCAAGAGCAGGGAGGTCAGGCTGCAACTATACAGGATACTGGTGAGGCCGCACCTGGAGTACTGTGTGCAGTTCTGGTCTCTATACTTGAGGAAGGATATACTGGCTTTGGAGGCAGTGCAGAGGAGGTTCAACAGGTTGATTCCAGAGATGAAGGGGTTAACCTATGAGGAGAGATTGAGTCGCCTGGGACTATACTCTCTGGTGTTCAGAGGAATGAGAGGGGATCTTACAGAAACATAAAAAATTTTGAAAGGGATAGATAAGATAGAAGTAGGAAAGTTGTTTCCATTGGTAGGTGAGACTAGAACTAGGGGACATTGCCTCAAGAATCAGGAGAGAAGATTTAGGATGGACATGATAATTGTTTTATGTCTTTTGATCAACTCTCTAATAAATATAACTTACCCAGATCTCACTTTTTTAGATATCTACAGATTAGAAACTTTTTAATTACTGTCTCCCCTAATTTTCCACATCCTTATCCAATGGACACTTTGGGAAAAATCTTAGATTTAAATCTCTCTCAGAAAAGTGTAGTAGCAATTATATATAATATAATTATGAATCTATGTCCTGATGCTTCTAATAAAATTAAAGCTGACTGGGAAAGAGAACTTGAGATTAATATACCAGCTGAAAAATGGGAAAAAATTCTTCAGTTGGTGAATTCATCCTCTGTATGTGCTAAACATGTGTTGATACAGTTTAAAGTAGTGCACAGAGCTCATATGTCCAAAGATAAACTATCTCGTTATTATTGTTATATTAATCCAATATGTGACAGATGTCATTGCGAGATAGCTTCTTTAACCCACATGTTTTGGTCATGTCCCTTGTTGGAGAAATATTGGAAAGATATTTTTGATATTATTTCAACCGTCCTAAATATAGACTTACAACCTCATCCAATTACGCTATCTTTGGACTACCAATGATAGACTTAAATAATTTAACCTCTTCGTCACGAAGGATGATTGCATTTCTTACTTTAATAGCTAGGAGGTCCATTTTGTTGAATTGGAAAGAGATTAATCCTCCTACTGTATTTCATTGGTTTTCACAAACTATGTTGTGTTTCAATTTGGAAAAAATTAGAAGTGCAGTTTATGACCCTTCCATTAAGTTTGAAAAAACTTGGAGGCTATTTATTCAGCATTTTCATTTGATGTAATTTGATCATTTCCAAACTTGTTTTATCTCTCTGTACTGTTGTTGGAGGGGAATGGAGTCGTTGACACTAAGGTTTTCTTCTTTTCCATTTTTAAGTTGTTAGTTTTGCCCAAGTCTTTTAGTTTAGTTGATTAATTTTGTTTTTCTTTGGGGATGGGGTTTGCTTTTTTTTGTTTTGTTTTTTTTTTCTTTTTCACGATTTTTTTTCCAGTTTTTTTTGTATTATCCGTGGTTAGTTCTACATGTTTGGGAGCTTTGTTAATTTACACTACTTGGTTTTGCAATTACTTTTTTTAAGTGTAACAATATATCTCCTACTATTTGTATTATTGCTATGTTTTGTTTCTATATTTTGAAATTAATAAAAAGATTGAAAAAGAAAAGGATGGAGATGAGGAGAAACTGTTTTTCCCAGAGAGTGGTGAACCTGTGGAATTCTCTGCCCAGGGAAGTAGTTGAGGCTTCTTCACTAAATATATTTAAGAAATAGTTGGATAGGTTTTTACATAGTAGGGGAATTAAGGGTTATGGGGAAAAGGCAGGTAGATGGAGCTAAGTTTATGGACAGATCAGCCATGATCTTATTGAATGGTGGGGCAGGCTCGATGGGCCGGATGGCCTACTCCTGCTCCTTTTTCTTATGTTCTTATGTAGTAGAACACATTGATGAAGGTAGAGCAGTGGGTGTAGTGTATATGGATTTCACCAAGGAATTTGATAAGGTACCCCATGCATGGCTTATTGAGAAAGTAAGGAGGCATGGGATCCAAGGGGATATTGCTTTGTAAATCCAGAACTGGCTTGCCCACAGAAGGCAAAGAGTAGTTGTAGACGGGTCATATTCTGCATGGAGGTTGGTGACCAGTGGTGTGCCTCAGGGATCTGTTCTGGGACCCCTTCTGTTTGTGATTTTTATAAATGACTTGGATGAGGAAGTGGAGGGATGGGTTAGTAAATTTGCTGAAGACACAAAGGTTGGGGGTGTTGTGGATAATCTGGTGGGTTGTCAGAGGTTACACCGGGACATCAATAGGATGCAGAACTGGACTGAGAAGTGGCAGATGGACTTCAACCCAGATAAGTGTGAAGTGGCTTGTTTTGGTAGGTCCAATTCAAAGACAGAATATAATATAAGTGGTAAGACTCTTGGCAGTGTTGAGGATCTGAGAGATCTTGGGAACCATGTCAACAGGACACTCAAAGCTGCTGCGCACGTTGACAGTGATGTTAAGAAGGCATATGCTGTGTTTGATCTTCATCAACCATGGGATTGAGTTCAAGAGCTGTGATTTAATGTTGCAGCTATACAAGACTTTGGTCAGACTCCACTTGGAGTACTGTGCTCAGTTCTGGTCACCTCACTACAGGAAGGATGTGGAAACTATAGAAAGGGTGCAGAGGAGATTTACAAGGATGTTGCCTGGATTGGAGGGTGTACCTTATGAGAATAGGTTAGGTGTACTTGGCTTTTTTCCCTTGGAGCGACAGAGGATGAGAGGTGACCTGACAGAGGTGTGTAAGATGATGAGGGGCATTGATCGTGTGGATTGCCAGAGGCTTTTTCTCAGGGCTGAAATGGCTAACAGGAGGTGGCACAGTTTTAAGGTGCTTGGAAATAGGTACCGAGCAGATGTCAGGGGTAACTTTTCCCACACAGAGAGTGGTTGGTGCATGGAATGCACTGCTGGCAGCGGTGGTGGAAGGGGATACAATAGGGTCTTTTAAGAGCCTCTTAGGAAGGTGCATGGAGCTTAGAAAAATAGAGGGCTATGAGGTAAGGATATTCCAGGCAGTTTCTAAAGTAGGTTACATGGTCGGCACAACATTGTGGGCCGAAGGGCCTGTAATGTGCTGTAGATTTCTATGTTCTATGTTCTACGTAATTCAATTCAGTAGTTTGTTTATTTCCTGAATTTATTTCATTAAGTACACTTAAGTTCCCGAGCTGCCAGGTTGGTATTTGTACTTGTATCTCTGGATCATCAGTCTTGTCTTCAAGACTTATTTCTGACAGAGAGTAAGGTTGCATAAGGAAAAGTGTAGCCACATTATTTGCGATGGATCATGTTTGAATATAATGGCCAAGACGAATCTCTCTTGTATCTGGTCTGTGCTCCACCTCACTCTACCTACCTGCTTTGCACACCCCAGCCTTGGAAGCCTGTCGGTGTGTACATTCCCCCCAGCGCTAATGCTAAGGAGGCGCTCTGTGAACTGTATGGGGCTATTAGCGAACAGCAGAACACGCACCCTGATGGACTGTTTATTGTCGCCAGAGATTTTAACCACACGAACCTTAAGTCAGTACTCCCCAGATTCCATCAGAACGTGGACTTCGCAATGAGGGAGGAGAACGCATTGGACCTTGTTTACACAAACATTCCCGACACGTACCGGGCGGGGCCCTGTTCCCACCTCGGTTACTCAGACCACATGTCTGTTATACTAATCCCAGCATACAGACCGCTCGTCAGACGCTCCAGACCAGTTCAGAAGCAGGTGAAAACCTGGCCAGCAGGAGTCATCTCTGCTCTTCAAGACTGCTTTGAGCACACTGACTGGCACATGTTCAGGGAGGTTGCAACCGATGGCAACTCTGCCAGATTCGAGAAGTACACGGCAGTGACGAGCTACATCAGCAAGTGCATTGATGACGTCACTGGGCCAAGACCATCACTACACACGCTAATCAGAAGCCATGGATGACCGTGGAGGTGCGTGTGCTGCTGAGAACCCGTGACTCCGCCTTCAGAGCAGGCGACAAGGCAGCCCTAACAACAGCGAGGGCCAAACTGTCCCGGGCCATCAGAGAGGCAAAGCGTGCACACGCCCAGCGAATCCACAGCCACTTCCAGGACAGCGGCAACACGCAGTGCATGTGGAAGGGCATTCAGGACATCACCAACTACAAGACAACACCACCCGCCTGTGCTGGTGATACCTCCACTTGGCCCTAACCCACCTGGACAAAAAAGACACGTACGTTCCAATGCTGTTTATAGACTTCAGTTCAGCATTCAACACAATCATTCCTCAGAAACTGATTGGAAAGCTGAGCCTACTGGGCCTGAACACCTCCCTCTGCAACTGGATCCTAGACTTCCTGACTGGGAGACCTCAGTCAGTCCGGATCGGGAGCAGCATCTCCAACACCATCACACTGAGCACGGGGGTCCCCCAGGGCTGTGTGCTCAGTCCACTGCTGCTCCCTCTGCTGACCCACGACTGTGCTGCAACACACAGCTCAAACCACATCATCAAGTTCACCGATGACACGACTATGGTGGGTCTCATCAGCAAGAACGATGAGTCAGCATACAGAGAGGAGGTGCAGCGGATAACGGACTGGTGCAGAGACAACAACCTGTCTCTGAATGTGAACAAAACAAAAGAGATGGTTGTTGACTTCAGGAGGACACGGAGCGACCACTCTCCACTGAACATCGACGACTCCTCCGTAGAGATAGTTAAGAGCACCAAATTTCTTGGTGTTCACCTGGCGGAGAATCTCACCTGGTCCCTCAACACCAGCTCCAAAGCAAAGAAAGCCCAGCAGCGTCTCTACTTTCTGCGAAGGCTGAGAAAAGTCCATCTCCCACCCCCCATCCTCACCACACTCTACAGAGGTTGTATTGAGAGCATCCTGAGCAGCTGCATCACTGCCTGGTTCGGAAATTACACCATCTCGGATCGCAAGACCCTGCAGCGGATAGTGAGGTCAGCTGAGAAGATCATCGGGATCTCTCTTCCTGCCATTACAGACATTTACCCCACACACTGCACCCGTAAAGCCAACAGCATTGTGAAGGACCCCACGCATCCTCATACAAACTCTTCTCCCTCCTGCCAGCTGGCAAAAGGTACCGAATCATTCGGGCTCTCACGACCAGACTGTGTAACAGTTTCTTCCCCCAAGCCATCAGACTCCTCAATACCCAGAGCCGGGACTGACACCAACCTACTGCTCTCTACTGTGCCTATTGTCTTGTTTATTATTTATTGTAATGTCTGCACTGTTTTGTGCACTTTATGCAGTCCTGTGCAGGTGTGCAGTCCAGTGCAGTTTTTATGTTGTTTTACGTAGTCTAGGGTAGTTTTGTGTTGCCTCACGTAGTCTAGTGTAGTTTTGTGTTGTTTCATGTAGCACCATGGTCCTGGAGGAACGTTGTTTCGTTTTTGCTGTGTACTGTGCCAGCAGCTTATGGTCAAAATGACGATAAAAAGCGACTTGACTTGAAGTGACTGCTTCGCGTGTCCTTGCTCATGCAGAGTTCCACAAGTTCCTTTAATGCCTCCTATCACCATTTCAGAACATCATAAACTCTCTCAGAGCCCAGTCAAACATTCCTTATTGAAGTGTTGACAGTTTATTAGATATTAAGGTAATCGAGGGAAATGGTATCAGTGATGGGAAATGGTGCTGAGGTAAAAAGTCAGACATGAATATCAACCACTTAAAGGGTATCTGAAGGAAAAGTTTTCTTTTACAGTGATTTGCTAGAGAAAGTGGTGAAATTAGGTACAATCACTATGTTTGAGAGAAACATTTAGGCAGGCACTTGAATAGGCAGGGCATTTAAGAATATGGACCAAATGCAGGCAAACGGAATTAGTGTAGATGGACATGTTGAGTTGACAGGCCTGGTTCCATGTTGAGTGATTTTACAACTGCTTGCCTCTGTGATGGTATTGACTGATCGAGAGATTCCGGGGGCTGAATGGTTTGCTGCATTTTTTCTTAGACTCTTACACTTCTAGTCCAATGATCTGACCAGTATGTGGCCATGCAGCATTGTTAGTAAGGAAATAAAGCTAACAGTTTGCAGTACTGTGTGATTTCTAAAACAACCCAAGTTACTGCATTGCTCCATTGTTGGCCTTGAATTTCAGTAATTTATTGTTGACTTCCTTTTAAGTTTAATTTACGGTAATTTTTCTCAACATAAAAAAAATAGAATGGGCTGATTTTTGGTTCTGTTGTTCTTAAAACTTAAAGGATATCCAAGGTGAGTGGAGGAAAGTTTAGGAGAGACTTCAGAGGTAGTTTTATTTTAGGCAGAGTAGTAGGTGTCTGCGTGGACTGCTCGGAAGTCTAGTTGAGAGGGATACAATAAAAGACTTGTAGTTAAGCACATGGATGTATTGAAAATTGAAAATGATGGCTTGAGTTTAATTATGGAGTTGATTTATGCAGGTTGCCTAAAGGGTCCATACAGAGATGTGTGGTTGTGTTCTAGGGATAAAATTACTCCATCGTAATTGTTCTTTTAAATAATTTCAAGGATAATATTACTTAATATTCATTTTTTTTTATTCTTGTGTCTTTTTCTCTCTGCCCTTTCTTAATTTTCTCACTTTCTTTTTTTAATTTGACTTTAACTTATTCTGATTCTTTTCCCCTCACTTCAGCCTGCTTCTTCACACTCCCAGTTCAATGGTTAAGTGGGTAAACTGTTCATTGTAGCCATGGATGTAGAGTTGAACTCGTCACAATTTTATCAATTACATGACCAGAAAGAAGTTCATGATGTTGAGATAATTGAGATCAGGAAAGCAATAAAGATATTGGTGTCTCACTGCATGTGGCTGTCAATTAATGCTGATCCTTCGAAGGAAAAAGACTGAATGCTGGAAATAAAAATTCAAAGTTCAAAATACATTTATTATCAATGTGTTTATACTAAATACAACCTTGAACAAACCGTGCCAATAAAAGTAAGCAAATAATATTCAGAACCCAAAGTTCATGAAAGTGAATCCACAGCCACAAAGCCAGTCATCACTGCAGCCAGTCCAGGAGCCCTAGTTGCAGGCCACAGCCTCAGTTCAGTGCAGAGATGTGTAAACCTTGCTGAGCAGTGAGCTGAATGCAAGCTCAATGCTCTCCTCAGGCTCCGACACACTAACCTTTTCGATATGGCCCAGCGCTTAATTTGGCTAAACTCTTTGCTCTTGGGCCCAGGCCCCCTGCCTTGATTCAGCACGTACTTGACTTCCCAATTTGTCCCTTAAATTGGTCAAATATTGACTCATTCCTCACTCTCAAGCCTGGGCCCTACCACCTCAATTCTGCCTCACCTCAGAAATGAAGAGGATGACAGCAGTGATAGGAGACTCTCTAGTTAGGGGGACAGAGGCAAATCTGTGGATGCAAAAGGAAACACAGATGGTAGTTTGCCTCCCTGGTGCCAGGGTCCGAGATGTTTCTGGCTGTGTCCATAATATCCTGAAAAGAGGGTGAGCTGCCAGGAATTGTAGTAAATATTGGTACCAACGATATAGGTAGAAAAAGAGAGGAGGTCCTGAAAACAGAATACTGGGAGTTAGGAAGGAAGCTGAGAAGCAGGACCTCAAGGGTAGTAATCTCGGGATTGCTGCCTGTGCCACGTGGCAGTGAGGATAGGAAAAAGTGAAGTGGCAGATAAAGGTGTGGCTGAAGAATTGGAGGAGAGGGCAGGGATTCGGATCTCTGGATAATTGGAACTCTACTGGGGCAGGTGGGACCTGTACAAAAGGAAGAGGTTACACTTGAATCTGAGGGGGACCAATATTCCGGTGGGCAGGTTTACTAGAGCTATTGGAAGTGGTTTAAACTAATATGTCAGGGGGATGGGAACCAGTATGACAGAGCTGAGGATGAACCAGCAGGTTTACCAGTAGACGACGGGTGTATCATGAATGTAAGGATGGACAAGCCAATGACCGGGGACAAATGCAGACAGTGCAAAGAGTTAAATTGTGCCACAGAGGCAAAATTCAAAAGGGCTAAGAATACAGGACTGAAGGTACTGTATTTAAAGGTGCGTGGCACTTGGAATAAGGTGGATGAACTCGTGGCACAATTAGAGATTGGTCGGTATGACGTTGTGGGCATCATTGAGTCGTGGCTGAAAGAAGGCCATAGTTGGGAGCTGAACAATGAAGGATATATTTTGTATTGAAAGGACAGGCAGGAAGGCACAGGCAGTGGTGTGGCTCTGTTGGTAAGAGATGGAATTACATCTTTAGGAAGAGGTGACATAGGGTCAGGAAATGTTGAATCTTTGTGGGTGGAGTTAAGGAACTACAAGGGTAAAAAAAATCCATTATGGGAATCATGTATAGGCCTCCAAATAGTAGCCAAGACTTGGGGTTGGGATTGGAAAGGGAACTGGAAAAGGCATGCAATAAGGGTAAGGTCGCAATTGTAATGAGGGATTTCAATATGCAAAGGGATTGGGAGAATCAGGTTGGTGTCAGATTGTGAGAGAGGGAAATTGTTGAATGCCTATGAGATAGCTTTTTAGAGCAGTTTGTGCTTGAACCTATTTGGGGAAATGCCATCTTAGTTTGGGTGTTATATGGTCCCTTTTGGGATCATATCAGAAAGTTTCATGTACATGAACCCGTATGAGGCAGTGATCATAATATGATTGAATTCATACTGCAATTTGAGAGGGAGAAGCAAAACTCACATGTATCAGTATCGCAATGGAATAAAGGGAATTAGAGGTATGAAAGAGGAGCTTGACCAAGTGGATTGGAGAAGGATACTGGTGGGGATGACGACAGAACAGAGATGGCTGAAGTTTCTGGTAATAATTCACAGGGCACAAGATAGATATGTCCCATAGAGGAAGAAGTTCTCAAATGGCAGGAATAGGCAACCATGGCTGACAAGGAAAATTAAGGACTGCATAAAAGCCAAGGAAAGGACATATAATGTAGCAAAAGTGACTGGGAAGTTGAATGATTGGAAAGCTATTAACCTCCAACAAAGGGCAACAAAAAAAGCTATAAGAAGGGAAAAAGATGAAATATGAGGGCAGATGAGGTGATCTGATAGAGGTGTATAAGATGATGAGAGGCATTGATCATTTGGATAGTCAGAGGCTTTTTCCCAGGGCTGGAATGGATAGCATGAGAGGACACACTTTTAAGGTGCTTGGAAGTAGGTACAGAGGAGATGTCAGGGGTAAGTTTTTTACTCAGAGAGTGGTGAGTGTGTGGAATGGGCTGCTGGCGATGGTGGTGGAGGCGGATACGATAGGCTCTTTTAAGAGACTCCTGGATAGATACATGGAGCTTAGAAAAATAGAGGGCTATGTGTAACCCAAGGTAATTTCTAAGGTAAGGACATGTACAGCACAGCATTGTGGGCTGAAGGGCCTGTATTGTGCTGTAGGTTTTCTCTGTTTCTATGTTTCTATGAGTCAATAATATAAAGCAGGATACTGAAAGTTTTTTTTCCAGTTATATGAAGAATAAAAGGGAAGTGAGATTTGATATTGGACCACAGGTAAATGGTGCTGGTGAGGTAGTAACGGGGGGACAAAGAAATGGCAATTGAACTTACTGAGTACTTTGCATCTGTCGTCACTGTGGAAGTCACCGGCAGTGTGCCAAATGTCTGTACATATCAGGGAGCAGGAGTGAGTGCCTTTGTTATTACAAAGGAAAAGGTGCTTGGCAAACTCAAAGATCTTAAGGTGGATAAGTCACCTGGACCAGATGGACTACATCCCAGAGTCCTGAGAGAGGTTGCTGAAGAGATACTGAATACATTGGTCATGAGCCGGGGATGTGACGGGGCCGGGGTCCCGACTCTGAGCCGGGGACGTGACGAGGACCGAGAATCTGGGTCTTGACTCGGGCTCAGACCCCAGAACTAGGTGAAGACATGATGTGGTCTTGGGAGACAGGAACCTCAGAACACAAAGCCAGAAACCTTGACTTGGTCAAGGGAGAGACAGGAACACAGGGACATGGAACACAGAGCCAGGACCCCTCCTTGGGAACAGGACTTAGAGCCAGGAATCATACACAGAATGCTGAACATGACGAGACAGTTCCCAACACTAGGTCGTGGCAAACAGCCAGACCTATCTAGTGAAGGCATGGACACAGAGACAGTTCAAAACAACAATAGACAGTTCCTTATCTTGCTCCAGCAGTTGAACTTGACAGCAGTGCAGGCAAGGGTCAGAGGCAAGGCTTCAAGCAGGGCTCCAGGAGGAAGGTGAAGGGAAGAGAACAGTCCAGCAAATGCAGTTCTGTCTGTCTGTATCTTGTTTTACGGCGGTTGGCATCCAGCTTAATGGTGCATTACCGCCACCCTCTGCTCCAGAATGTGCACTAGACATACAATCTAAATCCCTTCACCCAATCGCACGCGCGCACACACACACACACATATATATACAAACCTACACTTCACCCTCCCATCTTTGACCATCCTAATATCCTATTCCTGTTTATTCGTCATATTCTATAAAAAACCCCTGTACCCCTTAAAAATGCTAAAAATACCCGGACTTGTGCTCTCTCACCCATGCCCAGCAACCCTTTTAATGTGAATTCCTGCATCCCCAACTCCCTTAATTTATTTCTCATCATCTCTCTCTGTATCCCATACTTCCTGCAACACAGAACTACATGTTCTACTGACTCCTCTTTCTGACATTCCTCACACAATCCTGTCTGGTGTTTCCCTAGCATTTTCAATGTTCTGTTTAATGCACAGTGCCCCAGCCTTAACCTAGTCCACACAATTTCCTCTCTTCTGTTTCTATTACCTACCCTAGTAACTGCAACACTCTTTTGTATTTGATATAAATGCCTCCCTTTCCCCTCCCTGTCCCATCTTTCTTGCCACATTCGGTTGACTTTTTCCCAGATTACACACTTAACCTCTGCTTTAATGATACTAATGTGCATTTCCACATTTTCTTTCTTTAACGCCCTCTTTGCCAACTCATCCACCCTCTCATTCCCCTTCACCCCTACATGTGCTGGAACCCATAGAAATTTTACCTGACCTCCCTGATTTGCAATTCTTGTAACTAACTGAAGGACTTCATAAAGTACATCTTGCTGACTGTTTGTGTGAAAAGACCTTAAACTTGCTAGAACTGAGGAAGAATCTGAACATATCAATGCTTTGGCTTGTCTGGCTTTCTGCACCCATTGCAACGCAACCAACACTGCCAGCATCTCCACTGTAAACACCCCTAACTTATTAGATGTTCTTCTGCTGATTCCAATTTCTTTTGCTGGTATTACCACCCCAAACCCTGTCACTCCTGTTTCAGGTTCCTTCGCACCATCCGTATAACTGTGAGTATAATCACTATACTTTTCCATCACATGACAGTTAAATGCATTTACCAAATCTGTTTTATATCTTTCTTTCCTTTTTACCTCTAACAAATGCCCGTCTATGTCAGGCCATACAAGCTTCCATGGAGCTACAACCGGATAAACTACTGAAGGACTTATCCTCAGATCAAACACTCCACATTCTTTTGCAATATCATTCCCTACCCGACTAAAGGTATCCCTTTGAAACCTCCCATTTTCCCAGCACTCCTGCAACACTCCTCTAGTAGGGTGAGAATCATTGTGCCCCTGCAAGTTAGCCCAGTAGTTTGCCATCAGTTGCATCCTTCTTAGTTCCAAAGGCATTATTCCCATTTCTACCTATAGGGCTGCCACTGGTGACGTTTTAAAAGCCCCACTGCACACTCTCAAGGCCTGAGCCTGAATCACATCCAGTTTCCTTATCAGAGACCTAGCTGCTGATCCATATACTATATTTCCATAATCCAATACAGATCTTACTAAAGCCACATACATTCTCTTCAAAGCTGAACAACTTGCTCCCCATTCCCTACCAGTCAAACATCTCATCACATTTATTACTCTTTTACATTTCTCCTCAACTTTCCTGATATGGTCTGCCCATGTTAATCATGAATCAAATATAACTCCCAGAAATTTAAATGATGCAACCCTTTCTAATTCAACCCCATACATTCTTAACTTCTTCCCTACCTCAACCCTTTTCCTGGTAAAAAAAAATACAGTTTGAGTTTTATCTACTGAAAATCTACATCCCCAATCATAACCCCACTCCACCACTTCATCAATTGCTTCTTGTAGTTTCCTGATTATATAGTCCATGTTCCTGCCTCTTTTCCACAAGGCCCCATCATCCGCAAACAGTGACCTACCTATATCCACTGGTACCTTTGTGAAGACATCATTGATCATAATCATGAAAAGTAATGGGCTAATCACACTACCTTGAGGTGTGCCATTTTCCACTATGTACTGTTTTGATAATTCTGATCCAATCCGAACTTGAATTTTTCTACCAAACAAAAAATCTTTAATCCAATTAAAAACTCTCCCACCAACCCCCATCTTGTGCAGTTTAATTAATAATCCTTCCTTCCACATCATATCATAGGCTTTTTCAATGTCAAAGAACATTGCCACTACTGACTCTTTATTTGCCTGGGCCTTCCTTATTTCAGTCTCTAACATAATCACTGAGTCCATGGAATTCCTTCCCTTTCTAAAACCACTCCGATAACTTGCCAGCATTCCCCTTTTCTCAAGCTCATATGATAACCTTTCTGTTACCATCCTTTCCATTATCTTACATATACTTGATGTTAATGCAATTGGTCTGTAGCTAATGGGTTTTGACAGATCCTTGCCAGGCTTCCTTATTGGAATTACTACTGCTTCTTTCCATGCACTTGGTAATCTTCCCTCCTCCCACACTCTGTTATAAAAATGCAGCAACTTCAAGAGCGCTCCTTCTCCTAGATTTTTTAGCATCACAGAGCATATCAGATCTTTCCCTGGGGAAGAAAATGCAGTTGAACTCAGGAGCTATTTATGTAGCAGCCCAAAATCAGAATCATGTGCTTCGATTAAGGCACACAACTGGACAAGGGAAAACCGGAAAACCTGGAATACAGATTGATGGACCAGACCGTGAACCGGAATACGGACTTCACGGACTGGACCATGATACTTAGAGGGTTAATTCACCGGTTGAGTCTGTGATAAAGAAAGCAACTGCAATATTGGCACTTATTTCAAGGGGAATAGAATTTAACAACAAGTAGATGATGCTGAAGCTTAATAATCACTAGTCAGGCCACAGTTGGAGTGTTGTCATTAGTTTTGGACCCCGTTATCTCAGAAAGGATTTGTTGTCATTGGAGAGAGTACAGAGGAAGTTCACAAGGATGATTCCAGGAATGAAGGGGTTAATATATGAAGAGCGTTTGGCAGCTTTGGGCCTGTACTCACTGGAGTTTAGAAGAATGCATGGGGATCTCATTGAAACTTACCAAATGTTGAAAGGACTAGATAGGGTGGATGTGGAGAGGAGGTTTCCTATGGTAGAGGTATCCAGAACTAGAGAGTAGAGCCTCAGAATTGAGGGGCAACCTTTTAGAACAGAGGTAAGGAGGAATTTTCTTAGCCAGGGAGTAGTGAATCTGTGGAATGGTCTGCCACAGACTGCGGTGGAGGTCAAGTCCATGGGTATATTCAAAGCAGAAGTTGATAGTTTCCTGATCGGTTGGGGCATCCAGGGATATAGTGAGAGAGCTAGTGTATGAGGTTGAAAGAGATCTGGGATTAGCCATGATGGAATGGCAGAGAAGACTTGATGGGCCAAATGGCCTAATTCTGCTCCTATGTCTTATGGTCTTAATGTCTTATGATCTACTACTTTGAATCGGTTCCAAGTCTGCTCCAACAATGGCCATTCATTGGCTCATTCCTCACTCTTGGGCCTGTCCGGGCCCCACTACTCAGTTTGGCCTGTACATGCTGTGCCACTACCATTCTACACCTTCGAGACTTCAGTTCACACCGTAAAAATACTGGTCATACAGGCAGTTCCAAAGCTGATCCCTGAAGGAAAAGTTACAGGCTGTTAATTGCATAGATCGTTTTCCAGAAAATGTGTGACTAATAATGTAGTTAGTTCTTTTGTTTGTTACCAGTAAGTCATCAATGTGTTTCAACAGTGCCATCTTAAACTTAAATCTTAGATATAAACAGTAAATGCACAAAATCCTCGACAGATTGGGCATTATCCATGGGATTCAAAGTTATCAGTTGGAATTGGGACTGGTGTTGTCACATGTAGCAGGATACAGTGAAACACTTGTATTGCTAACTGTTCATACAGATCAAATCATTACACAGTGCACTGAAGTAGAACAAGGAAAACAATAATAATCCAGAATAAAGAGCATTTTAGATTGATGATTTTTCATAAAAATATACATTGACTTGGAATGCCAACCTTATTTTTTGTTGCACTGATCCCCTGGGTATTGTCTATTGTATTTGCAAAGAATTCCCATGCAGTCTTGTCCAGGGGGTTGAAATGTGTGCATTTGGCTGTCCCAGATTCCAATTTCCTTTTTCCCTCCTGCACATTGTTTCCTTGCCCATGCCCTGAAGCACTCTGATACATATTTGTCCTGAATGACAGTCAAAGAAGTTCTTGTATAAGTGGTGCTTTAGAAAATGTGAAGTAGGAACTGCTGTGATTTTCCCCAAAGCAATTTGGTTTGAGTGACAAGTAACCCTTGGAATCTTGAACTAAGACATGTTACTTTCTGTTTGACAGTCAAGAGCCTCAATGCCTCTTAGTACTGAGTCACCTTGTAAACGTTTCTTATTCAAGGGGCTTTTGGAATATGAGCTATACTCTTGATTGTAATAGACATTGTACTTTGTACTTTGAACCTCAGAACATCTAAATCATTATATTAACAAAGAGGAACAGGCAAACAATTGAACTAATTTATTTATGATGATCTGAATCTGACCTAATTTCCTTTCTAAAACGTCTCCCCTCAGCCACTGACAAATTTCTTTTCTATTAAAACATGATGCAAATACAATTTTCCAGCATATTATGATGACACAGAAATAATATCCTGTCTACAACTTGTGCCTGGAAGCAAGTTCCACATGAAAGTTGGATTTTCATTATGTTAATTTGGTCTTTTGATTCATCGTAAGCACTTCGCAGCTAATGATTTTCTATGGCTATCCAAACTTTGTTGTATAGCCGTCAGTGAAAGGAGACCAAAGGAATCCAGTTATTTTCAGTGCTAAACAAGACTGCACATTTTGTTTTCACTTGATCATTTGATGTAAGTCATACAGTAACTTAAAATGTAAAGCTTTTCTCAAGTTGACTTGAGGACATTAAGATTCAACTACGTAAGTCACATGACTGGCATGTTGAATGGGTTTCAAGTACAAGTTATTTGGTTTTAATTGTTATGTCATGGCAAGTATGATTTCATGCTTGTCATGATACAACGTAGAACAGCACTGGGCAGTCCAATTGCCCCACAATGTTGTGCCAGTCTTTATGCCAATTGATACTAAATGTTCTCCTGTGTATCATTCATATCCCACCATTCCCTTCACATTCACGTGTTTATCTATAAACCTCGACAACTCTGCCAAACTCCTGACTCCACTACTACATCTGCTAACCCATTTCAGCCACTGACCACGTTATGCATAACATCCTTTCTAAGATAAGAGTTGCTATTGAGTTGATATTGGACCACTGGAAAATGATGCTGTTGAGGTAGTAATGGGGGACAAAGAAATGGAAGATGAACTTAATAAGTATTTTGCTTCAGTCTTCACTGTGGAAAACACTAGTGGTGTGCCAGAGGCCCATGAGTGTCAGGGAGCAGCAGTGAGTGCCATTGCTCGCTAGGAAAAAGTGCTCAGCAAACTGAGAGGTCTTAAGGTGGATAAGTCACCTGGGCCAGATGGACTACATCCCAGAGTCCTGTGAGAGGTTGCTGAAGAGGTAACGGGTGCATTGGTCATGATCTTTCAAGAATCACTTCATTCTGGCATGGTGCCAGAGGACTGGATAATTGCAAATGTCACCTCATTCTTTAAGAAAGGAGGAAAGCAGCAGAAAGGAAATTATAGACCAATTAGTCTAACCGCAGTGATTGGGAAATTGTTGCGGTCCATTATAGATTACAAGGTTTCGGGGTACTTGGAGACTAATGTTAAAGTAAGTCAAAGTCAGTATGGTTTCTGTGAAGGGAAATCTTGCTTGACAAATCTGTTAGAGTTCTTCAGAGAAGTAACAAGCAGGGTGGACAAAGGAGAGGCAGTGGGTGTCATTTACTTGGATTTTCAGAAGGTATTTGATAAGGTGCCACACATGATGCTGCAAAGGGGGCCATTTCTGATTGGTGGTGTTCCTCAGGGGTCAGTATTGGGACTGCTACTTTTCATGTTTTTTGTCAATGATGTAGATAATGAAATTGATGGCTTTGTGGCAAAGTTTAGAAACATAGAAAACATAGAAAATAGGTGCAGGAGTAGGCCATTCGGCCCTTCGAGCCTGCACCGCCATTTATTATGATCATGGCTGATCATCCAACTCAGAACCCCGCCCCAGCCTTCCCTCCATACCCCCTGACCCCCGTAGCCACAAGGGCCATATCTAACTCCCTCTTAAATATAGCCAATGAACTGGCCTCAACAGTTTCCTGTGGCAGAGAATTCCACAGATTCACCACTCTCTGCGTGAAGAAGTTTTTCCTAATCTCGGTCCTAAAAGGCTTCCCCTCTATCCTCAAACTGTGGCCCCTCGTTCTGGACTTCCCCAACATCGGGAACAATCTTCCTGCATCTAGCCTGTCCAATCCCTTTAGGATCTTATACGTTTCAATCAGATCCCCCCTCAATCTTCTAAATTCCAACAAGTACAAGCCCAGTTCATCCAGTCTTTCTTCATATGAAAGTCCTGCCATCCCAGGAATCAATCTGGTGAACCTTCTTTGTACTCCCTCTATGGCAAAGATGTCTTTCCTCAGATTAGGGGACCAAAACTGCACACAATACTCCAGGTGTGGTCTCACCAAGGCCTTGTACAACTGCAGTAGTACCTCCCTGCTCCTGTACTCGAATCCCCTCACTATAAATGCCAGCATACCATTCGCCTTTTTCACCGCCTGCTGTACCTGCATGCCCACTTTCAATGACTGGTGTATAATGACACCCAGGTCTCGTTGCACCTCCCCTTTTCCTAATCGGCCACCATTCAGATAATAATCTGTTTTCCTATTTTTGCCACCAAAGTGGATAACTTCACATTTATCCACATTAAATTGCATCTGCCATGAATTTGCCCACTCACCCAACCTATCCAAGTCACCCTGCATCCTCTTAGCACCCTCCTCACTGCTAACACTGCCACCCAGCTTCGTGTCATCCGCAAACTTGGAGATGCTGCATTTAATTCCCTCATCCAAGTCATTAATATATATTGTAAACAACTGGGGTCCCAGCACTGAGCCTTGCGGTACCCCACTAGTCACCGCCTGCCACTCTGAAAAGGTCCCGTTTATTCCCACTCTTTGCTTCCTGTCTGCTAACCAATTCTCCACCCACACCAATACCTTACCCCCAATACCGTGTGCTTTAAGTTTGCACAGTAATCTCCTGTGTGGGACCTTGTCAAAAGCCTTTTGAAAATCCAAATATACCACATCCACTGGTTCTCCCCTATCCATTCTACTAGTTACATCCTCAAAAAATTCTATGAGATTCGTCAGACATGATTTTCCTTTCACAAATCCATGCTGACTTTGTCCAATCATTTCACCGCTTTCCAAATGTGCTGTTATCACATCCTTGATAACTGACTCCAGCAGTTTCCCCACCACCGACGTTAGGCTAACCGGTCTATAATTCCCCAGTTTTTCTCTCCCTCCTTTTTTAAAAAGTGGGGTTACATTAGCCACCCTCCAATCCTCAGGAACTGGTCCAGAATCTAACGAGTTTTGAAAAATTATCACTAATGCATCCACTATTTCTTGGGCTACTTCCTTAAGCACTCTAGGATGCAGACCATCTGGCTCTGGGGATTTATCTGCCTTCAATCCCTTCAATTTATCTAACACCACTTCCCTACTAACATGTATTTCGCTCAGTTCCTCCATCCCACTGGACCCTCTGTCTCCTACTATTTCTGGAAGATTATTTATGTCCTCCTTAGTGAAGACAGAACCAAAGTAATTATTCAATTGGTCTGCCATGTCCTTGCTCCCCATAATCAATTCACCTGTTTCTGTCTGTAGGGGACCTACATTTGTCTTTACCAGTCTTTTCCTTTTTACATATCTATAAAAGCTTTTACAGTCCGTTTTTATGTTCCCTGCCAGTTTTCTCTCATAATCTTTTTTCCCCTTCCTAATTAAGCCCTTTGTCCTCCTCTGCTGAACTCTGAATTTCTCCCAGTCCTCAGGTGAGCCACTTTCTCTGGCTAATTTGTATGCTTCTTCTTTGGAATTGATACTATCCCTAATTTCTCTTGTCAGCCACGGGTGCACTACCTTCCTTGATTTATTCTTTTGCCAAACTGGTTTGTGGATGATACAAAGATAGGTGGAGGGGTAGGTCATGCTGAGGTAGCAATGTGATGCAGCAGGACTTAGACAAATTGGAAGAACGGGCAAAAAAGTGGCAGATGGAATACAGTGTTGGGAAATGTATTATATACTGCATTTTGGTAAAAGGAACAATAGTGTGGACTATTATCTAAATGAGGAGAAGTTTCAAACATGAGAGGTACAGAGGGACTTAGAAGTCCTTGTGCAAGACTCCCAGAAGGTTAATTTATGGGCTGAGTCTGTGGTAAAGAAGGACAATGCAATGTTGGCTTTTATTTCAAGAGAATATAAAAACAAGGAAATAACGTTGAAGCTTTATAAAATAAGAGTCAGGCCACATTTGGAGTATTGTCAACTGTTTTGGGCCCTTTATCTCAGAAAGGAAGTATTGTCATTGGAGAGAGTCCAGAGGAGATTCATGAGGATGATTCTGGGAATGAAGGGATTAACATATGAGGAGCGTTTGGCAGCTTTGGGCCTGTGCTCACTGAATTTAGAAGAATGCATGGGGATCTCATTGAAACCTACCGAATGTTGAAAGGACTAGATAAGGTAGATGTGGAGAGGATGTTTCCTCTGGAGGGGGTATCCAGAACTAAAGGGCACAGACTCAAAATTGAGAGGCGACCTTTTAGAACAGAAGTAAGGAGGAACCTTTTTAACCAAAGAGTGGTGAATCTGTGGAATGCTCTGTCACAGACTGCAGTGGCCAAGTCCATGGGCATAATTAAGGTGGAAGTTGATAGATTCCTGATTGATTGGGCCATCAAGGAATATGGTGAGAGGACAGGCGTATGGGGTTGAATCCGAGATCCAGGATCAGCCATGATGAAATGGAGGAGCGGACTTGATGGGCTGAATGGCCTAATTCTGCTCCTATGTCTTATGGTCTTATGGATAAGGGGCCCAAAACAGCACAACATACTCTAAGAGAGGCCTCACCAGTGCTTTACAAAGTCTCAATATTACATCCTTGCTTTTATATTCTAGTCCTCTTGAAATAAATGTTAACATTGCATTTGCCTTCCTCACCACAGACTCAACCTGCAAATTAATCTTTAGGCAGTCCTGCACAGTCCTGAATCCTGTGTTGAGAGAGGAAGCAACAGAAACACATCAAATGAACTGAAGAAAATAAAGTGACAGGAGGCACTTGTGGAGTGTAAACACTGGAACCTAGAAAGTGCATCCATTATCATCTATTTTTTCATATCCAAACAGTGCATACAAGTGACTAAACCTGAATTAAATCATGCTGACCATCACTTCCAGATGATATTGTGACTTTAAAGAAAATATCTTGGTAATGACTGTGCACAAATTACCTTCACATGTTTGACGGTTTTCTGACATTTCATTCCTTATTGCTCATATATTGGGTTATTTTGATACAACCACCATTTCTCTTGGAAAGTCACAAAAAGGTACTATTTGAATATTGTGCTGAGTTTGGCAATCAGACCTTAATTAAAGGATCTCACCTGAGTTGGAGATCTTGTATCCAATATCCATCAATGCTGAGGATATTTAAAATCACACAAGTTGTTGCTTCAGCACTGATTGGAATCTTTGTATACTGTGCACAAAGCTTCTTCCTGTGGGCTCTGTCTCACTGACCAACAAGGCTGTGCTCTCTCTCCCTATACATTCCCTATATATGTACATTGTTCCCTATGCATTCATTACTGTGGTCAGATTTTACTATAACTCTGCAGGATTGAAGATGACACCACTGTAGTAGCACACATCAAAGTTGCTGGTGAACACAGCAGACCAGGCAGCATCTCTAGGAAGATGTACAGTCGACGTTTCAGGTCGAGACCCTTTGTCAGGACTAGTCCAGACTCTAGTCCTGACGAAGGGTCTCGGCCTGAAACGTCGACTGTACCTCTTCCTAGAGATGCTGCCTGGCCTGCTGTGTTCACCAGCAACTTTGATGTGTGTTGCTTGAATTTCCAGCATCTGCAGAATTCCTCGTGACCACTGTAGTGGGCAGGATTTCTTATAATAATGAGACTGAGTTCAGAAAAGAGATAGGGAGCCTAATGACATGGTATCAGGATCACCAATAGCTTGCCCTAGTCCAACTACGTAGACACTATGGCCAAGAAAGCACGCCAGTATCTCTATTTCCACAGAAAGCTAAAAAAATTTGGCATGTCCCCATTGATTCTCACCATTTTTTTAACAGATGCACCTTAGATTAATTGGAGGAGACTGGATTCCATGACATATTGGGAAGTAGTCCTGGAAGAGCATATGTAGATAATTTTATGTAGAGATTTCATTCAAAATCTGGTCTCTGCTGGAACCCACTTGTTAAGCAGCTGTAATTCTTATTCAGCTCTTGATCATACAGGTCCGGCTGCTTCACAATTCTAGTTTTAAATCACTTTAACCTTGTTTTGAATACTCTTTTGTTCAAATTCACAACTTTTTGAGGCTTTAATGCTGTATGGAGCATAAGCTCAGTCAGCCTGCCACAAAAGCTTAAAGTTACTTTGCTAGGCAAAGATGAATTCTAATGGAAGGTCATTGACCTAAAATGTTGATTTTGTCTTTCTTTCCAAAGATCCTGACTGGCCTGATGAAGATTGTCAGTGTTTCTTCTTTTCTAACACTGAGTAAGTGTCCTGTAAACATGTAGCATGCAATTCTACGTTTGTACATCAAGAACTGAGAGCTTGGATAAAGGTTTAACAAAAATTTGAAATCTATAAAGTAAATAAGAAGAAAATGTCAAATGAAACTCCATACTGATTAAAATTTAAAAAAAACATATTAGCATGGGATGAATGACACAACACAATGGTAGAGGAAAGTTGGGTCCAAGGCCAATCATTGCAGTTTGGCCCAGACAGAAGCACGGAGCTTTTGCACCAAGCTTTACTTGGTTCTTTGAACTGGCCTGTTTATGACAGAATTTTGTCCTGCCAGCTTAAAAAAATGCACAGAGGTCTCTCAGTAAAAGCTAGAAATGAAATATTTAGAGAGTGGAGACAGGAGATTCCCTACTCTATAAACATCTTAGCCGATGTCAGGCAATTTATTAAATATCCAGGTGTCCAATGATGTATTGCCAGATGTGAACTCTACAAATGAGACATTAAACTTGAGTTCTGTTGGTCCATTTCACTTGAGCAGTTCCCTCAGTGCCTATCGGAAGTAGAGGACAGCATTTTTTCTGGAATCTTAGCCAATTTTTGTCCCTCAGACGTCACCTAAAGAAAATATAATTGATCATTCATCTGGTTGTAATTTGTGAGATCCTACTGTGCACAGCAAGGGAACCCTCTTTTTTGCATAATAACAGTCATTGCAAGTCCCAATAATTTATCTCATGTTGAAGAATGCAATGCCACACATATATAAGCTATTCCTTTTTTATATTGTCTTTACATGCAGCATTTTAGCACACCAAAAACACTCCCATCTCTCAGCAGTTTTGATTTCCAGATGCTTCTGATCTTGTAAAAGAGCACAGAAAGTTCCAGGCTATGAGCTATCAAAAGAAAGCAAATGGATCCTCCCTACCGCACCTCAAAAAAGATTCGAAAAGCAATCAGCAAATTGCTTGTGGTATACAGAGGGGAAGAATCAGCAAATTGGACGTATAAACTAGATGTTTAGTAACTCCTTTATGTAAAAGCTGAGTAAATAGTGCTGCTGGAACTTTGAATGAGGCACTTGGCTGACTCGCATGTGTCTGTCCTCTATTCCAGCCTTCTTTGTTCCTGATCACCAAAACAAAAACATTGCTCAAACCTCTTTTTTGATATTCAAGAAAGCAGCCCAATAGAACCTTTTTTATAAATTACAATAGCAACAGATGTTTATTGCTTCCTTGTGCAAGTGATGATAGAATACTGGACATACAATGGCCCTACAGTACTGGCTAGTCAGAACCAGCTACCAGTACCAATAGGAGCTTTATATGAACTACTCCAGAACACAGGACATACTTCTACGCGAACAACTACACCCATTCACATTTGAACAGTGGCACAAATGCACAACGGCTCAGATGCTGTCTTCACACTTGTCTGATTGAGTTTAGGCTTTAGAGTTTCCAAATACTCAGATCTGGTGGCTGCAAGTGTTTTGATTCTTGTCTGCACTGCACCCTTGGGAACAAACAGGACAGAGCTCTCATGTGATTGTATGGCTAGTGTACCTCCTGTCAAAGGGAATACAGACAGGCATTTGTCAGTGATCCATGCAAAAACCTCCTAGGAGGGCTGCCAACCAGTTTGGGGGCTGCTTTACTGATAGACAAGTTTATTAGAACTGAAGAGCTAAATTCCTCATGACATTGGATAAACATTTACATTCACAACATAAGCTATTCAATCACTCTGAAATGAGCCACTCATTCTGCCAGCAAATTCCGTGTTTCTTCACTGATGTTTTGAAAATATATTTTTCATTATCAAGTGACAGTATGTTTTTGTCTGATGCTGGTGTCTGTCCAACTCCCTCCAGGAGCGACTACATGGAATATTAAAAAAAGTCTCAAGGAGATTGCATCTTTGATTTTCTCCTATATACTGCAGGTTAAGATAAGAAAATGTGGTTCCATCTGGAAAAATTAAAATAAGCTTATTAGAAAATTTATGACTAGCTCAGAATGAAATGGAGAAAACAAGAAAGGTTGGAACAGTTAAGGTCTGGTGATTAAATTGATCTATTTTGGGAAATGTATTTGTTGAATTGAATCTCAGTTCAGGTAGATTTACACTATCAAAATCCACAGAATGGGGCTTTGATACTTGTACAGTGATTCAAGAACTAGAACCTAGATTCCAACACTCCACAGATGTGTGCCTGGGCCAGAATGTGAATGCGAGATATGAATACCTGATGGCCCAAGTTTATCTCTAAGACATAAACTGATAGTTCATTTCATTGCACTATCTGCCCGCTGAAGGTGGCTATAAAAAATCCCAGTAATCAGCAAACTTCATGGTCAACGTGAATCTATCACTCAGTGTTGCCAAGACATATTCTGTTATTACTTCTGTGAACCCCCGGTTGTATGCTTTTCCTTGATTCTAATAATGAATAGTCTTCAGGCACCTCTGCAGGGGTTAATAGAACTTAGGCCAATATATTTTTGGATTATTTTTGCCAAGAGGAAGAGTGCAGATGAAAAATAGGAAGAGACTAAGACTGGATCTTTGAGGAATTTAGGAGTCTACAGCAAGAGATTAGGCCTATTGCAGGTGGTTCCCTGGCTTAAAAGAAAGAAATAGAATCAGACAATGGTACTTCCAGCCCAATACATGAGAAGGATAATGTCACTGGATGGAGGAAGATGAGAAGAGGAAGTTTACCACGCTCAGTTATATAGAATAACACCTGTAACATTGATAATGGCTGTTTGGATGCTGTGGTGAGCTGGAATCAAAATTAGAGTAATTGAAGTATGGAAAGAGACAGATTTGAGAGATAATAGCACATTCAAGGAATTCCATCACTCAATGAGATTGTAAGTCACCATTCACAGTGCCACCAAGTGGAACGGGACTACCAGTATATTTGATTAACATTCAGGCCTCAATATCAATCAGTAGTAAATCAAGCCAACTGGATTTGCTGTGTTGTCTAGAAGATGTTTCGCCACTTGTCCGAGAGGCTTCTTCAGTTCGGGTTCATGGTGGGTAGTTTTCTGGCTTATAAACTCTGAGTTACTTAAAAGGTCTAGCAATCACATGAAGGTTGTTGAGTTGCAGAGGTATTAAGAGGGTCACTAGTCCTATCTTTTCCTGAATGGAGGTGTGAACTATTGTGGAGACGCTGGGGTAGAGATGTTAGGACTGCATTGTAAGTAGCTGATAGGTGGTGTTGTACCCCACCCCCTCTGTTCAGGGATGGGTTTTCCAGTTTGACAAAGATGCCTTCTTTCAAACCACCTGTCCTCCCTGTCCAAAATGTGCACATTGTTATCAACAAAGGAGTGTCCCTTGTCATTTAGGTGTAGATATGCAGCCGAGTCTTGACCTGAGATGTTAGCCCTCCTATGTTGGACCATCGGTTTGTGAAGTGGTTGTTTTGTCTTGGCGTGCCTGAGGGATTGGAGGAGGGGGCAGGGATTCAGGTTTCTGGATCATTTGGACCTCTTTTGGGGCAGGTGTGACCTGTACAAAAAGGATGGGTTGCACTTGAATCCCAGGGGGACCAATATCCTGGCAGGGAGGTTTGCTAAGGCTACTGGAGAGAGTTTAAACTAGAATTGTTGGGGGGTAGAAACCGAACTGAAGAGACTGGGGAAGAGGTGGTTGGCTCACAAATAGACAAAGCTTGGAGACAGTATGTGAGGGAGGATAGGCAGGTGATAGAGAAGGGACACATTCAGACCAAAGGCTTGAGATGTGTCTATTTTAACGCAAGAAGTGTTGTGAACAGAACGGATGAGCTTAGAGCGTGGATCAGTACTTGGAGATAAGATGTGGTGGCCATTACAGAGACTTGGATGGCTCAGGGGCAGGAATGGTTACTTCAAGTGCTGGGTTTTAGATGTTTCAGAAAGGATAGGGAGGGAGGCAAAAGAGGTGGGGGCGTGGCACTGTTGATCAGAGATAGTGTCACGGCTGCAGAAAAGGTGGATGCCATGGAGGGATTGTCTACGGAGTCTCTGTCGGTGGAGGTCGGGTACAAGAAGGGGTTAATAACTTTACTGGGTGTTTTTTATAGGCTGCCAAATAGTAACAGGGATATCGAGGAGCAGGTAGGGAAACAGAACCTGGAAGGGTGTAATAATGACAGAGTTGTCATGATGGGAGATTTTAATTTACCAAATATCGATTGGCATCTCCCTAGAGCAAGGGGTTTAGATGGGGTGGAGTTTGTTAGGTGTGTTTAGGAAGGTTTCCTGACACAATATGTAGATAAGCTTACAAGAGGAGAGGCTGTACTTGATCTGGTATTGGGAAATGAACCTGGTCAGGTGTCAGATCTCTCAATGGGAGAGCATTTTGGAGATAGTAATCATAATTCTATCTTATTTACAATAGCATTGGAGAAAGATAAGAACAGACAAGTTAGAAAAGCATTTAATTGGAGTAAGAGGAATTATGAGGCTATCAGGCAGGAAATTGGAAGCTTAAATTGGAAACAGATGTTTTCAGGAAAAAGTACGGAAGAAATGTGGCAAAAGTTCAGGGGATACTTGTGTGGAGTTCTGCATAGGTACGTTCCAATGAGACAGGGAAGTTATGGTAGGGTATAGGAACCATGGTGTACAAAGGCTGTAATAAATCTAGTCAAGAAGAAAAGAAAAGATTACAAAAGGTTCAGAGAGCTAGGTAATGTTACAGATCTAGAAGATTATACTGTAAGGCTAATAGGAAGGAGCTTAAGAATGAAATTAGGAGAGCCAGAAGGGGCCATGAGAAGGCCTTGACAGGCAGGATTAAGGAAAACCCCAAGGCATTCTACAAGTATGTGAAGAGCAAGAGGATAAGACGTGAAAGAATAGGACCTATCAAGTGTGACAGTGGGAAAGTGTGTATGGAACCGGAGGAAACTGCAGAGGTACTTAATGAATACATTACGCAAACACGAGGAAATCTGCAGATGCTGGAAATTCAAGCAACACACTCGGCCCGAAACGTCGACTGTACCTCTTCCTAGAGATGCTGCCTGGCCTGCTGTGTTCACCAGCAACTTTGATGTGTGCTGTAATGAATACATTACTTCAGTATTCACTGTGGAAAATGACCTTGGCGATTGTAGTGACGACTTGCAGCAGACTGAAAAGCTTGAGCATATGGACATTAAGAAAGAGGATGTGCTGGAGCTTTTGGAAAGCATCAAGTTGGATAAATCACTAGGACTGCATGAGATGTACCCCAGGCTACTGTGGGAGGTGAGGGAGGAGATTGCTGAGCCTCTGGCAATGATCTTTGCAGCATCAATGGGGACAGGAGAGGTTCTGGAGGATTGGAGGGTTGCAGATGTTGTTTCTTTATTCAAGAAAGGGAGTAGAGATAGCCCAGGAAATTATAGACCAGTGAGTCTTACCTCAGTGGTTGGTACGTTGATGGAGAAGATCCTGAGATGCAAGATTAATGAATATTTGGAGAGGCATAATATGATTAGGAGTAGTCAGCATGGCTTTGTCAAAGACAGGTCATGCCTTACGAGCATGATTGAATTTTTTGAGGATGTGACTAAATACATTGATGAAGGAAGAGCAGTAGATGTAGTGTATATGGATTTCAGCAAGGCATTTGATTAGGTACCCCATGCAAGGCTTATTGAGAAAGTAAGGAGGCATGGGATCCAAGGAGACATTGCTTTGTGGATCCAGAACTGGCTTGCCCACAGAAGGCAAAGAGTGGTTGTAGACGGGTCATATTCTGCATGGAGGTCAGTGACCAGTGGTGTGCCTCAGGGATCTGTTCTGGGACACTTACTCGCCGTGATTTTTATAAATGACCTGGATGAGGAAGTGGAGGGATGGGTTAGTAAGTTTGCTGATGAGACAAAGGTTGGCACTGTTGTGGCTAGCGTGGAGGGCTGTCAGAAGTTACAGCGGGACATTGATAGGATGCAAAACTGGGCTGAGAAGTGGCAGATGGAGTTCAACCCAGATAAGTGTGAGGTGGTTCATTTTAGTAGGTCAAATATGATTGCAGAATATATTATTAATGGTAAGACTTTTGGCAGTGTGGAGGATCAGAGGGATCCTGGGGTCTGAGTCCATAGGACGCTCAAAGCAGCTGCGCAGGTTGACTCTGCGGTTAAGGCAGCGTACGGTGTATTGGCCTTCATCAATCGTGGAATTGAATTTAGGAGCCGAGAGGTAATGTTGCAGCTATATAGGACCCTGGTCAGACCCCACTTGGAGTACTGTACTCATTTCTGGTCACCTCACTATAGGAAAGATGCGGAAACCATAGAAAGGGTGCAGAGGAGACTTACAAGAATGTTGCCTGGATTGGGGAGCATGTCTTATGAGAACAAGTTGAGTGAACTCAGCCTTTTCTCCTTGGAGCGATGGAGGATGAGAGGTGACCTGATAGAGTTGTATAAGATGATGAGAGGTATTGATCGTGTGGATAGTCAGAGGCTTTTTCCCAGGGCTGATATGGTTGCCACAAGAGGACACAGTTTTAAGTTGCTGGGGAGTAGGTAAAGAGGAGATTTCAGGGGTAAATTTTTTACACAGAGAGTGGTGAGTGTGTGGACTGGGCTGCTGACAACAGTGATGGAGGCGGATACGATAGGGTCTTTTAAGAGAATTTTTGGATAGGTACATGGAGCTTAGAAAAATAGAGGGCTATAAGTAAGCCTAGCGATTTCTAAGGTAGGGACATGTTCAGCACAACTTTGTGGGCCGAAGGGCCTGTATTGTGCTGTGGGTTTTCTGTGTGTCTATGATATACAGATCAGTGCAGTTCTCATTGCATTGGCTAGCATATACAATATTATGTTTGCGTGTAGGATCCTTGGGGCGGACGGGTTTCTGTCTGAGTGTATTTGTAGCTTTGAAAAACACAGGGATTTGGTGTTGGTTGCAAATCCTCTGAGTTTCTCTGAAACTCCAGCTACACCTGGGATGACTATCGTTTTCTGTTAGCCTTGATCCTTCCCCCTGTCTGTTGGGCTGATGGCCTGCTGTTTTTTGTTGCTGTCTTGATGAAGGCCCAGTCAGGGTAGTCATACGCTTTCAAGACTTCTCTCAAATACTTGCGCTCCTTGTCTTTAATGTTGGTGGCACATTCTCGGCGCGGTGATAACCCCCAACATGTTCTAATGGGTGACGGTCAAACTGTAGATACTGATCTGTGTGGATTAATAAATAAAGGCATCCGTTAGTCTTGTGAGACCATGGATCTGCGCCTGGAAAGTCTTCACTCTCCAGGGCGCAGGCCTGGGCAAGGTTGTATGGAAGACCAGCGATTGCCCATGCTGCAGGTCTCCCCTCTCCACAACACCAATGTTGTCCAAGGGAAGGGCATTAGGGCCCATACAGCTTGGCACCAGTGTCGTCGCAGAGCAATGTGTGACTAAGTACCTTGCTCAAGGACACAACACGTTCCCTCGGCTGGGGCTCGAACTCACGACCTTCAGGTAGCTAATCCAATGGCTTAACCGCATGGCCACGTGCCCACGTGTGTGGATTGGTTTCCTATATACTTCAACATCTAGATGTCCATTTTCTTTGATAAGCACTGCCCAGTCTAAAAAGGCCACTCTATTCTTCTCAATGTCTTCTCATGTAAATTTGATGTTATTACCCACTGGGTTCATGTATTCTGCGAAGGTTGAACGTCATGGATTTTGATCTGGACCCAGGTGTCATCCACATACCCGAACCAATAACCAGGTGATGTTCCATGGAAGGTGTTCAGGACATCACAGCAGGTCCAGTTGCCTTGATTTACTGCTGCTTGATATACAATGACCTGGATGACTGAGAACCTTCTTAGACAGTTTCAGGCCTCAAGTTTTTCATTGCACCTGTGCATACATGTATTATGCATATAACAATAAACTTGACTTAGACTTTGTTGTGAAATTTTACTACTCACAAGGCTCAAGGCGTGACGTGCTACTGACCAACACAGTAGGGAGGTCTAGGGCAATGCCAAGGTGGGGTCTTGGTGGTCACAGAGGAAGGCATCAGATTTGATTGGAGGGCAGTAGACTGGAAAGGATTCAAGCCTGCTTGATAGGTGTTGGGAAAGTATCAGTGGGAGGTACTGAGGTGTGACATGCAGTTGATGATGTGATGGATGGCCTCTGGCGTGGTCAGTAGTAAGGGCTGATGGATGGGCTGGAGTTGAATTGGTGATCACAAGCTTAAAGGGAGGGTTTTGGCACATTGGCCTTCAAAAATCAATGTACCCTATACAGGAGCTGGGATGTTATGTTGAAGATGTATAAGACTTTGGTGAGGACAAATTTGGAGGATTGTGTGCAATTTTGGTCACCTACCTGCAGGAAAGATATCAATAAGATTGAAAGAGTGTAGAGAAAATTTACAAGGATGTTGCCAGGAGTTGAGGACCTGAGTTACAGGGAAAGGTTGAAAGGGTTAAGATTTTATTCCTTGAAAAATTAAGGGGTAGAGATAGGATAATAGAATAAGTATAAGCAAGCCTTTTCTACTGAGGTTGGGTGGGACTACAACTAGATGTTATGGGTTAAAAGTGAAATGTGAAAAGTTCAAGGGGAACATAAGGGGAAACATCTTCACTCAGTGAAGAGTGCGGAACAAGCTGCCAGCAGAAATGTTGGATCTGGATTCGATTTCAACAGTTTAGATACATTTGGATAGGTATGTGGATGGGAGCGATATGGAGGGCTATGGTCCTGCTGCAGGTCGCTGAGACTAGGCAGATTAACATTTTGGCATGGACTAGATGGGTCAGTTTCTGTGCAGTAGTGTTCTATGATTCTAAGCTTGAGAGTACTGGGTGAGATTTGCTTGAGGAGCATGAGGTTGATATGCTGGAACGGTGCTCAGCTTGAAGGAGATCTACCTCAGTCTGTCTTGTAGCAGAGGCTGACCACCTTTCTGTAGCATTGAAACTGGTAAGACCATGAGACCTTCAAATATAGGAGCAGAATTTGGGCATTCTGCCCATTATGTCTGCTCTGCCATTCATAGAAAAACATAGAAACATAGAAAACCGAGAGCACAATACAGGCCCTTTGGCCCACGAAGTTGTGCCGAACATGTCCCTACCTTAGAAATTACTAGGCTTACCTATAGCCCTCTATTTTTCGAAGCTCCATGTACCTATCCAAAAGTCTCTTAAAAAACCCTATCGTATCCGCCTCCACCACCATTACCGGCAGCTCATTCCATGCACTCACCACTCTCTGGGTAAAGCAATTACTCTTGACATCTTCTCTGTACCTACTCCCCAGCACCTTAAACCTGTGTCCTCTTGTGGCAACCATCTCAGTCCAGGGTAAAAGCCTCTGACTATCCACACGATCAATGCCTCTCATCAACTTATACACCTCTATCAAGTCACCTCTCATCCTCCATCGCTCCAAGCAGAAAAGGCTGAGTTCACTCAACCTGTTTTCATAAGGCATGCTCCCCAATACAGGAAACATCCTGTAAATCTCCTCTGCACCCTTTCTGTGGCTTCCACATTCTTTCTGTAGTGAGGCGACCAGAAATGAGCACAGTACTCCAAGTGGGGCCTGACCAGGGTCCTATATAGCTGCAACATTACCTCTTGGCTCCTAGATTCAGTTCCACAATTGATAAAGGCCAATACACCGTATGCCTTCTTAACCACAGATTTAACCAGCGCAGCTGTTTTGAGTGTCCTATGGACTGGGACCCCAAGATCCCTCTGATCCTCCACACTGCCAAGAGTCTTACCATTAATGCTATATTCTGCCGTCATATTTGACCGACCAAAATGAACCACTTCACAGTTATCTGGGTTGAACTCCATCTGCCCCTTCTCAGCCCAGTTTTGCATCCTATCAATGTTCTGCTGTAACCTCTGACAGCCCTCCACACTATCCACAACACCTCCAAACTTTGTGTCATAAGTAAATTTGCTAACCCATCCCTCCACTTCCTCAACCAGGTCATTTATAAAAATCATGAAGAGTAGGGGTCCCAGAACAGATCCCTGAGGCACTCTACAGGTGACCGACCTCCATGCAGAATATGACCCATCTACAACCACTCTTTGCCTTCCGTGGGTAAGCCAGTTCTGGATCCACAAAGCAATGTCCCCTTGGATCCCATGCCTCCTTACTTTCTCAATAAGCCTTGCATGGGGTACCTAATCAAATGCCTTGCTGAAATCCATATACACTATATCTACTGCTCTTCCTTCATCAATGTGTTTAGTCACATCCTCAAAAAATTCAATCAGACTCATAAGGCATGAAATGCCCTTGACAAAGCTATGCTGACTATTCCTAATTATATTATGCCTCTCTAAATGTTCATAAATCCTGCCTCTCAGGATCTTCTCCATCAACTTACCAACCACTGAAGTAAGACTCACTGGTCTGTAATTTCCTGGGCTATCTCTACTCCTTTTCCTGAGTAAACATCCACAACCCTCCAATCCTCCAGAACCTCTCCCGTCCCCATTGATGATGCAAAGATCATCACCAGAGACTCAGCAATTTCCTCCCTCGCCTCCCACAGTAGCCTGGGGTACATCTCATGCGGTCCTGGTGACTTATCCAACTTGATGCTTTCCAAGAGATCCAGCACATCCTCTTTCTTAATAGCTACATGCTCAAGCTTTTCAGTCTGCTGCAAGTCAGCACTACAGTCACCAAGATCCTTTTCCATAGTGAATACTGAAGTAAAGTATTCATTAAGTACCTCTGCTATTTCCTTCGGTTCCATATATACCTTCCCACTGTCACACTTGATAGGTCCTATTCTTTCACGTCTTATCCTCTTGCTCTTCACATACTTGTAGAATGCCTTGGGGTTTTCATTAATCCTGCTCGCCAAGGCCTTCTCATGGCCACTTCTGGCTCTCCTAATTTCCTTCTTAAGCTCCTTCCTATTAGCCATATAATCTTCTGGATCTTGAACATTACCTAGCTCTCTGAACCTTTTGTAAGCTTTTCTTTTCTTCTTGACTAAATTTATTACAGCCTTTGTACACCACGCTTCCTGTACCCTACTATGACTTCCCTGTCTCTTTGGAACGTACCTATGCAGAACACCACACAAGTATCCCTCGAACATTTGCCACATTTCTTCCGTACGTTTCCCTGAGAACATCTGTTTCCAATTTATGCTTCCAATTTCCTGCCTGATAGCCTCATAATTCCTCTTACTCCAATTAAATGCTTTTCTAACTTGTCTGTTCCTATCTGTCTCCAATGCTATTTTAAAGGAGATAGAATTATGATTACTATCTCCAAAATGCTCTCCCACTGAGAGATCTGACACCTGACCAGGTTCAGTTCCCAATACCAAATCAAGTACAGCCTCTCCTCTTGTAGGTTTATCTACATATTGTGTCAAGAAACCTTCCTAAACACACCTAACAAACTCCACCCCATCTAAACCCCTTGCTCTAGGGAGATGCCAATCGATATCCAATGCTATTGTAAAGGTGATAGAATTATGATCACTATCTCCAAAATGCTCTCCCACTGAGAGATCTGACCATTACTGATTTTTTCTCAATCCCATTCATCTGCCTAACTTCTGTAACCCTTAAACCCCTTACCATTCAAGAACCTATTAATCTCTGCCTTAAATACACTTAATGACTTGATCAACACAACCCTCCTTGGCAGCGAATTCTAAAAATTCATCACTCTTTAGCTGAAGAAATTCATCCTCATCTCAGTTCTAAAAAGTCAGCCTTTTATCTGAGGCTGTGCCCCCAGACCCTAGACCCTGTCTTTCTAATGGAAGTATCCTCCCCATGTCACTCCATCCAGGTCTTTCTGTATTCAGTAAGATCCCCCATTATTCTTTTGAAGTATATCGAATACAGTCTCAGAGCCATTAAATGCTCCTCATATGTTAAGTTATTCATACCAGGATCATTCGTGTGAACCTCCTCTGGATCCTCTCCAGGATCAGCACTCCTTTCCTTAGAAATAATATCCAATATTTCAAATATGTAGATATTAAGAAAGAGGATGTGCTGGAGCTTTTGGAAAGCCTCAAGTTGGGTAAGTCACCAGGACCGGATGAGATGAACCCCAGGCTACTGTGGGAGGCGAGGGAGATTGCTGAGCCTCTGGTGATGATCTTTGAATCATCAGTGGGGACAGGAGAGGTTGCTGAGGATCGGAGGGTTATGAATGTTGTTCCTTTATTCAAGAAAGGGAGTAGGGATAGCCCAAGAAATTATAGACCAGTGAGTATTACATCAGTGGTTGGTAAGCTGATGGAGAAGATCCTGAGAGGCAGGATTTATGAATATTTGGAGAGGCATAATATGATTAGGAATAGTCAGCATGGCTTTGTCAAAGGCAGGTCGTGCCTTACGAGCATGATTGAATTTTTTGAGGATGTGACTAAACACATTGATGAAGGTAGAGCAGTAGATGTAGTGTATGTGGATTTCAGCAAGGCATTTGACAAGGTATCCCATGCATGGCTTATTGAGAAAGTAATGAGGCATGGGATCCAAGGGGACATTGCTTTGTGGATCCAGAACTGGCTCACCCACAGAAGGCAAAGAGTGGTTGTAGATGGGTCATATTCTGCATGGAGGTCAGTGACCAGTGGTGTTCCTCAGGGATCTGTTCTGGGACCCCTTCTGTTCGTGATTTTTATAAATGATCTGGATGAGGAAGTGGAGGGATGGGTGAGTAAATTTGCTGATGACACAAAGGTTGGGGGTGTTGTGGATAGTGTGGAGGGCTGTCAGAGGTTACAGTGGGACATCGATAGGATGCAAAACTGGGCTGAGAAGTGGCAGATGGAGTTCAAGCCATATGTGTGAGGTGGTTCATTTTGGTAGGTCAAATATGATGGCAGAATATAGTATTAATGCTAAGACTCTTGGCAGTGTGGAGGATCAGAGGGATCTTCGGGTCCTAGTCCAGAGGACACCCAAAGCTGCTACGCAGGTTGACTCTGTGGTTAAGAAGGCATACGGTGTATTGGCCTTCATCAACCGTAGCACTGAGTTCAGGAGCCAAGAGGTAATGTTACAGCTATATAGGACCCTGGTCAGGCCCCACTTGGAGTACTGTGCTCAGTTCTGGTCGCCTCACTACAGGAAAGTTGTGGAAACCATAGAAAGGGTGCAGAGGAGATCTACAAGGATGTTGCCTGGATTGGGGAGCATGCCTTATGAGAATAGGTTGAGTGAACTCGGCCTTTTTTCCTTGGAGCAACAGAGGATGAGAGGTGACCTGAGAGAGGTGTAATGGCTAACATGGGAGGGCACAGTTTTAAGGTGCTTGGAAGCAGGTACAGAGGAGGTGTCGGAGGTAAGTTTTTTTATGCAGAGATTGGTGAGTGCGTGGAATGGGCTGCTGGCAACTGTGGTGGAGGCAGATACAATAGGGTCTTTTAAGAGACTCCTGGACATGGAGCTCAGAAAAATAGAGGGCTAAGGGTAACCCTTGGTAATTTCTAAAGTAGGTACATGTTCAGCACAACTTTGTGGGCCGAAGGGCCTGTATTGCGCTGTAGGTTTTCTATATTTCTATGTTTCTAAATGTAGGCTTCTGCCTGCTAATAATGGGTCATCTGCAATAACACAGTCCATACATTCAAAGGTGGAAATTATTGAGGTAGAGTTCAGCTGGATATTAGTTATTGCCACACGTAGCAATTTGGAAGGCAAGGATATATATATATTCCAGAGAGAAAGAAGTGTTTTAGAGGCAAGATGACACTATCATGGCTAACAAGGGAAGTCAAAGCCAACAGAAAAGTTAAAGAGAAGGCATATAATAGATCAAAAATTAATAGAAAGTTAGAGGAAGTTTTAAATTCCACCAGAAGATAACTGGAGAAGTCATTAAACATTAAATGCATCCGTTAGTCTTGCGAGACCATGGATCTGCGCCTGGAAAGTCTTCACTCTCCAGGGCTCAGGCCTGGGCAAGGTTGTATGGAAGACCAGCAGTTGCCCATGCTGCAAGTCTCCCCTCTCCGTGACACCGATGTTGTCCAAGGGAAGGGCATTAGGACCCATACAGCTTGGCACCAGTGTCATCGCAGAGCAATGTGCGATTAAGTGCCTTGCTCAAGGACACAACACATTCCCTCAGCTGGGGCTCAAACTCACGACCTTCAGGTCGCTAGTCCAATGCCTTAACCACTTGGCCATGCGCCCACAGTCATGAAACAACACACATAAAATCTGCTGGTGAACACAGCAGGCCAGGCAGCATCTATAGGAAGAGGTACAGTTACTATCTCTTCTTTCAGTTAGTCCTGACGAAGGGTCTCGGCCCGATACGTCGACTGTACCTCTTCCTATAGATGCTGCCTGGCCTGCTGCGTTCATCAGCGTTTTTTGTGTGTGTTGCTTGAATTTCCAGCATCTGCAAATTTCGTCGTGTTTGCATTTTTAAAGAAGTCATTAAGAAGGAAAACATGGAATACGAAAGAGAGCTAGCCAATAATATTAAAGGGGAATCCAAAAGCTTCTTCCAATATGCAGTCGTGATGGGGGACAAGGACATTGCGGAGGAACTGAATAAGTATTTTGCATCAGTCTATACCGTGGAAGACACCGGCAGCCTGGTGAAAATTCCAGGTGTCAGGAGTCAGAAAGTGTGTGAAGTTACCATGACTAGAGAGCAGGTTCTTGGGAAACTGAAAGGTCTGAAGGTAGATAAATCACCAGGAACAGATGGTGTACACCCCAGGGTTCTGAAAGTGGTGGCTGAAGAGATTGTGGGGGCATTAGTAATGTCTTTCAAGAATCACTAGATTCTGAAATGGCTCTGGAAGACTAGAAAATTGGAAATGTCACTTAACTCTTTTAAGAAGGGAGAGAGGCAGAGAAAGGAAATTATAGGTCAGTTAGTCTGACCTCAGTGGTTGGGAAGATGTTGGAATTGATTGTTAAGGATGTGGTCTCAGCATACTTGGAGGCACACAATAAAACAGGCCATAGTCGGCATGGTTTCCTCAAGGAAAAGTCTTATCTGAAAATCTGTTGGAATTCTTTGAAGAAGTAACAAGCAGTACAGGTAAAAGGGAATTAGATGATGTCGTGTACTTGTAATTTGAGAAGTCCTTTGACAGGGTGCCACATATGAGGCTGCTTAACAAGCTATGAGCCCGTGGTATACTACAGGAAAGATTCTCGAATGGATAGAGCAGTAGCTGGTTGGCAGGAGGCAAAGAGTGGGAATAAAGGGAGCCTTTTCTTGTTGGCTGCTGGTGACTAGTGGTGTTCCACAGGGGTTGATGCTGGGACCGCTGTTTTTAAGTTATATGTCAATAACTTGGCTGA
This sequence comes from Mobula hypostoma, assembly GCF_963921235.1. Taxonomy (NCBI): domain Eukaryota; kingdom Metazoa; phylum Chordata; class Chondrichthyes; order Myliobatiformes; family Myliobatidae; genus Mobula; species Mobula hypostoma. The sequence goes on from NC_086128.1 coordinate 1,352,051, forward strand.
TGGAATTGGTGGCATTATTGAAGATAGGTGGAGGGGCATATATTTTGAGGAAGTAGAGGGGCTCCAGAAGGACTTAGTTTAGGAGAATGGGCAAAGAAGTTGCAGATGGAATACAGTGTTAGGAAATGTATGGTCATGCACTTTGATAGAAGAAATGAAAAGGTTGAATGTTTCCTAAATGGAGAGAAAATACAAAAATCTGAGGCACAAAAGGACTTGGGAATCTTTATGCAGAATTCCCTTAAGGTTAATTTGCAGGCTGAGTCTGTGGCAAGGAAGGCCAATGTGATGTTAGCATTCATTTCAAGAGGACTAGAATATAAAAGCAAGGATGTGCTGTTGAGATTTTATAAAGCACTGGTGAGACCTCACTTGGAGTATTGTGAGCAGTTTTGGGCCCCTTATCATAGAAATGATGTGCTGAAACTGGAGAGGTACAAAGGAGGTTCACAAAAATGATTCCAGGATTGAATAGCTTGTTGTATGAAGAGTGTTTGATGGCTCTGGCTGTCTATTCACTGGAATTCAGAAGAATGAGGGGTGACCTCATTGAAATCTATCAAATGGTGAAAAATCTTGATAGAGTGGATGTGGAGAGGATGATTCCGATGGTGGGAGAGTCTGCCAGTAAACACAGCCTCAGAATAAAGGGGCATCCTTTTAGAATGGAGATAAGGAGGAATTTCTTTAGCAGAGAATGATGAATCTGTGGAATTATTTGCCAGAGGCAGCTGTGAAGGCCAAGTCTTTATGTATATTTAAGGTAGAGGTTGATAGATTCTTGATTGATCAGGGCATGAAGGGATATGGGGAGAATGCAGGAGACTGGGACTGAGAGGAAAATTGGATCAGCCATGATGAAGTGGAGGAGCAGACTTGATGGGCCAAGTAGCTGAATTCTGCTCCTATATCCTGTGGTCATAGCTTATGTCTGGTGTCGTATATGGTATCTGGAGAATCTGAAATGAAAATCATGCATTCTGAGCAACTTGCATGAATTGCTCGATTTCAGATTACATTTGATTTTTGATTGAATTTACAAACATATGCCCACATAATTGACCGTTCCCAATTAATCTAAAGTTCCAACAATTCAGTATGTCTCCAAACATATATGTTTTTCTTGCAGCCATTTACCTTAATTAAAACTGATACGGAATATCATTTGATTTAATTTATTTGTCATGCTATTAAATATCCAAATTAAAATATTGATTAATATTTTCAAATTGTATAACCCACCCTCCACACCCTCACCACCACTACATGTAGAGACACTCCTGTGCCTATTGTCACTTTATGGACATTCAATCAATCTATGTATATAAGCTATCTTATGTACCCTCATATTTATTGCATTTTTTTACTGTTGTGTTTTTTTATCTTATTGTGTTGTTTGCACTGCTTTGGATGCAGAGTAACAATTATTTCATTCTCCTTTACACTTATGTACTGGAAATGACATTAAACTATCTTGAATCTGAAATATTCAGAGTAGACAATAAAATTATTCTTTGGATGTTTTCAGATATTAATACCGCATGGTTACACTTAGAACGTGCTGTCTCAGGTAATTTTCTTCTGGGGTTAACCTCTCAATGTTGAACAGATCAAGTGGTGTCTTAACAGCTGGTGGAAGCAGAACCTGATTCTCTTGTTTTTGCCCAGCAGCTCTATAGGAGGGTTCAATGCTCTCCTTGTTCCTGTAACTTCCGTTGACACAGAATACCATAACAGCTGTACAAAGTAGTCCTGCGATCCTATCTATCTATCTGTTGGCTACCAACACCTGATACTTTTCTTATCCAGCCAATGAATAAATGGAAAGAGAGCGACTTCAATAGTATTGCTCCATGGATAAGAGGTGCACAGTGGCATGTAATATTCAAGACGAAGTCTCCCTATTTTATCATAAAGTTCAATTCATAGCCTTTAGTTTGTGTAGCAAGGTTAGAATAATATCTGATAAGGTATGCTCAGTCTCTGCAGCATTTAATGAAGTTTTGATTTATGTTTCTATCTTTTTTGAATAAAATTCCTTTATAATCTGTGCATTTCACACCCGACAGAACCTGGCATGTTCACACACACACACACACACACACACCTGGTATAATTATACTCAGACGAATGAAAGAACATAGAAGCATATGTATTTATTTGGAAAAGAAAACTGATGTAGTTCATCTACCATTGTGTGTTTGTGTGTGTGTGTCTCTACATATGTGAAAGAGATAGAAACTGTATGTGTCAGTGTCAGTGTGTTGAGATGTTGGTACAGGTGAAAGGATTTAGGGGTAGGTGTGGGTATGTAGATATAGATGTAGCTTTAAGATTATATATTGTAGGTGTGTCTGTAAGTACGAGGGGTGATTGATAAGTTCATGACCTAATGTAGGAGGAGTCAATTTTACAAAACGTAGCACATTTATTTCTCAACATAGTCCCCTCCTACATTTACACATTTAGTCCAGCGGTCGTGGAGCCTACGGATCTTGGACCTCCAGAAAGTGTCCACAGCAGGGGTGATTGATAAGTTCATGGCCTAAGGTAGAACTTTCTGCACTATCACTGAAAGAGTTGAATGCACATGCATGTAACGAGAGCGTCTTGGACCTCCAGGTGGTCTACAGCAGGGGTTGATTGATAAGTTTGTGACCTAAGGTAGAAGGAGATGAGTTATACAGCTCTTGTTACATGCACGTGCAGTTCAACTCTTTGAGTGAAAATGCAGAATGTTTGAAGTTAATAACTCATCTCCTTCTACCTTAGGCCGCGAATTTATCAATCACCCCTCGTATAGTGGTATAACAGTGGCATGGGTGTGGAGAGTGGTAAGTGCAGGATTGCGTAGGCCTTGGCCTGTTTTACAGGACACTGATCCATAGATCATTCACTTATTGAAGGATATTAGTAGTAGGCAGCCGTCAATCCCTAGGGATCATGGGTTTGCGCCTCTGATGGACTGTGTTCTTTCCAGGGCGCAAGCCTGGGCGGGAAGATTTGAAGAACCAGCTGTTACCCATGCAGTGGATTCCCCGTCTCCACATCACCGATGTAGTCCAAGGGAAGGGCAAGTGCCGATACAGCTTGGCATCAGTGTCGTCACAGAGGCTGCCAGTGTGAAGCTGTGAACAATGTCAAACTGCCTCAGAGACCCCGGCTCCAGATTTCTTCCTTGGGGTTTACTCCTGAAGCCTTTCCCATGGGTGGTTATGACTGCAGGGCAGCACAGGTTTAAAATCAGAGTTTCCCTCCTCTTAGGCGGGCTGCCGTCCGAGGCTGACGAGCCGCACCTGCCTGAAGCAACTGGTTTTAAGGCGCCAGTGGTCTGCCTTTGCCATTTCTCTTGTCAGTATAAACGGTTCTGCCGGGCCTAGTAGTTAAGCCACATGTGAAGGCCGAGTTGGACTTGGTTGTTAGAGGCTGTTAGAGATCCACACCATTTGGGGTACTTTATAGGTAGTGGGAGCTTATCCCCATCCCCATCCCCACTACCACCTTGGCTATGACAACCTTAGGACCCTGAAAGATAACGGGATCTTACAAACAAATCTTAGAAAGGTGCTGGAGGGTGGAGCTTAAGATGATGGTGCTTAATGGCGACTCCTTTGCTTGCATCTTCAGAAAAAGCTCAATTTCTATCTTTAGTATCACTTTTTTTTCCTTTTCAGGGTTCTTTTGAAGAACCTGACCTGGAGTTACACTCTGACTTTGGTTCTTTGCGGGAATGGGACTGGATCTCAGGGCCTCACGACCGGCCGCTTTTTGATATGCCAAGGATGCGACCTGTAAAACTAGCGCGCCTTCAGGGTGCCGGATTTTTGTGGCTCTGGAGGCAGGTGGATTCGAGGTCAACTCCACTGCCTGATGTGTCATGAGAAGGTCGAAAGCAGTGAGCTGGCTGCTGGCTGTGTTCCCCGAGACTCGAGTTCTTTGGGCACAGAGCTCAGAAAAACTGACATAACAGACTTTTAACACCGTAAATCAGCAAATTGTTTTGTTATGTCTCCCCTCTCTCTGTGAAATGGGGACACCTCTTTTCCTCTTATTAGGGAGAGAGAGAGAGAGAGCCTGTGTATGTAGAATTACCGAGTGAACGAGTAGTCTTTGGGGTACTGCAAGTCTATGTCTTTATTGATGCTTTGCTGCACGCTTGAGTGCTCGGTGGGGGGTCGTTGCTTTGCTGCTGCCTGTGCATGGGAGGGGGAGCTGGGGGTGTCTTTGGGGTTCAAACACTTAACTGCCATTCATTCTTTGGGGCACTCCTCTGTTTTTATGGATGTTTGTGAAGAAAAAGAATTTCAAGATGTGTATTGTATACATTTCTCTGACATTAAATGTACCTATAGACCTATTGAAATAATCAAGACTGAAATATGACATTAAGTATAACTAATCAAATTATCAGATTGACTGATGCAAAATGTTCCATGTGTTTTCCTTCAGCAATGTTTATGGTCCACACATAAAAACTCAACAATCTCTTTTTCTTGTAACTGATATCAGTTTTCGCTGTGACTCAGTCTTCTTTTGTAGATCTTGATGTTTGTGAAAAACATATTAAACTGCCACCAGAAACACGCTGTTAATTAGCCAAATATCAAATCAGATGTGTGACTTTGCAATCACCTCATTAAGAATTATAAACCACCTTTCTTTTGTAATCCCCACCTGGTGCGTCTTTGGAGTTCTCTATCTCAGATAATCCACAGAAAAATCTCAGCTACATCCCTGATACCTATTGTCACCTGTACATCACACACAATATTCCAAATGCTCAAAGAAGTGGAGGATTACATAGAAACCCTACAGCACAATACAGGCCCTTCGGCCCACAAAATTGTGCCAAACATGTCCCTACCTTAGAAATTACTGGGCTTACCCATAGCCCTCTAATCAGGAAAAACAGGTTGGGGAAGAGTTAAAAGGGTTCACTGAAATTAGTTGTTCAAACTGAGAGATCTTGACCAGGTGGATGTGGAGGGGATGTTGAAAAGGTTTGGACTGTATTCTTTGGAACGTAGGAGATTGAGAGGAGATTTGATAGAGGTATACAAAATTATGAGGGGTATACAAACATTTGTAGATAGGGTAGATGCAAGCAGGCTTTTTCCATTGAGGTTGGGTAAGACCAGAAATAGAGGTCGTGGATTAAGGGTGAAAGGTGAAATGTTTAAGGGATATCTGAGGGGGAACTTATTCACTTAGAGGGTGGTGTGAAATGAGCTGCTAGCGGAAATGATAGACGTGAGTTCAATTGTAACACTTATAAGAAGTTTGGATAGGTACATGGATGGGAGGGGTTTGGAAAGATATGGGCTGGGTGTAGATCAGTGGGACCAGATGAGCATGGACTAAGTGAAGCAAAGGTCCTTACACTAGTAGATCTGCTGCAGAGACATGACAAAAAACTGCCTTATGTACTCTTGTACAATAACATATGGCTCTCCAGTATCTTTGAAATAGTAATTATACTTCCAAATACCCTAGTGGTCAAGCACAGTTGGAATTCTTGAGGTCAATTTGGGTGCAAATTTGTCTTTCCTTGTCAGGCCTCTATGTAACTCTTTTCCCAGACCACATTCTTATCTGGCTTCTGGTCCAGCCTGTTGTGTCAGAACACTGCAAGTGTGACATGAATGTGGGAGGAAAAAAAAATTGTGTGCCATGGTAACATCATGGTTAGCACGGCAATATTACAGCACAGGGTGTTGGAGTTTAGGGTTCAATTCTGCTGCACTTCTGTAAGGAGTGTCTGTATGTTCTCCCTGTGACTGCATGGGTCTTTCCTGATTGTCCAGTTTCCTCCCACTGTCCAATGACATACCGGGTAGGTTATCCGGTCATTGTAAGTTGTCCCATGATTAGATCAGAGTTAAACTGGGGTTGTGGGGTTGCCTGGTTTCTGTGGCTCGAATGGCCACTGTATCACTAACTAACTAAATAAATGAATAAAAACAAAAAAGGCTGTGACCAGTTAGAATTCTCTTCCTTAAAGAACAATGGAACAAATTCTTTAAAGATTTTTAAGGCAGAGATAGAAAGGATTTTGAGGTGAAAGGTCAGCAGAAATGTGATCCTGAGGTTACAATCAGTTAAGCTGGTTCTTATTGAGTGACAGAGCAGACTCATAAGGCTTACTGGTGTTCCTACTGGGAGTCATAGTCAGAAAGAAGTACAGCACAGAAACAGGCCCTGCAGACCACCTAGTCCGTGCTGAACCATTTAAACTGCCTACTCCCATCGACTTGCACCAGCCCTATATCCCTCCATGTCCCGATCCAAAATTCTTTTAAATGCTGAAATTGAGCTTGCATGCACAACTTATGCTGGCAGCTCACCCCACACTCTCACGAACCTCTGAGTGAAGAAGTTTCCCCTCATGTCCTCCTTAAACTTCTCACCTTTCACCCTTAAGCCATGACCTCTGGTTGTAGTCCCAACTACCCTCAGTGGAAAAAGCCTGCTTGCATGTACCCCGTTTTACCCGACAGGAATGATGGAAACAAGGTTGAATGGGTGCAGAAAAAAATTACAAGCATGTTGCCAGGTCTGGAAGACCTGGGTTATAAGCAAAGATTGAACAAGTTAGGACTGTATCCTTTGGAATGTAGAAGGTTGAGAGGAGATTTGGTAGAGGTATACAAAATTATAGATAGGTAGATGGATATTTTATTGATCCCAAAGGAACTTATATTGCAAGTGCACAGATACACAAATATATAAATATTACAAGAGAAGTAAGAAAGAATAAAAAAATAAGCTACCTCAAATAGTTGAACAGAAGGGGGTCAACTAGAGGCCATGGTAGAACAAAGGACCCTATGGGAAATCCTGGCAATTCTGGACAATGTTTCTCACCCTCTGCATACCACAAAGGAGCATTTTTATTAATAACCTCATATGGTGCCCCAAAGATCACTTTATGAGGTCATTCTTACCTTCCGCCATTAGGCTCTATAATGAGTCAACCTATAGCTGGGAAATTCCCACATGTCTGCATTATGTCGGCGGGTGGAGAAGATGGCAGCGTGACGCAGCTCGCAGCAGCCACTCTGTTGGTGATGTCTATTATTTGTCAAGTAGGGTGCCGTGCACAATCCTGATTTGATGGACACGGACGTGAGAGTACGGAGGAACATCTGGTGAAACTTCTGAAATGCCTGCTTTGCTGCTGCTGCTACTGTGTGGTCCTGAATCTCCGGAGAAGGCCCCAAGTCCTCGGCTTTGCTTGTTGCTCGGTGGCCGGGGCGGGGTCGAAGCGCTCGGCAGAGGATGGTGCTCGGAGAGGCTGTGTCAGAGGGGCTGGTCGGAGGCTCGGAGTTTTCGGATGGACTCAGAGTCCACTGTGGTCGAGTGCTTCCAATGGTGCTGCATCGGCAAGTTTGCAGTGCTTGGAGGTTCATGACAGGGAGGGTTTCTCCCTTCTGCCGCCTGCATGAGATGTTGAGGCTATCGGGACTTTGAAACTTTTTTTTACCGTGCCCATGGTCTGTTCTTTATCAAATTATGGTATTGCTTTGCACTGTTGTAACTATACATTATAATTATGTGGTTTTGCCAGTTTTAGTCTTGGTTTGTCCTGTGTTTTCTTGTGATATCGTTCTGAAAGAATGTTGTATCATATTTTAATGCATGCATTTCTAAATGACAATAAACGAGGACTGAGTGTCCTCATAATCTAATATAATCTAAGTTCCATCTGCCATTTTTCAGCCCATTTTTCCAGCTGATGCAGATCCCTCTGCAAGCCATGATGGCCTTCCTCGCTGTCCACTACACCCCCAATCTTGGTGTCATCTGCAAATTTGCTGATCCATTTAAACACATTATCATCCAGATCACTGATGGATGACAAACAACAAAGGACCCAGCACTGATCCCTGTAGCACACCACTAGTCACAGGCCTCCAGACAGAGAGGCAACTGTCTACTACCACTCTCTGGCTTCCCCCACAAAGCCAATGTCTAATCCAATTTACTGCCTCATCCTGAATGCCGAGTGGCTGAACCCTCTTGACCAGCCTCCCATGCGTGACCTTGTCAAATGCCTTACTAAAATCCATGTAAACAACATACACTGTGCTTCCTTCATCCACTTTCCTGGTAACCTCTTTGAAAAACACCAAAAGATTAGTTAGACATGACCTACCATGCACGAAGCCATGCTGATTCTTCTTAATCAGTCCATGACTACCCAAATACTTATATATCGGGTCCCTTAGAAATACTTTCCAATAACTTTCCCACAAATGATGTCAGATTCACTGGCCTATACTTTCCTGGTTTATGTTTAGAGCCTTTTTTTAAACAGTGGAACAATATTTGTTATCCTCCAATCCTCTGGTACCTCTCCTGTCGCTAAGGATGATTTGCGTATCTCTGCTTGGGCACTGGCAATTTTTTCACTTGCCTACTGTAGGGTTAGAGGGAAGACCTTGTCAAGCTCTGGAGATTTATCCACCTTGATTTGCCCCAAGTCAGCAAACACCTCCTCCTCTATAATCTGTATAGGGTCCTTGAAGTTGATGCTGCTTTGCCTCACTTCTATAGACTCCTGTATCTGTCTCTCGAGTAAATACAGGTGTAAAGAATGCATTTAAGATCTCCCCCATCTGTTTTGGCTCCACACATGGATTACCATTCTGGTCATCTAAAGGACCAATTTTGTCCCTTGCAATCCTTTTGCATACTTGTAGAATCCCTAAGGATTCTCCTTCACATTGTGTGATAGAGCACCTTCATGCCTTCTTTTAGCCTTCCTGATTTCTTTCTTAAGTGTTCTCTCGCAGTTCTTACAAGCACCTTATTTGTTCCTACATGCCATACACTTCAATTTTTATCTTAACCAGGGCCTCAATATCTCTTAAAAACCAAGTGTTCTATACTTGTTCTCTTTACCTTTTATTCTAACAGGCACACACAAGCTTTGTACTCTCAAGATTTCATCTTTGAAGGTCCCCTACCACTTTCCAAATACACCTTTGCCAGAAAACAGCCTTTCCCAATCCGGACTTGCCAGATCATTTCCGGTACCATCAAAATCGACCTTTCTCCAATTTAGAATCTCAACCCATAGACCAGACATATCTTTTTTTGCATATTTACTTTGAAACTAAGGGCATTGTGGTCACTAGATGCAAAATGTTCCCCTACACAAACTTCTGTCACCTGCCGTCTCATACCCTAATAGCAGATCCAGTATCACACACTCTTTCTTTGGGACTTCTATGTACTGATGAAGGAAACTTTCCTGACACATTTGACAAACTCTTTCCTATCTAGTCCTTTTACAGTACGGATTCCCAGTCAATATGTGGAAAGTTAAAATCACCTACCATAACAACCTTATGTTTCTTGCAGCAGTCTGTGATCTCTCTACAAATTTGTTCCTCTAAATCTCTGGGACCATTGGGTGGTCAGTAATATAGCCCCACTGACATGTTCATACCTTTCTTATTTCTCATTTCCAACCATAACATCTCACTAGTCGAGTTCTCCAGTCTGTCCTATGAGAGCACTGCCATAACATTTTCCCTGACTGGGAATGTCACCTTCCTTCTTTAATCTCTCCTGCTCTGTCGTGTCTGAAACAACAGAATCCCAGAATACTGAGCTACCAGTCCTACCCCTCCTGCAACCAGGTCTCACTCATGGCTACAACGTCATAATGCCAGGTGTTGATCCCTGCCCTGAGCTCATCCGCCTTTCCTACGATACCTCTTGCACTGAAATATATGCAGCTCAGGACAATAGTTGCACCATGGTCCCATCTGATTCCGAACTTTGTCTGAGATCTTACCAACATCTGCCTCCACAGAACTACTGTGTTGCAGCAGCAGTACCCACATCAAGACACAAACTTCATTGTCTTCCATTTAAAAAGTCATATTTTCACTGCGTATGAAACTTTGTAAAAATTGAAGTGTAAAATTGAGGTTTCCCTCCTCCATGGACAATAAAGATGAAAGAAGTGTGACAAAAGGCTGATCATGTGCCATGACAGAGAGAAAAGTAATATGCCTATGTACATTGCTCACAAAGACCGACTAATTTATTCTGATCTAACCATGATACCAAAAGGAAAAGAATAGGTTTCAAACATATCCTTATGAGGTTAAGATGGGTTACTGCCTCTGAGAAATAGAACCATTGTTTAAATTCTTTTCAGCACTGGACATTATTTGTCTACAGTTTCTCCTCCTTCTGTCATTATGATTTATGTACCAGTGATTGCTGCAGTGTATACAATTTAGAACCAATTGCTAAAACCAAAGTCTGTTTATAGCTTGATAAACAACTACATTGGGCAGTTATGTAGAATTGAAAGTTCAATGTGCAGAATCCACTGCAGTTTACACCCAGCTGGATAACAAAAGAGACTAAGTAACAAATATTACTGTTGGCTAAGCAGCTAATATTGGAAAACTGTGACTGTCTGTGGAGTATGGATCCAAGCAGATCGATGTGTGTGGCCAAGTTGTTTCTGACCTTGACACTTCTGCAGAAAGTGGAAGAGCCAAAAGAGAAGTTATTGAGTGTGAGAACCAGTTCGGCTAACCGGAGGAGGGTAGTGGTGGTGGGGAACTGGTGAGGTCTATTATCCAGAAAGTAGCAGAGGGCTTTGAGGCCTTCTTGATGGGGAATGAAAGTGTATAGGGATTGGACATCCATAGTGAAAATAAAGCAGTTGGGATCGGGGAACTAGAAGTTATTGAAGAGGTGGAGGGCATGGGATGTATCCCGGATGTAGGTGGGGAGGGACTGAACTATGGGTGACAAAATGGAGTCCAGGTAGGCAGATACAAGTTTGGTGGGACAGGAGCAGGCAGAAACTATGGGTCTACTGGGACAGTCAGGCTTGTGTACCTTGGGAAGGAGGTAAAGCGTCTGTGCTTCAAACCTATTCTGGTACTGCTCCCCAACTTTTTCTTCAGTACACTGACGACTACATTGGTGCTGCTTCCTGTACCCATGCTGAGCTCATTAACTTCATCGACTTTAACCTTCCACCCAGCCCTCAAATTCACTTGGTCTATCTCGGACACTTCTCTCCCCTTTCTCGATCTCTCAGTCTCCTTCTCTGGAGACAGACTGTCTACTGACATCTTCTACAAGCCCACTGACTCTCATAAATACCTCAACTATACCTCTTCCCACACCGCCACATGCAAAAATGCCATTCCCTATTCCCAGTTCTTCCGTCTCCGCCGCATCTGCTCCCAAGATGAGGCTTTCCATTCCAGGACATCTCAAATGTCCTCTTTCTTTAAGGCTCGTGGTTTCCCTTCTACCGTCATCAATGATGCTCTCACCCACATCTCCTCCATTTCCCACACTTTGGCCCTCACCCCATCCTCCCGCCACCACAACAGGGACAGAGTTCCCCTTGTCCTCACCTATCACCCCACCAGCCTCCAGATCCAGCACATTATCCTCTGCAACTTCCGCCAACTTCAACAGGACCCCACCACTAAGCACATCTTTCCCTCTCCACCCCTCTCCGCTTTCTGCAGGGATCGGTCCCTCCGCGACTCCCTGGTCCACACGTCCATCCCCACTGATCTCCCACCCGGCACTTATCCCTGTAAGCATAAGTGCTGCACCTGTCCCTATACCTCCTCTCTTGCCACCATTCAGGGCCCCAAACAGTCCTTCCAGGTGAGGCAACACTTCACTTGTGAGTCTGCTGGGGTCATCTATTGCATCCGGTGCTCCCGGTGCGGCCTTCTCTACATCGGTGAAACCCGATACAGATTGGGGGACCGCTTCGTCGAGCACCTCCGCTCCGTCCGCCACAACAGACAGGATCTCCCAGTGGTCTCCCACTTCAACTCTGCTTCCCACTCCCATTCAGATATGTCCATACATGGCCTCCTCTACTGCCATGACGAGGCTAAACTCAGGTTGGAGGAGCAACACCTCATATACCGTCTAGGTAGTCTCCTTGGTATGAACATAGAATTCTCCAACTTTCGGTAATTTCCTCCCCCTCCCTTCCTCTATCCCTATGTCACTCTGCCCCCTCCCCCAGCTGCCTACTACCTCCCTCATGGTTCCCCCTCCTTCTACTACCCATTGTGTTTTCCCCTATTCTTTCTTCACCTTTCCTGCCTATCACCTCCCTGCTTCCTCTCCCCCACCCCTTTATCTTTCCCCTTACTGGTTTTTCACCTGGAACCTACCAGCCTTCTCCTTCCCACCCTCCCCTCACCTTCTTTATAGGGCCTCTGCCCCTTCCCCCTACAGTCCTGATGAAGGGTTCCGGCCCGAAACGTCGACTCATCGTTTTCACTGATGCTGCTCGACCTGCTGAGTTCCTCCAGCGTGTTGTGAGTTTTGCTTTGATCCCAGCATTTGCAGATTATTTTGTGTTTAGATAGGTTAAGTCAGTGGGCCAAGGTCTGGCAGATGGAATACAACGTTGGTAAATGCGAGATCATCCATTTTGGAAGAATAATAGAAGAGCAGATTATCACTTAAATGGTGAAAGATTTCAGCACACTGTTGTGCAGAGGGAGTTGGGAGTGCTTGTTCATGAATCGCAAAAAGTTGGCTTGCAGGTGCAACAGGTTATTAAGAAGGCAAAGGGAATGTTGGCCTTCATTGCTAGAGGGACTGAATTCAAGAGCAGGGAGGTCATGCTGCAACTATACAGGATACTGGTGAGGCCGCACCTGGACTACTGTGTGCAGTTCTGGTCTCCATACTTGAGGAAGGATATACCGGCTTTGGAGACTGTGCAGAGGAGGTTCACCAGGTTGATTCCAGAGGTGAAGGGGTTAATTTAGGATGAGAGATTGAGTCGCCTGGGACTAAACTCTCTGGAGTTCAGAAGAATGAGAGGGGATCTTAGAGAAACATACAAAATTTTGAAAGGGATAGAGAAGATAGAAGTAGGAAAGTAGGAAAACACACACTGCTCCAGTCCACCCAGCTGAAAATGGGTGCCGGCAAATGCTGGGGATTAACCTTGCGATAGACTGGCGTCCTATCCAGTGGGGAGTCTCGTACTCTCAGTCGCTTCATGCCATGGAAACCGGCATAAGCACCAGCCTGATGGGCTACAAGGCTCGGAACAGATTTTAACTTTAGCTTTTTTTGATAGGTTTTTACATAGTAAGAGAATTAAGGGTTATGGGGAAAAGGCAGGTAAATCGAGTTGAGTTTACGGACAGATCAGCCATGATCTTATTGAATGGCGGGGCAAGCTCGATGGGCTGGATGGTCGACTCCTGCTCCTATTTCTTATGTTCTTATGTAAAGATTACAAGTGTAAGGACCCTTGGTTTTCAAGAGATATTGAGGCCACAGTTAAGAGAAATAAAGAGGTGACTTTTAGACAGAGTCTATAGAAGTGAGGTAAAGCGGGATCAACTTCATGGACCCTGTGGAGATTACAGAGGAAGAGGTGTTTGCTACCATGAGACAAATCAGGGTGGATAAATTCCCGGGGCTTGATAGGGTGTCTGATTGGAACCTACGAGAGGCAAGTGCAGAAATTGTCAGGGCAAGAGCAAAGATATTTAAATCTTTTTGTGGTGAGGGCCAAAGTGTGGGAAATGGAGGAGATGTGGGAGAGGTAGCAGAGGATTGGAGGATAACCAATGTTGTTTTTCTGTTTAAAAAAGGCTCTAAACATAAACCAGGATATTATAGGCCGTTGAGTATGACATCAGTTGTGACACCAGTGATTGGAAGGTACTTTAAGAGACTGGATATATAAGTATTTGGATAGACGTGGACTGATTAAGGATAGTCAGCATGGCTATGAGTGTGGTAGGTCATGTCTAACCAATCTTATAGAGTTTTTCAAGGAAGTTACCACTGAAGTGGATGAAGGCAGGGTGGTTGATGTTGGCTCCATGGACTTTAGCAAGGCATTTGAGAAGATCACGCATGGGAGGCTGGTCAGGAAGATTCAGTCGCTCGGCATGCAGGATGAGGTAGTAAATTGGATTAGACATTGGCTTTGTAGAAGAAGCCAGAGATTGGTAGTAGATAATTACCTCTCTGACTGGAGGCCTGTGACTAGTGGAGTGCTGCAGGGATCGGTGCTAGGTCCTTTGCTGTTTGTCGTCTATATCAATGATCTGGATGGTAATGTGGTTAACTGGATCAGCAAATTTGCAGTTGACACTAAGATTGGGGTGTAGTGGACAATAAGGAAGACTATCATGGCTTGCAGAAGGATCTGCATCAGCTGGGAAAATGGGCTGAAAAATGGCGGATGGAATTTAATGCAGACAAGTGTAAGTTGCTGCACTTTGGTAGGACCAACCAGGGTAGGTCTTACACAGTGAATGGTAGGGCACTGAGGAGTGTGGTGGAACAGAGGGATCTGGGAATACAGGTCCAGAATTCATTGAAAGTGATGTCACACGTGGATAGGGTCGTAAAGAAAGTTTTTGGTACATTGATCTTCATAAATCAAAGTATTGAGTACAGGAGATGGAATGTTATGTTGAGGTTGTATGAGACATTGGTGAGGCCTAATTTGGAGTATTGTGTACAGTTTTGATCATGTACAAGGTTGAAAGAGTGCAGAGAAAATTTACAAGGATGTTTCCGGGTCTGGAGGACCTGAGTTATAAGGAAAGATTGAATAGGTTTGGACTGTTATTCTTTAGAACGTAGAAGATTGAGAGGAGATTTGATAGAGGTATACAATATTATGAGGAGTATAGATAGGGTAAATGCACTGAGGTTGGGTGGGACTACAACGAGAGGTCATGGCTTAAGGGTGAAAGGTGAGAAGTTTAAGGGGAAAATGAGGGGAACTATCTTCACTCAGAGGATGATGAGAGTGTGGAATGAGCTGCCAGCACAAGTGGTCTGTGCAAGCTTGATTTCAATGTTTATGAGAAGTTTAGATAGGTACATGGACAGTCAGGATATGGAAGACTATAGTCCCAGTGCAGGTCGATGGGAGTAGGCAGTTTAAATGGTTTCAGCATGGACTAGATAGGTCAAAGGGCCTGTTTCTGTGCTGTACTTCTCTATGACTCAGTGGCGCAGCCAGGAGAACCATGCCTTTCAACTCCAGAGACGCAGGTTCTATCTTGTTCTCCTTTAAACCACATGGGTTTCTTCACAGATTCCAAAGATATGCATGTTGCTAGGTTACTGAAAATTGCCCCTTGTGTGTGGTTGAGTGGGAGAGTAGGGGGGGATTGAAAGGAATGTGGGAAGAATAAAATAGTGTAAATGAATGCTCGATGGTTGTCTGAAGGACCTGCTACTGTGCTGTATCTCTTTATAGTTCGATGAAAGAGAAAACGAGAATTTGGAAGATGATTCAATATTAACTTTCAAAGAGCTGTCAAGACATTTCCAGGATTTGTTGTCTTTACTCTGAGGTTTACATAAATGGGATTAGGTAATAAATCTAGTGGAAAAAATGTGTGGAGGAAAACTGGCAAGGCCTATAGACTCCGTCAGCACTTTGTGAATAGCATTGACTGGTATGGCTGGCCAATGGATGTCTTACTGCTAGGAAATTAAATTAAGATCAAAACCCCAAATTCTCACACTATTAAATGGGTCTTACATGAAGATTTGTTCCTTTAGGCCTTAAGAAAATCCATGATTCCTGAGACGGCTCCAAATGTCACCAGTGGAGTGAGGGAAAGGTGATGTCAAATTACCTTTAGTAGCTGATGAGGTTAAAGAATGGAGAGTGGCTATAGGAGTGGCTTAAAGATCCATACTGTGTTAGTGATATTCAAAATATACATTGCAGCAATCTGGGAGTCAGTGATTCACGATGATCACTTTACATTTTATCCCTTGGCTAAAAATGCTTGATGGAAAATCAGATTTAAAAAATAATTCTATTAGCTGCAGTAAGCTCATGCTGCTGATTCCAGTGTGGTCACCTGATGATAATGTTTATAATACCCCTACTTCTTGTGGGATGGATGAGAACAATTAAATCAGTACCAAGCCATTTGTCAGCAGTCCTGAGGAATGGCTTATTCCTCTTAATTTAAATGAAGTGATTAATAAATTTTTCTTGTGATAAATTTCAACTTGGGTCGAATTATTGTAAATTTTAATCTCAGTTAAGTTTTCATTTGACAGAATTGTCAGCAAATAATAAAGGATCCCTCTAGTGGCAGTTATAATGTGTGATAGTAAAACACCAACAAAGCAACTGTTCCCCATCCCTGAAAGAAATGAATTTTCCTGCTAAATCTCCTGTGAAGAACATTGGATGCTTAAGGACACAGTATGAATGTTCCATTGTTGCTCCTGTTCTAATACGAACACCCCAACACCCTAATTCTTCAAAATTTCTGAATTATTCATTCCTTTTGCATTCCCAGTAACTCACTAAATCTTTGCTGAGCCATGTTTACTCTTCCCACAGTATGTGGCAACCACAATTCCATGCAATATTCCATCAACTACAGAACTAAGCGTCTCTCTGACCAGTTGTATCCTGAAAAGAGACACCTCTATCAACTTCCAGATACTCTACGAAACAACCTTTAATTCTTCCTTTCTGTCTCCCAGTCAACCACATTGAACTATGACATATTACAACTATGTCACTTGTTAATAGCCATTTGAAACTTCATTATTCGTTATCTAATGTATTTGCTGTTCACTAACTTTATAAACACCTCAAAAACACTAAAAGGGTTTGTCAAGCAGAACACAGGCTTCAATATTGATTTCTCTAACTTCCTTTGCATTCCCTTTTACCTCTGATGAAAATGTGTTTGGTGATGCTCCAAATGCAGAGGAATAGACACAGAGATGGAATGAGCAGTTTACTGAATTTTAATAAGGGTAGCAGAAAATAATAAATGCTAGGCCAACAGGGTTGCGAACTAAAAGCTCTCAAACTAAAAATCCAACAGCGTCACTGTGGCTCAAAAGCAGTAACTTAATACCACCCCTTCCTAGCGTCAACCTGAACTGTAATCTTCTTTCCCGGAATGTGGGCTAAGGTAAGCAGGGAGCATTACTGTCACTGTGCTTCGATCAAGACTCAACAAGACTGAAACGAAAGAAAAGAATTTATATACAATTACGAAGAAAAACTAATTTGCTGGAATGTGCATATTCACCAGCATGATTGCTAACCCCTTTCAGCTTCCCACCTGCGAGGGTGCCCAGATTTTGCTACAGAGTCTGTGGTTATAGTATCTGGCCAGTATACTCCTTCTCTTTGCTCTCCCCCACCCTCATGACACCTGCTCATTTCCCTCACCTTCCTTTGGTTCCCCATCTCCTTCCCTTTATTCCATAGTCTACAGTCTATTGGATTCTTTCTTCTTTAGTCCTCTGTCTCTTCCACCTATCACCTGTCAGATTCTTACATTCCCCTCCGCTCCCCCCTTTCTTCCTTCTCCCTATCACCTGCCAGTTCATGCTTTTCTGCTTACCTCCTCTAATTTTGGCTTCTGCCCTTTTTCTTTCCAGTCCTGAGGAGGGGTCTTGGCCTGAAACATTGGTTATTTGTTTCCCTCCATAGATGCTGCCTGAACCAAAATGTTGTTTGTCATCTATGTCAACAATCTAGATGATAATGTTCTTAACTAGATCAGCAAATTTGTGGATAACACTTGTGGAGGGTTAGGGTGTAGTGGACAGTGAGGAAGACTATCATAAATTGCAGTGGGATCTGGACCGGATGGAAAAATGGGTTGAAAAGTGGCAGATGGAATTTAATGCAGACAAGTGTAGGTGTGACACTTTAGGAGGACTAAACAGGGTAGGTCTTACACAGTGAATAGTAGGGCACTAAGGGATCTGGGAATACAGGTCCATAATTCATTGAAAGTGGTGTCACTGGTAGATAGGGTCATAAAGAAAGCTTTTGGCACATTGGTCTTCATAAATCAATGTATTGAGTACAGGGGATGGGATGTTATGGTGAAGTTGATTACAAACAAATAGTGGGATTAGTTGATTACCAGCAAATCGTGGGAGATGGCCCCAAACAGTCTTTCTAGGTGAGGCGACATCTGTGAGCTTGTTGGGGTCATCTACTGTATCTGGTGCTCCTGGTGTGTCCTCCTGGATATTGGTGAGACCCGACATAAATTGGGAGACTGCTTCACTGAACACCTATGCTACATCTGCCAGAAAAAAGCAGGATCTCCCGGTGGCCACCCATTTCAATTCTCTTCCCATTCCCATTCCAACATGTCAGTCCATGGCCTCCTCTACTGTTGCAATGAGGCCACACTCAGGTTGGAGAAGCAACACCTTATATTCCATCTGGGTAGCCTCCAATCTGATGGCATGAACAATTATTTCTCAAACTCTTGGTAATGCCCCCCACCTTTCTCCTTCATCATTCACCATTCCCGTTTTACTCTCTCACCTTATCTCCTTACCTGCCCATCATCTCCCTCTGGTGCTCCTCCCCCTTCCCCTTCTTCTGGGGTCTTCCATCCTCTCCAATTAGATCCTCCCTTCTCCAAACCTTTATCTCTTTCACCAGTCAGCTTCCCAGCTTTTTACTTCACCCCTCTCCCCTCTTGGTTTCACCTTTCACCTACCTCCTTGTACTTCTTCCTGCCCTCACTACACCTTCTTGCTCTGACCTCACCTTCTTTTCCAGTCCTGAAGGGTCTCAGCCCGAAATGTTGACTGTACTTTTTTCCGTAGATGCTGCCTGACCTGCTGAGTTCCTTCAGCATTTTGTGTGTGTTGCTTGGATTTCCAGCATCTGCAAATTTTCTTGTGTTGAGGACTGAGAGTGACTTGCTTCCACATTGGTCCTATGTGATTCTGATTTGGCTGATGAACCCAGTATGGGAACCACAGGCTTTTCCACAGATGAGACAGGAGGGGCTGATGAAGAGGGCAGGTTCCATCACTGTGTGCTCCTGAGGCTCAGCCGCAACGTCCTCAACACTAATGTCAATGCTCTTCCTGGAATCCAGACTCAAACTACCCCAGCCACAAACATAAATGGCTATTCTTCTAACGTGCCATAATGATCCAATGCATCAAGCAGAATTTTGGAATGTATAAGGTTGATAAGTAGTGTGCGGTGCCTTGGATCTCTTACACTAATCAATTATTTTGTAGTAGGAACTCAAACACAATATGCCTGGCTTATCAAGATTCATCCAAGTTAGCAGCACCTCTAATTCTTTTAAGCTTTGGTTTTTGATCTTTTAGTTGTGAGGAGACTTGCCAAGGATTCGAGGTGCAGCAACAGTGACAAAAATTGAACCTGCATTATAAACCACTCTTCTATTCTAAACTTATTTAAATTCAAGATTTTATTTATGTGAACACCAAGTAGATATGATGGTGCTTTTAAAGATGATGAGGCAATTGGACCATATCCAACTGATATGGTTATCTGTGAAAGACAGAGACATCAGGATTGGCATTTCAAAAATTAAATTCATTGGCATTAAATTGGGCAAGAAGGTTTTTATCTGCTGAAAGGAATCAAACCTGGGACAGGAGTAGTTTTGGATTTGTTGCTGTCACTAAAATAGGAACATAAAAATGCCCTGTACATAAAGAGAGCTTTGTGGACATTCCAGCAGCCCAGTCAGCGGCAGGAGCAGCACAGAGAAGAGTAAAGAAAAGTGGAGAGGGAACAAGCAGAGCAGCTATTGTTGGAAGTGGGCCAGTGGTGAGAGTGAGAGTGAGAGGGTCAGGCTTTGACTCAAAGGTGGCTTTGGCTTGGAAGAGGCATTCACTCTGGGTAAGTTATTTGGGTAAGTTTCTGTTAAATTTCTGTTTTTTCTTACTGTGTCGGGGATATATATGTAGTTTAAATGACCATTGTGTGTACTTGATGCCGCATGGCATAGTATATGGAATAAGCCAGATGAATGTGTATGACAGTTACAGTTTGGCATGTAGGCTGATAATCAGTGGTTGATTGACAGGAGGAACAGAGTGGGAATAAAAGGGGCCTTTTCTGACTGGCTGCCGGTGACTAGTGGTTTTCCACAGGGGTCAGTGTTGGGGCAAGCTCTTTTTACATTATATGTTAATGATCTGAATGATGGAATTGATGGTTTTGTTGCAAAGTTTGCAGATGATTTGAAGATACGTGGAGGGGAAGGTAGTTTTGAAGAAGTATTGAGGCTACAGAAAGACTTCGACAGATTTGGAGAATGAACAAATAAATGGCAGATGGAATACAGTGTCTGGAATTGTATGGTCATGTACAAGAAATGAAAGGGTTAACTATTTTCTAAATGGAGAGAATAAAAAACCTGAGGCACAAAGGGACTTGGGAATCCTTGTGCAAGATTCCCTAAAGGTTAATTCGCAGGTTGAATCTGTGGTGAGGAAAGAAAATGTGATAATAGCATTCATTTCAAGACAACGAGACTATAAAATGTAATGTTGAGACTTTATAAAGCATTGGTAAGGCCTCATTTGGAATAATGTGAGCAGTTTTGCGCCCCTTATCTAGAAAAGGATGTGCTGAAACCGGAGAGTGTTCAAAGGAGGTTCACAAAAATAATTCCAAGATTCAATGGCTTGTCATATGAAGAGCATCTAATGGCTCTGGGCCTGTATTCACTGGAATTCAGAAGAATGAGGGGTGACCTCATTGAAACCTATCGGATAGTGAAAGGCCTTGATAGAGTGGATGTGGAGAGGATGTTTCCTGTGGTGGGAGAGTCTAGGATCAGAGGACTAAGCCTTAGAATAGAGGGGAGTCCTTTTAGAATGGAGAAGAGGAGGAATTTCTTTAGCCAGAGAGTGGTGAATCTGTGGAATTCGTTGCCACAGGCAGCTATGGAGGCCAAGTCTTAATGTATATTTAAGGCAGAGGTTGATAGATTCTTGATTGATCGGGGAATGAAGGCATATGGGAAGAAGGCAGAAGACTGGACCTGAGAGGAAGATTGGATCAGAAATGATGAAATAGCAGAGCAATGGTCAAATGGCCTAATTCTTCTCCTATATCTTATGGTTTTAATGTCTTTAGCCATTACATGAGTTGTTTCAAGCAGAGGTCAGAGGCCAGATTTACAGTGTGAAGAGGCATTTCAGCAATGCAAACACTGAAGAGCAAATGGCCAGCACACTATGGTTCAGAGAAGCAGATATGACTTGTCTATGACTTGGGCACCATGGTAGTGTACCAGTTAGCACAATTCTATTACAGCTTGGGGTGATTCGGAGTTTGGACTTCAGTTCCAATGCTGTTCTGTAAGGAGTCTCTGAACAACCTCCCTGTGGAATGCCTGGGTTTTCCTCGGGTGCTCTGGTTTCCTCCCACAGTCTAAAGACATACTGCGTAGGTAAATTGGTCATTATCGATTGTCCTGTGATTAGGTTAAGGTCAACCGGGTTGGTCAGGGATTGCTGGGGTGGCGTGGCTCAAGGGGCCAGAAGGGCCTACTGTGTGCTGTATCGCTAGATAAATAATAGATCACACACAAACTGCTGGAAAAGAGTACAGTCGATGTTTTGGGATGAAACCCTTTATCTTCCATGGATCACCTTCAGATATTGAACATCCCATCATTCTAGACCTTACCAGTCCACAAAATTGTTCTAATATCAAACATATAACACTAAATGTAATCTTTGTGGTCTGGAAATTTCACACATATTTGTAAGATTAAAAATTCCCTTTCCTGACAGATCACAACCAAGCTTCAAGAATACTGGACTGGGCCTTGACCTTCTCAGCTGATGTGCTGAAAATCAAATACAGACATTCTCAGGATCATGCAAAAGTCAAGGCACAATCTCAGCTGACGTGTCACCCCCTCAATTAGAGTAGCTGTACAGCATTCATGGCTTACTACCACCCTGATATCTGCCATAACTGGCACCTGCAAGGCAATTGTTGGGTCCACTGAGAGCCATCAAGCCTGGTTTGATGAAAATGACCAAACATCAAGGAACTATAATCAAGCACACAAGATATTCCTGGACTGGAAGCTCTAACCTTTTAAGAAAGGAAATTAAACATTCCAGCAAACACTGAAGAAGGAAGCCAGGCAATAAGAAGGGCTTAATAGACAATAATTGGCCAAATAGTAAAGTCCCCACCTCACTGTGAGTGAATAGGAAGGGGATGGCAGGGTATGGAGTGAAATTGTCAGGGACAGAGAGATACAACACCTTCTGAAAAGAACACTTTGACAACCTCCTCAGCTGTGACCCTGTTCTTGAAGTGGACAGTCTTGATTCCACCTGCAACAACCTTGCTAGTTCAGCCTAGCCTCAAAATGTTGAAAAGGCTGAATCCCAACATAAAAAATAGCAAGGCCTCAATAGAAAATGGTGTCCCAGCTGAAGTACTAAAACTTGGCAGTAAATATCTTCCATCAACTAATCCGCAATCTGCCTATCCACATCTGGGAAGAGGGTGATATACCAGGGTCTTTAGGTCAGTAAGGGGAACAGACAGGAGGTTCTGTGGGCTAGAACGAGATTCCCAGATGGTATGTTGCCTCCTGGGTACCAGGATCTGGGATATCTTGCATTGAGTCCTCAGCACTCTTAGGCAGGAAATCGTGGTCCATGTAGGTACCCATGACATGGATAGGCTGAGTGACGAGGTTCTGCATAGGGAGTTCATGGAGTTAGGTGTTAAGTTAAAGGGCAGGACTCCAGGGTTGTGATCTCAGGATTGCTACCCATGCCACGTGTGAGAGAGGCTAGAACTAGGAAGATTATACAGATTAATACATGACTAAGGAGTTGGTGTAGGAGGGAGGGCATAAGATTTTTGGACATTGAGCTCTCTTCCAGGGAATACGGGACCTGTACAGAAGGGATAGTTTGCACCTGAACTGGAGGGGAACTAACATCAGAGTGGGAAGATTTGCTAGAGCTGTACGGTGGGGTTTAAACTACGGTTGCAGGGGGGTGGGAACCAGAGTGGCAGAACAGTTAGTGGAGAGGTTGGGGAGGCAGATGTTGGTAACACCTCAGGCAAATTGCACCATCTCGGATTACAAGACCCTGCAGCAGATAGTGAGGTCAGCTGAGAAGATCATCGGGGTCTCTCTTCCCGCCATTACAGACATTTACACCACACGCTGCATCTGCAAAGCCAACAGCATTGTGAAGGACCCCATGCACCCCTCATACAAACTCTTCTCCCTCCTGCCATCTGGCAAAAGGCACTGAAGTATTTGGGCTCTCATGGCCAGACTATGTAACAGTTTCTTCCCCCAAGCCATCAGAGTCCTCAATACTCAGAGTCTAATCTGACACCAACCTACACACACACACACACACACTCAACTGAACACCACTCCACTCCCTTTGCAATTTTTGCTCATTTCTTTCTCAATTCCTGCTAAAACATTGTTTACCTTGTTTACATTTACATTTACATCATTTATTATTGTATTGTAACTTGTCCTTTACTGTGCCTGTTGTTTATTAATTATTGTACTGTCTTGCACTGTTTTGTGCACTTTATGTAGTCCCGTGTAGGTCTGAAGTCTAATGTAGTTTTGTGTTGTTTCACGTAGTCTAGGGTAGTTTTGTGTTGTTTCATGTCGCACCATGGTCCTGGAGGAACGTTGTTTCGTTTTTACCATGTACTGTACCAACAGCTTATAGTCGAAATGACAATAAAAGGCGACCTGACTTGACTTGACTTGACAAAGTTAAGAATCAGATGGTTAAGCATGATGCGACAAAATCAAAAAGGGTGACAAAGGACTGAAGGTGTTGTATCGGAATGAGCGCAGTATAGGGAATAAAGTATTCATTTCTTATTGTCATTCATTTCTAGAGGTATAGAATATAAGAGCAGGGATGTGATATTGAGGCTGTATAAGGCACTCATGAGACCACACTTGGAGTATTGTGTGCAGATTTGGGCTCCTTATTTTAGAAAGGATATACTGACATTGGAGAGGATTCAGAGAAGATTCACGAGAATGATTCCAGGAATGAAAGGGTTACCGTGTGAGGAACACCTGGCAGCTCTTGGGCTGTATTCCCTGGAGTTCAGGAGAACGAGGGGGAACCTCATAGAAACATTTTGAATATTGAAAGGCCTGAACAGGTTAGATATGGCAAAATTACTTCCCATGGTAGGGGAGTCTAGGACACGAGGGTACAACTTCAGGATTGAAGGACGTCCTTTTAGAACTGAGATGCGGAGAAATTACTTTAGTCAGAGGGTGGTAAATCTGTGGAATTGTTGCCATGAGCAGTTGTGGAGGCAGAGTCATTGGGTACATTCAAAGGCAGAGATAGATAGGCTATTCATTAGCCAGGGTATCAAAGGGTATGGGGTGAAGGCAGGGGAGTGGGGATGACTAGAAGAATTGGATCAGTCCATGATTGAATGGTGAAGACTCGATGGGCCGAATGGCCTACTTCTGCTCCTATATCTTATGGTCTTCTGGTCTTAAGGTCGATGAATTTGCAGCACAGTTGCTGATTGGCAGGTATGAGGTTGTAGACATCACTGAATCAGAGCAAGCAAGTGCATGGTCACATTCAATTACCTTGGTGGAACTTTAAAACACTGAGTGCACTATTTTGAACGAGCAATAAGAAGTCAAAAAAACTTCCAACACAGAGATCAGAAGTCATATACACTTTTCCTTGCTGAGGTGAGCCACTCTGGTAGATCTCATCATGTTTTTCCTGTCCTGGCGTGAAAATTTTTATACCAAAATAACCTATTGACAAGAAAAAACCGTGCAATGCCTTTTTAGTCTTACATTCATAGACAATGTGCTCAGTACTGTTCTATTGCATTTCTTAAAACCAGTCTGACTGTTTCCACTCATGTGGCCGCCTGGGGTGATACACAATTACAGTAATTGAGAAGCTTCCTCACCCAGCCCAGCCCCTCGCTCTCCAGCAGAAGAAGACCCCTATTCTGTGGTCCTTCCCCACTGGGTCCTTGCGGTGGCTGCACCAAGCTTCAGTGCGTCCCTCAGCATGTACTCCTGCAGCCGGGAACGTGCCAATGGGCAGCATTCCTCTACGGACACCTCGATGTGCCGGCAGACCAGCAGATTTCAGGCAGACCGAAGGACATCTGTCACACAACCACTCGGGATGAGCCATGATCATCGATAACTAGGAAGAACCTGGTCATCAAGTCCGGGGTGCACTTAGCACTGCTGTACTTGACACATCCCCTGCCTCTCCAGCCTGAAATCACCCAAGTTGTCTTCAGATTTATCTGGGGATCCAAGATGGAGCAAGTCTGATGGGTCACAATGAACAAGTCCGTGGACAATGGAGGCCCAGTGTCGCCCTTACCCTGATGACCACCTTCGTGTGTGGCTGCATCAGGCTGTGTGTTGAATATACTTACGTGGGCACCAAGTACCATTATGTGTCAAAGCTCTAGCTGTCCCTGGTGTTACAAAGGATGAGTCTGGCTCCGTGGCCATGCAACATCCCAGTCAGCTGGATGGTGCACACTACCCATCTTCTATCAAACAGATCTTCCTGACCAACACCCTTTGGTCTCAAGTGCATCAGGCAGTGGTCAGCATGGAATGTCCTGCAGACACTGCAGGAGAAGGACTTGATATATACAGTGGGATCATTGGCCAAAATGCCTTATCACCAGATCTCACCAGCACCCACCAAGACCTTGTCTGGTTAGTAGTGAAGGGTGCCCTCCTGCATGCTCACACCATCACTCCAAAACACACAAAATGCTGGAGGAACTCAGCAGGCCAGGCAGCACCTAGGAAAAAGTACAGTTGACATTTTGGCCCGAAAAGTCAACTGTACACTTTTCCTAGGTGCTGCCTGGCCTGCTGAGTTCCTCCAGCATTTTGTGTGTGTTTCTCTGATTTCCAGTATCTCTCTTGTTCATCAGTCCAAAAGCCCACTACCCATGGGATGACTAATGGGAACAATACAGCTACTCACCTCTTTGCGGACAGTGAAACCTATTCCTGATAAGAATGATGAATAATTGCCATTAAAACAGAACAGCATGTTCCACATCACTCATTTGGAATATAAACTGGAAACCAATGTCATCAGAACTGTGACAAACTGTGCTGGGATGTGGGCAATGTGAATACTCAGGATGATGCTACCATTCAGAAATAGAGTTCATCCCATCAGAAATGTGTCCACTATTTTGCTAATTAACATTTCATTGTACTCAGGAAAGAGTGTGGTGTAGTAATATGATAATGATTATCTGTTGATTTTGGTGGTTGTGTTCCCAGTTTGAGCTAGACAGTTTTGGTATTATATTTGTTACAGGACCAAAGAGCACTTAGTCCAGAAAGTTAAGTGTGAACAGTCCATAGCTTGATGCTGCCAATCTGGCAATTAGCAAAACTGCCAGAATACAACATTTTCACTTGAAATACAAGATCTAATAAATGCTACCTTATCAGATTGGCAAAGTCTTTAATTGAGGTCAGATAAACATGTAATCTTTCACTTTTGAAGATACAAAAATCGTAGAAAATGTAACCAAAGTCAGGTATGTAAAACATAAGATAGCCTGATAATCAGAGAGCCTGGGAGAGTTGAAACTAAATCCCCAATGCATTCAAGAAAATGTTTAGATTCTTGTCAGGATAAAGCCAGTAAGGAAGGCAAAAAGGAAAGGTGCCAGGCTGGCTGAAGTTACATGCAGCTCTGACTGATAAAAAAGAAGGCCGGCGTTCAAAGCAAGGTAACATGCAGTACAAGTAACATTTTCCTGATTTGATGACAAACAAGCTGTCAAGGATACTGGCTTCTGGCATGAAGCCCCACCTGAAAACTGCACTTGCATCCAAGTCTCAATAGGGTCAAATTTATTGGTTATATACTTAAAGAATGCTCCAAAGGTGATAAATGAAGTGGGCAACTTGTGAAAATGCCATAGATCTCTGCTTTGCCTGGTTATGTTTGTGATCCAGTTCAGTCCTGTGTGGAGCGTTTCAGGTTGGACAGGAGCTTAATTTGTAATATTCAGACAGGATCCAAGTACATTTATGGATCCCTCTGCAAGTTCAAAGTGAAGCATGCAAGTTCAGCCTAAATTTATCAAGCAATAAACATCTTCACCACCACTTAATGAACGTTCAGCTTATTTTCAGTGTTCCTCCAGGTATACCACACCCTGCTTCTAATCCTGCTGACAATGTGGCAGTGTTGCCTCCTGGCTCTCTCTGCTTTCCCAGGACTCTGACTGCATGCCTCTCATGAATTCCCAAAGCATTCTTCAGTCAATTAAGTACATTTTAACGTGTGGTCACTCTTGTAATTTGGGAGGCACCTTGTAACCAGCAACATCCCACAAACAGAACTGTGAGAATGACTAAATCACCATTTTATTGATTTCGCTTGAGGGATAAACAATGTTTTGGTACCAACAGCAGCTCTCTCTATACGTCTATAAATACTTTTACAGGATCTTTTACATTTTCTTGAGAGTTTAACCAAAAAAAAGAATAGGTGGCAATGATGTCGTACACTCTCAATACTGGTTTGGAGATTGAGACTTGAACCCATAACTTTCAGACTTGGAAACCAGAACTCTACTAATAAGTCACTGTTGCATATATAGACAATATCTATTAAACCATGTTGAAATAAAATAATAAAACATATTTATGTTCGATTTGGGCAATTCCCACTTCCATGACATGACACAGTTTGTGTGGATGTGCAGAGGAAGATACATTCACTGACGCAAGTAGTCGAGGATATTGAGTCTCGGTGACTGCTCCAAAGGGGTTAATAAGAGCAACCAGGGCCGAGAATTGGCCGCCAGCCCAGCAGCGCACAGGCAGAGTAATCTGCCATGAATTATGGCTCCTGGCCGCATGTAGATGCAGACAAAACTCAGCAGTGTGTCGAGTTTTAAATCAGCCTTTGACAAGATAATGACTAGTGAAACAGCAGTAATTGTGCTGTTATTCCAGAGCCAGGCACTTTTAGAAAGGCTCCTATAGCCCTTTCTTTCAGATCATAAGGATGAATTATAAACTTGGTAACTTTTTTTGTCTTTAATTGAGTTTATCAAGTGAGAGGATCATCTCTTGAGCTAATAGTTTTGCATCACCATGTTTGTGTTGTAGCATTGTTCATCCTTGCTTGGCACTTTGAGAGATGCTTTTGATTCCAGTCATGTGATTTCAGAAGATTTCATTCAGGCAAATTATATTAACCAGCGTCATCATGCTATCTGATACAACTGATGCTATCTTATGCAAGCAACACACATCAAAGTTGCTGGTGAACGCAGCAGGCCAGGCAGCATCTCTAGGAAGAGATACAGTCGACATTTTGGGCCGAGACTGGGGTCCTGACGAAGGGTCTCGGCCCGAAACGTTGACTGTACCTCTTCCTAGAGATGCTGCCTGGCCTGCTGTGTTCACCAGCAATTTTGATGTGTGTTGCTTGAATTTCCAGCATTCGCAGAATTCCTGTTGTTTGCTATCTTATAGAATTTCAGTTTTTAGCCAAACAGCAACAGACAATTGTATGCACAATTTTTAAAACAGCAAATTAACAATGTGTTAATTGTACTCCAACATACACGATAATGCCATCAATTTCTCTGCATGATAAATATATTTTGAGTTCAAAAAATGGTTTGTCTCCTAACAAAAGTTGGAGCATTGAAACATCAGTTTGATTGGAATATTAAAAGAAGAGAATGGGCAAAGAAATGGCAGATGGAATACACTTTTGGGAGGTTGTATGGTCATGCACTTTGCTAGAAGAAATAAAAGGGTACTTCCCATTCCCATTACAACATATCTATCCACAGCCTCCTCTACTGTCATGTTGAGGCCACACTCAGGTTGAAGGAACAATACCTTATATTCCATCTGGGTAGCCTCCAACCTGATGGTATAAATATCAATTTCTTGAACTTCCGCTAATGCCTTTCCCCCTTCACCACTCCCCATCCTCTTTTCCCTCTCTCACCTTATCTCCTTGCCTGCCCATTGCCTCGCTCTGGTGCTCCTCCCCCTTGTCTTTCTTCCAAGGCCTTCTGTCCTCTCCTATCAGACTTCCCCTTCTGCAGCCCTGTATCTCTTTCACCGATCAGCTTCCCAGCTTTTTCCTTCATGACTCCCCCTCCCAGTTTCACCTTTCATCTTGTGTTTCTCTCCCCCCTCCCCAACTTTTAACTCTACTCCTCATCTTTTTTTTTCTCCAGTCCTGCTGAAGGGCCTCTGCCTGAAACGTCAACTGCACTCTTTTCCATAGATGCTGCCTGGCCTGCTGAGTTCCTCCAGCATTTTGTGTGTGTTACTTGGATTATGAAAGGGATAGATAAGATGGAGGCAGAAAAGTTGTTTCCACTGGTAGGTGAGACTAGAACTAGGGGACATAGCCTCAACATTTGGGGGAGTAGATTTAGGGTGGAGATGAGGAGGAACTGCTTCTCCCAGAGAGTGGTGAATCTGTGGAATTCTCTGCCCAGTGAAGCAGTGGAGGCTACCTCAGTAAATATATTTAAAACAAGGTTGGATAGGTTTTTGCATAGTAAGGGAATTAAGGGTTATGGGGGAAAGGCAGTAAGTGGAGATGAGTCCATGGCCAAATCAGCCATGATCTTATTGATTGGTGGGGCAGGCTCGACAGGCCAGATGGCCGACTCCTGCTCCTATTTCTTATGTTCATATGATTTGTAGCATCTGCAGATTTTCTCTTATTTGTGAAATGAAAGGGTATACTCTTTTCTGAATGGAGAGAAAATTGAAAACTCTGAGGTGCAAAAGGACTTTTGAGTCCTTGTGCAGGATTTCCTAAAAGTTAATTTACAGGTTGAGTCTGTGGTGCGGAAGGCAAATGCAATGTTAGTACTCATTTCAGGAGGAATAGAATATAAAAGCAAGGATGTAATGTTGAGGCTTTATAAAGCACTGGTGAGGCCTCACATGGAGTACTGTGTGCAGGTTTGGGCCCCTTATCTAAGAAGGGATGTGCTGACATTGGAGAGGATTCAAAGGAGGTTCACGAAAATGATTCCGGGATTGAATGGTTTGTCATCTGAGGAACATTTGATGCCTTTGGGTCTCTACACACTGGAATTCAGAAGAATAAGAGGTGACCTCATTGAAACCTATTGAAAGTTGAAATGCGTATTTCCAATGGTGGAGGTGTATAAGACTGGGAGGACAGAGCCTCAGAATAGAGGGGCATCCTTTTAGAACAGAGATAAGGAGGAATTTCTTGAGTGAGAGAGTGGTGAATCTGTGGAATTCTTTGCCACAGGCAGCTGTGGAAGCCAAATCTTTATGAACATTTAAGGCTGAGATTGATAGATTGAAGGAATTAGTTGTTGACTTCAGAAGGAGTAGCGGACTGCACGACCCCATTTACATCGGTGGTGCGCAAGTGGAACAGGTCAAAAGCTTTAAGTTCCTCGGGGTTAGTATCACAAGTGACCTGACTTGGTCCAACCAAGCAGAGTTAACTGCCAAGAAGGCCCACCAGCGCCTTTACTTCCTGAGAAAGCTAAAGAAATTTGGCCTGTCCCCTAAAGCCCTAACTAATTTTTATAGATGCACCGTAGGAAGCATTCTTCTAGGGTGCATCACAACCTGGTATGGAAGTTGTCCTGTCCAAGACCGGAAGAAGCTGCAGAAGATCGTGGACACGGCGCAGCACATCACACAAACCAATCTTCCGTCCTTGGACTCACTTTACACCGCACGCTGTCGGAGCAGTGCTGCCAGGATAATCAAGGACACGATCCACCCAGCCAACGCACTTTTCATCTCTCTTCCCTCCGGGAGAAGGCTCAGGAGCTTGAAGACTCGTACGGCCAGATTTGGGAACAGCTTCTTTCCAACTGTGATAAGACTACTGAACGGATCCTGACCCGGATCTGGGCCGTACCATCCAAATATCAAGACCTGCCTCTCGGTTTTATTGCACTACCGTACTTTCCATTTGTCTATTTTCTATTTAAGATTTATAATTTAAATTTTTAATATTTACTATCGATTTGTAATCCAGGGAGCGGGAAGTGCAGAATCAAATATCGCTGTGTTGATTGTACGTTCTAGTATCAATTGTTTGGCGACAATAAAGTATAAAGTAACAAAGTAATAAAGTATAAAGTAAGGTTCCTGATCAGTCAGGACATAGAAACATAGAAGATAGGTGCAGGAGTAGGCCATTCGGCCCTTCGAGCCTGCACCGCCATTTATGATGATCATGGCTGATCATCCAACTCAGAACCCCGCCCCAGCCTTCCCTCCATACCCCCTGACCCCCGTAGCCACAAGGGCCATATCTAACTCCCTCTTAAATATAGCCAATGAACTGGCCTCAACAGTTTCCTGTGGCAGAGAATTCCACAGATTCACCACTCTCTGTGTGAAGAAGTTTTTCCTAATCTCGGTCCTAAAAGGCTTCCCCTCTATCCTCAAACTGTGACCCCTCATTCTGTACTTCCCCAACATCGGGAACAATCTTCCTGCATCTAGCCTGTCCAATCCCTTTAGGATCTTATACGTTTCAATCAGATCCCCCCTCAATCTTCTAAATTCCAACGAGTACAAGCCCAGTTCATCCAGTCTTTCTTCATATGAAAGTCCTGCCATCCCAGGAATCAATCTGGTGAACCTTCTTTGTACTCCCTCTATGGCAAAGATGTCTTTCCTCAGATTAGGGGACCAAAACTGCACACAATACTCCAGGTGTGGTCTCACCAAGGCCTTGTACAACTGCAGTAGTACCTCCCTGCTCCTGTACTCGAATCCTCTCGCTATAAATGCCAGCATACCATTCGCCTTTTTCACCGCCTGCTGTACCTGCATGCCCACTTTCAATGACTGGTGTATAATGACACCCAGGTCTCGTTGCACCTCCCCTTTTCCTAATCGGCCACCATTCAGATAATAATCTGTTTTCCTATTTTTGCCACCAAAGTGGATAACTTCACATTTATCCACATTAAATTGCATCTGCCATGAATTTGCCCACTCACCCAACCTATCCAAGTCACCCTGCATCCTCTTAGCATCCTCCTCACTGCTAACACTGCCACCCAGCTTCGTGTCATCCGCAAACTTGGAGATGCTACATTTAATTCCCTCATCCAAGTCATTAATATATATTGTAAACAACTGGGGTCCCAGCACTGAGCCTTGCGGTACCCCACTAGTCACCGCCTGCCATTCTGAAAAGGTCCCGTTTATTCCCACTCTTTGCTTCCTGTCTGCTAACGAATTCTCCAGCCACACCAATACCTTACCCCCAATACCGTGTGCTTTAAGTTTGCACACTAATCTCCTGTGTGGGACCTTGTCAAAAGCCCTTTGAAAATCCAAATATACCACATCCACTGGTTCTCCCCTATCCACTCTACTAGTTACATCCTCAAAAAATTCTATGAGATTCGTCAGACATGATTTTCCTTTCACAAATCCATGCTGACTTTGTCCGATCATTTCACCGCTTTCCAAATGTGCTGTTATCACATCCTTGATAACTGACTCCAGCAGTTTCCCCACCACCGACGTTAGGCTAACCGGTCTATAGTTCCCCGGTTTCTCTCTCTCTCCTTTTTTAAAAAGTGGGGTTACATTAGCCACCCTCCAATCCTCAGGAACTAGTCCAGAATCTAACGAGTTTTGAAAAATTATCACTAGTGCATCCACTATTTCTTGGGCTACTTCCTTAAGCACTCTAGGATGCAGACCATCTGGCCCTGGGGATTTATCTGCCTTCAATCCCTTCAATTTACCTAACACCACTTCCCTACTAACATGTATTTCGCTCAGTTCCTCCATCTCACTGGACCCTCTGTCCCTTACTATTTCTGGAAGATTATTTATGTCCTCCTTAGTGAAGACAGAACCAAAGTAATTATTCAATTGGTCTGCCATGTCCTTGCTCCCCATAATCAATTCACCTGTTTCTGTCTGCAGGGGACCTACTTTTGTCTTTACCAGTCTTTTCCTTTTTACATATCTATAAAAGCTTTTACAGTCCGTTTTTATGTTCCCTGCCAGTTTTCTCTCATAATCTTTTTTCCCCTTCCTAATTAAGCCCTTTGTCCTCCTCTGCTGAACTCTGAATTTCTCCCAGTCCTCAGGTGAGCCACTTTCTCTGGCTAATTTGTATGCTTCTTCTTTGGAATTGATACTATCCCTAAATTCCCTTGTCAGCCATGTGTGCACTACCTTCCTTGATTTATTCTTTTGCCAAACTGGGATGAACAATTGTTGTCGTTCATCCATGCAACCTTTAAATGCTTGCCATTGCATATCCACCGTCAATCCTTTAAGTGTCATTTACCAGTCTATCTTAGCTAATTCACGTCTCATACCTTCAAAGTTACCCCTCTTTAAGTTCAGAACCTTTGCTTCTGAATTAACTATGTCACTCTCCATCTTAATGAAGAATTCCACCATATTATGGTCACTCTTACCCAAGGGGCCTCTCACGACAAGATCGCTAATTAACCCTTCCTCATTGCTCAAAACCCAGTCCAGAATAGCCTGCTCTCTAGTTGGTTCCTCGACATGTTGGTTCAAAAAACCATCCCGCATACATTCCAAGAAATCCTCCTCCTCAGCACCTTTACCAATTTGGTTCACCCAGTCTACATGTAGATTGAAGTCACCCATTATAACTGCTGTTCCTTTATTGCACACATTTCTAATTTCCTGAATGAAGGAAAACGGGGAGAAGGCAGGAGATTGGGGTTGGGAGGAAAATTGTAACAGAAATGATGAAGTGGCAGAGAAGACTTGAAGGGCAAAATGGCCTAATTCTGTTTCTATCTCTTATAGTTTATGGTCTTATAAACATTAGGAGGTTTTTGAAACTATAGTCAGTTTCTGCTATAAGCAGAAGCAAGATATGGATTCACAGAATCCCACAGCAGAGGAGAGGCCACTGGGTCCATCTCACCTATACTGTAGAACAGAAAGTACTGCCCTAATTGACTGCTCTTCCCCAGGTCTGTATTCCAGATATTCAGCTCCCTTCTGTTAACGCCAAGTTGGATTCTACCACTTTTTCACGCTGCACATTCCTATCACAACAGTTCACCATATTTAATAAGAAAACAAATTCTACTTTTTTTTGGAAATTATCTTAAATTTACATCTGGTGGTGAAAATAAGAGCAATTAGCGAGCATGTGGCTTTCAGCTTAGTGGTAAAATCATTGCCAGGTTTCTGAGTTCCTTCTGTGGAGAAAGTGGTGGCATTTGGTTCAGCAAGCTTTCCAGTGCAATAATGAGCAGGAGGACGGGAGGACCACCATTCCACCGTGCAGTGCTTGGAAGGCTCCAAAG
Source organism: Mobula hypostoma (assembly GCF_963921235.1). Classification (NCBI taxonomy): domain Eukaryota; kingdom Metazoa; phylum Chordata; class Chondrichthyes; order Myliobatiformes; family Myliobatidae; genus Mobula; species Mobula hypostoma. The sequence continues at coordinate 1,386,234 of NC_086128.1, forward strand.
GCACTGAGGTGAAACAGCTATAAAACTCTTGTGAAGTCAAAGGAAACAACCCCTGTTATATTTACTGCCTGCCATGTCCAATAAAGACAAGGGGAAACAATATGAATCCTGTCCAATGACCGAAATCAGTGGGTGGAAATGGTGCACTGTAGGTGAGAAGTGTGAAGACAGTGGCTAAGTGAAGGATATAGGCATAACTCAGTAATTTCCCAGCCCAGAAAGATATTATTAATACATAGCTATTCTGGGCCCTCCTCAAAAAATGTTCAGAAGAAACACATAATAAATCTGGATTTCTAGAAAAGCTCAAGAATTACAATTGTGCACTCTATAACCTTTACTCATTAGCTGCACACCTATTTAGGGATCTTCTTTAGAAGGCACTGATTTCAAGACAACCATAAGACTTATGGTCATTGAATATATTTAAAGCAGAGATTGATAGGTTCTTGGTTAGACAGGATGTCAAAGGTTACAAGGAGAAGGCAGAGGAATGGGGTTGAGAGGGAAAATAAATCAGCCACAGTGAAGCTGACTTGATTGGTTGAGTGGCCGAATTCTCCCCCCACCCCAGCTCCTAAGTCTTAATCACCAAACTTGTCAGTGAGGCAGTCAACCAATATATTGAAAATTGTCAAGAATAGTGGTGCAGAAAGTAGTCAGAACCAGAATCAGGTTTATTATCACTGGTATGTGTCATGAAAATTGTTAACTTAGCAGAAGTTCAATGCAACAGTAGAAAAAAATAAGTAAGTAAATCAATTACAGTAATTCTCACTCCCCCTCCCCCAATACCAGACAGTGATGCAGCCTGTCAGAACGCTCATTATCACCGGCAAGTGTCATGAAATGTGTTAACTTAGCAGCAGCAGTTCAATACAATACATAACATAGAAGGAAAAAAATAAAATAATAATAATAAATAAATTAATAAGTAAATCAATTATAGTATACGCGTATTGAATAGATTAAAAACCGTGCAATAAACAGAAATAATATATATTTTAAAAGTGAGGCAGTGTCCAAGGGTTCAATGTCCATTTAGGAATCGGATGACAGAGGGGAAGAAGCTGTTCCTGAATCGCTGAGTGTGTGCCTTCAGGCTTCTGTATCTCCTACCTGATGGTAACAGTGAGAAAAGGGCATGCCTGAGTGCTGGAGGTCCTTAATAATGGACGCTGCTTTTCTGAGGCACCACTCCCTGAAGATGTCCTGGGTACTTTGTAGGCTAGTACCCAAGATGGAGCTGACTAGATTTACAACCTTCTGCAGCTTCTTTCGGTCCTGTGCAGTAGCCCCTCCATACCAGACAGTGATGCAGCCTGTCAGAATGCTCTTCACAGTACATCTAAAAAAGTTTTTGAGTGTATTTGTTGACATGCCAAATCTCTTCAAACTCCTAATAAAGTATAGCCACTGTCTTACCTTTCTTATAGCTGCATTGATCTGTTGGGACCAGGTTAGGTCCTCAGAGATCTTGACACCCAGGAACTTGAAGCTGCTCACTCTCTCCACTTCTGACCCCTCTATGAGGATTGGTATGTGTTCCTTCATCTTACTCTTCCTGAAATCCACAATCAGCTCTTTTGTCTTACTGACGTTGAGTGCCAGGTTGTTGCTGTGGCACCACTCCACTAGTTGGCATATCTCACTCCTGTACGCCCTCCCATCACCACCTGAGATTCTACCAACAATGGTTGTATCATCAGCAAATTTATAGATGGTATTTTGAATTACGCCTAGCCACATAGTGTTGCAATGAAACGTGGCGAATGAGACGAACTCAAGTGCAGGACACAGGCACGGAGATTGAGTTATGATGCTTACACGGGCGTAAACGCCAAACAGCAAACAGGGATCTTGACACGTTGCCCTGATACGGAACCTTGACACAGAGAGAGGGAGTCTCATAGGTAAACCTTGAAACTGGAGCCAAACTTAGAACAAACGGTTCTAAGCTGTCGGGAAACGTTAGTTATCACACAGGAAAAATATCAACGATCTGGAAACTAGGGTTTGTAATGCCAGGGTTCTTATACTGTAGCTCCTGATGGAAATCAGATGTGCTGTCATCAAAGAAAATTAGAAGCAATTGGGAAAGTAACGGTCGGAACCATGGCACAATCAAAGGAAATTAGAGGAAACTAGGAAATAAACAATCAGGACTGTGACAATGCACCCCCCCCCACCCCCACAACGGGAGCCTCCAGGCGAACCACCAGGCTTATCCGGATTGCTCAATGGAAATTGAATTCAATTCATGGAGGAGGGAAGGGTCCAAGATGAAGGAGCAGGGAATCCAGGCGTGTTCCTCTGGGCCGTATCCCTCCCAATCGACCAGGTACTGGAGGCCCCTGTCTCGGTGGCGCACATCCAGTATTCACCAGACGGTGTACGCTGGGTGGTCGTCAATGTTCCGGGCGGGTAGAGGGGTTTCGGCAGGAGACACAAAGGGCTGACAGACACAGGTTTCAGTTGGGAGATGTGGAATGTGGAATGAATGTGCATGGATCCGGGCAGTTTGAGTCTGACCACCGAGGGGTTGATGACACTCTCAATCTCGAATGGTCCCAGGTAGTGAGTAGCGAGTTTCCTGGGTTCATTCTTGAAGGGAATGTCTTCAGAAGAGAGCCAAACCTTCCGCCCAGGCCGATAATTTGGTGCAGGAATCCAATGGCGATCGGCAATCCTCTGGTTGCGGTCGGCTGAGCGGAGCAGGGCCATGTGTGTGTCTTCCCAGACGTTGCGGCACTGGCGGAGATGGGCTTGAACAGAAGGCACAACAATGTTATCTTCATGGGCAGGAAACAGAGGGGGTTGGTAACCGAGGGAGCATTCGAAGGGAGACATTCTTGTGGCGATGCTGACCGGGGAGTTGTGGGCGTACTCTACCCAAATGAGATGGGTGCTCCAGGATGACGGGTTGAAATCCCCCAAAACGATGGTGAAGGCGTTTGGGTGCGCTGTTTCGTGCATGTTGATCCCATTGCTCGGGTCATCTAAAGCCTGATTGACATTGACCTGAGGTGGAATGTAAACTGCTACCAAAATGACCCCAGAAATCTCCTGCGGTAGATAAAAAGGACGGCACTAAACTGCTAGATATTCCAGGTCTGATGAGCAGAATTGGGACAGCACTGATATATTTGTGCACCAAGAAGAGTTGATCATGAGGCATACTCCTCCACCTCTGCTTTTGAGAGATCTAGAGATCTATCCTGCCAGTGTACAGTAAACCCGTCCATCTGAATCGCTGCATTTGGTACGGAAGGGGTTAACCGGGATTCCATGAAACAAAGGACACACGTGGTCCTAATGTCCCTCTGATTCAGCACCCTAGCTCTGAGAGCATCGATTTTACTCACCAGAGACTGCATGTTTGCCAGCAATGTGGTTGGTATAGGGAGTTTAAAATCCCGTTTCCTTAAACACACTTGTATCCCTGACCTGCAGCTACATTTCCTGCGTGGAATCCGGTGAGGAGTCCGTCCACTATCAGCATTATTTCCGTCAGTTTTACGCAGTGATAGTTCGTTTAAACACATTAAAACATCTTTGTTGTCTGTGCTGACTTTGAAAGCAGCTGTGTTTTTTAGCTGTTTCAGGCTGAAACAAGAATATTCAATCGTATCCATTGAGAATTCTGCTGCTACACGAGTCGCCTCGAGACACCCCGTAAATCAAGTATCAAATTTCCTATCAAATTTCAAGTTGAACTCAATCATATCTTGGTCACTGCCTCCTCAGAGTTCTTTGACCTTAAGCTCCCTAATCACCTCCGGTTCATTACTAACACACAATCCAGTATAGCTGATCCCCTAATAGGCTGAATGACAAACTGTTCTAAAAATCCATCTCTTAGACATTCAACAAAATCTTTCTCTTGAGATCCATTACCAACCTGATTTTCCCAATCAACCTGCATGTGAAAATCTCCCATGACTATCAACATATTGTCCTTTTGACACGCCTTTTCTATTTCCTGTCCACATCCCAGTCACTGTTGGGAGGCCTGTATATAACTGCCATCAGGGTCCTTTTACCCTTGCAGTTTCTTAACTCAACCCACAAGGATTCAACATCTTCTGATCCTATGTCACATTTTTCTACTGATTTGATGCCATTCTTTACCAACAAAGCCACACCACCCCCTCTGCCTACCTTCCTATCCCTCTGATATAATGTGTAACCTTGGACATTCAGCTCCCAACTACAACCATCCTTCAGCCACGATTCAGTGATGGCAACAACATCATACCTGGCAATCTGTAATATTGCAACAAGATCATCCACCTTATTTCTTATACTCCGTGCATTGAGATGTTACACTTTGAGTACTGTATATGCTATCCTTTCTGATTCTGCATCCCTAATGCACTGATACTCACACTGGGCTGCAATTATGTCCTATCATCTGCCTGCCCTACCTGACAGTCTGACTGCATGTTATCTTTGCTTTTTTACTATCCATCCTATCCTGAGTCTTTTACTTCAGTTCTCACCCCCCTGCCAAATTAGTTTTAACCCTCCCTAGTAGGTCTAACAAACCTGCCCATGAGAATATTGGTTCCCTTTGGGTTTAAGTGCAACCCGTCACTTTTCTGCGGGTTATACCTCCTGCAGAAGAGATCCCAATGATCTAAGAACCAAAAGCCCTGCCCTAGCATCAGCTTCTCAGCCAGGCATCAATCTGCCCAATTATCCTGTTTCTATCTTCATACGCAGGTAGATTGGAAAAATCAGGTTGGTGCTGGTTTCCAGGAGGGAGTATTTTCTAGAGTACCATTGAGATTTTTTTAGAACAGCTGGAGCATCAGCTATTCTGGATTGGGTATTGTGCAAGGAAATGGTGGACAAATGGAATAAGTATTTTGCATCAGTCTTCACTGTGGAAGACACTAGCAGTATGGTGGAAGTTCCAGCTGTCAGGGGTCATGAAGTGTGTGAAGTTATCATTACTATGGAGAAGGTTCTTGGGAAACTGAAAGGTCTGAAAGTAGATAAGTCACCTGGACCAGATGGTGTACATCCCTGAGTTTTGGAGAAGTGGCTGTAGATATTGTGGAAGCATTATTAATGAACTTTCAAGAATCACTAGATTCTGGAATGGTTACTGAAGAATGTAAAATTGCAAAGATCACTCCACTCTTCAAGAAGGGAGATACTCAGAAGAAAGGAAACTACAGGCCAATTAGCCTGATCTCAGTGGTTGGAAAGATGTTAGAGTCGATTATTAAGGGTGAGGTCTCAGGGTACTTGAAGGCACATGATAAACTAGGCCTTAGTAAGTTTCCTGTAGGGAAAATCTTGTCTAAATTGGAATTCTTTGAAGAAGTAGCAAGCAGTATAGACAAAGAAGAATCAGTTGATGTTGTGTACTTGGATTTTCAGAATTCCTTTGACAAGTTGCCACACACGAGGCTGCTTAACAAGCCACGAGCCCGTGGTATTACAGGGAAGATTCTAGCATGGGTAAAGCAGTGGCTGATTGGCAGGAGGCAAAGAGTGGGAATAAAGGGAAACTTTTCTGGTTGGCTGCCAGTGACTAGTGGTGTTCCACAGGGTGCTGGGACCAATTCTTTTTACATTATATGTCAATGATGGAATTGATGGCTTTGTTACAAAGTTTGCAGATGATATGAAGATAGGTAGAGGGCAGTAGTTTTGAGGAAGTAGGAGGGTCCAGAAGAACTTAGACAGATCAGGAGAATAGAAGTGGCTGATGAAATACAGTGTTGGGAAGTGTACGTCACGCACTTTGGTAGAAGAAATGAAAGGTTGGCTATTTTCTAAATGGAGAGAAAATGCAATAAACTGAGGTGCAAAGGGACTTGGGTTTCATTGTGCAGGATTTCCTTAAGGTTAATTTGCAGGTTGAGTCTGTGGTGAGGAAGGCAAATGCAATATTAGCATTCATTTCAAGAGGACTAGGATATAAAAGCAAGGATGTAATGTTGAGACTTTATAAAGCACTGGTGAGGCCTCACTTGGAGTATTGTGAGCAGTATTGGGTCCCTTATCTTGGAAAGGATGTGCTGAAATTGGAGAGGGTTCACAGGAGGGTCACAAAATGATTCTAGGATTGAATGGCTTGTCATACGAAGAACATTTGATGGCTCTGGGCCTGTATTCATTGGAATTCAGAAGAGTGAGTGATGACCTCATTGAAGGCTATCAAATGGTGAAAGGCCCTGACAGAGTGGTTGTGGAGAGGATGTTTCCTATGGTGGGAGAGTCTAAGACCAGAGAACACAGTCTCAGAATAGACTGCGACCTTCTAGAACGGAAATGAGGAGGCATTTCTTTAGCCAGGGGGTGGTGAATCTGTGGAATTCTTTGCCACAGGCAGCCATGGAGGCCAAGTCTTTATGTATATTTAAGACAGAGGCTGATAGATTCTTGATTGGTCAGGGCGTGACGGGATACGAGGAGAAGGCAGGAGACTGGGGCTGAGAGGGAAAATTGGATCAGCCATGATGAAATGGCGGAGCACCCTTGATAGGCCAAATGGCCTAATTCTGCTCTGATATCTTATGGTTTTAGGGTTTTAAATGTTTAATCCACTGGAAATTCTGATGAAGGAAGATACTGAGAGAAAAGGGTTTCCTGTTTTATTAAATGGTCATAAATCACACTTAGCAACATCTTGTAGGTATAAGTAGCAGAATACATCAGTGTCATCATCTTAAAATTTATTGGAAGAACATTTATTGGAATAACATTTATTGAAGCAAGTGAAGGCTCTTTAATTGTTCATACCTGTTCTTCCCAGCAGACCATGAGCAATTCACACTTCATTGTTGCCACTTTAATGTATTCAATCCCCTGAGAGGTGTGACTCTGGTCTGCAAAACACAAATGCCTGTGCTGTTTCCTGCATTCCCTGTGCTAATTCCAACAAATCTAACATTGTGTCCTCCATTATTGCAGCCTGCACAGCCACATTGATAGCTAACATTTCAATAGTTGTGGAAGTATTTAAAGCAGCACCTTCAGCAACATATTTAAATATCAACATTGAGACTGATCTTTATTTTCATTATTCACTCAGTATTCATTGTGTTCTTAAAGGAAGTAATAGATGTGGATGTATTGCATTTATGGCCTTTTGCATATATCCTCTGCTGTGAGGAGACAAAAATATCTCTTTTAATCTCTTGTTTTACTCAAGGCTTGCTAATGTTATAATTCTGCAATCACAATTGAAATTAAATAAGTGCTTACATCAGTGTTATCGGTGCCTTTCAACATTGTAAAGATTTCCAGCATTATCCCATGACTTTGTTCTTCCCGAGAATGAGTTCTAACAGTCTCTTCAATAAAATAAAATATAATCAAGCTTCTTTGAATGCTCTCAAATGCTTCTACATTCTTTTGAACATGGCTGGTTGTAAAACAGTATGTGTGGGCCCAGGTCTGTTTCTGCAGCACATTGTACCAGTGTAGCATGCCTGATCATGTGGGAGCAACAGGAAAGGAAACTTGGCCAGAGGCCCTTGTTATCAGGGCATGGATGATGCTAATCTCAGATGTGCTGTGATCAACAAGTTACCTAACTGGCATCCCTGACAATTTAAAGGAGAGCTGCATTTTGATAACAGGTAACTGGAAACCAAACTTGGGAGGTGGCAGGAGAAGCATCTGCTGCCAAGATGTCCCTGCAAGTCCTTCTATGCCGGTCTGTACGACGAAAAGGCCACAGAATCCACAGCCTCCCGCAACTTCCTGTCGTCTATCACGCAGGTCTTAGACGATGGCAAGCGGGAGAGTCTGGATCAGCCACTGACCCTGGACGAGCTGACAGGCTCCATCCGTTCCTTTGGGTCCGGTAAGACTCCCGGAAGCGACGGCTTACCGGCTGAGTTGTACTCGGCTCTGTGGAACTGGATGGGCCCAGACCTGCTGGAAGTGTACAACGCTATGCTTCTGGCCGGCAGTATGTCTGAGTCCATGAGGAAGGGCATCATCACCCTCATCTACAAGCAGAAGGGGGAAAGGGATGACATTAGAAATTGGAGACCCATCTCTCTCCTGAATGTGGATTACAAGATCCTGTCCAAGGCGATCGCCAACAGGGTCAAGTCTGCTCTGGGACAGGTGATTCACCCAGACCAAACCTGTGCTGTACCAGGCAGGAAGATCTCAGACAGCCTCGCGCTGCTGAGGGACACCATCGCCTACGTGCAGGACAGGGGGGTGGACACCTGCCCGGTCAGCTTGGACCAGGAGAAAGTCTTCGACAGGATATCGCACATGTACATGGCGGACGTGCTCTCCAAAATGGGATTTGGGGAGGGAATCCGGAATTGGATTAGACTGCTCTACACAGACATCCGTAGTGCAGTCCAGGTTAACGGGTGGGAAACAGACAGCTTCCCCATCAGGTCTGGAGTCAGGCAAGGCTGTCCCCTCTCCCCTGTCTTGTTTGTCTGCTGCATAGAACCCTTTGCGGAAGCCATCAGGAGGGATGAGGGCATAAGAGGGGTGACGCTGCCAGGCAGTGGAGGGACCCAAGTGAAAACCTCCCTGTACATGGACGACGTCACCGTCTTCTGATCTGATCCGAGGTCAGTTCGCAGGGTGATTGGGATCTGCGAACAGTTCGAGCTAGCGTCGGGGGCCAGGGTCAACCGCACGAAGAGCGAAGCCATGCTCTTCGGCAACCGGCCCGACCGATCCAGCGTCCCCTTCACCATCAGGTCTGATCACGTGAAGGTGTTGGGGATCTGGTTCGGAGGGGCGGAGGCGTGCAACAAGAACTGGCAGGAGCGGACTGCCAAGGTGAAACAGAAACTGGGACTGTGGGGAGGGTGCTCCCTGTCGATAACGGGCAAGAACCTGGTCATCAGGTGTGAGGTGCTCTCAGGGCTGCTGTACTTGGCACAGGTCTGGCCCGTCCCCTGCTCCTACAGCTCGGAAATCACCCGGGCTGTCTTCAGATTCGTCTGGGGATCCAAGATGGAGCGGGTGAGACGGACCGTCATGCACAAGTCCCTGGACAACGGGGGCAAAAACGTCCCCAATGTCGCCCTCACCCTGATGGCCAGCTTCGTATGTGGCTGCATCAGGTTGTGTGTGGAGCTCAGGTATGTGGGCACCAAGTACCACTATGTGCCCAGGTTCTACTTGTCGCCCTGGCTACGAAGGATGGGTCTGGCCCCACTCCCGCGCAACGCCCCAGTCAGCTGGTCATTGCCGGCATACCTGTCCTACGTAGCAAAGTTCTTCCAGGAGAACGCAGGGTCATCAGGCAGTGGTCGGCACGTAATGTCCTGCAGGCACTGCAGGAGAAGGACGTGATGGACACAGTGGTGTGGTTCCCCGAGCAGACCGTCCAGTTCATATGGCAAAATGCCTCATCGCCAGATCTCACCAACAGGCACCAAGACCTCGCCTGGCTGGCGGTGAGAGGGGCCCTCCCAGTCAGAGCCCTCCTGTAAACCCGGAATGTCGTCTCCGCACCCCACTGCCCACGGGAGGACTGCAGTGAGGAGGAGTCTGTGATCCACCTCTTTGCACACTGTGGGTTCGCAGAGAGGGTGTGAAGGAGGATGGACGGGCTAGTGTCATGTTTCATCCCCAGCAGCTGCGTAACAGAGGACTCTCTGATCTACGGACTGTTCCCGGGGACTCACACGGAGACCAACATCCGGTGCTGCTGGCAGATCATCAACTCGGTGAAAGACGCTCTTTGGTCGGCCTGAAACTTGATGATCTTCCAGCACAGGGAGATGTCCGTGGGAGAATGCTGCCGACTGGCACATCCTCGGCTGCGGGAGTACGTGCTGAGGGACGCACTGAAACTCGGTGCAGCCACCGCAAGGGCCCGGTGGGGAAGGACCACAGTATAGGTTTCTCCACCCATGGGAGTGGGAGGGGTCGGGGGGCGGGGAGTATACCCCTCAACAATGATGTGGTAAGGTGAACAACTGGAGCGCCACAAAGGTGGTCATAAGTACGGATATGTACTGACTATAATGGAAACGTATGTAAAGGATGAAAAGTTATTGAATGGTTTATTGTATATATTTATTTTTGAATAAAGTATATTTTGAAATAAAAAAAAAGAATCATATAATGAAACAGCCCACCTTTGGTCCGCATCATTCCAAACCTTTCATACCTGTGCATTTATCCAAATGTATTTTAAATGTTGCCACTTATGAAGATCCTGTGTTTTTATAAAAATCACTTGTAAGGCCATGGCCAACTTCTGCAGCTTAGAAATTCCTTTATTTTATGAACTGCAAATTTATAGCTTCACATTCAGAATTTTATCTGAAAATTACAATGTGAGCATGATGAAGTCACAAGAGTTAAGTGCTGTGAAATAAAGTAGTTGTACCTGGAATCATTTGATATCAACATTAGTATGTATAATAAGTTATCAGTTTATCAGATGAGGTGACTTTAGCCAGTGATTTTTTTCAGTAGGCTTGAGTGGAGTCTCATCAATGAATCAGAGACACCCCTAGAATGCTTTTGATTTCCTCCTCCCCATTCTGTTCCACTGCACCACATTCTTCCAGTCATGTGTTAGCTCCTGAGACACAGGACCAGAGATAGCCCATTTGGCTCAGCAAGTCTGCTCCACCATTCCATCATATCTGATTTATTATCACTCTCAACCCCAATCTCCTGCCAAATCCTTTGATGCCCTGACTGATCAAGAACCTATCAATAGTCTCCACAGCCGTCTGTGGCAACGAGTTTCACAGCTCCACACCCCTTTGGCTAAAGAAATTCCTTCTCACCTCTGTTCAAAAACAATGTTCTTCTATTCTGGCCCTGTGCCTGCTGGTTCTCAACTGCTCCACTATAGGAAATATCCTCTCCACATCCACTCTATCTATGATAGGGTTCAATGAGATTTCCCCTCATTCTTCTAAACTCCAGTGAGTACAGGCTCAAAGCCATGAAACGCTCCTCATACATTAACCCTTTCATTTCCAGAATCATTCTCATGAACCTCCACTGGACCATCTCCAATGCATTGTTGGTGAGGACAAGAATGGAAAGAGATCACATCAAGGGGAATACAGCTGAGAGCTGGAGGGAGGTAGGTATTGTCTGCGGGCCAGTGGTACCTGGCCTCTGAATTTAGTTCTCTTGTGCCCCTTGTAATTGTCATGTATGGGCCGGTCTATTCATATGGTAGGATGTCACGTTCTCCCTGTATGTGTTTTTTGCATCAATGAAAGGAACATTTAACAGCCACAAAGTGTAAATACACCTTCCACCATACACACTGGAAGAATAAAAGTCTTACCATTATTTTTCAAACAAATTTGTCCAACTAACCTCTTAAGCAAGAAAAATGCAGTAGGATATTAGGGAGATATTTTATTTGCTTTATGTTTCAGAGTCTGGCATATCCTGGATGGGCCTATAAACAGAAGGGGTTGAAACTACCTGACTTCAAAGTTCAAAGCCAACATTATTAAAGTACATATATATCACCATATACTACCCTGAGATTCGTTTTCTTGTGGATATTCACAGTAAATACTTAGAATCAATGATAAAAACGTACTCAACAAAGGTGGACAAAAAGCCAGTGTGCATAAGACAACAAACAGTGAAAATAAAAAAGATAAAAAGCAAAATAATAATAAATAAATGAGTAATAAATATTGAGAAATTAAGTTATAGAACATAGGTTGTGGAACCAGTTCAGTGTTGAGGCGAGTGAAGTTATCTTCTCTGGTTCAAGAGCTGGATGATTGTGGGGAAATACTTTTTCCTGAGTCCTGAGCATTCTGTACCTCCTTCTTGATGGCAGCAGCAAGAAGAGAGTATGTTCTGTGTGGCGGGAGTCCTTGATGATAGATGTTGTTTTTCTGCAACAGTTATCCATTTGGATGTGCTCAATGCAGAGGAGGGCTTTACCTGTGATGGACTGGCCGTACCCACTACTTTTTGAAGGATTTTCCATTCAAGGGCATCGGTGTTTCCATGATGCAACCAGTCAGTATACTCACCATCATACATCTATGAGACATTTGTCAATGTTTTAATTGTCATGCCGTATCTTTGCAAACTTCGAAGAAAGTAGAGGCACTTCACAGTCATAAGTGTGAAGCGATTAGAGCAGGGGGCTAAGCACACAGCCTTGTGGTGCACCTGTGCTGATGGAGATTGTGGAGGAGATGTTGTTGCCAATCTGAACTGACTGGCGCCTGCAAGTGAAGAAATCAAGAATCCAATTGCACATTGAAGCCCAGATGTTGGAGCTTATTGATTAGTTTTGAGGGGATGATAACATTGAATGTATGCATCTTCACTATCTAGATGTTCTAAGGTTAAGTGAAGAGCCAATGAAATGGCATCTGCCGTGGACTTTTTGTGCCATTAGGCAAATTGGAGTGGATCCAGGTTAGGTCTCAGGAAGGAGTTGATATGCTCCATCACTGTGGATATAAGTGCTACTGGATGATAGCCATTGAGACAGGTTACCACATTCTGTTTGGGCACTGATATAATTGAAGCCTGCTTGAAGCAGGTGGGCACCACAGAATGCCAAAGTGAGAGGATAAAGGTATCAGTGAACAATCCAGCCAGTTTATTTGCACAAATCTTCAGTATTTGCCCAGGTACACTGCCTGGGCTCGATGCTTTCTGTGGGTTTACCCATCAGAAGGATGCTTTCACGTCAGCCTCAGAGATTGAAATCACAGGGTCATTGAGGGCTGTGAAAGATTGTGAGGTACCTCAATGTTCTGATGGTCAAAGTGAGCATTAAAGACAATGAGCTCATCTGGTACCAAAGCCTTATTGTCACCTACTGTATGTAGCTTGGTTATACTTTGTAAGAGGTGATAGCATTCAAGCCCTGCCACAGTTGTCAAGCATCCTTCAGTGAATCAAGATTGGTCTGCAATTGCCACATCACATGTGAGATGGTTTTCCAGAGATTGTACCTGAATCTCTTGTATTTTACTTGGTCACCAGACCTGAATGCCATTGATCTGGCTCTCAGCAGATTGTGGATCTCTTGGTTCATCCAGGGCTTCTGGTTGATGAAAACTTTGACTAATTTTATGGGGACACACTTATCCACAACTGACCTCTTCTACTGAAGAGGGACTGCATTCACTCTTAAAGGTTTTCTGTTACTTTTATTCCTTCCCTCCCTCCCCACAAAGCTGTTAGAATGCATCAGTGATGTAGATATACCCTCAAACACTCATTCCCCATCCTCTGTCACCTCTCTCTAAGGTTTGATGTTACTATGAGCTGTGGCAAAGGATACACCTCAATGGATTAGTTCATTAAACCATTATCATTGCCTGCTCAATATTCTTAATCAATAGAGGACTAAACTTTGTGTGTTGATCTATTCATGAAACACATGAAGTAGAGAAGTGTCACACATCAAAGTCGCTGGTGAACGCAGCAGGCCAGGCAGCATCTCTCGGAAGAGGTACAGTCAACGTTTTGGGCTGAGACCCTTCGTCAGGACTAACTGAAGGAAGAGTTAATAAGAGATTTGAAAGTGGGAGGGGAAGGGGGAGATCCAAAATGATAGGAGAAGACAGGAGGGGGAGGGATGGAGCCAAGAGCTGGAAAGGTGATTGGCAAAAGGGATATGAGAGGATCATGGGACAGGAGGCCCAGGGAGAAGGAAAAGGGGGAGGGGGGGAAACCCAGAGGATGGGCAAGGGGTATAGTCAGAGGGACAGAGGGAGAAAAAAGAGAGTGAGAAAAAGAATGTGTGTATATATAAATAAATAACGGATGGGGTACAAGGGGGAGGTGGGGCATTAGCAGAAGTTAGAGAAGTCGATATTCATGCCATCAGGTTGGAGGCTACCCAGACGGAATATAAGGTGTTGTTCCTCCAACCTGAGTGTGGCTACATCTTTACAGTAGAGGAGGCCGTGGATCAACACTCAGAATGGGAATGGGACGTGGAATTAAAATATGTGGCCACTGGGAGATCCTGCTTTCTCATTGTTGAAGCTATTGCAATAGATGTGGAGATCAAATATCAGAATGGTGATAGTTTTTAGAGTAAATTTGACACCTCAATTTGTTGAGTATTACCGATCTGTTCCAATATTGATTATTCTATTATTAATTATTAATTTATGTACCTTTTAGTTCTGTGTTTGCTACCCAATTTAAATTGAGACATATGGCTGCATGAAAAATGTACATAAACTTTTAAATAAAATACTTTTGAGTCATTAGCTGGATCCTCTGGGAGTGAGGAATTTTAACCAATGTGGCTAATAATTTCACTGATGATAAATTGTTCAATGGTTGAAGTCGCAATACTAATGATTGTCAATAACCACCCCAGAAATCATTAGTATTGCCACAGGACACTGTTAAAAGAAATCTCAAATAGACTTAAAGTTAAAACTCACTCACCACATCCCTAAATGGTTTTAGCTCTGAAATTCCAGAATAAACCCTATTAAAAGAGAAGTGGTTCCATATTTATCAGATAAAGGCAGTTGACAGACATCTGCCTAAAGAGCTAGCACCAGAAATGGTCTCCAACCAGGCTGCCTGTCACCGATACTCTTTTTGTCCTTTCCACTTTCTTCCAGTTCTGCAACCTGTCCCATTCAACGTTTCCTCTCCTTGATGTTGCCTGGTCTATGGCGTATTCTCAGTATTTCCTGTTTTAATTCCTTCACTGAGTGGCAGTGCAGCCTGGATCCCAGAAGGAACAGTGCCTGTGTAGAGTATCCTTATGCCAAGTAGTCCTCACACACACCTAGCCACAAGAGCTACTATATGTTTGTAGCAAGCATCTTGGAACATGAGGAATTGGCATTATTTTCTTCAAGCCTCTTCCACCACTGAAATAAATCATGTTTGAGCTACATCTCGACTGCACTTTCCTGTCTTTGCTTCATATCCCATGATACCCTTGGCTAACAGGAATCTATCAGTCATAGTCTTGAAAGCCGTATTTGTCTCAGTATCCAAGGCAATTTGAGGGAGACATTTCCAAGCTTAAACTACTTGGTATGAAAAAAATGTGTTCCCTAATTTTGCTTCTGAAGGGATTAACTCTCATTTCTCTCACTTTCCCTATTGTGCCTGTGGAATACTTACAGGATTTCCTGTTTATCTTTGAGATTATTGATTAATGTCCTTGATTCTTGCACAAGAAGAAATAGTTCAAACATACTGTCCTGACGAAGGGTCTGGGCCTGAAACATCGACTGCACTTCTTCCTAGAGATGCTGCCTGGCCTGCTGCGTTCACCAGCAACTTTGATGTGTGTTGCTTGAATTTCCAGCATCTGCAGAATTCCTGTTGTTCAAACATACTGTATCTACTTCATCAAAATCCTTTCAATTTTCATTGTACTTGATCACACCATAAGGCAAGAGATGTTTACTAGCTTCTAGGTAAATGGAATCATCCATTTGATTTTGCAATTTAATTGTAGATGTGCTTTAATGCTCAGTGAAATTCACCCAAATCTTCTCTAGATCTGCAACTAAATTAACATTGAAAGTAAGACAAACTAGTGATTAATTTTACCGAGCAAGGATCCTGAATGTCTTATCCTCTCTACGTTGCCTTCCCTTTAAAACTCCCATCAAGCCCCAGTTGATTGTAAGAAGCCTTCATGGTCCTGATTTATTCATTTAGGTGCTAACTTAAAACAGATGCATGTCCAGGATCACCATATTACACTTTGCAAAAGAATTTTTTAATCTGATAATATTCACACTGGTTACAGCACAAATGTTAAACAGTAATATGGCGAGCACTGAGCTACATGAACTTAGACAAACAGTTCAGAAACAATGAACTAACTTCTCAGGCTACACCGAGGGAGCGTTGCATGAGAAATTCTGTCATTCCTTATGTTCCAGACACAAGCAGACATGTCTGTTTGTGAGTCAAAGTCAAAATTTTTGGATAGACACGGTTCAACCTACAAATCACCACAATTGCATTCCATTCCAGAATAAACAATCTGCATGGGCACAACCTTGAAAGACTCAGCACTGTGTGGTGCAAGGATTTCTATGCCATTATCGTTCAACCATCGCATAGAAATGTTGCTGTTGTTCTGATATACAGTACAAGGCTACTTAATTCTCCATTATCTAACATCTAAATTCACACTAAACTTCATGGGATCATTTTAACCTTTCACTTTCAGCAGAAAGAGGAAAAGGTTCACTTTACACCCCATTACACTGAAAATCAATGGAAAGTAAAATTGTGAAGGAAGTTACACATGCAGCTAAATTGGCTCATTCTGTTTCAGAGAGAGATTTGGGATAAACTTACTCCCTTGTGTAGTTGGGGGCTGGGCATCCAGTTCAAAGTGATTTTTTAAACTGTTCCTGAAATACATTTTATTTCCAAACCCAACTTGGGAGTGCTCACATTAAGTTCAAATAAACAATTGCATGTTCTTATGTTTTAAGACCAATAAAAATATCCCTCCCTTATTTGCAGAGGAAGCAATCAAGTCCAAAACTTGAAGCATAAGAGATTCTGCAGATGCTCGAAATCTTGGGTTAGTAGGTTAATTGGTCATTGTAAATGATCCAGTGATTAGCCTGGGGTTAAATCGGTGGGTTGCTGAGCAGTGTGCAGCTCGAAGGGCCTGTTCCATGCTGTATCTCTAAATAAACCCAGTACTGTGCAAATGTCTTAGGCACAGATATATAGCTAGGGTGCCTAAAACCTTTGCACAGTACTATATTTGTCAATGTGGAATGGCGAGCAAGTTTGTAAATCTGGCGGGATCAAAAGATGTTGGGAATGGAGAGGGTGGAGCATCGTGGGAGGGGTGTGGGACAGGTGGCAGAGAAGGAGTGCTGGGGTGGGGGGTGTAGGTACAGACACACCCAGCAATTAACACCAGGCAAGGTCATTCGATTCCAAACAATTGGTTTATTGATCATTACAGAATGTCTCTCTGTGTTTCCTGCTCCTTCCCCTCTCCCTTCCCCTTTTCCCAACCATGATTCCCTCTCCCTGCCCCCTTCCCACTCTCAGACCACAATACAGACCCATATCAGAATCAGGTTTATCATCACACACATACGTCATGAAATTTGTTTTTTTTTGTGGCAGCAGCACAGTGCAATACATCAAATTACAGTACTACAGTAGTGTACAAAAGTCTTAAACTCCCTAGCTATAGATATGTGCCTAAGACTTTTGCACAGTACTGCAAATAAATAAATTCATAAGGTGCTGGAAGAACTGGGAAATCAGGCAACATCTATGGAGAGAAATAAACAATTGATGCCTTAGGCCAAGACCTTTCATCAGGATTGGAAAGGAAGGAGGAAGTCAATTGCTGGGAGTGTTGGGGGAAGAGTGGAAAGTAGAGGGATGGGGAGGAGGGAAAGACAGAACATAGAACAGGAACAAGCCGAACTACCTAAGAAGGAAATCAAAAACACGCAAACACTAATCCCTCCTACCTACACCATCTCAATATCCCTCCATCCATGTGCCTATCCAAACGTCTCTCAAAAGCCTATAACGTATTTGCCTCTACCACCATAACAGGCAGTATATTCTAGGCATCCACAACTCTCTGAATAAAGAACTTGCCCTTTATATCTCCCTTGAAGCTACTCCCTCTCACCTTCAATGCATGCCCTCTGGTACTCGGCATTTCAATCCTGCGAACAGATAGCCTCTGTCTGTAATCTCGGGATTGCTGCCTGTGCCACGAGACAGGGAGGGTAGGAACAGGAAGTTGTGGCAGATGAGTCTGTGGCTGAAGAGTTGGTGCACGGGGCAGGGGTTCAGATTTCTGGATCATGGAACTACGATGTTGTGACCATTGCCGAAACTTGGCTGGAGGAAGGGCAGGATCGGCTGATGCAGGTACTGGGATTTAGGTGTTTTAAAAGGAATAGGATGGGAGGTAGAAAGTGGGGGGAAGTAGCATTACTGGTCAGGGATAGTATCACGGCTATAGAAAGGGAGGAAGCTGCAGAGGGAGTGTCCACTGAGTCGGTGTGGGTGGAATTGGATCAATCACTGTGCTGGGAGTAGTCTATAGGCCCCCAAATAGCCCTCAGGACACAGATAAGCAGGCAGATTTTAGCATGGTGCAGGAAATAGAGGGTTGTAGTTATGGGTGATTTCAACTTGCAGTTATGGGCTGGATTGTTCTTGTCCTTACCCCTTGTATCCCTTCCCCTGCCTTCTGTTTCCTCGCCTGAAGCCTTGCCTTGTCTTGCCGGTAACTCTCGCCTCGCCTTGAAGTTCTTGCCTCGTGTTGCATTACTTGAAGCCTTGCCTTGTCTTGCCGGTAACTCTTGCCTCGTCTTGCCTGAAGTCTTGTCTTGGAGCCACCCTATACTGAGCTCCCTTCCTGTCCCTTGCCTCTGTCAGGTAAGCCAGGCCAGATTGCCGCTACCCTGCGGTGGGTCCTGTCCCTTGCCTCCATCGGGTAAGCCAGGCCAGATCTGGACCCTGCCCAGGAGTACTGCGTCCTGCCCAGGAGAAGCTTCAAGCCCTCAAGTCTCTAGCCAAACCTCACCTCAAGTCTCTAGCCGAGCCTTGCCCCAAGCCAAGCTTCAAGACCCCAAGCCTCAAGTCTCGCCACAAGCTTCTGGTCTCCCAGCCTCACCTCAAGTCTCCGGTCTCCAGCCTCGCCTCAAGTCTCCGGTCTCAAGCCTTGCCTCAAGTCTCCGGTCTCCAGCCTCGCCTCAAGTCTCCGGTCTCAAGCCTCGCCTCGTCTCCGGTCTCAAGCCTCGCCTCAAGTCTCCGGTCTCCAGCCTCGCCTCAAGTCTCCGGTCTCCAGCCTCGCCTCAAGTCTCCGGTCTCAAGCCTCGCCTCGTCTCCGGTCTCAAGCCTCGCCTCAAGTCTCCGGTCTCCAGCCTCGCCTCAAGTCTCCGGTCTCCAGCCTCGCCTCAAGTCTCCGGTCTCCAGCCTCGCCTCAAGTCTCCGGTCTCAAGCCTCGCCTCAAGTCTCCGGTCTCCAGCCTCGCCTCAAGTCTCCGGTCTCAAGCCTCGCCTCAAGTCTCCGGTCTCCAGCCTCGCCTCAAGTCTCCGGTCTCAAGCCGCGCCTCATCTCCGGTCTCCAGCCTTGCCTCAAGTCTCAAGTCTCCAGCCTCGCCTCAAGTCTCCGGTCTCAAGCCTCGCCTCAAGTCTCCAGTCTCAAGCCTCGCCTCAAGTCTCCGGTCTCCAGCCTCGCCTCAAGTCTGAAGACTTCAGCCTCGTCCTGCTTGCCAGCCAAGTCACGTCCTTGTCTAGTTCTGGGGTCCAAGCCAGAGGCAAGACCCAGGTTCTGGGTCTTTGTCCAGTCTCTGGCTCGGAGGACAAACCCGGGCTCCTAGCTCTCTTGTCCAGTCCTGTTCCGGGTTCCGGGTTTTTGTGTCCATGTCCTTGCCCTCAGCCTATATCCTAGTCCTGTCCCTAGTACTTCAGTGTCTATGTCTTGCATTTGGGTCCGTTCCCAGCCACCCCCTTATGACAATAGATGGGGCTGAATTTGTCAGGTGTGTTCAAGAAGGATTCCTGACACAGTATGTGGACCGGCCAACGAGAGGAGAGGCCATACTGGATCTAGTCCTGGGTAATGAACCTGGTCAGGTGGCAG
The DNA here is from genome assembly GCF_963921235.1 of Mobula hypostoma. Taxonomy (NCBI): domain Eukaryota; kingdom Metazoa; phylum Chordata; class Chondrichthyes; order Myliobatiformes; family Myliobatidae; genus Mobula; species Mobula hypostoma. The sequence goes on from NC_086128.1 coordinate 1,405,788, forward strand.
ACCTCTTGGTGGGGGAGCATTTTGGTGACAGTGACCACAACTCCCTAGCTTCAGCATAGCTATGGAAAAGGATAAAACAGATAAAATGGGAAAGTGCTTCACTGGGGAAGGGCTAACTATGAAGGAATGAGGCAGGAACTAGTGTGAGTAAATCGGAAACAGATGTTCAAGGGTGAAAACACAGAAGTAATGTGGCGGAAGTTTAGGGACCACTTGTGCTGGGTTCAGGATAGGTTTGTCCCACTGAGACAAGGAAAAAATGGTAGGAAAAGGGAACCGTGGCTGACGAAACACATGAGGCAACTCTTCAAGAGAAAGAAGGAAGCATATGTTAGATATAAGAAGCAGGAAGGGCTCATGAGAAATATAGGGTAGCCAGGAAGGAGCTTAAGAAAGGACTTAGGAGAGCTCGAAGGGGGCATGAGAAGGCCTTGGCATGTAGGATTAAGGAGAACCCCAAGGCGTTCTATGCGTATGTGAAGAACAGAAATATGACAAGAATGAAGGTGGGGCTGCTAAAGGATAAAGAAGGCAACGTGCCTGGAGGCGGAGGAGATTGGTGAGGTCCTAAATGAATACTTTGCTTCAGTATTCACAAGTGAAAACGACCTTGATTAGGGTGAGGTTGAAATAGAACAGGCCTGTGTGCTGGACAATGTGGAGAGTAAGGAAGAAGTGTTGGACCTTCTTAAAAATATCAAGATTGATAAGTCCCCAGGGCCGGATGTGATATACCCCAGGTTGCTGTGGTCTGCAAACTATTGGAAAGGATTCTTAAGGATAGGATCTATGAGCACTTGGAGAAATACAATCTACTCAAGGATAGTCAACATGGCTTTGTGGAGGGAAGGTCGTGCCTCACGAGCCTAATTGAGTTTTTTGAAGAGGTAACAAAAGAAATTGATGAGGGTAGGGCAGTAGATGTGGTGTACATGGATTTTAGCAAGGCATTTGACAAGGTCCCCCACGAGAGACTCATCCAGAAAGTCATGAGGCATGGGATCAGTGGAACCTTGGCTGTTTGGATAAAAAAAATTGGCTTACAGGAAGAAAGCAGAGGGTAGTAGTGGAAGGAGAGTATTCTGCCTGGAGGTCGGTGACTAGTGGAGTGCCACAAGGATCTGTCCTGGGACCCCTGCTCTTTGTGATTTTTGTAAATGACCTGGATGAAGAGGTGGAAGGATGGGTGAGTAAGTTTGCGGATGACACAAAGATTGGAGGAGTTGTAGGTTGTCGAAGGTTACAAGAGGATATAGACAGGATGCAGAGTTGGGCAGAAAAAGTGGCAGATGGAGTTCAATCCAGATAAGTGTGAGGTGATGCATTTTGGATGGACAAACCAGAAGGCTGAGTACAGGGTTAATGGTCGGTTACTTAAGAGTGTGGATGAACAGAGGGACCTTGGGGTTCAAATCCATACATCCCCCAAGGTTGCTGCACAGGTTGATAGGATAGTTAAGAAGGCCTATGGGATGCTAGGTTTCATTAATAGGGGGATTGAGTTCAAGAGTAGAGAGATCATGTTGCAACTCTATAAATCTCTGGTGAGACCACACTTAGAGTATTGTGTTCAGTTCTGGTCAGCTCATTACAGGAAGGATGTGGAAGCTATGGAGAGGGTGCAGAGGCGATTTACCAGGATGTTGCCTGGATTGGAAAACAAGTCTTATGATGCATGCCCTCTAGTATTAGACATTTCAAACCAGGGATACAGATTGTCCACCATTTATCTATGCCTCTCATAATCTTGTAACCCTCTATCAGATATCTCCTTAGCCTCTGGTGCTCCAGAGGAAACAGCCCAAGTTTATCTAGCCTCATGTGATAGCACATGCCCTCTAAACCAGACAGCATCCTGGTAAGCCTCTTCTGCTCCCTCTCCAAAGCCTCAACGTCCTTCCGATAGTGGAGTGACCAGAACTGTATGCAATATTCCAAATGCGGCCTAACAGAGTTTTATATATTTGCATCAAAACCTCTTGACGTTTCAACTCAATGTCTCGACTAATAAGAGCAAACATTCCATATGCCTGCTTAACCTGTGTCGCTCCACTTTCAACATCTCTCTGCTCAGCAACGCTGTTAAAGATCTTGCCCTAAACAGTATACTGTCTTCTTGCATTTGCCCTACCGAGGTGTGACACCTCACTTTAAGCTCCATCTGCCATTTCTCAGCCCATATCTGCAACTGATCTACATTGAGCTGCATTCTTTGCCAGTTTTCTACATTATCCACAACTCCACCAATTTTGGTACCATCTGCAAACTTACAAACCCACCCATCTACATTTTAATCCATGTCAGTTATATACATCACAAACAGCAGAGGTCCCAGTACAGATCCCTGTGGAACTCCACTAGTCACAGACCTCCAACTCGAATAAGTCCCTTCCAATACTACCATCTGATCTCTTTATGCAAGCCAGTTCTGAATCCAAATAGCCAATCTGCTGTGGGTCCCATGCATCTTAATCTTCTGGATTAGCCTACCCTGAGGGACGTCGTCAAATGCCTTACTAAAATCCATGTAGACAACATCCACTGACTTACCCACATCAATCTCTCTTGTCACCTTATCAAAAAACTTAGTCAAGTTGGTAAGACATGACCTGCCCCACACAAAGCCAAGCTGGCTCTCCCTAAGTAAGCCATGGGATTCCAAATGCTCACACATCCAATCCCTCAGAATTTTCTCCAGCAATTTCCCCACAATTGGTGCAAGACTCTCCCGTCTATAGTTCACAGGAGTTTCCCTTGTTCCCTTCTTAAATAGAGGTACAACATTTGCCACTCAGTCTTTCGGGACCTCGTTTGTATTGAGAGAGGACACAAAGATACTGGTCAAGGCCCCAGCAATCTCATCTCTTGCCTCCTTCAATAACCTGGGGTAAATTCCACCCTAATACTCATTAGAAGATCCAACACTTCCTCCTCCTGAATGCCCTGACATACTTGTATACTTAACACTGATCTCCTGGTCTTCCATATCCTTTTCCTTGGTAAATACTGAAGCAAGGTACTCAGTAAGCACCTCACTCATTCACAGTAGCTGGGTGACCACCAGGAGAGGACTAGGAAGTCAGTGCAGGGTTCCGCTGTGGCCATTCCCCTCAGCAACAAGTATACCTCTTTGGACACTGCTGGCAGGTGTCTGACCCATCAGACTATGACAGCAGCAGGCAGGCTGGTGCACTGTGGCCAGCTCTGAGGCTCAAAGGGGAAGGAGTAGTAAAGTCAAGTAGTGCAGTAGTTATAGGGGACTCAGTCGTTCAGGAGACGGAAAGGGGACTCTGTTACCACAAAAGAGACACCAGGATGGTGTATTGCCCACTGGGTGCTAGGGTCTGTGATATATCAGAGCAACTGCAGGATATCCTCAAAGGTCAGGGTGACCAGCCAGAGGTCGTGGTGCATATTGGCACTGATGACATTGGCAGAAGAGGGGAAGAGGTCCTACGCAGTGAGTATATAGAGTTAGGGAAGAGGCTGGAGAGAAGGTCCTCCAAGGTTGTAATCTCCAGATTACTCCCTGTGCTACGGTCTAGTGCAGGAAGGAACGGGGTGATAGCAGAGGTTAATGAGTGGCTGTGGAGGTGGTGCAGGGGGCAGAGTTTCAAGTTTTTGGATCATTGGATCCTTTTCTGGGGAAGGGATGACCCGTACAAGAAGGACGGGTTGCACCTGAACTGGAAGGCAGCCAATATCCTGGCCAGGCGGTTTGCCGATGCCACTCAGGAGAGATTAAAATAATTTTGCAGGGGGCTGGGAACCAGAGCCTGAGATCAGTAAGGGAGGATCAGACTGGAAGATAGATGTCAGGGAAAGTATTGAAAGGCAAAATTGAAATAACAGGTGTAACCCTCAGGTTCGACCGTCGGCATTAGTCTAGGGAAGACAGTCTCCAGCCCTGCCAAACGTGTGAAATCTGATGTGCAGAACCTCCTGTTTGTGTGGATGCTGTGTGATCTGTTCCTCCGTTACAAATCAGTACCACAAAATAACAGAGACTACATCATATGCAATTAAACGATTTAGCTTTATAATTCTTAATTTGTCTAAAGGGTTAGTAAAGAAAAACAAAAAGAAAAGGGCCCATGTTAACGAAACAGTCTAAGTGCTCGTTGGAGCTCACGGTTTCCATTCCATTGGTCCTCCACCGATTTCCCCGCGCTTTGTCGACTTCCGGCCCCATTCCAAATCCACTCCATCCTCCGGTCTACAATCTCTCCTTTCTGGCATCTGCTCTCTTCATCCCTCGCCGAACAAAAGACCCAGATCACCCGGTTCTCAGGCACACAACAAGGAAAAAACACTCCCTTCATTGGATGGTGCACATTCCAAAGCCCCTGGTATCTGTCTTCTAGTCTGTGCTGAAACATTATTCTGCTAGTCCCATTGACCTGCACCCAGTCCATAACCCTCCAGACCTCTCCCATCCATGTACCTATCCAATTTATTGTTAAAACTTAAGAGTGAGCCCGCATTTACCACGTCAGATGGCAGCTCGTTCCACACTCCCACCACTCTCTGAGTGAAGAAGTTCCCCCTAAACCTTTCCCCTTTCACGCATGGATCAGTGCGTAGAACTAAAATGTTGTGGACATTACTGAAACTCGGTTGAGAGAGGAACAGGAATGGGTGATTAATGTACCAGGTTTTGAAGTTTCAGAAGAGATAGAGGAGGAGGTAAATGGGGGTGTAGTTGCATTACTAATCAGGGACAATATTACAGCTGCACTCGGGGGAGACGTAATGGAGGGGTCAGACACTGAGACCATTTGTTGGAACTCAGGGATAGGAAGAGTGCAAACACACTGATTGGATTGTACTACAGACCCCCGAATAGCCACCGGGACATTGAGGAACAGATATGTCATCAGATTGAGGAAATGTGTAAAAATAATTCGGTTGTTGTCATGGGGGATTTTAACTTCCCTAATATAAACTGGGACCTTCTTGGTGTAAGGGGTTTAGATTGGGCAGAATTTAAGTGTATCCAGGAAGGTTTCTTGAATCAGTATGTGGACGGTCCAATGAGAGGAGGGGCCGTACTGGGCCTGGTGTTGGGTAATGAACCTGGCCAGGTGACTGACCTTTCAGTGGGTGAACAGTTATGGAACAGTGACCATAACACCTTACCTTTCAGGATAGCTATAGATAAGGACAGGTATGGTCCTCGTGGGAGAGTTTTAAATTGGAGAAGGGCAAATTACGAGGGTATTAGGCAGGAACTAAGAAGTGTTAATTGGGAACACCTTTTCTCTGGCAAGTCTGCATCAGCCATGTGGAGGGTGTTTAAAGATCAATAGCACAGAGTACAGGAAAGCCATGTTCCTGATGGCAGGGATGGAGAGATAAGAGAACCTTGATTGTCCAGAGAGGTGATGAATCTAGTGAAGAAGAAAAAAGAAAAGTATGTGAAGCTTCAGAAATCAGGATCAAGCGAAGCACATGAGGAGCATAAAGAAGCCAGAAACGAACTAAGGAAGGGAATGAGGAAAGCCAAGAGGGGCCATGAAAAGTCCTTGACCAGTAGGATTTAGGTGACTCCCAAGGCATTCTATACATACATCAAAAGTAAGAGGATAACTTGGGAGAGGGTGGGATAAAGGTGGAGAGGGGGGAAATCATTTGCTTGGATACATGTGCTGAGTGGTAGGATACTGTTGGATATGGCAGAGGTTACAGAGAATAATGTGCTGGATACAGAGACTCATTGGGTGGTTGCCAGAGATCCGTGAGTGTCAGGGAGCAAGAATGAGTGCCATTGCTATTACAAAGGAAAATGTGCTGGGCAAACTCAAAGGTCTGAAGGTGGATAATTCAACTGGACCAGATGTACTAAATCCCAGAGTCCTGAGAGAGGTTGCCGAAGAGATAACAGATGCATTGGTCATAATCACTTGATTCTGACATGGTCCCGGCAGACTGGAAGGAAGGAACTGTCACTCCACTCTTTAAGAAGGGAAGAAGGCAGAAGGAAGGAAATTATAGGCCAGTTCGTCTAACCTCAGTGGTTGGAAAAGTGTTGGAGTCCATCATTAATGATGAGGTTTCAGGGTACTTGGAAAATAATGATAAAATAAGTTAAAGTCAGCATGGATTCTGTAAAGGGAAATCTTGCCTGACAAATCTCTTAGAGTTCTTTGAGGAAGTAACAAGCAGGGTGGACAAAGGAGAGGCAGTGGATGTCTTTTACTTGGATTTTCAGAAGGCACTTGATCGGATGCCACACACGAGGCTGCTTAACAAGATAAAATCCTGTGGCGTTACAGGAAAGATACTGGCATGGATAGAGGAATGGCTGACAGGTAGGAGGCAATGAGTGGGAATAAAAGGGGCCTTTTCTGGTTGGCTGCCAGGGACTAGTGGTGTTCCTCAGGGGTCAGTATTGGGACCACTACTTTTCACATTGTTTATCAGTGATTTGGAAACATAGAAAACCTACAGCACAATACAGGCCCTTTGGCCCACAATGCTGTGCCAAACATGAACTTACTTTAAACATTACATAGGATTACCCATAGCCCTCTATTTTTCGAAGCTCCATGTACCTATCAAGAGTCATTTAAAAGACACTATCATATCCGCCTCCACCACTGTCACCGGCAGCCCATTCCATGTACTCACTACTCTCTGCATAAAAAACTTACCCCTGACATCTCGTCTGTACCTACTTCCAGGCACCTTAAATCTGTGTCCTCTTGTGGGAACCATTTCAGCCCTGGGAAAAAGCCTGACTATCCACACGATCAATGCCTCTCATCATCTTATACACCTCTATCAGGTCACCGCTCATCCTCCGTCACTCCAAGGAGAAAAAGTCAAGTTCACTCAACCTATTCTCATAAGGCATGCTCCCCAATCCAGGCAACATCCTTGTAAATCTCCTTGCATCCTTTCTATGGTTTCCTTTCTATTGTTTTTCAATGATTGGGCTAATGGAATTGATGGCTTTGTGGCAAAGTTTGCGGATGATACAAAGATAGGTGGAGGGGTAGGTAGTGTTGAGGAAGCAATGTGATTGCAGCAGGGCTTAGACAAATTGGAAGAATGGGCAAAGTAGTGGCAGATGGAATACAGTGTTGGGGCATTTGCCCCTTCTTTGCCCATTCCCCTAAACTATCGTCAGGGACACATCCTGCAAGAGAAGGATTTCACTCTCCTCGCTGAGCAGATATAAAGAAGGGAAGGGAAAAGACTTAACCGTGAGCCGCACTTGGAGTATTGTCAACTGTTTTGGGCCCTTTATCTCAAAAAGGATGTGTTGTCATTGGAGAGAGTCCAGAGGAGGTTTATGAGGATGATTCTGGGAATGAAGGTGTTAACATATGAGGAGTGTTTGGCAGCTTTAGGCCAGTACTCATTGGAATTTAGAAGAATGCATGGGGATTTCATTGAAACCTACCGAATGTTGAAAGGACACGAGAAGGTGGATGTGGAGAGGACGTTTCCTCTGTTGGGGGTATCCAGAACTAGAGGGCACAGCCTCAAAATTGAGGGGTGACCTTTTAGAACAGAGGTAAGGATGAATTTGTTTTACCAAAGAGTGGTCAATCTGTGGAATTTTCTGCCACTGAATGTGGTAGAGGTCAAGTATACTTAAAGCAGAGGTGATAAGAACAGGAGGAACTCTGTCCCTATTTTGACATTGGGAGGATGGCATAAGGCGAAGTTAGCAGGAAATGGAAAAGATGCATGTGAGCACAGCATCAATGATGGCGAAAGTGTAATACTTTATTTGAAGAAGGGGGATATTTCAGTTGTTCTAGTATGGAAAGCCTCATCCTGTGATACAATGAGGTAGAGATAGAGGAGTTAAGAAAAGGAAATAACATTTTTTCATGTGATAGGGTGGGAAGAAGTATAGTCAAGAAATCCAAAACTTGACTTTTCGATTGAAAATAATCTATTCCTGTACTGCCCTAGATATTGGCACCATCAGTACAGTAGGGACTCCGGAGGTCAGGAATATAGTGTTATGTTTTTATTTATTGGTTGAGTTAGTCAATGAAGGCTTCAACAGTGCCAACATTGGTCGGGCTACTGAGGCAGGAGGAGGCAGCCACGCTGATGGGGGAGAATGTCAGGAGTCAGAAGCTGAGTTTGATCTTGAGTTGACAGAAGGATGAAGAATCAATAGTGATACTGCAGTTGTTGTCTTCGGCGGGAAGAGAGAGAAGCAGCGCGCCGCGCGTGCGCAGCCCTCCGGTGAAAAATGATATAGTACCCATTAAATAGGGGCCGTGGACAATTCTGATTTGATGGAGATGGACGCGAAAGCACAGAGGAACATCTGGAGAAATTTCTCAAACACTCGTTCGCTGTCGTCGTTACTGCGCAGTCAGGAATCTTTCAGAGGGAAGGCCTCAAATCCCCGGCTTTGCCTGCTGTTGGCGACCGAGATGGAGGTCGAATCGTTCGGATAGAGATGGCGCTCAGTACTCGGTGTTGGAGAGCTGATCAGAGCTCGAAGTTTTCGGATGACTCAGAGTTGGATTGTGGTCGGCATAGCAGGGAGAGTCTTTCTTCCTTCTCTCATCTATGTGAGATGTGGGACATTTGAGAGACTTTGAACTTTTACTGTGCTCATGGACTTCTTCATCAAGTTATGGTATTGTTGCACTGTTGTAACTATATGTTATAATTATGTGGTTTTGTCAGTTTTTTTAGTCTTGGTCTGTCCTGTGTTTTGTGATACCACATCGGAGGAAATATTGTATCATTTCTTAATGCATGCATTACTAAATGACAATAAAAGAGGACTGCGTGTCCTCATAATCTAATCTACTCTAATAATCTAGTGGAATCTGAGTCAATAACTGGCCCAATATTTCTATGGAAGGACAGTTATTGGATGTGCAATCTACAGCACAGAGACCTTGGGCAGGACATTAATGATGGTAGAGACATCAATTTTCATGTCAGAATAGAAGTTGTATCCAACTCTGGTCTGATGATGTCAGCAGAAGATTGGGAAAAAAGTGGCCAAGCATACAGTTGGTCACCTGGGGGTTTCTGAAGAAGGTTTAGCAAGTTGGGTAATTGGGAAGAATGATGAAACAGACATTTTGATCATGCAGACAGTGAGGATGTTCTTTCAGAGCTGAGGAGCCAGATGTAGTGATGTTGATAATGTTGTATTCTTGAATTGAGCATGTGGGAACTGGAAATAGAATGGGATGAAAAGAGGAAGTGGCTGTTTAGACACATGAAGTGGCTGTTTAGACACATAAAGTGATTGGTCTATGGCAAGCTAACAAGAATTTTGTTAGAATGTTTTCGGGGAATTCAGCAGTGCAGAAGATCAGAGGTAATTTATGTTATCAAACAGGCCTTGTATACTCGAGGCCTTTCCATTGTAAAGATCAGGTAAGCCCTGTGTTGGTTTGTATAGAAGTGAAGGTTAGAGAGGAGTTGTTTACTAAGCAATTCTTGTGGTTGATGTTTGAGTGGCTGGTGACTCAAAATTGGCAGATAGATGCGTCAGGACCAGGAGTGGGTGTAAGTAGAGGGGTCGGTGTGGGTACTTCGCATTGATAGTGGGGAGCTAGTATCATTCACCAATGGCGATATGTGAAAGAGGATGTTGTTAGGGTAGGCAGCAGTAGGTAGGGGGCTTTGCATCAGGATCAATGGGAAGGGTATATATGTCCATTGGCAGTGGGGGATGCTTGAGAGCCAGATCCATGCTTGTGGATACAGGAATTGGTACTGAATGACCAATGGAGCAGTTACGGTCCATATCAATGGGAAAGGGACTCAGTACCATTGACCAGGGCAGAAGTTTGCTAGTGGAATCATGCTAGTGGAATCATGCGAGGTCTGTCATGATATTCATCCCACGAGGCTTTGATGGAGGTGTTTGATAGGTGGGCAGTGGGGAGGAGTGGGTGGCTATTGGGTTATTGGTCATAATGAAAGTTGTTGTTACCAGTGGTAGAGGGAGGGACGGCTGAGGTCTGGAGCTATGGGTGATCGGTGGTTAATGGGATTTGGCACACAAGTGAGATGCAGCTGACCTTATGGAGAGTCAGATCAGTACACCAGTTAAGGGAACCTCCTCTGAAACTCATAGAACAACACCCTGGAAAATATTCTTGAGCTCTTGAATGGCCTTCAGATAGATCAAGCAGGTGTGGATGTAAATCCCAAAAGGAAGATTCATACCTACATTAACAGTGGATGCCACTCTATGTATCCTGGTTCAACTGTACATTGCTCTGATGCTCTGATTCCACAATACCTACCCTTATTCCATTACAATTGCCCGAGTTTCACTGAATGTTCTGTATAAGCTGGTAAGCAGGCTAGCTCTATGGTTAGTAAACTGGTTCTATTGCATAATTCTGCACTCAAACCTCAAGGAACTAAGCAAGAAGGGCACTGATTTTATCCAACTTATAAGTCCCTGAAATTGCACAGGATTTTGTTTTTCTTTGAAATTGACACATATCTTGCACTTGAATGCATGTTCTGACCCTGATAGTGTTTTCCTGATTACAAGAACATAAAATTATAAAGGTATTCAGCACAGAAACAGGCCCTCTGGTCTTGTCCATGCTGACTAAGTTGTTTCTCTGAGCTCGTCTCACTTGCCTGTATTTGACTGATATCCCTCGAAATTGTATCTATCTGAATGTAGTCATTATACCTGCCTCTACCACTTCCTCTGGCAGCTCATTCCATTTACACAGGTCCCTCTGTGTAGAAAAGGGTGTTCCTCCCATTAAATCTTCCACATCTCACTTTAAACGTAGACTCTCTAGTTTTAAGCTCCCCTACCCTAAGAGAAAGACTGTGAGCATTAACATTATCTGAGCCCTTCTGATTTTATATACCTTTATGAGGTCAGCCCCTCAGACTTTGACACTGCAGGGCAAAGAGATCCAGTCTATCAAGTCTCTCCTTACAGCTCAAACCATCCAGCAAAATCCTTGTAAATCTTCTCCGTACCCTTTTCAGTTTAATGACATACTTCCTGTAGCTAGGTGACCAGAAGTACACTAATAGTCCAAGAGCTGTCTCACCAATGTCATGTACAGCTGTAACATGATGCTCCAACTCTGTACTCCCTGCTCTGACTGATGGATGGAATTCGTTTGGAAACATAGGGGCCAAACACAGGGAAATGGGATTAGCTCAAGTCAACAGTTTGCTCAGAATAGACAAGTTGGGCTGGAGGGCAGATTCTGTGTTGCATAAATCTATGACTTTATGGATCTCTGAGTGCAGATGGGTCAAACACTTTCTTGCTATGTCAAGGGTGAAATTAAGGGAGAGGTCGAACTGACCAGCCCCTGCAGAAGAATCCTGAGAGGAAAACCATAGGTGAATAATAGTCACTTGAAGAGTGTAATGATGGTGAGTTTGGAGTCCTTTCCACACAACCAAGGGGTTCGTCCCCATGAGTTGTAGTGATTTTATTTTAAGCCGTGTGTTTGACAAGTTCACACTGCAGGGAACTGAAGAAATAAAAACATAGCGTGCTTATTCAAAAGAACTGAGACAAGGAAAAGCAAGCTTTGTGCCAAATACTATCTGTATTGTATCTGGAATTCCACCAAAAAATACATCCTCCACTAAATTCCTGCCATGAATATATGGTTCAAGTTTTAACTGCCAATCACCCAACCTTTCACGTCCCACGATGAGATATTTACTATTTTTTTAGAACTGAAATGCAATGGACATGTGTCTGTCAACACTATCTTTGGTCTGTTCACACCTGCTGGCTTAGAGCAGCACATGGCAAGACACACAAGGCTAACCTGCTTGTTTTTGGAGAGGGGAATAGAGCACAGAAAAGGCCACACTCTCCCACAATGAATTCACTCGAAAGGACTGTGATAGCTCTGTGCCCCGACCTGCTAATGAATTCTGCAGATTCTTGCGGTACATGTAAAATGATTATGAAATTAGTGGCTGGTGCCATTGCCTCACAATTCCGGAGACCTGGATTCAACCCTGACCTCTGGTGCTCTCTATATTTTCCCGGTGGCCTCATGAATTTCCCTGGATAGTCCATTTTCTTTTCATATCCCAAAGATGTTGTTTGGTTACCGTAAATTACCTTCAATATGGGAGGCTGACAGCAAAATAGGGAGTTGGGGACAAGTTGATAGGAATGTGAGAGGAAAAATGGGATTAGTGTGAATGTGTATTTGATGATTGCCAATGGACGTGGTGACCTAAAGGACCCATTTCTATCCTTTATAACTCTTCAAGTGATTTGCTAATCCTTTACTCTTGTCATCGAAGTGGCCGAAAAAAGGTCTATCATCTATGTCTTTGAATCTTATTTGCTCCAGATAAATACAGGAACATAACAGTACTGTCATTCACTGTTGGGCTGGTTTTCGGATTGGATTCACATCGAACAGAAACGCTCAGCAGTTCAGGCACGCCTGTGGAAAGCGAAACAGTCAATGTTTAGTGCCAGGTTTCCAGTATCTGTAGGCTTTCCTATTTCTGTATGGAACGATTCTGAGTTTTCTGTTTACTTCTGCACTAATATCATTGGGAATAAAGTGGCTTTCAGTGCTAGAGAGATCACTGAGCTAAGGCTCAGAGACAACCCCACAACTGACATCTCTCTCCCCCTCCCCCTCACCTCACAGCAGTAGTGAAGTTGTTGTTTCCATGCTCTACACTAATTCACACTACACTTACTGGTTAGGGTTGGTAAACAGTGGCCATGCTATGTAGGTGCCCAAAGCATGGCCAGACTTATAGGCTGCTCCCAGCACGCGTTTGTACTGCGTTGGTCATTCACACAAATTACACGTTTCACCATATGTTTCGATCTTTCGAGGTACATGTGAAAAATAAAGCTAATCTTTAATCTGTGTAAAAGAAAGTCCATTATCAGCTCTCCCATAATTCTCTTTGTTCCTTTACTTGTTGTTTAAAGAAATAACTATTAGTTACTTTTAATTAGGCTTATTATCACTATCAAGTACAATCATATGCACCACTTTCTAATAATTTAAGATATGATTTTATAAGCGTGATCAGAGGAACTGGTTTGAAGCCGAAACGTGTTTCACTTCATGCTGTTAACCACAGATCAGTGATACCAGATTTATGAAAATACTGGTATTAAAGGGGAGGGTGGTAGCGGCACATGGGGTAATAGTTAACGGGAGTGCTTGCTTCATGTATGTTGCAACACTCAGCTGAACCTCGTCCATCATTGAGCCACATAGCCAGGATGATTTTTAAGTTAATTTGGTGTTAATGCTGGTCTTGACAATGGTAGCATTGTGGTTAGCCTCAGTCATGCTAATCTAGGAGAGAGAATCAAATGGGGTTATACATCTAAGTTCCATTCCATTGCCCTGATGTAAAATGTGTGCAAATGTAGGTTGAAGGAAGCGTTGAACCTCACTGTGATTATTCCATCAAGAAATGGATTGGAGAAAGCAGTCAACGTTTTGGGTCGAGAACCTTCTTCAGGAAGTTAACAGTCCTGATGAAGGGTCTTGGCCTGAAATGTCGACTGTTTACTCTTCTCCATAGATGCAGCTTGGCCTGCTGAGTTAGACCACAAGAGCATAAGATATGGGAGCAGAATTAGGCCATTTGGCCCAACGCATATGCTCCACCATTTCGTCATGTTTGATCCAATTTTCCTCAGTCCCAATATCCTGCCTTCTCGCCATATTGGAGAGGGTTCAGAAGAACTCCACAAAGATGATTCTGGGAATGAAAGGGTTATCGTATGAGGAATGTTTGATAGCTTTGGGCCTGTACTCACTGGAATTTAGAAGGATGAAGGGGGATCTCATTGAAACCTTTTGAATGTTGAAAGGCCTAGACAGAGTAGACGTGGAAAAGATGTTTCCTGTGGTTGGAGAGTCTAGGACAAGAGGGCACAGCCTCAGGATAGAGGGGCATCCATTTAAAACAGAGATGAGGAGAAATTTCTTTAGCCAGAAGGTGTTGAATTTGTGGAATTTGTTACCACAGGCAGCTGTGGAGGCCAGGTTGTTAGCCGTATTTAAGGCAGAGCTTGATAGGTTTTTGATTGGACATGGCATCAAAGGTTATGGGGAGAAGGTCGGGAGTGGGGCTGAAGAGAGGATTAAAAGGATCAGCCATGATGGAATGCCAGAGCAGACTCGGTGGGCCAAATGGCCTAATTCTGCTCCTGTGTCTTATGGTCTTATTATGATCTTATATCCCTTCATGCCCTGACCAATCAAGAATCTATCAACCTCTGCCTTAAAGTGAGGTGTTGCACCTCAGCAGGGCAAATGTAAGGAGGCAGTGCACTGTTGCACAGAGCAAGGTCCTTAACAGTGTTGCTGAGCAGAGAGATCTTGGGATCCAAGTTCATATCTCCTTTAAAGTGGCTACACAGGTTGATAAGGTAGTTAAGAAGGCTTATGGATTATGGAATGCTTGCTTTTATTAGTTAAGGCATTGAGTTCAACTGTCTGCAGGTAATGTTGCAACTTTATAAAACTCTGTTAGGCCACATCTGGAGTATTGCATACAGTTCTGGTCACTCCACTATAGGAAGGATGTTGAGGCTTTGGAGACGGTGCAGAAGAGGCTTATCGGGGTGCTGCCTGGTTTAGAGGGCATGGACTATAATGAGAGGCCGGGTAAACTTGAGTGGTTTTCTCTGGAGTGTCAGAGGCTGAGGGGAGATCTGATAGAGGATAACAAGATTATGAGAGGCATACATAAATGATGGACAATCTGTATCCCTAGACTGAAATGTCTAATACCAGAGGGTATGCATTGAGGTGAGAGAGGGTCGGTTCAAGGGGCATGTGAGGGATAGGCTTTTTACTCAGAGAGTCATAGATGCCTGGAATGTGCTGCCTGGTATGGTGGTAGAGCTAATGCTTTAGAATACTTTAAGAGATATTTAGATAGGCACACGGATGAGAGAAAGGTGGAGGGATATAAGAAGATAACAACATAGATAACACAGGAGATAACACAGGAGCAGAATTAGGCCACTCAGCCCATTGAGTCTGCTCCGCTATTCCATCATGGCTGATCTCGGATCCCACTCAAGCCCATATACCTGTCTTCTCGTCATATCCTTTGATGCCCTGACCAGTCAGGAAACTATCAACTTCCTCCTTAAATACACACACGAACTTGACCTCCCCCACAGTCTGTGGCAGAGCAACCACAGATTTACTACTCTCTGGCTAAAAAAAATTCCTCCTTACCTCTGTTCTAAAAGGTCGCTCCTCAATTTTGAGGCTGTACCTTCTACAAAGTGGTCTGGATACCCCCTCCATAGGAAACATCCTCTCCACATCCACCTTATTTAGTCCTTTCAACATTCAGGAGGTTTCAATGAGATCCCCCTGCATTCTTCTAAATTCCAGTGAGTACAAGCCCAAAACTGCTAAATGCTCCTATGTTAACCCCTTCATTCCCGGAATCATCCTCGTGAACCTCCTCTGGACTCTCTCCAATGACAACACATTTTTTCTGTGGTATGGGGCCCAAAACTGTTGGCAATACTCCAAGTGTGGCCTGACTAGTGTCTTATAAAGGCTCAGCATTATCCTCTTGTTTTTATATTCTATTCCCCTTGAAATAAATGTCAACATTGCATTTGCCTTCTTTACCACAGACTCAACCTGTAAATTAACCTTCTGGGAATCTTGCATGAGGAATCCAAAGTGGGTTGGAACCTCTGATGTTTGAACCATCTCTCCATTTAGATAATAATCCGCACTATTGTTCCTTTTACCAAAATGCATTATCATACATTTCCCAACACTGTATTCCATCTGTCATGTTTTTGCCCATTCTTCCAACTTGTCTAAGTCCTGCTGCAATCACATTGCTTCCTCAGCACTACCTACCCCTCCAGATATCGTCGTATCGTGCACAAACATCAGAGGTGTTTGATAAGTTCATGGCCTAAGGTAGTAGGAGATGAGTTATTGACTTCAAACTTTCTGCATAAGCACTCAGAGAGTTGAACTGCATGTGTATGTAATGAGAGCTGTATAACTCATCGCCTTCTACCTTAGGCCACGAACCTATCAATCACCCCTGCTGTGGACACTTTCTGGAGGTCCAAGATCCATATGCTCCACAACCGCTGGACTAAATGTGTAAATGTAGGAGGGGACTATGTTGAAAAATAAATGTGCTAGATTTTCTAAAATTGACTCCTTCTACATTAGGCCACAAACTTATCAATCACTCCTCATACTTCCCAGTGTTCTAAATAATGAGCAGGGTCTCAACCAGTTCAATCCCTCCTCATGAGACAACTTTCCTTCCAAAGAATCTACCCATTCAGCTGTTCTATATCACACCTTAAGTAAGGAGACTGAAACAGTATACAGCACTTCAGGTAAAGGCTCATCAAACCCTGTTCATTTGTAACAAAACATCTGTGTATTTGCTCTCTGCGCCCTTGCAATGAAGATCAGCATTTTATTTGTTTTGATGACAAGAGACTGCAGATGTTGGAGGAACTCAGCACGTCGAGCAGCATATGTGGAATGAAATTGTCAATTGACTTTTTGGGTCAAGAACCTTCACCTGGACTGAAAGGTAAAGATAAAGCCAGTATGAAAAAGTGGAGCCAGTCCTGTCCAGTCATAGGTGGATTCAAATGAAGAGGGGTGATAGGCAGATGGAAGAGCGAGAAATATAAAATAGCAGTAGAAGCTCGGAGGTGAGAGGTGGAGGCAACAAAGAACACTCTGTGGGGTGGGGGGAGGGGGGCTGCAGAAATGAGGTAAGAATGGAAATCTGAGAAATAGAAGAACTGCAGGTGAGAGCTCCATAGTGGTGGGGGGAGGAAGAGGAGAGGCCGAGGAGACTACTTTATGAAGAAGGAGACATCTTTGATATGCTAGAGTGGAAGGCTTCATCTCAAGAACAGATGTGGCAGAGACAGGGAGAAAATTGAGAAAAAGGGACCGCATCCTTACAAGTGACAGGGTGGGAAGTGGAGTCTAGGTACCTATAGGAGTCAGTGGGTTTGCAGTGAATGCTGCACACTGGACTTCTTGTATTGCATGTAATTCTCTCTGCTCTGAAGCATTTTGTAGTCTGTCTCCATTTAATTAATAAACTCACCACTGTTTTTGGTAGAATCTCAGATGGCGACAAGGGGTCAAACAAGAGAATCAGAATCAAGTTCATTACTGACATCATGAAGTTTGTTGTTTGTAGCAGCAGTACAGTGTAAGACAGTGTAAGAAAAAATATGATAAATAAATAAAGAGAAATTTAGGAATAGTGAGGCAATGTTCATGGACCACCCAGAAATCTGATGGCAGAGGGAAAGAAGCTATTCCTGAATCATTGAGTGTGAGTCTTCAGGCTTCTGTATCTTCTCTTCAATGGCAATAACAAGAGGAGACATGTCTTGAATGCCCTTGGTGATGGATACTTCCTTTTGAAGATGTCTTCAATGATGAGGGCTGTGATAGTGATGGAGATGGTTAAGTCTATAATCCTTTGCAGCCACTTGCAATGCCATGCACGGAAGCCTCTATACCAAGCTGTGATGCAGCCAGTCAGAATGCACCGTGCATCTATAGGAATTTGAAAGAGTCTTTGACATATCAAATTTCCTCAAATCCCTAATGAAGTAGAGCTGCTGGCATACATTCTTCATGATTTCGTCAGTGTTGGGCCCAGGATAGATCCTCCAAGATGCTAAAGGAAAGGAACTTGAAGCAATTTACACTTCTCAATGTTAACCCCTCGATGAGGACTAGTGTTGTGTTCTTCCTGAAGACCCTAATCAATTCCTTTGTCTTGCTGACATTGAGTGTGAGGTGGTGCTTGCAACACCACTCAACGAACTGATCTATCTCATTCCATTTTGAGGAGAATTTGAGATTTAGTAGGTCACCAAAGACTCTAGCAAATTTCTACAGAGGTACCATGGAGAGGATTCTGACTGGCTGCATCACCGTCAATGCACAGGATCAAAAGAGGCTGCAGAGGATTGTAGTTCCAGCTGGATCCATTACAGGTACAACCATCCTCACCATCAAGGACATCTTCAAAAGACAATGCCTCAAGAAAGTGCCATCATTAAGGACCTTCACCACCTAGTACATTTCCTCTTCTCAATACCACCAGGAGCCTAAAGCCCTACACTCAACATTTTAGGAACAGCTTCTTCACCTCTGCCATCTAATTTGTGAATGGTCCATAAACCCATGAACATGATTATGTTATTCTTTCCTCCAACTTCCACTCTGCCTTCAAATTTACCTGGTCCATTTCCAACACCTCCCTCTCCTTTCTCGACCTCTCTGTCTCTATCTCTGGAGACAGCTCATCGACTGATGTCTATTATAAACCCACTGACTCTCACAGCTACCTGGACTATACCTCTTCCCACTGTTACTTGTAAAAATGGCATCCCCTTCTCTCAATTCCTCCATCTTCACCACATCTGTTCTCAGGATAAGCCTTTTCATTCCAAAACAAAGGAGATGTTCTCCTTTTTCATAGAAAGGAGCTTCCCTTCCTCCACCATCAACACTGCCCTCAACCACATCTCTTCCATTTCATGCACATCTATCCTCACCCCATCCTCCCGCCACCCTACCAGGGATAGGGTTCTTCTTGTCCTCACCTACCACCCCACCAGCCTCCGTGTCCAGCACATACTGTAACTCTTTAGAACTTCTGCCATCTCCAATAGGATCCCACCACCAAGTACATCTATTCCCTCCCCCGCCAACTTTCTGCTTTCCACAAGGATCACTCCCTACTTGACTCCCTTGTCCATTCATCCCTCCCCACCGATCTCCCTCTTGACTCTTATCCTTGCAAGTGGAACAAGTGCTACACCTGCCCCTACACCTCCTCACTCACCACCACTCAGGGCCCCAAACAATCCTTCCAGGTGAGGCGACTCTTTGCCTGTGAGACTGTGGAGTTGTATACTGTGTCTGGTGTTACCCGTGTGGCCTCCTGTATAACAGTGAGACCCAACGTAGATTGGGAAACCATTTAGTTGGCACCTAACCTCCGTCTGCCAGAAGAATTGGGATCTCCCAGGTGCACCCCAGGAGTATGTGCTTAGCCCACTGCTCTACTCTCTACATACACGTGACTGTGTGGCTAGGCGTAATTCAAATACCATCTCTAAATTTGCTGATGATACAACCATTGTTGGTAGAATCTCAGGTGGTGACGAGAGGGCGGACAGGGGTGAGATATGCCAACTAGTGGAGTGGTGTCACAGCAACAACTCAACGTCAGTAAGACAAAAGAACTGACTGTGGCCTTCAGGAAGGGTAAGATGAAGGAACACATACCAATCCTCATAGAGGGATCAGAAGTGGAGAGAGTGAGCAGCTTCAAGTTCCTGGGTGTCAAGATCTCTGAGGATCTAACCTGGTTCCAACATATTGTTGTAGTTATAAAGAAGGCAAGACAACGGCTATACTTTATTAGGAGTTTGAAGAGATTTGGCATGTCAACAAATACACTCAAAAACTCCTATAGTTGTACCATGGAGAGCATTCTGACAGGCTGCATCACTGTCTGATATGGGGGTGGAGGGCTACTGCACAAGACCGAAAGAAGCTGCAGAGGGTTGTAAATCTAGTCAGCTCCATCTTGGGTACTAGCCTACAAAGTACCCAGGACATCTTCAGGGATCGGTGTCTCAGAAAGGCAGCGTCCATTATTAAGGACCTCCAGCACCCAGGGCATGCCCTTTTCTCACTGTTACCATCAGGTAGGAGATACAGAAGCCTGAAGGCACACACTCAGTGATTCAGGAACAGCTTCTTCCCCTCTGCCATCCGATTCCTAAATGGACATTGAATCTTTGGACACTACCTCACTTTTTTAATATACAGTATTTGTTTTTACACTTTTAAAAATCTATTCAATATACGTAATTGATTTACTTGTTCATTTATTATTATATTTATTTACTTATTATTATTTTCTTTGCTAGATTATGTATTGTATTGAACTGCTGCTGCTAAATTAACAAATTTCACGTCACATGCCAATGATAATAAACCTCATTCTGATTCTGATTTTAATTCCACTTTCCATTCCCATTCCGACATGTCAGTCCATGGCCTGCTCTACTGTTGCGATGAGCCACACTCAGGTTGGAGGAACAACACCTTATATTCCATTTGGGTAGCCTCCAACTCGATAGTATGAACATCGATTTCTCGAACTTCCAATAATCCCCCCCCCCCCACCTCTCCTTTACCACTCCCCATCCTCTTTTCCCTCTCTCACTTTATCTCCTTGCCTGCCTATCGCCTCCCTCTGGTGCTCCTCCCCCTTGTCTTTTTTCCATGGCCTTCTGTCCTCTCCTATCAGACTCCTCCCCCTTCTCCAGCCCTGTATCTCCTTCACCAACCAACTTCCCAGATTTTACTTCATCCCTCCCCTTCCAGGTTTCACCTATCACCTTATCTTTCTCTCCTCCCTCCCCACCTTGTAAGTCTACTCCTCGTCTTTTTTTCTCCAGTTCTGCTGAAGGGTCTCGGCCTGAAACGCCAACTGTACTTTTTTCCATAGATGCTGCCTGGCCTGCTGAGTTCCTCCAGCATTTTGTGTGTGTTGCTCGGATTTCCAGCATCTGCAGATTTTCTCTTGCATGTTATTCTTGTTTTGTTTTTGCACTATTGATGTATGTTTGTAATTTATTGTTAGCTTATTTCTTTGCACTGTACTAACACAATACAACATATTTCACAACGTACAATTCAGTGATAGTAAGTCTGATTCTGGTACACTTTATGGAATAATGTTATGTGCAGAACAGTATGAAATCACAAATTCAAGCTCAAGTTTAATTATTATTCAATCATACATGAATATCTGTGAATACAGCCAAACCAAACAGCATTACTCCAGGGCCAAGTTGCAAAATATAGCATCAACAGTCACACACAGCACAAGGCAACATATATCACATATAAGATAGCAAGTAAACATACAGTCACACATAAAACAAATCTGTAGCCCAGGTCCCTGAGTGACATGTCCTGTAAATTGATGATGCATGAGTGTTATTGGCAAGAACAAGCGGTTATCAGAAGTCCACAGACGAATGTACGCACTTACATACACAATCCAGTTTGTCATTTCACCAGTTGAACACTGGAGGGCAAGGCAGCACAAATGCCAATGGAAGGAGCCAGCCCTCAACCCAGTATGGATGCTGCGTTACACTGCCTCCAACGTCTCCTCTCCTGGACTGCTGCAACAGGCAAGCCTGCGTCTTGAGGCCTCGTCCTCACTACAACTGAGGCCATGCAGCTACCTGCTGTCAGTCTTCCCAATAAACAATAGAGATAAGCTTGCAGCATTTTGCATTATCAATGTCCAACAGGGTCTTGCAATCACAAGAGAAACATTCAAGACAATCACCCCCCTCCCATATGCACCCATGTAGCAGGAAGTAACACAGTCTACAGCAAGTCCAGCTCCTCCAGCAGTGAGCAGCTCACTGATGGGGTAGACCTGCAGTACCTGAAGTTCTTAATGTCCAGCACTGTCCTGTGATCATAAAAAAAGATAAAAACACCTTTTGTTTGGCCTGCGAAAGGCCTCTGCGTTTGAATGCACTGCCATCTTACACCCCACTAAGTAAAACACTACAAGGGCAAAGAGCAATACCATGGGCCAAATGCAGAGTAAAAATATGAAAAGCAGTGGAATAGAAGCAAAAGAGCAGAAGTTACAATAGAAACCAACAAATACACTCAGTGACCACTTCAATATGTACACCTGTCTAGTTGCTCATTAATGCAAATATCTAATCAGCCAATCATGTGGCTGTAACTCAATACATAAAAGTATGCAGACATGGTTAAGATGTTCAGACCAAACATCAGAATGGGACGGGTTGTGCTCCCTCTGGTACTCCTCCTCCTTCTCTTTCTTCCATGGCCTTCTGTGCTCCTCGAACAGATTCCCCTTTATCTCTTTCACTAATTGACTCCCCCCCCCCCAGTTTCACCTATCACCTACTACCTTGTACTTCTCGTCCCCTCCCCCCACCTTCTTACTCTGACTTCTCATCTTTTCTCTCCAGTCCTGATGAAGGGTCTTGGCCTGAAATGTCAACTGTTTACTCTTTTCCATAGATGCTGCCTGATCTGCTGAATTCTTCCAGTATTTTGTATCTGTTGACCAGATAGTTGTGGTAGTTTACACTGCATGGGATATACAGTAATCATGTAAGCCAACTAAAAGAATACATTTTAACATTGATATTAATGAAACCATATTTTAACCTATGTCAGACAAAACATACCAGCAAAAATAATGACAACAATATCACTGAACAAATGATTAGGTTTCATTTTGATTTGAATATCATCTCAGTGTAATTGAAAGAGTCAAGCATCAGCCGAGCTAGTAAACAGAATTTGTGCAGTAATGTATTTTTCCAAGCTCTGGAAGAAATCTTTGGGGAGAATTGGAACTTGTTGGTGTGAAGTATGTGCACTGAAAAGCTAAGCAGTTTATGGCTGGGTGTTAACTGTAGCTGGAAGCTATGAGAACCTTAGGCGGGTGAGATGAATTAAAGAACAAGAACTTGTACTTTTAGTTGGCCTGAATGACTATAAGTGATGTTTACCCAATGGCATAAATTTGGTGTGCAGAAGCTCATGTAGCCATATGAAATACAGTATGTAATCATCTCCATGGAAACAGTGGAGAATTATGGGTCAAGAATGAATGAGAACAAAGAATTTTGTGCAGTAAAAGGTAAGTAGTACTGGAGAAGTTATTGGAACTGCAATGTAATGAATTTCCAGGACATGGTGACCTGCATCCAAGAACTCTGAAGGAGTTTGCTGTGAAGATTACTAATGCATTGGGTGCTAGTTGGTAAAGTCCCATAACATTAAAATCAAGTTCCACTTTCACCTTGACTGCAGAAGCAAACGCAGTTCAGATTGTGCTACCTCATCTGAATCTTCACGTCTTCATTATGGTCCAGAACCAGAAACATGAATGGTTTCATTTTTCACAGGTGACACCTTTGATTAAGAGTTTAAGAAGCTAATTAGCTGCTGTAGGACCATTATGCCCCAAAAATATCCAGATAAAAATACTCTACCATTCTCACTTTATTCTTATTCTCCTATCCCTTACAGAATCTCCCACATTTTAAAATGCTTCGAATCATCGACTCTTGTAGAAATCATTCACTGTTCTCACAACATTGCCACACTGTCAGTCTTATTTTATGCCCTTAATCAATTAAGGTTTTAAATAATTAAATTACTTTTGCTTTACTTCAAATTAGTTAAACTAATTTAAATTATGAATTTAATGGACTATTAAGAAATAGGCCCCTGATTTTAAGAATTTATGGCCTCAGACTTTTAAAGTCCATTGAGTGTTAACCAGCAGAAAAGATCAATTTCCTCCTCCTCTGTACTGAATTTCCGCTCTCATCAAATTCTCAGCTTCCCACACTAGTCACTCTGCACTCAGTTTACAATGTAATATGTTGCTCTATGTCTTATAAAGAAAGACAGCTTTGCATCTCAATAGCACCTTTTATACTCTGGGGAAATCCTGAAAACACTTTACAGTCTATGAAGTATTTTGAAATGTTGTCGCCCTTTAATGTGAGAAACAGCTTCTTAGTTGACATTATTTAAACAACTTCTGTGCCATGCGCAAGTTATACCAGCTTCCAGTTCACAGGAAACAAAGGTAATCACTTACAGCTGGCGAGCTACTCACAAACCAATAGTTACCTTTACCCCCCCAGGCTTAACATTCTAAATTAACCTCTAGTTTTTTATAATTATATTTCATTTTGACCCACTCACTTCTATCTTTGGAAGTTCCACTCTATCTTTCCCAGTCTTTCTATTTTTCTCAACCCTGTTTTAATTTTTTCCAATTAGCAGTGTGCCCCTCTTAGGAATTCCAGGTGGTTCATCCCAAAGTGTGAAATGATACACTACTTACACAACCTGCCTTCTGTGATATTTCCATAGGGTTTAGCAGCACATGGTTTTTGAATAACACTGCTATGTTGTCAGCTCACTGCACCTAATTTCTTCAAATTTCATTTGTATCAGTATCTAAAATGTTACCAGGAACAGCCTCTGCTCCCACTCCTTACACCAGTGCCTTGGGAATGGTCACTTGTCATTCATGGACCAAACAAATGGGAAATTTCCATTTTCAAGTTGACTGGGCTCTACTTTATTTCCTCTGCTTCATTGCTGTCCAGTTTTGCTGGAACTCCATTCATACATAGAACCTGGAAGAGCACAGCCCAGAAACAGACTATTCAGCCACAATGTTGCACCAAACCAGCTAAACAGCAAATCAAAACCACCCAAACACTGATCCCACCTCCCTTCCTGTCCATATCCCTCCATCTTCTACATCTATGTGCCTATCAAACATCTCTTAAAAGCCCCTAATGTATTTGCCTCTACCACTATACCAGGAAGTGCATTCCAGGCATCCACGACTCTCTGAATAAAGAACTTACCCCTCACATCCCACTTGAACCTACCCCCTCCTTCCCCTACCCCCCAACCTTCAGTGCATGCCCTCTGGTATTAGACATTTCAACAGATACTGTCTGTCCACTCTACCTATGTTTCATAACCTTGTAAACCTCTATCAGATCTCCCCTCAGCCTGTGACACTCCAGAGAAAACAACCAGAGCTTACCCAGTCTCTCATGATAGCAGGCAGGCAGCATCCTGGTAAAGCTCTTCTGCACCTTCTCCAAATCCTCAACATCCTTCCCATAGTTGGGTGACCAGAACAGTATGCAATACTCCAGCTATGGCCTAACCTGTCATGTTGCGCTCACGAAGAACCGAACTCGAGAGCAGAGGAACAGCAGGCTTTCTCTTTTACAGAGATTGCTGGCACCTACTCAACCCAGGACGGCAGGGTCACGACTTGAGTCAGAAATAGAGCAATGTCAGCATCCCCAGGAAGAGAGAGACACAAGAGGTTAGACATCGGAATACCAACAGAGCCTCAGAGGAGTGACTGAGTGACATCACAAGACAATTCAATCTCTCTGACACATTGATTGACTGACACCGACTGAGAATCCTCTTTAAATGATCACAGACTGCAGGAAAAACGTGCCAGCTACAACCAACTGAACAAGATTAAACCTAACATGCAGGGGCTTAACAACTCGAGTTAAGATATTGTTTAGTAAATGCAGTTGCTCAAAAACACAAGAAGCTCAATGCTCTATGGCAAGCCGCAGGGGTCGTGACATAACCAGTGTTTTAAAAAGTTTCAACATAACCTGCTGACTTTTGAACTCAATGCCTCGACTAATAAATGCAAGCATTCCATAATCCTTCTCAACCACCTTTTTGACCTGTGTAGCCACTTTCATGGAGCTATGAACTTGGAAATTGCCCGTAACAGTGTACTGCCTCCTTGCATTTGCCCTACCGAGATGAAACATCTCACATTTATCTGGGTTAAACTCCATCTGCCATTTCTCAGCCCATATCTGAAACTGATCTATATCATGCTGTATTCTTTGCCAGTCTGTACTATTTCTACATTATTCACAACTCCACAAATCTTGGTATCATCCACAACTTTACTAACCCACCCATCAACATTTTCATCCAGGTCATTTATGTACAAAGTACAAAGTTCGTTACCACTATGACAGTAAGGAAATGGTGTCCAAGGCCATCGAGGCCTTGAAGGGCTGCTTTGAATTTGCTTTGTGAACCATATGAGGAGGACATTAACAGACTTATTGATTGCATCAATGGCTACATCAACTTCTATGTGGACACTGTAATATCATCAAAGACTGTTTGTTGCTTCCCCAACAACAAACTGTGGGTCACCAGTGATCTACATGCACTTCTCAATTACAAAAAAAGAGAGCCTTTAGATCAGGAGACAGGGAGGAATTGAAATGTGCAGAGGGAGCTAAAGGAGAAGATCAAGGTGGCTAAAGAGGAATACAGGAGAGAGCTGGAGAACAAGCTTGGACAGAGTAGCACATGAAAGGTGTTGTGAGGCATGAAGATCACTGGCTTCAATCAGCCTAGCTGTAGAGGCTCAGAATGCAGCTCTGAATGAGCTGAGTTAAACCAATTCTTCAATAGGTTTGACAATTGCACTCCTGTTCACAGCCCCCTCAGCACACCAGTCCAGGTGCAGAGAAACCCAAAGCTCCAACAGCACCAGTGCCCCTCCTCCTCCCTCCAATTCAACACATGGATGAACAACACAGGCTACCACTGTCTATATTTCCTCCTTCCCCTGAAACAACCATCCACACCTCCACAAACCAACTGCTATCATCTTGATCTTCACCTCTCCCAGCCCCCAACTTCCACCAACTCCCCAGTCATCATGGACTCACCTTCAGTACTGAGCAGGTGAGAAGGGCTCTGGGAAACTAAGACACAGCAAAACATGGGGACCGAACGGTGTGAATCCCAAGGTCCTGAAGGAGTGTGCTGAGCAGCTGTGTGGAGTTCTCCAGCACATCTTCAATCTGAGTCTCAGCCTGGAAAGGGACTCGACTGTCTGGTCCCAGTACCCAAGGAGGTCCAACTGAAAGTCTTTAATGACTACCATCTAGTGGTCGTGACCTCACACATCATGAAGACACTAGAGAGGCTGGTCCTGGCTCACCTCTGACCCCTGGTCAGATCAGCCCTCGATCCCCTGCAGTTTGTCTACCAGGAGCACACTGGGGTTGACGATGCTGTCATCTACCTGCTGAACAGAGCCTACTCCCATTTGGATAAGCAGGGCAGCACTGTGAGGATCATGTTTTTTGATTTCTCAAGTGCCTTCAATACCATACAGCCGTTATTGCTGGAGGAAAGCACCGTCCAACGCAGGTTGGCACTTCCATTGTATTCTGGATAATGGACTAACTGACTGGCAGACCACAGTTTGTGTGGCTTCAGAGCTGTGTGTCAGACATGGTTATAAGTAGCACTGGGGCCCAACAGGGGACTGTATTGGCTCCCTTCCTGTTTACCCAGTATACCATGGACTTTAGATACAACACTGAGTCATGTCATCTGCAGAAATTCTCTGATGACTCAGCAATAGTTGGGTGTATAAATGGAGGATGAATACAGGACCCTGGTGGAGGATTTTGTCAAATGGTACAAGCTGAATCATCTGCAGCTCAACATCAGTAAGACAAAGGAGATGGTGACGGATGTTAGGAAGTTTAAGCCTGCACTGCTCCCTGTTACTATTGATGGTGAGAACGTGGGTGTGGTGATGACCTACAGGTACCTGGGGGTGCACCTGGATGACAGACTTGAGTGGAGCGCCAACACAGAGGCTGTGTACAAGAATGGTCAGAGTCACCTCCACTTCCTCAGGAGAACAAGGTCCTGTGGAGTATACAGGCCTCCCCTTCACATGTTCTGTTGTTACCAGTACAACCTTCTATGTGGTGGTGTGCTGGGGCAATGGCATCAACACGGGTGATGCCAACAGGCTCAATAAACTGATTATAAGCGTTGACTCTGTTATAGGACCAGAAGACTATGACATAGGAGCAGAATTAGGCCATTTGACCCATCCAGTCTGCTCCGCCATTCAATCATGGCTGATCCTTTCTCCCCCCTCTGCCCCATTCCCCGGCCTTCTCCCTGTAACCTTTGATGCTGTGTCCAATCAAGAACCTATCAATCTCTGCCTATGGTAACAAATTCCACAAATTCATCACCCTCTGTTGAAAGAAATTTCTCTGCCTCTCTCCTGCTATCCTGAGTTTGTGCCCTCTTGTTCTAGACGATCCCACCATGGGAAACATCCTTTCCACATCTACTCTGTCTAGGCCTTTCAACATTCGAAAGGTTTCAATGAGATTCCCCCCCACCATCCTTCTAGACTCCAGTGAGTTCAGATCCAGAGCCATCAAACATTCCTCGTATGATGACCCTTTCACTCCTGGAATCATCCTTGTGAACCTCCTCTGGACCCTCTCCAATGCCAGCACATCTTTTCTAAGATGAGCAGCCCAAAACTGTTCACAATACTGAAGGTGAGTCCTCACCAGTGCCTTATAAAGCCTCAGCATCACATCCTTGCTCTTGTATTCTAGACCTCTTGAAATGAATGCTAACATGGCATTTGCCTTCCTCAGCACTGACTCTACCTGCAAGTTCACCTTCAGGATGTTCTGCACAAGGACTCCCAAGTCACTTTGCATCTCTGATTTTTGGACTTTTCTCACCATTTAAAAAATAGTCTGCATATTTATTTCTACTACTAACGTATATGACCATGCATTTTCCAACATTGTATTTCATTTGCCACTTTCTTGCCCATTCTCCTAATCTGTCCAAGTCTTTCTGCATCCTATCTGTTTCCTCAACACTACCTGCCCCTCCACCAATCTTCGTATAATCTGCAAACTTCACAACAAAGTCATCTATTCTATCATCTAAATTATTGATATACAGAATAAAAAGAAGCTGTATACCATGCTGACTTTGTCCTATCTTGTCCTGTGTCTCCAAGTATTCCATAACTTCTTCCTTAACAATTGAGTCCAACAACTTACCAATCACTGAGTTCAGGCTAATTGGTCTACAATTTCCTTTCTACTGTCTTCTTCCTTTTTTAAAGAGTGGAGTGACATTTTCAAACCTCTAGTCCACTGGCACCATGCCAGAGTCCAATGATTTCTGAAAGATAGCATCTAATGCCTCCACAATCTCTACCACTACCTCTTTCAGAACCCTAGGGTGCAGTTCAGCTGGTCTTGGTGACTTATGTACACTTAGTTATTTTGGCTTTTTGAGCAACTTCTCTTTTGTCATAGTAACTGCACCCACATCTCTTCCTCACACCCTTCAACATCTGGCACACTACTAGTGTCTTCCACAGTGAAGACTGATGCAAAATACTCATTTAGTTCATCTGCCAGCTCCTTGGCCCATGTTATTATTTCTCCGGCCTCATTTTCTAGCAGTCCTATATCCACCCTCATCTCTCTTTTATTTTTTTATATACTTGAAAAAGCTTGTACTACCCACTTTGACATTGCTTGCTAGCTTGCTTTCATATTTCATCTTTTCCCTCCTTATGATGCCTTTAGATGCTCTCTGTAGGTTTTTAAAAACTTCCTAATCCTCTAATTTCCCGCTAATTTTTGTTTTGTTGTATGCCCTCTCTATTGTTTTTACAGAAGCTTTGACTTCCTATGCAGCCACAATTGACTATGTTGCCATTTGAGTATTTCTTTGCTTTTGGAATACATCTATGCTGCACCCTTTTCCCAAGAAACGCATGTCATCCCTGCCAGCATCCCTTCCAATCTACTTTGGCCAACTCCTCTCTCATACCACTGCAATTTTCTTTACTCCACTGAAATACTGCTATGTCAGACTTTACTTTCTCCCTTTATTCAGACTTTATTTCAAGCTGAACTCAATCATATTGTGATCACTGAAGGAACTCAGCAGCCAGGCAGCATCTATGGAAAAAATGTACAGTTGACGTTTCTGTCACGGTCCCAAGTCATTAATTCCCTATCTTTCTCCTAATTTCCTTTGATTGTACCATGGTTCCGACCATTAATTTCCCATTTGCTTCTATTTCTCTTTGATGACGGGACACCTGGTTTCCATCAAGACCTGCAGCATAAAAACCCCGGCGTTACAACCACTAGTTGCCAGATTGTTGGTTTTGCCTGTGTGGTAATTAACATTTCCCAGCCACTTAGGACCGTGTGTTCTAAGTTTTGCTCCAGTTTCAAGGTGAAACTCCGTCTCTCTGTGTCAAGGCTCCGTGTCAAGGTCCCTCCTGTTTGCTGTTCAACGTTCACGTCCGCGTAAGCATCCTAACTCAATCTCCGTGCCTGTGTCCTGCACTTGCGTTCACTTCATTCACTCAGTGCAACAGAATATTGCCAAATATTCCATGGAGTTCCAGACGTTAGCGGCCGACTCGGGGTGGGACGATGAGGCACTCCAAGGGGTATTTCAGAATGGTCTCGGTGACATGGTGAAAGATGAGCTGGCGGCAAGAGACGACACCGACAGCCCAGATTCCTTGATCTCCCTATCCACCAGGTTGGACAATGGTCTTCGAGAACGCCATAGGGAAAGAACTGGTCATCCACCACCATTGGCCACTCCACGGCACTCATTATGGTCTCTCACCAGGCCAAGCCTCTCTCCTCCTCCTGCTTCTGGAGGAGCTCCCAGCCCGGCCATCTCCACCACCCCGGGAGAGGAACCCATGTAGCTGGGACGGAGCCGTCCTTCTCCCACAGAGTGACTCCAGAGATTGAGAGAGGGGAGTGTCCCTATTGCAAACAGTCCGGCCACTTCCATGCTACCTGTCCCCTTCGGCCAAATGGGAAGGCTCGCCAGCAGAAAGGGGGACCCTGGTGAGCCAGACAACATTCCCTTCCATCCCCCGAACCCGGATGCAGATCCAAGCTACTTTGTGTTACAACCCACAGTCCCTGCCTCTGTCAGCTCTAGTGGACTCCAGCGCTGAGGGAAACCTTCTGGATGAAAACTTTGTTTCCCGGGCCGGAATTCCTCGCGAGCCGTTGAGTGCCCCTCTGGAAACTGGGACACTTGATGGTAGGCTTCTGGCCTGAGTCACACACTGCACACCACCCCTGTCTCTTATTCTCTCGTGGAACCATTGGGAACAGGTACGATTTAACCTAATTTCCTCTCCTCAAGCTCCTATCGTTCTTGGGTACCCCTGGTTAAGCCGCCATAATCCCCACATTGACTGGTCCACTGGGAAGGTAGTCAGTTGGAGTCTGTTCTGTCACTCCACTTGTCTACAATCGGCCCTTTCCCCTGTGAAAGTCACCGCGACCTCGTCTGCCGCTGAAACCCTCGACTTATCCAAGGTTCCAGCCGAGTATCACAAAATAATCTGCAGATGTTGGGGTCAAAGCAACACTCACAACACGCTGGAGGAACTCAGCAGGTCAGGCACCATCTGTGGAAATGTTGGCTGAGTTCCTTCAGCGTGTTGTGAGTGCAGCAGAGTATCACGATCTATGAGAAGTGTTTAGCGAACAATGGGCTCTTTCCCTGCCTCCACACCGCCCTTACGATTGTGCAATTGACCTTCTCCCCGGAGCCCCTCGACCCACCAGTCGGCTGTATAACCTGTCCCGACCAGAAAGGGAAGCAATGGGGGCTTACCTAAATGACTCTCTTGCGGCAGACATTATCCGACCCTCATCTTCCCCTGTAGGCGCAGGTTTCTTCTTGGTGGGGAAGAAAGACGGCTCACTGCTCCCCTGCATTGACTACCGGGGCCTGAATAGCATCACCATAAAGAATAAGTATCCACTGCCCCTTATCAACTCTGCTTTCGAGCCCCTTCATGGAGCCACCATCTTCTCTAAGTTGGACCTACGAAGTGCCTACCACCTGGTCAGGATAAGGGAGGGAGATGAGTGGAAAACAGCTTTTAACACCTCTCTCGGTCACTTCGAATACCTGGTCATGCTATTCGGTCTTACCAATGCCCCCGCCAACTTCCAAGCCCTGATAAACAATGTCCTTAGGGACTTTATTAACTGTTTTGTGTTTGTTTATTTGGACGACATCTTAATCTTCTCCCGTAGTCTTCAGGAACACACCCACCATGTCCGCCAGGTTCTGCAGAGGCTTTGGGAGAACAAATTATTGGTGAAGGCTGAGAAGTGCGAGTTTCATGTCCCTTTTGTCAGTTTCCTGGGGTACATCAGTGAGAGCGGGCGAGTGAGGGCGGATCCCGGAAAGATCCGGGCGGTGGCAGTGTGGCCAAAACCCACGACACTCAAGCAACTCCAGTGATTTCTGGGGTTCGCAAACTTTTATGGTCGTTTCATTATGGATTACAGCCGGGTGGCAGCGCCCCTTACTCAGCTCACCTCTTGTGCGACCCCTCCTCACTGGACCCCCGAACTGGACTCGGCCTTCTCGGAGCTGAAGAGCCGTTTCACCTCCGCTCCCATCCTGGTCCAACCTGACCCCTCTCGCCAATTCATTGTGGAAGTCGACGCCTCCGACTCTAGGGTGGGAGCGGTCCTCTCCCAACGCTCCGGCCCAGACCAAAAACTCCATCCCTGCGCCTTCTTCACTCATTGTCTATCGCCCGCCGAACTGAACTACGACGTAGGGAACCGGGAGTTACTGGCCATCAAACTCGCTTTGTAAGAGTGGAGGCACTGGCTGGAGGGAGCTGAACATCCATTCATCGTCTGGGCGGACCACAAGAACCTCGCATACATCCAAACTGCCAAACACCTGAACTCCTGCCAAGCCCGTTGGGCATTATTTTTCGGCCATTTTAGATTCACACTCACCTATCGTCCAGGGTCAAAGAACAGGAAGCCTGATGCTCTCTCCCGTCAATACGTTTCAGAGAAGGGCCTTCCCAACCTCGAGACCATCCTGCCACCATCCTGTGTTGTGGCTGCCCTCACCTGGGAGATCGAATCCACATTCAAAGAGGCCCAACGGACTCAACCTGACCCAGGCAATGGAACCCCCAATCGCCTCATCGTGCCTGACACTGTTCGGTCTCAGTTTCTCCAATTGGGGCACACTTCTCGTTTCGCCTGCCATCCTGCGATTGATCGAACTCTGTCTCTCCTGAAGAAACATTTCTGGTGGCCCTCCATGGACGTTGACACCCGTTCTTTCCTCTCTGCCTGTTCTGCATGTGCCCGCGGAAAAGCCTCCCACCAACCACCTGCTGGGTTGCTTCGTCCCCTACCTGTCCCTGGCCGCCCTTGGTCTCACATTGCTCTGGATTTTGTTACTGGACTACCCCCTTCACATGGGAACACTGCCTTACTCACCGTGGTGGACCGCTTCTCCAAAGTCGTGCAATTCGTAGCCCTTCCCAAACCCCCTACAGCCCATGAAACAGCCAACCTCCTTGTTCATCATGTCTTCCGCCTTCATGGAATATCCCTCTGACATTATTTCTGACTGGGGCCCCCAATTCATCTCTCAAGTCTGGAGATCCTTTTGTCAAGCCCTTGGAGCCTCAGTAAACCTGTCTTCCGGCTTCCATCCGCAGACTAATGGTCAAACGGAATGAGAAAACCAGGATTTGGAAGCAGCACTGCGCTGCATATCCGCCAACAACCTGTCATCCTGGAGCACCCATCTCGCTTGAGTGGAGTACGCCCACAACTCCCTGGTCAGCACCGCCACCAGAATGTCTCCCTTCGATTGCTCCCTTGGTTACCGACCCCCTCTGTTCTCCGCTCATGAAGATGACATTGCTGTGCCTCAGCTCAAGCCCATCTCCGCCAGCGTCGCAAGGTCTGGGAAGGCACGCGCGGCCCTGCTCCGCTCAGCCGACCGCAACCAAAGGATTGGCGATCGTCATCGAATTCCTGCACCAAATTATTGGCCATTTAAGAACCTCATCGATAGATACATGGAGTTTAGAAAAATAGAGGGCTATGCGCGAGGGAAATTCTCGGCAGCTTCTAGAGTCGGTTACATAGTTGGCACAACATTGTGGGCCCAAGGGCCTGTAATATGTTGTAGATTTCTATGTTAAGAACATAGAAACATAGAAAACCTGCAGCACAATAGAGGCCCTTTGGCCCACAAAGCTGTGCCGAACATGTCCTTCCCTGGGAAATTACCTAGGATTACCCATAGCCCTCTATTTTTCTGAGCTCTATATATCTGTCCAGGAGTCTCTTAAAAGACCCTGTCGTATCCAACTCCACCGCTGTTGCTGGCAGCTCGTTCCATGCACTCACCACTCTCTGCGTAAAAAACTTACTCCTGATATCTCCTCTGTACCTACTTCCAAGCACCTTAAAACCCTCTCGTGGTAGCCATTTCAGCCCTGGAAAAAAGCCTCCAACTACCCACACGATCAATGCCTCTCATCATCTTATATGCCTCTATCAGGTCACCTCTCATCCTCCGTCGCTTCAAGGAAAAAAGGCCGAGTTCACTCAACCTATTCGCAATAAGGCATGCTCCCCAATCCAGACAACACCCTTGTAAATCTCCTCTACACCCTTTCTATGGTTTCCACATCCTTCCTATAGTGAGGCGATCAGAATCGAGCACAGTTTGAGCAGTTACATTATTTTCTCCATTTTTGTGAGAGTACCTGTGGCTATTTATATCCGATAGGGCTTAATGTCTTTGAGTTTCGAACTTTGCGGTCAGCAAACCCAATACTATCACACTGAAGGAACCCTTTGAAATGATTCTTGAGTTGGATGTGAGCCTTAGCAGACATGAAT